>NC_139724.1:46479372-47903122 GCF_964211835.1 Anser anser | reverse complement strand
TGTGGTTCAGTTTTGGTTCAGGAGAAAATTGTTTTAGCTTGTGAGGAAAAAGCACAGTGTAGATGTGCTTACCTCCCTGCCCGCAGGAACAGATCTTGCTTAATAAGGCTTAGTTAAGAGGTAAATTAAAAAAAGAAAGATTATGTTTTAAAATGTTCGTGTTGTTTCCTTTGCATATGTACAAACTGAACTCCTTTCCTTCTTTTTCCACCCCCTCAGACTTTACCGTAGATGTATTTTAAGGGCTGTTGGTGGTTATTTTTACCGAGGTCATGTTTGAAATAGCGTCTTGATGAAAACATAAACACAAACAGGTTTTCTGTAAGAAAACGTTTGGTTTTATTTTTTCTTTTATTGGTAAATGAAACTGTACCAGTAATGATTTCAGTGCTAATTTCCATCAAAACAGTGCAGAGAATATTTTACTTGGCAGGAATCTCGGGGGAAAAAAAAAAAAAAGACCGCCATCGCTCGGTTGGGATAAAGCTTTACGGACTTGCTGGGACTCCTCTGATGTCATGATACCACCTTGCTCCCTGTGTAACAGCCTCTCTGCCTGAATGTGATATGATGGTAAGCCTTTCCTTGACTTCTGTGGTGTCTGTGGGCTGGCAGCCATGTCCGTGTCCTTTCAACCCAGCATGCGTTTCTTTTGCCCAGTTGAGTTTTGAGTCGATTTACATTTTGGCATCCATGACTTGCTCTGTAAAGGTCATTTTTCTGGCTGTTTTAAACCTTCTGCATGATCATTCTAGCTAACATTTCTCCATTAGCGGGAGAAATAGCAAGTAATCCCTCCCGCTTCTCCTGTAAGCCGGCAGTGGTAGTGTAGATCTTGGAGCAGAGAGGGAGATTTTGAGAAGACATGAGGTTTTGGCATGCTTAATGAATGGACAGCAGGGTCCTGCATAGTGCACCAGGACTGGCTTCACAAATGAATTGCCAGGCAGGACTGCGGTTCTTTCCAGTTGTGGAATTTGCAGATTCTGGACTGGGGTGGGTAAAACCTCCGTTTCTTGAACTTGAAGCTGCCTTCGGTCTAGAAAACTGCAGCTGGCTTCCAAACTAGAAATGCTGTCATCACAAACGAGTTAGTGAAAGATGCACATTGCTAAGGCAATCTCAGAAAATGATTTAAGGTTGTTGTTGATGCTTGTAATGCTGTTACAGCATCAAGAGGCCAGCATAAAATGGGTCACATTGGTTATACGTGGTAGCTATACGTGCTCTGGGCCCCTAGCTGCTAGTTCACCTAAACATCTTCACCCTTCAGTCCTTCCTCCAGATCCAAAACTGTGTCTGCCTCCTAAATATCCCTATATGATATCTAAAACATTTATATTACCCCATAGACAAAAAAAAATAAGTACTCACTTGAAACGACAGCGTCATTTATTCTGGTGCTTTGGCGCTTTTTCAAACTACACAGTTTGAAGTACAAAGAAAACCAGACAAGATACTGGTTTAGGTAAAGCAACAATATCTCATTACCTGCATTTCAGAGGACCTCCCCAAACCACAAACAGGTCTGGTCTACAGGACTGGATTTAGCGTACTTTACTTAGCCGAGCAGAAGCTATATTTTGGGGCAGCTTCAAAATGCTGGGTGGTTTCTAGGGCTGCAGTTCAAATGTTCAGTACAAAAGGCTGTGCACAGAAGCGGGAGGTGTAATGAGCATCTCGCCCAACTTTGTCTTGCAGCAGGCTTTTTATTAACTGAGGAGGCCATGGGGAGCTACAGCCAGAGCCCGCTGCAAGCACTCCGGGAGCAATTCGCATGCCTGGAGGTAGCTGTTGAGCATCGGGTTCCGTCTGGATGCCTCCAGGCTGCTACACCTATGCCAGAGCACTTGAATGACTCTCTAGGAAATGCTGCCTTGACCTCGAAGGGCTCTGGCTTATGCTCTCTTCTTGTAATGAGAAGCAGTGCGTAAAACACAGAAAGATGTAAAATACCTCATTAAGGAGGGTTTTTTCCAGATGTTGGGATTTTTATGCTTCCTTCCCTCCAGATTTCCGTTGCTTCGGTGTATTTTGTGGGGGGCATGCTGCTTTCAGTAGCAAAATGCACATCAGCAGCTGTGCACGCTTGCACACTTCCCACAAATGGCAGGGGGCAAAGCCTGCTCGGTTGCATACCCCCACTTATTTGCACCCCGAGTTTGCAGCAGTTGCAGTCGCGCTCACGGTACACAAAGTTGAGGCAGCTTTTAAAGCTTTCTTCTACCTTTGCAACTTTGCATCGCACAAACAAATTGCCTTTTCAGTTGTGCAGCAGGAAAATGAGCATCGGTCCGTTTAATGACACCTAATTAGGTCTACAGACGCCAAATGACTTCTGTTGCCCTGTTCAGACAGAGATGCGTGGGTAATGAATTACCCATTGTCTCAGACTCACTACTGCTGGCTAGAGCTGGGAGGAGAATGTTCTGCAAGTAATTTACTTGACAAATTTAACCTCTTTCCCTATTCATGGTAGATCTTTGCAAGTATCCCAGGTTTCCTGCACCCATCTATGTATTTCAAATGAGTCAACGAAGCTTTCTTTGTTCGTGCTTCCCTCATCTACGGCTGATTCTATGCACATTTCCAGGCAGATTCACTACTTGATGCGGGAAATACATGCTCTGTTGCTTAGTTCTATTTAGTTAGTTAAGATCTACAGTAAGTGGTTTGTTTCCCCATTGCAGGTCTGTCAATCTTTGTCAAGGCTGAATCTGTGGCATAATTACAATGGGACGAAACACCTCCCCCGTGCAGACAGTTTTACCAACATACCCTTGCATATGCCAAGAAAGCTTATTCAGGGCAGGGAACTGAATTAAATTACATTGATGTAAAGTGCCTGAGACCAGCACAGCAGCCCTGCGAGGGCTTTCACAGGCATTGCTACGCTGCTGGAAATAGCATCGCTCACTGCTGTAGTTACGCTGTTGGGCCTTGCAGAATTAGGATGTTTAGGAAGATACCAAGCTTAGCACATACGTGAGCTCATTGTTTGCCTAATGCATTGCTGATTTGGGACCCTAATCGGGACTGAAGACTGGAATTCAATGAGAGCCTGGGCAGCTGTTTAATAGTCTTTGGAGTTCAGCAGGATTGTGAGTTTTTTTGTTGGTTTTTGAACTTAACAATCAATCGCAATCCCTGGAGAGTATTTTTCAGTGCAAGGTTGTCTTAGCTTAATTTTGGGATAGGTTTAGTGACCATCTTGTATATGTGTATCCAGTAAATCAAGTCTAAACGTTCTCCTTTTGCATCAGCACTGGAGCTGTTTCTCTGCAGCTGTCTGCAAGTGTCTTGCAGTGAATTAAAAGAGCCTGAAAACTTCCTCATCGGGGTTGGTTGTGCAGACTGGATCTCTTCTGTTAAGTCAGGCTGGGGTGGTTCAAGTTGTTCCATCCCTTCCTCTGTTCCCTGGCTGAAGGCAGGCTCAGAAGGCAGCATGCACTGGTTTTCGGTCAGCGCTGTTTCCAGCCATTCCATGCTATGCTCAAGTCAAGGGAATGGAAAGGTGAAAAGAGCATCAGGCCATTAATGATGGGAAGCCTAGAGTCTCTCTGAGATGCTTTCCCAAATCAAACCAATGATATAGTCATGGGTGTCACGTTTTTAGTCAGGGAGGGATTTCAGGAGGGCTGTATACAGGTTTTCAAGTCTGCACGTGGTCATGAGTGGGGACGATTTAATGATACTTTATGCAAAAGGAAGACAAGGGAGGGACAGAAGGGCCGCAAGCAAAGCACGTTGCAAAACTTACAGGTGTGAACTGCTGCAGGAATGGCTGTGGTTTTACCTCTTAGCAGCAGCATTTCATCTACTTAGTTTTATGCAAAGTCCTTAATGAGATTTTTAAATAGGTATAGAGATGAGTTTAGCATGAGAGTGATTACCACGTTGCTTCTTGCCCAGGAACTGATCTCAGCAGTATTGTAAACAGGTATGGTGTGGGAAGGTATTGTGGAGTAGTATCATCTCTTTGATCCTCCATCAGAATCAATGCCTTCTTCTTGAACTGGAATTGCTGTGTTGAATTTTGGAGGCAAAAAGCCTCCCCTTATCTGGGGTAGGTGAGATGCCAGCAGGTGAGACGCGGGGGTGTGCTTTCACCTTCCGGTGCATCAGCCCGCAGGAATCCGGAGCGACTCTGTGAGCAGTTGAAGTATGCTTGTGAGCTTCAGCAGTGGCAGTTTGCATGATAACTGGGTATGGACTTATTCTTTCACAGTTGTTCTGCTAGTGTGTATAGAGCAGCAGCATTCGTTAGCTGAAAAAGAAGGCCGCACTCTTAATAGGAAGTGGCAAGAATTAAGTACTGCTGTTTGAGCTGGTGCCGAGATGCCAGCGTTGCACGTTTGAAGACACAAAATCCATACGAGTACTCGGAGAAACAAGCTTCGAGTCAAACAGTGAGACAAAAATCTGTAGTTTGCTGGGTTGTTTAGCTGAAAGGTGGGTGGTTTTTTTGTAGGATTGTAGAAAGAAAAGAAAAAAAAAAGAATCCTTCCTTGGAGGGATTGTTCTGATATGGCCCTTGCTACTGGACTGTCCCAAAGCCTCCCATTTCCCGTGTATCATTTTCATGGTATGTCAGAGAAATATCATCTTGGTGTTGTTACTGTTCTAAGCAACCAAGGCGGAGAAAAAAGAAGCTTACGGGAGCCTGTGGCTGAGCAGAGAAGACTGGATCTCCCTGTGGAGTCTCTTGTAGCCAGACCATTTTCCCTTATGGCTAAAGAACGTACTGGTCAAAGTGTAAGCCAGCGCCCATTTTGTTGCGCACAACAACTATGGAGACTCCTTTGAACATATTTTTAAGGCAGAATCTAACTTTTTTGTTTTTCCATGGCTTCAGCTGAACTTTTTATCTGAGCCAACATAAATATTAGCTCTACCTAGAAACTCTGACTATGCTTTTATCTGGAAAAAGATGAAAACTGGGGTGAAAGCTGAGCGATGCCATCGGGTGGGTAGGTGCACACGTGCATGTGTATGGGTGCGTGGTTTGTACAGCCGTATGTGTACCTAGACCATGTGAATTGTATGTGGTAGAGAAATTGAAAGATGTTCCTGTGTGTAGCACAATAGAAAATGATTCATTTCTCAGGGGAACTGAATGAGGGAGAAGAGGAAAACAATTACAATAAAAAAGCAAAGCAAGGCCTGAGGTGCTAATAAACTCTAGCCTTTCTAAAACGTGAAGCAGATTTAGTAAGCAACACAGAAAAGAGTGCCTGTGTCACTAAAGCGTGCCAGGCACATCAGGATGGGGAGCCATTTGAATACATTTCAAGACAGAGCATTGAGGAAAAAATACAATGAGCAGCAAACGAAATTAAAAACAACAACAGGATATGTCCTTTAAATGACTCATCCAGCCTCAGCTGATGCTGAAGTACAGTATGTGCAGAGACGGTAGACTTGTACTGAGAGGCATATTTTCCTAAAGCACTTTCTTTTCCTAGCCATTGCCTGAAAGCTACAGTCAGTGCTTGGAACATCTGTGTTTATTTTGCATGACAAACTTGTTCCTCGGCTTTGACAAAATGCGTGCTGGTTTGGGACTTGGGGTTTGCAGTTCTTTCATGGGGCTGTGCTGAAGCACATGCGGCTGGCCATTGCACTGGTATATAATACATATTACATGATTTCATACATATTTAATGACAAGTGTGCTATATTTTTAATCTTTATAGCTTTAATGTGTGCAAGTGGTTTTAATAATTGGTGCTGTAGGATAGTTACTTCCCAGAATTACCCTGCAAAATTGCTGTGTTTTCAGGCTTCAGTTGTGCAGGTTGTAAATCATAAAACTTGGGTAGTAATAAACTTGGCACCCATTCCTTGCTCTTTGGAGATGCCAACCTGTAACAACAATAAAAAGATAGATGCTGGCAAAATTTCCTCCCTGAAGCTTTCATCATCTCGTCTGCACACCCTGTGTGGGGAAACAGGAGACTGGAGGAGCCCGACAGCCAGGCCTGGCGGAGGCTGGCCAGAGGCTCCGGCCTTGCTGCACTGGCATGGGGAGAATCGTCGTGCTCTGTTTGTCTGTGGCAGCTGTGTAGAGAGTAATCCTTGCCGCACGGTTGTGCCCCTTGAGTGATATTGCACCCCTGGCATGTGCCTCTTGTTGGTGAGGATAAGGGGAAAAACAACTTAGAAGAAGCAGGGATGGAGGCTTGGGGGCTCCTTGAATCTCCCAATTCCTCTGGGATGTTCCCCTGCTTCCCTCCCGCTCAGAGCACCAGCGCTTCAGCTGGAATGGCTGATGTTATCCGAACGCCTGCGGTGGTATCTCGGGACCACACAACTCTACTTTGGTCCTCTGGAAATGGCCACTGGGCTTGGATGCTGCTGACTTTGCAGCCGTGGTGTTTCGATTTGGAGTCTGTGCTCTCCAAGGGTAGATCTGGAAATGTGCACATCTCATCTTGTTCTGCTAGCTGGCTTCTTTGAGGTCTGGGCTTGGGATGCTGCACACACAGCACAAGAATATTGCAAGCAAGCCTGGATCCAACAGCTCTTTTTTTAAAAAAAAGAAACAAGTTGAAACTGGGTGAAGGCATTCTGAAGGCTTTCTGTTTCGGCTGCTACTTGTTTTGTTTGGCATTTCCTAATTGTCTTGTTTCTGGGCACATCCCCAGCAGCACAGTGACTCTCACTCTGCCTTGTGTTCCCCCGCCTGCACACGGTAGCGAAGCCGCTGTCGCTCCCCAGTTCCTGCTCACGCTGCTGTGAGATGGGGCTGTGGGGCAGTGATGTCTGGGACAGCTTGGGGGGCTCCCGGCAGAGCTATCACTTGTTAAAGTCGCTAGGATAAAGCTGGAGTGTGGCTTGCAGTCATTATCCTGGTTATTTGGGATAGTTTTAAGTGACAATACTAATCAAGAGTGACCTAATAAAATACAGTCTGTAAAAATTGCCTCCTCGTGGACTGTGGTTTCAGCACCATGTAGAAATCTGCTTGTAGCTCTTTGTCATCACACAATCAATTCAAAGGCAGGAATTAAAAAAAAGAAAAAAGTGACAGCTACTCAGTTTAATGAGGAAAACCTAAAGGTTAACTAAAACACCCCTTTTGCTAGCTGCACCATGCAGTGCCCGTGGTGCATCTGTAACAAAATGCAAATCACTTTTCCCCCAGTAAGAGCCTACGTGTAGGGCTGGTGTTTGCAGGCAGCACAGTGGCAAGTGCTTGCTGGGATTCACATAGGGCTGAGTTCTGAAGGTTACCGACTGCTCTAGCAGTCAGGCCTTATTAAAATGTGTAATAAACTGCAATAAGATACCATCAGGACTAAACTTTGCTGGCTAGCATTCAGATCTGCCCTGCCAGGACTTGATAGGGTCCCTCCTCTAGCTCTCCCTTGAGGAGCTGGCCAGCCTCCTTGGTCTGCTCTTCAGCGATGGGATGACCCCATACCTTCGTGGGGGCACCACAGTGGTGTGAAGGCAGGTGTGCCACTGTGTGGCAGTGCTTGTAACCGATTTAACCAGGACCCTAAATGTGAGCCCTGCACACCCCTGTGCGTCCTTCTGTGCTCAGTGTCGCGGCTCAACCTGTGGTGAGTACCTGCAAGTCCCTCGTGTGCTTCACCACCACAGGTTCAGCCTGGGGGACCCCAGCTCAGTGCAGCAACTCGAGCCCACTGCCATGCTGTCTCTAAAGGCTTCCATGTTGAAAGTTTCCTTGCAGGTGGGTGGTGTTTATATACCACGTCTTTGTGCACAGGAAGTCTTCAGCATCCGGAGTAACACTTTAAGGGCAATAAACAAGCACAGGCTCTCCCTGGAGACAGCAGCACTAAGATGGCCTGAGGTGACAATAGCTGCTTTGATTGTGCATGTTGCCTTCAGCCTCCAGCTCCCAGCGATATTCCGCCATCACTGAATGTCTTCTTACCCTTGGGCAGTATTTAGCTGCCACAGTCCTCTGAGCCCTGTCAATATATGTAAAATATGCTGTTCAGGGTACCTCCAAGAGTTTAGTGGAATAGCTGATTATTAGCCTTCGGTGAAGTTTTGAGTCCTTGGTTTTGGTGGGGTAGAAGACAAGGGCAGGGGAGCATCTCCACCAGCCATACAGGTGTCAACCCTCAGGTGGGGGCAAGTTGAAATGACTCCTAACACAAAAATTTGCTTGGCAAAATGCACCAGTAAGTTTTCTACCAGTTTTCAAGATTTTATTTCTCTTTGTTGTGGAAGGAAAATAAAACTGCTCCCAGTTTGTTTTTCATGACAACGTGATGTTGTATTTCTTCCTGTCTCTTGAAATGAGTGTTTTCAGATCCAGAGGCTGAGGTTTTTAGTTTGTCACTCTCTCCCAATCTTCTCTGCATTCCCGCTTCTACTTTGAGATGATTAGAAATTAGTGGACTGCAAAAGCAATCCCAACAGAATCATTGCTCGGCGCGGGAAGATCCCCAGAAACATTTCATTAAAATTGGATTTCACGTAATCAAAGTTATACCAACTTTTAAAAAATAAATTTATATATTTTTTTTAATTACTAGGACTGAGTTTCTTTTTAATGTGTGGGGTTTTTTTTTGTTTTTTTTTTTTTCTTGGATTGAAAGCTGGTGTCAGCCAGTGATATCTTGAAGCCTTATACTCAAACAATTAGCAATTCATAACTGTAGCAAGACCTAAAGAGATGATAATGAGTAAAATCATGATGATTTAAACTTTTTTTCTTCACTTTGAAATACAGAAAACAGATGAGGTTATTAACAAAAATATGTCTCTCTAATTCCACAGGTAATAGTTTATGCAAATAGTTTTCTGTCTTTACTTTGGTGAGCTTTTAGAAGCTAATGTTTGCATTTCATCATTTTAAATGAGTGCATCTATTGTCAGCCTAAATTCCCATGCTACTGTTGCTTTTTCCTGATAGGATAAACATCAGGTTTAGAAACAAGATGAAAGTGAATCCTGGTGTATGTAGAGAGGAAAGCAGCTGCTCTAAAAAGGAAGCTGAAATGCAGCCTCCTTTTTCCCAGAGAAGTGTATTTTAGCTAGCTGTGGTCACCCCGGCTTTGCTAAAACCTTGGTTCCTCCTCAGAGAAAGAGGAAAAAACTGATAATTTGCTATTAGGAGTTCTCTTAACTTTGAATTGTTGTAAAGCAGCTGAGTTTTCTGGGTAGCTGTGCAATACTTATAGGGTACCTGTCCCCTTCTGGTCTCTGTTAAGCCTGCTGATGAATGCAACTAACAGTAATCTTCATCGTTTGATGAAGTGCTTCAGGAAATGTTGAACTTAGATGCCAGTGTGGCTTGGGCATATGTAGAAGTGCTTGGTAGAATGAATCTTAATTGTTTGAATGCCAGGAACCAGTCATAACATGTCCTCTTATTTATTAGTTGTATTACCACAGTGCCTATAAGAGCAGGCTCTCTGCAAACACACAGCAGTGGATGGGCTCGCTTTTCTGGCCTTCCATTCTGACAACACACAACATAAAGGTGGTGGCAAAAGAGAAGTTACCACTGGAATCATTAAAAGAAAGTTTTCATACTATCTCCAATGCCTCAAAATTTATTTTCATTCTAATCAATACAAAAGTTTGTAGTTTTACAGCTGTATTTCTCATAGAATGGAAAATTCTTTGTCGCAAAATGTTAAAATATTTTACCGTGGCATGGTTCAAACCCGCACATTTCTTTTTCAGGACTCTTAAAGTGCCTCATGCACCAGCTGTCTTGTCTGCGTTGGATGCTGCAGTACAGCTGTATCTCCAGTGACCCAGCATAGCCATGGATCGACTGCCCAAGGGTACGGTCATGAGGCAGCACACGAGATGGGGACTCTAAGGTAAGAGATATTTAAATCTTACTTAGCAGGAACCATTGTGTGAGATGAAAAGGCAATTAGTAAAAATTACTTTAACTCTGAATCAAGTACAACAAATGGACGTAAATATTATGATTTCCAATGGCATTCTGTTAAGTCCACATTTCACTGTTACTGCAACATACAATTCTTCTTCTGAGCAGCATTTGATCAAGAGGAAATCAAGGTAAGAGAAAGGGAAGTTTCTTGAAATAAAGAAGAAAATAAAAAGAGGGCTGTTTCTTTTTTTTTTCTTTTTTTTTTTTTTCTGCCTGTTTATATGGTTTTAATGTTCTATTTCTGTTTGGATACCATGATTTCATGTTTACTTTGTGTCTATCACTGTTTATGCAGCATGGTAATTCATTGTGAATACTTGTCTTTAAGACAATGTATGTTTTGGAATGAAGGTGTCTTAATTTGTTTGATTTTAAGGTATTTGTGGGCAAAAAGTTTCATTCAGGTGCATGGTTGAGTTGCTTAACTTCATGAAGGCCCAGTTTAATCAGCATGCCTCCTCAGGGACATGTGCACACAGCGCAGAGTAGTGTGTATCCATGCCAGTGCAGTGCTCCGTGCCCCGCTGTGCCGTGCACTGCGTTCAGAGAGAACTGCTTGCACTGAATGCTTTCAAGGAGTTTTCCTCACTAATTAGTCATTCTATCTGCAACAAATAAGATTATCACTCATTTCATTGAAATTTAAAATCCTACTGTGGTTGTGCTTGAGAGGAGGGAGCAGGTTCAATAGTCCTTGTTTCCGGTGTTCAAGTGTTCACTTTACCAACAATCTGTTCCGTGTTTGCAAAATAAGTGTATTAATCCCGATAAAAAGCCCCGCTGCTGTGGTTTGCCTCACTCCCCTGGGACCCGTTGGGATGCTTGTTTTAGCCAGTACAAAGTGCTCCTGGAACTGGGAGTGTTTGCTCTTGCGTTCCTGTCACTGCCAAACTTTGGAGAGTAATTGGTTATGGGCATGAATGTACGGATGTGTGGGAGAGGGGGGAGAAAGGGAAAGCGAACCCCCACAAGAAAATATACGGCATCAACCAGCAGAAGCGTGGAAGGGAAAACCATAGCAGGTCCAACAGCGGTGAGTCCTTCAATGTTTTTAGCCTTGCATATGCTACGTAAAACATGGGTATTATTTCTTGTTTACTTGTACAAAAATCATACAGCATATTTATAAAGGTATAAGTATATGAGGTGCCAGTCCCTCATAAAGAGGGTTTATACCAACTCACGACCAAAATCAGGTGTGAGGTGAATCTCACGTGAAACGCCAGGAGACCAGGAAGCATCCTTAGAAAAAACATTCCTCCTCTGACAGAATGAAAATTAGTTAATTGCTTCCAGTCAACAAAAAATTAACAAAGCATTATTTTAACAGAAAGGAAGTCAGAAGCGATGCAGCCACCTCTGCCACATAGTTCTTTTTCTAATCGCCACTGCTTTATCAAGAAATGTAAAGTTGTATTTTTTTTATTGATATTTAAGAATAAATTCTTATAACATCACATCTATAAAAGGTTCATCACAGACCCAAATACGTCTCTAACCTTTTAAGCTTCTACAGTAAAAACTGTCGTCTTTATTTATACAAGTTTGGGAAAGATACAAATGTAATCATAACCCCCAAGGCAAAATTTTATGGCAGTTTTCAGAACTCCTCTCTATAAAAACTACTCAAACCTACAGACATAAAAGTTTCCAATAAAATTTGTTTTAGATCCTAGTCATAAACCCCGCATCTCTTTCCCTCTCCCTGGCTCTGGTGCTACAGGTGTCCAAGTGCTGGAGCTGTTCACCAGCAGCCAGGCAGGGCCAGAGCCCGGTGGCTCATGTCACTGCTTTGCTGAGTCTTCGACAAATCCTCACGGTCTATTAGGGATTAGTCTTTCGTGGTACGAATAAGATGAGGAACCCTGCAGGTACTGAGAACTTGCCCTTGATGAGGCGAGAAATACTCTGCTTTATTCCCAAAAGAGTAGGAATGCTCTTGAATCTGCTGTATGTACTCTAGGATGTCTGTGTACAGGACATCTCTCATGCATTTTTCTCGTGCTTCAAGTCTTCTCTTCAGCAAGGGGCAGAGGAGCCTTTCAGGAGAGACATTTCTTTCTTTTCCTCGTAGGAAGTTATCAATATCAGGACCCTGCTTTCTTTCACAAATACATTTAGCCTGGGCTTCAAATCAGATGTCCCGGGCTGTGTGTGTTTGCTAGCATCAGGTCAGAGAATAGGTAGATTTTGCATCCCAGAGCTTTAAACTGAAGGCATTTCCATAAACGCTTCACTAATGTGGTGATGACTTGTGGCTGCTTGTGAGTGCATGGGTGGTAGTGTAAAATGGTTCTCTGTGAAGTCATGGCTGGAGCAAGCAGCTGACTTTCCCAAAGTCCAGTCTCACCTTTCTGACTTGCCTGACAGTGTCAGGTTGGTGATAAAAAAATAAATCTTTGGATATGAAAAGAATCCCATTCTTTAAAATTGCAATGGAATAGTTGTGTTTTTATTTTTTTTTTGGGGGGGGGGGGGAGGACAATATTTTAGACATTCAGTGCTCTAGAACGTGCAGTTTGTCTCTTTGCTGCTTAAAACATTTGTGATTTGAACACCTAAAAGACTGGTGGCAGTTCTGGTTTTACTTCAGAGCAATATGAAGTGCTGTTTTAAACTAATTAAAGAATCCTTTCTGTATGAGTTTCTTAGGTACAGGCTATCTACAAAGCTGATGGTGGGTAGAAAATCCTTTCCTTGCATTTCAGTTGGGAAAATAAATATATGAATGTATAAAGTGGAGTTGAGCTGGGTTGGAGGGAGGCAGGCTGGCTGTGTTCTTGAAATGAAGTGCAGGAATAAATCTCTGCAGATTGGGGCTTTAGCGGATTCCTGGCAACTAAAGGCTCACGCTTTATCAGCCTAGATTAATTTGCTTTTACCATTCAGGGTGGATTTAACCCTGATAACTCACTCTGGATGGTATCTAATGAAAGACCCGAGCCTTTTCTTTCTGACTGCAATTAGAGGAAAAGTATACATGGAAACGAATCCGACAGAAATGAAAAGAGAAGCAATTCATTTATATATTTTTGTGAAATTAATTGTAGAAATTTTCCTTTGAGGCACACACCTTAAAGCATTCCTGAAAGATGCTTACAAGCAAGAATAACTTAGTTTTAAACCATGCTGATATGGAAGTATTTTCCTAACATCAAAGTAATAGAACATCGTTTCCTAAAGCCGATTTCCCCAGCGACTGCAGCAGGCTGGAAGTCACCTGAGATGCCTGCGCAGGATGTGGCCTTGCTTCTCACTGACAGGCACATGCCATGCTGCTCCATGGCTGAGAAGGTCAAGCATGGGCTCTTGGTCCAGCTTGTAGTCTTTGTGGAAGTGAAGGGAGGGAATGCTAGTGTTTCCTGGTCCACTTAGCATGGTGAGTCCACAGCTCACATCTGCCGAAAAGCCTTGCTGTGCTCTAGTGCTTTATGAGGGCCCTTTACTCCTAATTTAGTACTCCCTTCTGCTGAAAGCCCCTTGCAGGAACTCAGAAGCGGGCCCAGGGCACTTGCTTCCTTGACCAGGGAGATTTGGTAGGCCAGTAGGTGCCAAATATGTGTATAATAAAAGATATGATTCATGAGGTGGGGTATTTTTTCCTGTTTATCTTAAAATAGACTTTAATTACAATTCTGCTTTCCCATTTGAGTCTTACGTAGGAAATTGGCTCTCGGAGTATTAACAAGCCAGCTGTTAGCACTTCTTTAATATTTCCCTGTCTTCTGCTCCATTAGAGAGGGCTGCATACTTACTATCTGCTAGATTTGTTAATTATTAGTTAACTCTGCTTTATGGGTATTGTCTAATGAGGGAAACTTCTCCCAAGTGCTCATCATTATTTATGATTCGTAGGGCTGCTGTGTCTTTCCCACGTCCCAATTAAAAGCTGCCTTTAAGAGTGAAGTTGGGGTGTTTTTATCAGGAAGATTTAGGAAAACCAGTTTCTCCAAAGAGGCTGAGTGGAATGGGGTGCCCAGATGCCAGGGAAAGATGGTCGCTGTTGGGATAGCCTGACGTGTTGGGCCTTTTGGAGCCACGCTGGTATGTTTCTGTGGCCATATGAAGGCTGGCAGGTTTAGAGAGGCAGCAAAAGATGGTCTGAAATTCTCTTGTGCTAGAGGGACTGGCGTTCACAGCTCGTGTTTGAATGGCTGCTCAATCAGTCAGGTCCTCGATTTCAAGAGGGCGCTTCTACTTGGATGCAAGACTGACAAAATGATAAATTTGCTGGCTACATACGCAAAACTGCATACTAGCCAACAGATCTTACTTGCCTTCCTTCTTTGTGACAACACTGAGGGAGTCACTGAAGTACAGGAACATCCCCAGAGTCCTGAACGGCCTTCAACAGACATGTCCTAATGAAGCCAAGTTAAAAATCTGCAATAAATTAATGAGACTGTTCCTTTTAGTGGCAATCATCCATACACTCCCTCTTATGGCACCTTTTAATTATTGTTACTAATGATAGAGTTTTTGGGTCAGTGCTTTCAGAAAGAAGGAAACCAAAAAACTTCTTTCCTCTAGAAATGAGCGTTCCTCAGCTGCTGGAGTACACAGGCTCCAAAGGTGAAAGGAAATGAAAAAAGGGTGTATTTGGTAGTAGTTTGGGGAATGTGATGCGGCTGATGACTTTCTGCACTGTGTTGATAAATGAAGCAGTTGGTTCTCTGTGCCTTTGTATCCTTTACCTTTCACCAGCTCTAAATGCTCTTCATTTTCTTCCAGTTTTGGCACAGGATCAGAGGGTGGCTCTCAGCCTCTGATCTAAATAAAATAATAATGATTTTAGGCGGTACTGTTTGCATTATTCATTGCTCCTGGCAAAACAAATGTTGATCTTATAACACTGCTATTAATATTTTGATGGAGTAATGAAGCCACCTGGATTTAGAGCACAGACAGGCTTCTTGATGAGGTGATCTGTTAGCTTACAGGCCCATAAGAGGAAAATCCAGAAATGGCAAGCAAATTCAACACAGCGTTCCCAGGGCTCCAGGTTGGAAGTGCAGTATGATTGTTACCATCCTCTGCTTTCTGTTTAGCTGCTTCTCACAACAGAGAGCTGCTAATTCTCAACCCCAGATGCTCCTTGGCAGAAACAGGGCTTAATTGTTTTGGTATTCTCCTGTGAAAAAAAAGCATATTGCTGGCAGATTTTGAGGTAGGTGATTCCCTTAAGCATTAATCCTTTCAAGATTAGAAAAGAGAAGGAAGACATTTTCCACAGCGTCTTCCGTGTTTGCACCGAGTGGCTCTTTCTGCATGAGATTTTGCAAGCTATTGATTGCCTGAACTATCCGTATCTCTGGCTTACATGGTGCTGTCAGGCACCTATTGTGAAGGCTTGACAGCATCATCAATATTGGTATTAACGCTACTTTTCCAGCTTATGAGGGTAGGACATCTGTGATTGATACAGAGGCATGTGAAAAATTGTGCAAGGTCACTGCAATTTTTTTTCCCTGGGCTTTCACAAAAGCCTTGTTTGCTTCCCCGACTCCTCAACACAGAGAAATGAATTTGTCGGCACTGCTACGAAGTCAGGTGGGAAGATGAGTAAGCAACACCCAAGGCTGGCTCTGCCTGCCCTGCTGACTGATAAGTCTCTGTCCCAACAGTGTGTTCGGGCAGCCCTGCAACGGACTGATGGCTCCGAGGCCTGAAGCAGTTGCCTGAGCTTTTGCCCTCCAGTATCCGCAGGTCCCTGGCACAGCCTCAGAGGGAGAAGTGAAGGGAGAATGGAGCTGACTGCTTGGGCTAATGTGTGTATGGGTGGATGCAAGACCTGCAATGCAGTGGATGGTGCCATCTCCAGACAGGCACAGGCCACCTGTTAAAGGCACATCTCAACGGATGGACACATGGTGTCTGCACATTACGTGAAGCCAAATAATACAAATTGTAGCATGCATACAAGGTACTGCAAAAATCAGATTGTGTCTTGACTGCGCTTTCTGATTTCCAGTTGCCTTTTCCTTTGCTGCTGCTTCTTCCAGCTGCTTCCCCCAGATGTCTCGGAATTGGTACCTGGAATGCTCTTGATGCTGGATGAGCATGTGCAGCCCATAGAGACATTCATACAGCTCTGAAAGCTTTGTTAGAGCCTGGGGAAATCTCCTTCAGACTTACTGCACCACCAGTGCTGCTCTTGCCGCTCTCCACGCCGCGGGCTGGATGGGGGCCCCACAGACAGTCCAGCCCCCGCAGGAAGCAGCGCATGATTGCATTGCAGCAGGAACGGGGTTAGCAACCATATTGCGACTCCCAAAGTCTCTATGGCTTTCTCATTGCTCCAGCAGGGAAATAATCTGCACCAGACTTGTTTTCTGGCACAGACTGCTTTCCCTCTGTGCCAGCTCCAATGTGTAGGCTGGCACATTGCAGAAGTGAGGGGGTGGGGGGAACGAGTGGAAGCAGAGTCCTGGCTCCGTTGCCTCCCTGCGCTGACCGGCCCCAGCCCCTGGCTGCCCATGGCTGGATGGCAACCTTTGGTTTTGGTGAAGCGAATCAGCTCTTAGCAGCAGCACAAGTCTTCAGGAAGGAGCGGAGACTTTGAGAAAATACATTTACAGCTCACCTCCCGGATCTGGAGAGATGCTGCAGGCCTGAAACTCAAGGCAGAGCTTCTCTTGTCCCCCTGCGTACAGGCACACACCGTCTCTGCCCGCTTGTTGTGCCCCTTGGGAGCAGTCCTTCCAGTGCACACAGCATCTCGGTTGTTACTGGAAAAAGCATGTGTGAAATAAGGAAGTGATGGCTGAGCTTGGAAGGCTACCTAGCCCCAGAAGCAGCTTGTTCTTTCTGTTCTTTCCACTTCACCTGTACTTTTTTTATTTCATCAAAGCACTGTGATGCTATGGCTCATAGGTCAGCACCTCAACAAAAGATCAAGCAAAAGGCACGCCATTTTCATTTCCGTTATTCCAGTTCTTTATGTTCTTCTCTTCCTGGTGTTGTTTATTGAGGACAGAATCCACCATTTTCAGGTTTAAAGCCAGGATGTGCTTTCTGCTTAAAATGGTGCCTAAATTAGAAGTGGGAAGCTGCTTCCACTGAACCACTTGTGAAATTCCATCCTAAAAGCAGCTCCATTTGGGAAGAGGCGCTTTTTATGTAGGTTAGGTTTGAGCTGATTTCTTTGCAAGCCTGGGCATCCATATAGTGAGTGGAGAAGTAGCAGAAATGTATGCAAATTCCAGAGCAATCGCTGCAATGCTAAGCCTTGGAACTTGACATGTAACTTAATTTCTGCGTTCATTTTGCTTTAAAATAAAGGTTGGCTTCGTGCTGTTCCATATGTGAAACAAGAACTTGCCTTGAGCTGCTTTTTTAGTAGCTCTTTAAAATGAAAATTCTTGCAGAGGCGAAGCTGGAAGGAAAGATATGCATGTAGTAATGAGACTAGTATACGTGTCCTGTAGCAGGACATTGAGTTTGTTGAAAATGACCTTTCAAAAAACATTTTCATTGTTGGTTTTTTCTTATGCCCCTGTCCTTTCAAAATATGCTCCAATTCACATGTGGTGCACAATGTTCAATAGCTGACAGGACAGCATTAACAAGAGAAGTCCCCGCTGGGGTTAATGTCACATTGCCACCACCAGAACTAAGATATCTAACCGCAAGAGAGATTGTAGGATTGTGCGTTATCTTTCTTATTAACAATGGGACCTTCTACCTGGAGATTAAAGAACAAAAGCCTGGGAAGACAGTTAATTATAGCTTAAGCTTCACACGCAGAGTTAATGAATTTTAACGTGCCTCAATTAATAACTAATTGGGTTTTGTGCCTCGGCTGTGAATGGGAAGTGTAGGGGTGTCCAGGAAAAAAAGGGTCTAAAGATGAGCTATTTTAATTGAAATACTGTAGGGTCATTCTACAGTGGTACGGGTAGCCTGGTGGTGTTTTTTGTTTTTAATGGAAAAGGGAAATGAAATGGGAGGACATTTCCAGCGGGAAACCAAGGGCAGTGTTAGGGTGCCAACCAGAAGTGGCATTGTTTTGTCACCATTAGTATTTGTGATGTAAGAGCACCGCTCAGTTCTGGCCTGCCAGCAGTCACATTGCGGTCAGCCCCTACCACGTTTGTCAGCATCCGTGCGCATCGGTGGGAAACTGGTGGCAAGGGTAAGACCTGGGGCACTTGTCTGAGCGTGCTGTCGGAGGTGCTGGGGAGAGAAAGCTCTGCCTGGATGGCTGCGATGGGTTCAGTGAGGGCTGACCCCCCCGGCTCGCATCCGGATGCAGGGCTGCGTTCGTGCGCCTCTGGCAGAATCCCAGGGCGAGGGCAGCGACAGTGGCCGATCGTGAGCTTCCTTGCGCTGACGCCTCACTGAGGTCCAGAGGGTTTAAGCAGGTGCCAGGAAACCTTCTGATGAATCTGGCCCAATGGGAGTGTTACTTAAAAACTAATGGGAGGTGATGGCCCAGCAGTATGCTGGAGAATGTGTTAAAGCTTTAACTTTTCATTTAGGGTTTTTGACAAGACACTGCAGATTATAAATAATGGATGAATTCCCAAAGTATGTCTGCACTTCCTGGCTAACTTCCCACATGGGTGAACTGTGAGTTTTCTCCTTAATTATCTGTAGGAGAACCTTTGCATATTGCTCTTTAAGCATATAATTATCCTTGATCATTTGGGATGAATTATATGTCCTTAGTAGTGTATGGATTTGGTCCTAATGTAGGACATACAGTCAAGCTGATAAAAAAGCTGTGAAGGACGTAGAACAGTCTGAAGTGCTGGGCAGAGCCTCTGCTGCCTTCTTGCAAGATGGGGGATTGTTTTGAAGGATTTCAAAGCCACTGTGGACCAGACCCGGCAAGCATACATTGATGTGAGCAGCTCCAAAGAAACAAGTCATTATTGTAGGTTGTTTTTTTTCCTTTTTTTTTTTTTTACATGATAACGCCCTGAATATATCATAGCTGCTTTTTAAAATCAAGTACAAGCAGGTGGGGAAAGGTCTGGGGAGGCTCTGATGAACTTTGGCTCAGACATGTACCTTATTGATGTTAGGCATCTGATACGAAACACTGGACAAGTGGCAGTACACGAATAAAACAGTGATCCTTAGAAATGCAGGGGCTGAGTCACTACCTTTTAATCAAGCTCTTAATGTTCAGGCGCTTCAATAACGTGAAAGACAGCGGTGTGCAGCCTTGACCTTACTCCTGTTCAAGCCTTGTTGTTCAGCCGAGCAGGATGAAGCCCTGCAGTAAGCACTGGCGCTGCTCTACGTCCAGGTCGCACCAAAGTGCAGGCTCGCACCAAAACGCTCTCTCTGAGTTTCAGGTGTCGGAGAATTCAGCTAGAAAGAAATGACGCGTAGCATAATTTTTTTTATACTCTAGGATGGATTGTGCCTGGTAGTGCTATTGGTCTAATGAGATATTTTATGTCTTTTTCTATTGAAAGAGGATTATTTTTAAGCCCACAGTTAAGAGAATGTCCGGTATTTTGCTATGATTAGCATGTAATTCAGGCTCTGGTGGGACAGAAAAAATTACCAGAGGTGAAGATAGCAAAGGTTAAATTGTGTTGGTAGTAGTTAAAAAGAGCAATAAATCCTAGAGAGTATGAAAATAGAGGAATACTCTATCTCAAGCAGTAGAAAATTGTGTTCTTTGAATCTGATACTCTAAATGTGAGAAAATATATATGCTGTTCTCCTCCTCCACTACAATTTCGAAAGAATATTTATCAGCAACTTTAGCCATGAGGTGGGAAAATACACAGAAGCCAAAGTGAAGCTTTAGTGAGTTTTGTTTTACTATTATTGGTTCCTGTTCAATTTGAACATCCTCACAAAGAACACTGAGATAATAATAGAAAGGAAAAAAAATCATTAATTTCTTAAATGCAGCATTGTCATGCACTGGTCCTCCAACGACAACTATTTACACAGGGCTTCTCTCATCATGCCCTTCACAACTGCCGTACAATAAATAATAAAAGATTAAAACCCTAAACCTGGAAAACTTAGGAAAAAAATATTAGAAAATTTTATTTCAGATTATAAAAATCCTTGAATGATTTACTTTAAGGGACAATTTCATTGCTGCCATGTGCAAGAACTAATGATCACCCAGGGCATCTGATTGGCGAGAACGTTGCTTGGGAAACATAGTCATAGGTAGGTGATAAAGTAATCCTTTCTCCATGACTGCCTCACTGTCACCAGGATATCTTTTACCATTTGTTACAAGAAAATGATAGTCCACGTACATATTTATATCTGGGTGGCAATAACATTGGCAGTAACATGCAGTGAGTGATCCATGTTGTTTTAAGGAGCCCGGCTTGCTTCCCTGCACCAGCGACCCTTGTCCTGCATTTGATCAGGGTTAAAATAAGAGTCATGACACAGCCAGCTTCCCTCACCTCAATGCTTGCAGTGAAAAATTTTCTTTTTCACAAAGTGTGTTGCTTAAACAGAAAAAAAGGGTGCTCTCTGGCTCCTCTCTGGTGTTAGCTAACAATCCTTTTAATTAGGATGTAGGATCTGTTAGAGCCTTACATTCCCCCTGTGAGAACAATGTGTCTTCTGCAGTTTTTCAGAGGAGGGTTGCTGAAATATATGTCTGGTTGGTTACTGCCATAATGCACAAGTACTTTTGTGATGGCCACAGGGGAAAGGACGCTAGATTCAGGTATCATTCCGCTGAGAGCCACATTACAGTAAGCATGGATTTGATTTGATTAAAAAAAAAAAAACTGTGAAATTAGCACATTTATGTACAGCCTATTGTTAGGCAAAGCTGTCAAATGGAGTAGCAGGTGGTGATGCCAAAGCCAAGAAAAAAATACAATTAAAAATGAAAGGCACTGTACGATACAGACAGTAAATGCCTGTGCTTCTGGATGATGAGGAAGACATTTGTGTTCATCTCCGTATTTGATGGAGGTGCCCTGTAGTTGTAATAAATCACACCTGTAATATTTCCATTGCCTTCCTGCTCTCACATGTCTTTAGCCAGTGCCTCGCAGTACGGTTAGTATTGCCAAAGGGTGCGAAGAGCACTGTGCATAACTCCTAACCCCCCTTGTCTTTTTGTTGAGCTGAGTGACTTGTAGGAGCTTTTTGCTTGTTTGTTACCTTCGCTGCAGAGATGCTCTTTGTGTCGGTAGCTTGGGGAAATCTTCTCTGTGCTTCAGAAGTCTCTCCCTTGCCAATGTCTTTCTGCATTTATTCACCTTAGCAAATACTAATTCTCTGTTCCTTGTCCAAGAGTCAGTCTTCTTCATTTATCTGCGTTGATTGCTAGCGTTTGCTATCTTCGAGCCCAGGTACTTGAGTGATCTAAGTCTTTCTGTGTCTGACTGCGTAGTTGTTTGTTACTTACCTTCTTGACTTTATTATAGTCTGTGAGTATGACTATCTCCCTTCTTACCATTTACTCTAGGCTTCTCCTAGGCAGTAAGGAGTCTAGCAAAACCATTCTGGTTCTTTGCTGCTGGCTCCTTTCCAGCATAGGGCACGTCTCATTAAAGTTTCTGTTTTTTCTCTCTGAAAGCTTTTCTTCCAGTAACTGAACTCTTGTTTTTTCTATACAAAATGCAAAGGTGTCATCTAGCAGCGGGCAGTTTTCCACTTCCTGGAAAGCATTAATTCTGTGCTGGAATAAGAGTGGATATTCAAATTTGAAGCCAGGTAGACCTGAGGGTAGAAGTGGTGCCCAGCGGATGGTGCTGGAGGAGATCAGCAGCTCCTAGTCTTGTCCCCAGAGCATAGCACATCCTCCTGCACAGGGAGGGTCCCACGAACACGTCCCCAGGACTCTCCTCCTTACCCTGGTCGCAGCGGGGAAGGCGGTTCGGTAGGGAAAGGCACCATGAGCTGTGTAGTTGGCATGGCTAGCTTCTGGCTTCCCTCTCCAAGAAACCTTGGAGCTGAACAAAAACATCTAGAGTAGCTCGCATGAGAGGGATGTCATAAATATAAAAATCTATCTTACCGTTAGGGCAGAGCCGAATGCAATCCACGTGAAGCCGAGTGTAGAGATAAAACCTTTCTCTTAGATGAAATGAGGTGACTGAAAAAATGCCAGAGATGTAAACTTGTGAGCCCCTGAAGAGCCACCATACCCCTAAACTTATAAGATGAAGGACATTTAATTTGGTTTGTGACATCCACAGACGATATTTATCTATTCAATTGCACATGGAAAAATGGGATTTATGTGAAAACTTACATAGTTCTTTTCATTATGTTTATTTAGAAATTATACATGTGTAGCAATGAGCTACATTTAAATGACTTCTCAAGGTACAAAAAGAGAAGTTCCTTTGTTGGAATATTTTTTATAAATGGTGAGCATAGCTTGTTAATGTTTTTATTTATATTCAGAGCTGGTCCCTTAAAGGGAAATCATTAAAAGACTGTGGACATAATCACTTTTTAGTTGGAAATTGAAATCTTTGGGGGAGAGGAGCTCAGCTACCTCTCCCGTCACTAGAAAAGTGAGATGAAGGAAAATATGGGTTTGGGTTAAGGTACTGGAGGATCGTTATTTTTTTTAAATCCAAAATTTAAAAAGCTTAAAAGAAGAAAAAATCTCTAAGGCTAAATGTGATAGTGCTGCTTCTGCAGTATTTACACCCACCTTGCCATGGTCCCCTTCACACAGCACATAGAAAAAGCAAAATGCGAACTTCACAGAAACCCAGAATTGCCAGTTAAACCTGAGGACTGGGTGAGTGAAGAGGAAATGACTTTCGAAAGCCCTCTTTTTATGCTGTTGCCAGCCCCTAGTTGAAAACATCAGCATCAAATGGCTTGATGCCACTTGAAGTAAGCAAGGTCCTTCACACGGGGTAAGCTGATACCGCATTCAGTTTTCAAGAAGAAATCGTGGTGGCTGGCAAGCTGCGGCGCAGTCCAGCTCTCACCTTCCCCTCACCCTCTGAAACGCAGCCAGCGTGGGGAGCAGTTTTGGCACCTACCTCTCTGTCAGCACAGAAGGGGCAGGGAGCGTTGCCTGCCAAGTCGGTGGACCTTCAGGAGCTGACAGCCTGAACCCCACAGATCACCGGCCATGCGTGCACGGCGCCTGGGTCTTGTGCTGCCCGCCTTCCAACTCCATCTCCCGCAGCCTGGGCGCCTTGGCTGGCTGCAGCACCCCCTGTGCCGTCAGCATCTCCCGCCGTTCCGCACGGCCTCCTCCTGGAAGGGGACTCGCAGCCAAAGGAGGGCCGCCAGTGTTACAGTCCCAATGTGTTTGTCATTCAGGGGCAGTAACAGGACAGTTGGTGGTACAACGGGGCCCGTCTGCTTCAGCGTGCTCTCCAGAAGACATAAGGAGCTAGAATGAATGCAGTTATGCAGTGTCCTGACTTGGTCGCCTGCGTGCGTGTGTCCTGAGCCCCAAAGCTGCAAGCATTTGCATTCGCTGGGGTGTGAAGTGCCACTTGAAAAACCTGTGATTCTCTGCAGGCCTCCTGCTCCTGCTTGTCACACCTCGGACTTGACCGGTGGTGCTGCGAGCAGCGCTTGTGCTTTTGCAGACGCATTAGTGATGCGCAGAGGCCAGCAGAGCTCAGCTGTCACGCTGAGGCAGCCAGATCAGCATGGTGCAGCCTGCATCGCCTCGGTGCAGACGCTGCTCTTGCCCTGCTGCTCTTCACCTCCAGCTTGAGACTGCAGTCCTGATGCAGCCCCATGCCCCTGCTTCCAGGATGAGTTCAGTGAGGGCAGGCACCTGATTGTAAGCACGTGGTGATTTGGGGGTTAGGCACAAGGCTGAGAACATCTCAGAGGAGTGATGGGTGGGCATGGCAGCCCTAGGAAATGCTTCGTCGTGTCTCAGAAGGATAAAGCTTAACCCTCTTGTTTACCAGAGTAGCAATCCCAAATGAGCAAGATTGCTCAACAAGAAGCACACTAGATTTGCTGCTGGGGAGCATCAGTTTTAAACTCGAGTCTTACCAGCTTCAGAGCACAGAGCACAATTTCTTTTTGCACAGGTCCTCCCTCCTTCACTTCTTCCTTCATCCTCACAGTAACTGCAAACAAATGAGCATCATCCTTTGTGGGCACAAAGCTGGGTTTTGCAGGATACTGCGTGCTGTGAACTGGGCGTATATTAGAGAAGAGTTGGCATTGATTTTGCGGCTGAAGGCTTTGCTTTCTTTATCTGGGCATGTGTCAGAGATGATTCTTTAACATGAAGAAAATAGAGAATAATTAAATATAACTCTGTCTTCTTCCCCCCCACCCTTTTAATCTACCTATTTTTATACTGTCGTTATGCACATCTTGGAATGCATGTGCCTTGTTGGTAGTGCAGTGTAAAAGCAAGCTTGAAAATGCTGTGTTCTACTTCAGCATCCAACCAATAGTGAGAACCACAGTCTCTGAAACAGCATATGATTGTGAACCTGCCAAGAGAAGAGGAGACGAGCCTTCCTCTCTGCTTCCCTGATGGCTCTCTCCTGTGCTGCAAACTTCTTTTTGTAGTTTCTGAGGAAGAGAAGACAGTCGTTAAATGGTTGCAGAGCAGCCAGTATGTGAAAAGGGGTTGCCTAGGCACTAATAGATTAGAAATAAACATAATGATGAGATAGCTTGTTATGAAAACATAGCTAAGTTGCAGTGTCACACTGGAAAGCACTTCGGGTACACGGAAGGAATTTTGGCAGAGGGTTAGGCCTAAGGGCCTTAGGCAGGAGACGTGGATCTCTGGTACCATGTAGTGCTCCTGGTACGGTTACCTCAGCGTGGTGCTGATGGAGCCAGATCCCCCTGTTCTTGTTTGTAGTAATTAGCTTGTTTCAGTAATAAGCTTGAGTATGAGGATCAGGGCCTAAAAGCTGTGATTCAGAGCAGGCAGTGCTGGTAAAAACGTTGTTTAATTTGTTTCACTAAACTGCTAGAGAAACTTGTGCAGACACTTATTTTAAACTTGTCTTGTACTGATGGAACTTAATCTGATCCCCTGGTGATTTAAGCTGTATTTGACATAAGCTGGAATTAAATTGATTTCCATTTGCCCCCACGGAAGTTTCCAGCAATTTAGCTAGCTTGATCTTGGAGGTAGTTTTTAAGAGCATAGGATCTCAAATGCATCTGAGGAACTGGAGAGACTTGCGGTGCCTGAGAAGTCTGGAGGTGACAGCCTGTGAAAGGGGGTATCGCAGGGTACCTGGGCTGCAAGTAAGTCACAGCCTAGTTTGCTTGAGAGTCACTTACTGCTATTTCCTGTACTTTTGGATAAAGGTGTGAAGGCAAACTTAACTCACAGCATTACTTAGTCAAAACATTCCCATTGAATGCTTTGCCTGAAGTGTTTTAGGTTCTTTTCTATTGCAGAGATTTACGATTTACGATATGCTCCAAGATGGTGATTGATTGTATCTGTGCTTCAAGACCTAATCATGTAAGCAGGAATTAAAAAAGATATTTTTAAGAGGAATAGGAACTCTGCGTCAGTTCCCACAGCTATCAGGGAATCTTTCAAAGGCTACAGCAGAGATACATTTATATTATTTATTTTAATATCCAAATCTACTTAAAGTAAGAAATTGGTTAGAGAAAGATCTTTATAAAAGGGAAGCTAGAGAAAAGACTTGCAAGCTCCCAGCCTGAAGGATATAGCACTGGATATAACTAGAGCTGCTGTAGTATTCCTGCAGAATCCCTCTTCTTGCTCCTGCTCTGTGCTGAAATACATTATTCTGTGTGTGGCAGCAGGGTGGTGAAGTAGGAGCATCACCGCTTTGTTTTGAGAAATGGAGAGGACTGCTGTACTGGTACCTCTCAACACAGAGACCCGATGAGAAGTAATCAGGTTGTCTGGCGTAAGTAGTAGAT
Source organism: Anser anser (assembly GCF_964211835.1). NCBI lineage: Eukaryota > Metazoa > Chordata > Aves > Anseriformes > Anatidae > Anser > Anser anser. The sequence continues at coordinate 47,877,408 of NC_139724.1, read as the reverse complement.
GGTATTAATACTTGTACCACAGTCTGCTCTTAACAGGAGGTAGTCTCTCCATCCTGTAGCACCAGTTTAACTATACTGGTGGAACTGGAGGACACCACAGTGGTGGCCTCTCTGATGCCTTACACTTAGCAGCTGGAGGTGGGCTGCAGGCAGGCAGCCCGGGCAAGCAGGAGCTGTGCCTCCTGCTTCTTTCAAGTGCTGCTGGGGGGAACAGAGCCATTGCCACCACGGTGTGGGGCTTCCCCATGAGCTCCCAATCACTCAGTTACCAAACACCTCGTAAAAGCCAGGAGCACGTATAGCACAGGTTCCCAGGCAGGTGCTCTTCAAGCTCATGGTTGTAGGCAGCATTATTTTCCTTCCTTGTTTGTTCTAAGTCTTGAATTCTTTCCGAACTAAAGACAGGATGTTATTGTAAGGTGGCGAGTACACAAACTAGAACAGCTTTTATTCCCTGGCATTGCTGCCTCTGTTTCTCACATAGCTGTGGAGTTCCGAAGTGATGTGGTTGAGCCCATGCAGGAAGCCTTCAGGAAGTTCATTTGCCCAGTGGGCACTAATATGTGGCTTCTTGGTTCTTCTCTCAAGTTTTTCTCTTGTTGCGTTAGGGCTCAGGTTTGATTCAGTGCCTTCCTTTCATTTGTAATCATGCTGTCAGTTTGTAGGGGGCAGCTCTCATTACACAAACTCTTGGAAATGAGAGAGCCTGAACATCAGTGTCTTGTGAGGGCCAAAGAAAAATAGAGAGCCAGCTGCCAAAGTCAGACATGTGCAGCGATCTGCTCTCCCTGCACGTGTTGCATCCACCCCTCTTCCATGGAGAGGGGCGGAGGGGAGCAGAAGGAGATGGGGTGTTGGAGAAACAGGGCACCAGCCCCTTCCCCAGGAGACCTGCCTGTGCAGTAGAGACAGAAGCTTTTTAGGTGGGGCTCTGTTACACCACATCCATATCATCACTCAACACCGAGCAGCAGATGCAGCCAGAAGTTTTTGTATCCTGCTTTCCTCCCAAGGAGGGGTTGCTTTGTTTTTGCGAGTCTCCAGCTTGCAGCCTTCTGACTCTCATGAGCTGTGGCCTGCAAGGCACGCAAAACACATCTCAGCTGTTACACCAAGCCTCTGTGCTGTGTAGGTGATACAAACAGCAAAACTTTGTTCTCTTACGAGGCAGTACCGGGAATCTGAGCAGCGGAGAAGGGCAGACAATGCTTGCAGCAGTCACTGAGCAGTCACCAGTTCAAAATGTCTTTGCAGTGGTGCTAAGTGTGTCTTCCATCACCATTTCTCAGCAACTTGGCAACAGCTTTATTGTAAGAGCAGCAACTTTCATATGGTATGAATTAGATTTGTTTTTCACACAAGGCCATTGGGAGAAATTGTATTCCCTTCCATCTTTACGTGTACCATTTTAAGAGCTGTGCTAACTGCTCCCTTTGAAGAGTCAAAAACCTGAACTTTTGAACTGTCAGTTTTCGGCGTCCATTCCAAAAGCATATATTGCCAGTTCTGTATCTCCTGAGCCTTTCTGACCACAGATCCCAAAAGCAGGTTTTCCTATCCCACGTCAAGTTATTTGTATGCTACAAGCTGTAAAATGCGAGTCTGGAGGCAAGTTTCTGAGTGTAAATTAGAGCTGACCTTAGGCATAGTAACTGCTGTGTAAAATTACATACAGAATGTATGCACAGAGAGCTTTCTGACTTACTGGTGAATCAAAGATCCAAATGTCAACTCTGGCTTCAAACTTACGTGGCTGTAGGCACAAGTCAATACAAACTTGGAGCCAAACTTTCAGAAATAAAATGGGAGAAACTTCGGGACAGCTCCCTGCTCAGCCTGGATAAGATTAAAAGAATCAGACTTGCTAACCAGCCAGGACTGAACTGGAAGCAGTGGGAAGGTAAAATCACATGAAAATATAACACATGAGGTTCTGCTAGCGCCAAGCTGTTGCAGTCTGGACCTTGTACTTGAATAAGTGCAGTACTTACAAGTAGTATGTTTGTACTTAATGGTTTAAACTCTAGAAAGCCATGAGAAATCAGGTTTCCTGTCTAGTGAAATCCAAGGTTGCCAAAGCTTGTGTTTCCCCACTGCTACCACAGTCCTTCTCAGATGAACTGCCCAGGATGGGATCTTGGATTGCCCGGGGCCACCCTCTGCTGCCAGGTGCTACTTGGGTCAAGAGCCAGTCCCCTGGAAGTGGGAGCAGTAAGTGCATTTTGGCCACAGCACCGCACCACCAGGCCTGCAGCCTGAGACCAGGTTCAAGATCATGCTGGTGGAAGGTTAGAAAGCCCTCCTGATGAAAGGAAGTTCCTGAAACTGAAGAAGGAAAGAAGAGGTCAGGAAGAGAAGAATTGCAGCTCAGACCTTGCTTGTTTTTTGGCAGGGAGACTTGTTAAAGGAGCCAAATGGAGAGAATGAGCTGTGAATAGCAGTGTGACTTAGTGGTAAGTCGCAGCTGCAGTTAAAGGACAGGACAGCATTAACAAGGCTGGAGAAGTTTGATGAGAAGCAGTGAAGTATGTTCCTGTTTTGCTGTCTGGAGCCGTGGAGCTTTATCAAGGCTCCCACCCCTGCACGCTTGGCAAACCCCTTGCATTGCCACCACCTCTGGGCTGGGGGCGCGGCCCCGCATCCATCCCATTGCTATGGGGCAGGAGAGGCGCAGGCCCCACGTGTCAGGGAGGAGTCCCAGCTCTCCAGCTTGGCGAGGAGCTGAATAAACAGAACACGCCTGCACACTGGGGTCTCCCTCCTGCCAGCAGGACCTGAACCCACACGGGAAGGCTCTGCTCTCAACAGAGAGGCTAATCCCCCAAAAGCCAAAATGGCGAGTGGCATGGGAGTCCCTTCTTGTCCCCCAGGGGAGCACCTGCTCCACTGCTGCCCTGTGATGAACCATGGCCCGCAAAGTCATCCCAGGCTGGCCTGGCAGTTGGTGTTCCTTCAGCGAGAGAAGGAAGGATTTCTAAGCTTTCCACATCCAGCTGGCAGCCTGCTCACTCCATTACCACTAAGTTGTCAATCCTTCCAAGTTGTTTTAGGTTATTTTTGACTGGGTGAGCACGTGGGCTTCAGCTGCAGATTTTTAATGCCTTACTGCAAAGCGAGCAACTCGATCAAAATCATTACTCGACAGGTCAGGTCTCTGTGGTCCAACTTTGAACCTCTCAGGAACAGCATGGATGAGTTTGGTGTACCTTGCTGGGCAGAATCCTTTCTGCTGGGTTAGGAGAGCATGGGACCAGCCACTGCTCTTTCTTTTTCTCTTCCAGGCAAAAATGTGGAAAACTGCCACAAGTTACTGCTTCTAGGAGCTTTGCACTTGTTTGCACCGGATCTGAGCTCCGTACTGACACTGGGAGGGAGCCCCAAAGAAAGAACAGTTTATTTTTTTTAATTATTTTTATTTGATTTTCTGATTGCAGCTGATTGCTCAGTTCTGCACAGGGTTTGCAAAAGGTCACGGCATGCAGCAGTGACTCACCACAGCCTCAGCCCTTGGAGCGCTAACAGTTTGAGCAACACTCAGCGTGCAGTTTTCCAGAATATTAGTGTTAGTGAAAGGAAGAAGAGTCACTGAATGTTTTTAAGGATTCAGTTTTGTAAAAGACATCTGGTTTGAATTATTATGTTACCTAATAAGCATCTCAGTCTTCTGTGGGCTGGTATTTGACTGCATATGCTGGCTAAGCAGTGGGTGTCTTTTTCTACATTTGGAGTTCCTTCCTGTGTGCCTTCACTGTTATCCCCTTTTTAGTGAGCCTCCAGCTTCTCAGAAGTTTAGGAAGTGTGTGCCTTTTGCAGGGACTCCTTAAAAGTTCTCCACCTTTTCCCAGCTGCTCCTCTCTCTTTGGCTCTGTTTCGGGGATGTTGTGGAAGGGTTGGGAAATGTGACCTCATGGAAGCCATGAGCAGATAAGCTGTGTTCAAAGAAGTCTTTTTACATAGAGGTAGAGAACAGCTGGTTCCTGTGCCTGGAGCTGAATGTGAAACAAATCCTAGCTTTTAGCGAGGTCCTGGTTTTCTTCCTCTCCTAAGAAAAATCCCAACACTCCTAAAAAAACTGTCACCAAGCCATAGCACGTGGCCTTACTGGCACCACCAGTTGTGCCTATGTCTCTAGTGGGGCAGGCATCAGAGGAAACGGCTTCTTTCAAAGGCAGGGTAGGATGACTTGCTGCTTCTTTTTTTCTTTTTTTTTTCTTTCTTTTTTTTTTTTTTTTCCTGCTAGCCACATTTCAGGACTGACATCACCTTTGTGGTCTCACCACTGATGAGTCTGACATGTGGGACTGCAGCTTTCTTGATATCCAGGATGTTCAGCAGACCAGGATATCCTAAAACAGATCCGATCACACTTGCTAAGTTTCTGGTGCCGGTGTCTGCTTGGACTGTGACCCACTAGCCTTGTCCCCTTCCCTTTTGGAGAAAAGAGTGTGCCCTCATCAGGTGGTGCCATACGTACGTCTCCAGGCACGCTGTGAGCTGTTGAAGTGTGCTGAGACCCTGCCCAAGCCAAGTGGGGCCGCAGCAGCCTACCCTTTAGTTAAACAAATGAATCTCAGTATGTTTTTGTTGTAAAAGAGGTCGTACTCTGGGTGGCAGAAAGCTAGAGGAAAGGCGCTAGAGGTGTGGAGTCTAGAGGGTGGCAGTGAAGGTGTGGTCTAGAGGGAGGGGACATGGCTGGTGCTCTGGGGAAGTGAGTTCCTTGCCCTTGCTCTGTGCTCTGCATCTCATCCTTCTTAACTGCTGCTGTCATCTAATAAAGCATGCCAGCTGAAATAGTGGCCCGGGACAGGCCCCCTTGGTTTTCCTTAGCCCATGTGGAAGGAAGTCCTGCCTGGAAGGAAGGAAAGCTTGTTGCATTTCTGTTACATCGCTGATAATTAACATACCACAGTGCTGTTACGGGCCCCAATAAAAATAAAAAGTCTTTGCAGTTATAATGAGATATTCATGCATGGCAGCACCAGATATAAACTAAACTTTTATTGTATGTGTTAGCTACGGTAAATGAAGCGAAACAGGGCTAAATTCATTACGTCCCATCTCAGCTGCATCTCACAAATAACAGGCCTTGAACATTTCCATCAGAAAGTCCATTTCCTCTTGTTGCCAACAGCCGTTAAGCAGCGCTGAATATTCTCTCTGCAGAGCTGGTCGAACCTGAGGGTGATACAGGACAGTGGTAAACATTTGTTAAGTAATGAATATAACCTGTTTACAAGGAGTACCCGATAGTCACAACGTAGGAAATAGCATCTCGTGCCTTTTGTCTCTGTCAGCGGGCTGGGGAGCTGTGTAGAGGCAGCATCGGCCACGCTGCAGCACCAGCGGGGAGGTCCTGACAGACTCTGGGTGGGGAAACTGAGGCACACAGGGGCAGTGGCCAGCTGCTTGTTTCGGTGGGAAGGGGGGAGGAAGGGTGTTGGGCTTGGGGCTGCATCTCAGGGGCTTGCTTGGTGAGGACCCACAGGCTTGCCTTCTGCAGAGGCTTTTGGTTTGTGGCATTGTCATGGGCTTTTTTTTTTTTTTTTTTTTGCCTCCTTGGGGTTGGAGAGCAGGGTGGTCTTTAAGCTGATTTTCCAGCTGACTTTGCAGCACAAACCCTGGTGTTTTCTGCACTTTTTTTTTCGTTCTTTTTTTTTTTTTTCTGAGGTATCTTGCAAATGAAGAGCACTGACATAAAAGGTTGTCTAGTTTGGCACTGGTTTCGATAGATAAAGCTAGACATTTTCTGCTGATAATACTTGCACAAATTCAGAATTAATCATTGCATAATAGAAGCTGGTAGCTTTGGTTGTTAATTCTCTATTGAGGCTGCATCCCCATGTTTATTCTCATTTGTTCTGATAAGGTCCATTGTCTCTAATATTGCTTCGTAAAGGGTAAGAAATAAATCAACGGTATTTAGCTTTTCTAACCATCTGGTCTGGCTTCCGTCCCAAAATCAATTTTTAAGTTGGGCACAGTTCGTGTATTTTTGCCTTGTAACAGAGAACGTCTCTGGGGAGAGCAGGGAAGAAGAAGTTGCTACTAATCTCACCCCAGGGATTAATCATGTTTGAGACGTTACACTTTAAACTCCACAGGTTTTCGTTGCTGTCATAGCTCTGCTTGTCGGGCTGAGCTTTTGCAGAGTGCCAAAAGGAACTTCTTTTTGTTTGTGTTAATGGGATCAGTACTTTGAACAGCATTGCATTGCTTTGAAGGATGAAAGCACTTGGTTTGGACGTGGAGTTGAGTTGCTTTGGTAGCACTCAGATACTGTTAATCTTCAACATGTGTATACATTACAACACACTTCTCGGGTCATTATAAAACCATCCTGTGGAGTTAAGCCAATTGCTTTTAAGAGGTGTTGTTAATGTAATGAAATTTAATGCATTTGGGAGCTACTACATGGCCACAGATGGGAAATACGTCTTGTAAACTATAAATTTTTAAAAATTATTTAGCATTGTCATTGCTATATGGGGCCATGTGGCACTGAGCACGAGATAATTCCACAGTTTTCATTAAAACACACAATAATGAGACACTTAAAGTCCACGGATGATGTTTTTGGGAACTATTATAATAATTAGAACGGAAAATGGGTTTAATAAAAGTTGTAAATGATTATGATCAGCCAGACCTTGTCCCTTTCTGCAAACCCTATCTGCATTGCACATCTGGGCGCGAGAAGCAGGGAGTAACCGTATTCCGTCTCAGCCACCCTGGCCCAGAAGAGAAGGCATTTGCATGTCAGGGTCACTCTGGGACACGGCAGTGATAAAGAAAGTTAAGGAGGACAAATCTGTAGGAAAATAAGCAAATGCCTTTTCAATCAGACGTTGCAGTCCTCAACTCCTGGCAACCCATTGCTGGATGCACAGGACTCATTTTCCCAAAGCAATGGAGACTCTATTTTGCAATACTGATACAAAAGGATTTTAGCCTAAATGAAGATTTAGGGCCAATATTTATTACAGCAGATGGGACACAGTATAACGGGGGCCTGAGCCTCCTGAGGAGGGGAAGAATAGGTCTTGAAGTGCCACTGGAGCTGTGTGTGGTGGGTGGCTTGGAGGGGCCAGGGTGCTGGTCCTCCCTCCATGTCAGGGTCTGAAAGTGAAGGCACAAAGGTTCAGGACAGCTTCCTCTGTCGGAGGAGAGGGAGCAGCCAAGTGGTGCAGCTGCAAGCCAGCAGCTGCCTCACCCTGCACAAAACTTGGAGCTGGGGCTTTTTGATTGAAGCCTTAGCTGTCAGGCTCCGTCATACCTACCTCTAAAGCCCAGCAGGTACAACTCAGTAGCTTTTGATGTGTGTTGGCTGTCAGGCAGAGGAACATGAAGTTACAGTTGTGATCTCTTAAAAAAAGCGATGGCTGCACTTAGATCTATTTGCACCAAGCAGTGAAATCTGTGGGTGGGACCGATACTTGCGAGGTTACAAAGCCACTGTGTTGAGTGAAGCGCTCTGCTAGCTCCAACAGCTGGAAATTGAGTTGAGCTCTGTTAGCACGAGGGTCTTGCAAGTGTTCAGAAGTTGCAGTCCCAAATTACAGCCAGCGAAGTAATATTGTGCAGGAAAGGTTCAGATTGTTCAACTTTGAAGTTGCATGCATGGTAGCTGTGTCCTGGAGAGCCACTCATCTGGGTGGAGAAATGTGGGGTGCTCGCACCCACCTCTCCGACTGCAGTTTGCTGTTGCACTCCCTGCAGTGCTCTGTAATTCCTGGTTGACACGTGGCGCCTTTCATCGTGGGGGGCAGCTGTAAGCAAGGAGGAGCTTAGGAAAGAAAAAATTGAGATAATGGGGAGGGGAAAGAGTCTCCAGTGATGCTGTGAGGACGTTATTGAATATGTAGCTGCGTGGGCCAACTGGACTGTGTGTACCACTGGGATTAAATGGGCTTTTCTTGAATCAGCAATCATTTGTGTCATTTGATATTTCACGTGAGCGGCAGCCTCTTCAGGAGGAAGCCGAAGCACTGCCCGAGAGCCACAGTCTGGCTGAGCTCCTCTGTGCTGGTACCTGCCCAGGAGGGGCCCATGTTTCAGGCAGTACTTTGAGCCGGACTCTGTCCTTCCTTTCTTGACAAGCAGCCCCCTTGCTGGTCTGGGGAAATAAAACCAGAGCAATGGTGCTGGCCACATTCTGGATGGGCCCCCAGCGAGATTTACCCAAGGGAGCATTGCTGGAGCTGTTGGAAGGTGACTGCTCTGGTCCCTGCCACGCGTGGGCTTGACCCACAGCCCCAGGTGTGTGCAGGCACCAGGTTTAACCATGAGCAGGGAGCTAGCAGGGCTGCTGGACGAGAGGAAGCAAGCCCTTGTTGCCTGGACATGAGGCCATTCGGCTCAGCTCTGGCAGCACCCCGTGGGCGCGGGTGCCCCAGCAGCGTGGCCCAGCTCGGCTCCAGCACGAGTCAGGGCGGGCTGTTGGCAGCTGACCTAAATTGAGAGCGAGCAAAGAGAGCAAGCAGCTGCCCCACCACTGTTGCTCTGTTTTCAGCGTGGATCGAGCCTCCCTAATCCCCTCGGATTTTGTATCTACCAAAACAGCTTGGGCCCATCAGTAAATTGCAGTGGCATATGGTCCAGGTTTATGAGTAATCTGGCACACGCTTAAGGCAAGGAGGGACGTCATCCTTCAGCAAATACAGAAAATATTGTGGGGCTTTTTTTTTATGACTATATTTAATATAGTTGATGAGAAAGCTGTGAGAAATGTTTACCTTTTAAGCCAGTCCTATTTAACTTCAGCTGCTGGTTGAAGCAGCTACGTAACGAGAAACAAATAGAAATAAATGCAGTCTCATTGTCCTGCAGACATTTTGTCACTAAAGCCTGACCTCGTGGGTGCCTTTGCGGTCTGAGGGCAGTGCTGTCACCTGGTGCCACCAGCCGCCCCAGGCAGAACATCTGGGTGCTGGAGGCACCCAGCATCACATCGGCTGCTTCCAGAAGTCCTTGTCGCCTCTGTACAGGTGAGGAAGTTCCTCGAGATGGGGCATCTGCCCCCCTCTTGGCCTTGCCTCAGCCCTGGGGTGTCCCTCGGGCAGCAGGGGAAGACGGGAGCCATTCCAGTTGCATTCCAGGACATCCCCGTCCTGCAGAAGGCCTGAACTTGCTTTCACTCTTCCCAAGGATTCATATTTCCTCAGCGTGTTTGGGGAAATCTCACACTTGCCAGCTCTTTCCTAATTCTGCGCTGCTGGCCTCTCCACACCATGTGATGCTTCGGCAGCGGACAGTTTTCCCTGGTTTACAAACCAAAGGGGGCAGCCTTTCTTTGGTGATTTGAAGTGGTGAGTTTGCACCAAAGAGTTTACAGTGCGTGTAAACTCAAGACACTAGGTCTCAACGGCTGCGATCAGAAAGTGCGCTGCCCAGGGTGTGTTTTCTTTCTGCGATGCTCAGTTTTGCTCTCCTGTTAGACGCAAAAACCTCACCTCCTTCTCCGTCTGCTTATAAGAAAAAGGTGTTTCTCAAGAAAAGAAAACAAAATGGCCTGAAAAAATACTTTTATGCCATTTTTTATGTATGAGGAAAAGTAGAAATGGTGTGCTTCCCTTTCTGAAGAGAAGCTTTCACCTCAGCATTTCTGAAGCTTCACGAGCAAATTGCAGGAGCCAAAGAAATCAGTCTTTAGCTGACTTGCGCAGGCTGGATTGGACGCGAACGTTGTGTGTCAAATAATACTGCCCTGCAAAATAATAAAAGAAAAGGAGGGGGGGGACTTTTGGTGGTTAGCAGATGGTCTGTTCAGATGAAATTATTTGAAGTAGCAAAGCCACTCCATCAGCTGGTTCGATTTAGTTACAGATACAAAAATGTTAGGGGCTAGTTTCGGAGAAGTCCTGCAGTCCATATGTTTGTCACTTTGCAGAGAATTACCACAAAACGTGGTTTAGAGGAACCGGGGGCACTGAGCATGATCTCCTATCCTGAACACAGAACACGGCAGCACGTGTGCTTCACCTAGGAGCTCAGTACCTTGGTACCAAAGCAAACCTTGCATGGTCCGGGATGTATGTTGCAGCTTGCTCTTGTGCTCCGTGCCCTGAGCACTGGTGCTGCCTCTTGGCAGCTGGGTACGGCCAGGGGGACTCTGGGGAAGTACCAAGGGCAGCCAAAGCAAAGCACTGGGTTTTCTGACCTGCATCTTGCAGGTAGAAATAACAGTAACGTGGGATGGGATTCGTGGTGTGCTGTGCCCACCACGACCTCCTTACACACTGATTACTGCAAGGCCCCCCAGCTGCCATCAGGCTCTGCACCAACTTTCCCTGCACAGCACCAGAGGCAGCAAGGTGTGTGTAGGTGATGCAGAGAATAGTTCACACAAATCCTCAGGAATGTGTTCTGGAGCGCTTCTAGGAGCAAAACAGGCTGTCAGGAAGCTGCTATTAATTGCCATCAAAATAGCTGAACCGCTGTGGGAAAAGTTAGAAATGAACATCAAACAGGAATGCAGCAAAGCCTCATTTGTAAAAGTACCTTTTGCAGAATATATTTACCTTACTTTCCTGAAAGCAAAACCTGCAAAATGATCAGTCTCCGAAAGACATTTCCTTACCAAAATCTTCTTGGTTAATGCTGCGTGGATGTAGTTCTGTTTGCAACAGGACCTCAGAAATGACATAAAGTGTAAAAATCTCCTTAGAAATGTTTCGTGGCGTTGTTTCTGAAAAAGAATTCAGTTGTGGCCCCCAGGCAAGGTGCAGGTGAGCAAGTTGTCCAAGGAAAGGTCCTGTGCTGTCAGCCCCTTGCTTTCAAACCGTGGAAACCGACCTTAAGCAGTCCTATATAACTGGCTTCGATCTTTGGTTTATAAAACTTTAAAGGATGCCTGTGGGATGGTATTTTATTCAAATTGTATGCATCTTGGTGGCTTGAATTAATAGCTGTTCCCTACAATCTTTTTTCAGGTAATGCCCTAGTTTTTATTTTTAATTTTGCATGGTCCAATTCTGCATGTTGGAAATGAAAGAAAAAATGTATTATGAAAGGGTGGGGGTGAGACCATGAGACCTCAGCAGTGGTGTGTAAAAATCCCTGTCCCTGGATCAGGGCATTGCTGAGCTGGTAACTGTGGCCTGGGAGAGCGTGCAGGGAAAATACACGTGTTTGCACCATTCTTATATTCTTCTGTGTTTATACTCTTAAGAGGGAGTCTGCCATGTGTCAGGAAACTGGACTGGATGGGCACTTGGTCTGAACTGTTACTGCTGCTCAGGTATTGTTTGGGCCTTAGGAACAACTGGTCTGCCTAACTCTGATGATCAGAGATGGTGGAGTGAGTGGTCCCTGGGCTCATCCTCCTGCTAGAGCCCTTGTCACCTCTTCTGTTCAGTCTTTGACTTAGTGAACCACAGCATATCTCATGGTTAGTGTTTGGAGGAAATAGGCTAACTGTGTCTGGTTAAAATGTGACACAGGTCTCCATATCAAGCATCAGCCATGATCAATAGCACGTACAGCAGTAGGTACCTGCAGCAGGGCTGGCACTAAAGCCTTCTTTACGGAAGGGTAGGAGAGCACAGGGATGATGCTGTGGCATGTCCTTCTAGCAGTTTTTGGTTGAAGAGGAGGAGGCATGTTCCCCGGTTGATTACCTGCAGGGAGCAGGTGGGTGCTTGCCTTTCTGTGCCATACCACTAGCCCATGAGTGGTGTTTTCCTGGTCAACAGGAGACCTCCCTCCAATTCAGCCATTTCGTGGTGAGTGGGCTGAAGAGCCAGTCATAGAGAAAGGGGTGCAGCACCCTGATAATCGTTCTCTTGGTTATGTGACCAGCGGCCCCTTCTGATTCATTGGTTTCTAAAGCAAAGCGCTGGAGCTCCAAGCAGGGGGCTTAAGTTTTCTCAAATCACGGGAAAGTCAAGGGCATCTGCTCACCGTTCTTAATTTAAGCGTGTGATGACAGGATCTTCACATGCTCAGTTGCTTCGCCTGATTTCGTGGTTGCTTGCTTTGATCGGGGACACAGCCCCTCCTCACCCTGCCTGATGAGTGTGGGCAGGGCGAAGGCCCTTCGTCCCCAAGCCCTGTGTTGCCGAGGAGGGCACAGAAACCCCATGAGGTTACAGAACAGCGCCTGGCCAAAAAAACTCCAAATAAGACCTCTCTTGTGTATTCACCTGCTGTCTCTCTCTAGGTAAGAAGGCCAGTAATAAGAAGAGGTCAACATTTTCTTCTAGTTGCCACGCAACTAGATGCTGCCTGAGATGCTTCAGTTAGTCCTTCCACTTTATGTTTGAGGAAATCGTGGTAGCTGAGGCTTTCCCTTTGGGTATTTGTTGGAGGAGACCAAGTTTAAAAGACACCAGAGATGTTGGCAATATCACACATGCAGTTTTATGGAAAATTATCCTGTGCTCTAGGCAAAGATTTCATCGGTGAAGCCAGCTCATGATAATGAGAAATGAGATGGTATGGGAAGAGAAAGGGATGCGGAAAAGAGAAAAAAAAACAGGAGGGGGGTTATTTACTGTTGGATCTATTGTGGATATAAACAGAGCTAGTGTAAAAAAAAAAAAAAAGTCCCATAGCACTTGTTGTGCAGGCTTGTGGTTGCACCTTGGTTAGGAGCTGCGTTCCTGCACTGCAGCGGGGGACGGAGCTGCCCTGGGCAGGATGTGGCACGTTGAGTGTGCCAGCACCAGGACACAGGGCTTCGCATCCAAACCAGCAGGGAACAAGTGGCACAGCTGCGGAGTTGTCACTGGTGGAAGCGCTGGAGTAAAGGAGGGCAGCAGCGCGACCTGCAGTGCTTCCTGTGCCACCGGCATGTCTGCTTTGCTCCTACCCGCACAGGGTGCCAGCTGCTCCTGTGGTGGAGACGAGAGCGCCGTCCTCGGGTTTTTGGGTTCCCATATGGCAGGTCACACCCTGCAGAAGAAATCAGGCTCTTCTGCTCCTGCAGCAAGAGGCTTACGGATGGAGGAGGGCTGCGTGGATCTGCTTGGCAGGACGGGAAGCAGATGGGGAGCCTGGAACTTGAGGGACGTCTCGGCCACGCTACCGAGCAGCTGGCAGCAGTGTTCTGCAGGAGGCACTCAGACAGGCACAGGCCATGTAGGGAACTGAGCACTGTGACAGCATGCCTCTGCCCCCAGCTTTGTAGGACAAGAGGCATTTGGGAACGCAGCCCTGATGGAAGCAGAGGGAAAACAAACGGCGAAGACTTTGAGCGTGGACTGCCATTATTCAAAATATTTGAGCATGTGCCCTTGCTCCTCCAAGACACGGGAGCTCTTTAGCTCCTGGGTTGAGCCTCCAGCAAGGTGATTTAAAACTTAAAAAAATGAGGAAGCCTGTGTAAGAGGGATGCTGTGGATATATGGAGTTTATTTGAGCAAAAGTATGTCTCTAGGAACATTTTAGGTACCCCAGGGGTGACAAGCAGACCCCAGAATTCCATGTTTTGCCTTTCAGCATACTTGCTATTTTTTGGTATGAGTCCTTTTTCTTATTCTCTGGGGAACATAAACAGGAAAAGCCAGTATCTTGTGCTACCAAGGAACTGCTCATTGCCAGGTCTGCTGTCAGCCGTGTGTTGCACAACCACAAGGACCCGCAGCTAAGCCTTGTCTCAGTTTCTTCTCTTCCACACCGCTCTTTGCTGCATTTCGTCAGGTGACCACAGGTTGTGCCAGCACTCAGAACATGTCCAAGCGGCAGAGCAGCGTGACATTCGTCGCCAGTGATTGCATCTAATGTATTGCAGCGATGGCCGGTGCCAACAAGATTTCTCCTTGGCAAGATCAGCACTAGGGCAGAGGAGATTTGTGAGTCACTTAGGAAACCACTCCCAGCCTGCTGGCCGTCGGTGCAGCTGAAGGTCAGGATGTCCCTGTGACGCCCCATGCGCCTCTGTCCCCTGTCCCTTGTGGCTGCTCCTGCAGCAAGCCCCTCGGTCAGGCTTGCAGAAGAAGAAACAGGTCCAGTGCACCATGTTCTAGCCAGCCTCTGCCCAGCAGGATCATTTGCAGTCCTGAGAGCCACCGAACTGACAGGGAGTCGTTCTCAAGAGGCTGGGGGCTGATGTCAGTGATAATGTCCCACTTGTTCCCAAGCTGCAGTGCTGAGCTTTGGTTGAAAGCTGCTGCAAATCCTGCCTGAAGTAGTTATTCAGGAATCGTGAATAATCTCCACTGCTGGGTAGAGAAGGGTGAGGGAAATCTTTGCGCTGCGTGGTCCCCAGGAGTCACCTTCTTCTTGCAGACCCGCCGCCGGGCTGGCTTTGGGGAGGGGAGGCAGAACATCGCCGCAGGCGTGCACTCAGCCAGCCGGGCTGGGAGGGGATGCAGCCTGGGGACTGCTGAGCCTGGCTTGAGCTTTGCCCAGGCTGCCCTCCTCGCCTCACAGCTGGGGGAGATGCAGAAAGAGGCCGAAGGCAGCTCTGGAGCCGTGGTTTTCGTTTGCTTGACAAGACAGAGCTCGGGGGTCAGAGAGAGTCGGAGCAGACCCGTACGGTGCTGCTGGGAAACCCTGGCACCAGGCAAAAGCCACAAAGCTTTCTGCAGCAGGAAGCCGAATGAAAGCATTCCCTATGTGTGGTGAGAGAGGCAGGTTTTCCAGCCTGGGGCCAGCTCCAAAATCCACATTTGTGCACTCGGTTGATGTGGGTTGGGACCATCACCTGTGCAATACGTTTAGGGTGGGATGTAGGGTACTCTTTTTTTTCCCCTCCTCTGGAAAAACATGCAAAATGAGAAGGTAAAACAGGGAGCCAGCGTGCCCCTCCTGTGTTGAGACTTACCTCGTGGTGTGTCATCGTGCCACACGGCATCGTGGCAGCATGACTTAGGAGCCCTGGGGCTGTGCTGGGGCGTGCGGACTTGTGGTGCTGCTGGCTTGGTGGCCGTGAGAGCCTTTCCTGCCACTGACAGCCATAACTAAACTGCAGCTCTAGCTGGGGGCTGCCAGCAGCTGAGGGATGAAAATAGCTCCCTGAAATGCAGCTGCGATGGCTTCATGTGGGAAAGCCACCTTGTTTCTCTGCTGTGCCCAGAGCTAACACAGGAGGGGGGAATGTGACGTTTCCAAAGTGTGGGAGCTTCTGAATAGTTCTGGCCTTAGATACCTTCTCTACAGGTATCGTTGCAGGAAAACAAATATTTTTTCCTCAAGCTGGTGTCTCTCAGCCTATTCTTAGTGCCCTTGATGTTCTGTTTTTATCTCGCAACTTGATGACTCAGAATTTGGAGCTGTAGCTGCACACACGCGCAAAGCGCGCTGCTGCTGCAGGACTCTCGCTGTATCTCTGAAAGCCGAAGGAGTTAACCCACTTTCAGATTGGCCTATTCATGCTAATAAAGTACCTTGGAAGTGGTCCAGCCAGCAGGCACCTGGGTATTATCCGAGCATCTGACACCCCTAGAGAACCAGAGCCTTGATGAGCTTTATAGACTAACAGAAATCTTGGAAAAGAAAGGAGGCTTTCCATTGAAAATGGATTTTCAGGGCCAGCTGAAGGACATGACGTTCAAGATCATTGCTTTAAAATAATTTCAGCTGCAGTTAATGTGAAGCAAAAAAGAAAAGAAAACCCAAGACAGCGAAAGGATAATTAATTCTGAGTTTGAACTGCAATTTGAAAGGGCTATATTGTGAAGTGACCCTTTACCAACTTATATCTGAACTGGCTCTTCTCATAAAACCCTCTTCCAGATGAAATGCAGTGTTGTTTTACTTCTATACCATATGTTTGTTCTCCCCAAGTATTACGGAGTGACCTTGAATTCAGACCTTTCCTGGAAGAGGCAGATGTCGCGAGGGGGTACTGCAGCCAGCACTAGCAGCATGGGTGCAGCCGTCGCAGTGGCTTAGCCCTCTCCAGTGCCGAACGCTTGGTCTTAGCAGGGTTCCCAAGCCCTTCTCCAAGAGAGGCCTTTCTCCTCACTTCTTTCTTACTTCCTTCTCCCAAACCAACTGTGCCTTCACTGAGATAAGTTTTACCCAGTGTTGCAAAAGGAGGTTTTTGACTGCTCAGGCACCCACTGGGGCAGCTGCAGCATTGGTGCTACCCTAAGGGGCTCACCCCATAAAGCTTCCTTTCTCCACAGCAGCCTTCACTTCTAAGCAAGTTTACATCAAGAGGTGATGCTCTCTGGCTCCATCCTCATCTACCTCCATTTCAAGAATGTTTTGCATCCAGAGATGTTTTCTCCAGAAGATTAGAAATGCTTTTGGTAAGGAGATGTTGCGGGGACTAACGCCTCAGAATACAATTTACTACTGGGCAATTCCGATGTAATTTGAAAAAGACATCTTTCTGGCCTGCTTATTCTTTCACAGCTTACAGAGAATCAACACAAAAAGCATCAAGGCCAGAGCTCTAATGAGATTCACATTTTGGACATCATATTAGTACAATAATGCATTTCACACTGTTGTTTCCTAATTTGCCTAATCAAATAAGAGGAGATCAAGCATTACATAGCCCAGCCTCCCCATTCCAACAAGGTAGCACTGAACCCATCAGTTTTGCAGTTCAATTAATTTTCCCTACACAGGTTGGCTAAAGCACATAATTTAATCAGCATTTTGCAGTTCTGTCAATACATACAATATATTCAGAGTGTTGACAATACCCTGAGCAGCTGTCCCAAGTACTAAGGAATTGTTCAGCGCATGGGTAACACAGAGCAGTTTTTGGAAGGAGGAAAGGCACCACGGGGTGCCTTGTGGAATGCTTTCTGGGGCACCAGTATGTCTCAGTGGTCCATGTTCTTTGCTTTGGTGTTTGGTTGCCTTGTAAATAAAATGCTTTGTGTAGCAGCACAGTCAGACCAGACAAGTTCCCCTGGGTGTCAGAAGCTTACCCGGAGGAATAAGGGGCAGCACTAGTGCTCTGCCAGAATGCATGGCTTCTAAAGTCCTGGGTGAGTTATAGGACTGTTGAGTCAAAGAGGAGTCTCTCTGCAGTTGATTTCAATTTTCTAAGCAAAAGTCACAAACAGATGAGAAGCGTATTTCAGGTGCATCCATTTCTCTAATGGTATCTTAGAAAATTTGTGACATGATGAAGAACTTCTCTTTGCTTTCTGTTACCAGAGAAGGCTCTGCTCTAGGAGTGCCAGGAGGCTGGCAGTGTTGGTGCCCCCACTGGTGCTCACCAGGGCATCCTCTGTCCCCAGCCTGCTTGGAAGGAAAACACATTTACCACTGTAAGCAAGTCAAGCCTCAGTGGGTACGCAAGGAAAATTAGGGGGGAAAAAAGGGCATCACAGATGACCAAGGTAAAGCATGTCTGAAGGTTCGTAGTGAGCCAGTTCTCTTTCTGATCTCCAGTGCCCACTGGGAACTACCCTGCTGAGCATCCTGAGCAGCGCTGCAGGCAGCTGAGCTCTTTGCACTGTAGGGAGAAGAGAACTGCTGCATATATACTTGGCGTGCTTAAAATCTGGCATCTCTCTCTGGACTGCAGAACAAAATTGAGTGTTTCAAAATAAGCTGCAGCACTGTCACCACTGCGAATACTGCTCTCCTGAAACTGAACAGAGACTTCAGCAGAAGAATTTGAGGTTACATTTTTTAAAGGGAAACTGACTAAT
The DNA here is from genome assembly GCF_964211835.1 of Anser anser. Classification (NCBI taxonomy): domain Eukaryota; kingdom Metazoa; phylum Chordata; class Aves; order Anseriformes; family Anatidae; genus Anser; species Anser anser. Next base: position 47,859,847 of record NC_139724.1, on the reverse strand, counting down.
GGGTTGGGTTTGGAGTTTTGTTGTCGTTTGTTGTGATTTGGGAACAGCACTTCAGTGCTTGTGGTGTAATAGCGAGAGCTAATGACAGTCATAACAAACCCAAAGTATAAGAATGTTGTTGCGCAGGAGATTTGTCCCCAGGTTTTTTTGTTCTGCTGTAGTGCATCACTAAACTCAAACCAGTTCTGTGCAGATGGCATTTCACCTCAGAAAGGTGCATCCTTCTTCCTAGTCATGTTCACGAGACACTTGGGTGTTTTGTTCCAACCAGCTTTGGCATCAGCACCAGTGGCAGCGCGTGCCAGACGGGATGGGGTTTGTGGCTGAGCCGTGCACGGTCGGCATGCTCGGGCTGGTGCAGCTCTGGGTGCAGCGAGATTTTCCCCAGGAGCTCCGGGCCCCTTGTGCTGTCCTGGCTTCACTCATGGCTCTTGCTGTGGGCAAGGTGAGGGTCGGTCCTACCCTGCAAGCCTCCCCTGGTGTCTGGGTGTTTTGGTGTGTGTTGTGTCCTCATTCCCAGGACACCTGAGGCCAAGTTCTCCAAAAGTTAGAGAGCTGTTGGGCCTGGCTGCTTCTGCCGCTTCAGGTTGCTGCTGGCACGCTGGCATCAAAAGCCAAGTAACCAACTTGCCAGCAAATCTCATGTAGGAGAATATTTCGCTTTCCTCTGTAACTTAGCTCAGAATCAGCAAAGGGGATGAGCGAGCAGGGAAGGGCTCCTGTGGGGTTGTGGTCTCCCAGAACAGCACCCAGTCTAGTCAGCCCCCATGGAAATACCTGTGAGGCGAGGAACCACAGAGCTCCTTGGGCTTGGAGGTGACTTTGTGGCCCCTTGCTGCCAGATAGGTTTTGTTTCTCCATAAAGAGGATTTAATAATGGGCAAATCTATGCTGACACAAGCAGCAGAGACCCGGTCCTTCAGACAGCCAGGTGCAGTCCTGCAACACTTGCACTTCACCATCTATTCAACAAAGACTTCAACAAGTCCCAGTAGCTCCATGGAAGGGAACAGCTACAGCCATATTAAACCAGCTGAGAGTATTCCTATGGATTCCATTTTGGGGAAGATAAGCTCATTTGCAAAATAAGGCAGAAAAAGCAAATGAAAAAAATAAGTGTGAATTAAATAATATGACTTCGGTGCAAACATGTAGATCAACTGTTTGCTTTTCCATAGGATGCAGAGCCATCCTTGTAACACGGTAAGAATCATTGCAAGTTTACTGCCAAAAACTAAAAAATCATCGAATATAGGCGGTTTCTTGTATCCAAAGTCCCTCATTATATTAAAAAAATTATTGCAGCAGAAAATTTACAAGTGCATCACAGGACCCACTTGTACTGTTAAACAGATGGCACCTACACAAGACCCAAAAATATATAACAATTTTAATTGAGCCAATGTGAAACAGATTTGTGAAATAAAATAGTACATGCCAGGTCTAATAAGGCTTTTACTAGAAATTTTGACATAAAGTAATTTTGTAACAGCACAAGAGGTATTTAGAAAATGCTCATTAGCAAATGTTACATTTACTTCTCGCTTACTGTAATCTCTTAAGTTCTTGATTGGTTCCTACCTGCTTCAATTTTTTCCTCTGTTGGTATAAATTGTCCATCTCCTGGTGACTTCAGATGTTTACCATTTTAATGGTATCATTTTCAAACTCAGCTCCTTGGGCTGGATCCTTTTCCTCCTTGCTGAAAACAACAGTAAAACCTACAACCCCCTCTAACAGCCTCATGGAAGGACACGTTTCTGTCTTGTAATGCTGAAGCTTGGCTTCTACCATGGATAACCCCATTATTTATTCCCATTCTGCTGACAGTGTAGAACAGGCTGAAAGTTTGGACTCCAGAGGACCATTTACCCCTTCTGTGGCACCCACCACCAAGCAGATTACTCTTTGAAAAGGAAACCTCTGTGTAGCTGCAGGCTGCTGTCAAAGCTGCTGTCTATGGAGCCTGTTGCTGGCTGTCCTCATTCCTGCACAGGTTCAGGACTTTCTTCAGGACTGCTTGTGAACATGTGTACACATCGATGTGGGGCTGATGAGATGCACCGCTGCCTTCTGCCCTCACGTCCAAGTCGCATTACTCTAACGTTGTGCTCCTCCCAACTCTCTTGGGAGATCCTCTGGGCCATGGTGTGCTTCCCAATCCACAGTGGCCACAGGACGGAGAAGTCAGCCGTGCTTTTGCACCATCAGCACTGCTGGATTAGCTACTGAGCGGTAGGCATGTGCCTGCTGCAGAGCACCCCGGGACATGCTTACATGGGACATGCTTGGGAGATGCGGCACCCTCAGCAGCGTGTGAGGCACAAGTGGGAGCAGCCAGAGTCAGGCCCTACCTCCCAACATCGTGGGCTTTAGCCTCCAAAATTCTCATCAGAGGCTCCTCTTGTGAGCAAGAAGTTCCAGTGAGCTAAAATCTGAAGACAGATGGTGATGGCACCTTTGCTGCTTCCCAATGAGCTAGAAAAAAGAAAACTGTTCTGCAGAAGACCAATGTTATTTTAGCTGTGAGGTAGCAGTCAATAACCACAGGATAAAATGTGCATTTTTCCCACCTGGAAAAATGTAATTGATAGCACTCAGTTTCTTTACCCTTCCCTGCAGACGAAATGGAGATGAATAAAAGAGATACTTCTCCAGCTGCAGGAGGATTATGTTTTGTCTAAAGTGACAGAACACAAAATCCTCTAGTCCTATTCCACGTGTAGGGAGGAAAAGTGAAAGGTAAAACCTACTCTACCGGTGACTTCCACTTGTTTTTTTTAATACGTCAACATGATTTGAATTGTAAAGACATGCTTAAAAGTGAAAACAATGAGCAGTGCAGTCTTATGTCACCACTAATTTCGAAGAGACCGGATAACTGTGTGTTCATAGTCTATCAAAATTACGGGTAAGGGACATAAACATGACTTGCATGAGGTGCTGTTTACCGAGACTGTTAAAAATAATGTTATTTTTTGCTTTTAAAAAAGGAAGGAAAAAAAAAAAGAGAGAGCCAGGATTGCATCCACAATGCATACATGTTAGAACATTTTAATATGATGACGTTAAGTAAATATCAGTATGTAAAATACAGAGTTGTGATGTCGTATTAAGGGCGATTAGATGAGGAGAAATGCGGCATGGTAATTTCCTGCAAGAAAAATACCAGCATGAATTTTTACCAGGCAGCCCGGGTTTTCATGCAGTGTTTGTGACTCAGAATGAACCTGCATCGTGGCTCTTAAGAAAATTCCCTCACCTTACCCTGTACAAAGATCAGCCTCACCTGTCTCCCTTTGTTTAAGCCCAGCGGATTAATGTTTGATGAAAGCTGTAGTTCTCAAATTAAAAGCTGACTAAAACGGAACCCTTAAAATTCATTTTCATTTTATTTCATATTAACTCCAGCCAATTAAATTCTCCTGTTATCAGAATGTATGAAATAAAAACAGTCTTGTCATATTTAGGATATTCTGCTGTCCCCAGTACTGTTTTCATTGATATAAATTCTGCTTTCTCTCAGTTGTAACGGAGCTCCTCAAGGCTGGCTGGTGGTATTTCTATGCATTTTGCACATTGCTCTTCAGGAAAAAATATTTCAGCAACGCGTCGTTCTTGTTGGTGATATTCTTATATGTGGTAGGGTGTGCGTTCTCTCTCATAGCGTGGTCAAGTTAAAAGGAGCACCTATAAATCTTTTAAAAAATCAGAGATTATTGTAGAGTGCTGCTTATGCCTCACGGAGACCCAGTTTTGTTTAAACAGCTTGCCTGTGAACAGCACTCACAGACATCTAGGATTACCAGGGAATCTAGCATGAAGACAGTGAAACCAACTTTCCATTTTCCTAACATTTCAGATTTTTTCCTGTTGCCTGATACTGCGTCTGAAAAAGGTTTCAATATAGCTGGTGGCATCTATGTGAGAATCTATTTAGATTTTCTCATCGCCTGGAATTGGCACTTCCTACCCCCTAATAGCTGTGCCTCGTGTTGTACATCCGCGGTATGTTTTCTTTGTGAGCAAGGTGTGTGCCATTTACAGAGCTGATCCCGAGGCAGAACTTGTATCTCAGCGATAAGGAAACAAGTGAATGCCCAGTGCCTGTGCAGTACAAGGCATCTGCAGGTGGATGAAATAACGTACCACTCGTTAGAAAACCCACTCTGCCATCTCTCAAGCTTTTTTTTTTTTTTAATTGCAATGGAACAGGACATTCATTTATTTATTTATTTATTTATTTTAAGAGTTATTCTTTTCTTTGCTCTGTGTTAATCTTCATGTTTGCAACATAAAACAGCCAAGCGTGCTGTTTTGCAAGGTAAAGTGCATGTTTTGTACCCTCTGCTCTTTCTAGAGGAGACCAAGCCAGGATGTCCCGAGTACTGGTGACAGGAAGCAAACGGTAGCGTGGCACGTAGGGAACGTGCGGGCATCTCCAGAGCCTGCCTTGGAATGGCAGTCTTATGGGCTGGTTGCTGGGGCCACCTGATAGGACTGGGAACAAGGAGCTCATGTTCCTGGAAAACCATGTTCCTTCCTGGGAAGGGGTGCTCTGAATACGCGTTCTTTCTCCCCAAATTTTCTAACACCTTAAGTCTCCTAAACCAGTTTAACACGTGAAGGGTCACAGCACCCACCCGCTGCCCGCAGTTGCTGTCCATGTGTATTTTGAGGGTCACCTTGACATAAAAATAGGATACTGAAGTAACAGTTGGCGTCTTCTTAAAGCATTGTTTATGCATACTTCTAAGGAGGCAGTTTTCTGGATTACTCATGCTAATTTATCTTTTCAAGATGCTGTTAGGTTTGGTTAGGCAGGTTCAAATAGACAGAAAAGCCATTATCAGGACATGGTCTTTTTGTACGGAGATACCCAAGGTGTGAAACAGTACAAGGGACGCACTGCATTAAACCTACCGATTACGTTTTTCTCAAGCATTTTAAGCTATCGTGCCAGATAAGTCTTACTTTGTGTCAGTTTGAATCAGTGGATTTTAAACATTATTACCCTGTGCCTCTTGCCCCCCCCCCCATTATTTGTGACAGATATTCTGCACTGTATAATAATGAAACTCTAAGGGTATCATCTTCAGCTAAATAGAAGGTGTAACATAGTGTAATATCATGCCAATTAGAAGGGAAAATCATTGTAGATACCTGAAATATGTTTTTGCTTGGTATCAGCCATTCTGTGAAAAATTGCACATTCCACAGTTTCTAATGAATATGGATAGACAGCTATAGAGGACAAAAGATTATGAGTGGATTTACATTTCTGTGGCTCTGTTCGTTACAAATATTCTCTGAGAGACAACAGATACATGTGAGGAAAAAATCCTCTTCATCTGCATGTTTTCCTGTTATGCAACACACTGCTCAAAATGCAAGCTGAAAATTCCAGAGTTAACTCAAAAGAAGTGTAGCATTTACATTAAAAAGGGAGGAAAAACAAGTAAAAGTGAGCAGAGGTGTTCATAACTTTGTCTGATGAGGTAAGTGTTTCTGCCTGGACTGCTACAGCATTGTGAGGAATGATGTGAAATGCCTTGCGTCCTAGCAAACCCACTTAGTTGGGTTCTCCATCTCAAGTTTAGCTGGAGGAGACACAGAGGTTTAGTCAGTAGCTTGATAGAAACCAAGGACTTGTTGATGGGTGGGCTTCATGGGTAAAATCAGTTTCTGTTACCCCACTGTGCTTGACCATCCGCAACCAACGGCCATCGGTATCAGAGCTGCAGTTGCCCTAGGTACAGTAGCGGCGAGCCATCTCTGTGGGAGCTTCATCGCTCTGCTTCCATTACTGATGCTGCATACTGTACGTACCGGTGTCTGATGTGTCTTAAATAATTGTGGGACAGTCAGCAGCCCCCGTGTTGGGCTGCCACTGGCTTTCTGGCACACCGCGCGATGCCGCGAGATGGTGGTCTGTCTGTTGAAGCTGGGGTCAAGGATGGCTGTGCACCTGGCAAAGTGAAGGTGTAAGTTGTGAAGAGGACACGGGACTAGGGGGGAGAAGAAGAAGAAATGATCGCAAACTTAGGTAATCGTTTTATTCATAGCATAATGTGCACACATGGCTGTTGATGATGAGGCTACCAGTGACATAAATAAACTCAAGCAAAAGATGTAAGCGAGTGGATACATGTGTAGGCTTCTTTGGGCGGTGCCACGAACTTGGACATCGACCAAAAGAATTATTTATGTCCCTTGCAATTTCAGTGAAGAGCACAAAGGAGATAATTAGACCAGGATGCATCGCATTGCTCTTTCCATCTTGCACACATTCATGCCCACCAAATGTGAAATGTTCGCCTTTTCCCCTCAAACGTGATGGTTGTTGAACTTATTTTTAGTGTCATTTGATAAGCCTCCCTGCTCGCAGAGAGACATCCCACTGACCCAGCCACTGGTCATTGTCTATACCAGTTCCCATCAAAGCAGGCGCGCTTTGTCAGGTTTCGACTCGAATATCCATTTTGCATCTGAAGTACAGTATCGAAAGTGACTGGATCATTTGAGCCTTTTTCTTCAGCTGCTCCCTCCTTCCTCCCCCACAGTGTTTCCGCTCACGCTAACATAATTTGGCATCGTCGACGTGACACGACACTGGTTTTTCTAAAAAATTATAATACATACATTGTCAATGTTTTGTGATGGCCGGCGCTCCTGTAAATTTAATTTCTAAATTGATGGAAGGAGGTCTTTTTCCACCGCTGAATCTCAACCAATGCTCGGTGCCCCCTTGAAAACCGAGTAATGCACATACAGTAATAGGTCATTCAATGTCAAAAGGCATAAAAAAGATGAGCAAAATCTTCACAGGCTGCTGCTTGCTGTTGCCTTTAATTATATTAATTAAACTTTGAAATTCTCATGCAAAGAGAGTTGCTGGCTTGTGACGCTGAAGAGCCCTTGGAGATTCGGGGGGGGAAAAACCCTGAGATACCAGCTTAGTGGCTACTGCTTTTTTAATTTTAAAAAAAATAATACATAAGCCTACTACTGCTAGGTATGTTTATAGATGATGATGTTTTATGCGCTACTGAACTTTGAATGCAGGAAGGGGAAAAAAAACACCAGCCACAGTGTCAAGGTCTTGAAGCATCAGTCCCTCCAACTCCGCTCAAGATCTCTGGTTACAGGCTGTCTTCCTGTGGAATAACGCTCTATTAATTTTCTTCCTGTCCCGGGTGCATAATGAAAGAAAGGTGTCTTCAAAAACTAAAGGGCAAAGTCTTGCTTGCTACCAATACCTTGAGGCATCCTGTCTACATTTTGTCATGCGTGTGCACTTTTCAGTGTTAGAATGACAAGATTTCCAGTCAGAAGGTTCCCGTAAGGCACAATGCGATGGGAGACTCGGAAGGGTTTTGTGATCTGACATCGCTGTAAGGCAGTGAACTCTTGCGTTTGCTTAGCCTGGTGGGAAGCTTTATCCTCCGCCTTTGGCAAGCAGTCCCTATTTACATAACACGTGCCATCCTCGCATCTGAGAAACTCTGCATCTCTGCTTAAAGCACATTATGTCCTGAGAATCTGTAGTCCTTAAAAAAATAAAAAAAGTAAAAAAACATTATTATCTTTGGTTGTCTGTATTCTCCCTTTGTATTCTACGAAAGCAGAGGCATGCAAGTCAATGCTGCTTGTCACTGTCGCAAGTCACAGAGCAGGAGTGTACGGTGGTGAAACATAAGGGCTTGGCACAGCAATGCTGGCTCCTGGGAGGGGGGAATGCAGAAACCTTCTGAGTTGAGGCTTCATCCAAGAAACACAGGGCAGTGCTCAGTTCTCTCTGCTTGGTTGAAAAGTGGCAATGTGGCTGTATTTCCTCCTTGTATCCTCTTCTCCTCCTCTACTGAGATTGAACTCGGGTGAAGTTAATACATCGGCCCTGGGGGGAAAAAGAGAGAAGCCGTTATTGGTGGGTGAAGTAATGAATGCAACGAAGACTTTCAAATGCTGAATATTACATGCTGAAGGAAGGCTGTAATTTAAATTCAGATGTTTGTGAAAATAACACACCCATGAAAAATATTTTAAGAATTAATGGAAATTACCCAGAGTAAGTGTACTACATTTGACTTAGAAATGTAGGTTGTTAGGTAAGCAGTGATGACACAGAAGACACATTTTGAACGCTCCGAGGTCTTCTGTGAGGATAATTTACCAATCTGAAATTCTCAGAAACTTCTGGGAGCAAAATAAAACCTATCTAAACACACAGTAAAGGAAGATCATAGCAAAGACAGATTCTCACTCCACCGAGCCAAATCTTCATGCAGCACAGTGCAGATAAACGTGACTTGGTTAGCGGAGCAGCTGCTGACTTGCACTTGTGTTTTATTAGCAGTAACCCCAGCTCTGCACCTCCAAGGTGTCTTCGGATGAGCTTAACATCGCTGTGCACCAGTTCTCATGGTGTCATACCTGAGTAAATACCCTTCTCCTGTAAGTGGTTCCTTACGGGTGACAGCTTTTGGTGTAGCTGGGTGTGAGTCAAATCCACTAGTGAAGCTCATAACCCCTTTTTACTGATTTGAGAAGCACTGAAAAAATGCCCATTCTCAGAGCTTAGTTCAAGACCCGAGCTCCACACTGATCATTGGTTTCTGAATTCAGGAGTGCTCTGAGCAGAACAGCTCCTCACTTGGGCAGCCTTTCTGGGCACAGCACCTTTTCTTTCCATGATGGAGAAGGACAGCCTGTATTGATTGCGCCTTTGGCCGGGGCATCTCCATGCAGAGCAAGTCATTCTCCAAGGCACGTGCAAGTACTACGCACTGCCTGAAGGAGCATGTGGGAGGATTAGCGAAGACCTACTGAATGTTTTGTCATTAATTTTTCACTAATTACGAAGTCTGTCATTGGGGTGGGCTGCACAGCACCGAGTCAGGCATTGGTGGTCAGTAAGGAGCACGGGAGGTGGCTTGCCCAGCCGAAGCACCGCTCCCTGCTCACACCTCGGTGGTGCTGCTCGCTGCGGGAGCTGGGTGCCCACCTCACGCGGGGGTCCTGAACCAGTGCTCCCCTTCTCTGCCAGCCTGCTGCACCTCTCTGATGCAGGGGAGATTTGCAAAGACACGCAGGTGTGCAGGTTTCACGGAGGTGAGAGGGATCTTACTTGGAAGTCTCCTCAGCTAATTGATGGTGATGTTTTTTGTTTTTGAGGAAATTAGGAGAATAGGAAAAAAGCTGGAGATATTTTCTTTCCTCTGTTCCTTTTATTTCCTACTCGATGACTTCCAGTAAACTGGGGTGCCTATGAGGCAGCTTCTAAGGGACCTTTAAAGGATGATGCCAATCAAACTCTGCTAGTTTTGCAGTATGGAGCCATGCTTATTTCTTGAATCCTATTTAATGATGCATATTTTGGGGGAAAATTACTACTTTCTTTTTAAAGACAGGAGATTATGGCATAATCAAACAAAATTAGGCCTGAATTTCATACTACTTCCATGTATTTATTTTGAGCTAGATGTTTTACTGGTAATGGCAGAGGACAATTACACACAAGTACTATCTGGTATTATTCAGTCAGGTCTCAGTTGGCACCTGCCCTTGACTGGTGTGAAAGGGGCAGCGTTTTCTAGATGGACCGCAGGACTGAATGTACAGTGCACGACAGATCAAGGAATTTTTTTTCCTAATGCCCTTCTAATAATCCCACTTCCTGTCAACTGTATGATAAATACCGAAGTGGTGAGTAGTTAGGTTGGGTAATTGTGGTAACTTCTAGCTGCTACCATCTGGATTATAAATGCAGAAGAGAAGCAAAGAGATAAACCAGGAGCACTAAGAGATTCCATTAAAGGCAAAGTAAAAAGGCATGGTGCATCTTTATGGGCCTTTACATTTGATTTTTTTCAAATTAAGCATATCAAAATGAATTCTGCAGTAGAAGCAAAGTATTTTTGGAGGATAAAATCCACAAATGCTTTGCAAGTCAAGCACTTCTGACGACAAAGCGAACATTAAATATACACTGACAACAAGGACTTTTCTTCTGAGTTGATACCATAATGCAAAAGCAAGACACTGCAAAACATCTTTAGAAAACAGGTAATGGGGGAGTTGCAGTATTTCTCCCATAGTGTAAATTAACATTGCAATTCACCTGTCAGTGCAAATGTTCTGCTTTCATTTGTAGCTTTCTCACAGTTCTTTGAACATAGTTACCAGTGCATGACTTTATTTCAATTTTGGGCAAATGATTTGAGGATTAATCATTTTGGTTTTGCATTTCTTTTTTGTTTAGAAGGCTTTTTAGTGGCTCAACACTTTACCTAAGGTCTACAATCATCACTGAAGGAAAAATATGTTTTTCAAGGCCTGGCTGCGTGACGTGGTTAAGTGCAGTGTGTTAAGAGGAGCTGGATGGTTTTCTAGTTCATTAAAATGGCATTCATGAACTATATAACAAATACCACTAACGGGGCATTAAATTAGCCCCTTAATTCTAGGGAAGGTGGTGTTCTGTGTCTGTAGAAAGGATTTCTAGTTGAAGAACCACGTAAAGAAGAATAGGGAGAACTTGTACCTTACAGTCTTGTTACCAACACTGTCTTGTAAACACATGTTCTCTGCCAGCCTCTAGTCAGGGTTACAAGGTTTTTGGAAGAAGCTCTTGTCATGTGTTGTGTTTGTTTGTTTTTTTAACCAATGGTTGAGTCACTGCCAGTCTGAACCCACCTGTAGGCATTGTTAGTATGTTTGATGTATGATCAGATCGTTCTTACATGTGTGAGTGTCTGTTCTGGCAACCAGGACTACTCTCTTACTTAAGGGGACTGGAGGATGAGGAATTTCTAATGAAAGCAAGGCCTTCTGTTTAAGATGTCATTTTTTTGTACACAAATGTGATGCTCGCAGAAGACGGAGCTGAAATCAGGATGTTGGGAAACATGCTGAAAGCGCTAATTAATGAGAAGGTCAGGACCACTGTAGTGTCATTAACGGAACAGCAAATATTGCATGCCAGTATAGTAGAGAACAGCTTTTGCATTTAGGTAATGGGATGTGACAAGGTGCGTGGCTTCACAGTACCTACACATGAAATGCATTAAAAACTAGCATTCAAGCCAACGTAAAGGGCTTTGAGCTCTCATCACACATGCAATTTAACACACTAACTTGCACAATTGCCGTATATACCTTTAATATTATCTTAGCAAAAATAGATAGAAGTGTATTAGTAAGCCTTTTTCTTGCTCTCAGCTTGCCACAGTTTGATTCATGTACATATTTATTTCCACTAAATGCTGGCCTAGAGGCTGTTTTCTTCCAGGAGGGACAGAAAAGATTTCTAAATAGAAAATAAGCAATTGGCATTACTGCTCCTCACTTACTTCTTTCCCATCATCTCTGTCCCCAGCCTCCTTAGTGGAGGAGTCATGGGGGAGAAAGGAGGAGAAAAAGAAGAAAAGGGAACTGTTTGGTCAGCTAGACTCTTAATCATGTAACCCATCTCAAGGGCAGATCTCGAGACCTGCATACTCTACAAATCTGGCCTCTTACTGGCCTGGAGATTCCCCCCAAACAAAGCCCCTGGTGCTGTGTTATTCTTTTGAGATGTGGTGGAATGTGGCAAGCAGAGGAAGGTATTGAGTTCTGATTGAGCCGCTCTCAATTATAGATGAGCAAACTGAAGAAGATAAAAGACTAATGTTTAACTCTGTTAAGGATTCATCACTCTAAGCCTGTAGGTTTTCATCAACTTCAAATCAGGGTGCATGTGCTATAACCAGCATCGCTGTCTTTGTGCAAGTTGGTTTTGGGAAAAAGATTCATACTCATGTAAGGTGTTTCTCTAATCGAATTCAGAACTCCCTATGTAGTGGTATCTATTTCAGCTTTTAGAAACAGAATATTGAATTTCTATTCTGTTTAATCTGAACTTTACAAAAAGGACTATTTATATCACTAGAAGTGCTATTTACTAAACAGTAGATTTATCTGTCTATTTTTGGCCTTCAGAATTAAAACATGTTTGTTCTATGTAACTAATAAAATCTGTGAATTACCATCCTAGCATTACCATGGTCAGACAGTTTGGTGACTTAATGTTACATTCATGTCCCTGTACTCAATTAAACAATCAATACAACCAATTTGAATTCAGATGTATCATGCCTTGTAAATCACTGGATCATAAACCTTAACAATACCAACATGTAGTCAGTATAAAATTGAACTAAATTAGTATTTTAGGGCTACAGTAATTAAAAAATGAGTTATGCAAGCATTCTGTGATCTTCGTGCGGAATATGGGGGTTATGTCAATGCACCAGATTCAGCAGAAAAGAAAACCCTTAACTATGAAATGCTTGAAGATGCACTGTAGGAACCACAGAAGAAGAATATGGTAAGTATTTTAGTTGAAAAATAGAGAAAAATCTACAGCTCAGGTTTTTATATAAGAAGGAATATTCTTATGTTACGCTGAAGTCAATTATTACATTGTTGATTATCTTACAGAATTTAACTTACTGAGCAACCAAGATAAATTAAAGGCCTTGCAGGGCACCCAATATTAAAGGAAGGGGATGCTCCTAGTAGACTGCAGGATAGATCCTTATGTGGCAATGCAAAAAAAAAGTCCAAGAGGTGTCTGCCGAAATGGCCGTGCTTCCTCCTGCTCTGTGACCTTCTGCGAGCCTGTACAGCCCTATTGGAGCAGTGCACTCAGCATTTGGAGGAGGATGCCTTTTGGACTGCGCTGTGCTACGAGCCTGGAACTCATCTGTTGATGTTGGCTAGATAGGTATGAGAAGCACTTTAATTTGTATGTGTGCATGTGTGAGCAAACATGCGTTGCTTTCCAACCATCTGTAACCCAACACTGGGCTCTTTGGTGAAGGAAGTGGAGGAAACTTTACAGGCTCCTCTGGAGCTGTGCCCACTTCCTGCACTGCCAGGGCTGGCCCCCCATGTTCCCAGCGCTCTATGAATATTCACAGCATGGGTAATCTACAGAGACAAACGGGTTCTGCTTTCCTCCTGCATTTTTTCAAACTGGGCTGCAGAGTTTCTGCATTTTCAGTTTCATCCTGCAAAGATGTTCACCCGTAAATCTTTGTCCTGGTCAGACATTTAAAAGAGTCCATTGGGTTTGGGTTTCGTTTTGTTTTTCCTCCCTTCAAGTACCACAGACAGAAGAAACAATGCTCAGCAAAAAGTGTTCTGGCATGTGCAGGGGTGAGAGTGAGAGGCGATGCTCTCCTGGAGGTGATTAATGGCAAGGTCTAATAGTAGACTTGAAATGAGCAATGGTATGATGGTTGGCTGTCACCGAAGCTGTGCGCTGTATTTGTTTAGGCTGATGTGGAATTCTCTTAATGAGGTCGCAGGCTGGCAAAGCTCTTGACCCTTCCTTTCCCCCATTTCATTGTACTGGCTAGGAAGGCACTGCAGGGTGGGCCTGGGCTGGGGGACAGCTGGATGGCAACTCCACAAATGCCCAATAGGCTGGGCAGAGTTTTGTTGCTTTGAGTCATGTCAGAGTATATTTTTTTCTATTATTAAGTACCATCTGGAGTGGTATTTAATCCACCATCTTTTTTAGTATATGACATATGCAAAGGAGAGACAAATGCACAGATATGGATGTACGGGCTCTTTTCTTTGTATCTGAAACGTGTACTGCGTTTGCCAAAACAGTAACAGCAGTCCTCACAGTACTACCGCTAAGGCTGAAATTCAGCAAAAAACTGCTCTTCTGTTTTCCAGCGTGCTCTGGTTTTGTTACTTGCATGAGACATACTAGTCATTGCTTTCTGAACCAAAGGGACTCACTGCATGGAAATGACTTTTCCAAAATGAGTCATTATTTAATGGGCAGATAACAAGTGCTTTAAGTTCGACGGTTTGCTCTCCTTTGGTAATTGCATGCAAGGATGCAATTAAAGGAAGTCAGGATCTCCAGATAAAACCCTGAACCCAGTGTCAACTGCTCAGTGCTATAACAAGGTCCCGGTGAGGTGTGGGGTCTCCTTGGAGGCTGTGGGTCATTCACCACCAACATCCTCCAAATGCTACTCAGCTGACAGGCTTGGATTACCTGAGAATTGTAAGCAGTTTGACACAAAAACTTGAATTGTAGAATCATAGAGACATTAAGGTTGGAAAAGACCTCCAGTCCAACCGTCCCCCTACCACCAATATTACCCACAAAACCATAAGGGGAACAGAAGGGACAGAATGTCCTCAATTCAGAGTAAGACATGAAGTCATTTGCTAAGCACTGAAATAGCTGGCTGCTCTGGGTAGTCATAGGGATTAAGGAGTAGCTCCTAACATACTATCGCTCAGATCTCTGGCTGTTGTTTTTTGGTGGTGTTGGTGTGTGTGTGTGGCTTCACTTGCAGCATTCTTCTGTAACTGAGAAACAGCATGTGAAGCAGTCCATGAAATCAGGGAGGCCGGAGATGGGACATTTACGATATCCATCCACCCGGCCTGTGCTGTGTACATTGTCACCTGTGCATCATCCTTGCTTGTGACTTGTTTCTGTAGCATGCTGAGTAACTGCATACATGTAGGTAAAGGTTCCCTGTACACTGCTGAATTGTTCAGCATCTGACTTATGACTGTAAGAACAACTGCATTTTCTGAAGTAGCACTTAAGCCATCTTTTGTCCAGAACAGATGTCTTTCGTACTGCCCTCTATAATACATGCTTTCATAAAAGATTGGCTCATTTTGGACTTGGAGGATCAAGATCCTACAATGTCTGTCAGTAGAGTGTCTCAGCAGAGGCTGAGAATCGTGTGCTTCTTTCTTACCCACGGCTGAAGGGTCTCCATAAAGAGAACATACCCTTTTGGGAGTTGTCTTTTATATGGCACACGTGAGCTCTGTGCCCTCCAGCCCCGTTGTTCAGTGCTTGCAGAGCCGTGAGGAAGGAGAGGGTTTCGGAATAATGGCACTCCTGAGAGGAGTATTCAGCGATGTCGTTTATGTTGGCCCTGTCTTTACAGCATTGTGAGGGCATCTTTCTGCCCTGTGATCACTGCAGCCCTGTGAGCCCAGGTTTGTCGCTCCTCACAAAGCTGTCTTGCAACAGCTCTCTGCTACAGCCTGCTGAGACTGTAGGTGCCAGTAGGGCCCTCAGACGAGAATCTGGTTTACCTGATTCTGTTTCCTCCTAAGCTTCGTTTCCCTGTGGTGTGCCTCTCTAGAAGGAGTCAAAGTTGCAAGTGTGAGGTTCTCCCCTGTAGCTTTTCAGTAAAGAACTGGACTGCGTAAACCTTTTCTTCTTCGCAGTAATACAAGTGAACAGGCAATTTCCTGCTTTCCAAAGCTCTTTGGAATCATTAACTCCCTTACTGGGTTAATAAATAAACTCCTACCTGTGCTCCTGGCCTGCAGGCTTGTACGTAGTGGTGACAATAAAAGGGCATTTTAAAGGAACAAAACCGGTGGGGATTCAAAGTAGGTGCTGAGATGACAGCACTGGCAACACCTTCCTCCGAGTCTAGCAGCAGGAGCCGCGTGGCAGTGGGGATTTCCTTACTGGAGAAGTCCCGCTGCCTGCCCTCAGCACAGCCCAGTACCGGAGGGGCACACAGACAACAGCTCGTGCTGACAAACCTGTGCCGGGTTCGCACGCCAAACCCACTGCGCTACAGCCTTTGGAAACAGACCTGGCTGATCGTGTCTCACCATAGCCAGCTAAAGCAGTGTTAACTACGGCTCGTGTCACCTTGCCCCCATCTCCTGGGCATTAAAATTCTACTGGCATTAACATTCGTGTGCTTCTTTACTAGCTCCCCTGCTCGGATGTATTTCACTGCTATAACCATTATAACATTACACTCACCTCATAAATATCCATTGACAAGCTGGAGCATACAACTGAAGTTAAGTTTATATATATATATATCTTTTTTTTAAAGATGGCTGATTTATATGTTTACTTTGGAGAGCGCTTGCTAACCCACCCATGCCCCGTGCAGCCCTAAGCAGCATTCAGAGACTTATGCTGGCATCTCTTTTTCTTATGTGCTTGCTCTTTGTCCCTGACAATCAGGAAATCCCTCATCCCAGAGATCTGGGAAGCTCAGAACATTGCAGGAATTTGCTGACAGAAACCTGTATGCTCTGTTGCCAGGCTCTTAGTCCTAAAACCTCATCTCTGCAGATGTGCATTGCTATCAGCATGTTTATTTTATATATTTTGCTTATATAAAGCAAAACCACTTTAAGTTGTTATCTTCCTGTCCTTGCACATGTTGGATTATTACCCACAGAAGACAACCCACACCACATCGCAGGGGCTGTGTGCTCACTGACTACCGTCCTGACACAGTGCCGTTCGGCAGCCGCACACATTGCAAGTACAGAAGTCCCAGTCGGCAGCAGCAAAGCATGCTGTGGTGATGGATATTTTGCACCTGGGAAAAGATGACTTCGCGGTGCTATACACAGCTGGAGGTATCATTTTTTTCACAGAATAAATCAGCAATGAATCTCTTTGAGGAACTGGCGTTATTACTGCAGAAAATATTATTATTGATATAGACATCAGGAGCATTTCTAGGGCTGCCCAAGTTGTCTTTCTCCCCAAAATTACTTAGCCTATTGCTGAAATGTCACTGGCCCAGATGAGGTAAGCTCTGAACCCCAGCAGCAACACTGGGTATGCTCAAAATCAACCTAAAAGAGCAACCACGTAAGAAGAAACAAAGTACAGGCAAATAGTGCTACATATTTTTAACCTTAGGAGGACTTTTTTTACACTGTCGTATTTCTTCAGTAACTTGAGATAAGTGGAATGTCATATAACTTGTTTATTATTCTCATATTTATGTAATGTAGCCTCCTTAGCATGTGTGCATGCACCTCACGATCTTTCCAAGCAATCTGGCAGTCATGTAGGTCAGTTTTCAGAAGACACATACCTGAATTTCAACAACAGTTGTTTCAGGATGAGAACTGGCAGCATCTGACTGCTTTGAGGAGAACGTGCCAGCACAGGTACAGATACCTCAGTAGCTGAGTCCGACTTCAGACCCAGCTCTCATCCCTTGGGCTTGCTTTAGGTGAGGGCGAGTAAAATGAGAGCCAAGTGCAGAAAAGGAGGACAACATGAATTTATTTTAAAAGGTAGTTCCACTTTTTCTGCAACAAATAACTACTGTGTTTTAGAGTATAGGCCAAAAACCGTCAGTAAAAGGTTCAAAATAGGTGTTTTAAAGATGTCACCAAATATATAAAGTGCATAATGGATGGCCAGGTGTCTGTAGCTGCTGTGTCAAAAAAATGTTTCTTGCAGGAAAATACGTAGCTCATTTGCAGCCATCTTCCTCAAACTGTTACGTTAATGCAAGTACTACTTTGTGGAGAGAAGCCCTGTGGGTGTCTTAAACCCACTGATGTGTTATATCTGATGTGGTCCTGATTCAGTGTTCACTACTGTTCAGCAAAGCTGCGAAGATCTGATTTGTTTGTTTCCCCAAATACCCCTGACTTATGCATGTGGTTTGGTAAATCTCATGTTGGCACAGTTTGCTGTTTGGAGCAAACATTCACTGGTTGCACGTGCGTGCGTACAAAATGCTGCTGTTATGATCTGGCAAGGCTTGGTAACCACTTCGTACATACTTTGCTTAGATGTAAATGAACATGCTTGGTGCAGTGAGGAATCGGGGGTATTATCTGTAGTATTTTTAGTACACTGGCGGCTTTGGGAAAATGCTATTAAGAACAGCTTTTCACCCCCACTAATAACGCTTATTTTGTAACTGGACATATGGACATTTCCACACAGTTGCTACAGTGAATAAAAGCTTGGAAGTACATGTTTACCAGTGGTGTAACCTTGTGAAAACCAGAACTGAAAGGATTTGTAGCTCAATATGCTGTGTGGCACTGAAAGGAGCATTTCTACTAAGACTCACGGTACTTGAGAGCACCGGTTCAGGGGTAGACTTTGAAGACATTTTTCCCACCTTGGAAGACTTGAGAAGAGTAACCCACAAAGTCCCCTCCACAACGTGCTCCTGGTAATTAGGTTGAACGCAAGCAGCACACGCACTGCACAGCTACACGTCTGTGTCTGCAGGGAGCTGGGCTCCATGGGGCTGCTCGGGGCATGAGCATCAGTAGGAGCAGCACGCACTGCGGTTATTCTTATGGTCGGTACCCTGCTTGTGTCTCTGAGTGCCAGTCACCCTCTGACTTACACCGCAGGGAGACAGCTTGTGCCCTGACCAGTTTTCAGAGAAGGGCAAGAAGGGGAGTGGTTTGCCGGCAGCTGGGGAAGTTAAGGGAAAAAAAATGCTCAACTAGTGTGAGCATTTGCTGTCTTGCCCAGACAGGTTGTGGTAATGAGGAAGGGAGGGATTTATCTTCCTTTGCCAAGTTTTCTGTGACTGCTTTATTCAGCAGTTCTCCAAATAATCTACTGCCTTGAAAAAGAGTGGTTGTGACAAGCTGCTTCTCCTGTGAGTTGGCCTTCCAGGTCTGGGAGAAGAGAGGACGATGAGCTGCTGAACTGGTTGTGTGGGCCTTAGGGGAGAATAAAACTGTATGCATTTGTAGCATCTGCTTCAAAAGGAGGTTGTGGCAAATATTTTATTCAGCAGAGCTGGAGGTCTCCTGTCTCTAGAGGGCAGGAGTTTGTTGTTTTCCTCAGATGAGGCAAGCATTGCTTATGCAAAAGGAAAGGATGTGGAAATGGCCTGCAGAGTCCCTGTTTCTCCGTCGCGGGTTCTGTGGAGCGAGGGCCTCAGCTCTCTCCATCTGACCCCTTGGCAGGAAGCCTCCCGCACTTGCAGTGCTTCTGCCTCCATGGAAATATACCATGGCCTGGCAAGGTTTGACACTGCTTTCCTGAAGGACACATTAATGTTTTCCCATTGCAAGCGCTTGCCAATGGAGGGCTCTGCTCCTTCAGATCTAATTATGCCTTGGAAGGCAGCTCAGGCTTGTTCTTACTGCCAGAGGGAAAGTGATCTCTGTCCTGGCGGGCGTCCCAGCACACACCTAACCCAGTGCTGACGCTCACCCAAAGGGGCGCGCTAACCGGGCCACCTCTTCCCCCGTGATGCCCAGAGCAATAAGCTGAGCTGGTGCTGGGAGAGTTCCCTCTCCTCGAGTGAGAAGGCGGGGGGCGTGGGATCGTGGGATTTTATTTCTAGGTGAAGCTTCAAGAGTTCTTCCTTAATTTCTGCAGTATATCAGCCGCTGTATTGTTCTGTGGTATTTCTGCAGTAGCTCCGCAGGGAGGCGGAGGGGGAAGCTCTGAAGATAGAGCTGTTTTCTCTGAGAAGTGTCTTTCCTCTTTGAACTCGTAAATGTACTGGGATGAATCCTTGTCAGGAATAAGTATTACTGGGGGACCCCATTTATGTTATGGGACGACTGCAGCCAAATTGATGTCAAGCCTGAGCTATCGTGCCAAATGGCTTCCCCATGTTAGCATCAGGAAGGATTTCTCGAGTTTTCTACATTTTTTCATAGGGAAAAAAAGAAAGAGAACAATATGCTTCTACATGCGTAAAATTTCAAACCTTGTAAAATCAGAAGAGGATCTTAAGAGAAGCCCACTAAAGCCAACAAATGTCAAAACTTGGCATTCGCAGGAGCTTTTTCATCTAAAAAGGCAAGAATACCAGAAATTTACAGTTCCTAGAGATGGCATCTCACATGCAAAAGTCCAACACCTCCATTATTCTTCCTTCATCCCCTGTGTGCAACCACTTGAAGTGGGAAGAATGCAATTTATCTTTCTCTGACATCGTTGATAGCAACAGATAAACCATAACTTTCCGAAGAACCATTTTCTTCCAACTCCTTCCCTCCACACTCATGACCTCAGCTGAGGAAAGTCCCCTTCAAGCCCATCCTAAAACCTCCTTCCTTTACAGATACTTCCCAGAGTCTCGTCTTCCCGATGCACTTCTTTAACACAGCCTTTTCTAAAGAAACATTATCCTCTCCAAACAGCCCATGTAAGTAAGAAGCAGATGCTCTACAACTGTAATGTCTGTGAGTCATCCAGGGGTCACATTCTCAGCTTGTAACACAGCAAAAACATGGAATTCATACCCCAGCTCAGGGCCTGGCCCTTTTGCTTTTACAGCATCCGACTAGCGTATGATAACTACTTGAAAAGAGAGGATGAACATTTAGGATGGCATATAATTATTTTTGCCTTTTAATAATTACCACATTATTACTGTGGGGGAAAATCTAACTTAAGAAAATCTGTGAAAACCATGAATCTGCTGGAAGATGTAGATAGGGTTTAAGTGAATTCTCTTTGGGAGAAGCCTGGAAATCCCCCAGCATGGCGGGTGTGTGCGGCTGTAGCACAGTTGTGACTGCTGAGATTGAGATGGCTCTGTAGCTGGAGAGACAGAGCCGCAGCAGGAACCTCATGAATGCCTGCGCGCACACTGCATGTAACAGCCCTCTAGATGCCACTGTGATCCAGCTGTCACTTCACCATCTGAAGCCTTTACGGTGCTATCTGATAGCTGGATCCTTCGCCGTAATAATGAATTCAGCATTAATGACATTGACCACTGGGCCCAGTAAGGAACGTGAACGCCAAGCTGTTTCCGACCCCTCAACCCATGTCGGCTTCCCTGGTACAATGAGCACATGTCAACGAGTCAGCTCCCGTTCCTGCAGACAAAACCCCACAGCACATCATTAGGCTTTCGTTTCCATTAACATGGATTGCTAATCATCAGCTTTGCAGATATTTGGACATCGCTCCTGTCCCCCTACCAAATCTTCTCCGTACAGAGTGGTGTTGAAGTGGCAGCTCCAGAATCCTCTACCTTGAACCAAGGCCTAAACCCTTCGTGAAAGCCAAATCCTTATACAGCACAATAATTAAAATGACCACAGGATGTATTTTCTGCTGTGGCCTGCGCCACATCTGATTTAGACCTTCTGGATTATGAAAGAGGAGAATTTATAAAGTTATCTGATTTATGTTCTTATGCATCGCTGTCAATCTGCTTTGCTCTTGACTTGCAAAGATGTCTATTAATTGTATGTCAGGCATAATTCAAACTGGGTGAATTTATTGCTATTGTTGCTAGTATTACGACTGGTTGAAGCCCTAGTCATTGACCCACGATCTGCTGTGCTCAGGGCTCAGAAAGCCTGGAAGAAGAGATTGCCATAACTTGTCCATTACCGTACCCAGTGCTTATTTCTGGTGCTAATAAAAGGGGGGACAAAGGTGCAATGGCGACACTCATTTCTGCAGCAGTCCTGCATTTAAGACTTGGTGCCTCTGTCCAGGACCACAAACTGTTACAAGTAAGGGCTGCACATCTTGCTCCTTCCGTAGAATTTAAAAGCTCACCCTCTTCTTTGGACATCACAGACCGCAGAAAAGACGTGCTGCAAGGAGTGATGGAGCTCTGGTGAGCTGCAGCTGCTCGTAGCAGGCACAGGTCAGAGCAGCCTTTGAACTGCAGAGCTCTTGTGTGGTGGAAGATCAGGAGCCAGCAGATGAAGAGAGGAATGTAGGAATTGTGCTCATACAAGAAGCTATTCCAGTAGGCAAGACAGGGTGGGCAGCACACATGCAGCAGGTTTCTGTCATAATCTTTTGCAAGAGGTCTGTAAATTAGGAATATTTTTGTCCTACACTATACTGATCACTAGCTCTGCTCTCCTTACCTCCCACTAGCGATGCATGTACAAACTCGGGTGTAGCAATACTAGAGTTAACAACTTCTGTTAGTTTCTAAGCACCGCTTCTCATCTCATGTCTTCTACTGAAAATCAGAAGTAGTTCCTTTAAAGTCAGCAGTGTAAAGCTCATGGAAATAGGATCAGAAGCTGGTCCTCAGATTGTATTATGACAATGTGGTGTCTACTGTGGGCTCCTTTTCAGGACTACAAAGTAGTTGGCCTGTCACAATGGTGCTAGCAGCTACTAGGATGTGTGCACTGCAGAGATACTGCTTGAGTCCTTCAGCAGTTGCACCATTTTCCTTCTTCCTTGTGGACTGGGCTATGTGGTTTGGCTCTGCATTCTTTGAAATATTTCTTCCTCGTGGGGAATCACTGCTACAGATGTGCTTAGTGGAGATGCTGATGTTCTCTAGAGGCTAGGAGAAGTGTCCTGTGGGGACACTCAGACTGTGTGTATCCTCTTTGCTGTACATTTTTCTTAAGTGTATGTTAGTGGTTGGTACCGGAAAAAGGATTTGGTGTGGGTCTTTTTATGCCTTGAATCCTGAGGGTGTTATTTGGTCTACAGAGCTACCCACATGGGATTGCCTTTTGTCACTGCCCAGGCGCTCTCTAGATCCCTTGACTGTTAGGCACCTCTGCATTGCCCATCTTTCCTCTTACGAGCTCTCCTGAGAAACACTGGGGAATGGGTACATGGTGCTGGTCTTTGTTTTTTAGTATCTGCCTTTCCCTTTTTCCCTTCTTGTACTTTGATCAGTATAATTTGTATAACGAATTCGGGGTTTTGGTGAATTTTTATTATACATATGCCCAGAGATCTTGGTATTAAGTGCGTTTTTTAAATTAATAAATAAATATGCTCATTTGTTATAGAATTTCTATTGTTGATTAGGGAACACTAAGCTCTTGCAAATCTCAGCTTTCACCTTGCCAATCACTGTATTCCTGTAAGTGCACTGCAGTTATTTGGAACCTTTTCTGGGTTGGTGTTGGCATCCTTTTACTAGATTACATTTATGCATTAGTACCATCTGTGCCTGCTGTACCTTCTGTGAGTTAGCCCTGGCCAAATGACTGGCATTTATCTGGAAGTGCACTAAAAAAAAGAGAGAGAGAGAGAGAGAGAAAGAAAAAGAAAGGGGGGGAAGGAGGAAGGGAGACAGTAAGGATGGTACCTAGAGCATTGTGCTTGCTGCTGGCACTAATGGATCGCAGGGAGGAAGATACGCTGGTAAGCACAAACACCTGCACTGATGCCCCCACCTCAACTGCTGACGAAATCTGCCTTGTCCTTTCAGAGCCTTTCTCTCTGAACAAAAACCAGTTCTTTCTGCCCTGGTATCCAAAGAAACTCCCCCTTCCCTCACGTTCTAAAGGAAAGATACACTGTTGAGACTTAAAAAAGCTATTGTAACCTGAGGGCTAGTTTGGGACTGGGGACAGTCTTTTTGCATTGCATCCTGGTTCAGTTTGGTTGGAGAGAGTTTGGACCGAGTGCTGCCTTTAATCTGTCAGCTAGGATTGGAGGTTATTTACAGTATTCACTGCATATAGGAATGCAGATGTCAGCTGGATCTATCATTTTGCTCTCCATGCAGAGTCATCTGTTGGTCAAAAAAAGTGTGAAATAGCTTCTTACTGTGTTTTTGCTATAAATAAGGGGTGAGGTAAGCATTTTCTTCTGTAACTAGTTTTTAAATGTCTGTCTGCTTGCTTGTCACAATGAACATATACTGTTCCTTGTTCAAAGAGCACTGATAAACAGCAGCACAGCCACCTCCCTCCAGGACTCCTGAGAAATCGCAGCATTTCATGCAGTCCAAAGCTTTATTACCTGTCTTGCAGCACATGCTACATGGCTGCCTCGCCTTCGTAGCCAGTCACGTACCACAGCCAGGCTCCACCTTCAGCCTTTTCCCACTGGGACTGCCTTCTCCCCCACGACTGTCTAGGCTGAGGTACTTTCAAGAGAAGGGCCTTTGAACCTTAAATCTCTGTCTGTCTGAGAGACAGGGAGAGTTTTAATGCTAATACAAAGCCAGTGACAGCATAATGGTCCAAGTGGGTCTGTCTTTGGACTGTCTCTGCACACAGACTGACAGAGCATTCACAGCCAGAGCTCCCCTCAATTCTTAGGTTCTCTTTTTTCCCACTCCAGCTACGTCTGCATCACGAGCTAAGTTGTTCCTAGCCCTGCAGCTCCCTTGTCCAGGGACAAGGACGTGCTGTTTGTTTAAGAGATGGGCAACTGATTCTGTAATTCTGTGATTCTGTGCTAAAGGCAAAGATGTCCTTGTTTTTACTATCTTTGTGGTTTCAGACCAGTTTCATTGAACCCAAGAAAAAGAACTTTGTCCACCACGTTTTTAACTGATAGCAGTCTGTATCGGTCTGTCTCAAGTAGGTAGGTACAAAATGCTAAGAACAGATATAAATACAAATGAGGAATTCTTAAACCAAACATAACTGTCTGCTAAGAATTTAAAAGGTAATTACGTGGCTTAAAAATGTTTTTAATTTAATCAGTGCAATGTCTGTCAACAAAAAGCATGTGCCTTAGCCAGCTGAACCTATATTAGAGAAAGAGTGAGCACGCAAGCCTCTGGCAGAGGGGCTAAGAAGCCACCTCTGAGCTGAGCACTATTCCTACTTGAATGTTCTGCATGAAGGCAGGACTTATCTTTGCGTTTGTCCAGACAGTGCCCAAACTGATCAAACTCTCTCTTCTTTCTACCAAGACCTGATGTTGTAAAGTTAGAGCTTGTGATTTATACAGCATGCCTCCTTCCTGGACTTGTTCATCTCCACTGCCTGTTCTTGCTGCTTGTTTTGCGTTCATGGGGCAGGTGTACTAGTGTGGGAATGCAAATCACATCCTTTGATCACTCTTTGGTAAAGGCAATTTCTGATTATATGAATGGCATAATTGTACTTTGCAGGGACTGACTTTTCGTCATGGCATTTTTATAGCACCTAGCATAGGGACTCGTGGCCTGCGATAGCAGTTCCACCGCTGTCTCAGCCAAGGCAAAAGAAGTAGTTATAGGCAAGTTTTGTAGGCAGTGGGCCGGCTGGGGCCAGCCTGGAGCTGGGGAGCGAAGGTCCACCTTGTGCTTTTGGATCTATTGGCTGGAGGGAGTAGTTTGGGGAGCACAGGCAGCTGAGGACACAGAAGGCATGAAAGCAGCAGTGGCTCTTCTTGCTTTGTTGCACCAGTGTCCGTTTTTCAGACATGCTCTTACAGACTTATTGAACTAATCTGTTCCCCCAAAATACTTGCAGGCATTCTCTTTTCTGCACTTTGGGCTGTCTGGAGTGCTCTTACTTCAGATTTACATCACAATAAAAAAGAGAAGAACTAGAGCTGGTTTTATAAATATTTATAAGTAATACTTTTTGTTGTTGTTGTTCTGAATGACCACTTTCACACTGTGGAATCTTTTCTACCAAGAATGTGATGTTTGGAATTCACGATTTGCTTTTTCTTTCTTTCCATATGTTCTGTGTTAAACATATGCTATACTTTTTATTTAAAAACTAGCAGCAGACTGAAAAAAAAATAGACCACACCATAAAAATATGTTTGCTTCATTATCAAAAGCTTCTGGGTTTCGGTATTTTTTTAACACATGGAGGGGGGGTGAACACCCTTGAGGACAATTTCAGAATGTGAAACTAACTTTTAAGAGCTGTGGAGGGAGTGAACATCTGGTTCTTCATTTGCAGCATATATAAGGCTTGTCAGAGCTTAAAGCTGTGTATTACCACATAGAGTTGGTGATCCAGTTGTCCATTCTGAAATGGAGGGAGGAATCCTTTCCATTTATTTTAGGAATCCAGCCTTTGAATGCTTGGGTAGTACTTCAGCTGGCCTCTTCTGGAAAATTGCACTGGTATGAATTTAAAGTGGGCAGTCTGACATGTAGGTTCCTACCTTCTGACCTGAAACACCTTCTTTTCTACTCTGTTTATGATCACACTCTTCTTCTATTCATCTTCCACTTCTGTCTATAGAAATACCTCTTGCTTACCTAGTACAGGCAGTGAACAAAATTCAGCGCAGAACTGGGCACAGCTGAATGCTAGGTCTGCGTCTGGCATAGCTGGTTAGGGGTGATCTGGCTTGCAGTACTGAAATGTGCAGAAACACGCCACCATTATTTTATATAATCTCACCCTGTGGTTTTGGTTTGTTGGGGACAGAGAAGAGGGCCCATAACTCCATCATGAGCCAGATCGACATCTGTACACAGCCATGCCCATGCTCTCGGCCAGCTACCTGTAGCGTTGAAGTTGTGCAGCTTGGTTAGCCAGGGAGGAAGAGGAGGAGGAAGAGGAGGAGGAGGTTCAGCCAGGGGCTGACTCCTGTTAGCTTGGAGACAGGTGTGCTCCAGGGGTTTATACAGTGAGGGGGGCTATGGCCAGGAAGCTTCTGGTCAGAACCACTGCTGAGGCGCTGACTACACCACAGCGTAAAGAAGTGTGTGGACAAATCCTCTCCCCTCTGCAAAGGACCACTGAGCTATGCAGTTTTTCTGCAGCACGTGAGATGCACGTCGTGCAACCATATTGGATGGCACACGTGGAGGTGCGCTACAAGTGTAGCAGACCCCTGCACTGCTGCAGGTGTGCCAGTGGGTGCATCTCCAGTTAGATGGAATTCCTCAAATTAGGGAATTTGAAAGAAGTGATAGTTGTCCTCATAATCTATTTCAGTTTACTCTCTAAAGCATTGATTTTTATTATTTTTTAATTATTAAAACAAAATTAAGAATCATTACAAAAAAGCACATTTTTAAGGGTAGGGAAATGGTACGGAACGTGTAAATGGAGTAAGATTAAAAAATCCTGTGATAAATTTAATTGGTGAATTTAGGAAAGGAAATGGGGTTTGTCATTTGTTATATAAAAACCAAATTATGTGGCTGTTGCTATGGTGACAACTTGTTTATTATACAGCAGAGTAAACTGTGAAAATTTGCTGCCTGAGAGAGCTTCAAAGTACGCACTTTTCCCCCCATTGTTTTAGGTATTTTTCATGAATGTTTAATACGCTGCTTTCTGGGAGAGGAGGAGGAATGCCCAGCCATTCCCTAGCTAGGTGTGAATGTTTTGAACTTTACGAAATCATTGCTAATTTAGAACTTGTCTTCTGAAATTACCTGGTAAATGGCCACAGCAACATTTAGAAGTAAAAAGCAATGAGGTGTGCACAATTATCTTCTAAAGCTGGAGACGCACACATACTTAAGCTTGAATTTAATTACAATACAGGTAAATTGGTGTCTTTTTTAAATCCTGTCACTGATGGGGATGAAAGCTATTTCTAGTTGAAATCATAATCAAATAAAAGCCTACAATGTTAAATTATAAACTTATAAATATTCTTGCAAAAATAAAATACAGGTCTAATTATTATGATAATATATTTCAAATTATATTTTCAAACAAGTGTAGTTAAATGAGTGAGAATAGCTGTGTGAATAGTCCTAAAATGGCTTACGTATATTTAGCTGCAGTCAGTGAAGGGCTGATTTCAGCTAAATGATTTTTAAAAATGTAAAATGTCACAGGCATGTTTGAAGGGTCTTGTACCAATTTTAATAGAATTTAATCAAGCCAGTCTATCATTTGCGTATGCAGGTCCTTGCTGAAATAAATAGCCCCACTTTGCTTATCTAAAAATCCTTGCTTCTAATCATCCATTTGCAAAGCAGCTGAGGTTTCCAAGCTGGTGAATTATGTACAGAATTCAAGTATAAGCAGTACGAGACCATCATCAATATACTATTGTTACTTGAGCCTGGATTAAGAAAATACACTCCTAGCTTTGTTCCTTACCGGTCGAGAGCTCTACGGCTTTGTCTACAGTTGAATGCTAGCATATAATCATATTTGCTGTACTAGACAAATTACCAACCCGGGCTTTTTGCTCCCATAATCTGTAAGGGTGTAAACTGAGAGAAACAAAATGCATCAGCAGAACAGAATAGAAGTTGCCATCAATGAAGTATTTCTTTTCTTGACTAATCCTGTTAAAAACCACAGGGCTACATTAAGATACCAGTAAGAATAGGAAGATGAGGTTCCCTCTGTACAAAATATTGTATCACACAGTGCTCCACTAGAAAATGTAAAATGTAATGACACGGGGAAATTTTGTTACGAAATACAGCTGTAAAATCTATCAAAACAATCCAAAAAATAAACAAAAAAAACTGACATAAGTTGGCAGGTGGTCAGTCTCTGTATTGAAACAAGTCTGATTTCAAAGCAAAGTCTTTTTAAAAGAAAGCCTTCCTCCAGTGCTTGCAACCCAGCTAACACAGCATTATAAATTAATGCAAAAGATGCTAAAAAGCCCCTTAAGTAGAAAACATCAACACACAAATGTTAAGCAAGAGATTTGCAGACAACTTCCAGTCTCCAAGTCCCACTGAAACACTTCACATCCCATAAGCCCCTTTGAAAATCTCAGTCCCGTCCTATTGCTGTAACGTAGTCAGATCTACTAGTGGGAGTACATTCTCCTTCAGACTAGACACAATTTATGGGGATGGACGATCTCTTCCCCACACACTCGTGACAGAGTCCATCCACTGAACATGTACACGTATGCACGCACAATATCAGGTTGGAGTAGGACCAGAATCATTCCCACCCCTCTTCCTTCCCTTCTCTTCCCTGCCGAGGCCCAGCAGAGGTCTCAGATGAGCACACGACGTTACGTGCCATATGTGCTGCAATACCTATGCACAAGAGGATGAGTTAAGGACAGAGTGTCAGCCCTAATTGGAGTAAGCTGTCAGACCAGAGATGGGCTTGTGCGTTTGAAAGTCTGCCACTTGGACATTGAAACAATCACATGCCAGAGCTCCTTCTCTCCCAAAGGATAGTACAGATTAAACTCAAATGATGAGGTTAATGTGGAAAGAAGTGTTTTTAGTTACGAATACAAGAGACAGGCTTTTTAAAAGAAGCTTCGCGGTAAACAGCTGATTCAAGCAAAAGGAGTGCCTCATGTTTCCATAGGGAAAGACATGGAACATGCACACAGAAGCACTTCAGGGTTTCTTCCTAAGACCCCTTAATAAAGGCTTCATTAATAAGGTATTATATAAACACTAAGAAAACCGTAGAAGCAGATTTCTGTTACAAATAGCAAATGTGAAGTTGCGTTACAGAGGAAAATTCAGAATTTAATTGATAGCAGAAATCCTACCCCCACTACAACTGCAGACCTGATAAAAAGCTTTGGCTGAATGCAGACAGGAGGCTGCCAGCACTCACTAGGAGAGATCCCACCCTTTGGATGAGTACATTAACTCAGCTATGGCCTCCCAGAAAAGAGCCAGCTTACCCTTTCTCCTCAAAACTGCAGCCTTTGAAGAGGCTGGGGATGTTTGAGACAAGAGTAAAATGAATGGGTACCATTGAAAGAAGACCAACCAGAAATCCATTTGCTACTAAAAATTAGGGATTTACACTTCACTGATGGCAGCATTTGTTATTTTAGGAGAGCTTAGTACAAACGTCTAATTTGCTGGGGGAAAACCCTGTAATCTCTTTAACATTTGGTGTGGGTGAAACATGAGCAGGAAGGAGAAGCACATGGTACGTCTGGAAGAAGCACAGGGGCTGACGCAGCTGAGCTCACCCTTTCGGCCTAACCTGTTTGGATTTCAGCTGCTACTGCAAAGCCAGGACGGACATCTGTAACATACCGCGGGCCAAAACAACCTCATGCAGGCAACCTCCACCAACTCTCCGTTGTTTTGCTATGATTTATTGCTCTGTAGGAAAGCACTGTTTGTTATAGGTATCAAAAACGCATTGCTGCAATCGGTGATATCCAGGCCTCTTATTAAAGTAAAAAAGAACTGTAAAAGCTGAGTACACAGTTAGCACTGGGAAACACTCTAAAAATACATTTCTGTGAAGTATTGAGTTTTCCGATACAATAGCACTCCCTCTAATGAGTTACCTGCACAAGGGTAAGAGCCCAGATAAGAAGCTGACTAGGGAGCTGGTGGTAACAAAGAACAAGCCTTAGCACACAGCTACACATGCACAACGCATTCAGCTAGGAGGACAGCAGCTGGATTTTCAGCAGGCTGCCAAGCCCCTTCCCCAATACCACGGTTGTTACAAGCTTTTAAAATCAGAATAGCCAGGGATGTTACTTAGCAAGTGACTTCCCGTTCTGAGCAGGACCTAAATGCAAAATCCAGGTGTAGCTGTGCTCATCCATGCTCCCTTGGTTTAACTTCAGGTGAATGAAATTTTGCCGGGAATTCATAAGTAAAACAGTGAGAAGGGAGGGGGGGTCTGGCAACTATTTTCTTCTCATCAGGGACATTCTGGTGGGGCTCAGCAGTTTCTGGGGGCAAGCAAAGAATGAGTTGTATATCTGTGTGAAGAATGGATGCTGGCACCGTGTTACTCCTCTGGCCTGTTCTTGCCACTCGCCCCTGTATGGGACCTCTTGATTGATCTTTCTGATGTGTAGCTGCTGTTCAGTCAGATTGTGCTCTGCCTCCTTACAAATGGCGTATTTGGTAAAGGGAAAGCCTTTGCTGTGATGCTTCTGCTTGTGTTTGTCCTCCACCCAAGGTACAGGTCACCAACTGGCGCTGTCAGGCCCAATAGAACAAGGCTGGATCTTTACCGGGAATTCCCCAGGTAGAAGACATAAGGTGTAGCTAGATAGCAGGCTCAAGGTTTCCAGGGGGAACAAATTCTTAATGTTAATAAAGAAGAAATAAACATTTTGATATCTCTTTGAGAGGATATTCTCATTAAGGCTTCGCTACTACAAGTATAGATCAGGGAAAAAATCCTTTTCTTACTTCCTCCCACAGACAAGTGATTTGGCTATAGCTAATTAAAAAGAAGAAAAAAGTGGCATAAGCTTAATTAAGATTTTAATTCAGTTACTAAGTATGAGAATAAATCACCGCAGACGTGATAGTGACAATAGGAAAATACAGTGCCTATTCCTCCGCTGTAATAGAGATAATAGCAAATGATGAGGAAGGAAATCTGAAAAGGAGAAAGAAATGCAAGCTTCTGCCCCGTTTGGAGCCCACTCGGGCATGATTCACAGGGGGGTGACACCACTTGCGTAAGTGCCTCATGTCCAAGGTGGGATTGCGTGTCCCCTTCTACAGCACGCGAAGGTAGGGAGTTCAAAAAACACCTCCTCCGTTCTCAGCCATGCATCTCCTGTGAACGGAGTGCTTTGAAGCTGACCACAGTGGTGCCAAGCCACATGGGAAAGGAATCCCAAACCTTAGTGCTGTCAGAACACTGGTGTGACAAATTATTGAGCACCAGCAGGTCTCTCAGGCATCTGCCCCACAGCCAGGAACCCCTGTGTCAGGATGTGCAGGTACTGTGGCACATCATGCCTAATAGCAATACTTAGCTAGTTGTGGTACTGGGAGCACAGGCAAGTGTTGTACTGCAAGTTTTTCCATATCTCTGTCAAGCCGACAAAAGCTTAAGTAGTTATTTCTGACTGGCACTTAAAGGTCCTGATACTTCTCTGATCGATTTAACCACCTACAAAATCAGGATCCAAGGGCAGCAAAACTCGCTTTCTCAAATAGAGTTGTGATTCCTAACTGTAGCGCCAATGAGAACCAGAAGAACTGAGAGAAGTTTTGGTGGGTTTTTGGAACACAGCCACATTCTTTGGAAATATAGGCAAGAAATAGGGAAAATGCAAAACTTGGGATTTTTTCCCCCAAGCACCATAATGGCTTTCCTTAGTGCTTAGCAGTGGTTGCAATACAAGAATGAAACACGTCTTTTCAGCTGTAGGGACTAATCATTGCAAGTGGCATGGGAAGAAGCAAAAGCAACCCTCCCTCCAGAATCTATGCAAAAATCCTTTTTTCCATATTCAACTAAAGCTAATTAAGATCCCCTGAAGTAGACTTAGTTTCTTTGACAAGCACCTCAGCTTGTGCATATTATATTATTTTTTAATCTAAAACCACAACAATTTTAAAAAGTAGCTCTGTGTTTTTATAGTGTTAAGAAAAGGTGATGGGGAAAGAGCACATCTTCACTGCTTGGCTAGTACTTTGAAACAGCTCTCCTTCGCAAGGTTTTCACATGAAGCTTTCGGTTCCAGATCCTCCTTCACAGGAGTTAACATAGTATTAAAAAGGAGAAGTGACTGCTTTATTTTAAGGGCAACTTCCTTCTTATGCAGAGTGCTTAATATATTGAGCAGTATGCAAGAATAATTAATCCTAGTATAATTGTTTTAAAAAATTATATCATCTGAACGTTAAAAATGCTGCAGTAGAAGAAAAAAAGTTCTGAATTTTGTAATACTGCATTTCAAGGGCTAGAAAGGGAAAAAGAAATGCATATATAACGAAACATAGAATCATCTCCATGCTCACCCCTCTCTCTCTTCATTTTATCCCTGGAAAATGGCAAGTTTTATAATATTTTGGTCAGGGAAATAACGGACAGGTTTGCACTTGGGCGAATACCATGCAAGGCAAGCAAACTGGTAGCTTGAAAAGGCAGTTCACAGGGCTGCGGGCAGACATAAGACTTTGGCACAATATGGGATGCATTTACAATTTAATTTCAATAGGCCGTTAAGCTTTTAAACACATTAAGCATATCCACCACTGCTGGCAAAATCTTTCATGTCTTCGAGTCTGCCACTTGAGGGTTTCCTGCTTCTGGCCAGGCTCTGGGGCCCCGCCGGGGAGTCTGACCTCCAAGCACACTGCACGTTCAGTCATTCTTTTCCTTTCCTTAAAGGCAGGTGTGTGTGTGTGTGTACAAACACTGGGCATTACAAACATGGAGCTATTTTTTTACTTTCTGAACTTTTAAGATCATCCAGTGAATGCATAACTTTGTAGTTACGGTCTTCTTGCTGTTCTTTGCATAAAAGGCTTTTTACAAGGCAAAATTAAATGTTGTCATGTATCTAGGACTTTGCATTATTGGCTTAAATGCTTTTTTAAAGCTCCTCTTCTATGGTGAGCTCTGTCTCCAGCAGGGATATAAACTAGCGCTTAACTAGTTCTCTCTCTCAGCTGCCAGGTAGACATACTATCTTTTCTAACTAACCATTTTTTAAATTCTGTCTTGGTTTTCCCCTATGCACCACACAGAAGGGTCTTTTACTATTCTGCACACGCCTCTGGAGATTGTGGGATTAATGGGCTGCTGTGGTTTTATACTTGCTAGGGACTTCTGAAGCACTACCTTGAAGCCATGATGTTTTTATTAAGTCACATGAAAAGGCTAAGAATAAAGAAAATGAGACACAGCATGCTGAAGTTCAGCAGGCAGGTCAAAAATGAAATTCATATTTCTTACTCTGAGAAATCAGGAATCTCACTCAGTTGCCCCCAGATTATAAAACCCAGGCTGAAAAAATTCAGCAGAAGTAAACAGAAGTGAAGCTAAACAATTGTGTATCATCCACAAGGTATTAACAGAAAAAGCTGAAGTTGGTCTCCCCCAGTTTTGAATGTTACTTCTAGTTTGCATGTTTTTACTTTTAAAATATTAATTCTTGCACATGATCCTTGCTGACAAGAAGTCAGTTAAGACAAGGCATTGGCTGAAAAATTATGTCCCCAGTGCATCGTGATATTGACAATGTCCTCAGATAAGACATTTCAGCAAAGGAAGTGCTGTCCCTGAATAGTGACAATGTTATTTTAAACACTGTTTTTTCCTTTGAAATCAATCTAGCTGCAATTTCAATCACACACTGTCTGTCAGCTGAATCACAAATCACAGTTGGCTGGGTTTTTCCCCTTCTTTTCCTTGTTTAACGGAAGAAAAAGAAGCAACAGCAGAAAGAGAAAAAATAGCGAAATAAAAGCCAAGGATGGCCTGATGCCAGAGATGCTGGAAACTACCAACTCCTCCTCTTTTACAGTACCCTCTGATGACTCCACAGTCATTTCCTCAAAAACAAGCAGTTCCACAAGAAATCAACTCAATGAAGCCTGGTTCCCCACGGATACCCTGCGAGCGCATCGGCACAGGCATGTCCTCTGGGAGCTGCCTGTGCTACAGCTTCTCCTAAAGCAACACCACAACATCGTCCTTTTCTACCTGGCCACCTCTTCTATGAAACGTAAAGGGAACATGATGTCTCCAAAACCTGTTTCATTGTAGAATGTCCCAGACTCATTCTGAACTGACTAACGCTCAGCACCTCCGTGCTGCAGCCTGTCCCCACCATCACTGCACGACACTGGCACCTCAGTCTCAGCAGAAAACCAGGCCAAAACCTGGGATGCCCTTGGGCAGAGTGTGGCAGAAACCCTTCTTGAAAACCTGCCCCAGCAGCCACTTCTGCATCCAAATGGCTGGTATTGGGTGAGGGACAGGATGGCAAATGCTGTGGCTAGTTAGGACTCCTACAGTGGCATTTCAACAGGTGGCAGCCCACAGCCTCGCTGGAGGAGGGGACAGAAACAACCGGACAGCTTCAGAGGAAGCACGGCCATTTTAGCTAAGTGTGCAATTGCATTTTCAACATAATTAGGTACCTAATTGTGCGCCTAGGCCTAGCTGATGTATTTGCACGTGTATCTAATTATGATTTATGTAAAAGCTCTCTGCCATAATGCCATGCTCTCCAATCCAACAGAAGCATTTGTAAAAGTGAGAAATTAGTTTGTTTCTTTTCCGTAGCCTTAATTTTAAACTGAAATCTTACTTGTTGGGGTTTTTGGAACTGATCAAGCTGACTGAGCAATGTCAAAACTCACAGCAGCATTACTGCAAAACAAGTGTAGTGCTACATGAACAGCTCTGAAAAAAAGCAAAAATTCCAGGGGAAAGGCTAGGATAAGGTTAATAGATAAAATTTCTGTGTAAGGCTTCCAAACAATGTTGATGTTGAATTTCTCTGGTGATATGTGTGTCACACTGAAAGAGCTTCCACCAGCAGTCACCGAGGTCAGAAGGGATCTTCTTCTGGCAAGTGTTAAACAGGAGCAGCAAATATACCAGTTCTTATTTTGAATCATGAGTTTGTTGCTTCCCTGATTAAGTCAAAAGAAAGCTGCCTTCTTTAGAAAGCCCTGCCTGTGAATCACACCTTTTAGTCTAATGGTGACTAAAACTAATGGTTTTGGTTCGCTAGCTGCAAGTCTCTTTGAAAAAGGGCAAGATTTTTTAAAATGTTATTAAATTACATTTAATACATTTAAGAAATTACATTTCTTTCCATTTTGATATATTCTTAGTATCCTCTCTTACGATTATTCAGCTGCCATTGAAACTGACATAACATAGACACCACAAAATTCTCAAGACCAACCAGTCTAAACAGCCAAGCAATCAGACCTCTTAATATAAGCAGCACTGTGAAACTGTCTATTACTTTCCTTCAGTGAAACATTTTTAGCCGACAGTATCCAGTCATTCTTTATGGTGTATGATGTCAAAAACACTTACTGCGCAAGCAGAGATCTGTGTTTCTTTTGCCACAGACAATAAATCTTTAGTGTCTTCTCTTGATACGCATCACTCCACTTGATCTCAGGAGGCACTATATGTCTCTCTTTCCCTCTCCCTCTTCTAGCAAGGTCACTTTCTGGTGATGAAACAACTTTTCCAGAAGGTATAGTGTTCAATAATTAATATCTGCTGATAATACCTTCCCAGAGCAGCGCTTTAAAGCTAATGCAGGCTCGTCACAAACTTACAGCTTGAAGAACCCTTAAAATAGACCCAAGTAGCATCTCTGGAAAAAATCAGCCTCAAAAACTTAAAATGCAGAGGACTAAACTCAGCACTGATATAAACAGATCTGTATCCACTTACACCAAAAGGAAATTCAGTACTTCCTCTCTCACCGATCATCATTATTTTACTACTTGCCTGAGAACACTGTCATCCAAAAACTTGTAATAGAATCTGCCATTAATAGAAAGACAGAAATACCTCCTGTTGCTTTCGCTACTGTATGCATAGGTTCTGCAGTAATATCACAAGTGTTACTGCTGCCCAGGAAGGTGTCTCTTGCTGCAGTATGGACAGTGAGTAGCGACAGGAAAGACATACCCTGCACCAGAAGTTCCAGAGAACACAGAACGTTGTTTCCTGTTGCTGTTCTTGTGCTCTCTTCTACCACCTTCTTCATTGCTGCCAAACTAGCTTTTTCAGGTGACGTCAAGTGAAAGCAACAGTTGACAAAAACAAAAAATTGCATCCAAGTATGTACTGAAAAAAATGCTATCATTTGGATGAGGTCTGCATTCAATGCAATCTATGGGATACAGAAGCTTGTTCATCAGGGGCAGGTTTCAGACCACAGGAGCCTTGAAATCTTGTGTCCCTGTCTCTGGTTCTTCTTTTGGAGTGGTGAGGTTGAAGCATGCCATCTCCTTAGGGATTCATCAGCAAAGATGAGATAATCTAAGCCAGAGTCTGCAGCAGCTAGCTGTGATGGCACTTTTTTATTGGACTTGATTTTTTCCCATACATGAACATTTCTCTCTTCAATACAGATCTTGCAGCTCTTGCAGGTGGTCCAGCAGCCAAAGAAAAACTTCATTCATACCTGCCAGGGTGCTTCACATAACCCTGCAAAGATGGAGCAGGAACACTGGCCACACCTCTCCTGCCTCGAGTGTCTTCCTCCCCATATGGGTGACCTGCCAATACTACAGGACCCAGTCCACGCAAAGATGTGTGTAGTCCAGGAATATTAACACCAGAGGAACAAAAGGAGGGATGGAAAAACTGTGTTGAGGAGATGTGTTTCATCTATTCCAAACTCCTAAAGTCCTCCACTATAACGATCTTGAGAGTTGCTTATCTCAAAATTCAGTGAGAGCACGTGCATGCTAACGACATCAATGGGGACCAGAGGTTACAGCATGGAGCTGCGTCAGTGGAGGTTCAAGCTGGGTGTTAGGAAAAGGTTCTGCCTGAGAGGTGGTCGGGCACTGGAACAGGCTCACCAGGGAAGTGGTCACCAAGCCTGTCGGAGTTAAAGAAGCATTTGGACAACGCTCTCAGACATGTGGTTTGATTTTGGTATGGTCCTATGTGGAGCCAGGAGTTGGGCTTGATGATCCTTGTGGGTCCCTTCCGACTTGGGGTATTCTGTAATTCTATGATCTACTGCTTATAGAAGAGCCAGCCATGGCAGGGAGGCAGAAAATGACAGGATATGTAACACCTGCATAGCTCTCAAAATCAAGACATCCTGGGCATAAGATTCCCAAATCCAAAGAAGCAGAGAGAACTGGACAAGGATGCTTAAGAGGTTTCTCTATTGAAACCCACAGCCAGGAGGGGAACAGAGCTGTGGAGCAAGGCAGAGCCGATACAAGCCTGCCATCCAGGTACTCAGACTTTACAGGAGGCCAGAGCCCTTACACATTCCTGATGAGTTATATCTGACAGGATCCAGGAAGGACAGTGAGGGAGTCTCACTGGTGTAACTTACCCTTCGTATTACCTGAGCACTGAATGTCTGTATGCATATATACGGCGCACACACATACAAGCACAGAAGCCTAAGATACATAGAGAATCAACATTAGCTTAGCATCTAGTCACATGTCCCTTTGTACGTCTGGGCTAAGAGGAGTATGTGTGTGAAATAGGGGATGACAGGCAGTAATTATTCCAATGCAATACTTGTACACTGAACAAGGGCGGCGGGGATGGGGTGTCAACTGCAGGTCATTAATGCTGACAAGGGCTGCAATCGGCTCTAACAGCTGTCCCTCTCCCAAGTGGGCTGACCGGTGATGCCACCACCTGGTCTCCAAGGAGGCTTGAAGGTGCGTGGCTTAGGCCTCATACAGTAAGTAAAGCAAAAAAGGAATAATACTAGTCATTGTTCAGAGCCATCTGAAGCATAAAGCTCTGTATGCTGTCATATTGTAACACTAGGCAGCGTGCGTCTTTTATAACTACATATCACTCTGTATAGCTCAGTTTAGCCTGGCTTATGATCTGACTTAGCTGATTTTTGTGCTGAACACAAGGTAAAATCCCTGTCCCTTAACCTCTATGACAAGTAAGAATGCATTTATTTATTAGACCTTTCCACAAAACGTACCAATGTGGCGTTGCAACGGTGTGGTGTTATCACAGTGGAGAAACCCTAGCATTTAAAAATGATAGTTTTTCTCTTTTCTAGTGATCAGTTGACCGCAGTATCACAGTAAGATCCCTGTTAGTGGAGAGTAATACCAGTGAGATGTTACACAGAGTTATGTTTACGTGTACTCAACAGAGCTATGGGAACAAACCTGTTTATGTTGCTTTTCTCTTGCAACAAAGGTAATTGTCTGCTTTGAGGGTTTAACTCTCGCATTTTCATCTTCTAAAAATGGAATATGAAGTCTCCTACCCACATCAGTTCTACTCCTCTGTTCCTAGCTGTAGTTCACAGGGCTCACTGGAGGCCTCTCTTTTCTCCCCATCCCATAAGTGGTTTTGCCTTCGTTAGTTGGTGTTCACATCACCTCTACAAAAACGTCACATAGCATCACTAGCCTCATTCTTTATTGCGTCGTCCTCTTTGGACCCTGTAACCCTTAGAAACATGCTGCTGTATCTCTTGTGTCTTAATTACCAGCACTGTCACTGGGGGGAAGCCCTGCTGCTTTGCTCAGGGACGACACGCTGCATTTAGTGAGCCTGCAACTTCAGTGTGTGGCAGTGGTGCAGATGTTGGGAAGTGCTGAGTGGAAATCAAAAAGTAGCCAGTCCAAAGACATGCTTTCTGTTCCTCTTACATCTTCCTCCTGCTTTTTGCTCAAGTGTATTTCATACCCTCACTCCAATCAGCAGCATTTACGTATGTGTTGTGATCTTGGTGGAGACAGTAGACTAGAAAGGCAGACTAAAAGAGTTGTCAGATGGCAAACATTTTTGTTTCAATCTTTGCAAGCCTCCACCATTCTGGCTAGGAAAGAAGAGAAGATTGGGCAGATATTTAGCTGCTGTGAATTATTCTTGTGCTCTCAGTAAAAATGAGGATACAGCCCAGCTGGGAGATTCTCCCAGGGAGAGCCGCTGTACTCACTGCTGAAGCCCATGCATGGTGGTCTTCCTTGCAACAGCAGAGGTGTTGTGAGAGGCTGCAGCATGAAGTGACAGCAGGTTCAATAAAAAGAATGGGTCTTGCTTAGAGATTGATCAATGCTGCTGTCATAGTCTGCTGAGACAGGTCACACCATCACGATTCTCTTTCATAGTAACCTTCTTCGTAGTGTTTCTTCTTACAAGTTCAGGAATGATGTTCCACTTAAATAGGTAGACTATTTTTAAAAACTATTAAACTATTTTTAAAAAGCATCATAATACTCTAGAGCAAAGAACTCACAGCTACTCTTCTTGTGATAACCATTTTAGTGGTATCACCAGTAATGGCAAGGGGTTTACCGAGGCTGATCCTGCAGTCCTCACTCAAGGGAGGCACCTCTTGCTCATGCAAGCACTTCTCAAAAACCCCATAAGAAATGCTCAACTGTGACTAGACCAGAGATACAAACTGGGGGAAAATTTCTGTTGCATTTTTACTTTGATGAAAACATGTGGCTGTAAAATACACTGGACAACAAAATTTTCCACAGCATAGTGATATCATATACTAATTTTCTCATGACTTCTTAGCCAAATCTTTCTTTTTTTTTCCCCCCAGGCAAACAACTGAGCATGTGGCTGACCCTTTTAAGAAAAGGGCTATAAGTACATTTGAGATAGGAAACTCAAATATAAAGAAATTGGAATATTTCTTCCTGTTTATCTTTAAACTATTGGAAATACATTTAAACTGAATTCTGGAAAGCCTAACCCAAAGGTATTTTTCAGTACCACATCCCTAAGTTGTTACCAAACCCTCTGTATTGCTGAGTATAAGCTCAGCATAGTCCATTACAGATGTAAGTCAATAGTAGACACGATTAGCTTGATTTTTAACTTGAGTTTTAACACACGACTTCCTAAGGAATCAGGTATAATGAGGTGTAATTTCAGCTGAAGACCAGTTGTGTTTACTACCCCTCAGATAAGCCTTAGAGGAAACTCCAAAGTCCATACTGAAAACCACTGGATGTATATTTTAGGAATCAAAGGTAGTAGGCAAATGCCACAGCTAGGGATCGGCTGTGACTGTTAATCTCCAGCTAGCATCTCTCCACGCAGGTGGGGTTTGGACAGGTTGAATGAGCTGAACTAGAGTAATATGCCAGGAGATGAAGGGGTTTCTCAAATACTTGTGACACAGACCTCAAAGCCTTAAAAATCAAAAGTAAAATTTCACTTGCAATTTGAGCCACAGTTGTACTATTTATCTACCAGAGAGAAACTGGCTTTTACTCAGTAAAAATATGTTATACTTGGCAAGAATTAAGCACATGAAATGGTATATAGTGCTCTTCCAAGCTTGATGGCTTTGTGCTGTTGATTGATTTCACCCTGACTAGGAGAAGTGCTAGGCAGATGCAATTGGCCTTGATACTCTTAGGGTCAGTTCCACAGAGACATGAAGGCATACAGTTAGTTTGGAGGAAAAAAAGGAAGGATAAATTGGATTTTGGTTTGGTAGGTCTGAATATGCCCACACCCCAAAAATGCAAACGCTAGGAGCAGGAAGGGCTTTCAAGGAAAACAAGTATGACTCTGCTATACTCTGTGATTAAAGGGGTGCAATTCCATGGCCCCCCATGTGCATGTCTTTGATATGCATTTGCAAGTCTAAACTTCATGAAATTTGTTTTTTCTTGGACTTTCTCTTCACTGGAGTGGGGAGTATGATAACTAGCTTTAAAATATCTGACATGTAGAAGTTATTCAAAGCGGTAGAGTCATTAACAAATACCAGGATGGGGGTAACATTGTGCCACCTTCTCTCCAGTGAGCACCAAGATAAACTAGCAGTTTTTTACTCTGCCAACCACAAGGCAGTTTATGCCACTGCACTTCTAGAGCAATCAGTTTTGAGAAATTACATCCAGAATTCAGAGATTTCTAGGTCCAACAAAAATACAATCCATTGTATCCTCCTGCTCCTTTACACACCTTTTCTTTTTGTTATAAATGCTGTTATCAGAGGGGAAAAACATATTTAGTTGCCATCATAATCTTAATAAAATGCCCCATCAAGTTCATTAGCCACCTATGATCTCTGACCATCTGCTTGGGGTACATCTATCTCGTATTACCAAAGGGAACTGATGTCTACTAATGCATGGCAGATTGGTTGTTGGGCCTGACCCTGAATATCATTATGAAAATGACTGCAGAAATAAAAGGTCATTCCCGTCAGCTGCCTGAGACTCGAAGTGGCTATTAGAGGGCAGAAGCCTTTGTCTGTAGACATTTTTATTTTATTAATGAAATTAAATAAATGACCTGCAACTAGTTGTGGTTCAGCTGTGATAGGCACTCTAGGTTCAAGATAATAGTGAGCAGAGCTCTGCAATAGAGAGGGCAAATGCAGCAGTCCACACAGAGAGGGAATTGAGCCAGAAATAAGGCAAAAAGGCAGCACTGAAACGGGGAAGGAAGCAGGACAGACATAAGGATGGTCTAAAATGCAATACCTGTTTCCAGTGGTAAGCAGTCATTTTCTAGTGGCAATACACATGATTTGTATGATTTAGGGACCTGTGACAGTTTGTTTTGATGGGATGGTTTGGGCTTTGCTAGGGAAGTCCTTCCCTGGAACTGGGTGAAATTGTAAGAGCCCTTAGGCTCTTCTGAAAATTTTAAGCCCTAAATAATATACTTTTTTTTTTGGGGGGGTGGGGGGTGGGGTGGAGATCATTTTCAACAACTTCCCAAAGATACCTGTCCCTGTCCATCATTTTACAACCACTTCAAATTTTAGCAGGTTTTATGTTGTTACTGTAATATAACATAAAATATTACCCATCTACTTTGGCACAGAAAGATAAAATGTTCTACTAGCTAACATGTACTTTCCATCTGCATTTACCCTCTCTCATCACACAGTGATGTTTTGCATCCTACAAGAGAATTTATATTTCAGACCATCAAAGGAGTTCTGTTGTTTCCAGTGGAAAAAAAGTGATGATGAATTCCAGGAAAATCTGATTCTCTTTAATTTGATCAAATTCATTTCAGTTGCAGGGTTTGGATTGCTAGACACAGTAATAAAAATGGAGCAACATTGTGGAAGAAAACTACGGATAGAAAAGTGCATCAGAAATAAAGTAATCCTTATATACGAATGAGCAATCCTGAGCCCTAGAGTACAAGCAATGCAGTGGTAATTGAAGTGCTGTCCTCAGAGGGTTATGTTAAACATTCAAAGGCTATAGGTCAGTGAAACTGTTACTTATCATCTGGTTAGCTGTCCGACAGAGGCTGTTTAAGAAAGACAGTGAGCTTAGCCCATTTAAATTGAAGTGATTGATTTTCATTTAGCATTTGTCCACCACAGTTATCAGAAGTTGCAAAATTCATTTCAGAGTGACTTGAAAGGAACAGAATCATATGTATCCCTATATATTTAGTGACATGAAGCAGCATTAATAACTCCATTGCTCGTAATTGAATTAATTTTTTTAAAACGGTGTTTAAATTACATAAAGGCTATGACACAAGCCATCAAAAAGCGGCATGTTCAATATTAAAATTATATGTTAAGGCTGAGGGCATGCCATTATGTCACACTGTTGGGGGACAAAACTCAAATGTATCAAGGAATTCTAATTTATGGATAGATTTTAGCCTGAACTTTTATGTATAACAGGCTTTGGCAATGTATGGCACACTCACTTCTTTTAGTAGGTAGAAATTTCCTCTTGAGACAAAACATACAGATGAGTATCATAGGCGTATGTTACTTTAAGGCACTCCATATAAATATTACAGCTTAGTTATTTTAAGATGTTCATAATTCAAGTGTTTAGGATTTTTGTTAGTTCTTAATGGATCTATAGTTCATTATGGACTTGCAGACATGCAAAAATAAATTTCAAAACAAAAATAATTTTGAATTATGGGAACAGAGTAAAAAGATCAGAAGCAGTAAATTTAAATTTTAATATTTTTTCTTCTTTCTCCAAACTGTCCACCTCTAACAAATAATTGTCACGTTCAGCAGCCGTCCTTCCCAACTTTTTAATGCAACCAGTGTCACAAAAACAGAGCAGCTCCGCCACCCTGCCTTCTTTCTGATAATGTTGTATTAAAGCTAATGAGAAGATTTGCTTGCATGAAATTATTAAGTGCAGCTGTTTTCAGGCTTTAGAAGACTGTTGTATTGGTGCAGTGACAGCATCTGGGTGGGGTACTTGCTCATACTTGGATCTCACTTAGCTGTAATTGAGCACAGGTTCATAATAAACTCCTCTGAAGCAAGTAACCCACTTTGACTTGCAGGTTGCCACAACTACCTGCAGGTGACACTGACACCTTCAACGTGATGCATAAGCTCTCCTTTCTAAAAATACTCAAGATGTTTTTATAAGCCTTTCCTGTTGCTTAGGGAATTATAGCCCAGTGAAGTCAAAGGAAATCTATCCTATTTCTTTTTCCATTAAGTGTTCTGAGCATCCCGCCTCATTCTGTTATCAAGTTCCCTATCCCAGACCCCCGCTAGCTCCTGGGCAGTTGATTTCCATCATCAGTTATCTTTGTTGATACAAAGTGTTTGTACTGATCTTCTCCAAACAGCAATGGAATCACAGTCTGATTCTTGTTAAACATGCGAGATCACTGATGAAGAGTTCTGGGCCCTTTCATTTCTACAGCTATGGAGAATCCCATCTCCATTGAACATTACCATTCCTAATAATCACTTTGAGCGTGGGAGCTAAAATGACTAATGCATTATTTTTGCTCCAAATAAAATCTTTTCATTTAGATGTTGTCAAAAAGCAAAGGAGTAAAGGACGCACAGCTACGGGAAATTCTTTGCTGATTCTGCGTGAGCCAATTGGAAGACTTTTCTTCCACGCCTGGTGTTTATATTCCCTACAATGTGATTTCAAATTACTTCAGTTCCTCCTCCTTATCTGTGACTCATTGGAAAAGGCAGACACAGAGCTATGCCAAGGAAACATGGTCATTAAAGTTGTTTCATCCTTGGATTTCAAATTTGTGATGAGGTGGAAGAAATGATGCCATTGTTTGAAATCAAGTTCTGACCTCTTCTTCAATGTGCCAACAAGGGGGTGTTCCCAACTCGACAACAAAGCTCCTGAGACACCACAAAAATGGATTATCTGCCAGATCAGTAAGATGCCTTCTTGGGAAGTCTGCTGTTACTATGCTGTTCCTTCTCAGCAGAAGTATTTCCCGTGCTAAGTGAAAAATTACAGATCGACTCAGCTGACTGCTGAATGACTGATACAAAGCAGGACTTCACTAATATCCACGTATCTCAGTAGTCCAAATGAAGTTACAGGTGTTGCTCAAGAGGAGGAACATCTTGGAAGAGTAAGATAGAGGATAAAAGCCAGAAATCTTCCACAAGTGGGACTTTGTTAGGAAAACAACCTAGCAATGAGTCAAAATCTATTTCTTTCTAAGAGCCAGAATATGCTGGAAAGTTACTTCTGATGAAATCCAAGTTGAAGCAGAGAGCCTCAGCAAATCTTTGGGAGGTGGGTGCATTCGTGTGATGCCCCTTTGTGGCACTGCAACAGTTAATGTCTGTTACAGGAAGACTGGATGCAATTTACAATGGGAAGTGAGTGAAAGTTGTGGGTAACAGTTTAAAGAGGTAACACAACACCCAGTACAGGCATGACAGAAGAACTTTCAGTTTCTTTCATGTGCTTCTCCATTGAGTCTACATTTAGGTGAGCCAGCAACTGATCTCTGTTTCCTGGGAAAAACTGGGAAATCCTTTGTCTAGCTTGTCAGCAAGTCCTCCCTGATACTTGGCCATCTTTAACCCTTCCCAAAAGCAGCAGTTACACCCTTCTCTCCCGTCTGAAGGATCACAAACCATTTTTACTCGTGAACGCTTTTTAGGGCAGACTTTTCAGCTCATGAGTAACTAAATGGTTGGCTTCTTATAATATTTGCATTTCGTTTTGTAAAGCAGGACAGCATGGCCTAGCATGCTGAGAAGGAAGCAGGAGTCCTCTCCACTGTCACTCACAGAGGCTTAAAACATGAGACCTCTTCATCCCCTGGCTCTCCTTCTGTATGTGTGATTAATCATGTAAATAATTATCTGTAAAAGGATAATTTATAATGCAGTTTGAATCTACACAAAATTCAAATGCC
This sequence comes from Anser anser, assembly GCF_964211835.1. Lineage (NCBI taxonomy): Eukaryota > Metazoa > Chordata > Aves > Anseriformes > Anatidae > Anser > Anser anser. Next base: position 47,814,934 of record NC_139724.1, on the reverse strand, counting down.
AGGACTCTGTCATAGCATTTTCTCTTCTTGCCTAGTTTATATGCTCAATCCATAATTCAATATTTCCTCCTGCATACCACACTTTGGTAAACATCAAAGCTGCGTTACTGGGATTTATCATGTAGCTACATAGTTGCAGCTATGGGTAGTTATACCTCTATCCATTCTGGCTGTCCAACAGCAACTTGTTTAAAAATAAAACAAGAGAAAAATGAGGGCCTGAACACTAACTCTGGGGAACTGTGAAAGATAAAAATGGTAATGTTTCTGTATGAGATCTGTAGGTGTCTTAATGGCCACAGGCACATACGGGCACGTGCTGCACTTCTGTTAAACATGAACGTTACGTAAATCTGCAAAATCAGGTATTTCCACTTAAGAAAGAATTGAGATAAATGGCATGTATAATGGAAACAGATACATAAACATATGAACATAGAAGTATACATGTTTACTATGTGGAAATGTAACCTATGTGCACTGTGTTTTTTCATTTTCATCAAATATTGCCAAAGAGCGTGTGATGCCTCTCTGCATGCAAATGTTTCTACAGCTATTTGTATGCATATATACATATATATGTGCACTTCATACAGAAATATATGTATGTGCAAATTGTGTGAACGTAAATATAAGATAGGCCATATGTCCCAAAAGTCTCAAAAGAGCATCTGATGTTGATGTGTAGACAGTATGTTAAGGATCTTCCTAATTAATAACCCAGATTAAAACCTCTTGGCAATCAATTAAGATTAATGACAGAAGTCATTCTCTATCCCCCTACGCCCGCATATCGGGCTGTGAAAACCCTGGGTCGTGAAACTTTAATCCTGTTATCTGCTGCCTTCTCCATCTGAAAAGCCTACAGATTAACAGAGCAGACATTATCGAATTTACAACCAGCCGCTCGGACAGCTGCCCTACTTTCAGCAGTTAATGGAAAAGGAACTAATCTGGTTAAGAGCATAGGACTAGTTCATAAATCTGGACGCACAAGACAGTTAAAGCTGTCATGTCTCTCCTGCAGAGTAGCGACTGAATTAACCTGTCAGCTTTCCTCTTGCTGCTTCTTGAAGGTAGTCAGTCTTTCTGTAAGCTGGGCTAATGAGACTCTCAACATTAACATAAACTCCATTGGCTTTCCCTCTCTATAAAGGCTGTGCCCAAGCTGGGAGTTGCTTTATATCTGGGTTTGCTTAGATATATGCAGCACTCTCTTTGCTGGAAGCCAGGTAGTGATTAAACGTAACTTTTTACTGCAATCCACCCTATATAAAGATGTGTTGAGGAATTAAGGATAGGATTATTTTTCCTTTTAAATTATGCTCAGTGAAACAGTGACAAAAACTGAACTGCCAAATGAAATGTTTTCTTCTCAATACAGCATGGAGGGGGTGAGGGGTGGAAGGAAGAACTGTAATGCTCTTCAGGCTGGGGAAGACAGTGTTTGGCAGCTGTAGCAAATTCATAGTCCATCCAGAAAAGACTGACTTCTCCTTCCTTAATAGGCATTATAGGCTGCCAGCACAGCTCAAGTTACAGCGATGCCTGGTATTTTAGAAGGCCTAAAACACTTAGCTTACAGATATCTGTTTGTAAACTAACAAAGACAGCAAGGATTCCTCTGGCTGCAAACTATGGTAGCAGCTCAGCTTCTTAAAATGCTCTACTAAAATGTCATGGCTACACGAAAGGTGCATCCCATGCTTTCTCATGACAGTACTTCCAACAGGACCATCCCTGACCTGCATAGCCTAATGGTGCTGCCTCCAGAGACAGACTTGCACAAGGGCTGCTAGAGCTGCTTTGTCCATTTCACTCTGTGGGAGTACCAGTCAAATTGGTAAAAATGTCATGGCCTGAAGACTGACAAGTAGATTTATTTCTTCATATTATTTCATTCATAGAAGTGTTCATGCTCATACTACTGAATTCTGAAGGCTTGATTTAAAAAAAGGAACAGCTCTGATCTGCACAAAGGCAGGGAGTGCCAAAAGTGACTGCCTACATATGTGGGAAAATATCCTCGTTTCTCACAATGGCAAGACATCATCATTTTTTCATAAGGATGACTACTACTGCTTTTGGTGATGGACAGCTAAGAAATCTAACTATTAAGATACTACCTAATATCAGCCACTCCAGCTAGGATGGAGGAGCACCTGAGACCCTTCTGGATGATAGCAAATTTAACAAAGCAAAGCTGTGACACCCATTTATGACACCCATCCTTTTGGAGGTATCTGCATCTAATAATTGCCTAATACCCCTTGTCAGTGCTTTGCTCACCAGGATGTATTGTTTTATGTTGGACACCGACCTCTGGATTCAGTTTGCATAGGGCGGTTTGAAACCTCTGCTCTCAGGATGTTCTCTTCCACTTTCTTTAACAGTGAACTTAGTAATTTTAACAATAACTGTATTCTGGAAGTTTATGAAAAACTTCGGCTCCAGTTTAGCTCTCAGGTCTACACAGCCAAATTCCCACTTGAAGGAGTAATAGAAGGAATATTTTGGCAGAAGAGATTTAAGAAAAAGAGTTGCTCTTTAAATCTCTTCTCATCTCACTTTCTTACCAGTTTTGCATCTTCTAACACTGCAGCAATTCAAAAGATCCCAGATAAACATAACCTTAGCTTTATGAATGATACTTGTGTTTCTTTTTAAAATTCTCAGGCAACATTTTCTTCAGCATAATCCCTTCTACGTTACACTGAAATGTGCTATAGCGTATTATCATTGAACAAGGAACTCAAGTGAACAATATTATGTTGTAATGCAAATTGCAGCTAGGTGCAGTTTGATTGAAAAACGTTCTAAATCCAAAACTGCACTACCTGTAAGTAGCTACAGTAGTCTTCCTCTAACCATGATTTTTTATTTCTCTACACATTTCTACCATTCACAGATAAAAAAAGAAATTGCCTCATTTTCTAGGAGGTCCTCCTTGGTTGGAAAAAGGCCAAAACGTTTAGTTTTTAGAAAATAATGGAATAAACCAAAAAATCCAGATATCACCAGTATCATTCCTGTTTCATTACTGTACAGGCAAGCCAACATTGCTGAGTGAGTTACAACACACAAGGCTACTACTTGTGCTGGCAGCATTATTGCAGTGGTAGATGATGAACTGTCCTTCAGACCCTGTTAAAGCACGGTGTGGAACTGAAAGTTTCAGTTCTCCTAGGCACTGCAGTTAGTCTTTTGATTCAAAATAGCATGTTTAGACACTGTAAAGCACTTACAGCCTCAGCCTCCTAACAATTCCTTTTCTACTCTATAATTGACAGACTGAACTAATGATTTGGTATTTTCTGCCTGTGCCCAGCATAGGAACTACTGAACAAACACAAAGGGAACGGTAACATGGGCCTCATCTCAGAGAACGATACTGTCACAGTCTTTTGAACTGCACGTTTGTGATGCTAACAGAATTACAACACGGAATATAATTTCTCTTGCATAATCTAGAGATGCTGACAAAGTAACATTACTTTAAACAGATGTTTGTATTAATTCTACAGCCATTATTATAAATTCATCTTTAAAGCATGTACACGCTAACTGGTTTAAAAATTATATATATATATATATTTGGCTGTTTTGTAACATTGAAAAAGCTGAAAGTATTCTCTAGTTCTACTGTAGAAATTTTTGTGCAATTAGCTGTAGATTTTTTTTTCCTGTTACCTGTCACATATGTTCACATCCTGATTGTGCAATATCTTAAATGAGAGCGGCACGGACTGTTTCTGGACTTAAAAGCAGTTTGTCTGCACATGTACACAGAATCAGAATCTCAGCCCATATCAAATTGTGCAAAGCAACAAGGTCCTATTAAGCATTTGAGAAACCCTTATGATAAACTTTAAGTGCTAAACTACAACTCGGAAAATAAACAGAAGAATGTATGTAAAAGAACAGGCCCCTAACAGTCATATTGGAAACCTGTGCCAAGTTTCCTTCTCCTGCAGAAACAAACTCTGTGGAAGAGGTGTTTTGGTATGGAAATGATGGCAGACACTCCTGCGCAATGCTCCAGTAACAGCACATGCCTTCATCTCTTTCCCATCTGAACACAACACTGTGGGCTGAAGGTTGCCATATCCTCAGCTAAAACCTTTGGACAGTTAACTGGTTTATCATTATCAAACTACCCTAAAACTACTGTGGCTCATTCGCCTTTGCCTCTTAAATTAAAAAAAAAAAAAAAAGTATAAATAAGAGTAGGAAGACAGGGTAATGAATCATTTATAAATTATCTTGTTAGTGCAGAAAACAAAACACTGCTTTGAAAACAAAACAGTCTCCTGCCACGGACTCTGCTGTGTTTGATGGGAGCCCTTCAAAAGAGTTCATGGCTTAATGGGGGCTGTTTATGCGGGGACTTCGATCTGTACCTGCTGTCCCCTGTCACTCCCTGGAAACTTGGCGGCAGATGTTGCAGCATTAAGTTGTCTCTGAAGTGGCTCTCTGTCCTCATCTCCCCACCACAACAGAGTCAAACTATATTAGATCTCTTTATTTGTGCCCGAGGCATGTTTGGGAGTGCAGCTGTGTCCACCCCCAATCTACCTTTACTGTTTCAGCCCCCAGGCGGCAAATGTGAGACCAAAACTGTTCTGCCACTCTTAACTACATCTGCTGACAATCCAGCAGCCTCGCTGCAGGCTGCTGAGGACCTGCGCCTCCACTCTAAACAGATGTCGGCAACAACCTGCTAGCTCACACCTGTACAAGCTTCCCTAACCTCACGGATTGCTGGCTGAAAAATTTATGACTCCAAGGACTTCCAGCCACAATCAAAGCTTCCTAACTCAACTGCGTGCAGCCCTCAAACTGGGCCACCCTCGGCATTATCTGGCATCATGGAAGAGGTGGCAGAGGGGAGAGAGAAGGAAGAAAAAGCTCTCTCCGCTTTGATACTTCATGCCTAAATTTCAATTACTTGATCAAGGACTTGAATTCAGCAGTGAATTCTTCTACAAATGGGAACTACTAAATTCCTAAGCAGTAAAAGAAAGAAAACAAAACAAAACATCTACATGGCTGCTGTTTCCCATAATAATGCTTCTGAACTAACTATGTGCATGCATGTATCTTGCAGTGCACATGCGTGACTGCTCATCTGTTTACTGACAAACCCACCCAGGGTACGGCATGGGACCTGTACCTAGCAAATTATAAACAAGGAAAAAGATGTATTTTTTTCTCCCAAAATAGAAAATACTGAGTCAGATGCAGAATGCATTCCTACGGTACCACAGGTCACACCTGTGGTACACCTGAATCATTATTCTAGCCTTTATTCATTAACAGAAATTCTATTCCCTTTTTCAGTAAGGTTACTGAAGATTAGTGAGGTACCTCTCAGTTTTTCTAAACCAAGATGTTGGTCATTGTCTTCCAGTCAAGTCCAGAGAAGATGAATGCTTGATTTCTCACTGGTTCCAAAATGTTCTCCCTGGCAGGCACATTTTTCAGCACCTACCTGTCTTTATGGTCAGAAATCCTCAGAAGAGAGCCTGACAGACAATTCTTAGCCTGTTCAGGTACCTGGCAAGTTCAGGCATCAATGTTTCTATTTACATTGAATTGACTTTTTAAAGTACTGTAAAGTACTGTGTATTTTCCATGAAGAATTAATTACTATTGTTAATTCTTGTGTTTAACATATGTCGTAACATACATGCAAACAATAAATAATACGCAAACAACTAGAATGATAGTACTAGTATTTGACAACCATGCAAAGACTATGCTTCCTGTTTCCAGCCCTGCATTTTGTCATTCTGCTTCTTCCATTACATGTACATACATCTCACCTTTTCTTACTTTAGAACAGTACCAAAATTCATCCCTATCATCACAAAGATAACTTAGTGATTACCTCTCGTTCTTTCAAAGGTAACTCGCTCACTTGAACTTCTCTAATTCTTATGTCATTTTTATGATGTTTGTCACAAAAATAGAGATTCTCACACACTGCTGCTTTGTGGTACTTGAAAATCTTATCTGTCATATCCATCTGGTTTTGTTGAGAAAAAGTTGCCATCTCACTTAGAGGAAACGCTTAGCTCCTAAGTCCCTTCAGATGTGTCACACACAGGAGTGGTGAATGGTTCCAGAAGATTTGAAATACCTTCATGATAAATCAGTTCCCAAGGTAAATGCCAAGATTTAAAGTAATGCTTCTCTTAAGGAGCAATAATCAGAAAAAAATACAGTCTAGCTTTACTGTAAAAATTCCAAATAATAGCTATTTCCTTTACTTTGCAGTCCTAGCAGTGTTTGTAGTGGGGGTCACTTTTTCATGAGTCATGAGTGTACAGACAGAAAGGATTGTCTGAGAAACAAGTTTTGCCTGTGAATGTTGCTTCTGGCATGCAAGTGCAAAGCATCATGAATCTATTTGCACAGAATTTATTGGGGGTCACTAAATATGATGTGGTTTTAGTACTCTGACTGCCAAACTCTGTTCTTCCAAGCAGCTAAATATTAGAAAGTATTATGCATCTGTTAGAGAGAGGTTAGACCACACAAAGTCTGTGTTATGTTTTTGTTTTCCAGCTGAACATGCATAAAATACAGAATTCCTAATAATACTTTCAGGACATCCATGTTTCCACAACATTTCTTGCCTGGCCTGATACATTCTTCAATGCATGTCTTTTCCCAGTGCATTATTTTTCCTGTTGTGTCGTTCTTTTGACTGCACAGAATTACCGGTGTTCAGCAGCCACGAAACCCTGGCTGTAACATACCCCTTTTTTGCCCGCCCTGCAATACACTCGCATAGCACAAACCTCGTCTCCTTGTTGTGGTCGCATCAAAGAGACTCTGTCATACTGTCTTCGTAACAGCGCCCACAGTGCATCAAGTCGACCCTGTGGCAACAGAGCAACAGGACTTTATGATAAAATCAGTCAACTGAAAGCACACCACACATGCTGAAGTTCTGTCCAAGGAGAAATTCACCAGCAGAACTAAACACCCGTTCCTTAAAGCCAGGTATGCCAAGTATAAACTTAGGCTGCTGCTCACACCAGATAGCTGTGGTGCTGATCTTTCCCATCAGTGAGTACAAAGAAAGTACTTACCTCTGCTGAGAGCAGAGAGACCGTGACCTGCCTCACATTTATTTCTGAGTGATCTAGAAGTAACCTGTTTATTTGTCAGTACTTCAGGCTGATTTGCCACTTGTCCATCTAGGATTTCTCCCACATAAATCTATTTGTTGTTACAGCATGTATACAGGAAGTTCATGGTTCTTAGGGAAGCCTTGGACCTGCTAGGCATATGGCTAATCTGTGCTGTGTTGCAAGTCCAACATGTACTGAATGCAGCAGGTTCACTGTGAGCGCTCAGACTGTGCAGAACATGCAGAGCAGCTCTGATGCTTGTCAGGAAGCACCCCACTCACATGGATGGGCTGCAGAGTTTGTGAGTGTGTGCAGAGAACGTGTTCAGGCCTTTCTGCAATTCAGAAAGTACTTACTAGGAGTTAGGAAGATGGACTAGCTTTATTCTTACCCCAGCTAAACCTTTGTATTCTCTGTTCTTGCATATTTAAAGAAAGGTAGTTATGGAGCCATCTTCAGTTTTTAAGAAGAGCTTATTACAGGTTTGCAGGTGACTCATGCAATCTACAGAGGAAAATGTCTGTATTTTGTACCATTTATTCTTCCATTGCATTGTATTGTTTTATATAATTCTTTGCTTCTCTTGATTAGTAATGGGCAAACTAAATATAATAATATAAATGCTATTAATATAATATTTTATGTAATAAATGTATAATGAATATAATTATATAATAGTAAGTTTGCAAACATTGCAGATGTAGTAATCAGCTATGGACTGTGCAGCCTTGATTAGGTATACACTGAGATAGACCACATGTCAGTAAAGCTCCCATGTATTTTAATACTTTTACTGTACGGTATGTCCCTTTGTGTGGAAGCATAACAGAATGTCGTAATTAATGATGAAATACTGATGGAGGGATAAAAACTGCTCCTGCTATTCATCCTGAGTAGGTGTTCATATTGAGAACAGTACATTATATTTGGTCGGGAATACTTGGAAAAAATGTACAGTTCAGCATGCGTAAGACTGGTAAGGTACACAAAATCCAGCTTTAGTACAAAACTGTATTGTACCGAAGATGAAAAGGATTACCTTAATTGGCGTATACCACTTCTCCTGAATGACTGGTGAGGTAGGCTTTGGTTTAGGTGGCTTAGGATGAAAAGGTTCTTCTGGTTCTTCTGGGAGTTTCACCACAGCATTTTTTGCCTTTTCTAATCTAGCCCCTTCTTCAGTGGATCCTTTATCACCCCAGCGAACCTAAGTAAAGCCAGAGTTGAGATGTAAATGCACCATAGGCAAAAGACAAGAAAACTGTGGCAAATTAGTGCTTAATAAGTAAATGTGTAACATGTAACAGTGTATATTCTATCACTGCCTCAAGAGCATAAAGTATATACAAATAGTTCAAACGGAATGGAAACCTGCATTATTGTTGGTGGTGAGATGAGCACGTATTTCCACTTTAAGGAAAGGCTGGAATTACTAGGCCGTAAGGAGAAAGTACAGAAAAAAAACCACACTTTCCTCCAAGAGAGATGGTATGTTTTGCTATGGTAATCTTATTTCTTACTGTAATTGGAAACATGGAGCAGCAATTTGAGCAAGTATGTTTGCTGTATCCTACAGACAAACAAGCCTAGACAAGACTCTTACTTTCTCATCCAAAAAGAGCATCTAAAAGATACAGCTGGAGTTTAAAAGTTCTTGGTAAAAGTGGCCCCAATTATTTTCAGTGCAAGACTTTCTATATCCTGCCATCTGCTACAATCTAGTATGTAAGAAGGACCTGATAAACCTACAGGCAGGAAATTAAGTTCTGACACTACATCTTGGGTAACTGTGACATGCTGGTGAGTCATGAAACAGTTTCTGGAAAACAGCTAACCATTCTTGCAGGACTCCACAAACATGCTTGGTTTTTTTCAGGGACCTCCTGACGGAAGATGCCAGACATGAAAAGAGAAGAATCAAAATAAGAAAAATTGGCGAACAGTGACCTTCCACTTTGGGGAAAGAATTAAGAGCATCACTGCACAGTGCTTGGTAGGTATAGGTCAGTTCTATCTTGCTACCTGCCAATTTGAGCACTTGGAAAGTAGGCAGAAAAACAGTAGGATGCAACAAATCTCCCAGTGCAAAGGGACACAGAATTGTTTTGCTCACCAGGAAAAAGACATACCCCTAGTCTTCCCTCTGCTACCCGGACAGAGGAATAAGACTGTTCTGGGTCTGGTAGGGACTCTATAATGTGCTGGGATAACTATGCCATGAGATGGGAGAAGAAAGCAGCCTGATTTCTTCATCCTCCTCACCTCCATATGCAGAACATGCTGATACAGAGAGTGCAGAAAATATATAGGCAAATCGTAGTCTGCCCCTTCTTTCAGACAAATGAAATACCCCTGTAGGAAATCATGTCGTTTAATCACCAAGTGTCTGTTACCACTGTAATCTCAATGTAGAGAATGAGAGCACCAAAGTACAGTAGAGCTTGATTTGGTCTGTAATGCTACATTTCACCTTTGTAAAAGACCATCGTTTCTTAGAGGGATTGTTTTGAACCTTTCTGTTATTTTGAACTTTACCATTTGGCTCACTTAGTGATTTCTTTTTTTCACTGGGGAATCCTGTCTCTGCAATATTAGATTGGGCTTTCATGTCCAAGTAGACCCTGCTGAGTCATTAAAATGCATCTGTATCTTTCACTGTGATCAATGGTACTTTTACAGTGTTTTTTATGAGGTTGTTAAAATGTATTTTAAACACTGTTAAAACCATTTAGAGATAGATGGTAGATGCCTTACTGATGGAATGACCTTCTCCTACAGACTGAAGTGGCTTCACCAAGAAGAAACCAGAATTTGTGGACACTGACAATACAACTTTAATATGAAAACTTACTGTCTGTAATGGGTAGGATCCCGAAATGACATCATAAAACTCGAAAGCAATGCCAAAAGACAAATCTAGGAAGAGTGAGCCACATTGGCTAACTTGTTCTGGACTGTCACAGAAGGGTGAAAGTAGTGGGGAAGGAAGGACTGAAAGTAATTGCCCCAGAAGAGAATTTAGTAAGGTAAGTTGGACAGGACCAGTAAGTGGAAGTTTGGTTCATTCTCTGCTTTTCTCTCTCTATGGAAATTGCCAGAAAAATCAAGCTGTCAGAAGAATGGCAGAAGAACAGAACACATAGAAGATAGAAGCGATTAAAATTAGACAACTGAATGACCACACAAACTGAAAACACTGAAGAAAATGGAATGACTAGACCAGCAAGTTTTTCATTGGCCACAGCACAGAAACCACTACCCATGTTCAATTGTCAGGTAAGGAATGACCTCCCTTAGACTTGCATACCTTCATCATGATGTAAGACTGTTTTTGTTTGCTGTCCTGTTTCCACACTTACTTTGCTCTGATTCACCAAATGAGTAACGTTCTCTCGAGCCAGTGAAAGGTATGAGGTCAGATACCTCTCTGTCCAAACAGCTGGGAATAGGTAATTAAGCCAGCTTTCCCCTCAGCCCCACTGTAACAGATTCTGCAGCACAGACTTAAAGCTTCATATTCAAATGCTGAGGCATATAAGATGAGTTGCCCAACCCCCAAAATTGCTGACTACTCTCAGGTTCTAGAAAAGGACAGAGAGACAGCTCCAAGGAATTAAGTACCTTTTAAGAATTTGTGTTGTCAGCAATTTCAGTTGGTTTACATCTTTAACCCTTTGTTCTGCACAAAATTCCTAGTACAAATAAAAATGTTTTCTAGCCTAATTATTACTTTCTCCTCTCTTTTTTGAAAAGAAAACATTGTATATTTGCCATCTGATAAACACACGTTTCTTTATGGTACTGATACTATTTGTGTTCATTGGGTATCTATCAGGTTTCTGTTTCATTGGACAAGATCTTGTATACAAACTGTAATGATTTAAACCCTGAAACCCCTTCTGGAGGCACACCATGGCACCTGTTAAAAATCCAGGCTTGCAATTCTTTATGTTGGAAAGCATTTTCTAGTTTGCATCTGAAAAGCACTATACAAAATGGTTTATTTTCCTAAAATCTAAGGCTCTTCTAAATTTGCAATTCTGAACTGCTGAAGGAATAACAGAGCTTTAAAGTTGCACGTTCTTCGGCTGCATTTCAAAAGAACGCAGGCAAAGATGGTTCTTAGGCCGATACATTAACCGTTTGATCAAGATATGTCTATATGGCCTAGGTGGGTATTTCAGACAGTGGACGTTTCACAGATTAAACTTGAACACAGAATACTGCTTTGCAAATTCCATAAAGGCTGACTTGACTATAAAATCTGACATAAGGACATGCCCATAAGGATGCACATTTTTCATTCTGTTTTAATTAACATGATGCTATCATGTCTCTTCAAAGACAGGCACTGTTGTCGCTGAGAGTTCCTCTGGGATCAAGCTTCTCCTTAGCGTCACCATTGTCAACGCATTTGGCTGGCCCACAGTTAGAGGACTTATGTTTCACTGTAATTTCTTCCAAAACATTCAGAAAAGGCTCTCACTCTCTACTTTTCATTAGTTTGATGGAAAGAGCATGTCTTCGGGCAGCTATTTAAAGTTCCAGTCAAATGGAACTACTGAAAGCTGTTCTTTCATAAGCAAGGTCAAAATTATTCGATATGGTAAAAATTTTATAAGGCTTATGTCACTGGGAAAGAAGCAAACATTATACCATTGTATTTCCAGTACACTTTAAAAGTCTTTCTTTCTACCATTTGCAGCCTCAGAGATCTTGTGTTTTAGTGAATTGTCATCTCTATATAGCACAAACCTCCATCCTTTTAATTCCTCCAACTCCTCGTCCACCATAGTAGGAAGCATCCACTGTGGGCCACTTCTTGGTAGGCAAGGGTTCTTGTTCTTCTTCCTGTCAATAAATTCAAAGACATTTCCTTGAAAAGGATACTTCTTTTTTTTTATTTTATTGTCTTTTTAGTGTTTTTCATTAGAGTTCACAGAGAAAAGGTTTTCCTATCTTAGGTGTGAAGGACCAGATTTTTAGGTTCCCCAAATGTTCACCGATTTCCAAACAAAATCTGATCACATTTGGAAATAATCTTAGGGTTTTGCATGGGAAAAGCACTGCTGGCATCCATTAGGAAAATCGAAATGGAGAATCCAGCTGTGTATTCTACTGATCAGTATTCATTCATCCTGTCTTTTTCCTTTCCATTAATAAAAACAAGCAAAATACAAAGAAAAGGATTGGTGGTGTCTTCCTCTAACAGAAAATGTAATGCCTTCAAAGAGCCAGATTATCAGTCCTCCTCATTGGGATTCAGAAGGCAGCGTTCCGCAGATCTGCAGATAAAGGTTATGCAGCCAATCACAGTTTCCTAAGCCAACCTTTGTCAAACTTGCTCTTGGCTCCCTCAGCTCAGTGAAGTACCTTATCATGGATTTAGCTGTCAGAAGACACTTGAATACGCTCAAACAATTGGCTAAATCAAGACGAAGAGGCAAAAACACTGAAGACACCAGGAGATCCTCTATTGCATTATTGCCATTAAGAGAGAAGTTCCCTTATAAGGATTCTTCAGTGTCTGAAATGCCAAAGCTGTGGGAAAACCCTGTTTAGAGTCATATGATGAATCTTTAGACTGTCATATAAGAACTATTCAGTCTTTCTGCTTTCGTTGCAGAATGAAAAAAAATAATGTTCAACTGTCTTGGAATAAAGCTCCTAAATATTTCTTTGGATATGTACCTAAGTGACTAAATTCACACCACTCTGAGATGACCAAGACAAAACAGAGATGTGGACTTTGGCCATCCTGCTCTCAGCCTAAGACTTCTCATGAGACAGTTCTTTCTTCTTGAGCAGCTGTTTACAAAGAGCTCTATTTCCTAAAAAATGCAAAGGAGCCAGATGTGCAGAACACAGGAGAGCACTGAGGAATGGTACCATGCAACCAGCGTGATGAGCGGAGCACTTTTATACTGTACCTCTTTTGGAGCTGTTGGAGGTGGAGGGGGATCTTTGATGACCTAAAAAAAAAACAAATACAAAAGCATAAAGAATTGTGCTGGCAGCATCAAAAAGCCAACAGAAAATTTTAAGAGTGAACGGTTTCCATCTGAGTCCCCCACATCTGTTCATAAACTGGCAGCCACTGCTGCCAGGTCCCTTGGGTATTGATTATCAAGGCCTTCTGGAAATTAACACCATCCGTCTGATAGAAAATAAAATCAATTGACTGGCAGACACTCTTTGGGCAGACGTGTCTGCCACTTTGCTTCCTGACCGGATAGGACTCAGTCATTCTAAGTAATAGCCAGTGATGAAATCCTATGGAGTTAATTAGCAAGCCTGGGAGGAAAAGCAGCGCAAGGTCTATGTGAGGTCTTGCATAATGTTGGGCCAAGACGCCTGCTTCTTTGTGCCATGCCATGCTGCTGGATAATTTCTGGCCCAATGACAAGTGTGAAATGCCTTCTGGTAGCTCAGGCTTCACCTCTAGACGTCCAGATCATTTCCGCGGGTCTCACATTTCAGACTAATAATTTAAGTATGTCACTCCTTGATTGTTCAGCATGGAGTGCCTGCAAGTGGGAGTTACACTTTTGCAAGGCTGCTTAAAGCTGTTACTGGATAAGGACCACTCATATGGTAATTCATTCACACCTATATTTAAACCTCTACCTACATTTTCTTACTGTTCTGTTTCTTGCATGCATACTGTAAATCTCAGGGAGTTCCCTGGTACTGAAAGGAAACCACCCAGCAGTAAAGGAAGGGGAAGAGGAAGACGGCAACCCTTTTAAATGTTAAAGGCAGAAAATGAAAGCACAGGCATTCTTCCACAAGAAAAGCAGGCTAATAAAGCTAAAAAGAAGCACTTGAGTGATATCAGGGCATTTTTTTGTGCTTGAATGTTGTATAGAAATGACTAAAAAATATCCCATGAATGTAAAGGTATTTATTTCTGCTGTACCTTAGCCCAACCAAAATTGTCCACAATGACAACTATGTACCTCTCCTACTGCAGGATTAAGTACCTTAATTATGATACGTATTATTTTCTTTGCTCTGTGTAATTAATTATAGCACTTCGGTTAACCCTACCACAGCCTACAAGTATTCTGTCGTTGCACAGATGTATAGCATCAGACATTAAAGAAACACCTTTTACTTGACCAGTAGTCAAGAGTTTTCCTTCTTGACTTACATCCAAGTCACAGTGCCACCAAGATAGTTACTGCCAAAACAAGCTGTGTATCTTTAGCACTGGATAAAGGAATTAGATCAACTCAGACAAGTAAGTTATGGTACTCTTGGAAACATTTTTCCATGGTACTTCAGGTTTAAGATACTGAACTATTTATTATGCTCAGAGTACTTCCAGTGGATTGGGAATTCAATTTTGGATTTTAACCATACGTGCCTTTGCTGTAGGATGTTACTAAAACATGCCAAGAAATTGCTTTTCTTTAAATATTTCTGAATATTTTTTCTTACCAGCCATCAGGAATTTTCAAAGTACTAACAGAAATCAACTATTTAGTTTGTCAAACATTGCTGAAAGCCAGATTGCAATTACTGCATGAACTTTACAGAAACAACAACAGAGGGATCATGGGACAGATTCTGAGAGATCTGGGTGCTGAGCAAGATTTTCCAAGCCATGAAAATCTTCCATTCTCACTGAAAGCAATTAAAAGACTGTAAACAGTAAAATGATGCTCTCAATCTACTAATGTTCACAGCATCTTACTTATTTAATTCTCATTTTTCTTTCCCTTTTGCCTGTCTCTAACCATTACCTCGAAAACACTTATTTTCCTGCCAAGACTGCTAGCTATACAGGACAGAAGGCCGAGCTAGGGTGCAGACTTACATCATTAAACAGTATGATCACTGCACTGACTATAATTCTATGATTCTTAAGCCCTGCGATTTCTCCTGAGCAAAGACAGCTTTGTACAGCAAACTTCTAAACATGCTAAAGTTCACTCGGGCCCTGTGCCTATTGGTTTTAATGGAATCAAAATTTCTACCCCAAAGAATCAAGGAAAACTCTGTTTACCTCACAGGGCTTGAAAGTCACGAGTCAGTGACAGTTTATGTTTGACTCCCTGAGCAACGGAATCAATCCTATGGCAGCTGCTAAAATCCCTGAAGTTATAGGGTAAACCTGATCTGAAACTAATCAATACATTAATTAGCTGCTATTTCTAATAGCTTCAGAAAATGAAACTTGCTTTAAATGTGACAGTGGTGTGAGAAAATAATCTGCTTTGAGTAGCAGATACTCACCCTTGCTGACAGAAGTGGAATGTAAATGCCTGCATCCTTATGTTTCCACAGGCTCCTCACACACACACACTCTCTCATGCACACACAAAGAATATTCTCAGTCTTGCCCGCTATTTCAAGTGAAATCAGTAGAAAAACATTTTTAAAAAAAGAGAAATCCAAAGAATGAATGTGGTTTCAGCATAAACCAGTGCAAGTGTAGCATGACACTGCAGATCCTGAGATCATCATACTGCTAAATTAACTTTCCCTGAACTTGATTCAGATTGTTGAAATACTGAAAACTCTGGATAATGCTGGTGTCTTATTAAACACATGTAAAGATGGATTACTTCCTAATTTTGTTTTGTTTTGTTTTATCATCATCATAGGCAAGGCTGCACCTCATTTATTTAGTTGCAAAGAATGAAGACTTCAGTTTGGAGGAAAGCCGATTTCTTTTAAAAAAAGTTAGTTGCTTCAGGCAACAGTCCCTTTGATCTGCTCATTAACACTTTTCAAATGTTCGCGTGATGTGGGCATTAGGAAATGTCAGCACCAGAGCCTGAAGCCAGCTTGATGCGATCATATGTTCTGATATTGAGGGAAGAGTGAAAGAACTGTCAACAGTGAACTGCTTAAAAAAAAAAAAAAAAAAAAAAGCAGCGGGGCTGGGGGGAGGGAAAAAAGAGAAAGAAGAGAAAGGAGTGCCCCTACCCCAACACAGACTGAGTGTCAAGGAACGCTGTGAAGACCGAGTCCTAGCAAGGATAAAGTGGAATTCCCAAACCACCTGAAGCTCACAACATTTCCTGTGGGCGACAGGGATCACACCCTTGTGTGGCTCAGAACACCCATTCTGTTGTCTGCAACCCCTTTTGCTTGTCTCTTTTCCATTCGATTCTGCAGCCCATGACACAAGACTTGAAGGCTGCTGCTTTCAGCCTTGCCTCCTGGGTTTTGTCCCATGAAATAGACACACCACTCTGCCAGGGAAGTGGGTTCAGAGAAAGGGCAGAGGACCTCCTGGCTGGCCCTAATATGCTGGCCCTCTTCTCAAACACCAAAGCCCAGAAGTACTTAGCCAGTAGTGATAATAGCATGTAATATGAGAACCTAAATGCAGAACAGAAGGAAAAGAATGGAACCACAGTGTAAGGAGGTGAGGAAACAGACGTCAAAACAACAAGAAATGAAGAGTCGGTATTTGGTAATAGGTTCAGTGCAAAAGTATGTGGTTTTGGAACTCAGTGTTGTAGGAAACGATGACCTAAAATGACCGTTTATGTTTACGGAAACAGGTAATGTCTATGAGAGGTGGGAGGAAACAACAGCACTAAAATTTAAAGGGCCCTGGTTTTATTGCTTCCATACAAGTTAGGCAGCTTCTTAATAGCAGCTTATTAATCTAGAGCCGAAGGCTTCCCTAGCAGTAGCCAATTACAAACCAAACACCACATCCAGAAAAGATACTCTGGGTAAGTTACTATTCCTTAGAGTAAACATCAGGGAGTAACATACTTAAGCGTGCGATAAATCAGGATGAAGGGACATTTTCTTACCTCTTGGTGCAGCTCTTTGTGGAGATGCCCAAGTTATCTCCACCAAGGAGGTTAGCCCAGACAGAAGCCTGCATTAATATCACTGCGCACCCATGGGCACCCAAGGTACCATCTTTGCTCTGCAGTTCGTTACACAGTACCGCTATTCAGTTAATTTTAGTTACTGAGCTGCACGTTTGACTTTTTATATAGGACTTTGACATACAAATCCAGAAAGCATTGTACTGATTGTCATTACAGAACCATCACTCTGCTCTCAGGAATTCCTGCTCTCAAGGGACTGAGACACTGCAATCGCTATTTACTGTAACGAGAGGAAGATGCGTAACATGGGAAGATTTGCCATACGATGGGAATTGTGAATCAAGGTGAGCCAATTATTTTAAAATACTAAATGGGGAGCTTTCTTCTTAGTGATTTTAATTTTTCTATTCCATGGGAAGGTTCATGATATATATCATTGTTGAAGGAAAACAACTAACAGTGTTCCTAGATTTCTTACGGGACTCTGATGTGAAGAATGAGACAGAAGAAAGTCATTTTATTAGAGGAGAGCTTGTAGGTCTCAGAAACCACAGACCATGAGGAAGGAAACAGGGGTTGAGGATTTCTTGTTCTAGAATAGCCTGGTGTCTAATAGACCATGACAAACAAAACTTTTCATTTTTTTTGGCTTCAACATGGTCAGGAGAGAAGGTCTGTTCCTCTGCCACCATCCTTAACACAAGCCTGAGAGAAGACAAGGAATACAGTAACAGCCTGGAAGCAGTCTCCACTTCTCAAGTCTTCAGTGCTGCTGTTGAAGTGGATGAATATTAAACTCCACCAATTTAAAAATGCTAGCATTCGAGGAGATGGAAGGAGAGTTAGTGAAGCAGCATTGCTTATTGCTGCTAGAAGGATAAAAAGCGTTTATTATTCAGATGAAAAGATATGTAATGTGGGCAAGATGAAAATTTAATTTTTTTGCTAGGGATTATTAAGACAATGAGGGATTTCCAACTTGAGAGCCTATAATGGACTACAAATACCAATTTTAGTGATAGTACTTTTAAAATGGTCTTTGATTTCAGGATAACATCTGTGTACCATTATGGCCAAGAACTTTCAAATAAAAGAGAACCGTTTTTTTCAGAGATTTCACAGAAATATACCACATCTGCTTGCTCAGTAGAAAGCCAATGAGCAGCACATCAGCCTGCTGAAGCTGGTCCATGCATGCAAGTCTCTCAGAAAGCCAGAAGTACTGCTAAAGGTGCAGTGCACAGTGTTTAAACTGGTCTCTTCTTCAGTTTATTGCCTGTCACTAATGAAAGAAAACTGCCTCAACAGATGGCTTATGTCACATGTAACTCTCCTACTACTTAAGCTATTTCCTACTGTATCTGTATTTCCCTATACAGTTTAGGTTATGATTGCAAATCACAGGTCCATTTAATTTTTTTTAAAAGTCTTTACTCACCACTTTGCAACAGAGGGGCCAGAACCACCACAGCAGGCCAAGCGCCACCAGAAGTAACAGCACAAGAACAGCAATAAGTGCTGCTACTCCACTAGACTGCAAAGAAAGCAGAAAGACAACATCAGTGGATGTTGCAAACAATTCCTCTCTGTTTTTCCCACTCGCCCCCGAACAGCCTCCAACTAGCTGATACAACCAAACAAATCCACTTATTTATTTTTTATTTTCTACTTACTGTCTCATTTTCTCACAGAGAAACTTATCACAAAGGATCAAGATAGGTATCTCAGTCAAAATCATAGTTGGTGTAAGTTCAGTAACACCTTCCATTAGAGGCCTCAGTTCCACATGTTTTGGGTAGGTGGGTGGAATTTTAATGAATATTTACCGATAATCCATATATTCTAGTCAGGCTTTTGTGCTTAGGATCCACGCATCTGGGCAAGTTACTAATAAGCCAGACTATTCGTTCACACTGCACAGACTATAGCACACTAAATGCCTGTAGTAGTGGCATTTGAACCTGAAGCAACTGTCCTGAGAAATTGTCAATGACTTCTGTTGCTTCCAGCAATGTCACTTTTAATGAGGAAGTGAGCAGCCCATCTGCAGCACCTCAAACCCACATCCTGTAGGTGCTTTTCGTCTTACCCTTGGTAGCCTGTGCTTCTGTGCTGGTTTAGAACAACACTGAGAAACATGCCACGGTGACCTCATGAAAACAGAACTTACTCGAAATTCAGATGGACGAAAAGGAAAGGAGAGACATCTAGGAATCACTAATGCTGGAGTACAGCAAGCACAAGTGATTCTGCCAAAGCGAGCACAGTTGCAAGTGAAGCAGAGCTTTATCCAAAGTATGTATAGGTGACCACATATATACCAGGCAGTAAGGTTTACAAGAAACAGGTAAGATGCATGCCTCAGCACCTAGGTGCAACACATTTTTTGTTTGTTTTCTCTGCAGCAACGTGTGTTTGCTAGGGGAGAATGGAACTTGTAACTCGTATACCAACTAGCCATCAGCTGCTCAGCCATCAGAATTAGTGGAAGAATTCTAGCAGTGACCCATTTCTTGCAGTTGCCCATCTGCTACTATGGAAACAGCAGTTCTCCTTGTATGGAGCTCTCTTTGCTGCAACATGCATGAAAGACAGCAAAAAAAAAAGATGATCAGAAGTTCCACTGTTTTTTCTGTCAGTGCACATCTGTACTCATTCTGCTTGCTGTTAGTTAAAACTTCTGACCACAGGGAAGTAATATAAGCAGAGGGAACAGTTATTTTGCTTCACCCAGATCATTGGTATGATCTCCTTTGCAGCAATGCTTTATTTTTACCTATGTCAGCAAGCTTAGCAATCTTTAAGAGGGCATAGGGATAAACTTACTGTGTACTGGTTTCTCTGAAAGGACTAAAAAGGAAAAAGAGGAAATCCACTCTCCTTAGGTTATCATGCTGAGAGGCTGCTTCGTTGTGCTTTGGTGTAAGATTGAAATGCATCCAAATGACAAAGAGGCGCTTAAGCAGAGAAACACGGTTTGGGGAGCATGTGTTTCTTCAGCTCTCAATTTATTCAGGCTTTCTTCCTGAAACTTAAGGGCTGAACTGAGATAACTTTGACTTCTGTAGTTACCCAAGTGTTTAGTTCTAAAATGAATAGAAAAAAAATACTATTTTTCTCTTTTAGGTTAATTACCTATGAGTGATGAAAATACTGTTGGAAAAATACATGCTGATGAGCAGAAGGCACCGTTCTGTATGCTTCTGCGCCTGACAGGAAAGCTGCATGGAAGTCACACTACTCAGCTTCAATCTGCTCCCACTGATCCTACAAAGTGGAGCTGTGCTGGAACGGGACCCCAGGTGACTGTGTCACACCTGGCTCTTAAGACATTATTATGTTTATAGCGAGCAGGTCTCTAATGGCGTGGAAGCCTCCCAGTATTTTGAAAGCCACAGCTGCACAGTGTGGTACAGTAATTTGTTGTAATCTATTCAGCAAAGCACGATTCGCAAGCTATAGCACAACACAGGCACAGCACAGACAAGAACACACAGACAGAGCGTGGATCTCAGGGCAGAGCCAGCTGAGGTAGCTTGGGGGAGGAGAATTCCAGGACTTTCCCTCTGCGTATACTTCTGCATATGGTCTAGATCAGCAGCTCCTGAAGCAGCTAGCAAAACAGATCAGCAGCAATGGAAGGAGAAACCCTAATTACAGAGCCTGTGTCAGAAAGCAAAGAGAAATCTCCAAGCCTACCATGTAAGACATG
Organism: Anser anser; assembly: GCF_964211835.1. Classification (NCBI taxonomy): domain Eukaryota; kingdom Metazoa; phylum Chordata; class Aves; order Anseriformes; family Anatidae; genus Anser; species Anser anser. Next base: position 47,794,274 of record NC_139724.1, on the reverse strand, counting down.
GCTTTCAAGTATTATTTTTAAGTCTGGGGTGATAGGCACAGTAATACCTCACTTACATGGAATCCTGAAATAAAGATGCTCCTAACATAAAGCTGTCTGCCACCTTAATGGGAAGAATTAAAGAAACTGTTTTGTATAACTGTAGAAAAAAAAAAACCCTGTCTGTAACCCCCACCACACACACTTCATCAAGGAATTCAAAACAGCTGAAAAACTTCCTCACTGAGTGTACTGGCGTTATAAAAGAGATTCTAAGCATGTCTCGGAACCTGGAGAAAATTACTTAGGACATACATACATGTATGCACTTAAATATTAAGAAATCTTGTATCATCAAATTTTATACGTTCTGTATGTCTGCACAGGTGTGTTTTTCAGTTAGGTGGATTTGTGCATTCTAAACACCTAAAAGACCTGCCACGCATTGAGGTTCTCTGCATCGGGAAGTCATTCAATGATAAAACCAGAACAGAAACTGAATTGCAGCATTTTACGTTGAATTACATTAGCTATTTACTTACACACTCTGAAGCGGTAATTGTTAATGAGCTGGACATGAAAGACTGCCCTTCATTCAAACTCACCAAAACTTCTAGAGTTCTAGAAAGAAAAGGGAAAAAAAAATCAGCAGCCATAAAACACTCAAATAAAGGCACATACATGCTGTGGAGCTACTTGTACGTATGGACTGCATTCAAAAAACAGAGAACGTGTTCTAAGAGAGGAAGATGGGAGCCAGTCCCTCGGAGCTGCACTAGCTCTGATTTCACAGAAATCTTAAAACTAACACGGTTACTTTGCATTATGATATGTAGATGCCTCTGATAACTTTTCAGTGATGAGGGTATGTAACTGTTACAGGGTTGTACTTTGAGAACAACTTGAGTCTTTCAGAAACCAATTTCTGGTCATTTCAAATTAAGCTTTCTTTTCTTCAGTTTATGCTGCTTAAAATTGAATATATTAAGAGCTTGCAGTGTCCCTCTGGTGTTGTGTCGATTACTATTAAGAAATCATTTTAGTCCTCTCAATAAGCAGCTGAACAGAGAACATCCCTTCTCTAACATAAAATACCCTGAAAAGTTTTACATAAAATAAATTGCAGATCAACTGTAAAAATAACATTGTTTCATCTATTCCATAAACATTTCTTTAGTCATATGCAGACATTATGGATAAAAATGTCGGATAATTATAAATGGTCAAGACTTTCTATAAATAGTACATAAACACTGCATACAAATAGTATGTGGTTTACATTTTACAAATTAACCCTAGCAGAAAACAACACATGGTGAATGTTAAACAGAAGAAGACTCTTCAGCTTCTCTGGCTTGGATTCCCAAGATTCAGACAGTTTATACTATGCATAGATGTAATTAAATAAAAATATAGATATCCATGAACTAAAATGATTAATCATTTATACTGTTCTTCTTATATGTCATGAATTTTTATTCTGGCACAAATGCTTTAGTCAATATGGAGTTCAAAGCTATTTTAACTAATTTGGCTAATTTCTTTTTCAGTTTTAGTAAAAATGAAGTAAGTTGCTTCCACTAAACTAATTTTTAAATGGTCTATGTTATGAATAATTGATCTAACAGAAAGAATAATTTACTTCTAATTACTATGGGAGTAAGTGAACCAGAACAGATAAAATAAAAAATCAATTAAATTCCCTCCCAACTAACTAAATAAAGCAAACTGTGAAAAACTTTAGTTAGGGATGAATTTTTAAAATGCTGTGTTTCTTATCTTTTTATTTTCAATTTCTCACTTTCCCACTGTAATGAGAAATGCTGTGAGAAACTTGAGCATGAAAACTCTGCTTGGGTTTGACTGGCCAAACAATCCTCTGGACTTAAGCGCAAGAGGATTTCATTCCATGCTTTTGTTGAACGGAGAAGGACTTAAGTTTATGATGTGCTGCTGAAACACAGTCTAAATCCAGGCAAGTGTCCCTGAAGAAAATTGGAAGTTTAAACCCTTCAACTTTGTTGAGATTTGCAGATCACAAGCACAGTGCACATTTTTCTGCCCAAGGCACTGACCTACAGCCCAGTAAAGTTAACGTGACTCTTTCCAGCACCACCAGGTCACATCTTTTTGCACCCTGATCACACCACGGCATTAACTAGGTAACTGAGAACTGAATTCAGTCGTTAAATCCAGAAGAAATCACAGCACACAGAAGTACTTTTTGATGGCAACTTTTCAGTTATGTTCAAATCCAAACAGGAAAGATTGTTCTCTTAAATGTTTCATTCCCCCACCCCCAGCCTTGTCTTTTTAAAGCATGAGTTAAGAGTAACACGCCACAGGCTCCACACCAAATTTTGGAGTTGGTTACACCCAAGAAAAGACATTCATTGTGGTTGTGTTTCCTGACCATAAAGCCTATTCAGCCTTTATACTTTTTCTGAACTTTCCTGTATAATGGTGGGTGCCTTCCCAGTGACTGATGCCTAAATTGGGATTATATTGCTTGGTTCAAATCCTGATAGCACAGTAAGAACCCTTCTGCAGTACACCAAGTAATTTTGATCTTTAAAATACCATATGATGTTCTTAAATTCTACAAATCTAAATGCCTACTTACCTTGTGCATTTTCATTATTTCCCATATTATTATAACTCTGTCTAAACACACTTTAGCTTTTCCTCAGCTCTTTTATCATTGTTTAGAACCATTTCTTTACTCTTTCACTGGGCAAAACTCCACTGAGATCAAAAATAACTGTGCCTGTGCACTAGTGAAGAACTTCTAGATTTGGCCAGGAACATCTGACCACAGTTACTGCTAGCTACTGGGGTCGAATTTCCAAACTGCTTTCAGATGCTTGCTTTTTCCCCATTTCATTTAAAAATAAATAAATAAATGAACATGAATCCTCGATTTCATATGGACTTTCTTCTGCTATCTAATCAATTCCCTTTGCTGCTTGGCAATATCATCCTTCCTCCTGACCAACTTGTGCTCTCAGCCAGGAATATTTTCTAATACCTTTTCACAATGTTTTTTACCCTCTGGTACTTTGTTGATCTGCTCACCATGCTCCTACCAGTCCCAAACATAAGTGGTTGAAAAGGAAGATGCACAAGTGCAACAAAACACATTTGAAACTTCAGAAGAAAAGTTATGTTGAGGCATGTTTGCACTACGGTGGCTGTACCTCTAACCGCTACTGATGTTTCTTTCTCATGCAAGGTTTGTATATGAAGGCCTACAAACATACAAAAAAAAAAAAAAAACCTGCTAGGTCCACTAAAAAGATAATATAGATCATTTCCTACAGCTTTTGATGAAAGGAGGCTCCCAGGTATCATTCAGACCTTTAGGAATCAAATTACTTATTTTGCAGCAGTGCTTCTTACACTCACAACCTCCACACTGCCCCTCTCCACTCTGACAGGTTCCTCAACTTCTCCTCTAAGAAAGCAAAAATCTCGGTGCCCACTGCTGCATACCCTGACGGTGGCTATGTTAACTAACTAAAATATCACATTTCACACTAACAGTTCCAGTGTGTAAAGGAGAAAGCGTATCTTGGGAATTCCTGCACCTGCCACTTAGGTATTGGGGTTTCTTGGATTCCCAAAGCCAGTTCCAGCTTTGAAGAGTTAACATGCAATCCTGTTAAAAATATCACTCAGTTTTTTTCCTAACGTATTTGTGCTTGAGTCAAAAGTGATCCTTTTTTCTTTTCCCTCTCCTTTGCCATGCAGCATACTCCCACTGCAATATATGCTATTTTCTTCAATTTATGTTCAGTTCTCTACAAATCTGAGAGCTGTGCTCTGGCTCTGTTCACTGACCTAAATATTGACCTGGGATTTAGGAGAAAGCTTGTGAGTAGGGATGTCTGTCATCTATTCTCTTCAGCAACGTGCCTGAGTCTGCAGGAGGTGGGTGTGCTGAAAGGGCAGGGTCGCAGTGGCACGACCCGCTTTTTTGTAGCCTCAGAACACAACCACACTTAACACACCAAGTAAATGACACATAAATGGTACCTGTTTGAGTGTCTGAGTTGGAAACTGAGCCTCAAAAGTAGCACAAAAAATGGGGAGTTTACCCATATTTTTAGGAGGTGCCACTATCACCCTCTCCAGGACTGAACTCTGCTATCAGTGGGACCTGAAGATCTTATTCTCAGTCACAGTTATGCATCTTTACACCATTCCAGCAATACAAGGGGCCCCAGAAAAGGGCACTGATAGCATGCACATCTAAATGAGAACTAGGCCCAAAGCTATAACTCCCACTGACTGCACTAAGAGCAGGTTTCGAGTCCCCGGTGCCGCATCGCTGCTGTCAGGCTTCGCATTCTCCCAACCTTTAGCTGTCAGATGTTCTGACAGATATCCCAAGCAGCAGGCTCACTGAACACATCAGCTATCAACACAGATACAATGCAGTAGGAGCAACCAGTTTCTGTATCAACTTCCATTTTGATACACAGCTGCAGGGATAAGCCATTGGAGATTTTCAGAGGAGTTGATCATACTCGTTCAGTTCTAGAAGCTACAGAGTGAACTCATACAGATAATTATCTCATCCTCAAAAGGATGAACCTGTCAACATACAAAATCACTTCTGTCCTGAAATTGTCATGTCTGTAGGGTATAAGGAAAGCATTTTATTCATTTCTTTAGCATCCACCTGTTTGGTGGCCTGTGTGTACTTCTGCTTCCTATAAATAATACCCCTTCAAATTTGGAGCTCAATAAAATGAGCACCCTGTTTCTTCTATCCACACATTTGCAAATGTCCAAGGGAAAGCCCTATCCACAAATACATCTATTTTAGTTAACTATTAACTGTCCATGTACGCAAGGCTTTTTGCTCAGCACTCTGCATAAACCGTAACTATTCTGAAAATAAAATGACATTCAGAAGTGATTACGGTTTTGGGGTGCCTTCACTTCCAGTTGTCAGTGTTGTTTGAGTATTGCTTTCCTTCAGTGATGTCCTGTAAAGCTCAGGACAGCTAAGAGCAGAACCAGCCTCTGTCAGCAATTAACATTTCTAAATCTTTGAACCTCTATGGATCCTTTTTTTTTTCTGTAGGCAGGAGCAATACAGTTTAAAATGTTAAGAGACTGAAGTAGTTTCTTATAATAGGCTTAACTCACAAGGAAAGGAGCAGCACAGATTTTGGTCAGCTGGTTGTAAGACCATACCTTCAGTCTGCCTGGTAAAAATGATCAGAAATACTTCAAAAATGTCTTCACAGGTAGTAATGCATGGTTTTGTAAGTGTGCGGCCAGATCTGCTACCATGTATGTGAGTTACATGACTATAGCCACAGTGTACTAACTGCTTTCCAAATACTTGAGGAAAATTCGTCTCTCCTCCCACTGACATCTGTACAGAGTGAGACAATAGACGAGTAGAAATGCTGTACTGGCTTGAGACCCGTGTTCAAGTCTTCGCTGTGCTCACCTCACTGTGAATCTGATCATACCCAGCAACACACATGAGGGCACATTTTTCCTGTAGTAAAACTAACCTTTAGACACAACTGAATTTTTGCAAGGGAAGGCTAGAATGATATTAGTTTTTTACCACCCCAGAACGCAAACAAACGCTGAACTCTGCTATGAAAGCTGCTGCAAAACAGAGCATCTCCTCAGGTCAACCCCGAATAAAACCCACAAAGAATCAGGAAGTGTAAATGTTGATGTTGCTGTGGCAACCCCAAAAGACATTCTCCAGCGCCCTGCTAAAACCTCACCCCTGCTGTGTTCGTGGTTTATGGTGTGAGTTTAGTTTTGTGCGCATGGGGAGGGGAAGCGGGCCCTGAGGATAACCATCAGATGTTCTAACACCACGCACAAACACCACAGCCTGGCAGCCAGAAGCATGAGGAGTTGGCCAGCTTCTGCGTGTCTACCTTGAGAAACACGGTGGCAGGAACACACCATCAGGAAAAAGCAAGTGCAGGCCTTCACACTGTTCCTCCAACAGCCTGTGGTGCCCAAGTCCAGCTTTTAGCCCAGGTTCTCCTTCGTATCTTGGGACTACTTCTGACACAGCACTTGAGTGATGTGCAGTCAAAGAGATGGCAAACTTGAGTTCATAAGCATGTGTAATTAGCACACCTATTCACAAACTCATTTGTTTTTTATGTAACACAGGTTTAGCATGCAATTTGCCAGTGGTCCATGTTTTTAAACCTATTTCATTATAGTGAAAAAAAATATGTTTTTATTTACAGTTCATAGCCCTCCCTGAGTGTGGAAGGGATTTTCCTGTATTTTATCACAGGCGAGTGTCACCTTGCGGATGAGAATCAATACTGGAAATACTCAGTGTGACAGAGCTTTTAAAAATACTCTTACTTATGACCAAAGTTAACCAGAAGACTCTTGCAAGTTTAAACTGCATTAGCCACGGACCACTGACCATTCTAATAATAATTTATCAAAAAAAATGTAACTTGAGAAGTCCCAACAATTGCAATTTTTTCCTTCCTCTATGTCCACTGTTGTTTTATTGTTACAGAAGAGGAACATGGCCCATTGCCATATGTCACTACAGCTCTGGTCTAAAGACTTTCATACCCTGTGAAATACAACTGACATTTCAATCCACAGTAACCTATTTGCAAAGTATTCATTTGCTCCTTACTTTATGAGCATCCAATAAAAGACTGCCATTTTATGACCCATTAAAAAAGATGAAAAAATTAAATAAAATTGTGAAAGACATTTGCTGGAAGTAATAAATAATTTACCTCCAATTTTCACGCACTGAAAATTAAACTGGCAACTGCTCAAAAAGTTATTAAAATTATGGTGACTAAAGGTATTTTAGAATCAAGTGCCAGCATTAAAATAGCTAAAATGCTGTACATAGTTGGAAGGAAAAAAAATAGATCTATGTATTTGAAAGGGTATTAAGTAGTATTTAGCCATGCATTCCATTAAAACAACTACTTCCATGAATCGCACGTAGTTTTATTACACAGTTGATGTTGGTACGCCAATAGTAAGAGTGCGTGTGTGTATAAATGCATCTATACATATCTACGTATATGGACATATACAGAAATCAGACACTGGAAAATCAGTACCAGTGGCAGGAGAGGGGTTTGGTGGAATGTCTTCTTCAACTATTGTTTTTTGTACACCCATCACATTACCCCTACGTAATTTCTCATCTCCTGCACAACATTTTGACAAGATGAAGGGGTGCTAAGGTGACCGTACTTTATTTTGGTCATCCAAAGGATGGAGAAACTGGAACCCACTGTGACCAACCATAGCACATACAGATTTTTAATCCTTCACCACTTTTCAGAGAGGACTAAACATGTCCTCATTTGGTGCAATGTTGTGTTTTAGTTTGAAGGGAAAGCTCCATTGCCAAACAATCCTGACCTCATCTCAGCAGGTGGACTGAATATTTCTGTGCCAGGTGAAGTGGTCTCTATCATGCCACTATTATTTGCTGGGGATCCAACTAGTACTTAGGCATGCATTCCTACCAACCGAAGCGCAGAAGGTCCTTTCACCTGTCATTGACTGACAAACACTCCAGGACTACAGAACTGACGCTGAGTCTAGGGCCACATCCCTGCAGTGGGAGGATGCAGCGCAAAGCCAGACAGGAAGGTATTTCAAGCCCACGCTTCTGGTTTTGGTCCTCTTCCTAGATCAAAAGCCCCAGCTGCATATGGACACAGTAAGTTCCCTTGGAGCAGGGTTACAAACTTTGCTTGCCAAATGTTTTGTGCATTTCCCCTGTACCAAGGGTCATTATGCCTAGGAAGCATAGGAAACTGTTTAATCACTGAGAATTTTACCGGAGACAGTTAATAATCTGCAGTTATGATACATGCTCACAATTGTTTTTCTCCCATGAGCCACACAGGCATAAAAAAAATGATATATTTTTTTTTTTCCTGAGACCATCAAGACCTCTACTGTATGCAAATCTTTATAGTATTGTCTTTTTGTGTGTGTGGTTTTTTGGTAAAAATTAGTACAAACTCATGTTTATTTCCTACTTCTTTCTTCATGTAGCTTAGCACTGAAATTAAATCAAGCTACAACTGTCTTAGGATCCCCTCCTACCACCCCAGGACTACTTAGCTTTCTCAGCACACTGCTCAATATACTCTCTACTTGGGTTTGGCTTTCCATGGGATGGAAGTCCAGAGGTACGTAAGTATTTCACTGCTGGGAAGTGCTTGTGAATCTGAAAGAGCTGGAAGCCAGCAATGCATTAGTTGTGATCTCATGGAATCATGGGAACCTGCAGTAACAGGGTATGAAATGTCATTATTATGTTAAATTAGTCTATTAATTCAGCTCAGGATACTATGTCCACTGAATAATATTAAGCACTTAGTTCTGCTCACGCACTCTTTCTTAATGCTCTGGGAACACTGTGTGCCCTATTGAGGAACATGAAGGACTGCATTAGAAATTACTACTGATCTTAACATCAGATCCATATGTCTTAGGAAGCATTTAGCCTATACAATTCATTGAGGATGTTTCCATCTGTGAATAGTTCCAATTATAATCTAATTGTGTCAAACTAAATGTATTTCTAAAATATTTTCAGAAGTTAATATTTATACCAGACATTAGGCCTAATGTAGCTGTACTTCTGTTTTTCTCCTACCTGACTACCTAAACGCGTTTCTCTAGCAGTTTTTTTTTGTTTTTTTTTTGTTTTTTTTTTGGTGTGTGTGTGTTGGGGGGGGTGATTGTACCATGTGAGTAATCAGTGATCATTGGAAGTTGAGCTGCTTACATTGACAGATAATGTTAATATCAAATCACTAGGGTTAATTAGCCATGAGTAGATCTGTGCTGAAGAAGAATTCTGATCACCTGAGCACAGATGCTCTGAAATGAACACAGGTGACAAAAACCTGATTAATTTAGAGATTGCACCCTTCCAATTAGGGAGCACAATGAAGTCACATGAGGGATGCAGGAAAGTTAAAAGGAAGCAAGGATGCCTGACTTCTCCTTTAGTGTTGGCTGTTGTTATCTCTGTAGCTTTTGAGAACTACTCAGCTACTGTGCTTAAGGAAGACAACAAGGATTCCAGAAACTGGCAAGCTAAATAAAGCTTTGTGATTATCCTGCTGGCTGGTGCCTCTTTTTGGAACTGCAGACTGCTGGTTCTCCGTCATCAAGCTCCTCCTAAGGTACAGCTATGCAACCAGTTACTGAGAGAGAACAGCTCATGGGTTTAGTGTGCCTGTGCTTTTGTATACAGAGGACTAATATTATCTTGAATGTGAAGTATCATTGTCTATTGGCTACCTAATAATTAAGAAGTCTTATTTAATCTTAGTTTTAATCACTCCCCTTTCTCCAGATGAAGTGTTATTAAAACAATATATCCTTGTAATAGAGCTTCCAGGCTGGGGCCAAGGCTTCCAGGATAGGTCCTTAAACCCATGCTTGAGCCTGCCTCACCTGTGAGTGGCTAAGTACTCATCAGCCAGCACTTACATTAATGACTCATTTTGTTTTGTGGCTAAACTAATACCCTAGTATGTTACAAAGATTAGGATGGTTCTATTTAGTTAACAGTATCACATAAAGAAGGTAAATATGTAATTTAATTTGAGAGAGAACAGATGATGGTCAACAAACACCCTGGAATATTCACCCACCTCTTAAATGACTCTAAAAAATACCCAAGTCAAATCTGCGAATCTGCATCTAATTTACATTCTTTAACACTTGCTTTCTGTACCTACAGGTTTCCAAAATTTTGTATTTTTCAGACAAGGGGTAGTGTAAGTCATGACTATGCCTTTAAATAGTAATTTGCAGCTATAGCTGCAGAGAAGGACAGTAATTACTACTTTCATCTGGTTCTCAGCTAAGTTTCACACAACTTCTATCAGTACTCTTTAAGGCAAACAAATTGACATTCTGCTCAAATTAATGAACTTAACAAAATTACAAGCTTTCCTGAAGGAAATAGGTAACTTTCCAGAGTTATTTATGTACTCTGGAAATGCACTGAAATTGACCACGTGAAATTCTGTGCCCACCTGATGTGGGGGGGAACACCTGGTCTGACTTGTGAAGAGCATATTTTAAATATATGCCTAGATGTCTTTTGTAATAAGCTAAGAAATTCTGCATGTATTACCTACTTGATATTTTCTTTCCATCTGGTAAAAGGAATGCTGAAAGACAAAGGCTAATTTTAACTTATGATTGTTATCTAGTTACTAAATAAGACAGTGCTGAAAGGTTACTGTGTAGGATGAGCACAGCAGTGGTTCCTGGTTCTCGAATATGTGCACTGTGGGCAGTGTGGCTGATGGATGCAAATTGTGTGTCTGGGAGGTATTACAGTGGCTGTGGTGCTTTGTTAGGCCAAGAGTAAACTAATAAGACTTAAAAATGGGTGCTGGGTTAGGTCTAAATATTAGCTCATTGCCTGCTTGTTTTTTTAATGATTGTTGTGTTAGAGGGAAGTACAATTGTGTAATCTTAACAATAAGTTAATGATACTTTTGTGTGGGAATGTAAATTTGCATACTGTTCGCGCCCAGCCCCCACTTGCACACATTTCCAAAGGCATTCATATGCCTCCTTTGAGAGAACTAATGATACTGTATCAGATCTCATTCAATTTAGATATTTATTTCATATTTGCTTGAAGAATCAGGCCAATGTTTTTGAAAGCACATTTAACTATACCATATGCCTACTTAAATCATCCCTATCAAACAAGTTGTAGGATGATGCTCTGGTTCATTCTGTTCTGTTTTCCCTTCCTTCACAATGTGTTTATGTATATTTATCCAATTTGTTCTGTTCTTCTTGCCAAATTGCAGGTTTGAGATCTCAGCTATGCAGGGCAGCTGTGCTATTGTTGATGCCTTACAAAACAAAGGTCACAAACTGAGCCTGTATCACTACAACTAATGACAGCTGCATGCTAACCATGATGGCATAGCCACACAGAATGAGCAGGGTTCATGGACCCTCAGAACTAGGAATAAATCTTACCTTGCCCTTTGGTGAGCAAGAACTTGAGTCTCACTTTTAAGAACTAATTTTTGTGCAAATTAGTCTTTTGCTAAATATACTGCAGTTTAATTTATTAATTCCTCCCCCTGTGTGTGTGTGGGGGGGGGGCAACTTTAAAACCCTACCACCACAAGAAAAAAAATCAAAAAAGACAGCTGAGTTGAGAGGAATGATCCCTCTGCATGTAACTAATAATAGTTTTTCTCCCTTTGGAGATAGATAAGAACTACCAGCTGTTCCAGTCTAGGATGCTATTGATGACATAAAGGAGTCAGCTACACAAGATGTTTCCCTCAAAAGAAGGTTGTTTCCAAACCTAGCCCAGCAACTCCAAGTAATGAAACACCAGGGCGGGACTGTTTCGAATGCCCTTTGTTTGGTAAGAGATCAATCTGCAAGGCTTGTGAATTCAATGCTATTTGCCCCTTGGGTGGCCTGACACATTATTTCTTCTGCTGCCTTTCAGAACAGAAGCCAAGAGTCCAAAGTTATTTAAAGGGATGTTTCTTAGAGCTACACGTAGCTTTTTGAAATACTAAAGAAGAGGGAGCATAATAGATGGAGTGGACTAATGAGATGAGGCACATGTCCATAGATCCAGCTCTGAGACTATACAGCTGGCTTTGAGGCTGTCTGTCTAAAGCTACTTCACCAGTGTGCTGTTAATTATTTAAAAGGGAGCACTGGGGAAACTACCATCACATCTGTCACTCATGCACAGGCAGAACCTTCACTCATTGCAGGACCAGATGTGTTTATTCGAAACAAATACTAACTAGCTACTTAATGGGTTAGAATTATTAGCCAGAAGTTAATTAGGCAAACATACTAAACATCAGTCATCTTACGCAGCATCACTTGAACACTGCTATACTTCTTTAGAGCCATCGTAGACCACAGAAAAAAGGGGGGAAAGTAGACATCCTATAGGGGAGCTGCAGTAAAAATACAGATTTATGGTATTTGATCACTGTGCATCAAATGCAATGCTTTAGCTAATTGATTTAACTAGGTGGAAAATGCTGCCTCTTAATACTGCAAATGTACTAGCATGTGGATGGAAGCAAGTGGATGTTGTTTAGCACCTACAGGTGTCAGAGCAGAAAAGGAAATTAAGTGTAAAAAGTTTTTCTAAGTACAGTCAAGTCAAACTTGCAAAAGGATGGCTTCACTGCTTTCGCATGTATTATACATATCCCTGAAGATGCAGGCACTTGCATGGCATTCTGCCTGTGTAATGAGCTTCAAAACGTATCTGGCCCATGTAAATGCTCATTTCCAAAGGGATAAAAATTTAAAGCAATTTTTAAGATGATGGCTCTCAAGTTCGTGCCCCAAGATGCAGTGGAAGGAGTGAAGGCATAACATGCTCTGAGGGGGAGAAATTGTTGGGATCCTTTGTTAGCAGCCTGCCATGACAGCCATTTCAGAGAACACCTTTCAGCTGCTCTCAAATGAGAGCAGCTGTCTAAAAACCAAATGAGGTAATTTACAGGATGGAGCACCACAATCCATTCATCTCCAGTGTCTGTTTTCGTGGTTCCATGCTCTTCCTCTTAAATCTGGTGCTGGAATTAATTAAAATGATCCTTTTAAACTGGAAAACAAGGCTCAAAATAGCAATTTCCTACTTTAATGGAAACATCTTTAACTTAAAGCACCTGAAGTAAACATGAAGCAAGTGCTTGTCTTAGAATTGAGAGGTTGTTTCCCATGGAGGCAGAGAAGGAAGGCAAAAGCATCAGTGAGAGCTTGGGCATGAGTTCCTGGGCTTCTAGCTAGCTTCAGTTCTCTCCTATGTAGCTACAGTAAATAATAATCAAGGCCCCTAAAGTACTGAGCAGCAACTTCCTGTAAACTGCAATTAATTTTTAAACAGCCCTGTGGTATTTGTTTCACTTCGAACTCTTTTTATGTGAATTTGTCACAAACTTCTAGGAAGAAATGCCCTGGATTTGGAAGTGTACTCCTCTGTTTGCGCAGGGCTACAAGCTCTTTCAGAATACAACTTTGGCTTCCCTTAAGGCCCTATTGAGAGAGGTTCTCAAAGCCATGTCCAACTTCAAGCTTGGGGTTAATTCCCATTGTCCTCAGCCCTGCATGCGATTGACAGCAACAAGTGGAGCAGCTCATTCTGTCTTAAATCTGTAGCTCAGAGATGAAAATTATACCACTGAAATTTGGGGCAGCAAGAAAAAAATTTTGCCTGCATTCAGACTGTCACAGGCTACCAAAAGGGATAAAAATGGAGCTTGTTTAAGCAGTAGCTCAAATGAAAATAGGCTGAGGGCAGGTAATGTGAACTGTCAAGTACAAACGGGCAGATAGCATTACTGGACATCATGGCAATTCCTGCAGTGGAAAAGAATTGATTTCTCTGAAAGTGAAACAGGAAAATAAGTCAGTTCTCTTGTCTAGAGAGAAGTTGAAACTTGCAAAGAGGAAGACATAGATGTAGTAGGTACCTAAGCTAGGTCATGAAACCTGTTGGTGAAAAGGCTGAAAGTACTATGTAATGAGATTTTGTTCCCTCATTTTTTATTCTTAAAGGCTAAGGAAAGCACCTGAATTGCGAAGACAGGATCAAAAGTGAAGGAGTGATAAACCAAAAAAGATTAAAATCTAAAGACCTGAGAAATACCAGTGTAGAAACCACAACGTGCTGCTCCTGCTGAGCTGCCATCCCACTGACAAGGGAGTGCAGGATGAGCCAAGCAGCTGTTCTTCAACAGGAGGAACAAAGGCTGGAATGACACAGGCTCCTCCTGTGAGAAGTCTGGTTAACAGCCAGCTGAAAGCTTGTTTCAAGGTGGTATTTGCAGCTCAGAAACATAAATCCATGTCCTCAGTCCTAGAGATCCCTTCCCCCTGTGTTTTTGTTCTAGGACAAAATTTCTTATGTTTTCTTACAGTTGTGAGTCTGAGCTATATGATTCTCCAATTAACTTCAGATTCTCGTAAAACTTGCTCAATTAAGTTCTATTTTCCCCCTGTGACTCCTTACTGCAAGTATGGATAGGAAGTACATTTAAAGTTACTGCAAAACTTGTCAACTTGTGCTTTTTTCCAGGAGCTTTTACTACTAGCAATATGTAAAAAAAAACAACTGATGATCTTTAACAGATTCTCTCATGCACACTTGTATGCTTTGCTTGAAGTGAACTGCACATCGGAGACTGAACTTCAGTCAGATAATTTGAATCTGGAAGCAGTGGAGAACTGTGGGACACAAGCATGGTATTTTCTTATTCCTACCACAAAAAATAACTCAAGTTCAGTCCTCGCTCCTTAAGCACCACCAGCTGCTCATGTTGGACAGGATGTAGGAAAGGATATACGCAAACTGAAGCCAACATGATTTGAACAGAGGGCAAGTAAGGTTGTTCAAGACTAGTAATGCAGGCTGTCCTTCTCTGCATGTGACCTCATCACAAACTCAAGGCAGCTCTCAGCATGGTCTCACTTGCACTCAGGTTTGTTTGGGTTATTTCTTTTTGTTTGTTATTCCTAAAGCTTACAAACCCAAAAGCAATTGTACTGCCTACTTCAGATTATATGGTCAAGTGCTACTTCACTGGAAAGGTGTTAACAAGTCACTCAATTCAGAGATGAAGGGAGGTGGTGTGATAGTTAATTGAAAGCAATGATCCCGCTTGACCCAATGTCCACTCTTCTGCTGGTGTCTTTGAAACAGGTAAACTTTTTGTACATTAGTTCAAACAGATTTAGTATGTTTCAAGGTACAAGAAGCTTATGTATCTTGTCAGGGGTAAATGCTCACTTTGCTTTTGTCAGCTAATCTTAAAGCAAATACTTTGTATGAATTCAAGTGCAAGGATGCATGAAGCTGGTCAGCCACAATGCACGTGCATTTTGAAAAACTCTTCTGAACTTCTCCAAACTATTTTAGGAACAATGATTATTTCTCAGCCTGTTGGTTCATTTCGAAGATGTTTTTTCCTAGCAGAGACCAAGCCTACATTTTGCATTGTTTATGTGACTATCTGCATGAAAATATTAAACTGGATTTTAGCAGTAAGAGCCAGCTAATCCAAAAATCTCAATGTAATACGCCAACAAGAAACCAGTTTAAAGAAAAAATTGAGGTAGTTAACAGGTAGATGTGTAAATTATAGTACAAAGTATTTCACTGAAATGTGTTGTGGTAGTTTAAATACTTGTATTGTTTGCACCAAGAAAGAAGGATTTGTAAATGTTTAGGAATTAGAATTATCTTGTCCAGATAGTCTTTGCACTGAAGCCAGAGGAGGCTTTACAAGTGGTTGAGAGGAATAGAAGCTGTCAGTTACTGGAGTTAAGTCTACAGATATATTTTTCAGAGTGTGAACTCCAAGAACTTAGAGCAAAAGGACTAGAACAAAAGCCATGGTGGTAGTGTAAGAAAGTATTTTTCTCAAGCTTTTTGTGTACTGTTGCTGCAGAGAAAAAAAAGGACTCTTTACTTTCTGAAGTACAATGACTACAGAAACCTCTCAAGTAATTTTTATAGAAGAAATGCTCTGATCTAGTTTGATTCCCTTGAAGCTGTGGCAGGACAGCGAAGTCCAGCCTTAGCTATAAAGAGGAACTCATTTTCTCAATTGTCCTGCAAGATCCTCAAAATATAGTGCTCTTCAGTTGTCAGTGCAGGAAAATGGATCCTTTTTGCACACTGGTTTGGTTCTAATATTACAGTTGCCCTCACAGTATCTAAGATATTTCTCACTATATGAAGCAAAGCAATTAACCTTCCTTGGGCTTTTGTCATCCCATAGTGTACAAGAGATTTCTCCATTCTGTACTGTTTTTAACAT
Organism: Anser anser; assembly: GCF_964211835.1. NCBI lineage: Eukaryota > Metazoa > Chordata > Aves > Anseriformes > Anatidae > Anser > Anser anser. The sequence continues at coordinate 47,778,435 of NC_139724.1, read as the reverse complement.
TTCAATTTTGTATAATGCATAACTTGCTTATGTAGAACTCACAAGTAATTATTGTCTGCCAACTAGTCAGGAGTCTTGTAGAAGAGATGACTTTTTAAGAGAACAATGTAATTTTGCACCCTGGAAGTGGCATGTCAAGAAGGTATTTTAAGTAGCACAAGCGGCACAGTCATGTTGTAACATAATGTAAAGTTACCACATCAATCTCCTGCATGGTACTATGAAAACGGTTTGAAAAGAAAGCTTAGTTATTAATCTACAGATGGTATTTTGGAGGCTCCTAACTAAACACAGCCAGCAGCTGGAAACCAAGTATAAATACACAATGGCACCAGTCCAGGGATCTTACCTATTCCACACAGGCTTTTATTGTTCTGCATTTGAAAACTGCTAATCAATCACTCTCAAAGTGTCTCAAATGACAAAAATATAATTAAACCCATTATGTGAGTCTTTCCTGTTTACGCAGAAAGAAAACTACAGGTTTAAGAATCACAAAGCTAACTTTGTCTGCTTGTGTTGTATTTAACTCCGCTAAAAAGAGCACTAGAAAATGAGCAGACTGGTTGTTGCTACATTAGCAACTAATATTAGCTCCACTACATGAGGAATTACTGGGAGTTATCCAGCAATAGTCTGAGCTGTGCCAATGGAAAGTCAAGAGTTCAAGTATGTACATATCTTTCATAGCTGTCACTCTTCTGCACAGCAAATTGTTTATCTCCGGGCCAAAGCTGTAACTACAAAATAAGATTGTGGAACTGTTTTACATGGCAAGTTTTGAAAAATGGTTTTCTGTGAAGCTGCACAACTTCATGTGTGGTGTTCATGTGTTCTTATAAACAGTGCTGAGAACAAACATGCTGTAAATAGGTGCTTCATCTAGACTTTACTTACATTATGGGTTGTCCATTTCAGTAACATGTCACAGAACAAGGAAAAGGCAGCATGTTCAAGTAACTTCTATGGTGCTTTAATCTATACAGATAAATATGCCATACATTTCACATTCATTTGGCAAGACAGGCTGTTTACAGGCTCTCAGACTGTGCTATGCTTTCATTTTATGAAATGGTTTCACTTAAAGCTTCAGGTTTTGGGGTGTTTAGTACTTGGGGCCTAATCTGCTGTTTTAAGGTCGTGTAACTCCCATGAAACACTTAGCATGGAGAGGAGGAGTTCTTAACATGACTGATTTATATCTTCCTCATGATAAAATTAGGTCTCACAGCTGCACATGGCGCTGATTTGTTTTAGCTAAGACAGCAGTTTGCTACAGCTGTTTGTTGTACAACAGTCACACGACAGCTTGCAGCCCAGCTCCATCAAAACCAGTGTAACTGCACAGTGTAATGTAATAGCAAATTGTGCTGCAGGAGTTAGTGCTAAGGTTGAGATCAACATTTTGCATAGCTGTGTTAAAGGCAACTTCAGTATCAGGAAAACATAATGGAATGAAAAACTCATCCCCCTCCTCTGCTCTCCCACGTAACTTCCCTCCATGCTGATTTCCTGCATTGCTCTAAAACAGTGCTCGCTCCCCAGAGATGAGCTTTGGCTGCTGCATGGAGACTACAGTGCAGCTCCTCCACAGTGCTTCACCCTGCTTTCTTCCACTGGGGTTATTCACTGAAGCTTTTCCTTCTGCTGCTTCCCAACTTTTCTCCTCCCAGTTGCCATTTAATGCACAAAACAGATGTGCAATTGGGGTTTTGCTATCAGTCTTGCAGCAACTGAGGTTGTTGATTATTGCTTAATTCAGAAAGGGAATTACTCAAAATCTAAGCAATATGCTTAGTTCTTAAACAGCTAAGAACTCTCACAAAAATTGACAATGCAAAGCTGTAGCAAAACTTAAAAATATTAAAACCTCATCCCAAATAATTACTTGAGAAGACCTACTTGCAAAACTGAGAAAGTAAACAGCCTTCTCCCTCCCACAGGGCCAAGATCTGACATGCAGTTTTTTCACTTGTGATTAGCTTAGAGAATTTTTTATTTCATGCTGCTATCTCATAAATCTGAACAATGAAGCTGAAGTGGTTCTAAAAGCCTTGGACGTGTCTGAATTTGAGAGGAGGAGGGAAGAATTAGCTCTCCAAGGGACAGAAGTAATCTGCAGCCATGGCCAGTGACACTTAGAATAAGGCTGGAACTGCGGTTTAGCCATGGTGCTGTTATGAGATTGCTGCCGTTGTTAAATTAGTGCCTCGTTTTATCATTACATGTTGAGCAGTGGTACACATCTTGACACATAACTTTAATAATAGCTTGTAAGTGTCAGTGATAATGTAATCTGTTTAACAATGAGCCTAAAGATGATCCAGAAGAGAGCGTATTATGCCCTGATAAAGCAGCTAATCTGCATAAAACTTACGACAAGCCAGACCTTTTCAGTGTTGAATAAACTGGCTGAATATTCATTTTTAAGGCACTGTCCAAATTGCTTTGGTCACAGATGACTATTTAAAGCCCATTCTAAAGCTGGAAAATACACCAGGGAAATAACACAAGAATGAAAAAAATACACAAAAACAGTCCCCCATAAAAAGACTGCCTCTAGCTAAAAGCCCACATGATTAACATCAGCAATAATGGGTCCAATGCTAGCAAAACATAGGATGACGTTTGTTTCAAGTACTTACTGGCCACTTCTGTATAGGATTGGTGCAGGGCACAGCAAAAACTCTGATTCCACCTTTTTGGGTTTTTCATCTGCAAAACAAATCACATGAGATGAATATACTGTACTGTTTAATTGAGACAGTGATATGTAACGGTGCTATGAAGTCCAAACTAGTACCCAGCATACTGCAAAATGGGATGGGTTGTCTGGAACTTGCAAGCAAGGCAAGCCCAAGTTAGGAAGAAAGCTGCTTTTTTAAAACTCATACTTTGTGAAGGGCATACACAAACCCAGAGCTAACTTTAAATCTGAGCCCATGTCATATTGCTTGCTTAATGTATGTCAGATCATGTTCTTGCAGAGAAATGTTTGCTTAGAATCAAGGCCTTTTTTTGTTTGAGGAGAACATCATTTAGGCTTTCCTTATATTTGAAAGGTGTGTGTTGGTTTCTAAGTGAGGTCAACACAGGATTTGAGTTAATGACTGTTCTATCAGTTGAGACTGGAGTGTTTTCTCGAGTGTTTTCTCAAGTGTTTCTCATGCTTTTTGGTGTCTCAGTGCTTGCAAAGGTGATAGACGTTTATTTGTAGAGCAGCGTGTCCAGCAGAACACTCCTTTTCTGTAGCTGTGAAAAGCAGAGGAGAGAAATAAAGTTCCACCCTGCAACTGGGTAGCAGAAGACAGCAGTAAGCTTGGAGGGCATCGAGAAAGTGACCAAGGGATCAAACAAGAAAAACCCTGTACACAGTGGATACTGTATTTGCTGAAGGGAGCTCTTTTATCTCATTTCTTTGGTAAACTGGGAAAAAGTCTGTTCATGTCCACATTGTCCTCCCAGCTTCCCCATAGAAGTGTTAATTTCTGTACTGGAGCTGCTCCTGCAAGCACGGACTAGTTCCTGATTTGGCAGGGAGGGGAGATGAATGATCTGTGAGATGAACTTGGAGATGACTCGGTCCTGCACTCAGGGAGAAGACAGACATGCAAGTAGTTCAGGGGCAGCTGAAGGAGGAGCTGTTAGCATAAATGAGCTTTTCTCATGTGCTATAATCTGCACTGACTGCTTGGCCTAGATTTGAGGCTAGTTGTGAGGTGGGGAAGAGGGATTAGCACATTGCCATATGTTTTTGTCTTAATGGTATGTTTCATAGATTATTTTTCTATTCCACAGCTACATTTGGCAGGTTTCCTTTCCAGCATTTGGTAATGGTTCTTTATAAATGCAGAAAGAGAAACATGCCAAATGTATCTTTCAAAACCTGAAGAACAGACAAAAAGGTTGGCTCTGAGGCTGGTCTCAAAGACGAGCCCAGGCTATCAGTAAGGGGAACTGTCACAGTGTCCTCCATTACAGGCTCACGGTGAGGGCTCCGCTGAGAGCACACCGGTTTTTCTGTACAGGAGAACACAGCATTGGAACAATTTTCTTTTTCTTGGGAGCACCTTCTTCCTTGCACTAGAGCTCAGAGCCCTTCCAACCCTTCTTATTTAGTCCCTCTCGAGAGGAAACTGCTTGCAGCCCAGCACAGAGCTGCAGAGACAGCTTGTATATCAGAGGAAGAATGGCATCAAACTTCCCTATTACCTCCCTGTACTGTTCGGTAAACATTTGCTGTTGTCCATTGCTGAAGACAAGAAGCTTGGTGGGTTGCAGCAGGCCTTTGGCAAGACCCCATGCAGCAGATTGTGTTTTTATGCTGCAACATATAATAATACATCACTATGCCATTCCCTTCCCTTTGTGTGCTTTAGCGCACCCTTTACTGAAGCCAAGAAAAGGAAAAGCAGCCCAGAGATCTACTTGGAAATTCTCACATCAGATGCTAGCAAGTATTTGGGGGCTTCATCCTGTCCAAGTGTAGCTATTTCTACCATCTCAAAGCAGACACATGCTCTGTACAGCTTTAAATGACTACATGATCAGGGAATCAGAGGCACCAAAGTCAGAAAACACTCTTAAAGGTCATTTAAAGAACGCAATGCGGTTCATGCATTTTTCAGTGACACTTATCTAAGCTTTTAAAAGGCTTTCTAGGTAACCTACTCCAGACCTGAGAAATGTTTACAAAGAGAATTGTTCTAATAACTAAGCTAGAGCTGCTGCAGAATTTTAGGCCTGTTGCCTCTTGGTCTCTTCTCAGTGGATTTGAAAAGCCAAGATTACTATTTACTATTACAAAAAATTGTCAGCTTTGACCATGCCTCCTTTCTGGTAAATGTAAGAAATGCACTTTTTCAGTCCTTCCTTAGTGTGTGTTCTCTTGACTTCTGCTCATCTGTGCCAACTTCTGCTGAATGCTCCACGGTGCATTCACAGCCCACTCTGAATGTGCAGCAGATCAAAATCCAGGTAGCTAGAGGCTGGTTTTGGCACCACAGGCCCTGATTTGAGTAGCACTACAACCTAGCAATCATTAAGTACTGTAAGCCTGTTTGCTGTATGCTGGTAGCAATGCTACTAATTAATTCCAAAACTGTTGTTACAATAGCAGCAACCACTAGCAGGACAGGGGAGGCTTACATTTGTGATACTTATGAAAAATAACTGCATCCTTCTCTCTTGCGTCCTGTAGGTCCCTATCTTCAGCCATACCTTATGGGACTCCTGAAGATCTTGAACACACAAATACCACTATGGACTTAACCATATGGATGTGAGCCTCAAAACACTCATGTGAAGAAGGTATGTGCTATTATTTTCGTTGCCCAGATGGACGGACTGAGGTTGACTGAGGGGAACTGCTTATAGTAAACAAGTCAGAAGCAAACTAGGAATAGAACTGGGGAACTTCTGACTTGCAAACCAGACACCTAAATGTAAATTTGTCACTATCTTAGTCATGTTACTGATATCTCCCCTATTGACTCTAACTAGTGTGAAATCAACTTTTTTCACCTAGAACTAGGCCTGTTTACCCACTTCTCCAAGTAAGAAAGGTACACCAGGATAATGAATACAACTATAGTAATTCAGTCATGTTTCAAATTCTAGTTCTATAAAGCTAATCCATAAAGCAAGTGTAAATAAACAAGCGATAGCTTAATATGGGGAACAAAGGTGACAATTTCAATTGAAACAGAAGGGAAATTGAAACAAAAATATTTACACAAGCTGCCTTTATCCAGAACCATGCTATTCTCTTATTCTTTCAAACTGCTTCAGAAAATCTTTAACAGGCGAGAGAAATTGGAAGAAAGTATACTGGAAACACAGGTTGAATAGGATAGGAATTCAAGACAAGCTAATACAAAAATCAGACATTAGTAGGGGGAAAAAGTTCTTTTTTCTACAGGTCCATTTTTTGTCATTTTTCCAGTCTGGCTTGCTTCTAAGGCACACTGCTCAGAGCAAGAATTGGATGTAATTCTACTAGCTGTCCCGTTTCTGGATATCAAAAATGGCAGAGGTTTCTGTTAATGGTATATTTTTCCACCATCATCTCCCTGCTAGTTCAGGGAATAGAGCAGCAGACTAGGACTAATCCAAATCCTGGCCTGACATTTCCTCTGCCCTGTTGTAAGTTAATGCACTGAGCAACAGAGAACCAATTCCTGAAAATTTTGCCTAAGATGATATTGTCCATCGAGATTCTTAATAAGATAAGCAAATAGTTTGTGTTATGTTTTTGGAGTTCCTCTAACTTCTGAAGCCCTCTGCTCAGAAGAATTTCACAAAAGACAATATTTTGACAGAGGAAGAACTAAGGATTACAACATCTGACCAAAGGTGAATGCTAATTAAAACAAACAACTCTGATGATTAGGAATCACTTCTCTGGGAAACACAAAGCTACAGGCAAAGTGCCTGTAGAAGACACCATGTTCACTTTGAAAAGGAATTCCTTTCTGCATGTCAGGAAGTTTCTATCCAGATAGGGATCTGGCTGCACTGAGCATCATTGCTGGAAAAGAATGCTGCTAAAGAAAGCTAAACAAATGAACTATGTCAAAATGCATGGATTGTGTTATTTCATGTGGTCAAACACTGGTCACAGTTTACAGTTAATGGTCATTGGTGGCAAGTTCAAACCACAGTGTGAGATGTGAACCAACCTGCATTCTCTTACTAATCCTCAGAGCTTTCCTGTTTTTCTTTCATCTACACCTTTCTCTTAAGACTTGAATTAACTGAGGCGATGATGGGGAGAGGGAAATCACTTATGAAGAAATATGAAGGCAGACGATCCCAAACTCAGTACTTACGGATGGTAGTTCCGTTCACTTGGTAGGTGCAAGTAATGCCATCGGTTCTTCCACCAAGGGTTAAGCCACTTCCTCTAAGAACAACTTGGAACTCCTCTGGAGAGGAAAAATAAACAATCACCTGTCCTCAGTGTGCTGCAATAAGGACTAAATTTAGAAGGGGAGAATTTCAATACAGCTAGCAATAAATGAAGCTCAGCAATGATTCAAACCCAGAACACATTCTTTGACTCCTAGTACCTCGCTCTTCTGTTAAGTCATTACAGGAAAAATAAAAAGAACTGTTCCTGAATCAGTATCAACTGAATTTGATTCTGACTAGCAACAGGACCTGTGTAAGTGAATTTCCTGCATCTCAGTTGCACATGAGGAAAGCTTCCCATTGAGTATTTGGATAAATAAGGAGTCTGGGCATCTCATAGGAAGACTCTCTAGATTCTGAGCAGGTCCACTTAAAATGTTCTCTTCTGTCTCTCCTTCTCGGAACTAGTTCTCCAGAAGTTGTGTAAGGGCCATACTATTTGTGTGTTTTGCAGAGGAGGAGGGAAAAGAGTTTGTTTACTAAGGTCACTGATTTCATTGAGATGATTTATGTTTTTAAAAGACATCAAAATACAGAGATGTTGCAACCACCTTATTTTGTTTGGTTTCAAAGTATGCGTGAAATGTGAAACTAGAGAGAAGACAAGCCCTTACAATTTAGTGTAAGTCTTCTATGTAAATGTTACCTCATGCTGTACCAAAACAGTCAAATGCTTTATTGATCATACTCTACAGATTCAGGGCACTAGAAATATTCTCGTGTTTATTTGGACTTAAATTATCAGGATTCCCAGAACTTGACTCTGTGACCACAGGTAAGAATTTGAGTGTCACAAAATGTATCATTGCTTTGAATACAAGGGTAAGTGCAGAGCATGACTAATGGCACAGCGGGAGATTAAGTGTCTCAAAGTTTATGTACAAACTAAACTGTAAGAGCAGGCCTTGGAAGACAGCTCCTGAGGAGAAAAATGATCCAGTAGAGAAGAATCTGATTTACTTTGAATTCCCTAAGGGATTTTTAGGTAGAGTTGCTTGTTTCCTAGATGACCTGTGGGGTTTTCCTTTGAATAAAATACAGATATCAGTCCTATAGTAATTTTACAATGATAAAAACTTACCTCCCACACAGACACTGGATGGTTCCAAATATAAAACTTCAGTGCATGATTGCTTCAGTACCTGTCGCAAATAAGGAAACAGAAATGGGTTTCAGAATGCTGTTTCAGTGAGGAATATATTAAAACAAATGCCTGTACCTAGAAGATGCACATGCACAGCTACAGATTGGATTTGCAAGTGCCTGACTTTGTAGGACATTATCGTGAACCATGTAAAACTTCTGCACGTTGGCACAGTCAAATCTACGAAGAGTTCATAAGACTTGGATTAGTATGTTAAACCTGGGATACTCTTCAAAACAATTTCTGGCCTTGAAATTTCTGTCCAGTTCCCTGACTTAATTTTCCATGGAACTCAATCCTGAGGTTTAAGCCAAAAGTTAGTCACAAGGAGCCTGATCCAAAATCCAGCCCAGGCAAAAGTCTTCCAATAACCTGTGGGTCAAGCCAAGTGCACGTTATTCCAAGTGCTGGCATCTTGGCCTATGTAAAGCAGAGCAAGAACGCATGGCTTTCTTGAACTGCATTCTGTGGTATGAAGATTTTTATTTTACTGCTGTATCAGCCAGCCTGCTTTGCTTCTCCAACCAGTCATGGATTATTCTTCCAGAGGGATGGGACAAAAATGATATTGCTACAGCTAACTTGAGAGCTAAAGAGGATGGAATGTAAGGAAAAGAAAGAACTAAACAAATTAGAGTGACTTGTACTAAAAAAGGTGGTCATGGACACTTGGCTTAGTTTCAGCCAAGTCTGCCCCTATGTAAGCAAGTAATAGGAAATTTCTGTTAACTCGGGGGAAGAAGTCACCTGAAACTTGTAGGATTTAAAAAAGAAAATGCATAGCTTTGTCTTTTTCTACCCTCACATAATGATGTGATTTTACCCAATGGTTATGAATTCTTTAACTTTCCTGTTGTATTTAAATTGTTTGTGTGTAGTATGTTATTTTTAGCAGGTATTCTTGTGTAATACTATATGAAATCAAATCATGTGCATAGCATACTATCCTGTTACTGTCCCTTCTGTACTTCCATTTGCCAAAACTACTTGTTCTGAAGCTGGCCTGTCAGTAAATGTACCCGTTTTACACTCAGCTCCTTTCTCCCTTTAAATGCCACCTTTTGCACTCACCCCTTGGCTGGTGCTTTTTGTTGCTACATACCCAGACCCAGTAGAAACAATAACATATTTGTCACTGCACATAGTCAAAAAGCATGCAGGGTTCCAAGGGAAAAAAAAAATGCCTGTCTCATTTAACACTTCCCATATCACCTGTCTCCCCACAAACTGTTGTGCACGAATTATTTTTGTAGTGCTTTCAATGTCCATTTATAAACACAAAGCTGTATCTAAAAAATTTAAAAAGAGACCTTGCAGGCACTTACATTTGGATGAGACACAGCAACAGAGATCTTTGGAAAGAATGTAGCTTGAAGTTCAGTGTAAGTCAAGCAGTTTATATTAGCCGAAGATCTCATTCTCTTGCTTCCAAAAAAGGACTTAGCTTTTTGATTGCTATTTCAGTGGAGGGAGAACTGTTCCTTAGTTTATTTTTGGAGAAAAATAATGAAGCATCTTGTGCAAAATAAAGAAGGAATAAAGCATTTTATTCCTTTACTGTAAAAACATGTTCTGTTATTTCTCTGAAGACTGAGTCCCATGAATAGTCGCATTTAAATCAATGAGACTATGGACTTGTTTCAGTATGAATGATTTAGCCCTTGATCTAGCTTGGCAATATGAAGGCCCATAGAATTCACTGGGATTCTTTCACATCAGAGTAGCTCCAGATCCCCAGGAAGAAACTTAGGAGTTCCTATATTGTCCCCCTTTGCTCACCGGTGAATAAGGGCTGCATTATGAATTGCAGTGTAGGGAGGACCTGGAACAATGACAGATGCTTGAGTCATTTGTCTTTCTGTGGAAAGTAGTATTGTAGCCCCACCATATTTGATAGCAATTTTCTAATGCCATTTCCAGATGCAATACAAAGCAGGGAAATAACCTATTTGGACATGCTTAACTCCCTTTGCATTTAGAATAAACGGGGAGGGGGGGAAGCCGCAACTGATATATACAGTATGGCTTTGAATTAATTATCAAATTTCATGAACAAAAGGGAATTATAATAGTTCGGGATATACTCTTCCCACATAGTACCATGCAATTAATATTTCTACAGGTAGATGTGCCATTTGTGACAAAGCAGGAAATCAGTTGTTCAATACTGTTCTTAGAAATAAACAGACGCTGCTTTTCATCATTTAAACTGTTGTCATTCTCCACATAGCTTGAGAAAGCTGTGCTCCCCCAACCACCCTCAATTTCTTGGCGAGGGTATTGACCTAATGCTGTCATTTGCATGCAAACCAAGCTTACGCTAGGAAAGCTCTGAAGATACTGAAGTTTGTTTTTCTGAGGTACTCCAAATAGTTCGCTACCCTTTGAAGCACTACTTCTCTTGATAGTCCATACTTATTAAAGATATATATTGCTATAGAAATCTGCTTTGTTATCCCTGAGAATCTCTCCCAACAATGAAGCAACCTTAAGAAGCAAATATCAAATGTACAGAGTTGAATCAGGTGGCACCAACCTACAAGTATACAGATAGCTCTTCACTCAGCCTTTACTTCCTGGGTTCTTCCAAACACTCCCTCAAAGCAAAACTTTAACAAGATGGAGAACTTAACTTTCAAAGGCGAATCAGAAACAACATTCATGCAAAAGATCCAATCTTATTAATTTTAACAGGCATAATGATTTTTGAAAGGCTTTGCTCAAAAAAGTAAGGTAACTAACATTTAGCTGTCACAATGGAGAACCTGAAAATATTTCCAAAAATGGCAATCAACACTTGTTCTTAATCATCTTAAAAGGATGTATGGAATCTTGAGGCTTTTTCACTCTTCTTTCTCTGGCTCACACTTTTCTATCTGTTTTAATATTCATTTCTCACTCTTTCCATGCAAGGTGTTCCTTCCAAGCTAGCACAATGCACTCCAATAAAGAAGTTTGTCTTTAGGATGAAGGATGTGAAAGCATTGTATGCATTTTGTCTTAGATCCATGTTCCATTTCTAAATGTGCTTTTGTACCCATGGATTGGGACTGTTGCTGTTTCACCCTTTTGAGTAGCCTTCTGGAATAATCTTTCAAGAGCTTATGAAGGGTACTGAAAAGAGATGAGGACTGTCAAACCTCCCCTGTTCTAGACATGGGTGCCTGACCAGGCACTTCAAAGAAGAAGCACTGGGCTTATGCACAGAGGGTATGGGAGTTAGCACCCACAGCTGAACTGTAGTACTCTTGCCACTTGTGCAGCCAAAGAGGAGGATGAGGTCAGTCTTGACAGTAACAACTTTTAGTGGAGCTTTCTCCTTTGTGCATGCAATGGAAGCACATTCAAACAATGGCAACACACAAACCAGAGCATCTATATAATTTCACAGCCCCCCCTTACATATTAAATGTCAAAAGTATCTTTAAACCATCTTGCTGTGGAAACCTGGACTGCAAAGTCAGCAAGATTGAAATGAACTCTTCAAAAGTCTGTACTATGCTCCCTCTTCTCTGGTTCAGGACGATCAGAGGAAATGATCTGGCATTGCGAAGTCATTATTTAAAAATTTACTGCCCCCAGGAAAAGTTGAAATAATCACTATATAAGGCCATCCTTGAATAGGATACTTAAGCACCCTGCTGAAGTACAATAAATTCAAATATGACTGTAAACTGCCTTAGTTTAGCAGCAGGCAGAGGAGAGATTCAGAGTTGATGTCATTCATTTCATTTCCAGAGCACCACACCAAATATAGGGCTTTGTTCTCCAAAGCTTACAAAGGCTTTCCTTCTAGACACCTCCCTGAGTGCTAGCTGTCCTAGAAACAAGTATTTCCCCACAAAACAAAGTGCAGAATAGAGTTCAAACCTGTTTGTCTGTGTCCTGCTTCCTTGCAGCTTCAGAAAGGAATAACTGGAGGAACTACAGAGGGGCTCTTGCAAGTCTGAGGCAGAACCATGCTATGGAGAATTGGTTACAGCTGGGAATACCCAGGGGCTCATCAAAACAGAGAGGACTGTATCAAAATCACAGCTGTAGGCTTGTCATTTTAATGCTCGTTAGGAACCATGTGTGGCTGCTGGAAAAAGAGGGCAATGGTGCTGCTCTTTAGGGTGGTCACTCTCCTGTACTTAAGGAAAATGAGACATGAAATTCAGGCCACAGATGTCCCCTTGTTCAACAACAACAAAAAACAGACTGCTGAGAAAACCTTATTCTGTAGCTCCTCCACACACAGTGTTTGTTGTATAACTGCTATATTGCAGCAGCTAAGCATCTGACTAAAAGTAAAAGTTATGCTGTGCTTTCTACAAACAGTTATTACAAAAGCTACCTCCACAGCAAGCAGCATGAATGCAGCTTATGCTCAGTGCGGCAAACAGCACCCCGCACAGCTTCTGAGGGTTAGCTGAAGGCAAAAGAGCCTCAGAGGCTTTTAGTGAGATCACATCTTAGAGCCATTAAGTGAATGGATCCTGTACAGGTTCCATAGCATTTCTCAGTAATGCAAGTTAATCATTTCAGAATACTTCCAAGAGCTGAAGTTATCCAAATAAAGATTTGTGAACTATCCAATGAGCACTCAAAAGCAAATTCATCCTTGACGTAAACTCATGAATGTACACTGGGATTCAATTTGGTTAAAAAAAAAAAAAAAGCTTCCTCTTCTGAAAGGGTCACTTGTAGATCAGCTGCTGGTCTGCTCGGTTCTGAGCAGTAGCTATCACATTCCTAAACTGCACATGGAACTGTAGGCACATGGATGTTCATTTGAATACGGTAGGATGTGATCCTGCCTAACAGAGAAGTCCATGGCTGGATCAAGGCTTTGATGTCCCACGCAGAACATGAGATTCAGCTTCCTTCCACAACAGTTCTGTACTATCTGACAGCTGTTAGAGGCTCTGTCCTTTAGAGGATCCTCTACATACTCCGCTGTTCTAATCACACCCTGTTCACTGGCTCACTTACAGCTAATGGCACAGCAATGGTACAACACTGGAAGTGTTTAGCCCCTGAACCAGCTAACTTGCATTTGGGTTTTCATCTGAAGTTCTGTGTTGTCTGATTTGTCACCTATCTCCACCCCTTGAGCTATTTTGGAGGTTTACAGCCACAGTTTTGTGTTCAAGGAAAGTTCAGTCTGTTTCCGGTACAAATTAGCATGTATGTCTCAAAACAGTTGTAGAAATCCCTGCCATTTTACCAGCTTCTCAAGGTGGGACTGCTTTTCACCTCATCAATTTCCATCTGAGCAACCTGTCTGTTAATCAGTACTTAAAAGCCCCATCAATCCACACAGGTGGCCAGGATTTCTGTGTGTTTCCCATTAGAAGATTCCTGAAGGCTGATATAAACTGCACTGCCTCCTTTATAAGTAAGTGGTTTAGCATTCGATTCAATTAGAAATGTTTTACAGAAACGGTGTCAGTTTCTGACCTGCAGGTGTCCGAATTAAAAAGAGAATTGTGTTTTGTTAGAATTATTTAAGCTGCAGAAACAATACAGCTATGAAGATAATTACATTAGCATAGAAAAGGCACGTGTCCTTACAATAAATGAGAAAAAGACAGCCAAATAACTGGATGAAATAAGTCTCACCACTGCTTATATGCTTTGCAGACTCCACCTCTGTTTATAAATTTTGTCTTGTCATAGGTCTTGCCCCTGCTTTATGCAAACATTTATTCCCATAGAAAGCCTGCCTCCTGCATCTTCCACTACCTCTTTAACTTGTCACACACCGGGACCAGGTCTGCTTTGACTCACCTTTCATCCTTGCTGCTGCCTCTAAAAGTTCTGGGAATTTGAACTGTACAGCTCCTGCAGCTCTGTAAGTATTTTGCCTACCATATCCTCGGAACATACTGCGGAACAGAGCCGTACCATGCGGTGCAGTGCTACGCATGGGCTAAAACAACGACTTTCCCTTCCAGCACTTTAATGAATTTCATATTCCAAGAAATTGTGAAAACAATGCACTAGTAACGAGCCATGAGCAACCCAACTGTACATCGACAATTAACAAAATATGCTAAGTGCCAATTCATTTCACAGCATCATTCGATTTTGCTTAGCCCCAGCACGCAGTTCAAAAGTTTTTGGCAGCAAGCAGCACCATAAATCATAACTCTCATGGCATCTGTTCCTCCCCAGAACCGTAGATGGAGTTTGGGATTTGGGGTAGGTCATCAGCACAGCTGGAGTCTTTATTGAACCACCACATCGATTTTCAAGTCTAGAAACCAGAAAATGATATGCGGATGTGTAAAGTATCTGCTTCCTGGTTCGAAGATGAGTGTAGGCACGAAGTGCTGGAGGAAGAGTTTTTTAACAATTTTGATCACATGTGGCAGATGAATAATTTTGAACAAACGATTTACAGAGACGGTTCCATTAACTCTACGTACAGTAGTAAAACAAATGCATCTAACTTGCTTCTCCAGAACCAAGTTCTGAACATGAAAAATGCTTACCTTTTAAGAACAATCTCATTTGCTATATTTGCATTTGACAAGCCACGAGAAATATATGCTGACAGTGCAAGATAATCACTTTCACAGTCAGCGTGCAAAAATATATTTGCAGCAGTATGAGCTCCTGCTTGTTGCACTCTGAGCCTGCAGCCTGGAGCACTGCCTGTTGATATTCTGCCAGCCAGTCATGTGTACGCTCGCTGCAAAATGTGTGCTGCACAATTCAGAAACATGGCAAAAGAGTGCTAAAAAAGCTTTGAATGCTAGTTTACCAGCAAACTCCAAATACTGGCTTTTCTGTAGATTTACACCCCTTCACTTTCCTTTCTTTCTGACAGAGAGTTCATCATTTTCTTTAACAATGCTATAAACACAACATAGTAAGCAAACAAGAACTAATTGTGAGGAAAGCAGATTTAGGTCCATGGCAAACTACAAATAGAACTGAAACTGGAGAAGCCATGTTCACAGTTTGACACAGAGACAACTGTGCCTTTCCTCATACAACATACCAAGTACCTCTCTCAGTTATATATGACACCTACATCAGGAAGAGCTGCAACTCCTTCACTTCCTCCTTTGACCAAGTTATAGTGGTACACATATGGTACTAGTCAGCCACCCGCAACTCTGTAATTGTTGCTGTAGAACATTGGTAATTATTTTAAATGTACTGAAAGGGAAAGGATAGGTGGGGAAAGAAGATGCTATACACGACAGCTAACTTGCAAACAGCATCTGTGAGGGACCCTGACAGCAAAATAGCACTTAAAAGTAACTTTAGCATGACTCGGATGGATCTGTGCATGAAGGCAAAGCTTTCTGATTGTCAGCTGCAACACTAAAGTTGTGTTGGCTGTTTGCTGATTAGGGACTGCCCATACCTTTTGTCTCCCACTAATTGCTAATCAGGGAGTGCTGTACACCTGTACAGCTAGCTGGTGCTTGGAGAACAGCTACATAGGTGGTAGGCAGGAACAAAGCTGCTGGAGTGCAAAGGTTGTTAAGAGGTAGGCACCAGTTTTTGTAGCAGTGTACGTAAAAGAGGTGTAGAAAGACTGGGTTAGAGCTGTGTGAAACTGACTGAGGCTGTGGAACAAAGCGCCCGAGTTAGTTACTTCTCGGGTAAGTTAATACCTTCTTGAGCTTTGTCCCAGCTTAGAGCTGTAAAAAAAGCTTAGAAGAATTTGTAATGAAAACAGTGTTGTACTATTGTTTGGTTTAGTCATTTCCAGCTAGGTTGGGTGAAGGGCCTGTCTGGCCAGACTCAGTCAAGAAGAACCAATTGTAGTAGAGGTCACAGAAGTGGTTGGTTTAATTCCTCATATGACTTTGCTTTGTTTGTTCTGATTGGTTGCATAAGGACTGGGCTTAACCCATGTTTCCATGTGTTTTTATTTTTATATGAGTCATTTAAAAGTTCTATTGGAAGCTCATTTTTTTTCTCCTATAACTGAAAACTTTTTTTCCACTATTGCTGAGGCAGTGAAAATAAAGTGAAAATTAAGCAGGAGGTATTTCAGTGGAGCAGTGGGCTAACTTGCTATTTTTCTTCTAGAGACTGAAGTGCTGACTGTTCATAGAGCAGTCGTTTTCCTACTGAGCTGAGTGTTGCAGTGTGCAGAAGTGAACATGTGAAATCAGGGTGGTAAGAACTTAGGTCTTATACATTTGGGTATTGCTAAAGATTTCTCTCTCTCTCTTAAAAGTTGTTGGTTTCTTCAGCTGAGTAAGAGTTTTGCCCCCTTTATGCTGTGGTACAGTTATGCTTTAAGGTTAAAGGCCTGAAGTAGGTCACAAGACCAAATGAAAATAAGTATAGCCTTTGATTTCACCGATTACACCTGAGTAGTCTTAATCGCATTTAAAATATGTGAGTCAGAAACACTCTCCGTAGTCTCTTTAACAAGACTACTCTCTAGACAGGCTGATTTCTCCATGCATCAGCTAATGGTTAAACTTCTGGAAGTAAATTGCATGTTTCCGAAGTTAAATCCTGAAGTGTTTCAGATAGTGTTACAAGGTCTGTGTCTTCATGATCTTAATTTAATTGATTAAAAAAGAGGAAAACAGGACATGTGGGATCCATATGCAAAGTGAAATTCCATACCAAATCTACGGGATGTTACCGCATCATATGTCATTATGGTGTTAAAGCAAGCCACATCTTTCCCTGCACGTAACCACACCCCTGTGCAAATTCCTGAGGAAAGCCATGAGGCACTAGATGGAAAGCAATCTAGTCAACATCACTTGAAATGAAGCAAATGCTTTCATAGGAAACACTGTTTTGATGCTTCTCTCCAATAAAGTGATGGTGAAGCAACTGCAGCAGTGCTGTACGCAATGGGGACCTACTTCTGTCTGCTGCCAAACATCTGTGCTCTTAACTTGGACTCGCTGCCAATTTCAGCCTACTTCCTGACGGTGCTTGGCACTGCTGCAGACAAAGTGCAACAGGAAAGGACGTGGGGGAAGGGTTGCTATCCTGTCCCCCACTGAAATGAAAAAAAAAAAATATTCCTGAGACATATGGTCTTGCATAAAATAACCATCGGAGAAAGCAGCCTGGTGCGGTGTCAGGTTAGTGAGAATATTCTAATTATACAATGTCTAAGCAGTGCCTCATTTGCAGTCGCTGAGTAAACCAAATGTAGATGACAAAACTGCAGGTCGGAAGAGATGCGTATTTTAACAGCATCAGAACCTTTACCCCCAAATTACTAAAAACAACCCCAAGCCCATTACTTATCAAGTAATGTAAATAAGAATTGAGACAAACTGTTATTTTCCATAACAGGAAAGAAGTTGTTTAGGCTCTTTTTTTTTTTAAAAAAAAAAAGGGGGGGAAAATCTGTTTCAGAAACTTATTGCTAAGGAAACACTAGATTTCAGTTGGAGTTGTGCTTCATTTTCAGCAAGTTTTACAGTGCCCCTTATGTAACAGAACTGATAGCCATGCAGGAGAGCTGACAGGTCTCATCCGAATCACAAGGCATGCTTGTGCTCACAAAAAGCGGAGCCGTGTCAGTTAGGTTGCTGGCTTCTCCAGCTCTCTGTTCTCCAGGAGAACATTATAGGGTTGGTAATATGTCAGAGCATGTCAAATTAAGGGCTGCACAGCAGTGAAGGGTAGAGCAGAAAGCGTTCAATTCCAGGCCATTGAGTCCCTTTAACAACTACATGCAGTAATTCCCCAAACTACCTACTCGGTCTCAATCACATGGAAAACACAGCACAACGTTAGCTCTCAAGCTTGCACCGAGTGCAGCTTGAATATTAGACCATCCAAGTGGATTAAAGAGGATGACTGATTTAATCAGAGTAATTCTTTTAATGATAACTTGTTGCATTTCTCCTCCCCCCCATCTCCTTAAACATTTAATAGTTGGCTTCCTGGATTCCCGGTGCATAAACTGAGCATATTTTCTTCCTACAGGAAATGATCCAATTACGTCGATGTATAATTGATAATGAGCTGTTTAAGCTGATGTTGCTCTTGAAAGGTCTTCATGGCACGAAGTCCCTTTGCTGGCCCTTCTCCCCTCATGCATAGCTCAGTGGTGTAATGTAAGGAAAAAGCCGGGAGGGGAGTGTTGGTGTGTTCGAAGTAAGGTAAACAAGGGAGGAATTTCAGCTCTAGTCAGCTGAGCCAGCTTGGAGCAAAAGTACTGACTACTTCAAAATAATTTAGTTCCTTATTACTATTCAATAATCAATTTGCTTCCAGTTTTGGCCAGTAAGAGGGGAGCAGTTCAGACAGAAATGGCTCAGTAAATGCTGGTATTACTAGCTCAGTTTAAGAACTGAGGACCAGTAGTAACTCAGGACCACGCCAGCACAAAAGCCAGCACAGAGCAAGGAAGTCCTACTGGTAGCATACCTAGTGCAGAAGGTTTCAGAGGCTGATGAAGCGAGGCTGGAGCATATTTTTGTAAACTAATTGCAATGGGGTTTACAAACCTAACGGCTTAAAATCATTCTTAAGGTGAAAGAGCTGCTGTCTACTCTCAGTGTAGCTGGCTGCCACTTGTTAGACTTTTGCTCTCTTCTCTCCACTGGCTCCAACTCACCCTGTGATGTGTGTCGCTTACCCCCACAGTGCCTCTGTCTCCCTGTTGATTTTGGGATAGGCTGTGAGGTGTGCAGGAACAGGCTGGCTTCTCACAAAATCTCATGAAAAGCCTGTGTGATCCCTTTTGCTGCTGAAATGTTGAGGTACGAGTGCAGTAACAACACCTGTCACAGAATTCAAGATCTTAAGTGACAAGTCAGGTGTTCAGAGCTGTTGTCTGCCACTGTTGCACACCCTTTATATAGGGGTCCACTTGGCCCTACTAGCCTAGCTGTACACAGTCTGCACAACCTAATGGCAGGAATGCGTTGTCATGCAGAGAGATGGGCACAGGAACCATCCAACTGACACAAATCCCCCAGGTATTCAGTAACTATCATTCACTATTCCAGAGGGCTTTTACTGTCTGTTCTTTACAATCAGAGCAGCCTTCCCTCTATTATCAACAAGACTTTTACTGGAAAGAATTTTTACAATTAGTCAGTAAGATTTTTATAGCGCTGTCTTCTCATACCACTTGAGCAGGAGTCTGCCACTGGCTATGTTAAGAATACGTTTATTTTAAAGGACTCTGGATACATTACAGCCTTTGTTCAAGTTTTGTGTTCCTAGTATGCTCCTTTTATAGTTCAAAGTAACCCTGCTTTGGTGTTGGAGTTGACATCCCACAGACACTGAGATTTCCTCTCTCCCAGGAGAAGTGTGTACATGAATAACCTGAGGAATCTTCACCGCATGGGGTAAGGTGCCAGGCAACAAGCGGTGCTACTAATTTCAGTGCCAGCATTTCCACGAAGAACATTCGGTATAAGCACTACTGATAGATGTATTACTCTGTTCTTCCAAGAATCTTTTCTTCCTGCTGTCCTGCCTCTTCATCCATCAGTTACATGGTTAACTGACCTTCTTCCTATTTCTGTCAATACCCTTCCAGTGAAGGGATTTATAGAGCTCAAGGCAGTACGCAGGGTAGAGCTGTAGGTGGGTTGTCCAGACAATTAATACCTTGCTCCATGGTGTCTCCCCACACCTATGCTCAAGTTCAAGACCTAACGAGTCTTTCATTTGCTTACAATATTAACTGCAGATTTCCAATTGTTTTTTTGATCAAGTTACAACTTTGTGTTAAGGACTAGATTTTTTTTTTCTGATAGGCTTTGCCAACTTAGAACCAATTTAGCTTCAAATGTGCAGTAAAAATTCTTCTACTTAATGCAACTGCTCAGCTCATATGCCTTGATCAGTTTTTTTTTTTTCCACTGTGTTTAAGAGTGGTTGTACCTAAAATGCCCAATTCAAAACTGAGCACCTACAAAAAGAGACGAACACTTGTATTTCTAATCCCGTTCAGGTAGAATTCTCAATAAATTTTTGTAACAATGCAAGGTAAAACAATTCTAGACAGAAATGTTTTTTAAACTATTTCCTCTCAAGTTCTCCATGTGTCAAGACTGTAGTCTTACTAACTAGTTCTTAGGGATTTCTGAAGTACAAAATATATTTTAACTTCCAGCATTAAGTGCTGCCAACTCACTTTAATACAAAAATGTTTTGAAGTCTACTTCTAACTGCCACATACTGTAATAATGTTACTGAAGCGAGCTCCATTAATTTACCTTCTTACAGGCCTTGTCCAGCTCTGCCTGCAGAGACAACCAGACAACTTTCACAAATCGGTAGGACTTGTGTTTGCGTAAGGGGAAGAGGAAGCAGAGATCATTATCTCTTCTTGCTTTTCAGAATGTGGCACATAAAAGCAATTCTGACTTGCCTAGCTGTGTGAACCACAAGCACAGAAACGTCTCTTGAAAACAGGCAAAATATGAACATATTGCAGGAACAATCGGAAATCAAATGTCATGCTGATCCCCAGTGGAGTTCTATGGGGGTATTACAGGCAGGCAGGAACTTCAGCCTGATTTAAAAAAAAAAAATGGGGTAACAATCTTCCAAAGACAAGCCTGCCAGCAGGTGTAACATGCGCAACAGAAGCAGGGAAGGCTGACTGTACCACATACTGCCCCTGCATTCAAATACGCAGCCAAATACAGATGGGTTAGGGCAGAGAAGCAGACAGGGTGCTCAAAAACATGTGGAGATTTCCAGCAAGGGAGCAGAGACCTTATTGTCCACTGTAAAGCTCCATGTGTTTGATTCAAATGGCAGCAGCATCCTGGCTCCCCAGATCCTTAATTTAATCACTTGTTCTCACTGTTCCTATAACTTTCATTTCATAAATGATGAAATAGTTCAAATAAGTGTTCATAACTGCAAAATTTCCTGCTTCTGTGAATAAAGGCATCTTTTGCTCACATCCTTGACAGAGTCCAATACTGTTCCTGCATTACAGAGAAGTTAACCTGATGCCTGATACGTTTCACAAATTTTTCCAGGCTGCCAGCCCCACAATCCCCAGTCACCTCGTGGAAACTGATTCTTCAGAGAAATTTGGAGTGTCTGAGCTATTTAATGAGGACAAAATGTCCACAGTGTTTTTCTCAATAAAGGTTCTGGTTCAGGACTATACATGGCGAGATGCAACTGAGGCACCCTTGAGTTAGCTTGCTTACAGACTAGGTCCTGACCCTGCTAATCTCCTCCCAAAGCTGCTCAGTACCCATGTGCCTGATAGCTGTAAAGACAAGTGCATCCTCACCGGCCTCCCCCAAAGCCATTTAGGAAGGTGGTAGTTTGATTATGACAGACCGACTCAGTCCTAACAATGAAAATAGTAACTTCCTAAACGGTTCTTCAAATATAAATTAAACAAACAAACAAAAAGCTTAACCTAAATAATATAGGGGAGGAGAAGGGGAAAAAGAAGTTTTATTGTGTTATATAGTACTGAACTGTCACATGCTGATATAAATTGCACAGTCTGAAACCCTTTCAGTTCACACTGCTATGGGTTGCTCATGAGGCCATACTCCATGTAATTATCAGCCAAACTGCATCAGTAAACTGCTCCTGATAGCATAATAACTTGCCTTCAGCGTTTTTCTTTTAAGCTCTAGACTTCTACTCAGATTTATTTACTCTGACAATGCTGTTCAGTTACTACTTGATAAAGTTAGATACTACCAATGCCAGAAGAGCTGGAAACTGCAAAAAACAGACTTAAAGAAGTCTGTGAGGAGTTTTTAATCATTTGTCAGTATTACTTGAAAGAAACGCAACACAATGTGGAGGTGCTTAAATCCTCAAAACTTCACTGGCCTTTTTGTCAGAAGTAAGGTCAAAACACAATACACAAGCTTTCAAGATTTGAGCTAGGTTTTCTCTAAATGCTAATCTCCAGCTGTCTTAAACGTTAATTCACGGTCATCATTAAACATATTTTGTGCATCTGTCCAAAGAAAATAAATTGTAATAATTTCTTAGACTGCAAGCAACTGCAGAAGCAAAGCAGGTTGTAGTAGATCCTGTAAGATAAAGCTTGTCACTTTTTTTCCACCAGCAAATGAAGATGAACTGTTCAGCATTCTGTCAATTTACCAGAAGTATAAAAATCAGAGCAGCCAAAAATTTTGCAGCTGAGAGTCCAGTAAAGACAAATGTAGTAGAAGCTCCTCCTACAATTCCTACTGAATGTTTTTTTTTTTTTTGTTGTAGTTTTGCTTGAGGGTTTTAATTGCTGGGTCGCTGATATTTCTGTAAACAGTACTTTTTTTTTTTAACAAGAAATGTTCAATAATAACGTTAACGGAGGATTCAGAACTGCACCTTTGATGCTGCACTTCAAGCAATACTTCTGCATGTTTGTGACTTGGGTATTTCCTCTTTATCTCTTTTGAAATTATACTTCCCTTTTATGACAGCGTGTCTCTTTCAGCCTGTGTTCTTTAGCTAACTTGCAAATTGAAATGGATTTATAATTGTGAATAATAAGGAAAACTGTGACTATTTCATATTTGATTAGATCTTGCTTATCGATTTTATAATGCAATGAGAATGAATTGTCACAATCAGTCAAAACCCTTTCAATGGAAATTGAGTTATAACTACAGCATACTAAACAATCATGGTAATGCAGCCACCATGTGCATTAAAAAAACGGGGAAGAAAAACTATAGATACTTCCCTCCACACACTGTGGTAAAAACAAGGATGCTGGCAATGTGTCATACTCCAGCTGCTTCCAACAAATACACTTAAAGTGCTTTACTAGAGAAGAGAAAAGGAGAGTCTTAAATGTCATGACAGGAAAATGAAACTCCAGTTAGATTCTGTGCTTTTCAGGAAGCTGGAAACAATATTCAAGCCCCTAAAAGCTCTCAGAAGGTATCACAGCACTAACACTGTTTTTGTGTGATCACTTATCCAAACAAATGAGACTGATGAAACAAAGACTGAAGCAAGTTGATATATTTCCTATTGGAGAAGTTTTCTCATACTCCTCTGTTATCAATTACAACATTTTCTATAGACCCAGAAAGCCACAACATAGTCTTTTTAAGGACAGAAATAAGCAGCAAGCTGAATGTTGAAACGTCTGTTACAGCTACAATCTGCTAAACAATTCCAGAGTTAAGTCAGTGTAAAGAGCAGGCTATGTTTAAGCTATAGAACAGTTTCCTTTAAGTTTGCTGTTTCTGCACAGTCCCCGTCCTAAACTATTCCCTTATAAACAAGGTGCTGCAATTAGGTGCATCTTTTCTTGCTCTACAGCCATGATATGCATACATCTGCTATTTTTACACTTGGGATTTTCACGACTGCCAGAAGAAGGTGGACTGAGGCTTGTGCAAAAGCCATCTGCCAAACTGACTGTGTCCACAAAAAAAGGACAGTGCTTGAAAGCTCCTGGGAGGAATGAGACAAATAGTCTGAGACTGCCCAGAACCACACTGATGAAAAATAAGGGAAAATGGGACAGTGTGCAGGATGTGCTAACCTTCTGTATATTTTAATTATAGAATTCTCAAGCTGAGCTCTTCAGAAACCTCAAGAGATTGTACTCCTGTTGCCTTCTCAAAGAGCAAGAAGAGTGGAGAAATCCAACTCATTGAAGGGTCCAACCTGCAGGTCAGTGACTCTTGTTTGAAAGGACACTCCAAATGCAGACGTCTTCTTCCTTTACCTAGTTCTACCTTGACATATGCATTTTGAAATTTAGTACCATTGGAAATTTATTTGCTTAAATATTTTGCTCTTATAGATAAGTCTTTCTCTGGTGGCTTCAAATGTTGCATTGCTTTGCACTAGCAGAAGAACTGATTTGTGTAAGTATTTAAAATGGCATAGATTGAGATTTTAAAAAAGGAGTACCACATGGGGTGTATATCATTTCAGAAAAATAAATGTCACTGCATGAAAAGGTTGATTATCTCTCTTTAGAATGTGCAAGGAAGCTTCTCAAATTACATTTATTTTAAGCAATGAGAAGGAAAAGAAGTTGTTTCATGATGCCATTAACTTCCACAAAAAAACACACTGTTCAAGGGAAGTGATAAATTCATGACTGCATAATATCCTGTATGTGAGTAGTATCCTTCATTTAGTTAAAATAGAAAAAAAAGAAGGAAAAGGAAATGAATTATAACTCTCAGAAAAAGGGTTTCATTATTGGTTTTGACTTGACAGTAAGCTTTTTTCCTTTTTTGCTGCTTATGTGCAGCAGCAGCATGCTTAGCCTTGCATAAGTCACGCGACCTTTAGTTGAAGTACAAGGCAAATAAATTAGGTCCTTTCAACCTCAGGTGTCTGCTTTAAACGCAGCTACAATACTGTCCGGCCCCTGACCACAAACAAAATGTTCCTCTTGCTTTGATTCTTGCTTGCAAATCAGAGTAAGCAGTTGAAGGGCCCCATCTCACTGATGGGAGTTTCTCATGGCATGTTAGGAGGAACTGAAAGTCTCGTTACTTACAAGAAAAACAAGCAATTAATGTCAAGGCTAACGTATAAATTTAGAAGTCAAGGCTAACGTATATATTTAGAATGCTTCTCAGTATACCAAGATTTGTGCAATATATATTTGTCACTCATTCTTAATAACTTTAACCAGTTGTTCTCAACTCTGTTGGAGTAAAAGTCTCAATTTGTTTCAGATTAAGCCTGTAGCAGCCATTCCTCAATGCATCCTCCTCAAACCCACTCTACTTTATAGAGCTGGGAGCTATCAAACTCTATATGTGGTCTGAGCATGAAAAATTGCAGGAGCAGCAGGCAATGTTTATTTACACAACTGCATCTCTGTGTGTAGAGCACAATATATTGGTATTACACATTTAGGAACCAATTCTGCCTGGAAGAGCAAGTGGAAGTGGAGAGTATGCTATTATCTTGAGGAAATGTTCAACTTATTGCCTGATACTCACAGAATTGATGATCCCCTTAAGTGCTTGGAATCCTCCAGTGACAGGGAAGACTTGCTCTTTTGTGTCAGCAATTTTTTCAAGCTTTGGAGAGAAAACACATGGAAACACATGAATCACTTGCCAAATGAAGCTCTTTAAATGATTTTTCAGCCTTAAAATATAAACAGATGTACAAAAAAAATACACCTTTCATAACTCTGCAAAGAGAAGGAACAATTTGGGTTCCCTCTCCATTGAAGAAGCTACCCATGTTTTTTCTAAATGGGAGGATCTGCGAGAACCTACTGCAGATAAAAAAATGATGTAGTAGCTATCCATCATGTCAAACAACGACAGTAAAAAAAGCTTTTAGGGCCTGTATTTCGGCAGTAATTCTACATCTCTTTCCAAAGTTACTTTCTCTCTTCGCTCTGCCTTACGTTAAAAAGCCTTTCTACGTGCCTTTATTATAGTAAAGTATCTCTTGTACACTGCTCCTTTAAGTCACGTTCACACTATAGAAGTAGCTACAGGGATGATTAGGACAGTTTTGCCAGAGAATGGCAGATCTGGAAGAGTTTTTAGTTGGTGAAAGATATCAATCCTTTTTTTAAAAATTTATTTCCTTTTATCCTTTTCATAAGGTTGTTACATGTTCTGCTTAAAGCTTGTCTATAGCTATGCAGTTAATGCAAGCTGTAGCCTAATCTGGTTAGTGTCTTAATGGAAGGTTTTACCTCTGTCCCTTGCTGCAGGAAGATATGAGGTAGTGAGGGTATTTCTGGCAGGTTTTTTCTGCACCAGAAGTGCCACCCGCACGTTCTGTTCATGCCTGTATACGCATTTGAGTGTCTGCTTCCTGAGCCAGAGAAAATATTGTACTGCCTAATGTAAGTAAAATCTATTTATATATTATTTAACATGAAACACGTAAAATCCTGTAACAAGGTACGGCCCATTAATCTAAAATAGTAACGTTCTTACCTGTTGTTGCACAAAATCGAGGACGCCAACACAGTAAACTCTAGCCCCCAGATTTCTGGATATCTTTGCCTGCCAGGGAACAGAAGAGAGGATTAAGTATTTTTTCATTCAAAAGGCAACACAAGCTCTTCAGAATACAACATGCATTTTCACCTAGTGCTCACCTCCTTCTCTGCATACAAGGGAATCTGGCCATCTAGCTTGCCGTCTGTCAATGCAATGATGATACTAGAAAACCTTGATGCTCCTTGCTTCTTAATTTGCTCATTGGCCTGAAAATAAAAAAATATTTATCAAACTTAAAATTATATCTGAACTTTTAACCAAGATGTCTCTTTTAAGCTAACATGGCGTTTGAAACAACATGCTGCTTTATCTTCAAACCCATCTCTTCTGACAATCCTCTGCCTTCCTTTTACACGTTACTAACAAGGAAATCATTTGTCACTATGTTACAGTTAGTAGCGAGTGCATCTCTGAAGTGCTAGGGTCAGTAACTGATCAGTTCATGAAAAAACTTGATTCCTTCAGAATGGATGCTTTGAGTTTTGAAGCTCACATTTCTTTAAATTCACCATAAGGTTTTCTCTGCTACCCGCAGATTTTAAATGTCAGTCAGTAGGTTCCAAGATATAAGAAGAGTGGCTTACCATTACCATCTTTTAAACAGCAACAAACTTCTGTTTGCCTAGCTTTTCAGCCCACAGATCATAATTACAATCTTGGCTCTACAGGCATAAAGGAAGAAAGTAAGTTTCTATCCATAACCATGAAAGCTTAGATCCTCACCTTATTCTTTACCATCAGGGCTTGAGGCTTTCAGCAAAATGACCAAGTGTACTCTCACTGTTTATCTCAAGAAAATATAAGTGGTTCAAAAAAATGCCAATTGTTTCTAAAATTCTGATCTGTGCTGTTAATTGTCAATGAGAACCTTCTTTAGAAGGCACTGCTATATGTGCAGCCTGACAAATCTGTGTGTATTTACCATGTAACTGGTATTCTGTGTCAGCTGTTCGATCCAGAAAAAGGAAACACTCTCTGGTGCGAAGGACTGAACCAAAGAAATTGCATATGGCAAATTCCTGCAATGGCTGGTCTGCCTCCTGCATGGGATCTGCTTAGTGTCCGGGCAGTCCCGGGACCGCAAGAGAGCCAGAAAGATTTGAGTGTAACTCACCAGAACATAAAATCAATCCATTTATGTTACAGATTGTGTTACCCAAAGGGTGAGAACAGAGGATGTTTTGATTGCAAGAGGATGAGTACAACCTACCTGTTTTAATCCTTCATGTATGTATGTGTCACCTGCTGGTTTCACCTCCTCCAAATCCTTAAGACCTTGCTTGATTTTCTCTCTGAAAACAAAAAGGTTAAAGATTTCAGCATTGATTTACAGTGGGGAAAGATGTTACTTTATTGATGGAAAAAATTAGCATTTGTCGTAAACGAAGCCTGAAATTAAAATCTGTAAAACACGGCATTTAGCTACGTGTGGAGGCAGATCTTATATTCACAACAGAAGCAGCACTGTGCTATCAGTTAGTTTAAACCTAAGTAACAGAACATGCCTCAGTGAGTCAAAGAGCTGGATTCAGGTTAAATGTTTCAGAGTAGATGCCACGAAGAAGTGACCAAGCCTCAGCATTAAAATGGCCCAACAGAAATTTTGTTTTATTAAGTTTACTTTGTTCAATTAAACTGACTTCACTTCTGATCACGCTGCAATTAGAAAAGGAAATCCCTTAAAATAGCAGTCGTATTTCTAGTTAAATCATCCTGGTCAGTCTGTGGCTATTTAATAGGGTAGGAGAGAACTGCAATAATTAAACTCTTCTGCCTTAAAAAATCAGTATCCATAGGCAAAAGCAGCATTTGTGGGGCACCTCTTTTATCTAAGGAAAGGGAGTAGCAGTAAGGATAGTGTTAAAGATTTTTTCCAACTAAATCTGGAAGTTCTTAATTCTTAAACAAAGTTCCAGTGAACCCCCAGAAAGTTGCCCTAGGAAAAAAAAAAAACAAAACACTAAGTAAAGACATGTCATGTGGGGCAGAACATATAGAATAAATATAGGTGACAATGAGGAAATAAGCAGGGGTGAGGAGACGGAGGGAAAATACATTGCAGGATGCATGAAAGCTTTCCTTAAGGCAAGCAAAATGAGAAAGAATGCATATGCCGCTCTGCCTGAATGCCACCCACTAGGCATTTGTTCCGCTGATGGGGTTCCTCTATGTTTAGAAGCTCTGTTCCAAAGTACAATCCGTAGCTGCAATAAGCTCCCAATCACAGGATCAACTGATACAATTAAAAATAAAAATAAAAAATGTCGCATTGAATGTATGGAGAAGAACAAGTTATGTAAGATAATACAATCTGTTTGATCCAAATATTTTATATTCAGCATCTATAGAAACAACTTGAAACTGATTATGTATGAACGCAGATTATAAACCACATACTTAGTGCTTGCCAGGATGAGTGGCAGCACATCACAGGCGTTAGCGTTCTGCTGCCAAGAAACAAGCAGCAACTCAAGTCCCAGTTTTCTGAAACAGATTTCATTTTGCAAAAATAGCTTTTGTACAATCAGTTCAGTTTTATTTATCTAAAATGTCTTGTGACCCAGCCACACAGAAATCTCTGGTGTTTCCAGGCCTCTGCCTACAAGGAGTTCCAGGAAAATCTTTGGCAGCAACAGCTTTTTTAGCTGCAACTTAATCAGTCACCATCCCTTTTGGGGCACGTGTTACCAGATCAGCCCAGCCAGACACAGGGAAGCTCCACCCCTGCTTTGGGGGGGTCAGGTAGGAGCAAGCCCTGCTCCAGCTGTCACAAGGCGAAAGCAGGACTTGTGGCCCAAGCAAGCATCCAACAAGCCCCCCAACAAGCATCAAGAGAGATCAGCCAAGTCCCACCAAAACTCACACCCAGGAGGTTTAGAGGGAGGGCACAGGAGCTCATCTCTGCCTGAATCCCTGCAGTAACAGGACCCTCTACTCAGCCAGCTGTAGTACTTGGAAGCCCTCTTTCTTGCTCTGCAGTGCTCTCAGAACTCTCCCTAGTTTCGGTAATGAGTTGTCATAGCCACAAAACTCTGCAGAGAAGGTCTGGTTTTATATGAAGCTCATCTGTACTGAAATAACAGAACCATGACCTCAGCCTGGGTGTCTGGACACCACTGCACTACAATTCAATAATGGTAATAAAGGCTGGATTGCCTTTGGCTTCATGGTTTAAGTCAGACAAGGGAGGGAGGTAGAAAAGGCAAAACAAAATCAGCAATTTGCAGCCTGTCTGTGTTTGGGCTGAACAATCACAATTTTAATATCTCTTCCCCATTCGGCATATGTGCTGCATCACACCTCTATCTTTTAGAAAAGGCACATTTAATTTGTTTTACATACCCTGTCTGTTCTCTCTTACAAACTTTGCAGCTACTTCAGATAATGCATCTAGTAGTGGGCAGGCAAATTGAACCGTGGCTATAAGCACTTTGTCATTTTGATCTGAGGGTTCTTTCGGATTATCTTGTGAACTTGTGTGAGCAGGGGCTGCGGGTAAGAGCCCAGCCCAGCTGAACTCAGGAGAGGTGCCGGGTTGAGCCGTGCCCTTTGGGGACCTCTGCTGTGCTCTGTCTCAACAAGCAGGACCTCGTGCCAGCATTACACACTCCAGCTGGAGAGGCTTTGTTTGCTGCGTGGGAGACTGCGCCAACTCCTCTGGGAGGCACGTGGGCCTGTCTACAAACACCGCTCCCTGCCTGGGCCAAAGTCTACAGCGAACTCGTCTCCTACCTTCTGTGCCCCAAGACAGGGTGCTGCAGAACTACGCTTAGAAGTTAAACCAGACCATTTAGTAAAGAGAGATTACAAAGTAGCCCAGCTTTGCAAACAAAGAAATCAATTTAATGGAAATTAAAACGTAGCAACCTTCCCTTACCTGAGCATGCTCCGGAATTCGGATTTACTTAAATACTACAGAGAGCTAGATACAACAATAATAATTACTCTGCTTCAAAACATGGACTTCAAAACATGGACATGGACATATATGCTTCAAAACATGGACTCCTGCATGTGCTTTGAGTAGAAGACAGACAGGCACCAACTTTCCTGTACTTTATATAAAGAGCAAGAACACAGTCTCTGTAAATGGCTCTACTTTGGCAAGCTTCTTGCACCAAAGCATAGGGTTTGCTCTTGTGACTGAGACTGAATGTGCCTAAGTATCTTGCTAGGTTACAGGATGTTCATACCCATCTTGTCTGTGAGCAGCAAAGCAATATTCAGTGAACTCCATCAGGCTATGGACAAGCATGGTAAGGTGCAGTTGGTAATGCATCAGGTACTTAAGGGTCCGATTTTTCCACCTTCAGAACATAATCTTTCTTTATCTCCAACAGAATCAGCACAGCTAGTTCTGGCCATGGACACCAGTTAAGTGCTGCAGAATCGGGCTTACAGAAACCTGAAATTCTGCTGGCCAGCATACAGCTGGCTAGAAGAGAATGCAGAAGACATTGACATTTCCAAGTGTAACTGCTTTTCTGAGCAGCTCCCTTTTTAAAAGTGGTAGTATAGCTGAGCCCCAAATGCGAACACACAAATCTTTGTTCACCGGTCTGTATACAGTTTCCAGTCAAACTTCACTGGGGAAATGAGCATCTCTACAACAGTAATTTCCATTTGGGTGTTACTTTTATTCCAAGTATTTGTCACGGCATTGTGTGTACTGTGGTTATCAGTGACTTCTCTTTGCACAGTTATTCACATAGTCCCAAAAAATGTTTGGCAATGCAGAGGCGTTAGCGCTGTGGTGTGGGTTTCTTTATATCCACAGCTTTATTATATAGGAAAAAGCAGCAATCACTTTGTGCAAACAATTAGAATGCTTTGGCTTTTTAAACAAAAAAGACCTCTCTACTTTGAACTAACTGCTGGGAATGAGTTGAGGTTTCACAAATTGCTAATTGGTGAATTAGCAAGTGAGTGAGGGGAAAAACATCCCAGCAAAGCTAAAATGCATGTAAACTAACATGGCTGGAACATCCCATAATCACGCACACCCATCCCTGATACTGCGCTGTACTTAGCCTGCTCACCTCCTGTTCAGAACAATGGGAATTAAAATTGTAAGTCATTTTTAACTGTTGACTTCTTCAATATTTAAAGTAACAGCTGTTCCAGCTCTATCTATCCATTCTTACTCATGTAGATAGGGTCAGGTCACAGTTACTGCTGTCTCCCCTCCACCTTCCTTTTAATTCCTCCTAAACATGCGCAAAACAATTGGCAAACCTTGTATTTAAGAAAAGTCCTAAAGAGGAACCCACAAGAGCATAAATGGGTTCTTTCTATGCTTTAAACTAGGTTTCTGAGAAAAACTCGGTTCTTTCCACAGCCTGAAGCGTGCCACGGGCACGCAACGATAAAAAAGGCACTTGTGCTCCTGTGGCACAATTCCAGAGCTCTGCCCAAGTGCTCTGTGTGGTATCAATGCTGACTCTGAGTTTGATAAGGAATAGACTACTGACAGCGATTAAGAGCCTATTGAAATCAAGAGAAAGGGTCTCATTGACTTGAGCAGTCCTTGGAACAGGCTTAAATGTCCTCTTCTGACCTCTCTCAAGCCATCTGGTAAAATGGCTTATAACCTTGTCTCCCCCTGCAGAGAGCAGCTCCAGCATCCAAGTGCAGGCTGGGGCGTGAGCACTTAGCTGTTCTCAAGTCAGACCACTTTTTGAAGTGCTTTAACAGGTAGGGGCTTAGAACTGTGTCCTCAGACGGCCTACTTCTAGAATGTCAGCCTCCTTTTCTATAGGGCGAGACATTTGTCTGTTGCCAAGGTCACTTCTCTTCAGTGTTGTACTTGCTATTATGTATCCTTTACTAAAAAAACAAAACACCACCAACCTGAATGAAAATGACAGATCATGTTTTGTATCAGTTGCACTACAGGAAACAGAACGGAAGGACTACCTCACTTCCACCCTGCCACAGTTCATTAATATGATTTGTAGATGATTTATCCAAATGTTCCAAATCCAAAAAGTTGTTTATAGCACTTGGCTTCTGGACAGAAGGGAGACAGTTAGGGTGTGTTGTTTTGACAGGGCTGAAAGGATTTCTGAAGGACTCAGATGATTTGAGGGCACTGCAACTGTCCTCTGCTGAAACAAGGGATTCCACAATATGGTTTCCAGTTCCTGTGGTTTCAGTAGTTAATTTTGCAACAATCTCTCCTCTACCTGATTTTTTTGCTGCTGTTTCCCCATCACCTATCCCTGACCTGTCGTAGCTGCTAATCATCACTTCCTCTTGAAATCAGAGCGAGTAGCCTTGCATTCCATTGCCCTTAAAAACATCAACAGAGAGGAAGAGCTCAGGTACCTCAAGACATGCCCATGGTGTCACAAAGATCTCTAACCTTTCAAGTGGCACAAACTCTACCATCTAAAACTTTTTTTGAAGTCATAGTTAGAAAATACACAATATGAGATAATGGGAAACATTAATTTACTATTGTGTGCTTTACCTGGACATAAACACTGAAAACTTTTATCTAAAGACCTTGCTTTACAAAAGTACAAGCAAAAATCATTTCTCCTGTTGTGTCAAGGAAGGTGCAGAGTCATGCAAGAGATGAAAAACCAGCAACTCGTAGTTGGTGTGCAAAGCAGCAGCAGAATTCACATCAAGAATTTTTCTCATCCCTCTCCTTTTCCCTTTTACTAGGCTCTCCACTGAGATGTTCACAAAGTTAAATCCATCTCTACACCGAGGCCACGTGACTGACCACCACTTAAAGGTATCGGTTATTGTTCAGTATCTGTTACTGTTCCTCTGATTTAATAAGAGCCCTTGGTGGGGAGAGGGAGAGGGGAATTAAAAAAGCAGTGCACTAACCTGTCTCCAGTTAATGGCATAATGACTTGTGCCTGGGAGGAAAACACGATAAACGATAATCTCATCTTGGGGCTTTTAAAAGGGGAAAGAGAAGAAAAAAAACAACAGTTTAGACAAATGAAATGTACACATGCACAGCATTCCATTCATGTATTCATTTATTACTATTGTCTTTATCCCCTAACTTCCAAAGAACAACTTTAGAACTAGAAAACAAGAATGAGAAAGGAATTGAAGGGTTTCTGCCCATCTCACTTCCTTTTCCAGGCATGCATTGAGAATGAAGTAGCAGAATTAGAATTATTTTTCTTTTCTTCCTGACTGAACTCCAAATCAACACATGCTGAACTTACGAGTTAAGAACTCGTGTGACCCAACTGAATGTGAAATTCATAGATTGTTTTCTACCAAAGTATAAAAGGTGTGTTTTCATCATCACTCACTGGTGTAAAAACGAGTTAGGGCCATGCGCTCACAATGTGCTCTTGCTCCGGGGCAGTAAACATGGACACATGACAAGTTAGTTACCCCTTCTTAAAGTTTGATCTCAACACAAAGTATATTTCCAACTACGCTTTTAGGTCATAAAATCACCAGAATCAAAGCAGCAGTACTGTCTGGCTTTTTCAGCTCTAGTGAAGTGGCATGACAAACTCTTTCAGAATTAGTGTGTTTGTCTCTGACAGAGTTGTGCCACTTGTGATCAACCTCTGTAAAATCATCCAGGGAAATGTCATTGTACAAAGCAATACTGTATGAAATTACTTTTAATAAGGAATTATATCTTTTTTTTTTTTTTTTGAGAAGCCCACCTGTCTCTTAGTAAGATTAAGAGGAGTTAGCTCCAACTATCAGTGGAAAAATACATCTCTTAAGAACTGATGTTCTGGAAGGCCAAGACAGTAACTTTCCTAAGGTAAGTTTTAACATCCGTCCTACCTGCCTTGAATTTTTATTCATGACAAGATATTTGGTAAATTTTATAATTCATGATATATGTGTATCAGCACTGATTTATTGGGTTAATATTAGTAAAGACAACACTTGTAAAGATAAATGACTATACATTTTCAGTTATTTTGTGTCAGTGATGCAACTTAAAATTATTGACATCACAGAAATAAAAGTTCTGGGAAAACCTTTGGCCACTCAGAACTTGGATTTAAGATCCAGTCTTGTAGTCTATTAAGGTACTGAATATAAAAAAATAATCTGAAATGCTCTAAATGCAATTATAATCTAAGTTGTGGGTTTATCAGTTGTTTTAGTTGCCACAAGCAGCTGCCAAACAAACAGCTGAAATCCCCACCTCTGAATTAGATCACTATCTATCTAGCCCAAGCAATGCGAGACTTCCCTCTTTGAGATGCAACCCTCTACAAGTAAAAACCTCAAAGTTACCACTTAACTAACTTGAACTGTCCTCTAACTAACCATGAATCTGTCCTCTTCTCAGGACACCCCATTTCTGTTTTGTGTTCCCAGCACTTGGACTCCGGGATGATGGAGGAGGGCAGGAACAGAGCTATTACTGAAACACGCATGCAACAGATGAGTCAAACTGGCGAGCAGATGCACACAGGTCACACAGCTGTGAATTAATTCTTCAGGTGAAAACTTTAGCTGCGGACCGAAGCAACCTGCTACCGAATGGTTCCCTGTGGTTCTGCCCACACCTGTTCTCTTCAATTTAAGAAAGGGCAGGGTCGACTCTGTACCCTGTTTAAAAGTGTACTGAGGCCTGAAGGGGGCACAAAGGCCATATCAGCCCTCAGAGGGCACAGTATGAACTGCTCAGGCTCCCACAGGAGCTAAATGATGGATGGTCCTGCTGTGAAGGCTTAGTGCCACGTAAGGTTGAGCATGCAGCAGCCAGACACCAGGTCAGATGCTCTTAGGTTAGGTTGTCTGCCTCTGCACTGTTAACACTCCTTCGGTGTGTAAGGTCAGCGCAGTAACTTACCAACTAAATTATTTTAGATAATGCAGCCAGACCACTACACAACAACTGTTGCAGAGGGCATTCTAATTTGGCTGCAGAAGATGGTGAATGGAAGGATTTACACCAGACAAGCACCACTCTTTTAATGGAGACAAATGTATTTTTCAGTTCTTGTTGAAAAAGAAGTGGTGCTACAGTGTCCCCAGGCTGTCTTCTTTTTCTTAGAAACTTTACAAAATAACTTTCAGAAGCTCATGTAAGCCATTTGTTTAACATAAAACTTGCTTTACAGGTGATGGATGTAGGCACTGTATTAAATTATGCAAGCCTATTTGTATCCCCTTATTATTAGCAAGCCAAGATTATAAGTGCTTGCTGAATTTCTTTTTCCAGAGCAAAAACTGCCACATCTGTCTCTGTATTTTTGGAGGTTTTCTTTGTTTCACTCTTCTTTTTTTTTTTTTTTTTAAAGCAGGATGCTACATCCCAGTCACCCTCAGCTGTTTGTACAGTTAGCCAGTGTTTACAACAGCCATTTCTGCAGCACCACTACTTGCCAGACAGTACTGCGAGCCAGTTAAACATAAAGTTGATTACATGTACATATGACACATACACCGTTACCAAGGCATAAACTTCCTGTATATTTTTCTGAGCTTGAAAGATGCTTCCCCATTTTTCACCTGCGCCACACACTTACGTACACACAGAGGTGTAATCAGATTGCCATCTTTATCTAGATCTCTAAAAGCAGTATACATGAAATGCTGTATGAGAAGTATCTCCCTGTGGTTCTGGGAAAAATATGTATGAGAAGTATTTCCCTGTGGTTCAGGGAAAAATAAGGGCGGAAAAAGAGGAATTCACCCCTAAAAGTACTTTGAGAGTCTTAAGTGTTTAAAGATGCTTACTATCGCCTTTTTACTGAGTTCCAAACATGAGAAAATTAAGGGAAAGTTTCCAATATTTTCTCGCAATCAGGGCATTAGAAGCCAAACTCTTAACATGTTTGTGAGAGGGATTTACCGAGCTTACAAAAACGTGGGCTTTCTCAAGCTATCCCAGGATTAGAGACACTGCAAGGAACAAAACGCACCTCACAAATCTTTCCGTCAGTTGATGCACAAAATCAAATATCTCGTGCCAGTTCTGTGCTACGCTCCCAGACCTGGAAAGAAAACCAGAAGCGTGTGAGTCGCAGGCCTGAGTTACGGAAAGGGGGTGGAGGAAGGGGGCATTTCCAGCGAGATCCAGCCCCCCCAGGACTGTTTGCTCCCCTCAGGACCCCCCGGAGGTTCCCGGGGGCGGTTCTGGGGCCCTTTCCCGGCAGGGCAGCGAGCAGCAGCCGAGCCCGGCCGCCGCAAACTTCCCCGCCACAAACACCGCCGGCAGCTGCCGCGGGGGAGGGGCGGCAGCTGCCCAAAAAACGGCCACCGCCGGCACTATTTTACTCAGAAAACGCCTTTTTACCTCACAAAAACAAAAATTAAAAAAAAAATAAAAAACACAACGCTGCCCACTCGCCGCTGCGGCGACCGTTAGCCCGGTGCGGCGGCCGTTGAGCGCGGTGCGGGGACCGTTAGCACGATGAGGCGAGCCCCGTGTGGGGACCGTTAGCCCCGTGTGGGGACCGTTAGTCCGGCCGGGGCGGCGAGCCCCGTGTGGGGGCAGTTAGCCCGGTGAGGCGACCGTTAGCCCCGCGTGGCGGCCGTTCGCCGCCCCCTCAGCCCCCGCGCAGCCCTTACTTGTCCAGCACGAAGTACATGTCGAAGGCGCCGTGGCACGACGGCTGCTCCGGGGCCGGGGCGGCAGCGGCGGGCGGCAGCGGGAGCAGCAGCAGCAGCAGCAGCAGCAGCGGCGGCAACGAGAGCGGCGGAGGCGGCGTTGGCAGAGCGGGCCCCGCCATGGGGCCTCGGGGCGGCGGCGAGGGGACGCGGGG
This sequence comes from Anser anser, assembly GCF_964211835.1. NCBI lineage: Eukaryota > Metazoa > Chordata > Aves > Anseriformes > Anatidae > Anser > Anser anser. The sequence continues at coordinate 47,741,752 of NC_139724.1, read as the reverse complement.
GCCCGGCGCGGCCGTGCTGCCGCTCAGCGGGCGCGGGCGCTGCTCGAGTGGCCGCCCCTCGCCCGCCGCCGCCGCTCGCCCGGCCCGGCCCGGCCCGGCCCTTCCCCGCTCGTCAGCGGCGGCGCCTGAGGCGGGGGCCGGGGCCGGGCGGGCTCGGCCCGCCTCCCTCACCGCCCCCCCCCGGCCCCGTTGGCCACCCGCAGCCCCGACCAGGGCGACCCGGCTCCGCCACAGGCGCCTCCCCGCCTGACGGGGTGCCAGCCCGGCTCGGCCGTGCCGTGCCCTCCCCTCAGCCGCTGCCCTGCCTGGGTTTTCGTCCCGCCGGCTTTCTGAGGCAAGTTTGAGAGCCGCCGAGAGCCGAGCGAGGCGACTGCGACACGCCACGGGGCTTGGAGTCCCCGCGGGCGGTGCAAACTCAGAAGCGAGGCACAGCCGGGGCTCCCCGAGCCTGGCGTGCTGCCCGCCGACAGCCCCCTGAACGCTGGGACCGCAGCCTGTGCGAGCCTGCCGCCCTCTGAGCAGACTGAACCACCAGCCTCCTCACGTTGCGTCTTTTTAAACTATTGTTATTATTTTTAGATCACTACTTCCCTTTGTAGGCACTCATCCTAGCGTTCTTTGCCAGTTCAAAGACCACTCAAGTTCTTTTTTTTCCCCCGAATCAACCAAAGGCTGTTCCAAGTCGTGTTACATCCGTGCGCGTTAACCATTTTCTCGTTTCAGAAACCAGCTCCGATAGACCCAAACTGTTGCTCTGGGACTGCGCACGTGGTAACCACCAAACTGCACCGCTTCACAATAGACTTTGCCATGCTAAATATAGAGCAAGCATTTGGTTTGAAGCATAAGCTGGATCCTTCGCAGTGAACATGAGGCACTGTAGAAAGCGTCACTTTATGCTGCAAGAATATTATCTCTTCAGAGTTTGCCATCTGGGGCCTCAGGTTTTCGCAGGAAGTTCAAATATGCTTTATAATCTTAAAATATTATCTGAAGGATAAAAAGATGCGTGAATTTTCTCTGATGAAAAATTCTAGCCACGAGCTGCATAGACCAAATTATCTCCCAAGTTAAAAATAAATGTCTAGCCTCTAGTTCTTTGTTTCCTGTACGGAGTTTTTGCCACAAGCACTATGTGATGAGTGATTGACAGGATTTCAAATAAAGTTGGTTATTCTTTTGTTCACCATTTTGTTTTAACAGCATCTGATACGAGCGGCTTTAATTTCCAGTGGGCTGCATTCACAGCTATGATGCAGGGAAGCTGAAGGTGCGGGGCTCTCCAGCGCCAGAGAACTCAGGAGACTTCAGGTTTAGGGCTAGGCTGGGCATTCTTCCTCACCATGCATTAAGCTACATTTTTCTAGCCAAGTAATATGTCCTAGAGCTCTCAGATTTACCAAAAATGTGTCTCCTGCCATGATATCAATCATGGGAGCAATAAATCAGTAAGGCTGTCCAACTGTGGCAAGATAAAACATGGGTCAGAGGTGCCCAATGTCTTACAAGAAAATACAAATTTCCTTCAGAATTGGACAGTCTCCTGAAACAAATGGCTTGTGGTGGCACTGGCCACAGGGTGAGCGGTTTACCAAGACAAAAATCCCCCAGACATTACCTTTTTCTTTCCCATCCTCTGCCAAATGAATTATTCAGGAATCAATATGAGTTTGTGACTGGCAGTAAGCTGTCACGTCATTGTGGCTTTTATTAAGTTAATGTTTTATGGGGTTGCAGGAGGCCTGGTACGCAGGGAACACAGATGGGACAGGGGGGAATTAGCCTCTTCAGACGTGTAAGAGGGGTGCTGCAGCCAAGTGCGCCTGGCCTGCGTTTCAGGGCTGCTGGGAGCACACCCGAGCGTGACCGTGACCTCGAGCTGCGTCCCTATTAGAGAAGCACATCGTACTGCAAGCTTCTGTGACAGGACCTCTGCTTTACTGCGGGTATAAAGGCTGGCACACGGCTTGGGAGAATCCAGCTGGCTTGCTGGGTGAGAAAAACTTGCAGTGTGGTGGACTGATATTTGTTATCCTCATGGAGCCTCCATCTCTGAGTCGACATCTTTCTTGTTCATGCATGACAAAATACAAGAAGAATCCTATGTCAGTCACGGCAACGATAAGCTGGCAAAGTTGATATCTCTAACATCCATCTTCTCCTTGTCACTTCTAACAAACAGGTTTCCCACGCTGAATTGATTGTTGGAACGACAGGACTCTGCACAGAATTCTAAAGTCTTTTCTTGCTAAAATGGATCACAACACAGTTCCACTACTGTGAGATCAAACAAGTATTTTTTGTTTCCCTGCTGCAGACGTAGGAACAACCTTGGTCTTTAAATGAGTACGATTCCCTACAGAAAGAGTGACATGAGGAATGCAGAGACTGGTAGGGGACACAAGCAGGCAGAGGGCCCGAACTAACCAAAAAGATGTTCCATGCCAAACAGTGTTACACTCGGCAATAAAAAGCGAAAAGAGAGGAGTTAGGGACGCTGACCGTCCTTTGCTTGGGAACTGGCTGGGCATCCCTCTACCCTTGGGAGGTGGTGAGTGGTTGCATTTGCATCATTTGTCTTTGTTTTCTTTTTCTCTTCTTCCAAGTTTCCCTCACGAATTTAATCTGAGCCCACGTTTTCTTGCTTTTGCCCTTCCTCTCTTGTTCCTCCATCCCCTTAGGGGGGAAGGAAGTGAGCAGCGGTGTGGTGTGGCTGCCTACTGGGGCTAATCCACAAGAGGAAGTCAGAATAGCAGGATTGAACAGAGCCTGAGAAAAAAGTGTGAGCTACAGAAGTTACATGTTCCTAGAATCAAGTCCCACCCTGTACTGCACTGGAGCAGCTTTGGGACCAGAACCTTCATCTGCATGAGCACAACCACTTTATTGATGTTTTTAACTGAGACAGTGACCTAACAAGGATCGTGTGCCTCTCACAGGCCTCGCAGGTGAATCAGGCACATGGCCTGCTCCAAAAGGGACCTGAAGCCTCTTCCCTCTGCAAGAGGAACTGGGAAAGCTGCAATCAGAGGTGGCTTGATGGAGATCATCCTCGTGGGCATGGTGCTCTGCCCTGACACGGCCATGTCAGAATGCTGTCTGACATCACACCTGAGCCCCGGTGTGATGTAAGCTGGAAATTTCACCAAAGTCCGTGGACCAACAGTGATTTACATCAGCCGAAGGTCTGGCTCATGAAGTTCTCATGTTTCGGAGCTAGCAAGGCTAAAGGGCAAGTAAGCTGCATTTTACAGTTCCCGTGAATGTTCAAAACACAGAAGATTAAGGGCTGAGCCACCTGTGCTTTGCCAAAGACTCAGCAAAAGCAAAGGCTGCAAATCCGCTACATTTAAGAAAGGCCGAGCAGTGCTGGCCTCTCCCTCTCTCTGCGGATGCCTCGAATCCAGCACGGCATGGTGAGGGTCACAAAAACAAGGCTGAGCTTCAGCCTCCAGACCTGCATGAGCCCGCCCTGAGCCGCGGCAATGTGTGTCACATTATCCAGCTGTTGGAAATTTTACTTTGGCTGCATGTGACCAGCTGCTCGCAGAGAGACTGACCCTGCCAGTCAGAGGTGTGTGACAGCCAGGGTTTGCTCTTTCCCAGTTTCCAAGTGTGTGAATTCCTCTTTTGGTCTGTGGTTTCTGCTGAAGTTGCAGATAAATCATGCCTGTTTTGCTGGAAGGGTTAGATGAGACAGAGATAGGCAGGGAAGCACAGGGTAGTAGCCTGTGGATATTTACATGTCCTTGGCTTTATTTGGATTTATGTGGCCTCCTCGCCCAATCCTCAGAACTCATCAGACCATTGTGTCTCTCCTGCCTCTTTCCCTTCCCCTCCACCACGACAGGAACCCTTAGGGGCTGAGCAAAATCAGCTCGGGTGCTTCACCCCGTCGCATTTCTCACTATGCAAATACTCGGGCAGGGAGCGCAGAGCAGAAAAATGTGGCTGTCCAGACAACTGTTTATATACAGAGCCGCCAGAAAAAACAGGCTCGTGGAGACAGGGCTTCAGCTGGAGCCTCCTGCTGCCGCCTCCGGTGCCAGGGGAGATCCGTGCTGATACCCAGGGAGCTGGATGGGAGTTCAGTCGCATGCCAAGGTGGAGGAGAAGGTGATGTAGCAACAGGGAGAGGTCCCTGATGCTCTGGGCAGCACCAGGAGACCTCTGTACTGACACCAGGCGAGCCACCTGTTTGTTCTGTGCGCTGCTTCTTCCACTTTATTTTTCCTCAGCACTTGCAAACAGGTTCCCCGTGTGTTCTCCCTTACTGTCCACCCACCCACACATTCTCTTTGCCCCACACTGCTTGGGAAGACCTCACGCGAGCCGTGTTTGTGCCGAACCGAGCTTGGCGTGTTTCAGAAGCATTTCCCATGGTGGGAAATAATTCACCATGGGGAGGTGAGCCCAGCGGGAGGGGAGAGGGCCATTGGGCTCTGCTGTAGTCAAGCAGAGGGTTGGTGACCCCGCACACTGCCTTCCTTATAGGCGACAAAGGGTGGGCAGGACTTTGCTGCTCATTAAGCTCAATTCTGGAGCAGGGAATCTCGGCACAACCTCTGTGAGACAGAGCTGCTTTCTGTAGGACACTCAATGACTGCCAAAATTCGATCACAACCTCTGTGAGACAGAGCTGCTTTCTGCAGGACACTCAATGACTGCCAAAATTTGATCTGGGAAAGATTAAACTTGTGTGTGTGTGGCTGCAATTCTGATTAATCAAATATACTTTCTGATGGAGGTCCGGACTTGTCACTCTGCCACGGTCGGGGGCTCTCCCAGGCACTTCGAGCTGCATGAGCTGAAGCGCAGGGGCAACACCGGTGCAAAGCCTTGAGCTCGTAGGAAATGCTGTCCCACCGCGGGCCGACAACATGTCTCATTCTTTGCAAAGCGAAAGAGAAGCCACTGCGAGTCCAGCACTTATACAATCCAGGGTAGTCACAGCGGAGCTGCCTGCTGGAGGATTAGCCAAACAAATTCTTTTTCCCCCATACAGATGTAGCCCAGTGGTCTGTGTGCGTTCTGCACGCTAGTGTATAAATGAATAAATAAAAAGGACAGCATTAAGTAACACAGGAACTCATGTTAGTGCGGTGTTGCATGTATCATCCAGATGGAAAATATCTGTCTAGACAAATCTGGGAATTATGCAAGCTCAGAATTCCTGAATAATCATTCCTTTCCGACATAACGAAACCATTTGCGATACCCACCGAAAGTACACTGAAAAACACAGGAAAAACAACAATAACAACAACTTCAAACTCTGAAAACTAGGAAATCTGAATGTTACCAATACAGTGGATAAGAGACGCTGTACATGTGAGAACAGAGCTCTGCAACTAATATCTGCACATGGGGCCTCTAGCTGCCCAGGTGAGCCAGGGATGGTAATCGGTGCATGTTCCTGGTCTCAGCAAAGGCAGAGAAGCTCTCCTGTTTTTCAGCACGATGCTCTGCTGGCTGTCACTGCACTGGGACACACGGCACCTTTGTTCCCACTACACTCAGGCGAGCAGAGGGACTGAGAAGAAAGATGGAAAGGTGTGTTGTCCTGGTGCAAACCATCACAGAGTAAAAATAAGTCAGCCCTGGCCTGGGAGAGCAAAAAAAAAAAAAAAAAAAAACATGTGATGGAAAACATCAAACTCAGTGCCGGAAGCAGCCGCTGGCTTGGAGCAGCACCAAAGGATCACTTCGGATGGGATTTCAGCACAACTCTAGGGTTGCAGTGACCCTGTTTGGTCTTCTCGGGAAACAACGGCACAGCTGGAGGAGACGGGGAACGAAGCAGGCAGCAGTTCTCCATGAGGAGAGCTGGGTGTATCCCATCAAAGGATGGGATCCTACAGATCCCCGGGTAGGTACCCAAAGGGAGAGAAAAGAAAAGAAAAGAAAAGAAAAAATGAAGTGTCTTGATTCTGTGGCCACCCAATTTGCTATGGTTTTGTCACTTGACGCTAGGGGGAAGGAGCAAGCCCCTTCTGCGGAGCATCCAGACAAGAATGTAACTTTTGTTCTGTTCGGGGTTATCCTGGTTAACAAGTGACTGGTGTTTATCTAGCCTGACCTCTTCGGGGCTGAAGAGGAGAAAGAGAACATGAATGAACACTGTCAAGTCAATGTTCCCTTCTAGGGCCTAGGGAGAGAAAGGGAAAATAACAACTGGGAGGATAAATGATGGAAGAACTGCTTATACTGCTGTTTCAGGGAGGGGGTTGTGTAAATATTTGTGCAAAGACAGCTTTGCAGGGCTCGCAGGCTGCAGCAGAGCTCCCCCTGACACCGTGCGCGAGCCACCGTCGGACCAACAGCCTGAAAAAGCAGATGTGCCAATTTCCTGTGCTTGATGATGATGGCTCCTAATTACGCCAGAGCTGTGGCAATGTCCTCTCTTATGTATGACTCCTAATTTTGTTTCGTGAAGTCATCTGTGCAACGCTCTTCCGGCATGCAATCACCGTCGAGCTGCAGTCACGGAGAGCCCTGTGCTGAGCACCAGCGGCGGGCAGCGCCAAGCAGCCCGCACGCAGAAACCCTTCGCCCACCACCCACATTTGGGAAATTCAGCCCTGTGCGAGCACTGTGTGCTGCCAGAGTCCTGTGTGTCTCCTCAAAAACATGGGCCAGTGCAGGTGAGCTGATGCCAGACCCATAGCAGGGGCACGCTGCACTTGCAAGCGATGCTTTGCAGGTCGGTGTTGTAACACGGCGTGCCAAAACACCCTGTGCAAGCAGGGTCTTTGAAAGGGTTGGAAGGGACTTTCTGATTTTATTTTTTTTTCTCACATGCAGTTTTACGAAAGCATCTTGCATTTGTTTGGCATTACGTTTTTTTTTTTTTTTTCTTTCATGATTTCTCCCCTTCCTGCCCCCTGCAGCCCCTTGTAGGGTTTGCTCATTTGTCTTTTCATCCAGAGCCTGCTGTCCTTGCATGGAGGTCCCTTCTCTCGCTTGCTGCTGGGGACACCTGCAGCCTGTAACAGCTGCTGGCTGTTGCCTGGTTGCAGGTCTGTCGTTATAAGGGTCCAAATGTGAGCACCTGGGTGTCATCACTGGGGTGTGCTGCAGGTAGGGGGAGAGAGCCATGCTCCTGGAGCTCAGCTGGTGGTGGCATTGGCTGCCCCTGCAGCAGGGGGAGAGGCTGCTGCTGGAGCGACTCAGGCTACCCCGAGGAAGACCTTGTGTGGGATGGATGTGACACTGTGGTGGTCGAGGCAATGGGGAGAGAGCTGCAGGAGGAGGAGGTTGGGCTGTGTAGCACCTGGAGGAGCAAACAGGGAGGTGCTGGACCTTTTGTGGAGATTTTATGGAACGCTGCTTGTAGGTAAGAGCTGGCATCCCATGGAACAGGAGAGGAGGGGTGGTGGCTCCAGCCTGGGCTCCTTCCCTATTCTCTGATGCAGGTCTCCAGACTGCTTGCCCTGCCCTGATAGCAAGCAGGAGGAAAAGCGCCATGGCATGAAGCTCTGGAGTGGCTGGTTGCTGTGGGGACAGGACAGTGGCTGTGCCATCTGCATCCTTGGATGTGTTTGAGGTTTGAGTGGCCCAAGTCCAGAGTTTGGGTCTGAATTTGGCATTTATTGCATTTAGAGCAGGAGGCTTGACTAGCAGTGGTGTAAGGCCTTCTCCTACCTGAATGATTAGGGGAGTTCGGGGCATTTAAAAGTATGGCCGAAGCATGTAATTGTGAACCTGGTCATGGTGCTGCCTGGACTGTTTTCAGGTTAATGAATTTCTTTCAGTGAAACCAGGAGTCTGTTAGCTTGTGTGAAGCTGCAGTCAAACCTTGTAAAGGATGTGCCTGAGGAAAACCAAAGGTTACGAAAGAGGCTGGGGTTTCTACTGTGGTCAGTCTTTCCTTTGCATCCACTGTCAGCAGGCGGCTGGGAAGGAAGCGGGCTTGTGAGGGCCTTTTTCAGCTGGGTCAGGGGCTTTTGCTGTGGGAGCGATGCTGGCTGCTCCTGTGGCAGCTCCCTGGCTGTCAGGAGGAGAAGTGAGTGTTGGTGGTACCCCGCTGGTCTTCAGATGGGAGGGAGATGGTTGGGACTTGTCCTAAGTGGACTTAATTTTTCAGGGCTCTAGACTGCTGTCTCCTCAGCTTTGAGAAAGTCAGATCGGTCAGTATAGTGGGTGGCGTTAATATGCACTGTCCTCTGTAATTGAGGAAGTTGTTTTTTCCTATGACTGTGTAGTTATGATAGATAGGAGTGGAGCAATGCCGCCTGGGAATCCAGATCTCACTTGGAGAGGTCATGCTGGCAGATCAGTGAATACAAGTATTTGCTGTGGGCAGGAAGGGTGGTGTTTCTTCAGCCAGGGATGAGCAGGTGTACCCATCACTTCACTCAGAGCCTTCTGTCTGCCTTCTGGTCATGTTGTTGCTTCTTTTGATCCATATCACTGTATCCCCTGGCCAGGCTGAGAGGTGCCTGTCAGTTTCTGCATGGGAGCAGCTTTCCCTCTTTGTTACGAGACCAGTGTAGCAAAGAACGTTTTTTCATGAATCACCCTGAGACTGGGAGGTGCTTTGGTCCGTGCTGAGGCTGTGCAAACAAGATGGGCTTTAACATGCTTGTAACTCACTTCCTGGGGTGGTGCTGAGTCACAGGGCTCTCACCTGGGCTGTGCACCCAGGTGTAAGCAGAGATGCCTCGCGGCACCGGCGTGCCGTGGTGTGTGTGCCCTGCCCTTGCTGCTTGGGAGCATTGCCTTTTTTTTTCTCCTTGTGTTTCTATTTGCTCATTTAGGCTTTCCTGCTTCTGACCTGGTGAAAACCCTTGGAGGTGTCTGCAGCCCCAGCGATGTGTCATGGTGGTGGGTACTCAGAGGTGCTGGGTGTGCACAGACCTGAAGAAACGGGGGCCTCACACCTGGGGCGGGAGCAGGAGGGTGTTAAGAGTTGAACAGGGTTCACGTGGGATGGGTGGTCTGTTCTGTTGTCTCAGTTGTCCCCTTGTTACACTGACCACAGCGATTTTTACCTGTGTCAGGGAGACCCTGCAGCTTTTGTACACCTGTTTTCAGCATCCGTATTGCTCTTTTATGAAGTTCTGTCATACTAAGCAAAGGCTGAAGCTAAGTGAACAGACCATCAGCTCCGCAGGGTTCGCCTGGGAGAGGCGCATCATGCATCCCCATGGGCTGAAGAGTGGAGGATGGCTTCATCTTGCTGAACTGGACGTGTCCTAGATGCTCGGCACCCGTAGTGAGTTAGTCTTCCTGGGCAATGGGGAAGACTGAGATGTGTTGTACCTGACCAAAAGTGGGTGTCAGCTTTGGGATGGGTTGAAATGCTTCTGCAGACAGCAGACCCTGGCTCATGCTTGGACTGGAGCAAAGCAGGTGCATATGTTTAGTGGAATGCCTGCTGCCAGCACAGTAATGTTCAGCAGCCCAGCTGTGCCATGAGCAGCATGGTGGTGGAGAACTCCCACCTCTACCTTGCACAGCACGCTTCATCCCGATGGATCCTGCATCACATGGCAGATGTGATGCAGAAGGCAGGCTATGAGGGCAGCACAGCTACTCAGAGTGATGTGGCAACTGCTCAGCAGCAGACATTAGCTGTACGTGTCCTTATCTGCAGGAAATAAAGAATATCCCCATGAAGTCATGGCTATAAACCAAACCTTCCTGACATTTCCTCTCATGAACCACAGGGACCTTGATGAACGGAGGGGAAAGACCAGGCTGAGTCCTCCATGAGGAGTCATCACCTTAGTCCCTACCCTGTGAAATATTGCATACATCACATCCTCTCAAAAAAAAAAAAAAATGTTTTTCCCTCCTCTTTCTTCTGAGCCAGGACTGAGTATGTGTGCAGTCCCCCAACTCAACCCATCCTGATGGGGAATCATAGAATATCCCAAGTTGGAAGGGACCCATACGGATCATCAAGTCCAACTCCTGGCACTGCACAGGTCTACCCAAAATTTTCGACCATGTGACTAAGTGCACGGTTCAATCGCCTCTTAAATTCAGACAGGCTTGGTGCAGTGACTACTTCACTGGAGAGTCTGTTCCAGTGTGTCACCACCCTCTTTGTGAAGAACCTATTCCTGATGTCCAGCCTAAAGGTGGAAAGGTGAAGGTGGCAGCTGTGGGAGATGGGCCCTGAATATCTGTGGCTCACTTGGTTGTCTGCCTGGATTCACTTACCTGAAAGGGGTCAGTAGCTAAGGCAATGTCTGCAGCTACTCATGCATTTTCTCTGGGGCATTTTTCCATGTTTGTTTTATCCACCTGCAGTGCAATCCTTGAGGATTTCCTGTGTGTAAAGCAGGCATGCTGAAATCTCCCTATGCATCTCATCAAGTCCCCAGGTTTCCTTGAATAAGACATGTTAAGAAACAGTTTCTCACCTTTTGTGTTGTGGGAATTGAGAGCACTCAGCATCTTGTAGGAAGTGTTTCACATCTTGCAGAAGGAAACAGTTACTGAATGTAGTTCATCAATGCAGAATGCTGTGATGTGATTTAGAAGCTCATTAGAGATCATAATCATAGTGGCAGATGTTGGTCGAGAGTAAGAACCAGCACAATGGAAAATAAGGAGCTGCTTGCCACAAGGTTGATGAAGTTTTGAGGACATTTTCAGAAATACCTGAGTTCATATATGCTGTGCAAGTTGTTCTCCAGGTTTCTAGGTGCATAAATCCCCTGGAAAATAGGATGGAAGCGCTCAAACATCTGAAGTCCTTTTCAAGATATGACTCTTGCTTGTAAGGAGTAAAATTTCAATGAATGCATGCCTAATAAAACCAGCATTAAGCTTTGACATGATGCTGTGGTAAAGGAGTTCTCACCGCATATTCAGTGTGGGTTGCACGCAGTGGGGATGGGGCTTTGCGGGCTGGTGGGATAGCCCTGTGATGGCTGAGCCTGAGCTCCTTCCTTTCACACTTAACTTGGGCGTGGGTTGGGGCAGCTCCTCCACCTTCCCCATAGGCAGCAGGTCATAGCTGTGTTTTGGGGGAACATCCTGAGGCGTGCCACGCACTTGGAGGGAGGAGAGAACCTCTCCAGGGTGGTGTAAAGAAGGCAGTCACACCACAGGGCTGTGCGTGGTGGTTCTGATAAAGGAAACTGAGTAAAGCCATCATCTTTCCCTTGGGAACCTGTCCCTCTCACTAGCTGAGCCATGTGAGTGTTGCAGTCCCTGAAGTGATGTGGTTTTGTGCAGGCTGACATCCGGTGTCACCACGTCCTTCCACATCAGGAAGTGTGGCATCTTCCTCCTCCGTGGTATTTTGGGGGGGGGTGTCTCTGTGTGCTGGGGGCCTGGATGGTTTCCTGGGGAAGCCCAAGTGATGCTGGCACCAGGAGTGACTCGCTTTAAAGCCTAGCTGTATGATTTTGGTAATGGGAGTGTCTTAACAAAGCCTTTCTTGTCAGGATGTGGAGTCACCTGATGAAGGCATGGCCCGATAACAAAAAAAATCTCCTCGCAGAAAATGAGCTCTCGGTTGCTGTGGCGCTGTTCTTGCGAGGCTTTCCATCTGCCGCGCAAACAATATCTGACTGAGCCCAGCAACACTCTGTGCCAGCAGCATCGCTCCTGACAGCTTCCAGCTGTCAAGCAGGCGCGGGCACCCAGGTGCCACGGCGAGCCAAGGAGTGTGCGATAGCAGCCCCGTGGAAGGAAGGAGGGGAGGCACCTGGTGTGAGCCCTGAGCATCCCCAGGCACTGGAGAGGGGAGCTTTGTAGAAAAGAGTACTGAAGAAGCGAGGAGGATGGGTCTGCATGGCCCCATACAGGCACCGAGCCACTGGGGTGAGTTCCTCCTAGTGATGCACCAGGCTCTTTGCTGCGAAACGAGGCTAAAAGCATGTAGGGGATGGCCCATGTGGAGCAGGCTGGGGCTCAGCTCTGTGGCTTGCTGCAGCCCCTCATGGCCCTGACACACCTTTTTGGGAGGTGGAAGCACCCGGGAGCCACTGCGGGGCCCTGAGCGCAGCCAGAGCCTCAAGCTGCTACTGTGGCACAGATGATCTCCATAAACTGTGATGACATTAATCTAATGTATGCGTTCTCCTACAAATGTGAATACCAACAAATACAAATTCTATGCAAATAAGGCGCTCGCGCAGTATGTGCAAATGGCTGAACATCTGAGGACTCAAATATTACGGCAGAAGTTTCTCACAGGGATGCTGGATCCAAAACGTGCCGCTGTGGAGCCCGTCTGCGCTCCCACGGGAGCTTCCAGGTGAGGCGGAGGGGGACGGCACCACCAGGAGCCAGGATGTGGGTGCCCAAGCATCCCATGACTGACCCCAGCAGGGGATGAATATGACCCTGAAGTGAGGCTGGGGCAATGCTGCTACTGGTGAGTGGCATGGGAAGGTGAGGGCCTGAGCACAACCCCCCTGTAAGGGGAGTTTTTGGAGACCCAGTGCTGTGTGGATGTGTCCCACCTCTGAGCCAATGTGGTGGGGATGGGGGTTTACGAGAGGGAACAAGTCTAAGGGGGTTATTCCACGGATGGAGACTTTGCTCCCTTAAAAACAGGCCAGCTCTTGTGATGCTGGCATGGAGATGGCAGAGGAGAGCTCTGAACCACCCTTGAGATGTCTGCCTGTCCGTCAGCCAGGGCTGCTCACCTGGCACACACAGTAGATGCCTGTTTTTGTGTGGCCCCCTTGATAAAACAGGCAGAGCCAACCCGTACCCCTGGATAAGAGTTAAAGCTGGCAGCTCCCAGTGCATTGTGAAATCTTGTTGGATTTGTAGGGACTTTTTGCTACTTTGCACTGGATTTTTCTCCTTTCCTAATCCAGGCATTGCTCAAGTTGTCACAAGAAGTTTTGGTTTACAGCCCATGTACCCCCTGCTGGCTCGCACAGACCAAAAGACAAACAGGTCCCTGCTTCTGCTCGAGGCTGCGTGGAGCGGGCAAGCCCCAAATTCCATTTTGGGGATGGGGAGAGCATGTCCTTGGGGCAGGGGCTTTTCTGTGGGTGGGAAGGGAACAATGAGGCAGCACTGCCAGGGATGCTTCAACCCAAATCCTCCCTTCCCTGGCAGCTATTGTTTCCCAGAGCCCGTTCCCAAGCCCTTCCCTTGCCTCTGTTTCATGGGCTGTAAGGAGGGGACGCTGCACTAACACGCTTCTTTGTTCCCATGTTAAATTCTTGCATGGATATATGATGCCCCCCACCCCAAAAGTGCATCCTATAAAACAGGAAAAAAATCCCTTTTCGAAGTGCTCATTTAATGGATGGGAAGGATGGAGGAATCATACAGAGCAGAGAAATCTTTAAAAACGAGGACTGAAGCAAATATAGCTTAGTAGTATACTAGTTACAGAATGAACAGCATATTGTATGTGCTGTGTTAGAGGTATGTTATGAATAACAAAAGCACTGGAGCATTTACATATTTGTTTTCAGAAATCCTGGCAGTTGGATTTCACCATTCTGCGCCTCTTTGCCAGAATCACTAAACAGTGGTACATATGGCTTCTGAAGTACCATATGCCGTAGAAAACGCGAGCTGATGCCTATACTGATGCGACACACTATAGTCTTTATTTAGATTTTTTTGCAGTTTTGAACAAAGAATATTAGATCATGCAAAACATTGTGCAAGCAGCATGTAGTAATACATACAGTAAAACATAATACATTGCGACCGAAGAAAAGCAAACTTAAAAAAAAAAAAAAAGGAAAGAAATGATAGTATTGGGAATTAGGATGTGCACGTGCCAAGAAATGTATCAGGCAGCGCGACATGGCTTTGTACAGCTGCAGCAGGAGATTTGCTTGTGCTTAAAGCAAAGAGTTCAGAGACAGAGCCCTGCAGACGAAGTGGTTTTGGATGGAGGGGCAGCTCGAAGAGATGCTCTCTGTTCCAAAAAGTACCGAGGCTGGCATTTCATTTTGTGCTTGAAGCCCTCAGGGAGCAGAAGCAGCACGTGCAGGAGCAGCGGGAGTGTTCTCCTCTCCCACCTCACTGCCTGAAAATAGCGATGGAAAGCACGGCTTTAATGGGTGATGAGAGGAACGCTTTGGAAACGAAGGGGAACATGGCTGCAAGCACAACAGGCCAACAAGTGCAGCCTCGCATTGAGAAAAAGAATTGGGGTTTTGTTGTGAGAAGGGGCTGTAAAAGGTGCTTTTTCCCCCCCAATCCTGCAGCTCCAGGGCCTGGGTGCTGCGTGTTAGGAGACACGGGTGAGGTATGGTGAGCACCTCAGGCCTGCGAGGGGGCAGATGTGAAGGCACAAATAATTGTGGCTGAAAAGCTCCTAATTCCCTGCTGGTTTAACGCAGTGGGAAGGGGGAGAAAAGGGACTGAAAGAAACGTGTCGGGGGGCGATGGGTGCTCTCATCAAGCTCTGACAGGAAGGTGCTGCACAGTCCCGCTGGGAAGGGAGCGCTGTCCCTAATTCAAACATCATTAAGTGGCTGCAATTTTATGGAATTGATGGGGGGGGAAGAGGGACGAGGGAGTCCCCTTGCTGCTCCCTCAGCCAGCCCTGCCACCACGGTGGCAGCAGCAGCACCTGCCAGGTCAAGCGCAGGGAAAAGGAGGTGAGGAAGAGTCTGGGGGGGAAGGCGAGCCCCAGCAGGGCTGCCTAGGGAATGGGGGCTGCAGCTGCTTCCCAGCTGTGGGCTTTGCCTCCCCCCAAAAAAAACTAAAAGCATGGAAAATAATAACAATAATAATAATAATAATAATGAGCATCCTGCGCGTCTTTGTGGGCACCTCTCAGCCCTCCCGCCTGCCCTCAGCCGGGTTCCCAGCCCACGCGTGGTGCTGCCAAGGATTTTCCTCCTCGCCCCATCCCAATGGGGGCCGTGTCTTCCCCCCCCGGGCTCAGCCTGCAGCCGTTTGCTGCCCGGGACGGCGGCGGGGCCGCCGGCAGCATCCTCGCCTTCGTCTTTCCTCTCCTGCCCTCCATCGGAAGGAAGGGAGCCTTCACCCTGCGCGGGGATGCTGCGGCCGGGGGGGCCCGAGCGGGGCCCGATCCCCGCACCCCCAAGCAGTCTGCCCTCCTGCCGCCCAGGAGGAGGAGGAGGAGGAGGAAGGCAGGATGTTCTGCCGCCCCTTCGCGGCTTTTCCCCGGCCTCCTCCGTCTTCCGATCGGCGCGCGATTAAAGGTTTCTCTAAATCTGTTCGCATCCCCTTCACGTGGGGCCCGCCGCTGCCCGCTGTATTGCCCTTTAGATGCCTCTTCCTTTTTTTGTTTTACAATTGTTGTATCAATATAATGCTTCCTTTCTTCCTCTGTCTCTATAGATACAGATATACAAGGCAAACTAAAGGTTTCGGCCGCTATTCAGCGCCTCCTCATTTGTCCCGGAGCCCTAACAGTGGTGCCCTTTCTCTTCTGGCTGCTTTTCCCTGCTTCTGGAGCAGCAGTTATGGGAGAAGCAGATGGCTACTGATTGGGTGAGCTTTGTGGCTTTAATACTGAATACTTTATGGAAAAGGACTTTATCATGCTTGGTTGGTCAGAGGAACAACGGGATGAGATTTATGACGAGAGAAAATAAATCTTTCCAAGTTGCAGGCTCCTTCACACACCCCGCGTCGAGCTGCCGTGGCAGGGATGGAGCCGAAATCCTCCGCATCCTTCTTTCCGTCTGCCCTGCCCTCTGTCTGTCTTGCCTTCTGGTGCTCTCCCTGCTCCTCCCTGCACCCACCAAACTTTGGGGGGCTCTCGCTCAGGCCTGGCCAGGGGGCAGCCACCCTCTGGAGGGGCTCAGCACCATGCATGTCACGCACCCCCCTCGAGCAGCCGTGGGGACACCCTAATGCCCAGACCCTGCGTCCCCTGGAGATGGGGAGCTGGTCTCAGTACCTCCGCTTTCCTCTCCCCTGCCCTGAGAAGCTAAAGCCAGGTGAAAGCTTTGTGGGGTTTATATGAGCCCTGGTGCTGCTGCCAGGTAGGGCGAGGAAGGGAAACACTGTGCCGAGAGGCAAAATGGTGAGGTACAAAGTCAGAAGAAATTCATAGCCAGCTAAGGGAAAAGAAAATAATAATCCGAAGCACGCTGCTGAATATCCTTTAATACGTGGAAGCAGGTCCTGTGCTGGCTCAGGAAGAAGTTCAGGGGAAGTTCAGCCGGGGTGCCAGTGGCATCCCCCAGCCGGGCATGGAGCTGCATCCTGCAGGAGGCCGGGGACTGGCGTGGGGGGCACCCGAAACTGGGAGAAGGGGCTGGTGGGTGGAGGGAGATGCTGGGGGGCGAGGGCGGTGGGTCCCTCCTGGGAGCCCCGGGGAAGGGCCTGTGCTGCCAGAGGCCTAGCTGTGGTGGCTGCCTGGGGGAAGGCAGCAGCTCCACACGTGTTTCTCCGGGCATCGGGAGAGCTTTGGTTCAATCCCACACGTGGGCACCCCCGGGGGCTGCTTCCTGGCCACGCAGCCTGGGACAGTGCAGCTCTGAGCATCCTTTATGGTGCCCCCCCCCTCCATAAATCCTGGGGAGTCCCCTGGGTGAGCCAGACGCAGCGGGTGCCCCCACGTCCCTGCGTTTCGGCGCTGCTCGTGTCGCCCTTGGGCTTTTCCCCATGCTCCAGACAAAGGCTCTGGGCTCCTCCAGCGAGCGGGGCTCCGGCTGCGCTCCCCCAGCGTGGCTAAACGGGAGGTGAACCCACAGGCAGCGGGGTGTGCATGTAAAGGCGTCGTTCTGCGAGGCTCAGCGGCACCCGTGCCCGGCACCCAATTTCTGGCAGCATCCGAGGCTGCCTCAGCGCCCCAAAGTGCCCCGGCTGTCCTCGTTAGTCTCGGGGAATTTCGGTATCCGACGCCGTGTCGCAGCGGCTGCCCGGTACTTGGTGTGCCGTGGTGGCCCTTAAAATTGTCGCCGATGGAAATAACGTCCGTTTTCTTTCCCCCGCTAATGAGAGACAATTGGACAATTTATGTCACAAAGCGAGGGCTGCAGCATTTAAAAGAAAAAATAAGAGAGAGAGAAAAAAACGGGAAAAAGGAAAAAAAATCCGCCTCTGAAGCAGGAATTAAGATCCAAATTTTACAGAAATTTTACAGACTCCCGTATTTTTAATGTTTTGTCCGTCTCCGTTTGGGGAGACGCTGGGTTTTGCTGAATTAATAAGATAAACGTTGAAAGCATATTACAGGCAGCCTTTAATCCTAATGCAAGGAAAATCGTAATTATGTCGAGGATAAGTGAATTTGAAAGCCAAACATCAGCCCACTCTCTGATTGCAAGCAGCGCTCCGTTCGCCGCTGGGAACGGCTTTGTGCCTTCTTTTGTTCAGCCCGGGCTTTTTATTTTCTATTTTAATTTGGGGGCGTTTGGGGTTTTGTTTCGTCCGCTCGCGGTCGCTGGGTGGTTTCTGAAGCCCGAAACGCCGGGCGGGGAGGGGGGGAAGCGGCCGAGGCTCCCCGAGCTCCCCGGCTGGGCGGAGAGGGGGTACCGGGGGGCCAGGGGGGGCCGGGGCAGGGCCGGGGGCTGCCGGGGACCCCCGGGGCCGCCCCGTCGGGGGCCGCTACCCCTATGGGACCGCGGCTCCGGGAGGCAGAGCCGTCGGGGGGAGAGCAGTCGGGGACGGAGCCCCCTGCCCCCATCCGCTGGGAAGAGGCTGCGGGGGGGTCTCCCCATCGCCCCCACTTTTCCTCCGCTCGGCGGGGCCAGGTGAGGGCCGGGCGGGCCGACAGCGAGCGGGCGGCCCCCGAAGGGGTTAAAGGGAGGGGACGTGGGCTGTCACGCGTCATTGGGCAGCTTATGTGCGGCAAACAAAAAGTGTGGGGCTGCCCGCCGCTCGCTCACTGCACCGGGGCCGGCTGCTCGGCTCGCCACCCCGCTCCAGCCCTGCCTCCAACCCTTCCCTCCCCTTCCCCGGGCCATGGAGCGGCGCTGAGGCCGCCGGCAGCGGAGGCAGAGGAGGCCGGAGGCAGCGGGGGCCTTTGTGCCGCTCGCCGGGGCGAGGAGGGTCCCCCCCGCTCCCTGGTGAGTACCCCCCGGCCGGGGGGAGCGATGCCGGGGGGGCACGGACGGCCCTGCCCGCATCCCCAGACCCTGCGGGAGCGGCCCCGGCCCGGACAAAGGCAGCGGCCGGGGGGGGTCGGGAGGGGGCTGGGGGGGAGCAGCCGGGGGGTGGCCGGGGGGGGCTGCAGGAAAGTTTGGCGGGGGTCGCTGCCCGCCGCTCGTTTCGTTGCGGGGAATAACGCCCCCCCCCTCCCCGGGCTGCGCCGCAACGGGGAGGCGGCGAGAAGGAGCCCCCCCGGCCCCCTTTCCCGGCTGGGGGCTGGCAACGGGAGGGGGGCGAAAAGGCCGGGGGGTGCCGGGGCTGGACCCCGAAAAACGGAGGGGGAAGGCGGCGGAGAGGAGCGCGCGGCGGAGACGAGCGGGCAGCTTGCTCCCGAGCAGCCTCGAAAGGACCAAATTGGATGGCAGATGGGGCGGGGGGAAGGCGGCATGAAAACTAATCGGGTTGCGAAGGGAAAGGGCACCCGCAGCCCTGCGGGGAGCGCCGGTGCTCGGTGCCCGGTTCCCATTTCCCGGTGCCCGGCTCCTTCCCCCGCCTCCTCCGCCCGGCTCCGTCCCCTCGCATCTCGGGAGCCGGGGCTCCCCCTCCTCCATAAATAACCGCGGCGAGGTAAAAATAATTACCTCTGCTTGCTGCTTTTAATTAAAGTCTCGGAGGGAAAGTGCCGGATTATGGTAATGAGCAGCCACGCGTCCCCCTCGCAGAGCGGCCCGGGAGGGCAGCGGGCATGCCAGCGCCGGCAATGACGACCCCCGAAACCCCCTGGCCCCGCTCCCCGCCGGGGCTGGGGTCCGCAGGAGGATTTCTCAGGGTTTTCTCGGGGTTTTCTCTCCCCCGGTTCCCCCCGGAACCATAAATCACGGCGCAGCCTCCCCTGAGCTCCTTGCCTCCGTTATTTTCTCCTTTTCCAGCGCTGCTGCTTTTCCTATCGAAACCCCGAAAGGCAAACACAACTACCTCTTTTTTGTCCTTTTGTTGTTGTGGTGGTTTTTTTCTTCTTTTTTTTTTTTTTGGGGGGGGGAGGGTGTTTTGTTTTGTGGTTTTTTTTTTTTTTCCCCCCACCCTTTTGTTTTTATCCCCCCGGCGCCGCCGTAACGCGCCCGCCTCGCCCCTCTCTCCGCCCGCAGGGATGGAGGACGCCGGCGTGCAGAGGGGGCTTTGGGACGGGGACGCCAAGACGGTGCAGCAGTGCTTGACTGACATTTTCACCAGCGTTTACACCACCTGCGACATCCCGGAAAATGCCATTTTCGGCCCCTGCGTCCTTAGCCACACGTCGCTCTATGACAGCATCGCCTTCATCGCCCTCAAATCCACCGACAAGCGCACCGTGCCCTACATCTTTCGGGTAAGCTCCGCTCCCGGCTCGGGGGCAGCTGCCGGCTCGCTCCCCCCGGGGCTCCGGTGCCCGACGGGGGCCGGCCCGGCCCGGCCCGGTGCGCGCCGTCGAGGCGGGCTGGCTCCCTACGGCGGCGCCTTGCAGGTGGACACGTCGGCGGCCAACGGCTCGGCCGAGGGGCTGATGTGGCTGCGGCTGGTGCAGTCGGCCCGGGAGCGGGAGGAGCAGAACCTGGAGGCCTACATCAAGAGCGGGCAGCTCTTCTACCGCTCCCTGCGCCGCATCGCCAAGGACGAGGAGCTGCTGGTGTGGTACGGCAAGGAGCTCACCGAGCTGCTGCTGCTCGGCCCCGCCCGGGCCCCCGCCCGCGCCAACGGTGGGTGTCCCTCCCCAAGACCCCCCAGTTTTCCCCCTCCGTCCCTTTCCCCGACGGCGGGAGGCGAGGGGACAGCGGGGCCGGGAGGGGGGCCCGGCCCCAGCTCCCCTCCTCGTCCCCCGTGGCCCCGAGGGGGCGGCCACGCTGACTGCCCCCCGTGTCCCCCTCCCCGTCCTCCCGTGTCCCCGCTCAGGCTCGCCGCCCTACGCGTGCCCCGAGTGCAGCCAGCGCTTCCAGTTCGAGCTGCCCTTCGCCGCCCACCTGCGGTTCCGCTGCCCCAAGAGGCTGCACGGCGCCGGCACCGGCCCCGCCGAGCCCCCCGGAGGCAAGGAGGCCGCTGGCAAGGAGCCGGAGGCCGCCAAGTTCTGCAAGCCGGCCGGGCCGCTCCACCACCCCTTCCCCGACGGCACCGCCGCCACCAAGCCCTCCACGGACTTCCACAACCTGGCGAGGGAGCTGGAAAACTCCCGCGGCGCCCCCGGCTCCGGAGGCTCCCCGGGGAGGCCGGCGCCCCCCGACGGCGCCCCCGAGGCGGCCGGGGGCAAGGCGAAGCGGCGCTACCCCGAAGAAGAGGAGCGGGGCCGCTTCCCGACGGAGCGGCCGGGGCTGCCGTCGGCGCCCAAGGAGGAGCTGGTGTGCACCCCGCAGCAGCAGCAGCAGTACCGGGCGGCCGGCTCCTACTGCGGCCTGGAGGAGGGGGGCCGCCTCTTCGCGCCCCCCAGCCCCGAGACGGGCGAGGCCAAGCGCAGCGCCTTCGTCGAGGTGAAGAAGGCAGCCCGCGGCCCCGAGCCCGACGGCACGGCCGAGGAGGGCCAGGAGCGCGCTTCTCCCCCGGGGACGGGCACGGGGGGGCCCGGGCCCGGCGGTGGGGAGCCGGGGCTGTGCCCCCGCGGCTCCGGGGGGCCCCTGGGCGCCCGGCTGGAGGGGGGCAGCCCTGCGCGGGGCAGCGCCTTCAGCACCGTGCCGCAGCTCGGCGGCGGCCCTGGCGGCGGCCCCGGCGGGGCGGAGGAGCGCAAGAGCGCCTTCTCGCAGCCCGCCCGCTCCTTCCCCCACGGGCCGCCGCTGGTGCTGGGCCAGAAGCTGGGCGGCCTGGGCGAGCCGTGCCCCGACGGCACCTCCGCCGCCCCCGGCCGCCTGTACGCCGCCGAGGCGCTGGCCGTCAAGCTGCCCGGCGGCGGCGGCGAGGGGGCGGCGGG
This sequence comes from Anser anser, assembly GCF_964211835.1. Taxonomy (NCBI): domain Eukaryota; kingdom Metazoa; phylum Chordata; class Aves; order Anseriformes; family Anatidae; genus Anser; species Anser anser. The sequence continues at coordinate 47,720,865 of NC_139724.1, read as the reverse complement.
AGGCGGCGGCGGCCCCGGGGGCGGCCCGGGGGGCGGCCCGGGGGGCGGCGGGGGGCTGCCCAAGCAGAGCCCCTTCCTCTACGCCACCGCCTTCTGGCCCAAGAGCTCGGCGGCGGCGGCGGTGGCGGCGGCGGCGGCGGGGCCCCTGCAGCTGCAGCTGCCGTCGGCGCTGACGCTGCTGCCGCCGTCGTTCACGTCGCTGTGCCTGCCGGCGCAGAACTGGTGCGCCAAGTGCAACGCCTCCTTCCGCATGACCTCGGACCTGGTGTACCACATGCGCTCCCACCACAAGAAGGAGTACGCGCTGGAACCCCTGGTCAAGCGGCGCCGCGAGGAGAAGCTCAAGTGCCCGATCTGCAACGAGTCCTTCCGAGAGCGGCACCACCTCTCCCGCCACATGACCTCGCACAACTAGCCGGGGGGCACGGCGGGGGGCACGGCGGGGGGCGGCGGAGGCGGCGGCTTACGAGTACATTGTTTAAAATGTCATATATTGCAACATATTGATGCATTTGTCATACGTTTCTACTTAAATTATTGAGCACTTATGGTTTAGGTGTAAGAATAATTCTATGTCAGGGTAAATTTTTATTTTAGATATGAAGCTACGGGGGGCGGCGGGGCGGGCGCCGTCTGCGCCGGGCTCCGCTCGCACCGGGCTCCGTTTGCACCGAGTCCTCTTGCACCGGACTCCGCTTGCACTGGGTCCGTTCACACCGGACTCCGCTTGCACCGGGCTCCGCCGCCCGCCCGCCGCCCCCTTCACCCCCGCCGCCCGCCCCCGCGTGTAACTTCGTGCCCGTGAAATGGAGTCTCAATAGTTCCGTGTTTCTTTTCATCCCCTCTTTCCCCGCCACACGCACCCCTGGAAAAGATTTATTAAACTTTATAGTTTATCTGGGTATGTTGGATGCTTTGACAATAAATGACTTTATTTTCTTCAACGCGGCTGCACGTTACTCGGCGCCGGGGTGGTGGTGGATTGGTGGTGATGGTGGTGGGAGGATGGTGCTGTGGTCGTGGTGCTGGGGTCGTGGTGCCCGTCCCGGTCCCGGTCCCGGTCCTCGTCCCCCGCAGACCCGCGGCTGCCCCGCACCGCCCCGCGCTCGCCACTCGCTGCTTCCCCTCTCGGTCCTGCCGCGCCTGCCCGCTCCTTCGTTTCGGTCTGAATCGCATTCTTCCTTTCCTCCTCTCTTTCATTTTTCTTTCTTTCTTTCATTCTTCTTTATTTCTTTCATTCTTCCTTCCTTTTTTAAAAAATTTCCCCTTTTTTCTTTCTTTTTATTTCCTTTCTCTTTCCTTCTTTCCTTCCATTTTCTCTCCATTTTCCTTTTCTTCTTTCTCTTCCCCTGCTCCCGTTTTCCTCTTTTCTCTCTCTACTGTCTTTATATTCTTCTTTATATATAGAAAGAATATTCTATTACTTCCTTCCGTTACATTTTTTTACTTTCCTTCCTTTTTCCTTTCTCCGTTTTCTTTTCATTTTTCCTTTCTCCTTTTCCTTTTCACCTTTTCCTTTCTCCTTTTCCTTTTCCCCTTATTCTTTTAATTTCTATTTTCTCTTTTTTTCTCCCCTTTCCTTTCTCGTTTTCTCTTCTTTATTTTTTCTTTTGATTTCTCCTTTCTACTTTTTCCTTTCGCCGTTTTTTTTATTTTTTTAAATTTCTTCTTTCTCCCTTTTCCTTTCCTCTTTTTCTTTTAATTTCTCCTTTCTCTGTTTTTCTTTTTCTTTTTCTTTTTCTTTTTCTTTTTCTTTTTCTTTTTCTTTTTCTTTTTCTTTTTCTTTTTCTTTCTTTTTCTTTTTTCTTACTTATTCCTTTTTTACTTTCCTTTCCCCTTTCTCCGCTCTGCTTTTCGCTTTTTCGTTTTCCTGTTTCCTCTCTCCCTTTTCCTTTCTCCGTTCTTTTGGATTTTCCCCTCTCCCCTTTCTCCTTCCCTTTTCCTTCCCAGCCCTTCCCACACCCCCAGCCCCCATAGCTCCGTCCCACCCCGCACCTCGCCCCACCGGGACCCTTCTCCCCCCGGGGGTGCCCAGACCCCGGGTACGCAGGTGGGGGGGCTGGGGGGTCGCCCTGGGGGCTCGGCTGAGGTGTGTGGGGCTCTGGGGGGCTGGGAGCCTCTCTCCAGGGCGAGAGGGACTTTTTTGTCCCTTGAAGTGTATTTTGATTTCTCTTTTTTGCTTTTTTCCCTTTTTTCCCACACCTCCGCCCCCGCCGGACGCGTCCATCCCGGGAGCGCGCTCAGCCCCGCCTCTCCGCGCTTAATTGCGCTTTAATTACCGCGGCTCCTCAGCGCTCCCTAATGAGCTCCCAGCCGCTCAGGGGGGTTTTCCCGGTGCTGGGGGTGCTGGGGGTGGTTTTGGGATGTCCGCATGCTCCCGGGGCCGCTCACGGGCGGGCACTGCCACCTAGCGGGGCTCCTGCCTCTCCTCCGGCCCCGGGCAGCCCCGAGGATGAGGAGGGGCCTTCTTCAGCCTCCCTCCTCTGGCCTTCCCAAGAGCGGGATAAGCGCCCACTTTTTGCCCGTTGAGGCTCTCCCTTGCCCTCTCCGGGCTCCGGCTGGTAGAAGAACCACGCGTGGCTGCCAGTCTGGTGCTGGGCACGCCGGTGGCGGTGGAAAATCGGGTACGGAGCCCCCGTCGTAGCAGCCATCTCCAAAAGCAAGCCCTGCAACACTGAGTACATAAGAAGGGGCAAGCTGTACGGTTCGCTGGATGCTGGGCATGCTCCTACTTTGGCAGGGAAATTGCAAACGTCTCACTCGGGGAGGGGGAAATATTCCTGAGGTACCGGCAGCAGGCAGACAACAAGCGCGCACCAAGCACCAGGCCAATGGGGAAAGCTGCTGTCAAGCTCGGTGCTGCTCTGACAACTGCTGGAGTGCACCTGTCTGTTTTCCAGCAGAGGCTCCTGCTCACTTCTAAAGAGTTTTGCCTTACTTTTAACCAAGAGCCCTCCTCTCCAGGCACCGCAGCTCGCACCAGCACCCTGTTATCCCCTCCGTTTGCCTCCAGTTCGCTCTGTAACCGAGCCTTGAATAATTTAGGTAGCATCGCGTCAGCCTTCAGAGGCTGCTGGTGTGTGTGTGTGTGGAAGGGCTGCAACTGCCAAAGGCAATTAAATTGGATTATTCCAGGAAGTGAGCTATTAGCGTTATTTATTTATTTAGATTCAAGCCTTCCTTTCCCCCCCCCCCCCCCCCTTTTTTTTTCTCTCCACTGCATGGGCACCGCTCGGCCTCACGGAAATGCTCGCAAGGGAAATCACCATCTGACAGCTCCTCGCGGGGTCCGTGTACCCCCTGGATCCCAAAAGGATGCTCACAGCCCCCACGGGCCCACGGTGGGTCAGTGAGTGCAGACCGTGTGCTTTATGGGGCTGACTACTGCAGCTGGAAGGAGTAACTGAGCTTTTGACCTTCCTTCAGGTATGTGCATCTATATTTAGGGGCATCTATATTTATACACATGTGTATATATATAAACACGCGTATCCGTACGGGCATATATATATTATATCCTGAGCTGCAGGAGCACCCCACCCGCACCAGCCCGTGCCGTGTGCGACCTTCAGCTTCCTCGTGAGGCATGCCGGAGGCTCGGCCTCCTTCCTGCCGAACCCGAACCCCGCTGATGGCTCCAGACAGGATTTGGGGGGGTATTTGGTTGGAAAAATGCTGATTTATGTGAGTGATGAGGCAGGGAGGGTATGGAGGTGTCGGCTTGTGTGGAGGCAAGATTTTCCCGATGGCTTTTTGGGAATGAAAGAAAGACTTTTGGGGAGTCTGGAGAGGGAGAAAGGGGGATGTTGGCACCAGCGATGGATGCCTTTGTGCTGGGAAGAAATCTGGCTGGTGGGGCATGGGGTCAGTCTTGGGGTTGGGGCATGTCTTGGGGTCATGGCACCGTCAGTGGGAGGCCATGTGGATGCTGTTCCCAAATTTTGGGAACCGGGAAGGGGGTGCCGCTGGGTGCTGACACGGGCAGTGCCAACGAGGGTGCTCTTGGGGGCGAGGGGCTCGCTGCGAGCCCCCCGGGGATGCTGCCCAGCGCCGGGCTCAGCCTCAGGGCCTGGTGTGGGATGAGACAGGAAGGAGGGGAAGGGAAGGGAGGGGAGGGGAGGGCAGGGGGCTTCTCCGGCAGCCCCCAGCCCTGGCGGAGGCGCAGCTGCCGGCTGTCATCTCCCGGCGGGGCTGCAACCCAACGCCGCCGTGCCCCGGAGGAGCCCCGGGGCTCGCAGCCGCTCCCCCCCCGTAACCTGAGGCGCAGCCCCGGCTGGGGGGGGGGTGTCCATGGGGGAGGGCGTGGGTCTATGGGGGGCGGCCCCGCACCCCCCGAGCCCGGGCTGGGGGCTCGGGGCTCCGCACAGGTGCGGTGCCCCCCCGGGCGCAAACAGCGGGCGGGAGGGGCGGCCCCCTGCCGCCGGTGCTGGGCGGTGGAGCGGGGATGCGGCGCCCTCCTCCCGCCCTTCCTCCTCCTCCTCCTCCTCCTCCACCTCCCTCCCGCCGGCAGCATGAGCCCGGCCTTCCTCCTCCTCCTCCTCCTCCTCCTGCCCGCCCGAGCCCGGCGGGAGCGGCTGCCCGGCGGGGCGCCGGCGGGACGCAGCGCCCCCGCTCCTTCCTCCTCCTCCACCTTCTCCTCCTCCTCCTCCTCCTCCTCCACCTCCTCTTCCTCCTCCTGGGCCGCGGGGCCGAGCCGCTTCCCTCGGAGCCGCCCGGGGCGGCGGCGGGGCCGGCTGTACTGCCGGGTGGGCATCGGCTTCCACCTGCAGCTGCACCCCGACGGCCGGGTGGACGGCGCCCACGACGCCAGCCCGCTCAGTGAGTGCAGGGGACGGGGGGGTGCCGCGCCGCGCTTGCCCTCCAAGCCCCCTTTTTCCACCTGGCCGCTCTCCCACCCTTGCCCCATAGCTGGTGGAGCCGTGGGAGCCATCCACTTGCGGCCTTCAGGCCTGCGCCGTGGGATGTGGGTGGCGGGCATGTGCCGCTGCACGGCGCTTCGCGGCGTCGAGGTGCAGCCTCATGGGCATGGGGACAACGCCACCGACCCCCACCAGGTGCCCCTTGGTGTGGGGCCTGTGGGAGCCTTGCTTCCTCCTTAAAATAAACATGGGAAGTGGTGGAGATCTGATACCGTGGGGCCGGGGGCTTAAGTGTGGCATCGTGTTTTCTCTCGGCATGTTAATCCCTGCACTCCTTCCTCCGGGGCCACTTTGTCCCAGGGGGAAAACAGAGCCCCGGGAGCAGCCGCTGTGTGCCCCGGGGAGCTGTGGTGTCGGTGAGAGGACGGGAGGGGACATTGGGTGGTGGGGACATGCTGGGACACCTGTGCCAAGGGGACAGTGAGACTGTGCAGGGGTGCAAAACATGTTGTTGGTGGTGAGGAGCGATGCTTGGCCCTGCTGTGGGATGAGCTATGGGTCCCATGTGCCCTCCTAGGATGGGGAGCTTCAGGAAAAAGCTGATGTTGGTGGTAGTTTCAGCCCCAAATCTGGCATGCACTTCTACATCCAGGTTTGTGAGGAGTTGGGGTGAGGTGAGTGGCAGCAGGCTGGCTGCAGAAATGCGGGACTCCATGCTCCTGTGGCTTCCTTTCTCGCCCTTGCCCACTGCCCAGAATTTGGAGATCTGAGCTACGGCAGTCAAACCTTGCTGGCCAGCACCCAAAATGAGGGATTTCCCCAGGTGGGAGCTTGTTCTGTCACAGCTGAGGCCGAAATCACCCCCTAAACCACAGCTCCTTGCAAACCCCTCAGCACCTGTGCAGCCAAGACCAACTTGTGTGGCTGTACTTGGCTCTGAAACTGGTGAGAAATTTGTGGGGGAAAAAGAGTTTTTCCTGGTGCTGTGGATCCCAAGCGGGCCCAGCAGCACTGGCACAACTTGTGAAGCCATGGGGCTGGCTGGGAAATGAGGCACCCCTGGTTATTTGCAAAAAAGTGTCCTCAGCCCCAAAGCCCTTTGCTTTGTCCATCACGGGCTTGTAGCTTAGGGCAAAGCTCCCGCCAGCTAAAAATAATAATAATAGGACAAAACCGATACCAGTACTGGAGTAAATGCAGGTTTCTATGAGTGAACAAGCAGCTGGGTTGCACAGAGGCAGGTTGCTGAGGAGCAGGGTCTTTTGGAGGTGAAATACAAACGTAAGCTTTTTATTTTTTATTTTATTTTTAATTTGTCATGCTGATGTGGAGGGAACTGTGATTTATTTTGGGATTTCTGTCATCCTAGGTATTTTGGAAATATTTGCTGTGTCTCAGGGGATTGTAGGAATACGAGGAGTTTTCAGCAACAAATTTTTAGCGATGTCAAAAAAAGGAAAACTCCATGCAAGTGTAAGTAAACCCCCGATTATCAGTACATACTGTGTATTAACGGCGTAGCGACAGCTGCACACACACGTGTGTGCGGCAGCGTTGCTCCGGGGCACCTGCGGCTGCCGGGAGGGCTCTGCAGGGCCGAGGGCAATGGCTTGCGGGAAGTGTGGCTGCCTGCCCTGTGGGGATGAGCCCAGCCTCACGGCCGAGATGTGGGTGTTAGCGATGTGCTCGGGCTGCACAAGCCCACAAGTTGACATAAAGCAGTATTTATGTGCTTGCAAAACTCCCTCGAGTTTTGTCGGAGCATTACTCCTGGAACCTAATGATGCAGAAATGGTGAGCGCGTCACTGCTAATTTCTGCGAACTGGATGGAGAGGCTGGGGAAAGTGGGAATGTCTGAGTGAAGGTAAAACAGGGAAAGATGAGCACAGCAGAAACAGTGTAGGTAGAGAGGAGCTGGCAAAATATACAGTTAAAACATGAGATGAGACCAAAGCAAACATGAAATGAGATGGAAGCATCGCCAAGTATGGTCCCCAACCCTCCCCTGCAGCTCATAATGGCCCCATTATTCCCCTCGACATCTCGAGGCATGCCGTGGTGCAGGCAGAAATTAAATCAAACCCTGTCCATGCATGGTTAATCGCTGCTATAGACAGGGCAGCGTGGAAGCGACCTTGGTGAGGGTGATGAGCAGTGGGACGAGGGCGCACGATGCTCTACTCTGATGAAAGCTGTCAATTTGTAGAAACTTGACCCAAACGCTTGAAGATGGCTGGGCTGAAGAATACCGATAATGCAAAGCCTGCATCTGTTGTTCCTCCCTGCCTCGGCGGGATAAAGTTATTTCATGGCCTAATGAGTGTGCAGCAGCACAAAGCGCGCCCTGTGCCCGTCACTCACGGCTCCGCTTTGATGCAGGAGCCGCTCCGGTGCCGTTGTGCTGTGCTGTGGATCACACCATGCCTGCGGGCCTCTGGGCTCCTCTGAAAACAGCTCTCTGGGTTCGCAGCTTCCCAGGAGAAGTGCCTGGGTTGGACCTAAAACTTCCCCGTGGTGTGGGCAATGCAGTTATCTTGCCCGAGCATTGCTGTGGCTGTCAGGTCATCGTAGAGCAGCTGGTGTGAGCAAAGCTGTGTCCAGAAGGGGGATGGTTGTGCATGGGCGGTGCAGCACCATGGGTTCATAAAAAGAAGGGAAAGCAACCATGAGTTGCCAGGATCACATTTCTTCGATGCAAAGAGTGAAAGGAATCTTAATTCAAGGTGTTATGGGGGAAAAATGTACTGCATGCTGGGGATTCTGTGCCTTGCATTGTAGGGTTCAACTTTTCTGGTTCAATTAGGAGTTGAAAATCCATCCCAGCCCCATGGACCTTTGGGTGGTTGTGAGTGATGGATAGCTGGCATTACATGCTGTCATTGGGGTCAGGACTTGCTCAATGTGCCTTGCATTTTCTTCTGGAGATGTGGCTGCAGTCAAACACCTTACCCCTGTGCCTGCTCAACTGGCAGCCCCTAAACCTGCTTCTTTGCCGACTTGCATGAGAAATGCTTCTTTTTGTTGGGATGACAGGGAGTAGAGCTGATGGTTCATGGTGGTGGGCTGCCTTATTCCCAAAACCCCAGTGCTGGGAGACTGTGCAGCCCCACTTACAGGAGGCAATGCTGTGCTTGTTTTACAGATAGCAGGGGACAGAATGACCCCAGTTGATTTCAGAAGAAAATGGGGGGTTATAAATAACTCCAATGCAATTACAACCTGCATGCCAGCTGCCCTCGTAGGTTATCAGGCACAGGTCTGGTGCCAGAGTGATGTGTGCAAGGAGATGGAGGGGGCTTTGGGGCCCAAATTGCAGGGTATCCGCTGTGCTTGGAGCGGTTTGGGAGAGCGAAGGTGGTGCTAACCCATCTGTGTGTCCTCCCTTGCTTTCCACAGGCGCGTTTCACATCCGAGTGCCAGTTCCGGGAGCGCTTCCAGGAGAACAGCTACAACACCTATGCCTCAGCCGTGCACCGCGGCCGGCGCTCAGGCCGCGAGTGGTACGTGGCCCTCAACAAGCGGGGCAAGGCCAAGCGGGGCTGCAGCCCCCGCGCCCGCCCCCAGCACGTCTCCACGCACTTCTTGCCCCGTTTCCGACAGCCCCCCCCGCCGCAGCTGGCCTTCACCGTCACCCGGCCCGAGAAGAAGCCGCCACCACCGCCTCCGCCACCACCACCAAAGAAAATGGCGGCAGCCACCCCGCCGCGGCAGAGCCATGGCCCTGTCAAGTACCGGCTGAAGTTTCGCTTCGGGTAGCTGTGCCACGAGGAGGCTGTGGGGGATTTTTGGGGAGGAGCGGAGCCCGGTACCCCCCCTCATTCCCAGATGGGACGGATGTGGGGACACTGCTGGTGGCTGAGGGATGGATCAGAGTGGGCACTGCTGCCATGGATGGGGAGCGAGGTGCAGGCGTTGCTCTGCTGCTGCTGAGGGAAGCCATGAGGGGCCTCTGCCTCGGACATGTTTTCTTGCACTGTTTTCGCTGGTGATGCTGTTGACAATCATTTTCGTACAAGAGTTACGTCCAGAGCCAACCTCTCAAGTGCCAGAGGGTTTTCAAACTGTGTTGGCAATAATATATTTCTTTGTAAAGGCTGTTAAGGGGAGGACGGCCATTTGCAGATGTGCAGCCCCGTGGATACACTGATCAGAGTTTGTCTGCACACACCTGGAAAATGTTTATGCTGAACCTGTGGGGAACCATAAAACCTCTGCTCTCCTACCAGGGCCTCACCCAGCACTTCATTAATTAATTTAAATGTGATGGTGGTATTGTAAGGAAGAGCTTGGTGTGGCAGCACTGGCAGCGAAGCTGTTGCAGGTTAATGTGAGCAGGATGGGCTAAAAACCCCTCCTGGTCCCAAACGGGTTTGCTGGTCAGAAGGAGGCTGACAAGGCAAAAATAAATGGGTAAATACCTCTTTTAAACTAAAAGCAGTCTGTAGCTGACTTGAGAGATTTTTAAGCAATAAAGGTAACTTTTTGAGTGTGTCAACCTTCTTGTGTTTCACAAGCCGTTTCAGCCTTGCTGTGCTTCTATTTGCAGCTGGCAATTGCATCTGAACCCTTTGCGAGGGGCACAGAGCTGCCTGGCCTCCGAGGCGCGGGGTTAATGAGCAGGCATGCTGCAGGCAGCCCTGCAAAGGGCACCGGGACACATGCCCTGCTGCACGTCACCCGCTGCAGGACACTTGCATGATGCCTTGAGCTCTTTGTCAGCAAGCTGCAGACGGTGCTATTGCACAATGTGCACCGACTCCTAAAACTCGGTATTTTTTTTCCTCTTCCCTTTGCTTTCTGAGTCATCTTTTACCACAGCCTTTGCAGATATAAAAAGGTTTCAGGCATTCATTAGGCACGGAACTGCATGGAGAGAGGCGCGGCGCTTGTGAATGTCAGCTCAAAGCATGACGCTAACAAGTGCTGAAAAAACTGAAATGGAAAAAAAGCAAAAGAAAGAAAAAATAAAGCAAAAAGGCAAAGAAAAATAAAGGAAAAAGACAAATAAAAATAAAGGAAAAACAAAAATAGGGCAGAAAGCAAAAAAAAGCAAGAAAAGAGGAAAAAGGCAAAAAAAGCAGGGCAAAGGGCAAAAAAAGCAAGAAATAGGACAAAGAAAAGGCAAGAAAAAAGGGAAAAGGGCAAAAGGAGCAATGGAGGGGGAAAAGGCGAAGAAGTAAAAAAAGCAAAAATAGGAAGAAGCAGAAAAAAGCAAAAAAGGAAAAAGCAAAAGGCAAAAAAAAAAAGCAAACAAGGGAAAACAGCAAAAAGAAGCAAGAAAAATGCAAAAAAAGGGGAAAAAAGGCAAAAACCAAAGACAAAAAGCAAAAATAAAAAAAAAAAAAGGAAAAAGCCCCCAAATAAAAGAAGGTAGAGGCCCAAGGGCACCGACCAGCCCCCCCCGTTCCCGCCGGGCGTCCGCTGACCGGGCGGCGCGGGCTGCGCGTGCCGCCGGCGGCCGTTGGGGCGTCCTCGCGCCGGCCGTTACCACAGCGGCGGGCGGGAAGGGCGCGATGGCTGAGGGGCCGCCGGAGCAGCCCTTCGGCACCTACGAGCAGTACCTGGAGGCGCAGGTGACGCCGAGGGACCTCTACTACCTGGAGGTAGGCGCTGGGAGCGGGCAGAGGGGTCCCGGCGTGGGGCGAGCCGCCCCGGGGTGTGGGTGGGGTGTGGAGGAGCAGCGCTGGGCTCCTGAGGCGAGGTGGGTTGGCCAAATGCTGCTTGGCAAAGTGTTTGGTGTCCGCTAACTGCCCCGCTTCTCTCAGCGTGAGACATTTGCAGGTGGTGTGGCCGCTGTGTACAGGTAAGCCCCCCAACTGGGCTGAATTCGGTCTGAAGCGGAGCGTGGGACGTGGCAGCAGAGCTCACATGTGCAGCAGGGCTAGCCAGAAGTTCTGGGAGCTCACAAGCAAGCCTCAAGTTGCAGGTCATGGCCAGGAAGCCTGTTGTGTGAGCAGCAGTTTGGTAGCTGAGGTCTGCCCAGAGAAGCCAAAGACAGCAAGAAAACACCCGTCTGTCTAGACGTACAACATGACGTGAACACAATGGGGCTGGCTCTGATGTGCAATGCTGCCTTTGAGCCATTGCTGCACTGTTTTTTAAACAAAACGGGGAAGATCTTGCTGTGTCCAGTGCTTATGAAGCATGACTTCTAGCCTGAATCATAGTGAGGGATGCACGTGGTTGAACAAGTCACATCATGGTGATACTCAGCTGGTGCTGACCGCTGAATATTTGGTCTCTAAAAATGACAGTGCCCATTGCTCAGTGGAAAACGCTTTGGGTTAAGTCACAAAAGGTTTTCTGTCACACGCTTAGAGGCAACAGGTATTGAAAATGGTCATTGCCTACTGGTTTGTTCTCAGAAAGCGGCTCTCAGAAAGCAGCTGCCTATCCTTTTTGGCTCTAAGAAACCTGGACCTCTTCTGGCAGCTATCCTGCAGCTCCTGAAAAGTTGGCCAGAGCTCCTGGATGGGTGGAAGTGGCAGGAGGTATTTCCTGTGGCATTTTGCCTGTCAGAGCTTATCAGGTACCCCAGCCTGGAGAGGAAATACCTCACTGCCTGAGCACTGAACTCATCAGTGCTACTCTGCTGTGTGGAGGTTAATTTAACCTCAGGAATCATTTTCCAGCCAGACATATAAAAAGCAAGACACTTGTTCTTTCCTGAGGCCTCGGTGAGGTGCAGGCAGAGCAATGCAAGAAGGAACCTGCAGGCCTTCAGCTGTTCTGCTTCCTTTGCTGCTGACCGGTGTGTCTTGGGTCTGCCAGCATCTGTGGTGGCATTCAACACCGAGTGCCTAAGCCCTCTTGGTGAGGTGATGTAGAGCTGTAGCTTTGGATCTTCCTTAGGCTCAAGTGATGCACAGCCCACAGGTTACCTGCAGCCCTGCCTGCCTTGGTGCAGCTGATTTCACAGGGGTGTCGGGCAGAGTGCCTTCAGCTTTGTCCAATTACTTTATCTAGTTAAGGAAGGGCCCAGGAGCTCTTCCCTGCTTGCCAGAATATCTGCAAGGTAGTGTGGGGGCCTGCTGGGAGGTGGTTCCTCTGGGTGCAGAGCAGAGCTATGTCCCTGCAGCTCAAGTTGTCAGTGGGGGCAGCTGGGGTCCAGTGCTGAACCTGCTTCCTAACCTCGTCCCTCTTCCTCCCACAGAGCGAGGAGGTGGCGCGGCAGCTGGCAAGGCTTGGCTTCATCGGCTCCGGGGATGTGCTGTGTCAGGAGGAGTTTGAGGCCCAGCAGGCAGCAGCAGCGGGACTCACGGCATCGGCTCCTCAGAAGTAAGTGCGTGCCCATGGTGCTTCTCGCTGGGCACCTGCCCTGGAGCTTTCTGGAAGTTCTTTCACCCCTGCTGAATTCCTCCCACTCTCTCCCTCAAATGAAGCCATCCCCAAAAGCAGAGTCCTGTCTGTCAGGCCTGGTTTGTGGCAGGGATTGCATTGTGTCTCCACACCCTTCCCTTTGCTTCCAATACCCGTCAGGGACATGCAGGAGGAATGAGGCAGCTACGTTGCTTGGGAGTTGGGCTTGGTGATCCTTGTGGGTCCCTCCCAACTCAGTACGTTCTATGGTTTGAAGGTGGTAGGTATGTTTGAGACACTGAAATATTGCTGCTTGGGAACAAAGTAGTGTGCTTTGATAGGCAGGTTGTCTTTTTGAAGCTGCAGCCAAGATATAGCGGTTTTCTAACATCTCAGACTTCTGGGATTAATATTTACAGTACGGTGAACATACTGATGGGAAAGAGGTAGCGTATGAGAAGGAAAACCTTTTCTTTCTTGGGCCATTGTTAGGCTTTGAGGATTGAGTTGATTGAGTCGTGTAGTCTACAGTCCTTTTCCTGTCAACAGCAATAGGTAAGTTAGTCTTAGACCTTTGCTAGTGTTTCCTTGAGGTCAGGGAGACTGAGGTTGCTGTGGGACTGCATGTTTAACCTAGTGTAGCTGAAACATATCACTCTTAGGCTTATGAGAATGAGCACTTGGGAACTCTTAAATGTCTCAGGAGAAGGGCCTGGTTGGATATCGTTACAAGGTGTCTGCTCTTTTATGTCAGTTATTTCTCTCCCATTCTTCCAAGCCCCTGAAAAGAGCATAGATGTAATCTCCAAAAGTCTCTGACAAAGGAAGTTCAAGCAGTGCATATGGTAGGTTTCTAGGCTTTTTTTTTCCTTTTGGCTTTTGCTATCTCATACTTGTTACAGCACGTGTAACTACAGCACATGCTTTCCAAGAAAACTCAAATTGCGCTGAGAACTCAGTGCTTTGCAGAGCAGCTTCATCATATCTTGGGGCCAGTTCACTCCACTATACATTTTGTTAGCCTTTTTTCACTCTGTTTAGCCAGTCTGTAAGTGTTAACACATTTAACTGTTTTCTCTTCTGTTTTCTCCATTCGTATACCTCATGAGGGAAGGAAAAAAAGAACAATAAAACCCACAAAAAAACACCTCTCCCCTTTTCCAAATAACCAACTTTTTTTGGTGCCTTGCTGTAAATTATATACCATTGTAATAATGCATTCTTTATCAAGAGGCTGGGTGAATAGTAGAGCTGCTGAGCCATCTTTTCCTCCTGTGGTGCTCTTCTGCTTTCATACTATAGTAAAATTATCTCTTACTAATTTAGCAGCATTAATCAAGTGCCTTTCATAGTGTTTGTGGGCTGAGAACATATGTACGGAGTAGTTACGCTAACACCATACTTCATGTACAGTCCTGTAACAATTTCTATTTCAGGCATAACTTAAGCTTTTTTCAAATAATTGACTGTTGTTTCATTATATGGGGAAACTCATTTTGCAGAATTGAAGGCTTAATTATCTGAATAAAGACAAAAAGGATTTATTTTGTGTCCTACATGTTTAAACTTCCAACAGCATGTGGCTGGTACTCAGTTTGTGCGCAGCCAAATGAAGCTGATGGTGAGTGTTGGGTTGATGACATCAGGAGAGAAGGCACTGAGCTCCAGCAGCTGACTCGCTGGTCTTGTAATGTTCTTGTAAAGCGTGCTTCCAGACTGCTGATCGGTATTAATCTTACAGAGATTGCATTGGCAGAGGGAAGAACTAAAACCAGAACTCTCAGGTGCTATGTTTGCAGTGGGCTTCCATAACTCCCATTTTACTTTAAGAGTTCCTCTCTCTGTCATTCGAAACACCTAGCGCAGGCTGCATTAGTTGGCAGACTTTTGCTGTCGTGCCTCCTGCTTCTGCAGCTGTATCACTAAACAATCATAAACTTATTTTTTGGAACTGGGGTTGCCTTAAACCAAGTTTAGTAACAGGGAAGCTCTAAATTGCAACAAATGAGCTCTAAGCCTAGTTCTTGTGGAATAACGACAACCTAGCAAGACAGAAATCAACAGATGATTTCGAATAGTAGCCAACTTAAGCATAAAGAAGGTTTTCATTCTTTGGGCGCTTCTATTTTTCTGTTTTTTTTTTTTTTTTTTTTATTTTCTTAAATGTAATGGTCACTGTTTGCTCAAGAGCTGCATTTTTGTGTCTTGACTAATTAACAGTAGAAAAAGCAGCTTTGGTGTAGCGACATGTTATTACCGTATTGCAAAGCTGTCCTGATCAGAAGGGCCAGTGTGTTCCTTCAAATGTGCTCACTGCTGATGCTGTTTTCTACTGAATCTTTACCTCAGCTTTCCAAAAGCCTCTTGCTTAGTTAAATAGCCTCATCAGCTAAGGCGCGTGCTTGGTAGGGTTGGTAGGGCTTCTGTTACAAATGGTGAAAATAAGATGTGTACAAGTTGCAGAAAATGGATTTGGGTGGGCTGGTGGGGGGAGGTTGTCTGTAAAAGATCAGTTCCTTTAAAATCCTTTGCCCTTTTTCCAGTAAAAGTGGACATGGTCACAGTCTTAGGTTTGGGTGTGTTTTTGCTAAGAACAAAAGAACAGGATAATAAAAAGTGAACCACAGACTGTGAGACTCAGAAGCAGAAAATGCCTTCTGTTCTTAGCAACAAGGTTGTACATGTGTTCCTTTAGCATCTGAATTGAAGAGGGTTGAGCCCTAGGGTTTGCTTTTCTTTAACACCAGTAAACTGGAAACAAGAGTGGATTTTGTGATTTATTTTTTTTTCCTTTTCCTTTTTATTTTTATTTTTTATTAGACCATCACTAAATGCTTGTGAGGTTCTTGGTGGTTCTTTCTGTTGTCCTGAATGACAGAAGTGAGATAATTTCATGTTCCTGAAAAGTTTCATGTAACTTCTGCGATATTGATGTTAGAGAGGAGCTGTGTTTCATCTGAAAAATCCTAAAATAAATAAAACTCTGACATCAGTGCATGTCTGTTTAAATGAAGAAAGGACAGAAAAGAACTGTTATTCCTCTCAACTGCACATACAGTTTTGCCTTCTGGTGCTTTAAGTCCCTCTTCTGACTCAAGATACCGTTGCAGCAATAGGTTGTAACTGCTTTTGTGTTTTGAAGCCTGGATCCTGCTGCATGGACTTGATGACATCCGTAGCCAGATTTTAATGTGGGATTAATGCTTCTGCTTATAGGGGGGCTACTCTGCTTTCACATGTACATGAAGTGACTTCGGAATTGCACCTGAGTCTTCACTACCTCCAGGATTTAATTTTAAACACCACAAATAAAACTGCAAATTGCTTCCATTTCAACTCCTGCTCTACCCATGTCCATATTGGACAGGTGTCTTTGGCACTGCTCCTGGTCGTGGGGTGGATTCCATAGCTTTGAGTTGTCTTTGTTCCCTGTCTTATGTGCATGGAGCTACCGAAGCTGGCCGAGAAGCGGTGGCTGAAACTAGGAGGATATTTTGGACAGGAATCCTGCGTCTCTCTGCTGCAGGGTTTGAGTGCCTTACTTGATGCAGCCAGGAGGGGCCTCCCTCCACTTAAGATTCACAGCACTTGAGCTTCGGCTGACAGCTTAGTGGTATGAATGGACTCTGACAAGGAGGGGGCAGGAGGAACAAACAAGCAACTGGAACTATCCTTGTTAATTTTGTTCGTGGAAGGAAAGGCTGCTACTTCTGTTCAGAGTATCAGTGCTTAAAAACACAGGCAGGGCGTTAGAAGTGCCACATGGCTACCTCTGGGCAGGGATATTTACAGCTCTGACCAGAGAAATGCAAAAATAGTGTCTGGGTACAGGCTGCTCTGGAATGGATTGCTGTATCTCTGTCCTCTGAAATGGATCCTTTTCGTGTGTACCTCTTTTCTTTTTTCTTTTTTTTTTTTTCTTCCCCTCTTGAGAAGAGCATGAGGGTGACTTAGTAGCCCCTCAGTCTAGATGCACACATGGGAAGGGGAGAGTGTCCTGGATAGCAGCACCTCTCCCAGGGCTGCTGTTCTGTGGTTTAAAACACAAGCACTGGCCTTTGGAGCAGGGAGGTGAACCCAGAAATGTTCCTTCTGTGCAAATAGCCTGCAGGGTAGCCTTGGAGCTCGGGGGCACAGCAGCAAATGACTGAGCTCGGCTATGCTCCTGGGTGGTAGAAAGCTTTAAGCTTCATCCTCCTGAGGAGGAAATGAAACCTTGCAGCCAGCTGTTCCCAGGGCGTGTGTTAGGCTACCGCATGACAGATGTTACCTTCTCTTTTGTCTTGTGCCCTACCTGATTGAGGAGATACCTTAGCATTTATCATAGGAAGCAGGAAACGGAGCAGAAGGGGGAGCTCGTTTCACTTCTGCAGGCTCTCAGCCTGAGACAGTTGTAGATCAGTTTGCTTTCACATGTTCAGCAAGCGTCCTGCTGAGCACAGTTCATTTAACCTTTCTTTAGGTGTCTGATCCCTTTGTGCTACTCGTCTGTTCCTTCACCCAGGGGGTTTGGGCTCAGAAATATCTCTGTCCACAGAACACGTTTTTATGCATAGGGATCTTTCTCTTAAGAAAACAAACAGGTCCAATTAAAATCTGTTCCTATTACAAACAGGCTGGAAAACGAGTGTTTCTGTACATGGGTCAATAGTAGGTCTGCAGCCGTTCTCTCTTTTTTTTTTTTTTTAAAGTGTTCCTCAGTGTTATGAAATTCAATGGAAATATGTAAACTTCAGGACTCTGTACTTAACGGTAACTTAATACTTCTAATGTATTTCAATGTATGGCGATGTGGGAAATGTCAAATCCCAAAACAATTAGATATGTATGATGTTAAGTGCAGCATCTTCCTAACAAAATTGTTGGTTAGGGTCTTCCATGTGTGTGCCAGTGGTCTAACGGCTCTTCCTGCAAACAAAAAGGCAAAAGAGCAGTCTGTCAAAAGCAAGCCTTTGTTCAGTGCCCAGATTTCAAATCTGGAGTTTGACTCTTTCAAACCTTCTTCTCCTTCTTGTGCTAGAGTGACTCTGCGCAGTGCAAGCCTTGTGGAATCAGCTGTGGCTGCCAAGAAGAGACTGAAAAGCTAAATGACAACCTCTTTGTTGAAGTTCCTTCCAGAGCACTTCCCTTCTATGATTCAAGCTGTTGCCGAGTATCGCATAGGTGCTCCTTCAGACAGAAAAAGCAGAAAGGGATGGATCTGTTGATTCATAGAGGAACACAGGAAGTGACCTCTGAATACACTTGGGGATTTTAGAGGAAAGCGGTGTGATTTGGGAAGGAGCGAATGCGGAAGGTCCCTGCCTTTCCCCTTGTGGCTCATAAATTAATATGGGCTTGGACAGGGACAGTGCCTTCACTGAGGAGAGACAAAGGAGAAAGGTAGGGACTCTGCTAGCAAGTGCATCCAATTGCCTTAGTGGAAGGACACAGGGAATGTGTGATGCTCTTAGATTGCTGGGGTGGCTAGTGTCTCACAGCACAGGCTAGATTGAGGGACAACTGTTTTAAACACTTCTGGCTTTTTAGTTGGCATTAAAAATATGGAAGGAACCTACTCATTCCTAGGCCAAAATGGTGGAAGGCACCAAGGTGCTCCCCTTTGCCTTGAATCAACCACAAAAGTTCCACGGAGGCTTTGCAGAGCCTAGGCCCTGCAGATGCAGAGAGCTGCTTCTGCTTTTGTCCCCTGACAAATCTCCCCCAGAGCCATTACTAAGCTCTGATAAAATTTTTTTCTGTGATGTTATGGAAAAAGTATGGTTCATTATATTTCCTATCAACATGTCTCTGTGCTCCTAGCACTTGCTGGGACTAGAGGCCAGACGGCTTCAGTCACGTGGCTGACATTCTGCTTCTTGGCTCAACCAGAGTGAGTAAGAATTGGAGAACGTGCAAGAAAATCCATGGCAGGAGTATCTTAGACCTCTCCTGTTCTTCCTCCTTTTTATAAGCCCATAATGTGTAGATAACATTTAGATTGATATCAGTGTTGGAAGGCTTCTCGGAGTTGAATTTGTTTGAAGGTTGCACATGTCTCAGTAATTCAAGATCAGGTAAACAGAGCAATCTGGAACAGCCTTATGAATATTTCATGGTGGCCCTTCTGGCCCAGGGAAAATATCTTTTTTGGACATCTTTATGCTCTTTCCATGTTTCTTCTCCTTCTCCACCCGCTCCTTTAGAGATTGTTAAACCGGTACCTTAGTAGGAAGGGGAGGATGACCCATTCCTGACTCTAAACCTGATAGCAGGATGGAGACCACAGCTTTCTCTTTACGTTTTTATCGCTTGTTTTGCTGTTGTAACAGCAGCAGCATCCTGTTCTTAGCCATTCAGTACAAAGCAGCATGCTTTCTCAGACTAATGAAGGAAGGAGACAAGTGCAAATCCTACTCTTTTTTAGAAAACCGACTCTCTGATGTTTTTTTGTTGAGGATACAGATGTCTGGTAGCAATTTGTGCTTCTGTCACGATTTGAAATTTCTGAGTTCCAGCCATAGAAAGGAGTGGGCTTGAGAATTATTTCACCCTTGCTTCTTAAGCACAAAGTAGAATTAAATAGTGGGAGATGAGTTAGTTGGTTGTGTCTCAGAACTGTGCTAGTTGGTAGCATCAGTGCTAGGTGCTGATGGCTGTGGTCTCTATCCCTTATGAGGCTTAAAATTGTTCTGCATTTCCTGCTTTATCTTGTCACCTACACCAGTCTCGTGTCTAGAGGTTTTCCACCCTCTTTAAAGCTCAATTTCTCTAGAAAAATAAAGCCTCTTTCACCTACGTTCAGTCTTCACTTTCAGGCAAATAACTATAAATCTGTAAATGATCATATACCTCTAATGCCTTTTTTTTTCCATTTCCTATATGTCCTGGTAAGGAAGGACATAAATATCATCACAATTTTTACCATATCTGGGGACCATTCATTTTGCAGCACGTGAGAGCTGTCCCCCGATTGCTTGCACACCTGAGCAGTTTTTGATAATTCCAAGTGTTATGTCCTTAATGTCCTGAATACAATATCAAATGTTTTTTGAAGAGGTCCAGGTGTGTTTGGGTGGCTTTCTACTCTAGGCAGTGAGTTTGTTACAATAACAGAAATGTTTTTTCACCTGGAAGTGTGTCAGAGTAATCAACATTCTTTGCCTAAGAACAAATTGGTCCTTTTTTTTTTTTCTTTATAAATTGTGGATAGTTTGGGGAAAATATTTGGAATAAATAAATGAAATGTGTTTAAGTAGGTGCTGGAAAAAGTTTCCTTTTCAGAGGGATGGTTTGTTATTTTGCAAGTAATCTTCAGGCAAAGGAAACCGAGTCCAGGAAATGGATTTGCCTGTGGATTTCTGCAGCTCATAATCTGCTGGTTCAGATTTCTTTTGGACAAGATAGATAGAAAAAAACAAACCCTAGTTAAGATGTGCTAAATATCTAGAAAAGATAAATAGTTGATGAAGAATTTGATACCTATTTCCTTTTGGCATAACTTTGCCTAAGGCAGGGATGCTGAAATGTCTGCATCTTCTTCCAGCTAATGTGCCATGTGAGCATGCATCTTCAAAGAGCTGAAATTCAGCCGCTCAGTATTAACTGAAAAACAAAGGAGCTTTCTTCCTCTGAAGTATATCAAGCATTTCAATCTTTTGCAAAACCATACTGTTGAGCTGAAATACTCCTCTGCAACAAAGTAAAAGGAGAACTGCAGGCCCACGCCAAGGACTAGACTGAATTTTCTTCCTGGCCACCTCCTATGTAGTGAATGGCGAGTTGTGAAAAAGGTACCGGCAGGAGCTCTGTTGTGGTAAGGAAGCAGCTTTCACAAATGTACATGTTTCACCTGTACAGAAGCTAAAGGTCTGGCCAAAGCTACTTGCCTAAACATTTCCATATCTGGCTGTCTTGACTGCTCAAAGCCTGAATTCCTTTGGAGTGCAAACCTGCTTGAGGATCACAGGCAGCTCAGTGTTTCAAGTTAAGAGTTTTTGATGCGTAAAGCTTGTTGGTTTCTTTGCATCCTTCCTGTGGGGGAGCTGATGCACGGATAGGCACCAAGTGAGAAAAGTTGTAAAAGCCAGTCTCGCTTGGTTCTTACTGAGCAGTTGCAGCACCGAGGCTGGGCAGTGCTGCCTCAGCTGAGAATTCAGCCCCTTTCTTAGGGCCACCTACTGGAAGAGGAACTGTTGCATTTTCATGAGTCTTCCCGACAGAGCATCTTATAGTGTAACTCTGCGTGCTTTTGGAAACATGCAACATGTTTGTCTAGTTCATCTTCTAGGATCTGTTTCTGCTATGAGATGTTCTGCTGTTTTTCTTCACACTCCATGTGTGAGTGGCACAGGAACAAGGCCAACATCTTCTCTGGTGTGTATCCCTGGAGAGGGCTGCAGAGTTGGTGGGGGCAGCGTCAGCTGTCAGCTTGGGCTGCCTCAAGAGATACGTATGCTGAATTACAAACTAACATCAAAAAGGAGAGTTCTTTGCATGACTTTTCCTAGGAACTTGTGACATGTTGTGCCCCACCAAGGCAGCCTATTTTCAGATAATGTCACTTTTTGCACTCCAGCTGAGGTACTGAATCCTCACAGAATTCACTACATTAGTTTCTAAAAGGCAAATAGTAATAATGTCTCCATATCCGAGTTTTAGCTGTGTTTAAGCCCTTTTACAAGTAAGCATCAGGTTTGGCAGTAGCATGTGGATTCTTACGTTTAAACTTAGTAAAAGAACTAGGGTACTAGAATGAACTATTACAAACAAAACCCCAAACCCCCAAACTTGCTGTTAAAACTACTTGGAATAAAAACAAACAGGAAAAAAAGCAGCTGGAGTATGTGTGAAACCCTTTGACAGTAGTAGACAAGAGCTGGTAGTAGATGATATAGGAGGCCCTATATCTTCAGTTTTGTGTGGTTTTCCATGCAGAACCATGTGAGAGAAATTTTCTTCTACTGCTTTGGTGGCTAAATCTTGTCTTGCTTTTACAATTGTGGTGCTCAGAAATTCTCCATAATGCTCCTGCAGGGTGTTGGCTGCTGTTTGCATGCTGGCACACCTAGTGTCTCACTCAGAGTGCAGGTGGCAGCCATCAGTTTCCTCCCAAATCAAGGTAGAGATCTCAGCACCGGGGCATTCATTACAGCAGGAGTCTTCCTCCTCACACATTCTCATATTCGTGCTTCAGCTGAATCATGTCTGGTCATGTTTCTTTCAATTGTCTTGCCGATATTGTTTTTTTTGTTTTGTTTTTAAATCCAGGCAACAATTGTATATTAAAAGTAGTTTCTGTGTGGTGGTGTGTTAGCTTGGGATCTTCATGCATCTTTTTCAATGAATTCATGAGGTATTTGAGGGTATTCAGTCTTGAGATAAATGAAATCTTTTATTTCCAAGCATGTTTTTTTTTGAATTGCAGTAGAAAAGTGATGTCCCCTGTTAACTTTTTTCTAAATAAAGTTATGAAGCTGTCTGTAGCATTATTGCTATGCTTGTCTTCTAGCAAGACGTTAAACTCTATTTTGTAACTTAAATTGCAAAGGGTTTTTAGCGTGGTGTTTCTTCTGCATGTGTAATTTTTCTTTATGGTATTTGCATGTTGAGCTTGTATTTTTTTTATAAACTACAGTTCTGTTTGGTCACTGGGAAGCAGTGGGCCACAACGTTACATCAGGATAATACACTTGTAAATGGTTGACTTGCACATTCTTTAGATTGTTAAGGATGTGGTACTGGTCCACAACAGCCAGCAAGTTCTTTGTTTTAGGCTGGCTTTGGAATAACAATCCAAAATTTGTATGAAAACAATGAAACAGGACTGACTTGGAGGTAGTTGCAACAGCCCAGAAGGTATATCATAACCCAGAAGTCTCACTGCTGAATGACAGTCGTCTGCTTGAAGCTTATTTCATCTGTATAGGTAGGCAGGATTTTTTTTTTTTTTTTCCCTATAGACATCTGTTTATATTTTTCTGTATTGGCTGTACTTTGTCCTTCAACTGCCTGCTCACAAAACCTCATGAAGTCATTGTATAGCTAGTTAGGGTGTTGATTCTCCCTTAGGCTGAATGATTTCATGTCATCATCAAGCTTTTTCTCCTAATTGCTCTTTCCATTTTCCCTGGGCTCAACAGCACACATCCAGCAAGCACTCCACTGATGTCCCTTGGTTTAAAAGATAGAAAATAAAGGATGGAAGTAAACAATCAATTTTTTGCAACTTTACTTATCCTGGAAAGGGCCTCTTCTCTTATTCCACTGCTAGATTGTTTCCTTAGAAAGCCTTCAGTAGTCAGCTTTCAAACATCCAAGTAGATTGTGTCAACCAGATCATCTTTTTGCATGTCCACTGCTTCAGAGGACTCCAAGAGGTTTGTAAGGCAGGATTCCCCTCAGAGGAGTTGTACTGGTTCTTCTCAAATATCTTCTCAAATAGATTGGAAATGAAAGGATTTGAGGGTAAGTGCACAAGAGTGTTCTAGTTCTTAGCCAGAGATCTTTGCCTGCTTTTTCTGTGTCTTGGCACTTGGCTGTAAGTGCTTCCCATCAGTCGACTTTATTGTTGTGTCCACTCAATGCTGGTTTTAAAACAATACAATTTTCTAAAAGCACTTAACCTTGTGTGCCTTTGTTTTGCTTGCATTGGTTTTCAAAGCCCAAGGAAGTACTTGTTAGACTGAAATTTCTAGCACTCCTTAGCCTGGAGGAAGCCTCTCTCTAAATTCAATTTTCAGCCTTTTATTCCCAGTGGTTTATTAATAGTAGCTTTTGATCACCAGTTATGGAGCAGGATACATCCATGTTCAGGCTTTTTGCCAAGCGTCTTACAAGAGGCAACCTTTCTGATGGCACTCGTGGGAATTGTCAGTTAAATAATCACCTAATGAGATGAAGGGAATTCTTAATACAAACAGTAAGTGTGTTTATTTTCACTTTTAGTTCATATGTCTCATTGCAGAGCGGCACGTGAGAGGCAAATGAACTTGATCGCCTTTGTATAGTCCTGCCTCCACACCAGTCTGTAAGTTCCAGGCCCGGTGCTTTCTGTGTCTCTTTTGGTCACAACTCCAGTGACCAGTATCTGAGGACAGCTAAGGAACTGTCAGGATGCTATAAATTATGAGTACTTCCATGGGGAATATGTTGGATTTCAGGAAATGAGTTGAACAGCTTTTGGCTGCAGTTTAGATAATGATGCTCCCAGGTCTGGAATTCTCTGAACTGTCAAGAGCTTCTTAATGCCTAGCGTGCTCAGTGACAGGGTTGACAGCGCTTTGGGAACCCTGAACGAAGACAACTGTGGGTGATTTTAGTTACAGGTCAGTGCGAGAAGCATCCAACTGAGGCAGCAGAGATATATGGGAATTCAGATTTGAAAGGAAGCTGCTCTGTGTGAAGGGGCTGAGAGTCTACTTGGTGTGATTTGACAGGTGGCCTGACTTCACCCTTGTTACTGGATGCCTTTATGTGCAGCATCTTCCTGGCACATCCTGTGTTGTTCCTGCTTTCTCCACATGCAGATGTCTACAATCTCTTGTCGCACCACCCTGCCTTTCACAACACAGTTATCTGCCAGTCACATATACATTTCAGTATGAGTTCCCTGGGTTATGGAACCAGGGATGAGAGCAAGAAGGCTTTTCTGTAGCTCAGTGTTTCCGTGACTGCAATTCTGTAGTGTGTAGGTATTGTCAAGAATGTTTCCTTTTCTCTCTCAGCTCTTCATGGTGTTTCTTTGCAGCTGGTAGATGATCTCACAAGCTATGCTTAATGGCAGGCAGTAGTCCCATCCAAAACTCTGAGAGAGTAAGGGGAGTCTTAGCATGGCTATCACAGGTGAAAGTTAGCCCACTCCTGGAACTTATCTTTAAGTCTTGGGGGGAAAGCTACCTGTTCTAATTAAGGATTGCTCCTCATTGCTGAGGGATATCAGTCTGTGCATGTATTACTAGATGTTGTCTACTGGCCAAGAGAAGAGAATTTTTTACTGCTTGCAATCCTCTGACCTTGCTCCTGTTCTGTTGTGATTGAAACAACGCTGCTTGGTGTCCTGCATAGCTGTTGGAAGTGTTTGCCTGAGAGAACTAGTCAGCAACTAGCTAGCTGCAGTGGCTCCTTTGATATTTCTCGAAGACCTGCAGTCTAGGTTGGAGTCCCAAAAACTACAATATGAACTTGCCCATGTGCAGTGCTGCCTGTCCTTCCCAGTGGTCTGGGAGCTAATAATTGACCCACTGGTGTTAATACAGAAATGTGTCCTTTAAAGCAGCAGGAGAATTGCTGTGGCAATGTTGGTTAATATAGATTATTCATTTATATTCACAATGCTGCTAGTTGCTATTTGGTCAGATATTTCAGGAATTTTCTTGGGTACATGCCTCTGTATTAAGTGACACAAGAAGGCTGTTGAGTGTATATGTAAGCATGGTTGATTGGTATGGTAACCTTGCACTGAGAAACCAGTGCTTAATAATTTACAGGTCTTTTTTCTGATCCATACTGAAGAGCAATCTGTTTTGCAGTTGGCCTTTTTTGCTGAGGATAAATCTCCCACTCTAGTTACCTGCGACAACCTACCTTTGGGGTGTGCTTGAAAGTGAGGAAAAGCTAAAGAAGCCTGGGAAAGGTGTGGTAGTGCTCGGCTCTTTCTTTTGGGAATCCATCAGTACTTACCAGTAGCAGCTAGAGAAGACCCTGGACTTGCAATGCTCTGGCTTGAAGTAGCTGCAAAGCCAGTTTTTGTTATCTGATGGCTTGTTCAGTGTAGGGGGAGTCCTTTGAAGAGCTGAAGCTTCAGTTACCAGCATTATGTCAGAGGAAGGCTGGTAGGGCTTAAAAAGAGAATAGCCAAAGGCAAATGTACTTTATTGGTGTATGGAAAAAATTAGCCTAAAGAAGAATGAGTACACGTCGAAGATCTAGGTAAAAGCATTATTTTTCAGGCACCAAATGATGCTTTCTCATTGATGTTTCACTACAGAATGCAGTAGGATATTTGGGTTCTTTTTCTGACAGTTAAAATTGGCAGTGGTATTGAAAAATGTGCTGGAAACAAGTGATACAAGTTACCAAACAGTATCATCAAGTCCAGTCCCCGGGCTCCCCAGGGTCTAAGAGCAGTCAGTAATGAGGTGATGGAGCTTATGGCATCCATCATTAAAAGCTGCTTCTGTCCAGCCTCCATGGGGAATAGTAAATACTGTGTTTTTTAGAAATGCTTGAAGAGAGAGAATTGCAGATTAGTGTTTACATTGCAATGTATTTAATTGGTCACAAAATAAATACCACCTGGAGAATCATGATAAGGTGGTTTTGGCAAAGGAAAAGTTGTGTTTCCTTAATCTCTTGCCACTCTTCAAACACATTGCTAAGAGGGAAAGATGACAAACAGTCTGACACAATGTGCTTAAACCTTCCAAATGTCTTTGACAGTAATTGTCCCCTGGGATAGTGAAGTAAGTGACTGTCCTGGTGTGCATCAAACCAGCTTAAAAACCCCAAGGTGTAAGAGTCTTTCATCTCAGCAGAGGACTAACAGCATGGTGGTTCAGTCCTCCGTCCTCATATCCACATTATTTATATCTGTTAATTCCTGAGAAGGTTAAAATACTTCTGAGGAATTTAACTAAACTGTATGGATTAGTACCATGGTGACTAGTGAAATTCAGTGTGGAAAAATGCAAACTTGCTGACAGCAGCAGGAATAGTTCTGAAGTCCTGAAAGAAGAAGAGAAAAGGAAGTAGTAAAGAATTTTCATTGCCATATGTATTGATGAGCCCTGGTCTAAGGAGCGAGTTGTCTGTAGATCCATGAGATTGTGTAATTAACTGTATTGTGACTAAAATCCATTCATTACATGACATTGCTGCACAGATGATGTGAGTAAAAAGGCATTACTTGGGATATTGTTAGTACTTCAGGGTAATGATTTCCCATATTGTGGAGTAACATTAAGTGCCCTTAAAAGGAGGGAGTTCTAGCTGGTTGCTAAAAAGAAGAAAAAGAAGTTAAAACCTTTGTTGGTAAAATGAGTTCATTTTACTACCTTGTGCCTCACTGAGCTCTGAAGAACAGCACTGTCTTTTGTATAAAGGGAAATAACTGTCTGTATGACCTAACTTGAGAGCTGCTGTGGCAGATGTATATTAAAAGATTGGATCAACTTAGGAAGTAATTCAACGTGAGTCGTGTGCACGCTGGCCCAGAAAATAAGACGACAAACGCAGTAACCATAAGGGCAAGAGTGAGCGAGAATGAAGAACTGGGTTGGACCTACTTGGTATTGTATTTAGTGATCCTTCCTAGCCTGTTGGGCTGATGGTTCATTGGTGTTTCTGATGGTTTCCTCTCTGCTGTGTGACCTTGCCTTCCATCCAGGGGGACCAGGGGCAAATAGGCCTGCCTTGGGTTGTGATCGAGTGTTGTACATGATGCGTATCTAGTAGAAACTTAAAACTTTCAAAATTTCCCAGTTTCTGGTGAATGTAAGGTTATGATTTATTATTAGCAGCTATTTCTACAACACTGTTAGAGTTGTAGCTCAAATTCCACCCAACTCACTGTTAATCAAGCAGGCTGCTAGTTTGCAAGTGCTTTCTTTCCTCCAAGTTGTCATTGCACTGCAGACATAGTCAGGAAATTTCATTATGAGAAGTGTGTCCTTGAGGGTCTTCAGTCATTATTGCCTGATTAACCATGTTTGGAGTGTGTGCATTTTTCTGACCTGACACCTGGTTTATGGGGTTTTTCTCTCTGCTGGTTTGCTGTTGTAATCTCTTCTTATTTCTTTTGCCGTTTTCTGAAGTCTTTGCTTTTATTGCTGCCAGTATTTGCTGTCCTTTTCCACTTGCAGGATTATTTTTAATGTGCTTTCGTAGTTGTTAAGTTTGGTTTTGCATCTTCAGGATCCCCCGGAAGAGGAAATCAAGTGCACTTTAAATGTATCTCACCTTTCTCTTAGCTTTACTTGTTTATTTTTCCCCATTTAGCATATTTTGGCAACAGTGTAAAGGAGTGAATGGCTATAGCTTGTTTTCACATCTGTCTGTGCACAGGGATAGAAGCACACACCTGTGAACGTTCCCCCTTGTTATCATGCTTTGTAGTAAGCACCTTCTGTAGCTCAAGAATTACTGTCCAGGTGGATTGTTCTGATTGAATATCTTCTATTTTTGTGTTTACGACCTAAATTATCAAAGGGAAAAACCCTTTTAAGGGTATTTACCTGATGTAGGTTTAGAAATAAGGCTGCATTTATCAATTATCCTGTAATGGAGTAAGATGCGAGGCATGGGGACCTTTCTGGAATCATGTTCCATTTGGCACTCCAGTAGTTCAAGATGACACCCTGTCTCATACATTTGGCTGCTGTTAATTAAATTCTAGTCTTGCAAGCAGGAGAATCTCTTTCGTTTGGATTATTCAGACTTGATTTTACTTCAGTGCATCTGCCAAGTGTTGTGTGGATCCATTTGGGGATTGCAGCCTGTACCTGCTTGCCACGTGAGTGCAGAAAAGCAAGAGAGGCACTATGTTTCTTTTTACAGTCTGATTTGCAGGTTGACCAAACAGAAGGACTGGTAAGTAATGATCCTCCTTTTGTGGCAGTGAAAGAGTAAAATGGGATGCTGGGAGTTTGCTCTTGAGTATATTCCTGCACAGGCTGCTGGCAATAGCAATTCCTCCTGCCATTGGGGAGCTAGTGCTAAATCTCTTATCCCAACCTCCTATCCCAGTCTGCAAAGTTGCCAGAGCATGACAAAATCAGCTGTACCATTCCTCAGGGGTGCACTGCGGTTTCATAAGTAAACCAAGAAACTGACAGGATGTGTGGAGCTTGGGATCTCTGTTATATACGGCCAGATGCTAAAGAATGTTCTTTTCTTGTCCTGCACATCATTTTCAGCAAAGGCCTTTAGCGCACACTCAAATTGCGCTAAAATTGTTTGGTGGTGTTGTCGTGGATGTGAAAAAAATGTTCTCAGGAATGGGGTGGTATTTCAGAGGCTGTGCTTTTAAAGCCAGTGTGCGGTTTTGTCTTTTACATGTTCTTACAAGTTATGTGTACGGTGGCACAGGCTGTCTCCCTGAGTATACAGAAAAGCATGACTGAAATTAAGTGTTTTTCTGGGAACATTTTGCCACTCATGTGCCTCTTAATTTTGTTTTTTATTCCTCCATACTGATTGTTTTCATTTTAGCTTCTGTATTGAACTATGAATCATTTTGGGCTACACAGTAATATCACATTATAGCGTGGCAAGAGTCTTTAAACTACTCCAGCTCCCTTCCTCTCGCAAAGATGGGTGAATAAATGTCCTATTATTATGTTATCCATATAAGAAAAATACCAGCTGCTATCAAGCTGCTTTTCTCCACTTAGTCACTGTAACCAAATTGTCTGAACTGTAATATCACTCCCCAGGCTATTCGTGCCTAATTGGTAACACCCTTTTACAAACAGCTCAGGAATAAAGGAAATGTTTTTAAACAGTGTAATATGTAACGCAGCAACATGTGATTAAAATTCAGTACATTATCTCTCTTGGTATTTTATTGCTGCAGGTGCACAGCAGCCACTGATCAGAGACATGCTGTGGGCAACACTGCAATTAATTGAAGCTATTCTACTTATACACCTGCACTCACAAAAGGTTCTGAGTGTCAGTAGAGGATGCCAGATAGAATCAAGGGAAGGGCTCTGTGCTGACATAGATGTAAATAGATTGCTTTCTGAGGGAAAAGGGCACAAATAATTCTTAAAACAACTTGCCTGTTACCCCAAAGCTGCAGGTGTTGGAGATATTTAAAGGGTGTTTACAGATAGCCTTCCACAGCAGCAGAGGCTGACTCAGCTATCACTAAGCTCAAGGGGCTGTTTTCATTTTACTGATCAGTCAGGTCTCTCTAATGAGAGAGAGCAGAAAGGCTGTGTGTGGCATTACTGTTGATTATTTTGCTGACTGGCATGTGGAAGTTTGTTTGTTAGCTCTGTTGCAGAGCTGCATTGGAGCTATGGCAGCACCCTGCATACAGATAGGACCAGTCCTCTTTCTGCCTGGTGCTGCTGGAAGTCATGTCACTGCTGGGACGCTCATGCTGCTGAAGGCAGCTCTCCTGGCCAGACTTTGCTGGGGTGTGTTAGAGGGAAACACGTGGTGAGTCACTCTGCTGTTTGTCAGGAGCAAGCAGTGCTAGCGCTCTGCTACGTGCAGTTGTTCGCGGAGCTGGTGTTGGCTGTGTTCACCTGGCTTGAATAATGTCGTCTTTTTAGGGCCATGATGTGTGGGTTTGGGCAGGAGCTGCTTTGTGCCCTCAGTGCTCACCCTCGTGTGTTCTGAGGGAAGGGTGTTTTAATGTACTTCCAAGAATGACTCCAACAGCTGTAGAGAGAGATTGTTTTTTTTTCTGGAAAGGTTAAGGATGTGGTGAGA
Organism: Anser anser; assembly: GCF_964211835.1. NCBI lineage: Eukaryota > Metazoa > Chordata > Aves > Anseriformes > Anatidae > Anser > Anser anser. The sequence goes on along the minus strand of NC_139724.1, from coordinate 47,691,285 downwards.
GAAAATGGATAATTAATGGGAATTGAGGTAACTTGCTGCATTTTTGTCAGATGTGTAACTAATGTCATGGGTGGGTTTTCTAGAAGAACACATTCCATAGCGGCATAATGGTTTGTGTAGACACAAAGTGAGATACTCAGTGTGCGTGCCATTTTACAACATTAGACTTCAGGCCCAGCGAGCCCTCCCACAGAGTTAATTAAGTGCTTCAGAGTTAATTGCTTAAATTAAGCATGTGCATGAGAACTAGTGGTACTGAATGCTGAGTCACTGGTGTTGGAGAGAAGAGTCTTAGGTTAGTGAACAGGACAGATGAGTCTTTAGCTGCCATGTTTTGCATTGATAGCTGACATCCATGGTTCTTGCAACAGTGTTAACTCATGTCGAGGGCTTAAATGCACTTCTTGGAGAGCCGTGGTGCTGTGATGTGTCCATGGCTGGGCAAACACGTGGAAGGTTTGGGAAGGGGCACGGGTGATACGAGCATCTCTGTTGAAGGGGCTGCCTGCAGGAACCACCACAAGGTGATACTGGCTTACTTGCCAAGGGAGAAGTGTGACTAACCATGTGGAAGCTTGGCACCTACTTCAGACCTCAAACATTAGATACGTTTCTGTATATCATTTTGATTTCTTTTTGTAACTTTTTACCAGTGTGTGTTTTTTTCTCTAGTTAAAAGAAAAACACGGTGGGTATACTACATGAAAGGTCGAACAGATTTTAACAAAAGTTGAAGAGAGTTGCCTAATTCTGTAATCAGTGCACCAAAGTGTTATGTTGTCAGTGTAGAAGAATGAAGGTGAGGTACAGGATTGGTATTTGTAAATGGATTAAAGGAGGTTTGTTTTTGACTGCATCATATATCATTCTTTAAAAATTAAATAATTGAGAAAGAAAAGTAGATCTTATAACAAATTTATTTTTACAAACATGCTATCTGGATGTAATTCAAACATCTGGAATTTAAAACCCACTTTTTAATTGCTCTACAAGAAGCACAGCATTAAGAGTGCTGAACAGGTCCTAGGATGGCAGCAGGACTTGGTATTGGCCTGAGCTTAGATACATGCTTTGTGCTGCAGCATCAAGTATGTTACTGCTTGGAGAGCAAGACGGAAGTGGATCGATGTGTGGAAGAGTTAACCTAGCTAAGTTATTGGTTACTGTGCTAGGACTAACTGTGAACATGCTTACAGGATGTAGTCAACTATTATTTTTAAGCAACATTTGGAATAATTTCATAGTTTAGTTTTAAGGTTTTGCTGTTCTTCTGTCTGAAACATGTCCTGAGAACAATACTTTCTTGCCTCTCTACTGTACTGCTTGTCACACCATAGAACATCGACTTTGCTTGATTCATTTTCCAAAGCAGCTGGCAGGTTCAACCCACATGAATTGCAGAAACATATTTCAGATAGTTGTTGTTTTTCTTTAAACACAGGAAACAAAAAAGACTTTTTATCTATGGATTTTATCGTTTTTACTTTTTATTTGAACTGCACCTTTAAGTAATGATCTAAAGACTTTCAGAAACAGCATTAAATAGATTTTGCACTGTTTTAATGAGATCTTCAGACCAGACTTTTTTTATTGCTGTGTTTATATTGTGCCAGAGATTGAGTTAATTGCAAGTATGAGCTGACAGCAGTCCATGCATCTGTTTGATTCCTGGGCACAACCTTGCTCTTCTTGGACATAAAACCAGAAGGCTGATTTGAAGCTGCACTTTATTTGATAAATATACTGGGTGATAAAAAGCTTTGTCTAGTTAATTACATTACAGAAAGAAGTCAAGAAGGTTAATAGTTCATTTGCATTGAAGTTGGAATGGTTAAGGATATTGGTATGCCAGTTCTCATGGATGAATCCTGACGGGCCTGTATGTCGGTAGTCCTATAAAGAAGGACATACTATGGCAGTACCTGAGGAACAGAGCTTGATTTCATTGGCAAGCCTGACTTGGGTTAGAGAGCTGTATAACCAGATTACCTGTGCTGCTCAGGGCTGTTGCCTACTTCCAGTGAGGCACAAGGATTTTGTACCAGATCTTGCATGTTGGTTCAGAGTGGCTGCAGGAGCATCATTTCTGTGGGCATTCTTGCTTTTGGAGTGTTGCACCAGGGGAAGAATTTAAGTTCCTCTGGAATCTGAATTGAGACCACAGACTAAAATTTTCTTTGTGTGGTGTGGGAGCCTGAAGATATAAAAGCTGGTGACCTGTGATAGTACTGTGTGAGCCAGCTGTCTGAAGTAGGGGTGTTTGTGCACTGGCAGGACGTGCTGCACCTTGCCTGCGTAGGTGTAATGCTACACTGCTGAAAGGACCTCGCTTTCTGGTTCCCAGGGCCATACAAACAACGAGGTTGTTTCATACTGGCAGCGTGGTTTCTATGTTGCTGAGTTCAGAGCCAAAACAGACAGGTTGAATTTGCAGGTTTATAGCTGTGATTCCCTCTGATAAAGACAGGGTTGTCAGAGGGATAAAGCATTTTCATTTGCACAGCCCCAAAACATTTTTGATGCACTAGATTATGACCTAAAACTTAAAAAATTTACATTTGTCCTCAGTTTGAAAAAGATTCCTGTGCTGTACTTGACTTTTTCTCTTGCACCTGCATTTCACTATGGAAAATATTTATTTTACAGAGAAAATGTTGTCATGGCTAATGCACTGAAAAGCAGAACAGTTTCTTACAAAGTCTGCCTTGAGACCACGAGTTTAAGCCAAAATCTCGATGCGTTATGATACGATAGCACTGCACTAAGAAAAGAGCGTTAGGTGCAAAGTCCCCAAAAAAGATTTGAAAAATGAGAGGTAAGAGATGAATAGAAATAAGGATACTGTTTTAGACTGTGCTGGGTGTCAATACAGGAAGAAATAGTTTTTATTAGAAGTTCCAAATCCAAGCCTTCTTAAATCTTAGCTCTGTCTTCAGTGGATTCCATTCTGTTGGCCTTTGTTTTTCTATGATTATATAAACTTTATTTTAAAATAAAGCAGTATGTGACACTGTCTCCCTGTTTTGTAGTGTGATAGATTTTCTAATGCTTATGTATTTGCGTTATCCTACTTTTCCACTGTGAGCTTTCTTTTTTATCTTTTTCAATTGACTTCTGCTTTTTGTGTCACTGAAAGGATCCGATTCTTCACAACGGATCTTCTTGGAGGGTTGTAAAAGCTGGGCCGTTTCTGAAAACATATCAAGCTGAGCCATTGAAACTGCTATTTTCTCCCCTAAAAAGCTTTCCCCAGAGGATTGTCAGTACATTTATTTATTTTAACCATGTTGCCAGATGTACTAAGTATCTTATTTTAAAAGAAAACACTTGTAGTAAAGTTCTGCCAAGTACGTTACACATCTCTTCCAGTGTGGTAGCTCTGGTCCTTATGTGAGCTGGGGGCTTCAGACAAAGTTTATAGACTTGACTATTTCATTGTACTGCAGATGATTTGCTCTCAGATAAATCTGTAAAGGTGTGGGTGACTAGAAAAGCCTGGGGCGGTACCGGTAAATGCTAATCTTTCTTAAAACCTTTTTTTTTTTTTTATCCAAAAAAGGGCTATGCATCAATTTCTAAGAACATAAGGTTAGTGAGGACAAATTTTATCATCTATTCTTAGAAATATATTTTTCTAAAGCACAGATTTTGAACTTAACTTTGTGTCATAACAAATTATTAACAGATTTATTGTTTTGAATTACTTTTCTGGGTATGTCTTGCTACTGTTTTCTGTTGTTTTCCTAGTTTCAGGAAGATAGTTCCTTCTGTTTGATAGAAAGAAAGTATCCCTCTCATAACTTAAAGATTCTGATTTAAGAAAGGACATGAAGAGTTCTAATGTTAAAAATAGGGCTGTAAAGAGCTAGTAGATATTATCTTGAAATAATTTTCTTTGAATTTTAATACTGAAAATACCACTTGGATGCTTGGTTGGACAGATATTTGGTTGAAGGTTGAACAGGGAGAGAAGCGTCAAACTTACACACTCTCTCCCCCCGCCCTCTCCCCCCACTTACTGAGCAGGGAGAAGAAAATAAATAGATTTTTATTTTCCTAATGGAAACAAAGTGTTGCATCTGAACTGAGAAGCAAAACCTTTTGTTCATAAGGGATGTTTGTAGACTGAAATGTAGGAAGAGCATAGTCTCACTGAGGGTATCTCACTTGTGTTCTGGGATTGGGATTTGCATTGGCAACTTCGTCATTTCCAGGTAGTTATTAAAATCTATTGTGGTGCTCTTCTCTAAGAAATGCCAGGGAACACCACACAGCAGTACCATGTATGTTGAGTAAGAAAGAAGTGGTCAATGAAGAAAGTGAAGAAACTACAAAATCATGCTGGGGACACTGGATTTAATAGTAGTCCAAGTCCCAACGTGAGGAAAGATCATTGGTAGATAATTTTTTAACAACAACTAAAGAAGGGAAAAACAGAGAGAACTAGCCAAGCCGTAGGTTAAATTGAAATAGATCACAAATGCTGGATGAGAAACAAGCCAATACTGTAGTCAATTTGGCTAGCAATCTGCAGGACCACAGGAACTAGTCATCTTTTTCCTTTTGCGGCATGTATGATGTATAACCAAGTACACATTTTGACAAGTGTCTTGCAAGTGTCCTTTCCAGAGCTGAACTGAAAAACAAAACAAGAAAAAACAACAGTAAAATACGCTATTCCTGTAGCTTGTGAAGCAAGTGGTCTGTAACTTTATCCACAAAGATTCCCAGGAACTGGAATATGCAGAAAGTGACTTACATCTGATTTATGTTGGGCCTGAAAGAACACAGGCATCACAGGTAAGTAATGCAAGGCTGTGGAACTTGACAAGTTGGAGGTTGTCAGGCAGTTACAGAAACTTTAGATCATGGTTCAAAGTTGGCACAGCTCTATTCCAGATAGGTTGGAAATCTGTGCTTTGTGGTTTGGGTGGCTGTGTCTTCTGCCCAGAAACGAAGTCATTAAAGAATACAACTGTGGAAAAAAATACTCTTACATGTGAAATTGGTATTGCCAGTAATGGCACATTAAGCTTTGGTTAAAAAAGAGTTTGCAGTAGTATGGGAATTTGTTTTATTTTTGTTTTAATTGAGGACAATATATTGTGTATGTAGTATCTGCAGTCCTGTGCTGTTTCGGAAGATGATCTCAGAAATCACTGATTATACACTTAAACATTCCAGAGGCCCCTAAATGACAGGCCAGTACACCTAAAAGTGCCTGAGTTGTTCAATAGCAAGCTTCAGTGCAGTTGTGTGCCAAATAGGTCTTGGTTATTGTTACAACTAACATGAAAACAATCAAAATTACAGGGTCTGGACAGTTAAAGTTTTTTGTAATGGGAAGGCATTTCACATGTCCAATAGCAAAAGAAGAGAACTGGAGGCAGTTTTCCTTTATGAAGTTGGTTCTTGCTCACTGGAGGCCATCAGCGAAGATGCAAGAAGACTGGGGACTCCTTCCACAACTGTCTAGCCCAACTGCCTGACCTCTTCGAGGTGAGCAAGAAGATGAAGCTTATTACTGAGGGCATCGTCCCAGTGTCTCCCACAGTGAACAAGTGGCAGGCAGAAGTTGGCACGGGAAGGGAAGGCATGTCCTGAAGAGGATGGTGATGAGTGGCATGACAGGCAGGCATGACTGCCACTTTTTAAGAGTGCCTAAGGAGCAAAAAACTTGTCCACTAAGCATTAGCCTAAAGTTGGCAAGAAGTTGTTGCTGTCGAGTGAGAAAAGCCATTGTGGCTGCAAAGCCTAGATGCAATGACTAACATGCAGAATTCCTCTGTCCACTGATAGAAATTCTGCTCTGACTGGTGCTGCTTTCCCAGCTGAAATGAGAAATCAAATTGAGGCAAGATGACAGCTGCTAAGAAAAGTGAAGTCATTATTTCGCTGCTTGTGGTGGTGAGCTACGGGAAGCAATTAACCTGACATTTTGGCCAGGTTGCTTCAGGGTTTGTCATAGCTCTGTTCTGAGGATTTCACTGAACTTGAAAGAAAAATAGCCCTGGCTTCTAGTGAGTGAGCATAGTGTAGGCAGTTGTTGGGCAACGCTTCCACACCATACACTGTAAATGCTAATTTTGCTGATATTGAAATGAAGTTCTGATAGCACTTCTAGGGATCTTATATTTAAGACTAATAAAATCTTTTTTCCTGGGACAAGGTCTTTCTTCTGTGTGCTATAAACCTAACAGAAGCCTCTGCCACTCTTCATTGCTTCTTGTAGCTTTAAACATCGATAATATTGCATCTGTGTGATAGGAGTATATTAAATTTATCGTTGAATAAAGTTGGCATGATGACTGGGAGAGAAATCACTATGACGATTCATTTTGCATTTAAAATAAAATTAAAGCGGTCTTATTAGTGGGTGAAGGAAGATAGAGCTCTTCCCATAACAGGTCCTTCTGAGCTTCTGTGGTCCCATTCCTGCCCTCCTTCCTATAAGAAGCTGTCTCGTCTGTGTTTGATGTTTGTAGTCTCTTAATTTTAGAATGAAATACTGGCCCATGACCACGATTGGCAGGTGACAGCGTGACTTCCCAAGAGTGACTTAGAGAGCTTCGTCTCTAGAAATGTCAGAAGAGCTTTTCACTTTGAGTAATTCTGTTACAGTGAATGAAATACTTTGTGTTACACCAGAGCTGAACCTGGTAGCAACACAGTCTTTTCCGCTGCAGAGCAGGACTTGCTGCAAAAGATTCTGTAGTTGCCACAGTAAGTTCATTTGTTACCATGTATTAAAAGAAAATTGCTTACCTCTGAAATAACATCGTTTTCTTTAAACAATTGCCTGATTCATCACATTATGCTAACCTTAAGGGGAAAAAAGCCATGAGGATTTCTGAAATGATGCAGGATGGACCTTCTAGTTCTTACATAGATGCTCTAGTTATCACAACATTTGTAGGCATGTCCACAAGGCAGATGGAACATTCTTCTCTCCTTTAACTTTTCTCTCTGTCTTGAGCTTACACAAAAGAGAAACAGGCATTTTCGGGTGAACTGCATTTTCAAGTCCAGGATCTAGCTTTCCATAGCATGAAATTCTGCAGGTCATGGTCTTCTTAACAGTCGTGCTTTGAGATGCAAGCAAATGTCTTTCTCTTCTTCCAGTGATGGAATAATAATAATAATAATAAAAATAACAACAAAGCCAAGCATTTTGTTGAAGAAAATATATGGAAAACCTCTAGAGAGTTAAACTGGCTGTTAGTCTTTGTCTGATATACATTGCGATACTGAAGCTAGGTCCAGCTTTTCCCTCTTCTTAGTGTTATTCCTTCTGATGTTAATAACTATCCCCCATTTTAATCACTCCTAGATAAAATAATTAATGAATTAGAGGAAATATTCACCCACACATCTGAAGTATAGCTTTACATGAATGCTATCTCTGAGATGCATCTCATAAGGCCAACAAGTGACAGCAGGAATGGAGTAAAGATAGTGTTGGTGCCATCTTGTACATGGGCTTTTCTGGGGACTTAGAAGTTAGCCATTAAATTTGCTCTAAAGTCTAACCAGGTTTCAATTATCATGCACATACTCTTATATAGTAGAATCATATCAAAATCAATTTGCTTGTTACATGAAGCCAGCCAAAACCAACAGTCATCTGGCTGTAACTGGGTCCTTCTTGTTGTGTGTGCTATTCTAATTTCAGAATAGTTTTGTTCTTAAAAATGATTTTTTGTAGGTCAATTGTGTGTAATAAAGCCTAGACTTCCTTAGATATTTTTATTTACTCACGGAATAAGGCTTAAATGTTTGTAACCTAATGGAAGGTTTGCTTAATTAATAAAGCAACTGGAATAGTCTAGTGCTCGTAACTCTGAATGCAAAGGGATAAATAAAGTAACTGCTCTAAGTGCAGAAGTGCTAGTAGACCACCTTTTTTTTCCTTCTCTACTTCTCTATGCAGTTTCCTTTTACTGAAATTGATTCTGAAAGATGTCAGTGAAATGTAGGTTGTTCGGTGGGTCAGGGTTTCATCTGAATCTGGGCAGACTTCCATCATGGGAAAGTGGGCGGCTCAAGGCTAATACTTGGGTGGAAATAAAACCCCCAAACCAGAAGCTTTCTCAGTTCTTACTTTTGGTCTTTGCATCACATAGCTTTTTTGTTTGTTTGTTTGTTTTCCCCTTTTTTTAAATGTGCAGCCTGCCTTTTAAAGCACATAGGGATGCCAGCTTTTGCCTATGTAGCTTTGTCATCCAATAAAAAGAAGCAGGGACTGGCCGTAGCTTTCAGCTGCTGCCCGTTTCAGCTGTGTTTACTTAATGAGCAGTACTATATCTGCCTAAGGTCTGATCCTTATCTGTGGAGATGAAAGAATTACATCACTCCTTCTGCTGTCCAGGGAAGCAGGCTTATTGCTCTGAGAGCCTGTTCCTCATCACGGCTTGCAAATCGTGGCAAGAGCTGCTGATGGAGCCTGTGCTTGCCTTATGGGGAAAGGCGCAGAGTCAGCAGGCCATCATCATCCCCAGACTTCTGTCCAATGACATCAATTTATTCCTGCTGAAGGTCTGGAGTGCTTTGGAGTGCAAACCATAAACCACAGTCCATGTGCATGTGTTAATAAAGATGGCAGTTGCTCATTTGTGGTGCTTTGATTGAGTCAGGTGTGTAGAATCTGTTCCACAGGTTCTTGCAGGTTACATGTGTAAGGTCTGTATGCATGTACAGACCACTTTTCCAAGTTTTATGTTTCCTAAGGTATAGGAAAGTTGGTTGCTAGACAGTAAGTAGGCACAGGTACTAGTTTCTCTTCCCAGAGGAAATAAGCCCATATTAAATTCCAAGGAGTAGCTGTATGAAAGTCAGTCTGTGGCAGAGAAGCCTTGAACTTCATTGCCCTTTCCCTGTCTATGTCTCATACCTCCTTCTTATTTGTACTCATGAGCACCCAAAATGTGAGAGGCAGAATGTGAACAAAGGGTTACTTAAGTCAAAGGTCATTAAATGATTTTTTTTGAACATTTGCAGAAACATGAACTCTTCCCAATGTTTTCCCTTATGGCCCTGGTCTCCCTCCCTCAGCTGAATGTAAAAAGCACAGTGATAGTCTGAAGTCAGGTGCGCTAAGTCCTGTGACACCTGTGTTTTCCTGGCACCCTTGGCAGAGCCTGGCCCCACAGCCACCCTTCACACCCAGTTTTTGGTTTGACTTCAGCTGTGGTGAGAAATACTCTGCCTGTGTTTTTGCTAGCAAACACAGTTAAACCCTAGTGATTTAGGAGTTTTCATTCTGGAAGGTAATATAAATTAACTTGCTGAACGCTCACATGAGAAACGTGATATAACTGTCTCTTGAAATCATGACCTGGAATGAATTATGTTTTATGAGTAGTCTTAAACATTTTTAATTCTGTTGGACAACCTTTGTGTTGTTTTTTTTTTTTTTCTTCCAACATTTGTCAGGTTGATGTAGAGAGAAAGGTAAAATTTAGAAGCTCTTATAAATAGGCAGTAAAAGAAATACTGGTGGGTTGAGTCTTCTTCCTTATCAGCTGAAAAAAGAGAAAAAGAAAAGGTTCATGAAACAGTAGAGTCCAGCAGAACAGCTGCCCTGAACTGCCACTCCCCTTGCTTTTGTGTGTTGGGAGATAGAGTGGCTTTGCAGCTGGAGGATGGGCTGGGGCTTTCAGAGGTGGTGGACTTTGGGGCTCTGTCTGAAGGGGAATTGCCTTTCCTGTTTGTGGCCTTGCTCTGGAGAATGCAGGTGCTCGTGGCTTTGGCTGTTAGGCTGCTGTCCTCCTCACTCCTCCAGCATGGGTGAGGCACAGCTGCCTCACTGAGTGAGGACATGAAAGAGGAAAACGCCACTCAGTAAAACAATAAGTGGTGGCTGTCTCTGTCCTCTTCCTCCATAGTCAACATTTTCAGTCTACCACTTGACCTGTTTCAGGGTCTTTTTCCTATTGGATTTCAGGCTCTTTAGACAGGACAGCTGTGTTTGTCTTCATGACTTGGCTGTCTGGCTCTGAGGGTTTCACGTTGTGTTCTTGCATTTGTGTTGCTGCCACAGTGAGCTTGACAGATAAGACAAAACAAATTGTTTTGATGTGAGCTGCATAGCTTTTTCCTTTTGTTCAGCTACCAACAGAGTGTAGGTTTAAGTATTTTTCAATCTCTCTGCGCTCCTTCCTCCCAAAAACAGTGCCACAGACTTGGGTGCGTTTACGTGGCACTGATTCACTGTCACTGCAGGTCCTTGTGTGAGTGGGTGCTCGGGCTATTGGGATCCAGGGTCTCTATAGATTCTGTGGCAGAACTGGTGAGGATTCCCCTGCTTGTCTCTTCATTGCAGAGTCCGACTGCACCTTCAGCAGTAGCAGCCCCTCGGCTGGCCCCTCTTGAATTTCGACGTTGGACTGCTGACAGTGTGCGTGGTGTTGACGTGGCTGGACTGGGCTGCGGGCACTGGTGGGCAGTCTGCATGCACAAGTCTGTGTGGGCTGCGGGTCCTTGCCAGCCATCTGTCAGCGGCCATTTTCAGGCTCTTTCCTACAGCTCCAGCCAGCTGTGCCAGTCTATTTGTGTTTATGGTTTAACGGCAGATAGAAACCTGCTGATTTTTTTCTAACTAATGCCGCTTAGGGACAGGTTTGCTGCAGGCAAAATGAACACACACAGAATGTTTGTGTATTATTTTTTTCCTGTCCTCTCAGAGATTTCTAGCTTTGACTCAATCTAAGTCAGGGGAAGCAAAAAAGTTAGGGAAGCAAATAATCTCTCTTTCAGCCTGTCATTCAATCAATCTGTAGCTGAGTGTGTGTGGACATCCTTGCTTAACTCTAGCTGGGTCCTGCAGTGGTGTCAGAAAGGCTTCTGGCTAGCTTGTAGTAGGGGGAATGGTTTTCTGCAGAAGCACGTGTGCTGAGCTGTGAAGCAGGTGGTGAGTCTGCAGCAGCCTGCAGCAAATACTGAACTTGTTACTGATGAACAATGCCAGGCGTATGCTTGTGTGGGAATAAAGTCAGCCAAGACGTAATCACATTCTGCGGTGTTCACCAAGTGTAGCTCTTGTGGGTACAGAAAGTCCAGACAGGAATACAAAACCTTTGTTCCGGCTGTCCTCTGGTTATGTGGAATGAGCTATTGCAGATCCAGCTCTTGGCTCTTGAGTAATTTCCGAAAATAGTGCAAACATAATCCTTTCTGAGGGCACAGATGGTGGTATTGTGGCTTTATGCACTGTTGTGCTGTGAGTTAGAGAAGCGTGGTGTTGTCAATATATTGCTCAAAGTAAGGGAACTGGAAAAAAAGCCTCTTTCTACTGTTTAAATTTAGTCATGTATCTACTGGAAGGGGTTTCTGATATGTGCAAAATTCCTTGCCAGTCTAGTCGTTTGTCCATTTACAGTCCAAAGCATTTTTTGTCCTGAAACTTTAATACAGCATCAGCAATTCTCACCTGAAGGGCTTGAAAGTTGAGACTGCTCCACTGAGCTTCATAAAGAAAGCTGTATTTTGGTTTGCATTTGTGGAAAGATGAGTTTTGCATATGACTGGTTTATCATTTATTAAATTGATCTGTTTCTTCTCATTTTAATAATTCAGTGATTGTTAAAGTACTGGGTGCTTAGTCTAACCTGAGGAGTGAGGTTCATCCTTAGAGATCTCATCATCTAGGATCTTTTCAGGTAAGTAAAAGTAAGCTTCTTGTGTAGCGTCTAAGTAATATTTGAAATAGGAAAATGATTTTTTAGAAGGTCCTAAATCTCTTTTAGAAGGTCCTAAATCTCTTTTTGGGATACAATCTGTATGTAAGAGATTTGTCGCATGCAGAGTCTGCACAACACAAATTCTTTAAGCCTATAAATTATCTGCATGTTCTTGAAAGAAAAGATTGCACATTATTATTGTTTGATTTTTCATAGCCATACAGTGAGGTCCTGAGAGCAGCACATGTGACAGTCTGGCAAACAGTCCTTTTTTTCTGTAGTCGCTTCTATTACTTTTCAAGTCCACTTTATTTCTGGAAGTCCATCTTCTATATTTTCTATATTTTTTTCATAGTCCTCCTTAACTTTGTCCTTGCCTGACCCTGGGACCGCTTTCAAGATGGAATCCTGGAAAGGACTTGACTTTGAGTTTTTAGAGTGAAATAACGACCTTGTTGATTTTCACCCGGCTAGGATCTCACCTGAAGACTATACCAGCAAAGATAAACCTCACAATTTAAGCTTTCATTTGCATTTAAAAAAGCAGACAAACAACAAACCAACAAACTAACCAACAACAACAAAACATGCTTGCTGACAAAATTATTTTATCACAAGTAGCTTCAAGACTGTATACTTCAAAAAAGATAGACGTGTGTAACGTGGGCATAATTTTGGTGCTGTCTGTTTTGTCAGAGCTTAATTCATAAAGTACTTAGTTTTGGTTGTTACTTAGCAGTGGTGTACTGTTGTGTGTTTTTTTTTCTAGTCTAACTTATTCACAGGTGCAAGAAAATATCTATTCAAATATCAATTGCAGATGAGCAGGTGTTATTTAATTCCCAGAAAAAAGTCCTAAAAAGCTGGTAAAACAGCTTAGAAACAGAACATGTGACCAGAGCTCCTGGACTGCAGGATTTAAAGTTAGCTTTTATATTGTTTTTAATTCAGTTCTTTCAGCAGGAGACTCTTGTGTTCAGACTTGGAATGAAAGATTAGTTTCAAACATTATGTCCTATCAGACCTAAAGGCTGTCATTTTGTATCCTGTATGCTCCCATTTGCAACTTAGAGGAAAAAGGCTTTGTTTCTTTATAATCACAGAATCACAGAGTTGTAGGGGTTGGTAGGGACCTCGAGAGATCACCGGGTCCAACCCCGCTGCCAAAGCAGGTTCCCTAGAGCAGGTTGCCCAGGTAGGCGTCTGGACGGGCCTTGAAAATCTCCAGAGAAGGAGACTCCACAACCTCCCTGGGCAGCCTGTTCCAGTGCTCCCTCACCCTCACCGTGAAGAAGTTCTTTCGCATGTCGGTGCGCAACATCCTGTGCTCCATTTTGTGGCCATTGCCCCTAGTCCTGTCCCCACAAACCACTGAAAAGAGTTGTTCTTTTGTCAACAGTCCCTACTGGTTGCTCAAGCCAAAAGATCACTGGAGATCTTCCATGTCAGACTTTGCAGCGTTAAAGAGGAAAAACAACAGGTCTGAGTGCCCTGTTTTACTGCTTATCAGGGTCCTTCTTGTCTGCTCTCCAGAGTGCTTTCAGAATCTCTATGTTGTGCTTGTAAAACTGTAAAAGTGAGAGACAGAAATGTACTGTTGGAATTGAGAAAGTGGGAGTAGTAAAGACAAAGATTTGTTGAAATAAGGAAATTAATATATGAGGCCTACAGCTTGGTTGTTTGGCTTTCACTGGCTTGGTGATTTTAAAAAAAAAAAAAAAAAAAGGCAAAACTGTTTGACAAGCTGCATTCATGGGATAACTTCTAATTTCCACTTGCTTTCTTTCATCTGTCTTCCTAAATGTCAGTTGTAGTCACCCAGGATGGGTTTTGGTACTCTATATTTTCAGAACGATGATATAAACTGAGTTCTGGCCCAGCACGTTACCAAATTCCCATCTTTTCTTAATCAGCCCTTGAAAAACAATGGGAAGATGGCAGTTTTATAAACCTGGACTTTAGTGAGCTAAAGAGTAGATGGTTTCAAAGTTGAAAATGACCACTTCATACTCATATTAATAAGTTAATTATCAGTCTCTTCCAGTTTCAACTTCTGTCTGCTCTAGAGTCTTAGCCTTCACAGGAAACGCTATAATAAGCTGATCTCATTTACCAAAGTGTGCATCATTGTGTTGAAGCCACATTGGAGAGAAGAGTTTGTATTTCTCATGCCAAATGCCTGTCAAGGTTTAAGGGTTCCAAGAGAGAAACAATGCAATTTATTAGACCAGCTGATGTTCTTGCAGAAATGAGGCAAGTTTTCAAGTTCATGTCCAAGATAGCGTCTCAATTTGCGTAATAAAAACTGTTACTATTATTGCAGTCATACCTTGTCCCTTGAAGATCACAAAAGCAGTATGAAGGTGGGCACCACAAAAACATGCCTGGTTTGACATTGCTGTGCAGTCCCTGTTTCATTACTGGGCACTGGTTAATAGCCACCAATGTCTCTCTTGTCTGTGTCATCCTCACTAGCCTTGCCACCATTTTATTTCTGTTCCCTTCTTCCCTGTAGAGGAAAATCTGGCTTCGAGTGCTATGCATAAGCAACCAGTGTTAGGAGGCATCTCTTTGTTTCCTTGCACTGGTGAGCTCTGCCAGCAGTGCTGCTTTAGCCCAGCTGTGTTCCTCGAGGCTCTCCCAGTACAAGGGCTCCCATAGAGCATGCTGTCCCAGGTGCCACGTTGCATCCCCTCGAAATATTCCCTCAGGGTACAGGGAGCACTGAGCAGGTTCCTCCTCGCCCTCCTGGTGTTGGCCCTTAAGGTGGGTGATGCTTCCGGAGCATCTGGGAAAGCCTGGGCCGGCCACGCGAGCTCTGTCCAGCACGCTTAGGCACAGTGCACGCGTAGCAGCAAATGGATGCTTCAACTGCATTTTACCCCGATTTCCTAGGAAATTCACATGAAAAATCCATTTTTGTCTACGCTCTTCTGGAAGATCAGCAGCTGCCCCCAGCTAAAACTTCTAGCACAGATCTCCACGTACCCTCTTTGCTCCTTTGAGTACTGATGTTTTGCCTATCTGTGCAAGCCTTCATTTTGCGGCCATGAGTAATTGTATGAGCATGGTAAGTACGTGTGTTAGTATGAACAGCAGAGTAGCTTTCCTGGGTGTAACTATTTTTAGAGGACGAATGGGTGTGTGTTTAAAAACTATATGAAGTTTAAATACAATTGTATTATAGGGGAAAAATAAAGGGCCTGGGCTCTGAACACTGGGGGAAAAGAAAAACAAAAAAATAACCAAACCGTCAACACCCCTTCTCAACCCCAAACCACCAGCTGCAGTTCTGTCAATGATGTATAAAGGATCACTTTAAAATTGTGGCATCACTTACTTCCACGGTGATTTTTTTTTTAATGAAATAACCAAAGGAAGGCCTTGTGCATATGATGGTTCTTCAAGTGGGCTTTAATGACTTAAGGAGCCTCTTGATCTCCTGTGAAGACATGATTCTGTACCTTAGTACTCTTGATTGCTCAGGTTATTGTTTCATTCAGTATCAGTGGCTGTGTTTGCTTGCTTTTGGACCAGTATCAAGACCTTTTGGCCAAACTGGACTTCATGGTTTCCTTAAAGCTAGGTGATAAACTTAGGAGCATCCTTTGCACTTGTGGTGTTAGATGAGAGCTGGTGTATTCAAGGACCTCAAAGGATGCTAACCTTACAGGCACAAAATCCCTCCTGTTAATGTACTTTGTGCCACTTAAATTTCCTCTCAAACAGCAAGGGTTGGCTCCTGTTTCCTTTGAAGTGCTTCATTCCTGACTGCAGAAGCATCCTTTGTGTAGGAAGGGATTGCAGAATTCACTCAGCTGACTTTTTCAGATATACTCGGAAGAAATGGAAGTCAGAGTACGACATGCAAGTAAAATATTGAAACAATAATGTTTTTAGGTAACTTTTAATAAAATCTTAGCTTGGCTTCAGAATGAATCCTTGCTTGTTGTTGTGTGATGTGGTTACATGAAGAGGAGCTCCTCTTGGAACATGTCTGGAACATTCACCCGAGGGTGCAAAAAATATTAAAGGATTCATTTGCCCTCAGGCATGTGTAATGTGGAAGACAGCCACCTGGGAGTTCACAAATTAAATTCCTGGATTATCTTCTATCACAGGAAAGGAAGTGTTTGTTGCTTGAATGGCGTATTGCAACACTTTAGCCCCAAGTTTTGCTGTGGAGATAATTGTATGGGGCACAAGTACTCTGTAAGGCTTCTCAGATGTGTTTTAATTGTTCTGTTTGAAGCTCCAGTAGCTGATACAGTACACTGAATAACTGAAGAAAATATAAACACCTAGTAGCTTCTGTTTGTTCAGACAACTTGTTTGCTTCATTAACCCTTTCTCTGAACTGTTTCCACTGATGTTACCTGCCATGGGGCTGCTGCTTACCTGTGCTTCTTGGACAGAGATTGTAGTCCTTGGCCTGTTACAGTTGCTTCTGATGGTAGTTTTCATCTTTTCATGCATTTGGTGAACTCAGGCCAAGTGTGGATTTGGTGATCTTTGGTGTCCTGGGACAGTAATAAGTGATTGCATGTCACTAAAAATGGTGCTCAGCTTATGCCAGACTGGCTAAGCCTGATAATTCAAGCTCCTGCAAAGTGTGCTGGATTTTTATTTTTTTTTATTGTATCATGGATGGGCTAGCAGCTGTGTCAAAATATAGCATAAGTTTGTAGTTGATAATCGAGTAGCCAAGAGACAGAAAGAATGAAAAAAAAGCTATGTGAAATCTGTCCCATATTTTATGGGTGAGGGTTGTTGTGGTTTTTTTTTGTTCCCCCCCCCCCCCCCCCCCCCCCTTTATCTGAAGCTGTCCACCTCCACTTTTTATTAGATTTACAGATGGGATAGACTTGCACTGAAGTTGGCGGTGCCAGGTATCTCAGCTGAAGTACCATCTACAGTTTTCACTTAGGTCCTCTATTTGTAGATTTCTTTTTCCTGGATTTTGCTGGAAATTTGAAACACAGCTTTAATTGACAGAAATAAAATCTATATTGCTGCTGCACTGAACAGGATTCTTTTGGGCTGGCACTAGTCCAGAAGTGTTTTATTGCCACAGGATAATACTGAAAGTGTGTAAGGTCAATGAAAATGTGTATTAAAACCTCCCAATGTAGCAAAGTGACCCTGCTAAGGTAAATATAGGAACAGCCTTGTAGAAGTGAGGCAGTGAGGAAGGAAAGCTAGACAAAGAAGGAACAACTGATAAACACAGACATGAGAAGGTTTTTTCCTCTAAGACTGGATCCTGTGAAGGGAAGGAGAGAGCCAGCGTTCAACTGGAGAATTTACGAATTTCATTTGCAGTCAAAAGCTCTACGAAAAGCCCAGGAACATCAGCTTCCTGAGAAGCTTGAACAAACTGAACTGAACTCAAACCAAACTGAACAGGAATGGGCAGTTTGCTTGGCACTTTGCAAAAGCGTAAGCTTGAATTTCACTGAAAATGTAATGGATGGCAGCGAAGAAACGTTTCAGATATTGTTCAGGAGTGGGTTGCAAGCTGTCATTTGGATAACCAAGGTCAACACACTTGCTGTTGTAAGTTAATTTAAATCAAACAGAGCAAACTCACTGTAGCTATTTGTTTTAAAACCATCAGGAAGCTGTGACTAATCATGCAGCAACAGGCATGTCGTACCACAAATGCTGCTGTTCTGAAGCTTGTGCATATGTGCAAAAACATATAGAGGTTTTATAAGCAATGTTGTTTGTGAAGAGATAGGAGCCCAGGATTTTATCTCCAGCTGTTGTAGGGATGAAGTACTACTACAAATTAACTCTAATAGTAAAGTGGGAGCAGTTGCATCAGTTTGGAGAGTGTTTCTTTTATAATACATTTTAATACCCATTTTTCCCCAGTGTTACCTGGGGTTATTTGCTTTGATGATTGCCTTGGTTTCTGTGGCAGAAATCCATGTATTAATATTAAGCAAACCACAAAAATTCCTATCCTTGCATTTTTGAAGATGACATCACCTCTTCTCTTCTCTTTTGAAAAACTGACCAGTATGCAGTTGGAAATCATTAGCTTTGAAGCCTTTCTGCCACAGTGAAGAAGGGCTACAAAAGCAGGGTGAGCTGCCCACCAGTCAGTGGGTGTAAGGGACAGTAAGTGCATTATACTTGAGCATTGGCGGAGTTTTAGAGGATAGGGCATCGCATGCGAAGCGGTTGTGAGGAGGATGTAAGATCAAAGCTGTCATTAGTGTACAGCGCTTGCCATCTGATGCATAGGCTTGCTGAAAGAAAATAGAAAGGATGACACTGCAGTGCAGTAGCTGTTGTCACCTGAAATCCTTGGACATTTCCAGTTTCAATGACAGGTAAGACTGTGTGAGAGTGCATGACATACAGGCAAAGATACCTGAATACAGTTCTACACCTTAACTTCAGGATTTTATTACTTAAGGAACACAGTTTCCTTCTAGCTCCCAAGAGGTTTTCTAGCAGCTCCCTTTTCTTTACAAGAAAGCTTTTGGAGATGTCTGTGAAAATCACAGAAACACAGTAAGCCCTTATTAAGTACAAATTAATAAGACAAAGCCATGAGGAAAAGTAGTGAGGTGCAGGCTTGAGAGACTTGTGGTCTCGATATCTCAGTCTGTATTTCCTTGGCAAAAATGATGAGGGAAAGTTGTGGAGGAGCTTGCTTGCAGAGGGAAAGATTTACTGACATGTGTCTGGGGAGAAGATGAGGATTTGGGTTTTATTTGGGGACAAAGCTGATCGTAACATGTGTGACTGTTAATTACTGAACAGGGAATATGGTAAAGAATGTAATTCCTTGCTGCACTTAGTTTGATGCTTGCTCTAGACAGGGTGTGTGTTTACAGATGTACAGGCAACACTTTAGTACAGGGCCCTCAACTTCTGAAGACAGAAGTTTCCCACCTCCTGGCCCTCTGTCATTCATTTTGGTAAAGACAAGGTAGAATATAGCCCTGAAATCTTTCCTATTTGATTTTAGTTTGTCGGCAATGAGAGACCAGTGTTATCAATTTACTGGTGAAATTTTGACTTGGTGAGCATTGCAATAGTTTGTATGAGGCTGTGTTTGCTATGCAGGTGCCTTATTTGCTCAGCTGGCCACAGGCATCAGAAGTATTTTCCATTTCTTCTTGTGAAAATTGTGGAGCCAGCAAAAGATCTGACCATTGAAGAAGGTGACAGATTTTCCTTCTCTGAGGTAATTCAGGCTTCTTATTATTGATCAGTCTGCAAAGGGCAAGCATCCACCCACTCGCTATTAGCTCTTATCTCCTGTTGAAATGGTCTGGTCAAGTCAAATATATGCCTGTCTTTGTCATGTTGCAAACCACGTTCAGTTCCTCCCTTTTGCTTCTCAGCCCTAGGGAGCTGTTATTAATTTACTCTCTTAGCTTATCCCTAGAATGTCCCTTTCCAATAATTTGGGTTATTTCACATAGTGTGCATTGTTACCTGGTTGTGCAAAGTCAAGAGGCAAGTTACTGATCACACAATCTCTAAACATCAGAAAATCAAATCTTTTATCTAAAGGTTTTGCAGTAATAATAACAAGAGACCAAGTGATGGTTGTACATTTTTTAAAGCATTTCTCTTGTATTTATTTGGAGACAAAGATTAAGTGTTTGAATTTCAAGAGGTTTGCACTTGCACTTTATGGCCAGGTGGCTTGGATTTGAATTCTTGTGGTGGCAAATCTCCAAAACTGGATAGATACAATATATGTACTCTGTGTAACTCTAGCCACTCGTTGTTGTAGTGTAATCCCCCAAATGGCTTCAGTTAATCAGAGATTTCACTCTTTCCCTCATAGAAGCTTAAAGGCAATGCAAAAATATTAAATTCTTATTCACATTCTAACATTTGCTTTTAATATGTTTTACCTCTGATCAAAAGGCACGGTTCCTTTCTACCAAGAAGTCTTATTTCATGACCACAGCACCTGATACCGAGTTATTGGGTTTGGCCTGGGTTTTCTAAGCAGGCTATAACATAACACACAAGACAATTTTCATATAAAGCAAAATTGAGGTCTTCCATGTGCTTTACCAAATTCAATTTTAATGGCAAAATGGTATTTTCTGCTGCAGAGATATGCCTGGTGGTGTATTGGTGTTCATGCCAGTTTCCTGGTGTTGCAGGCATGCAATTCCATCCATGTACCTCTTGTCTGTGTGGAGCATGGTGCTCAGCAAGGTGAAGAAGGCACCGACAGCACATGGTGACTGGGCCTTAGGTGCCCGGGGTGCAGGTGGGTGTCCTTGTGCACAGGGCCTGCCGTACACAGGTGCTCTCGGCAGATTTCCTAGTCACGGCTTGACTGTTCTCCCCAAATTTGTGGGTTTGGGACATATGGCAGTGAGGCACAAGTAAGGTGGAAGCAGAGGTAGCTCCCGGTGAGCTAACGGGTGAGGGCACCACACAAGGCACTGTCCTGCTTTCAGTTTGCGATAAAATCTGTTCCTGATTGTGAATTGGCCATCTAAATAAGCATGTTCTTAAATTTGTCAGAAATCTTGGAGTGTTTTCACGTGACAGAGATTGTGATTTCAGTTTTTATCCTCTCATGCTTAGGAGAACACTCCTCACTCACCTGTTGGCATGCTGCGGGTGAGGATTTCTCGATGTACCCCTCGGGTTGCTTGAGGTGACTACATGTCCTCTGTGGCTTTGCCACAGCAGTTGAACTTCTGCGATGGCACCCACTTTGTTGTGCTGCAAGTGCCGTAGGGGTGTGTTCATTTGGCTTCTGAGTGCTCAGTTAACGCCTAAAGGTGAAAAGTTATTTTTAAAAAGTGAAAAATAGCACTCTGTAAAGTGTCACTTTTCCTTTTTAACTTTTTCCTGTTCTTTTACTAGGAGGAAATAATTAAGTAAAAAGAAAATAAATGGGGAAGGGAATATGGGCACTTTACCCCTCTTTCTGCATAGAAAAAGAGAGTTAAACTGCATATACTTTAGGCAGGCTTTTTCTCTTTCCCTGAAACATCTCAGCTAGAATTGTGAACACCATAGCAACAAAAAGATTTTTAACAATTTTATTTGTCCTCCTGTCCATTAACTTCTTGTTTTGATAATTAGACTTGATTAATGATGATTTTTCTGTCTGGTACTACAGAGAACTCAGCATGCCAATCTGATGGAATAATGGAACACTGATTAATAGATGAGCTGTAAGACTGAGGGATGTTTGCGCACATGGGTTTTCAACGTTTACCTTCTGGTGCAATACAAGTGCATTCTGCTTTTTCAGTGATTCAGCAAATTGCTTTTTCAAGTGACTGTTGCCATTTCACAGCCTAGAAGGTAGTGGCATTTTAAAGGCTGGCAAACATCACTTTGGACTGGCAGCTGCCTAAATCAAATCTCCCACTTTGTATTCACTCATCTGCCCTAGTAATTTGTTGTTAAATATCAGTGCTGATGTGTGATTGTGGTTGTTCTCACAAAGAGTTTGTTACCATTGTACTGAATGTGGTATGAACTCAATGCTGATTGTAGTAATTGAATGATGTTTGCATTAAGCCTGCAGACATGGAATCTCTTTCTCCTTGGTGAGTTCAGGAATTCTTGTCTCTGTGGTGAAAAATACTGTGACTTGTCAGAGGATCTGACTTCTGTCTTTGTGCATGTGAGCCCTCTGCTTCATGGAAGAACATATGGGTCTTTTCAAAGGCAAAATACCGACTTACCTGTTAAAACCATAGATAAATGCACTGCACTAGAACAACTGGCTTTGCATCTAAATCCATAAATGGGAGCGATTTGACTGTCTTTGGTGAGATGTTTTGCTGTACTTTCAAAAAACTGTTGGCTTTGTCTGGCCTCAGCTGCTAGGCATTGGTTTTGGCACAGCCCTTCTGCTAAATTAATGAGCTTGAAAATATCCGGTATTTTCTCCACATGAAGATATTTATAACTTAGTCACCTCTTCATCTTTATGATAAGCGCTTCCAACCGTACCCACGTACCGGTCTTTGAAGTACATCTTCAAGGCATATGCTTCCTAGTTTGTCAGCGCAGTGAGATAGGCTTGTCCATTGCTAATTGCCAGTGGGTGTTAAGGAGAGGGAGGTAGCATGAAGGCTTTCAGGGTCCTTCACTCGTTCAGTTCTCTCAAATGTCGTGTAGTTAGTAACAATTTCCTGGGCTGTTTTATATGCTTACACAGGTCTATTGGTCTCCCCCAGTGCAGGTGCTTTTACAATATTATAAAATACAAGAATACAGTACTTATCAAATATGGAATAGAAGACTAATCCCAATATATGTAATAACGACTGCCCTTTTTGTAAGGGTATTAAACTTTCTCACATCAGCATGTTACATTCTCATCTCCAGCCATATCTTCCACCCATTTTCCCTCCTGTCAAAAACCTGAGTGAAGCAGTGTTTACAGTATATTTACAGCTCTGAGGTCTAGCAGACAAAGATGCTTGTGCTCAGAGGAAGCTACCAGCTGGGTCTTCCTCGCTGCAAGGCAGGTTCTTTGTCAGGCCTTTCCCCTGCCCACACACCTCTTTGAGGAGGCAATGACCTGACAGGTGGTGGCACTCATTTTACCGTCTTTTTTCACAGTGCTCATGAACATCTCATTGTGTTTTATCACGATGCATTTGTAATTCTGAAGTGAACTGTTTTCTCCAGTTCCTTTCAGTGGGGGCTGCTTTTGTTCCATTTGTATCTGTAAGAAACCTCTAAAATATTCTTATTTTTTCTGTGAAAAATGCATGGTATTTGACTGTTTTCACTGGTGTCAGGAGAGAATGAGAAATGAAACAAGCTGAGATTAAGCTGTTTATTGCATCAGAAGGCCAGACGTGGAACGTTTCCCTCACACCAAAATGCAGGCAGACGTGTGCCCAGATAACAGGTGTACAGCACAGACTTGGTTAGCGTGAACAGACTGTCCAAGCCTGAGTATGTTCTGGCTGTTCTTGCATGAAAGAATTCATGGAAGTGTGTAAAGGAGCCCTAAATCTGGCATAGTGTATACCGGATTGTTAATCTATCTGCTCTAAATGAATTGAAATAAATGGGTGTTTGGTCTTTAAAAAGAAGTTATATATGACTTGAGTAAGAGAACTATCTTAGTGGATAAGCTGAATTCCTTCAGCTTTTTAGCATAGCCTGTTATTTTGCTGGAAACTGCTGTCACTGCAACAGCAGATTGTGTTCTTCTGGAAACTGTTTAGTTTTTGTGGCATCTGGCAGCATCTTCAATATGAGTCTTCAATTGTATTTGATGGAAATATAACCGAATTCCATCTGTTTCACACGTGCTTTCTACCGAAAGCGGGGCACACATGCAAGTTTATTTCCGATGTTCATAAATAAGATACCAGCAAAACCCACAGTATCAAGCCCTTCTCTTCTGGAATGGATTTTAACATCTTAACCACAGGAAGCAATTGAGGCCCCATCCCAGCCCCCTTTATTTTTCCCGCCAACCCGCCCACATGCCCATTATGGTGCATTAGGTTTGGAGCTCCTTTTTCAAGCCTTCTTTAATTTTTTTTTTGAAAAACCAAATGAAAATGGATCTTGATGACTTTAAAGAAAACAGGAAAACTACTAATGATACTGCAGCTGTCCACTTCTGTTTACAGTACACATGGGAATATTGAAAATGCTCTGCTGAAGGAATGTAGAAGTTTAGCCCACAGAAATATGGAAAGCAGAGGTAAGAGGCTGGGAGCAGCAGCCAGTTAACTATGGTGCTAGCAGATGTTGCCCTATTGAGGGAATGCAGCTTGAGTGTGCTGCAGTGCCTACAGAGAAATCTGGCCTGGTATCTCCTGGTGAGCTCCTTGTGCTGATCGCTGTGCCTGCAGGGACCGTGCTGACAGCCTCCTGTGCTTCCGCACTGGAGAGCGGCATTCCCCACTTGCTCATGGGTTTGCAGTGTCCTGTGCTTGCCTTGGGGTGCCTGCTTCATAGAAAGACCATGGGGTTTGGGGTAAATCTGTCTCTCTCTGGAACAGCAAGGACCTGTAGTGTATATTTCAGGTAAAAGCTCCCAGAAGTTTCGTTTTTCTTTAAAAAAAAAAAAAGTTCACAGTACTTCTGCAAAAATGTTAGTACTCCATAGAGTGATCACCACTGAAAGTTAAATAATGACTTCTTTCCTAAAATCCGCCCCTTTTTTATTCAGTGCCTTTTGCTGTTGGGCATGGTATGGCCTCCCTAATCATTTGTCACATAGGCAGAAGGTGGAACACATTTGTTATTGATATGGAAATAACAGGCATTGCCTTCTGCAGTTGTTTTCTGTTCTCAGTAGTTGATTGGCTGTTTTTGTTATTGTGTAGTAATAACAGGTCTAGAAATTATTTCAATGATAAGCCAGTAGAGAAGTTTGTTTGTTACAAACTAAACCAGGCTTGTTCCCAGTTCATGACAAGCTAAGCGCCACTCCACCTGCACATTGTTTGCTCTTAAAGGGGATGCTCCCGACTTTGGAGGACTCCAGCACTTTTGCATAATTCACAGATATTAACAAAATACTAATCTGTTCTTATCCTGCAAACATTTGGATTGCTCTGGGAAGGAACTAGACGGTATTTTGCAGAATGTTTTGAAGCTGGCTGACAGAGCCCTGTAACAGCAAGTTCCCACCACTACGTACACCTGCCTGGAATCCAGCTGCTGCCGCTCCCAGGTTCAAGGTTCCTGGAGGTTTGTGTCGTATCTCACAGCCTCATGTCTGTTAGATGCTCCAGGATATCTAAAATGGCACCGTATGCCTCTGTTTAGGTATAATCACATTACAAAATGAAAAAGACGACACTTGAGTCCAAGACTGTGCGGTCTGCCAGAGCTTTTGTGGTTACCAGAAGTCTGGTGTGCAAAGTATTCAGAAGTTGCAGCGATAGAAATACCTAGGGGAAAGGTGAGTACTTCATATTTTCAGGTGAAAGCAGAGATGTCACTAAACACAGAATACACACATGGAAAACATTTGTTTTCTTCTGTGACATACTTTTCAGTATGAAATAATTTCTGAACCTTAGTTTTCATTTGCGGTGCTTTAGCAAGTGTCACACTTTATTTACTAGGATGGGCTACTGCAGGTTGTGTCTGGGGGTGTTCATCATTAAGATTTTGGACTCCGTAATTAAGCAATGCCCAGTCAGCTGTGAAGCCCTTACTTAGTGAAGAAACTAAGCCATGCAAATCTAAGAGGTTTTGTTAGTCAAAACACAAAACTGACCGTCAGCTGAGCAAAATCTAGAATGAGCAGTTTTATTTATGATAAAATTTGATCTCTTTAGTAATCACTCCAGGTACACAAGAGGTATTTCACATTATAACCATATAGGCTAAAGTATGTATGCACAAATGCTCTGATAGAGCTACTAATATTTTTTTATGAGTTAAAATAGTTAGTAAATTTTTAGCTGTCAGCAATTGCAGAGTAAGTTGGATCAGAAGCGTGTATTTCCTGGTGCCAAAGAGTGGGGTGAAAGATACCACAAAGCAGCTGGCCTACGCTTTATGGTGATTCTATTTGTTAATGATGGTTTCTCAAAAAGAGCAGGAAAAAAGTATCGGGGTTTATTTTGTTGTTGGTTGAACATGTTGATTTATGCAACATGTTCAACAGTGAAGTTTCCATGAAAGTTAGAATCAAACCCTTAAGAGTACTTGTACTCTTAAGTACTATGGACAACTTTTGGGAATTGCTAATTATTTTGCCATATATAAGTTCTGTTCATCTCACAGTATTCAGGAAGACACTGACTACCAGTTTTACGTGTACTTGGTTGGTAACTTGTACTTGGTTGTACTTGCTACTAGATGGCCCTCTCTAGGAAGTAAATAGAATTTCCTATGTTAACACCTTTTTGGTAATTCCTTTGGCTGAAGTAGGCTGAAATACAGGGAAGCTGATACACATGGCTCCTTCATTTCTATCTGTAGCTAGCTTAGAAAACATAGCACAAAATTTCAGTGTTTTGGGGAAAACTAGCTGACGTAATTGGTTTTGTAATGGTCCATGAAATAATGTTCTGTTATTGTCAGCAATATCATTTCATTTTTAAATGACGAAGTAAAGTTTCTGTGGAAGTTAAAATTTGAGAATTTAATCACAACTGGCAAAAAAGCTACCTATAGGTTGAAGTTTACTTATGCAGTACTCATTTAAATGAGTAGATGGTAAATTTTTATGAATTTCTGTCAGGACTTTGGTACCTTATTCTGCATTGTAACCCGTACCCACTCTGGGCCTTTACAAATGTTTTGTGCAATATAGTAAAATTCACTTTTTGGGAGGGTATTTGTTTAAAGTCCCTTTATTTATGCTTTTTTGGATGCTGAATGCGGTTATCAGCCCACATTTGAAGGGATGGGAGGAGAAGAGAGGTGATTGTGTAGCTTGTTCCGTGCCGAGTCCTAAAACTGCTTTAGGGATGCTGGATTTCACTGTAGCATTGCTTTGAGGCTGCCACGTTATACTTGCTTGGTCTGTAAGCGTCCATCTTCAGCACTTCAGAGCCTGGTCCTATTCTCCTTCCTTCCAGGGAGTGACTTCCTTGCTTAACTTGGAGGAAGCATTTCTTGAAGATGGGCCTTTGCCAGTCCTTCTTTTTTTTTTTTTTTTTTTTTTTTTTACCCCCCTGGTTCCTTACATTTGCTCTGTGAAGGTGATAAAATGTTGCTTTCAGTAGCCAACATCCCTGAAGCTACAACCCCTGGTTTTGCAGATTTCACTGTAATTTGGAAATGGCAATAATTTAGTTGTATGAGGAAGGAGTTATTTGATCCCAGGCTGCTGGCTGTTGAAGGTTTTTGATGGTTCACGTTTTCTAATCCCTGACCCTTTTTAGCAGCAGGAACTGGCTTGAGGAGCTTGTCACCTAGCATGTGCTGCGCTAAGGTGAGAACAGCTTCATATGCAGCGAGCGACTGTTTTCTGATGGAGGCTGCTGGCAAGGATTCTGCATGTGAATGTCAGCTGCCGTGTGTGCCCCTGGAGCTCTGACTTGTTTTGGTCTCTTTAGCCGGTTCATTGGGTAAGATGGTATGTCTTAACATGGGCCTGTTATTTATAAGGTCCATGCCCTGGAATTTTCTTGTATGTTTCTGCTCACAGAAATGCTGCAGAAAAGATGCATATGTTGATGTCCTGAGGATGTCTCAAGTGCCAAAGTTTTTTTGTTTGCTGCCTTTTTTTTTTCCTTCCTCTGTAACTTACAGGCACTGGGTCCTAATTAACTTTTTTTTTTTTTTAATATGCCTGGGTTTCACGGATCCCTATGATCTGAGTCTGACCAAAGTTTTGCATTGTTGATCATAATTAGTTCCTTTTCTGCTAGGAAGGGGTGCAAGGTAGCTGATGGAAGCAATGATTGTGCTTGTAGTTAATGCACTACAGAAGCATCACAGCCTTTCCTCTTATGTCTTCTCTGCGAAAGCGGTGCTGGACTTGCCGGCCTTGACTTGTTAGCCCCATGACTACAGTTGCTGTATGAGATGGTAAGCTTGTTGGGAAATTGCGAGAATGGGTAAACAGAAAAAACAGAAAATGCTCTTTGGAGTTTGTTGTATCTTCAACTGCTGAGGAAATGGACAGTCTATAGGAATTTGCTACTGTAAGAGACAGTTCAAAGACATTCCATTCAGTCTAAGTGGTAGATGACATTAAGCTTATTGGAGGTGTATTTATATTGCAAGTGTTACTGATACTTTGGAGCATTACATCTCAGTGACTAGAAGCTGGAAGGAATCCATTTTACTCAGGAAGTAAAGAACATGTTTTTAACAAGGATAATTGATCTTTTAGTGGGTTAATGACGTGTAGGCAGTTGACTTTCATAATTGAAATAAAACCTGTCTTACTGATAATGTGAGCTTTCAGTGAAATGCCAAGATATTATATTTGGGAGTAATTCCTTATTATCCATGGCCCGCGCTAAGGAAGATGCTGGATATGTGGGGCAGGTCTTGTTCATGTACCTCTGAAGGCAAGAATTGGGTTCGTAGGGTTTGTAGTGCATTGATGATCTGGTTGGGAACAGGTAAAGATGTTTCCCCATTATCAGACTTCGTGATTTAGAGATGTACCTCAGCTGCTGCTAGAAGATGACAAAGTCATGGACCAGAGCAGCCTTAGTCCGTGTATTCTGCTTTAGGAAGTTGTCTTCTCCTTTCTAATGCATTCAAGGCTACTCTGGCCATTCTCTGTAAGTAGTGTAAGTTTGTAAAGGAAATCTCTAATGAAATGTTTAACTTGCCTATATTGGTGGGAATACTTTTGCTTAAATTACCACAGTACCTGAGGACTGGCAGGTGTCAAATATGACAACAGTTTTTAGAACGTCTTCTAGGGGAGAGTCACTGGCTGAGAACTGTGCAAAGCAAACTGGTAGAAATTGTGGAATTAGCAGATCTGGATAATTGTGCTGTGGATCAACAAGCTTGGTGTCTGTACTGGGGCCTCCTGTCTCATGTGTTTGTCAGAGTTCTTTGAGGAAAACTGCAATCATGGTAATAAAAGTGGTTTGGATGATGCTGTGTATCCACGTTTGTATAGTGTTTTCCAAAAAGTGGGGAAAAAAAAAGCTATTTGTATGCAGTAGCTAAAATTATATGTGTATGTTTGCCCTCCGATATAACTGGTGAGTTATATTGCCTTAGAAAATGTGGGTACTGGTGGGGAGGGAAGAGGATTTCTGCCTTGTCCTGCTCAACATTTGAAGTTGTTCTGAGGACTGGAAATGCAAGAGAATTTTAAATCTAGTGTCTGCTTATCTAGGGAACTGTATTTTATCTATTTTTTTTTTTTTGAAAAGGCTTTCACATGTATGGTGACTGTTGTAGATTGTTTTATGTAGAACATGTCAAGTAAAAGTAGTGATTAGTGAGCAATTGTAGGGAGATTAAGGATGTTCAACCAGAATGAGTGAATATGGCTCAGAAACAATGCTTTTTGCTCAAGTAAGCAAAACAGAAACTGAACTGTACTCTTCCACACCACAGCTGTGTGCTGCCCTGTCTTCCAGCATGGCATCTCCAGTGGTGCAGTTTCAGATTAGGAAAACAGTTAATTTAGCATGTGCTTAAATCCAAGTACGTTCCTGGGCTGGGTTTCTGATGGTAGGCTCAGGATATAAAAGAAATGATTTCTGCCTAGTTTTCAGGCTTTCTCTTTTATACATCTCATTACATGAAATTTCGCAATGTGATGCAGAACAAAATTGCTGCAATTTTGCTGTAAGTATAGTTTGATCAGAATTTGGTCTTCACCATCCCTAGAAGCTGTCCCCAGATCATCACCACGTGGCTTGACGTGGTTTAATACAGCTGGCATTGTCTGTTCTGTAAAGACACCTAGTGGAGCTCTTGTGCGTGATCAATTCTTGTACACCCCAAGATGCTGAGACGTTCTGCACGTTGGTGCTGAGGTTGCTGGTGGTGCAGCTGGGACGCGTTCCCGGCGTGTCTGTCTGTGCTGCAGTCACCACGTGTTGCAGTTGGGGTGTAAAATTTCCTTATGTTGGTTCTGGCTCCTGCTCCTTGTAAAACTTCACACCAGGAGTGACTTGAGCAGGTTACACAAGCACTTTCCCACCACGTGCTAACTACGAGGCAGCCAGCTCTGCCCCGGGAGCACAGCTGATGGGAGAAGCGAGAGCACAGTTCAGCCCCGATGCTGCTCATCTGCACGTGCCCAGTACCTGTAGTCGTGCAGGAAGCACCAGTCAAAAAGTTGCCCCTTGCCAGTCCACAGGAAGAAAATAGTTTCTCAGTAATGAGGACAAGTTGTAAGATCTAATGTTCGGTGACTGTATTGATGTCAAGAGCCTCTTTTTCGCTTGTACAACTACGGAACCGATCCTCTGAAAACCATAGCAAAGGATTAGGAGGGAAAGGAGTCCTCTCCTTGACCGGCGTCTGCATCATCTAGATGCATTTCAAACTATTCTTCCACTCAAGACATAAAGGCTGTGTGCACATGTATTTCCCAGTCGAGATCTCTATATTTTTGTGCAGCTTTTAAATATCTGAGCGTTTGTTATTCCGTCTTACCTGGCAGGAACAGAAGGATTTTAGGTCAGAAATCCTCTTTCTGGAAACTTTCTGCAGAGCACCCCGTATTCTTTTAATTGCAATGCACTTCAGAGTAATAAGGATGTAAAAGCAGTACAATGCAGTTATTCTGATAGTGCTTCCCCCTTGGTAGAACCTCTACTGCATTTGTTTAAGTAAGCAAAGCCTCAACCAAGAAAGCTTTCCTCTTTTTCAGAAACTTTTCTCTTGAAAACAACTGAATCTGTTTGAGTCAAACATCCTGAAAAACTAATCTTGAGGGAGAAAACAGCAGGTATACAGCTAATGAAGTTGTTTGTGAAATGTTTATACTGTTGAAAAGAAGGCACATAGTAGAAAGTGTTAGGCATAACTAAATTTTCTAACCAGTCCCTACAGCTGTTTTTAATATCAAAATGTATAAAAATATAAGGAACTATTGGAAGATGATCTTTTTGTTTGTTTGTTTATTTAGATTTGTAAAGCTTGAGCTTGGGATCAAATGGGACTGTACAGCTGAAGAGATCTCACTTTTAAAATGCTTTTTAAATTGTGAAAGGTATAATGAGCGTGTCTTTAAAAAGAGGAGGAAAAGGGGTGGGGGGTTATATGCACATGAAATACTATACTGAGACATGAAACTGTCAAAAATGTTTTTTTGTGATGAAGTCCTTTCTGCAGTTTAAGCACGTAGAGGGCTGAGTGTGAGAGCAAGAGATAGGCTATGGAAAGATGAACTCAGATATTCTCACTCCTTGAAATTCATCACCAGGGCAATATAAAATCCGAATTTACACCTACATCATAATTTCTTAGGTGAATTACCAAAACTTTGGAAGGTTCTGCAATTTGCAGGGGTTCCATTCTAGTTCTGATTTTAAGCTATTTTGAAAAATTAAGTAAACAAACTGTACATACTAGAACTGGCAGACTTTCTTCATTTCTTCCAAAATATTTAGTACGCTGTAGCTGATCTGCTGATATTAACATCTGCAACAGTACTTCTCTAAGGAATGTAATTAATATTATTCCACATAGAATAAAATGTCCCTCCAATTATTTATGACCTGATGAACTGTTTTCTGAACCAATACTCACACTCAAAGGTCAAGGTTCACCACTTGAATTATGTTAGCAACTCCAGTTGAAATCCAGACTCTTTGTAGTCACGGACTTCTAGCTGTATAGCACATTTTATAAATAAAATAGTTGCAAATCTCAGTGGCCTTAACTAAATGCATTAATGGATAGGGGTTTGCAGCATAAGTTGTGGTACTGCATTCCTGAAAAAATGTCATTATTTCACCATTAAATAAATCTTTTCTTTCTCCTGTCTATACTTTCCAGATTTTCAATAAGTCTTCATATTTACTTAATTTCAACTCTACCTTACTTTAAAATACATAGGAAAAAAGAGCAGTGTGTTTAACAAAACACTTCAGTACTTATGGAAAGCAAATAACGGACTTATTTCAAAAGGTCTTCAAAGGAAAATCTTAACTGAATTATTTGGAAACTTCAAAAATCATTCATCTTTTTTTCATAGTTAATAATGTAATGAAAGCCAACAAAATTATTGATTTGATTTTTATTTCAGTTTCACAAGACGTTTGGGAAGTACAAACTTCACACTATTTTAAGAACAAGATGTAAAATTTTTTTTGTCTTCAAATTGCATCTTTCATTTAATTGGTTTTTGTTGGATAGCTTTTCAAATCGAAAGGGAACGAAAGTTTCATATATCTAAACGCATCTTGGAAACTTCGTAGCTCAAACCAACTGTAGAATTACAATCTTATGTTTGTATTTTCACTTGATTATTTTCTGGAGAGACAATAATCTCTTGTTGCTCTCATGTCTGGAAGGTTCTGGTAAATATGTTGTGTCCTGTTGCAGATAGCATATAGGACCATTAGTTTTCAGGTATTTGATAAGTACTTCGCAGGGGATGCTTACAGGCCTGTATGAAGCAAAACAAGTTGGTTGTAATCACCCAAACTGGCAAAATTCTGTTAGGTCACAAGGTGGCTTTGGTGATGAGCTAATTCCCCCAGCTCTTGCTGCTGTATGTCTGAGTCTTTTGTTCATGCTTGTTTCAAAGAGGTTTCCTTCATCGCCTTGAAGCCGGTGTTGCCCACCCAGCCCATCATGCCCACTGTAGGTAGGTCTCTTTTTTGTTCTAGGTTTGTTTGCACTCTTTAGATCTGTTACTTAATTCCTTACTCCCTTTT
The DNA here is from genome assembly GCF_964211835.1 of Anser anser. Taxonomy (NCBI): domain Eukaryota; kingdom Metazoa; phylum Chordata; class Aves; order Anseriformes; family Anatidae; genus Anser; species Anser anser. Next base: position 47,659,340 of record NC_139724.1, on the reverse strand, counting down.
ATGGACTTGTCAGCATACATTCTTGTTGCACACATTCCTCCCTCTGTGAAGGTCTGTGCAGGAATAAGTGTGCGCAGCTTGAACAGCATTCAGTGAAGGGCAAAATCAAGAGACTAAGTGCTGGAACCAGAAGCCAGGTTGAATGCAAGTCTGTTTGCTGCGGTGGGGGTCCTCACCCTAACTGTAAGCATGACAACTTTTGTCATCTCCTGTTCCATGTAACTGGGTCTGGGTTCCGTGTAACTGGAATTCAGTGCACCCTCCTAACCTTCCTGATAATTTAAAATAACAGATATTTGCTAGAAGGGAGATTTCTGTAAAGGTACTTGAGCAGAGAAGACATTATAGTTGAGCATCAAAATGATGTCTGCTGTCAAGCTATTGTCTTTTGACCAAATGGAGTAAAGATACCAGTTAAATGGTTATTGTGGTAATCCACAGGAAGTCATATTGTCTCTGAGGAGTGAAATGGTAGGGTGTACTGGAGTAGGTAATAAAGTTTTATCCTCCCACTGAGTGAAACACATGTATAAATGACTGAAAATGAAGCAGGAGTTTCAGGAGGCCTTGTGTGGACAGGCGGTGGGGCAGGAAGCGTGTTTGTGCTTTGAGTTTGCTTTGAACCAAATGGTTTTCCATGATGTTACATACCTTCAGGAGGTATGTAACTTCTCAAGAGTCTCCCAGAAATGCAGAGTTACCTGAAAGGCCTTGCTGTTTTTATCAAGTCTTACCTCCCTTAATCTTCTCAAGTATTTGTCATTTACTTGGATTTTAATGCCGTAATCACTAAACTGGACTTTGTAGTGGTGCGGTTTTAGGAGCAAAGAAACCGTAGTTGTGATAGAAACTGACATTGAAGGCTTTTCAGATGGATTTTATTCTTGTGGCTGCATTTGAATACTAGAGAAAGAGTTTCATCAAGACCAATCAACAACATAAGGTGCTCTGAGTTCTCTTTCTGCTCGCTAGACAGCATGTTTCTTACTCCAGTTTTCTGTTAAAATTCCTTATTGCTTCTCCTCAGTAGTGCTCAGCTTGTACTTAGGTTTTACTTGAGAATGTCTCACTTATCATTTGTTTGTTTCTTACTGTTTTTTTTTTTTCCCAGATAAAGTATATTGAGCAGCACGCAATTTTGCATTATAAAAGGGCAGACCCGTCTAGATTTAGAAGGGGAATACTCAAGTCAGTTGTGCCCGTAAGTGGAATGAAGCAAAGAAATAGTTCACAGTAGTAAGTCATAGCTTGATACAGTGCGGATTTATGTATTGTCTGGTGATACTGAAATTTAGAAGGAAAATGCAATACAAATATCCTGTCAAAAATGGGTAATGATTCAGCACAAGTGTATTAAGTATTGTGCTTGAAAGAAAAAAGCCCCAATTTTTCAGTGACTGAATAATTGAGTAATTGCTTTTCAGATAGTATTGTGCTTTTAATTTATTTCAGCCCGTTATCAACCGGTAATCCAGTAATTATTTAGTTGTTAATGCCAAGTTCTAATTCACACATCAGTTGAATGCTTTGAAGGGCTGATTAATCATTGATACAAGTTACTACTAGTACCTAAAACTGATTTTTTTCCCTAGCCCTTAAAGATAAATATGGGAAGGCATAAAGCAATTGCACAACTTGTCTTCTTACAGACCCAGCTAAAACTGTAATTTCTAACATCAAATCTTATTTTCAGCTGCTGATTTTCAGGCTTTCTGAGGTAGTAAACCCTCCTTTTAAAAATCCCTGTACAGTGCCAAGGTACCATGAGGGGTCACTGGTGTAAAACCTACTTGCTGCGGAACTCAGTGAGCGCAGGAGTTTCATTGTCATAGGAGAAAATGCTCATGGGCTTTACAACCAACAATGAGGCTCTAGAAGTATGACTGACTCCTTGGTTCCTCGTGTGGTTTTATCACAGTAGAAACCTGTCTTTCCTTTGCAACCAGTCTTTTGAGAAAAGTCATAGAAATTACAGGAACCAGCAGACAGTCGCGGTGTTTGGATTTGTATGGCGCTCAGAGCATGAATGTCCCAGATTTCATCATAAAATTGCACAATTCCCAATACCAGGTTAGGCTTTGAAAGAAAAAGCCATCAAAGAATACAGCAAAGCAGAACGTTGCCTGTCTGGGCAATGTTTGTTTGTTTGTTTTCCGCTTAAGCATTTTAACCTCATTATGATTCTTATAAATGCATTCAGGAAGACTGAGGATCTATAAACAGGAACCAGATGCTACAAACCCTTAACTTCTAACTTGTATTTCCCTTTTAATAATGCTGCAGGTTTTCTAAATTATGAAGCACTTCTCACTACTATTTAGCAATTCAGAACTATGGCCCTAGTAAGATGGATGAGGTATGAAGTATTATATTAAAGCAAGATTTGTTTCTTGGCAGAATTTCAGATTCTTGGATTAACCAATTGCCAGTGAGCTTGTCTGGGGATATATATGGGAGCTGAGTACTGTGCTACCTTTCATCAGACATAATAAAACTACTATTTTATGCTTGCAAGCACACATGTAACAGCATGTAAGCTCCTAATAATAGAATTTTAGTTTAATGTGTTTTTTTATTATTATTGTTATATATTTAAGATGTTGGGCCAGACCCACAACTGTTGTCATCTGTGTAGCTCTAGTGAAGTTAATGAAGTTTTACTGAGATGCATGACATGTCTATGTATGTCTGTATATGTGAGCTGGAAATGTGGCTTATTCTTCTTTGTGTAAGTACAGCTCATGTTCTTCCGGCATGTATGGTTAGGACAGCAAGCATTTTAATGATTCTAAGTTGCAACCTGGGTGTTTTCTCGTAATGAAATAATTATTGTATCTCCAGTTAAGTAAACTCAAGTGCCAAAGGTTAAGGAGTCGATTATCCCAGGATAAAGATATTAACATGTTTGAGAGAATACTGGTAATTTATTTAGAAGATTATTCTCATGCTCTGTATCTTCCTTTCAGTTAGCTACTAAAAATATTTTTCAGTATGTGTGGGGACATGTTTGCAAAAACTCTTCATCCACATTTCCTTAAACATGTCTGCAGCAACACATTTTTTTTCCTACCTTGTCAATTCAGCTAATATATATTCATTTTCTTACCTTTAAATTCATTTTTTCATTGAGTAAACAAATTAACTTTTCTTTCCCCTGCAAACCTAAACTCTGTGGATAATTCATTGGCTTTTATACCTGAAGTAAGATGATTTCCGTAGGCTCTGATACAAATGATTCCCGCATGTTTGTTAGCTTGGACAGGGTAATTGCTCGTGCAGAACTTTACTGCAACAATTCTAAGTTGGTCTAACTTCAGTATGCTTTCCGGGTGATGGGATTTTTATCTCTTGGGAACGTGGCAAAGTTAACCAAAAGATGGGATTCGATAGCTCGGCAGAAGAGAAAATACGTAGCCTAATTTTACTGTAAACACAGTATTTGCTGGGAATTAGAGGAAAACCTTTTCTGCATACTAGCTAAGTCACTCCCATTGGGCAAAAACTTACTCTCTTAAATACATGTACAGAAATATTCTTGTCAGTCACTTTGTGCCAAAAGCTTTTTCTTTTGTACCTTGGAATTCAGATCTAAACAAAAAGATTAGCAAAAAACCCCAAACCTCAAGCTGCTCTGAATTCCCTTATAATGATAGGTATCCTGCCTAGAAGTCCTCTCTCTAGCCGTGCAGTGTACAGCATTTGCTTTGGCAGCAGTCTCAAAGCTTTCAGAAATTTCTGGAACATCTTAGGCGGCAGCAGCTGTGAGCCTCAAGTAGAGGTGGTAATTATATCAAGTTGTAGCTCGCAATTTTCAATTCCTTCTCCATCCACTCCTGCAACAGAGGTCTTACCACTTTTTCCTCTGTTCTCCTTTTTTTTTCTTTTATTCTTTAACTGCTAATTGAAAGGCCTCTTGAAAAATCTCTCATTATTCATAGCCCTAAAATGTTAATGTAGCATGGAGTTGTTTGTAAATGGGATCAGGATTTAGCCTGCTATCCAACATGAATAAGCTGTTTTGCCGTTACGGTGTTAAATCCTTGTGCTGAGTGTGTCCTTGCTTTTTCCCACTTGGCAGATTGCAAATAGCTGCAATTATTTTCTCTCAAACAACTCAGGTACATTTGACCCACCCTTAAAGTGGTCCTGAGCGTTTCTAGAAAACTCTATATGCTTTTACTTGCTACCACCTGAATGTTCTAACTTATCTGTGTCAGAGCGCCCACTGGCCGTAGAAGAACTTGAGGCAGGTCAGAATTCATCAAAGAAACCTTTGTCCGTACAAATATCCATGTAGGGAGCCAGTGCTCTGAGGGTGCACCCTTGGTGTTTTGAGGGGATGCCAGCATGTCTGAGGGCTGTTTCTGTGTTCCAGGACTGCTTCTGTGTCCCTCTGCATTGGTGCCGCTCTGCTGCCTTTTGGCAGCCCGAGCTGGTGTCCACATCCTCCTGTCTTGGGATACTGCATTTGGTTGAGGCTCCAGGTAGTCTCCATGATTAGCACTTGTCTAACTGATGAAGCCATGCCGAGCCTGGATGCTGGCACAGAAATTTGGTTGTACTGTTGTTAAAATGTTGGGCTGGTCCTTGGTTTCCCCCCCAGGACTTGAAGGTCCCGGTTCTGGAGGTACACTGATCCAGGAAGGCATCCCAGGAGGCAGCTTGGATGTACCGAGCTGCTCCGTAACGCTGTGTGGGGTCAGTGGTGCTGTGCAGCATGGTATGGCTGCCTGCTGGGTTGTGGTGGTTTTGTGCTGCAGCCATCACCCCTTGCTGCTCTGGGCTTTTCTCCTGGTTAGAGCTCAGCACCAGGCCCCTCAGCACCAGGGCTGCTTCCTGCTGGTGCCTTGGCGCTCTGCTGTCCAGGTCTTCCTGCTGCCACTTTCGGCTTGATGCTTTCAGCACCTTGTTTTCTTGCTGGTCATGGTGCTTGAGCATATTTCTGCTCCGCTTCATGGGTCAAAATGTTACTATTTCAGCCTCCAGGCCATTGCACCTTCCATCTGCCTTAGGGCTTGGAATGAAAACATGAAATTCTTTACAATCTGAAAGCCTGTCTTTTCCAAGAGGAAAAATGATGTTGGGAGGAAAGGGAAGAAGATTGGAGTGCCTCCAATACTTCTGTGTGTTGTCAGCAGTCTCTCATTTTGCTTATGGACAAAGAGCCATAAAGACCATGCATGCTGGGAAGCAGGCTCACTGCACCCTTCTCCATAGGTGGCAGAGAGGCTCCAGAGCTGTATGACTGAGTTATTTATTTAGTGCTAAACCAGTAGCAAATATGCAGCATTCTGAACCAAAACATAAAATATCAGTTTTTTTTTCTATCACTTTAGAAGAGAAAGAAAGAGTTTCCAAATAGCAAATTATTTCAATGTGATAGGAAAAGACATCTGATATCTTCTGTCCATTTCCTGTAACAAGACAGATTTCTTGCAGTGTTGATGGATTGGAGAAATGAAATACAGGATTAAGTCAAGAGATAACCTAGTAATCTGCACAAAACCCATCCTAAATACCTATTTTGTGGAATAATCAAGATTGATGTGCCTGGTGCTGGTTAGAACAATTCTCTATGTTCTTTTTGGCTGTGATTTGATTGTGTGGATCTTGGCCTTGAGAAGCTGTGAGGATGAATGGGTTGAATGCCATTTTGTGAATGGGCTCGGCCACTTAAAAAAAAAAAAAAAAAGGGCGGGGGGTCATTTTTAGAAGAATTTATGTCTTCGGCCATGGGTTTTGATTTTTACATGGTGAATGCTCAGTACTTGTTGAAAATCAGGGTCACTTGAAAAGAAGCAACTTGAATTAACTTAATCTATAGTCACTGAAGGAAATAAATGCCATTATGTTGTCTGCTCTAGCTTTCAATCCAAGCAGGTTGCAGAAAGGTAACTAGACAGGTTGTTTTTAATTGCAGCAGTGTTATTTAGGTTTTAAAGTCAGCTCAGGTAATATTATCAACCACATTTGTTCACAGCTCGCAAGCCTGCTGCAGAGCAGGCTTTTTATACGAAATATCTCCTTGTGCACAGTGCTTTCCATTTCCTCAATTGCTGTTATCAGAAACATCTCTGTGCTGGCCCAGAGGGACTTCCTGTAATTGGGTGCTTGAGTCATGGTTGAATTGTGTGGGGCTGAAGCAAAGGCTAGATTATCCAAAGCAAAATATAATGTATTTTGCTTCAGGCATGTATGCTGCTGATGGATGGTCTCTTAAAGTGGGATTTCTGCTCTCACTTTCGTTCTATTTCCTATTGTTGGGTCAGAAATGAATGCTCTTCAGAAGTGCCTCCTCTTTCCTGTGCAGCCTCTGAAAGTATTTGTTCTTAACCTTTGCTTATGGAATAGCTTGGAGCTTTGGACAGAATGTGCAAAATGAGCTTATTAATTAATTGTGATGGTTTCTGTAGTAGCTTTTCTTGGAGGTAGTAATTGTCTGAAAGGATCCCCAAAAAATTTCAGTTTAGAGCTTCATAACAAGGTTACCTAGATCCTTTGTAATACTGCACACTACTGGAAAAAAAGAATGGCATATGCTAATGCTTATGAAGTAAGGAAGTAAAAATAACAAGTGTATTATGAATTAGCTAGGATCGTATACTCCCCTTGCAAATCCCACAGGATTTAAATAAATGGAACTTCTGCACAAGTGTGCATAATTTTACCAGTTATTTTAGAAAATTACATGCATGCAATATCTTGCTTTCAGGCTTTTTTTCAGTCTCTTTTTTAATAGTATGCTTGCTAAGGCTTTACAAATAATTGACTATGTCAGTAGGATCCAATGAAGCTACTCTAGAGTTCCTTCTGTCCCCCAGATACTCAGGGTTTGCTTGCACTTAATCCACTTTCTGCAGCTTGATATAAAGGTACAATTTCTGTTACTGTTTATTTTCACTTCCATAAATTCCGTTTTTTATAAAGATGCTTACAGTCAGGTAAGAACCAGAAGTGTTTTCACTGAGTTTCTTTGGTTTGATTAACATGAGCGTCAGCATTGCAGAATGAAACTCTCTCTTCTTTTTACTCAAGGGTAGATACTAAGCCGGCTGCTAAGTCCACTCCGAAATGGACATCACCACCCCCCTTTCAGCTCTGTCAAGATGATTTTGGTCCCAAGGAAAACACAGGCCAATTCCTACAAATGCATAATCTTTGAAAATCCCAAGCAAAACATGACTCAAGTCAGTAACATAGGGAAATTTAATTGATTATTGTTTTCATTTTCCTCTATTATCCTGGGGGTGTAGCTTGGGAAGGGGGAAGAGGGCATATATAAGTACACACGTCATGTGCTGCAGAAGATTATTTCAGAATATGCAGAAGATATTTTCAAACTCTAAGTCCTTGTGCAAAGCCCAAACATGTGAGGCTCACCATAGGGGCAGCGTGTTCTTCCACCTGAGGGGAGCAAGCACTGCTGATGCTTTTGGGGAAGAAGCCACGCAGGTACCTGCTGACCTGCATTTGCAAGATGCTGGGGGGTCCTTATGTTGGGATCAGAAGGGGTGCCCTGGAGCAAGAGAGCTGCATAGGGTCCAGGTACGTCTGGTGCACAGGTGACTTTCCTGTGTACTCTTTTAGGATTCTAAATCAACATCCCAGTTATATCAGCTTTTGTTTCTTAGTGCTAACGTGGTTATGACAGTGTCCCACTAGAGTCTGCAGATAGCTGCAAGAATTCTGACAAGGTTTGTTACTGCTTTGGGCATCTTGGCGTGAAATCTTGCAGCCGCTGTGGATGAGCAGGGCAGTGACTTTAACATTAGGTCACAGGGGAAGCAGGTTCTTGGGGACACTGAGAGGGGTGAGTCACAGCTACAGGAGATAATCCAAGTGCTTTAATTTTGTACAAACACATGCAGGTGATGCCTGGTCTTCTCGCTTAAATCTAATTATTACACCATTCAGGGGTAGGAAAAGCCAAAGCATTTTGTACCACAACATGGTGTTGGGAATGAGTCTTTTATATAAAGAGAGTGATAATATATGAGGTCGGGTAGTAAATCTAGCAGAGGCTGCTCAAATCTCAGTCCAGAGACTCGAGTTGACCTTTGCCTTCTTTTGCTCAATATGGCAGTAACTGAGGCCAAATCTCAGATGCTAGAAGACTGAAACTTCATAATTTGTTGGCTTAACGCAGAAGTTTGGAAGTGAGACGTCTAAATGGCTGTTGGCAGGTGCATTTGTCTGGGAGCAGGTGGGGAATGTTCTGCTGGAGTCAGATTACCATCCTTGTCTGTTTTCTCTTCTCCTGAGCAATTAATTCCCCTTGGACTTTTTATCTTGGATGACCTGCAAGCTCTGTCTTTTTCATCAGCTAGCAAGTCCTTTAAAATTATTTTGTTCTACACTGCCCATAATTAAGCTTGTTTATCTGTAAAGAAACACACCTGTGCCTTTCTCCATACATCTTCAAGTCAGCCTGTTGGGTGTTTTTCAGATGCACAACTAGGTGACTGCTTGGAAACAAGCGCACAGTTCTTCAGACCACTTTCCTACCTGGGCATAACCACAGTCTGGCCTCACTCCGTGCTGAAGCAGTTGCATTTCACCCTGTTGCTAAAGTCTGTTGCATTGGCGATAATTTTTTTGGGTGGTTAATGTCTGCTGTTAAATACCAGCCGTGGGGATGCTGGGGGCACATGGGCGCAGCAGCCAGCCTCCAGCATGGATGGCAAGACTTGAATCAGCAGAGGTGCGGGGCATGACACATGGAAATGTTGTGTAGCATCTGTTTCCAGAGCATTTGACCCAAGCCAGTTTTCTTGCTGCAAACGTGGTCATACAATATTCCCTTCCCATTCCCACACCTAAAATATATTGTAATTGCAGTTTTGTGGAGGTTTTCTTTGGCAGAATCATAAAAAAAAAAAAAAAAAAAACATTCCATGAAAAAGCACAGAGAAGAGAAGGGGATGGCTCCCTGTTCCCCAGACAATAAACTTCCTATCAACTCTGCTGATAGATTTTAAATCAAATTTATAAATCCCTCACCATCCCTGCTGGTGAGGTAGTTACCCTGTATCGAGGACCTTAGCTGGACTTCAACCAGTGGCTTTGCTGAGTCTAGAAACAGCTTGCTTTCCTTGGCAATTAGGAAGGGAGCAGGAGGGGGGAGCTTACTTGAAAAGGTCAGGATTTGGGGTTTTTCAGTACACAGAAGTGTTTCACTGCCGTGTTTATTTTTTATCCCAAATGTTAGTGGTTTCTTTTTTTCTTAATAGTACCAATAGCAAAATATCAACTCATCAATAAATCAGTGCAACAGTATGTGAAATATTAACCAGCTTTGACAACTTAAATCCTCTCTACCTAAATGGTTATGAAAGCAGGTGGTCTTGGTGAAAGCATCAGCAAGTTCCAGCAAAATAAAGTCGTTCAGAGCAATGGAAGTTGGAATCTGCAAGCAAATAAGGTCCTGTGAAATGTTCACAACACTTAGCTGAAACTCAGCTTAGTCTTGCTAGGAGATATTTGTCAATGTTAACAAATGTTTACGTGAAGTGTGGGCTAAACCCTGTGTCTTTCTCCCTCTCTCCAGAGGCCTCTTCCTCATGTTCTCCATTGCTAGACTTGAAGGAGTCTCCCGGTTGTCAGATTCACAGCCAAACGATTTTATGTAGGTGAAAGTTGAGGCAAAATACTCATAATTCAGAGGTAAGAATTCTTGTAGAAACAACATGTTTGTTTAATTAAGCTTGAAGGAAACCAAGCACCTAAAGGAATAAGTATCGGCTAGTAGAAAATAATTCCTCCTTCACTCTGCCCTGGCACCAGCACTCAGAAAATCACTCGAAAGTTCTGTAGCCAAGCAGAGCTGCCCAACCTCCTGAGTGCCCAGAAAAGCTGACATTCTGCCTGTTTGTGGTTATGCTTCTGCTCATTTTTTTTGCTGTGAAGTTTTCAGGTAGATTCTCAGACTCCACAGACTGTCTCCTCTCTTCCCCCAAAGCCCAATCCTCTGAGCAGCCCGGTGGGATAGCTGAAGGGGTATGCGTTTGCTGCACATGTGCAAGCTGGCCATTTGCATCTGCTGGTTAGGGCCAGTCTTTCTGAGCTGGGAACTTCTTGTAAGACCTCAGCCTGGGTTTTTCCTCTCTTGCCAGGGCACTGCTGCTTTCCCTGTGATTTCTGCCCATACTTATCAGCCTGCTCAGAAGCACAGCACAGCCATTCTTTAAAAGATGTTCTTTTATTCTCGTTTTCTCTTCAGTATACTATACGACAGAGTACTGGTGCACCAGATGTTTTGTTTAAACCTGCCTGTTCAATTCAGAGTAGTAGTGAGTCTTCAATGAACTCTTATAGTCCCCCACTTTAACTTAATGTGCTGTTCATAATGCATCATATTATCCAAGCAGTTCTCAGTTCTCTCTTGCCCAAAAGCCTTCCTTTTAGTGTCTTAGCACAGATAATCTTCATAGTGTCTCTTGAACAGTTTTTGCTTTCACCAAATTGGAGAGTCAGGTTGATAATCCTTTGGAACTCCAGGTAGGCTTTTTTTTTCCCCTCCCCATTGAAAGCGGTAACTTGTAAGGTTAGTCTGTAGATCTGCTAGTCTGCTAATGACTGTTTCAGAAGCTAAACATTCAAATATGTGTACTGGTGTACTCACTGTTGCCACCAGTTTGTGATGTTATTACTGGAGACTTTCAGGTCTATACAGAACAGCTTGCATGCACCAGGCAAAAGCAGTGTGCGTTGGGGAACCTGCTGAAAAGACAGGTTCTGTTGAGGTGGAAGCTACTGTTAACTGTCAGTAAACCAAAACAGCTAGCACCTGGACTTATGACAACATTGGCAGTGAAACAGATCTCCCCAAAAGCGAGAAGAAAGTTTCTCTTGTCATTACTACCTGTACTAGAAAATATGTTAAGCCCCAGTGCTGCCAGTGGTGCTGCACAGAAGCTTCGTTCAGTGTCTGAGCTGGTGGGACTGACTTGTGTGCTGTGTTGCAGGGATGCCCTGCTGGGTTGGAGCCTTATTCTTTTCTCGCATAGAAGGCATCTGGGTGCAGATCTGCAGCTGTATTAAATGCTGTGCTTTCAGAAATATCCAAAGTTTTTGTTCTCCTTGGCTGTAAAACCAAGTCTAACCACTGTGTTGTCTTGAATTCTTGGTAACAGTTGTTTAAGCCCCAAAAGCCCTTCACCTACCTGGCTGTAACCTGAGCGGAGCAATCCCACCTGCCTGCCGACCACATAACAGGGCTCACGGACCTTGCAGCCATCCCAAATGCAGGGGCAAACACAGGTGCATGACTTCTGGCTTCCTTCTCATTTGCATAATAGCAGCCAAGTCATTGAAGTGGAGAGTGGTCAGCCAGCCAAGCACAAAAAAGATAAGAGCACCTCATTGAAGTGTGCTGCCTTAAATTTTCTGCTTTAGAAGTATACATATTTATTTTTTTTTCCCTCAGCAAAGTTGGACATGGAAAATGGAGCATTCATGAGGTGGAGCAAACAGGTGTGTGCTGGCTCTCCCTATTCCACCTGAACCTGCTTTTGCTAAGTGTTTGTGTCCGTCAGCTCCAGGCTGTTCATCCAGCAGTAGCCTCTGTTTGTGCCAGTTACTTAGGGGAAACTGGAGCAGCTTCTGGTCCGTGTTCATGTCTCCTGACCCCTTTCTCCTTGCTCCCCCATTCTTCTCCTCAGTGACATCTCTCACCTCAAAGCAGCTGGTTTTAGCTGCTGTAGTTTAGGGGGAGACAGGGAAGGAAGAATGGAAGCAAGGAGGAGAGCTCGGCCTGTGTTGTGTTAAAGCAGTGACTTGTTCTGGGGCTGAATGGCTTCAGTTTGCAAGGCTTTTAACAGGGAAATTCTCATTTAAAGGAGGCATTGGCAGAGGTGCTCTCAGTCACTAGAGCAGGCATGGAGAATAGGTAGGGCAAACCAGCGTACATCAGAGGAGAGTCACGCCTCATGTCTGGGCACTTCTGATATGGCAGCGGTCAGCAGCACAAGCTGGAGAGAGTGCAGGGCCAGGTGCTGAGTGGAAGCAGTTTCTTTAAAGATTTTTCCTACCCAGAGAACACAGTTTTCTTTCTGTTGTTATAGCAAATGCTGTGTTGTGCTGGAAACAGGGATTATCTGACTCGCACCCACACTGTTGCACCTGTTAGTAAAAGGTCAATATGTTCTCATGAAATCAATTATAAAAGCCAACCCTTTCTTGGCAAATGGCTAGCAAATCTTGACTGCTTTGACCCTGATCCATCTGTGTGCTTAGGCAAACTATTTATCCTACACCCACATGTGTCCCAGGAGCTCCCCTCCTCTGTGGAGGCACTGCCATCAAGGAGGGGAGTGGGAGCCTGAGGGAGCTGGGTGGCTGTCACTGGGCACCATGTGGCTCCTGCTGCGTGGCAATAGCTTGTTCTGCTCCACTTTCCTCAGCTGGAAACCAAGGCTTTGACTGACAGTGATACAGAAGGAAAAAAGGTGATATAAGAAGTGGATGCTTTTGAGAGCTGGGAGTAAGAGTCTTGTCTAAGAACTGCAACTTTGGGGCTCATTTTTCACAGTTGAAGGCAATCAAATCATCTGTCTTTGTAGGAGAAAGGTCGCAAGCATGTTGGGCTTACTTGTGAATCTACTTTGCTGGCTTCTGCAGTGAACGATCTCCAGATTTTGATAAGTGTATTTATCATCATAAATAAGTTTCTCCATTACTAATTACATCCCAATGCCAAGATTTTGTGTTGCCAAAAATGTAGGCAGATGCAATAAAAATGCTTAACGATTATAGGTGCTTTATTTTCTTTTTAATGGAATGAAGTCCTTTTGTGACCAGAAGAGGTAAATATTTTAGTGAATGCTTGACATAGCCTGGTCAGATTTTTTTATGTTCGATGCCTGAATTGCCTAGTTCTGTCATAGCTCCCTTTTCCTAGCCACTTGTGAAACAGTAATTTTTTTGAGGTGAGATGTCCCAGAACCACCTCTAGACACATTTTGTTAAACAGGGCGTCTTTCTTTCCATAAATGACTCGAAAGCCACAGCACAAGCATGGTGGGTGCAGGTGATTCCCTCAGCCTCATGTCATTAGTGACCCGCTCAGTAGTCACTGCTGGCTTGGACAGGTTTTCCCTGCCACTTTAGCAATGTGACATTAGCCTGGAGGCTGGGCTGTCCGTCTTCTTCTGTCTTAGGGGGAATCGTTGAGTGCTGGGCATCTCCCAGCTGGCTGCTCTACTGCTTCACTCCTCGTCTGTAGGGTGGGAAGGTTCACATGCAAAAGCTCTGGGAGCGTTAAAGGGATATCAGTAGGGTGGTGTACCAATGGCACACCACTGTGCCCAGGGGTTCCCCAGCTCCTGACAGGTCCCTGGGCACCTTTCTGAATCGAATGCCTCTAGCCACTCAGGCTCCTCTGTGCGCTCTCCAGGCTGGCTCCTCTTTGAAATGGAAGAGGTGGTGAATGTTTTACGGATTTCGCCAGTACTTAGCTACACATCAGGCTGAAAACTTAGGTGTGGGAATCTTGCTTGACAGTCATCAACAACTTTGTTTTTAGACTATAAATTATAAATTGATATCCCATGAAGGACTTGACTTGGCCTGGAGATTGCACTATATGTTGCAGAGTCCTTGGAGTCAATATCTTGACTCTTAATAAATAAATACTTCAGTAAGTAGAAGCCTATCAAAACCCTTCTGGTAGCCTGTGTGCATGACATAATGGTATATGTGGACAAGCTCCCTCACCTTTTTCTTGTTACAAACATCCATATGTAAGGTTTAACATATAGGACAAAGCTTTTTCTTTTAATAGATGGTGAGCTGTGACAGCTGCATAGGGAAAAATCTCTCAAGTTCCCTCCTTCCTTGTTTGTCATCGGCAGAAGTGCATTTCTGGACCTTAACCAGAGCTGATAAAGGAACTTTTTTTTAACATTCTTTTTTTCTTCCAAGCTTGTGACTTGGATAGGTGACAGGATCATGTTGCTGGTAGCTCAGACCGTTTGAAACTTTGGTGCCAGTGTTTTGTCAGGTGTGGGCTCCTTGACTCAAGCCAAGCCCGTGATATCTGCGCAGATTGTTCCAGAGAAGTGCGTAAGCAACTCAAATGTTTTTTAAAAATTTTCTTATTTCATGAAGTTATAAATATGTAGTAAGTGTACTTGTTATAGTTTGTTGTTCATTTTATTAAACAATGAAATGTGTGGTATTAAGGTCCTTAGAAAAGTATTTCCTCTATGTCCAATTATGTAACCATCAATCACAACTTTTACAGCAGATTTTACAAATGATTATATGCCAAAAATGTCAAATTACTTGGAAATTTAATATTCTCTTCCTACATAACTTCTTAATCCAACTACTTGTTGTCAGGGATGGTTCATTTTTAGCACAGACACATTTTGAAATTGACGTTTCGCTAGTAATGAAGTTGTACATATGAATGTCAATGTCGGCATGCCCTGAAACTATTAGATCAAGATGTAGTGTTTGGGAGTCCCAGTGGGAGCTTTGCAGAGGGCTTATACAGGAGTGGGTTTGGGCTGCAGAGATCTCCAGAAGTGCTGAAGGAACTCTTGGAACCGGAGCCAGTTCTGCCCCTCTATATGCTGCCTTCTCGTGAGGTTGGCATTAAGATCCTGCCTTACTGTGCCAGAGCCACACTCAGGTCTGATGAGCACCAAGTGTTGCTGTGGAGGAAGTGCGCTTGATCATATCCTTGCAGGGGAGACCTGCAGATGAGAAGTGGATTGAGCTATTTGATGAAGTTTCCGGTTCTTGTGACTGAACAGACATGAATGAATCTCCGTTCTGCGTTGCCACCATGTCTTAATGCTTCCCTGTTTTTTCATCAAGCTCTGTTCCTCATGCAGGGTCAGATAGCCTTGCTGTGTTTGGCCACTTTGACCTGGAGAAGTAGTCCCAGCTTTTCACACTGGAAAGCAGGCACAAGAAAATTGAGCCAATGACCAAGCTTGTGTCACGTATTTGTGACAGACCAAGATAATGAACTTCAATCTTTCCAGTCCCAACCTTACACCTTGGTCTTTAAGGCATAATCTTGTACTGCAGTCTCTCCTCCTCTTTAAAGCGTGCATACTTGGTGTAAAGAAAACAAATAGGCATCTGATGTCTTGGAACAGCACTCAAGTAATAGTCCTGCCTCAGGACACAATGCTGTAAGTGCATGGCACAGGAAGGTTGAAACTTCAGAAGTTTCAAAATACAAATTACGTGTCTTAAGATGAGGGAGTAACTTTGGGACTGAGTTCTTACGCCTGTCTCCCCGCTAATCCTGGGCCAGGTGTTTGCAAAACACAGCTGCTTTGCAGAAGTTAGGTGAGAATGTGCGTTTCTGTCCAGCTTTCTGCTAAACTGGAACATGCAGCTTACTGTTAAAAGAATAACAGTGTGACTGTTAGATGTTCTTCCCATTATCTCAGTTTGATAAAGAGCATTCTTCAGGTCAACAGGGCTCTCTAAAAGTTTAACTGCATTGTTCTGTTTCCAACTGTGACTCCACAGTGCTCTCAGTAAAAGCCCACATGGTAAAAGATGTAAGAAAACAAAACCCTAGGGAACCATCTAAAAAAAATAGGGGGGGGAGGACAGGTGGGGGGGCGTTGTAGCCTGTCAAAATAAGAATCGAGGACCCCTAACCCAGGTTCAGAAAGAGCTTTCCTTCTTTCTGCTGCACTAATGTGTATCGGTGAAGACCTGAGAAGCATGCTGCAAGCAAAACACATCTGAACTGGGAACCTGAGTGGGGCCTGTGGGCTGGTGGGAGGTCCTAGGAGCCCTTGGAAGGGAGGAGCAAGGTGGTGTGACAATGCAAGGTGAAAGTTTGAGCATCATATAACAGAATTTACCTGTTGGTTGCTGGCTTTCATTCCATAAATTAATAGCGTTTATGTCACTATGACTTCCTGTACCCAAGCCAGTTCCTTTAGAAAAGTGTCCTTTTTATTTCTGCAAAGCTGTAATACTTATTTTCAGTATTGCTTTCATTGACAGACAATATGATCAGGAGTATTAGTCATGGTTAATGTTTACTCTTACTTATCTGCAGGTAAAGTAGATCTTTAGAAGGGGAGAAGTTAGAATATAGAAAACATTAGAGTATAGAAAAAATATAGAAATTAATATTTAATACAAGAACTAATTATGGAGCATTTGCCATCTAGTTGGTGACAATAACAACATATCTGGAGAGACATTATGTTGTACCTGGATATGATGCTTAATCTTTGTGTCTCTCAGATGACCCTTTGAAATAAGTGAATAGTAACTTTCTCCTGTGCGTGAGTTTTTCCATGAGCCTGCTGTGTTTCTGGCTGGCTCCTGGCTCAGCAGGACAGGAGGGCTGTGCAGCAACTAGCATGCCAACATGCTGCTCTTGGTGCACGCTGCTACTCCTGCAGTCAGGTAATAATTCCAGATGTCTGTCAGGTACACTGAGAGTTTCAGCAGAGTTGTGTTCAGGAGGCTGCAGCTACCATCAGGATACCCCGTCAAGAGATAACGCTGCCTTGTAAATAGGGCGTTCCCTCAAAGGCATCCTCTGCAAGTATGCTGAGGCGGTAATTGAGTGGCGGCAGTAATTAGGCAGTGCATGCTAAGCTCGTTACCTGTTACAATTACATGTGTGATGCTGCAGAGATGCACAGTTTCATGCTGATAATGAAATATTCTCTGGTCTCCTTTTCAAGAGCTGCAGCAGCCTGCAAGTTTCTATGAGAAAGCAAAGGTATCTTTGGCGTCCCTTCTTTACTGCTATATGATTTGTAGTCCTCTAGATTTGTGGAGGACCTAATCCAGAGTTTTGAGGAAATAACTTTTTAATTTATTAATTTTTTAATACATTTAAGCAACAATTTTTGGGTCACTGCAAGTTAGGTAACCTCATTAGACAGCAGCAGTGTTCATGGGGTGCTAGAGAATTCCTCGCTGCTCCTCCCTGCCCAGAGAACTCCCTCATCCAGTCTGGCAGGAAGATGGAACAAGTGTTCACGTGGCCTCTGAATTCCTAACCAGTCACACCCCGGCATTTCAGCCTGTTTATGTGTGGGGGAACTTCTGTGAAGTGGAATGCCTTGATCTTTTCTTTTCTCTCTTGTGCTGTGATGGTTAACTAGGGTGCTAAAAAAGTACATGCTGCTGTGGCAAGGGGACAAAAATTGTTTTATTTTTTTTCTTGAAGACTGGCTAATAACAAGTGCTCATAAAATGTTCCTGTAAAAGCTGCATCGTCTTACTCTTTACTCACACAAGATCCATGTATGATTGCAACTTAAATTGTTTTTTAAACCAGTTCATTTCAAATTTAAGTCCTTGGAAGCTTGCAGTCCTTTATGTACAGGTTATTGGAGTCAAACCAGAAGGTTTTTGCTTTTTTGTTTTAATTTTTTTTTTTGAAACATCTCACTGCAAATTTATGTCTGTAGAAGCTTGCAATTCATTGTGGGCATCTTAGGTCAGTTCCTGACTGATTTGTTTGGTACTGAAATGAGCCTGACTTGAGCGAGTCTTAATATTATTCATGTAACCTTTTCTACTGTTTGAACTATGCCAGTTTAAAGTCTCCTGTAAGGAAAATGGGTGCACTTCTCCTGCATGGGCAGGCCCCAGGAGGAGAGAAGGAACTCTCAGCTGGTGCATAAAGCCAGAGGATACACACCGTAAGGGACAAAAAAGTGAAAAAGAACAAGACTCACAGAAACAACATACACATACAAGCAGGAAATAAAGTGGAAGGTTTACCAACTAGATGTTTGTTTCTACCTCAGAAAAGATTAATGCTTGTTTAGATGTTGTGGGATCCTTCAAGGTCCTGGAGTTTTAGAATTCAGGCTTTTTAAGTGTTAAACTCCTCTTTTTCTTTGACACTCTTCTTGTTTTCTAAATTATAAAGGTGTACCCCAGATTATTTCTGCTTTCTTGTGATTCAGATTTAACAGTGATACCTCTGTTATTTATCCAGTGAAAGTATGTGTTTAAAGGTAGGGGATTTCAGGGAGTCACAGTCCAATGTGGAGAACACACCTCATGTTTGTTTTCTGCGCTCACTGGTCCCGCAAACATGTTTTTTTACTTTTTGTCCATTAGGATGTTGTTGTGAGGGTAAAATGATGATTTTTTTTCTGTAAATATTTTACTAGATACACATTTTTTACGCATTTCTCAGATATGACTCAACAATTTTGCTTTTTTTTTTTGGTCCTTCTTTCTCACCTCTCTTTATTAAAAAATAAGTACTGCTCCATGTGATCTTGGTTCTGTGCCACTTAAACCACAATCTGTTGCATTCCTAATGTTTTGTTCACCTGTGATGTCAATTATTTTCCTTTTGGACCATAGTAGAAAGAAGTTATTTTAGTAAAACTAAGAAAACATTTATTTATTTATTTTTATACTTTAACTGAAGTAGAAGCATCTTCCAGAGAGCAAGTTGGAAATGTCACTTAGAATAGCATAGCGAAAATATAGATGTCAGATGATTGCTTTTTCTCATATTACATCCTTTGGAGGTTAGACTTTCAGATATGGAACCTAAGTAGTCAACACAGCAAGTAAGGCACAATAATGCCCCTTGGAATTAGCTCAAGGACTGTGAAAAGCTCCCACCTTACACCTGTGATGCACCTATGAAATTTTAGCTCTGTGTTTTAACACTCCGTGATTTTTGACATAGATGAGGCCACCCAGTGATCCGTGTCTGAAATTAAGCTGCACTATTTGTGAAAAAGATGGAGGTATCCGTTTGTTCTAATGCAGAAGTAACGATGCACTTAGACATAGTTACTAAAACAAACAATAATAATTATACATTGTAGTGCTCTGAAGGTGGGTCAGTGCTTTCTAATGTAATTTAAAGGTAGTATTTTGCTGGCAGTTGAAGGATTAGAGGAATATATTTATTCATTTTTTTTTTTAAGGAAAGGTGAAGTCTCTTATTGGACAGGTAGATTTAAGTGGGTGAAAACACACAATCTTTCAGGCACCCAAATTTTCTGGCTTGAAATATGAGTAACAAACTTGAGGCAAAGTTAACTGTAACAGTTGTTAAACATGGATTTACTATTCATTTAGTATTAAAATCGGCCAGACAAATGAAGTCTGGGAATCTGGAATTCTTAACTGGGCAGGAAAAGGAAAATTTGATACTCCATTTCTTATTCTTCTTTTATATCTAATTAATTGAGGTGTTTTAATCCATATGTTAGTCTTTGATTTGTTTTATCTTTACAGTGCAGCAGATGCACTTCCGTAACAGTTTCGAACTAATGTACTTCTGGATAGCAGCTGGTGAGGTGGCCAGAGATTGACCTAATAGCTCTACATCAGAGTTTTGGATCTTGGATACAGGCTTTTCACTCTGTTAAAGGACATTACTATGCATGACTATATTAAAAAAAATTACCAAAGGGAGTTTTTCTTTTTTTTTTTTTATGGCACTTTCATTTGAAACCTGATAAAGTATACGCTTGAAGCAAAGATCTTCTCTGATGCTGTATTCCACCTACTTAGATTGATGTTTGCTGCTGCTTTTTATTGAAATATTCCTGTCAAGATAGTGGGGGATGGTCACAATCCTTCCCCTTTCAGGTAGACATGTGGTGAACTTGGAGGTGCTGGTGTGCCTTTGGTTGCTTAAGAGGAACACTCTAATGAGCATTCACTGACTTAGACATTAAAGGGAAAAAAGTTCCTGCTGAAGCTGCTTGAGTGCAAAATCTCAGTGTCCATTTTCTCCTCATCTGTACAAAGCACGCTGGAGTGAGTGCAATGACTGCTGTAGGTGCAGAAGGGCTTTGGATTAGGCTGAGAACCTTACAGACAACAATAATCATCGCTTTAGTCAACAGACAGAAGTGGTACATGTTTTCTGTTTTTAAGTACTGTTTTAGTTGTAGCGTGGTATGTTCCAAAGTTAAGGAGCGATTTTTAGAGTATGCCATCCTTTTTTTGTGATTTTTGTTTTGCCAGTTTTTGTGGAGCAAAGTAAGTTTTCTTTTACATGCTTTGTACTTAAGGATAGAGAAAGTATAATGATCCTGCTATACCAGCAATCTAAGTATGTAGTAATTAATTTGATTAGTTGCTGGTGGAAGAGTAAAGTACTGAATCTGTTCAAGTTTATATTTGTACACTCTGTAAATTTGGTATTCTTATGTAAACGTGACTTAGGCCATAATTCTGTAGATACAGCAGGAGTAATTTAAATGCTTATTTTTTATAATTGAAAATGCATTTAAGTAGAAGTCAACTTGTGATAAACTACTATTATACTGTATATCTGCAATAGTGATTTAATTTTGAAGAATGTTTTTAGGGTATGTAAAATCCGAACAGGCAATAGACAAATTAGCTACGATAGTGTGAGGACTATCTCTTTGTATTTACAGAACATTTAACCCAACAGTGAACCCCATGCCAATGGCAATAATTAATAGCAATAATTGTACCATTGTTTTCTAGGTTACTAGCAAGCACAGGAAAAGAACTCAAAGATAACTTTTTGCGGGCCCTGATGGAAAGAGAAGAAGCCAACCGTGATGGAAAGCTTTCTGTGAGTACCTGTGAGATCACAGTCTTTTCAATAGCTTAAAAATGAATCTGATCTGGAAAAATGATGCTTTTTACATGAAAAATTACTGCAGAAAGTTTACAATAGATTGTTTGATTTAGGAAAGATTCACTGAAACCTAGTATTTTGTTGATGGTAATTTTTTTAAAAAGCAAAATATGTGAAGAAGCTGCCCAGAAATCTACAAACAGGTAAGTGACAAGCTGAATGATGCAAGAGGAAAAACATCTAGAGGAGTATATTTTGATTTCATAAAAACTTCCAGATTCCTGTCATGGAAAATTTATTGCCATGTGTGTTTTACATAGAGGAAGATGCAGCTTACTTGTTAAGAGAATGTGTTTGCAACTCATGAACGTCAGAGTTGTAGGAGTTTCTGTGGGAGATGCTTGAGATGTTGAGCCTGACGCAGGAAAGTTTTATGAACACTGCAGTGTGCCTCCCGACTCAGCTGGCTCGTGTGTGGTAACTTGTCCGTGTGCTGTGCTTGCTGGTGTTTTACTCACCCAGGATGATGCTGGCTGGGAGGCCACGTGGGAATCTTTTCAATACTTTTTATCACAGTATCCTTCTGGACAAAATGTCCAGTGTACAGCTAGACAAATACATAATGTGATGGGTGAACAACTGGCTGGTTGGTCAGCCTCAAAGGGTTACAGTAAGTGGGGTTACATCAAGCTGGTGGCCAGTCACTAGCGGGACTCCCCAGGGCTCCATTGTAGGGCCAGATCTCTTCAATGTCTTCATAAATGAAATCCTTCCAACTCAGGATATTCTGTGACTTGAGGTCAATCTGCTTCCATTTAAACTTTGTAACACAACTGAAAAAGAGTCAGAAGTGGCCATCCTGGTCCTGCCGTTCTGTTTAGTTACAGTACTGCTGTTTCTTGCCTTCTTTAGTCCATATACCAGAAGACTGGATTTCTGTCTGTTAGATTGCCTCTCATATTAAAGAATAGTGATAAAAGAGACTGCAAAGGCAGCACTGGGCGTTTTGGAAGTTGAAAGTGATTGTGATCTTATTTCCTGGTTCTTCCTGCTTAGAAAGTTGATCAGGTATAAACTGATGATATTTTTGTTTTCCTTCTACTAATGAAGAAAAAGCATAGCACCACTCCTTCCCTCCCCCCTATAATTCTAGGGATGATATTTATTCTTTTATGGCTAGTTAATTAACCTCGAGAATTTGCGGAGGAAATGCTGCCTGAAGTGTGGTTCTACAACATATGTGAGCAAGCTTTCTTGTGAAGCTTCAAACACCTTGTGGTTTCAGCTGGCTGACAAATCTCCTGGGAATTGTGCTTCTTGGCATATTTAGGGATTTCTCCAGGAGAAATATGTCACAAAAGGTTAAATGTGTGACAGAAATGATCTAGGATGGAACAAAACTGTGAGGGTTTAGTCTGGAAAGCAGAAGCACTCCGTGGCTTACTTCACATGTTTACCATAATGTTAGGAAAAAAAAAAAAAAAGGAAAGAAGGAAAAAAGAAAGATTCAATTAGTTGTAGCACTTTCCTCTTGTATTTCACTTTCTGGCTCTAGTTTTTAGGGCATGCTGTATCAGAACTGTAATTTTTTCATTTTACAGATGGGGACACTACTGAGTTGCACAGAGCCCTTTTCAGAGCAGAAGAGGGCTAACAGTTTATATTAACAGATTCTTCCAGCCTTACGTAAAGGCAGCAGGGTTGAGCCCAGCCCTTTGGACTGGCTGAGACCTCCCTACGGATCAATTCCAGGATGCCCAGAGCATAGAAAAGGAGGAGGAAAACCTCAGCTCTGTCTCTCTGCTCATGGGGTGCTGAATACATTTAGGGATGGGAGATGAAATGTGCTTTTCTGTGACAACAGGGCTCCTAAGGAGGTCAGTTGGAAGAGTTGAGGTCAGCAATAGGCTTCTCAGTCTTGGGGATACAGTGCAGTAGCTTTCATTGAGCACCTGAAAGTGCATCCAGTGCAGTTTGGGAACACTTTGGGTTTACTAAACCCCAATTATACACCCAAATAAAGTTTTCTCTCTCTGAGGCATGTCTTGATATGCTGGAGCAAGTTTGGTTTCCCTCTCTGCTCCTGTGCTGTGTAGCAGTCTGATACTTGCATGGCAAAGAACATTGAAACATGCATGCAGCAGCCACCACAGCAGTGTTAAACAGAGCTTGGATTCAGGAAAGCACTTGTTTTAGTGCTGTGATTGGTGAGGTATGTGTTGGGCTCTAGAATATGAGGTAGATGAACCTTATATTATTATATTTCAAACGCTAGCCTTTAAAAGTTTTTTTTTTTTTAAAAAAAAAAGTAATGGGGAAATGGTAAGTGGGTAAGTGTCCCATGAAAATGCTGACAGCTGATCTCAGTTCCCAAGTTCCCAAACCTTCTGCAGTGGTATGATTTCTAGGTCCTCAAACCAGCCTCTGGTGATATATCCAAAGTTTTCAGAACAGTGAGTATTATTACAGACTATTCAGTACGTACCTAGATATAATGAAGTATATCACATCTGAAATTTCAGCTCTGACTCTACTGCAGTTTGTTGCTTTACAGGTGACTCCATAATGTTTTCTTAAAACACTTCAATGTGCGAATACATTTCCAAGTGATTTAGAACATAAACCTGTTGGTGGCATTATAGATGCACAAAAGATATTTTTGCTTTTTACTATTATATAGTCAATCATCCAACAGAGAAAAAGATATTCCCTTATGAAACTGGTTTTTTTCATCTTCACAGTGCCACCTGCATTACTGCTGCAATGTTACACCATTTTGTATGGTTTTGGGGGTTACGCTTGGTCTCTAAGACTACATACACTGGCTGCTGAGCAGACCAGCCTACCCAAAGAAAACACTGCCTATTGGGAAAGCTGAAGCTGCTGCCTGCCAGACAGTATTGAAATTGCAGGAATTATATTGTTTGTGTGCTTCTCTGTTCTGAAAGCGATATCCTGCACCTGCTCCTTTTGAGATGAAAGCTCTGCAAGTTGTGGGACTTAATTCCCACTCATCCAAGTAGGTCTAATAAGAATGAGAGACGGGGCAGGGAGTTATCAAATGGCTTCCCATCCTCCTTCGAATGCGACCACGTGACAATAGCATTGAGGGTCTATCTGAGCTAATGAGCGATTTTATTAAATCCTTGGGTTTCCTTCCTAAAGACTATTCAACATAAAACTAACTTTTCTTAGTCCATCTGGATAAGGCTAAACAAGGCTTTGTGGCCTACCTCAAAAAATCACCACACGTGTGATGACATTGCCATAAGGAGGTTATCTGCTGTGACTGCCGGTGGTCTTCAGCACAGCAGGATTTAATGCTGCTTGGTGGGGCTGCCTGCTTTAGAGCTAGACTTCAGGGCTGTTGAAGGAATAGGAGTTGAAAAAGAAAAGGGAAGTACTTGTTCCAAAGCTGCATAAATGTGAGCCTCACAAAAATTTTTGTAATAGTTAGTTGGCTTTAGCACTCTCTGCAACAAGGCTCAGCCCTTTATTTTTAAGGGTCAGCAGCACTTCTGCACATCACGGTGACAGGGATATTGCATCTGGGAGACAAGTTCCTGATACAGTGAGCATTGTCAGTGCTCTTGCTTGCTGTTGCTGGCAGGAGCTCTGAGGGTGTTTCCAGACCCTTAGAAATCAGCCTCTGCCAGAAGATGATTTCCTACACGCTTTTTCTGGATATATAGTCAGTCCATCCTATTCCTCTTCTCCTTTTCTCTGAGAGGAGGATGAAAAACATCCAGTTGTGAAAACTGCTAAGGCCTCTACCTGGAAGAAGTCTCTCTCAGCTCTGCTCGGTCATCCTGAGGGGCTTCCTTAGCTGAGTTCCCTATTTCCTCTCTGTGTTTTATCAGCTTTTCCAGGTTATGCATATGTCAAGTTAATCTGGGAAGATAATTTTCTGAAATGAGCCTGTCTCAAAATATGCACTGCATGGACTTGCTTTTAACTAATTCCATTGAAAAGCCTGATGCAGAATAGTTGGTAAGAGAAATAAAAACCAAAAAGCACAAAATGTTTTTAAAAAACAAGTGAGGTGTGCAGGGTGAGGTAACAACCGACTACTGAAAGATTTTTTAAATTACCGGAGAATTCTCCACATTCTCAGGTATGAGTTCACCTGAAATCCAATGCAAGTCTTATGATCAGACTTACTCAGCAGGCAGACAGATCTCAACTCCTTTACACAGGTGTATGTTTACCCTGTCTAGCCCTCACCTGTACTCTGGTATGCATTAAATATTGCTTGTTTATTCAAGGTGATAAAGGGCTCTATGGATGTCATAATTTGTTTTTACAAAAGCTGTAGAATATTATGCAATGCCGAAGAACTCCTTTTTTGTGTCCTAGAGCAGCAAGTCTCACAGTTAGTGTCTGAATACCTTGAGGCTGATCTTTTGGAAGAGGTTTGGGGTAATGGGGCAGAGAGAGAGACTACAGCTAACCTGATGTGTCTGAAGAGAGATGGACCCTGTAAGCATGGATTTGGATTCCACGGAGATCTGAACAAGTTGCAGTTAACGTTCTCACTGTTTTTCTTCTAAAGTTTTCATTGGTGTCCACATCAGGAGTGTTTAGTTGATTCAAATAATTAGGTAGAATATGTTCATAGAAAATAGGGACTTAGTTCTACTTAATTCTACTGATAGGAAAATAAATAAATGAAGTTCTTGTCTCAGTATTGTGAGAGCTACAACCAGGAGATCAGATGACATTCATGCCTAGTAGAATGGAACTTGTTGATTTTTCTCCCCACTGAGTGTTGGCTGTGTAAACAGTTTGGTGGCTGGGCCTTTTTGTCTTTGAAAAGTGTATTATTGAAGCTGTATAAAAGCACTGGTTACATCTTGTTCCTTACAGCTATTCAAAGAAACTCTGACTCAGAGAAACCTGTGAATTCAGCAGTTTCTAATGCACGTTTCCTGTGTTGAAAACTGGATGAAACATAAGATTGCACTATATATGACCAACAATATTGTGCTGACGTGATCTTGTTTCCCTTTACTGTTCCCTAAGATCTACGAAGAGTTCCTTGTCAAGAAAAAGATGGTGTTTTATAAGTGTTTATTTCCCTTTTAATTGAACTTGTTTGTCTGTTTAATAAGTCCCCATGGAAATTGCATGAGTCGTGCAGGTAATCATAACTTAATCTCAATCAGTCACTTATGCCCTTGAAATATAAAAATACATGTCAAATTCTATTCCATTGGAAAGAGAATAGTATGAAGGAAATGTAACTATGTTTCCTGGATGTAGATGTAGTCTTTGTCCAGCAGCTCTCTGAGGCTTAGTATGCCTTCTCTCCATTTAAAAGGGGTAGGGATGAGTGGAAATCATGCTCCTTGTTCAGGTTTATTGTGCAGATGACAAGCAGAAGTCTTTTTTCCTTACAGCTCCAGAAATCATAGGCATCATTTTCTGCCATTGTTTGCATAGTATGTAAAGCTGAGGCATGTTGGCAACAGGTGTAACGGAGCATAAAAACACCTGGAAACGAGCCCACGGGATACAGCGTCCTCTGAACCCCAAAAGCAATTGTTGGGGTGCTGGCTGTACACTTAGGGTGTAGTTTTACTTATATTATTTCACTCTTAGGATGATCAAATTCTGGCAACAGAAAATGGCGAATGTTATTTTAAAATGTATACAGCACACTGAGGCAGCTCTTAAATTTACGGTGTTTTTTCCTTATTTTTGTCTAAACTATTCTAAAGAAATATATCTGATAATGACCACTTAATAAAATGGTATTTCGTTTTTGGCAAGATTCCTTCTCTGTAAGTTGTAGGTACAGTATAATAGAAAAACTGTTTTAGATTAACTGAAATACATGGATTATGGGTTGTTTTAAATGCTTAAAAATGCATGATTAGGTATACTATGTTTTCAATGGGAAGTCTGCAAAGCTGAGACACTGCGTAGAAAAGAACGTGGCAAAAGAAGAGCAATATAGAGTGTCTTTGATTTCTTCATTCTTTGCTGTAATGTATCAAAAGTGAAACACAAGTCAGGTAAGCAAAGTACACGTTCTATAATACATCAGTTGTGTCATTTTACTGTCACAGCAGCAGTGAATGACTGCAAATTACTCATGCTGTGGCAAGTGGTCAAGTTTCAGACCAGCTGACAGCAAGGCATCAGGTGTGTTATTTGAAGGGTTTGAACTGTCATCAGAAGATCTCGAGGCTCATATACAATTTCGATCAACATGCATAATTTTTTTAATGGCTATTAATTTAAGACCAATTAAGTTCCTTTAGAGACCTTATAATTGGTTTCGTTTGTCTCAGCAGGAGTTTTTGATTCTGTATGAAGCCAGCTCAGAAGGGCCTGGTGAAAGATGGCTTACATGTCCATGAGGGTGTGTCTGCGTTGGCTTTTGAGTTTGGGTCATGAGACAAATTTCGAAATAAGTCTTTCAGGAGGCCCCACTTAACGTGCGTTGATCTTGCGTTGCGGAACAATCTTGGAATGCACTAGTTGGCTTTAACTGGGGGAGAAGGAGAAAAAGGAAGTTAGGCTCTAGGGGCACTTAGTCTCTCGTGGATAGCCCGTTCTTGGGATCAGATTAGAGTTACAGTGAAGTAACTCCCTCAAAACATGTACGATGCAGGGTCTTTGGCCAGAAGGTTTTCACTCCTAAAGACCTGCTGTTGTGACTGTCCATAGCCTGAGGTCTCTGCTGCATAGGACCTAGATTAGTGAAAGATACTTGCTTTCTAGTAGATCTCTGAAATACATGAAAACCAGTAAAGAATAGTAATCATAGTGTGGAAATAGGTAGTGTTACAAATGTAACTATAAATAGAGCAAGTGTGTGTTGCAGTTGAGCCTCCTGCATTTGTGGTGGTAGAATGTGCTAAATGCTAGCACATGCAATGGAAAACTTCCATTGTGGCCTATCAGCTTGAAGAAATAAAATGTCCAAGTCAGAGGATTCCTCGAAGTGGGTAATGTGTTGCTGGATCATCAAAGGGCATCTAAAACACAGTCAAACAGACCATCATAGACTATAAGTAAATTAAACAAAACCCGCCATTTTGTTTTCCTACAGTAGCTATGGTTTGCTGACTGAGAAGACTGGTTCTCAACATCAGGAAAGTTGCATGAATACAATTTAACAACCATATAAGAAATATTTCTAAAGATTTTCTTTTGTTTTGAAACAATGAGTTGTTTGTATATGTTGTTGATGGATTTACTTTCTTCTCAAATTGTGTATTAAACAAAGGATAAGAATGGAAATGTAAGCGTCTATAGAAATGCTTTAATTAGAAAATACGTTTTTAGACTCAGTGTATTTTGGTTAAATCATTGACTAAAACATACATGGGGAAAAAATGTGCTAAAAGTCTTCCTAACTCACAGAAGGACATGGTTTGTTTCCCAGTCTTGAAGCACCGTATTGCAGTGCTCCTGCTTCTCCAACAGATTGAAAAGGCACATTGAAAATTATTGGGATGGGTTTTCCTCTAGCAAAAGCAAACCAAGAATTGGAGGGTTCAGGTAGTGTTACAGAAGTTCATTGTCAGACATTATCTAGGCACATGGAAAGTGAGTCCAAGCAGGTATTGCGTTGTGTTGGCTGTCTTGGGATGGGGATGCCTGCAGTAGCCTCTTTCTGTGGGAAGGGCATGGGAGCCACTCTCTTACCCTTTCTAGGAACAGCAGCAGAGTTCAGACGTGGTGCCTTTCCAGTTTATTTTGTCTTCTGAAAGTTTAAGTGGCTTTTAGTGATTCAAATGTGTGATTGACCTTCCATGGTGGCCCTTGGATTTGCCTGTACCTGGGGGCTGGAGGGATTTTGGTGAGAGTGACTGATGGAGATGAAAGTGCTGATTTGAAAGAAGGACAACTCTAACCCCTTCCTGCAATGGGGAATGATGGTATGGCTACTGCAAGAAAATAAAGGCAGGAAAATGATTTGAAATCATCATGTGCAAGGAATTTGATCTTTAGTCTACTTCACATTCTCAGCAGTAGTTTTCCATAGGTGCAAATGCGAACGTGGTGGATATTACAGAAATTAAAACTGATTACACACGAAATCCCAATTGGTCTGTTTAACTCAAGAGAAAGTTCTTTATCATTCCTGCATACCCACGAACCTTTGTGAATGCTTCTGTTGAACAAGTTGTCAGTTCTCAGGAAATAAGTAATAACACATGATTTAATTGGAAAAGCTATTTTCTTAAATAGCACACACGTGTTTTAAGAGCCTTTTAGTGTTTGCACTTAGTCATCATATTTCAGGTTGTGTTTGTTTTCCCCGGTAGTGTAAAACAAATAAGCAGGGTGATAAAAAGATACCTGGGCAAGCTCAGTGAAATATGATGGTAATGATAGAAAAAATGTGATATTTCCAAAAAAAACAGTTTTTCTGTTTCAATCACTGACTTTTAAAAACCATTAGTGCCCAAGTTTATTTATTAGTATTGTCAGCTCTTGAACCTTTACAGTAGGAGTATTTCTCTTTTCCTAGCTATAGAGAACAAAACCCAACCATCTGGCTGCCTAATGTTACCAAACAATGACTTTCACATTATAAATGATAACCTCTAAAAGCAGCAATGGAGAAAGGCAGAAAGAGGTGATGCATGAAAGCTTTTAGTGGAAATGAATGAAATAAATAGCTATTCTGTCAACAGATCTTTTCATTTGCTCAAATTAACTAATGATCTGATAAGTGAGATTCAGTGAAACCCATCTGTAAGAAAAAACATTCAAAGCATTACTGACAGAAGCATAACAAGACAGCTGGAAGGAGAGCTAATAGGTTTTAAGGGCTTTCTCTACATTGTAGGCAATATTCCTAAATATTTTCCTTCTTAGCATTTGAGTGATGTTCTTGGCCACCTTGCCTGTTAACCTGAGCATCATGATAGCTGTACTTTGTACACACTTGTGGACTGTTGGACCTTGTTGGAAATAAATTATTGAAGGGGAAGTTGTTGCTCATTGACAACCTGATTGCTGAGAGTGAATGTTTACTGCCAGAGCCATCCGATATGATGATTTTGAATCTACAAGAATTGATTTTAAGAATCATCAGATTGTAAAAATTGCCTAGTGCTCTCCTAATTCAAACCATCACAGAGCTAGTCAATAACAGCATATGCTTTCATTATTGTATATGTTCTTTGAATTTCAGAGTAATAAATGACCCTAGCACATGTGTAATGTACGCCTACAAGTCATTCCTTTCAGACCTAGAAAACAATTGAGGTCAACCACATGCATCAACTGAAACCCTCATGAATGAAAAGACAACATAGACGGGTTTTATCTCACAGGAACTTGAAATGTGGGGACATTACAGTACGTGGGAAATGTTCCATTTTGTGTGGCAATTATACTAATACAGTTGCAATAGAATATGTTCTAAATAATTCAGAATTAATAGCTTATATGATCACTTTGGGAACTATTGTTTGCCTTTTTTAAGAGGTTGTAGGAAGTTTCATCGGAACTGGGACATGAGCTCACAGATGAATACTTGTCAAGCAGTGGAATGTATTTTCTATTCCAGCTTTCCAAAAGGGTTAAGGGGGTTCTCTGCTCTCACCAAAAGGAGCAAGTGACATGCAAGGCATACTCCCATTCTCACTGTAGGCCAAAATTCACCTCTAAGCTTATTTACTCTGTAGTTTCAACATATTTTTTTCTGGTACATGGAACAGAATTACTATTTCTTGGCTAACACAGAAATCTTAAATATAGGACTTTGTCCCTAATCTTACAAATATTTATGCATACTGCTTAAATGTACTACCTAGAGCAGTCCCACTGACTGTAGTGAAAGCTTTAATGAAAAAGGCTGCAGATTTCAGTGGAGCTATTCATGACAGTATGGGTGATGTCTATCAGTGCTAGCAGGACTGGAGCTATTCAGTGTGTTGAAGAGGAAGGTAAACATACATTCAGATTAGAAATTTTATTTATCTCAGATAATTTCATATCATCTAATAACTGGTCTGCTTTCAACATGATATAAAGTAAGCTTGACATGTCATTGATTTTTACCTAAACAAAACAATATGGAAAACCAATATGTAATATATTAGTGAAATATTCAAATAGATTCAGCATTTTGGAGGATTGCGTTTGTGTGTTCAGGAAGAGTGGTTTTACTTTTGAGAGAAAAATATTTTTTAAAAGCTCAGTTTATAATATGGGCATTTCACACTTGGTGTTTGACCAAAGGTGTCAGTGTTGCATTCAGACACAATTTTTTATTTGTTTGCAAAACAGGGGTAAGAATGATTTTTAGTTTCAGACCTCTTACAGTCTCATTTTCATTCTAAGAGTTAAACAGTTTTACTTAGAATTTGTAAAATGTTTTTTTCACAGCTATGTATGGTAATGAAGCACTACTGAAGAGCCAGTGAGGTATTTTATATAATGAGATTTGTTTCTTTTAACGACCAAAGTTGGAAATCTGTCCTGTTCCTGGGCAAATTTGTAGGAAATCTGATGAGTATTTTGGGCAATTAATTGAGAGCAGAAATGGGCCACTGCTGCTGTGCTGTGTAAAGTTCATAAGGATTAATCATTGTGTCTTTTCAAAGGGATGAAGTTTAATGGGGTCTGTTACTGTGCCTGTTATGTAGCCAAGGAGTATGGAAAGTGATGGGACGTTTTTGTTTGTTTGTCTTTTTCCTATCCAACATGATGCATGTGTCAACTCTCAGGTATCCCAGAAGTGGGTTTTCAGCAGGGATCCTGCAGATGAACTTGGAGATGGTACCAGGAGACATGTTGAGTCCCTGCTCACAAAGCACCTTCCTTTGATTCCTTCTTTCTTTACTGTTTTGTGGCTGTTGAGGTTGTATGCTTGGTAGATGTGCACAGCACTCATTGCTTAGACCGTGTTGTAGCATGAACTCTTTCAGGCTTTTTGATGCCTGTAAAAGAATGATCTTTAACGAGCATTCATAGCCAGCTGGCTGCCATTGAAGAGCTTGGGACTGCCATCATGCCTGTTTGGTGCCACTGCTGCTTGTCTGAAGGAGACACCTGCCCTTGAGGCTGTGCTGAGGGTTGACTCACAAGATCAGGGAACATGTCTTAGGAAAAAAAGCCAGGCACAGTGTTGCCGGGGCACGCAAAGTCTTTGAGGAAGAAGGGAACATAGCTGTTTCATGAGATCTAGGTTCTGGGTGTGTTTCCTGAAACTGAAAACTCACAGCAAGGCTGGAAGTCCTGAAAACAGCTCTTCTCTCTGGCAGGCAGGCTGCTATTGTGTGAAAATTAAATGCGTTCCCTTCAATAATCTGGGAGAGTACCAAGTATTTATCTGAAAGCAAGTGAAAAAGCAAGTGAGAGAGATTAGCATTTGTGAGTATTTTAGAATTTTATTTTGATCTGTGTTTGTTTTGAAGTAAAATTTGTGTTGCTTGTAGATAAATAATGCTAT
Organism: Anser anser; assembly: GCF_964211835.1. Lineage (NCBI taxonomy): Eukaryota > Metazoa > Chordata > Aves > Anseriformes > Anatidae > Anser > Anser anser. Next base: position 47,627,376 of record NC_139724.1, on the reverse strand, counting down.
ATTGGCTTGTTAGATGTAACACCACTTCAGCTGTTTGAAAGTTAGCGTACCTCACTAGACAGCCAAGCCTGTTTGTTCCACCACTTCATAAGTTTTGAACAGCTCCCCAGGGGAAAAAAAAAAAACATGCTTTGCAAATCTCCAATCTGTCGTCTTTATCTAGGAAATGGTTTTCTCTATGAAGAGCAAAGTCACAGAACTACATAGTGCAACGAGCTATCTTCAAGAAAACCCTGAGAAATATGACAATGTTCAGTCTCATGATTGACTTTAAAAGGAAACGAATCTAAGTTCCAACAACACACTTGTAAATATCTGTATGTAAAATAGTATTGCCGGACCTAACCAGAAGCCCCTTGTACTAGGTCTTGCACAGTTAGAAGAGATCTTAGCTTTTTACCAGCATCCTGTAAATAAGGAGAAGGTATGCATTTTCCCTTGAGAATAAAATTCTCTCGACATGCCATAAGCATTCTGCAGCAGTGCTGGGAACGAACTTCTTTTCAACATGTTGATCGTGGGATCACTGGGTGCCTGCTGTGCTCAAGGAATGGCTCAGTGGCTGCCAGCAGATGATCAAATAAACAACTCCAGTCAAAGAACATAATCTGAACTAATGGAGATAATTATTCTCTGTTATTCAGGAATAATACAAAAATAGTATATGCTCTGTAGATTACTGTTTTTTGTTGTTTAACAGTAAGTATGGAGTATTTCTTGCTTAGAGCCTGTGTTCAGACAGCACGAGGCTGACCCTGCGAGCGTTCTGTCTCCCTTTCAGAACTCTGTCTTTTTTTTCAGTCCCCTAGTGCCATGAGTAATGGCCATGAGATGCTTCAGCTCCTTTTCTGTGTTGTCTGACAGGGAAAGCATGGTGCGTGGTCTCTGTTGGGTAGCCTCTCTGCTTTCCCTCTCCTGCCCTTGCATATTACTCTTACCAAATACGCTCCTTCTTCTCAGGCTTGGCGTTCCTGCCTTGGTCCTGTTCTCCATTGCTTTCACTGAACCAGCTGCCTTCAGTTCCAGAGTGCAAACCTACGTGCTGAGATGTGGTTCCTGCCTTTTTCTTCAAGCAAGGGATTGTCTTTGCAGTGCATTGCCTTGGTAGCACCTTTTTTTTGAGGTAACTGTGCAATGTCTTGTGTGACAAAGCCCTGGCAGGAGCTGACTGTCATCACGGTAATGAAAAGAGATAATAACATCTGAAAGTCAGCATTCATGGTCAGTTCCAGTTGAATGTGGTTCAGCAGAAGTTGGTTATGAAACTGTCACTGACTGCAGTGGGATCTGGTTTATGGTGGCTAGCATGAGATGAATTGAAAAGAATTGCTTAGTAGTAGCTGCTGCTGATGGCCTGAGAGGCACGCACCCGCTGAGGAGTCCCCTGAAGTGCCCCTGTTCATGTTTGTGTATGTCCCGATGCATTCTAGCAGCCATCCACTGGCAGATGAGAACAAACATCCAGCAGCTCCTTTCAGAGCATGTTGTAAATCAGGACGGCTCCTGAGCCAAACGGAAAACCGCATGACCCATGTGACTCAGCTCCCCTGAGATGGTGAATGTTATTTCTGTCAGTTTTTTTCCATTCCCATTCATCAGTTTGAGGCTTTCATCTCCTTTTTAAGTCATGGCCTTTCAAGCAGGGGTGAAATTACACCTGTCAGTAATACATGTTCTTATTACTCCATCATTCTGTCATTGTACAAAGGAATTACACGGAGGTATGTCTTGCCATAGAAACCAGTGAGCGCTCTCACTTTCTTTTGAGCTACGTTTAATAGCTTCTTTTTCATTATCCAGGGGTAAAAATGAGAAATGTCACCCATACCAGAAGAGCAGGCAGGAGTGGTGCATGCATGCCTGTGTAATTAGGCATGTGGTATTATCTAATCCCTCTGCCAGCACTTAAGCATAAAGAATAAGTTTTCCATCAGAGTCCATCTTGTACCATCAGAAGTTATTTTAGGCACAAACAAGGCTCCGCCATTCATGTCAGTCCTGCACCATTCCTTGTGTGTTGTCTGTATATCCATTAAACTCCCAAACATTCTGCTTCTGAAGACAGGAACGTGGGTGTTTCATACTTCCTTCAGGTACCCCTCAGGTACTGCACCGAGTGCCTGGGAGCCCTCCTGACAAGGATCCGTCTTTGTTCTTAATGCAGGCTGGAAGTACTTACGTATTTACTAGGTGACTTATGAGATAGTAGTTGTTGATTTTTTCCAGGTTTTTAACATGGATCTATTTAATGCAAAAGGTTAGATTTCTTCTGAAGCCTCTCCTTTCACAGGCACATCTTTAGTGCGTTTGCTTCTTGGACAGATTTCCACATTTTACCTTCCTATGTATTAAGGTGTAAGTAACGTTTCAGTTGAAGATCCATACTTTGACCTTTAAAATAAATATTTGGACTTAATTTTGATCAAGAAAAAGTAGTTAAGCATTTCTTACAATCTTTTTGGGCTGTTCTTTCTTCCCGTGCATGAGAAGATAGATAAATTTCAGATATTTCCTTCTCCTGTTTGAGATGGGAGTTGTTACTAGCCCCTTAGGATTTGGTTGAAGATTTGGTCACCTTTTTTGACTGCAGTACTGTTTGTTCGGATCTGCTTCAACTTGAGCTGAAATCTATGCAAATTTTGTTTCGAGAAGAATGTGTGGGTAACCATGAAGTAAACCACAGTTTTCCAAGAGGAGTCAGCAGGTATTGCACTGACTTCTCACATAGTGAGGTAAAATTGAGATCGGTTTCTGGGGACTTGAGAATTTGTACAAGAAATATAAGACAACGAATAATTGAAGTTTCAAAAGCATTTGAAAAATTAAACTTAATAGTCTAAGAGAGAACACATTACACCAGGGACTGCAAATTGAACCGAGCAAGGGATCTCGGGTGTTGCAAGAAGAAATCCACCACAACAAAGGTTAACTGACATGAGAAAATTGGACTCCTTGTATTATTTCACTCAACTGCATTAGCAGCCTAGAATTCACCCCTTAGCACAGTTGGGCTGTCGTAAGTATACTCTCACAGCTGTGCGGTGCCAGCAACCTCGCGTGAGCAGGTGCACCCGAGCAGCTCCTATTTTGTGAACAGAGAGAGAGAGAGAACAAAGTTAATGCTTTACCAGGTGCAGTTCACACCTGTGCTGGGAGCTGGGAAGATGGTCAAGGTTCAGAGCTGCATGAGGGTGGCTGCCTGGGAGCCGGGCTCTGGCCAGGAGCCCTGCAGGGCCTGCTTTGGGGCTGGATCCCTGACTCCCCCCTCCATCACCTGCCTGCCTGTGGGAGCACATGGGTCTGGGGCCTTGCAAGAGTCTTGTTTAGCCCCGCTGATGATTTGAAAGATAGTGCTCGGACTGAAAGGGGCTGATCGAGTCAGGGTGGAGTTGCTGGGAAGAGGTAAAATGTCTGGTTGGCAGTGATGTACGTGCCCTGTTCTGAAATGATTGCTTTCACAAACTGAGCCACCAAGGTAGAGAGGGGAACATAGGAGAACTGATCTACAAATAATGAGTTTACAGATATCTGTAGGCTTAGGTATCAGATAGCCAAGTGTAACGGTGTCTAATTGTGTTATGTTACAGTGCTTTTAAGTTGGTTTAGAAAGCAGGCATGCATGAGGAGACTTTAACTAAATCTGCAGACCTGGGTTTACAAATCAGTGTTTTGGGAAGTTCCTGAAAGCATTTGTTTGTAAGGGGTTTTCTGAAAGAGAATCTGTCATCCATCCCTGCAATGGAAGTCAATGTCAGCTGCAGCATGGCTGCTTCACAGGGAAAGCAAACCAGCTGGGGAAATGAGCCCTGGAACTCCGGCATTAACAGGGAAAAAGATATCCTGCAGCTCTGAAGCAAACCAAAAGTCTGAGTTCATAATCACTGCTTCAGTTATCACATAGGAGTGCATTTGTTCTGTTCTACATAAACCAGTTCTCTCCATTAACTGTAGTCTTACCAGAGGGATTTTTACATACAAGGAACTTCTGTATGTAGTTGACCAAAAGAGAGCAACATTAACAGAGCAGTTTGAATACTTTCTTCAGTGTACTGGCAAAGCAAAGCAGAAAAACATGAAAAGCTACATGGAGAAAATACCAGTTCCCTCTGCAGTCCACAGAGATGTTATGGTGCATGCCATACAAAGGATATAGCAACACACATAGCTTTTCACCCAAGGTCTGTGCTGGTGCCCGTTAGGTTTGGACTCGTGCACCTGACAGACTGGCCAGCAGGATTTTTGGTGTGTTTAGTCATAATTTTGTGGGTTCACTTTACCTTTTTTCTATTTGAGTGCTCATAGTAGCTGGCTTTCAAGGACTGCAGAGGAGCTTTGCTCTTCCCTGTGTGTGAAATGTGTGTTGGGAGTTCATCTATGAGTATGTAGTCTATGTGACTTAACTGCTCACTGATTTTTACAGGGAAGAGGGTGACAGAATGGAGAAAGCAGTTAGCGGAGTTAGTACGTGAATATGTTTGTCTGTGATGCAGATATCCCAGATGCTGAAGATATCCCAGATACTGATATCCCAGATGCTGAAGATTCATTCATATTCCCGAATTCAGGGAGGCAGGGATGGAAAGAGGAAAAGGTGAAAGACTGGGAAACAAGCGGTGAGTAAAGAATAAAAATGGCCAAGCCAGAGGTGCTGGGAGATGCGTAGGAGCTGGTTGCAGAATTTGCATGGGCAGGCTCACAGTGCATGTCTGACAGGTGGGCAGTGCTACCATCCAAACCGAGCTGCTGTGGGGAGCCCCGCGCACCTGGGCAAGGCTAGAGTCTTGGCACTCATTCTGTTGGACTCCTGTGAAGGAGCAATACTGACACGTAGTAGTAGAAGGTCACTGCTTCTTGGTTTTAACCCCAAGATGCTTTCTCAGTGTTGCTGTTAGTAGAAAGACAAAGGATGATCTATCTTCTTTTTTCTTGATTTTTTTTTTCCCCTTGTCTTTTCAAGTTATAGAAGGTTGAGGTCTTAGTCCCCTCATGAAAGGATGTCAAGCTGTGTTAAAAATTATTGGTGGTGAAGAGACTGCCATGTCCTCAGAATACACCTTGGGGGCACTTTCTTCCATGTGTTTCATCTCTCTCTTCATTTGCCTCCTGAGAGTGGAAGTTGTTTGGGACCTGGAGTGTGTTTTGCTGGGCTCACACATGCACAAAATGGTAAGTTTCTCACGGAAGGCTGGAGATGCTCCACAAATCAAAATAGTTTGTGTCTAGTTAAGTTTTCCTATTGTCAGCACAATTCCTTAGAAAAGGGCAGCGTTAGGGAAACAATGAGCCAAGTTTTTAATTCACCAAGTGGTCTTGGCATCTTTCATCAGTTCTTGCCATTTTGTTTTGATGGTTCTCCTTTCCTCCTGTGTTACCCTTCTCCATGACGTCTCTGACTTTCCTTAGCACTCACCTGTCTTGTTTCCAGGCTAGTGTCTGCATCTTTGTTTTGCTTTTCACTTTCTTCACTTATATCTCGGTATATCTTGGCCACGTCTGTAGCGTTTCAGGATGCTTAAGGAGGCTTCTTCTCTTCTTGTGAACCCATGTATTTTCCTTCAAAGAAGTTTTAAAATGGGAGTGTTGGTAGGACTCTGCATAATTCCTGTTTTCAACGAGGGTGCTAAAACACTTGTCTTTTATGGAAAATAGTGACTAAGATTTTAACCCATGATTCTGCTTACTAAGTTTTTCTTCTGTTCAGAAGAACACTGTCAAATGTGTCTATAACCAGATTACTAGAGAGGATTTAGAGTTTTGAGAGAGGAACTAATTTAAGTAGATCATGCATGCCTCAACTAAGTTGGAGTAACAGGAATTATTGTTTCAAGTAATTACAGAATGAGGTGAAAAAGGAAGTTGAGATCAAAATTTTTTTTGTCTTAGCTGTAAAGAGAGAATTGCAAGGGGAACTGTCCTGTTGCTGGTAACATAGCAAGTGAAATTCTGGTCGCCAAAGAGAAAATTGCTTCTGATACACAGCATGGTTGAGATTTATTGGATTTAACCCCAAGATACTTTCTCATTGTTGTTGTTAGTAGAAAGATGAAGCTGAATCAAAGCTTGGCTGAGCTGAATGTTTTCTGAAGATTTCTATTGTTTAGAAATGTTATCTGTGTCTCATTTTCTTCCTGCCTGCTTTTTCTCCAGTCTTCTTTGTCTCCTTTGTAAATATTTAAGTCTTTTTTTTTTTTTCAATTGCCAAAGCCATGAGCATCCATCATGTCTGCTGTTGCTTTGCCAGTGAGCTTGTGCTGACTCAGCACACCCTGAGGCATCTCCCATCAGCAGGCTCACGGAGGGTGCCGCTTCTGGCAGGCCGGCTTGGAGCTCCTTGACAGGGTGGCGGATGCAGCTGGAGCAATTATAGAGCTAAAACCCAAGGAATAGTTCTCTTGAGTCATTTAGTAGGAGCTTAAACTCTGAATCAGCAGGCCAGGGAAGTGTGACTTGGAGGCAGTAAGGACATACTAGTCCTGACCTGCCTGGCATTGGCTTAGTTTTGGCTGCATTTTGTGTGATTTAAGAGTTGTTTATGTGCATTGTTTGCACAGAAATGTGTTCCTTAACTGGAGGAAAATGCCTTCTATGACTTTATATAACCGTTAGCTGCAGTAATGTCGGGTTGTCTGCCAAAAACAAGCTGAAGAAAATGCTCAGGCTTTCTGTTGCCTTGTCTGTGAAACTCCGATCCTGTTTAAAATCATTGATCGAGTATTAGATAGCTGTTGTCAGCAAGAACTAATAAAGTGATGACTCTGAAGAACCTAAGAGTTATGTGTAGCAGTGGGAGATTATTCAAGAGCTGTCCAAACATCTTCTGCACAATGTGCACAATACATCGGCAGGTAGGGGCAAATGCAGTTCAAGCAGAGCATGCAAAATTTCAGATCACTGTGGGGCAAACCACATTTCTTAAAGTCTTTCCAGCAAAAAGAAGCACCCTATTCAGCTGCTTTACATCAGCCACAAGTTCTTACCCTTGTGTTTTTGTTTTCTGTTGGATTTCTTATCTTATTCTTAAACACAACAAGTCAATCCATGGCATGCACTTAGAGCATTTGATTTGCTAAATTAGCTAACATGTCAGGATCAAACAGGCAAGGTTTACATTAACAATATGTTCTACAGTCCTTCAGTGTTTTCTCATGAGAGTTGAACTTAAAGAACATTGGGCACTTTCAGTGGGCGTTTGAAAACTTTGTATTACTGAGAAACAGGAAAAAATTTGTTGGAAGGCCTATTTATTTTTGTGACTGCACATCATCCTCAGGCAAAATAAAATGAATTCTGCATTGCTTTTTCACCAGTAGCTATTGGGTAAGCTTTTTGCCTATTAGCAGATGAAGATAAAATATGGACTGGAACAGTTGAAAGATAAATGATATAACTCAAAGAGGGCTAGGTTCACTGGGATCACTGGTGTCTGTAAAGAAATTTTAGGGCTTCATCAGTATGATGGGCTGTCTTCTATTGCATGGAACATGGCAGAAACACTTCCCCTTCCTTTGATTTAGCCTTGAGGGCTGTTATTTTTTCATCTACATTTTTCCCTCGGAACCCATCCATTAATTGCGGAGCAGTGAAGTTTGCTTTTATGGAAAGTATCTGTGAACAAAAGAGAAAGGATGAAACCTTTTGTATGCCAGAAGAATACTGTAAATTCTATAAATAGTAACATTTATCAAAGCATGTGGAAAGTCTCTGGTTTCATGTGACCAAAGATTTTGTGTATTTCACTTGAAAGACAAATTAAGCAGAGAACCTAGAAAGCATGTTTAATTATAAGCACACAAAGAACTTTGTATGCAGCAGCTCTGTATGTGTGTTTAAAGACAGGTATGTGCATAGGCATTGTGCTGATTTGTAGATAGGCGATGGGTATTACAGAGGGTATCCTGTACTGTGGCTGCCAGAAATCCGTATCTCCAACAAAAATTTTGCTGTCTTTTTGAACAAAGAGGACAAAGCAACCATGCAGTTGGTATGATCCTAGCTTGCCATGCTTGTAGTTTCTGGCAGGAGGACAGTTGTAAATAAGAAAGGGAATGGGGTATAAACGTTTGGCTACATTTACTGACAGTTACTTAAATGGAAAAGGAATGAATTTGTCCCTGTTGGACAAACTGTAGTCCAGTGTGGTTTCCTGTCAACTTAGTGGGACAGGGATTGGGAATTTTATTAATCGTGGCTCTTACTGAGTCTTGTGTATATGGGTAACTATGAACTGTTTTCAGGTCACTGCAGTTTCTCTGATTTCATTTCATGTAATTTTTCACTTTAGGACTATAGCCTTTCTATTTCTTGTAAGACTATAGCAAACCTATTATGTGTGTCATGAGTTGTTTCTTATTCCCCCTTTAAAATATGAGGTCTCTTCCCCTTTGTTGTTTTTTTATGGAAACATCACTGATTGATACTTAATTCTGAGTAACCTTCTGTTCCTAAAAATTGATGCTGATGATGTAACAAATGAACAATGTCACCGGCTTTTGAGCTTAATATCTGGGGATATATAATCAGGCATATTGATTCTTTCCTTCCTGCATTTCCTTTCTCTGTAATGACAAACAAGTTTCTGCTTGTGGAATAACTCAGTATATTCCTTAGAACAATCACTTATTCACAGCCTGAATGCTAAGTAAGCTAAAGAAGGAATCAGTTGTAACAGGGAACACAGATTTTCTGTTTGGAGAGGTGTTAATACTTTCCTTATTAGATCAGAAATTACATCTCCAGCAGTTACACTACTGTGGGCTCAGGTCTTGGCCTAGCTCACGGACTTGCCCAGTGGAATAAAAGGGGAATGTAACTTGTGAGAACTATTCAGGTTAGGTGCTGCAAGTGGAATAAGATTGTAGGGCATAGGGTTGTGTTTACAATCCCCTCTTTCCTCAAGAGGGCCACTAGAGCAGGAGGCTGACGGGCTCCTACCTGAGGTACCCGAGCCAGCGCATTGGCACATGCTGCACTGCTCATGTGGGACAGCCGCTGCAGGGGAAGGGATGCAGCAGGCTGGGCAGAGAGGACGTGGTTAGGTGGTGCAAGATCGCTGGATGTTGGTAGAAGTCACTGGCACAAGTTTACCTGGGCAACCTGCTCTAGCGAACCTGCTTTGGCAGGGGGATTGGGCCCAATGGTCTCTTGAGGTCCCTTCCAACCCCTACAATTCTGTGATTCTGTGGTCAGGGGGAAATCAGATCACCTTGCAGTTGAGCGAGAAGACAAGTGGATAGGACAAAGTTAGGTTTCTGTGGGAAAGGCAGCAGGAAGGTACAAAGTTTGCTTGCTGATTAGCAGGTCATTTCTGGTAAGAGAATCTGGCTTCTCTTCTGTGGTGTTTCTGTGATGAATCCACTCTTCTGAGTTAGAAATGAGGGTTTTGCTATCGGCACGACCGTGGCACACGTGGTTTTGTACAGCATTAGGACATGTCAAAACTGACAAATTGTATGAGTAAAAAAAAAACTGGAGTCTTATAAAAGTAATGATAATGTAAAGGTCTTGTGCTTTCTGGGACAGGAATACCACAGTAGACATCAGGAGAACAAAAATGGACTCTTACTTGCTTTTCACTTCAACTAATCAAACTGGAAATGTTAACAAGTCATTGTCAGCAGTTGGTAATAGATACAGTATAATGTACAGTAACAAGCGGAATTGATAGACAAGCATTTTCTTTCCTCAGCTTTGGAACCCAATGGTTGTCAATGCCTTTCCATTTCCTTGACACACCACACAATGGCAGCATTTGTCTCTGGTTTGTACAGCCAGGGCGGTCAGCACTGAGTAGACCTTGCTTAGCAGAGGTAATAACCTGGTCAGTCATGCAGCTGAAAGATCAAGTTTAAAGCAAAAAAAAGAATTCCCAGCACTATTGTGTTTCAGCTGCAGGTAGAAACTTCCACTGCCCAACCATTTGCCCTTGTCATGAGGACCAAAGGCAGAAGGAGAGGTTGATTTGTACTGTCTTAAATCTTGTAAGGTAACTCTGAAAATAGAGAGAGTGCAGACACCTCTCAGGTGACCGAGCACTAAATGTCACGTAATTAGGGATTTGATCCTTCATCTGATCCTCTCATTTTCCTTTTTCAAAGTTTCATTCTGAATCTGAGGTCTGTTGTGAACTTGTATTTTGTCTTAATTTCTCAGTGCTAAAAGCTGTAATGTCATCACTGGAAACTGTTTAATAGATATATTGGGCACTACTCTGTTTTCTTGAGATATGTTTTTTAACTTATCCTTCTCTAAAATTTATATTTTTCTTTTTAAAGGTATGGAAAGCCTCATTTTGGTTATTACCCTGTATTATATTGAGAGCTGGGAGGTCTGTTACTGAGTCGGGTGAGAGAAGTACCCCAGTGAAGGAAACTTTGTAGTGCTAGACCTAAATGTACTAACACATGAGAATTGCAGCTGAGCCTTGTCCACATCAACAGGTGGCCCTTCTGAGCTGTGTCACCACTTACAGGTGCCAGTGCCAGGCTGGCAGAGGCTGGAGGGCATGGACATCATGTTTAAGTCAAGTCCTTGGGCCTCTGGGTTTGAGGTGAGGCTGGGTTTTGCTAAAAGTTGTTGTACTAGAGATGCACTGGGTCTTAGAACACATCCAGCATAGTGTGAGAATGTGAGCATCCCTGCGTCTGGGAGTTGTCCCGCTGCTAGTGTGTTTCTTCTGCAGAAATAGCCAAATTCTGAGCAGATGACTCCCAGAATGAATTTTATGAGTAACGTTCATCTAAAAGGTGCCATCGGAGCAGGGAAGAGACCTTGAGGTTTAAAGGAAGATGCTGTTTTATAGGTAAAAACAAGTTTTTTTTTTTGTTTTTTTTTCAAACGCAATTAGTCACAGAAAATTTTTTTGCACTAGTTATTAAAGAAATGGGAAAAAGGAGAAGAAAAATAAACAAACCAAAAAAAAAAAAAAAACACCACAAAAGTGAAAGGAAGCAAACGAACAACAAAAAGACTAGTACTGGTAAGAGCAGCAGAGATGTGGTTTATGGAGATGCCCACATATTCGGTTATTCCTGAAGGCTAGGGGAAGCCACCAGGACTTTTGGAGCCTGTCTTGATGGGGCTGCACTTATGAGTTGGTAGCATTACACATTTAGTGGACCTTGTGCATATAAAAAAAAAAAGAAAGAAAACAGCACATAGGTCTTGTAGCAGAGAAAGCCTTTCAGCAGAGTTCAGCACAAATGGCCTTTTCCTGCAGCAACTTTTGTGTCATTTTTAGACATGAGCAAGTTTATTTCCAGGAGAGCCCGCTGAGGTTTAGGCATATTCATTAGCATGTTGTCACAGCTCAATTTGCCATCCCCTCTTTAGTCCCCGACAGGCCAGGGCAGTGCCACGTACCACCCCAGGCTGTCTGTGAGCAAGGCAGCACAGCCTGCAGAGGGGCTTTGCCTGCAAGGACACAGATTTTCTTCTTTTGTTACGCAGATTTGAGGAGTTCGTCCAGTTAGAAAGAGAAAAGATACTTGAATTATTAGCATTAAAAAGAACAGTTATAAAAATCTCATTTTCTGTTTCTTGGGAATAATACATGAATTCCCTGCACACAGCAGAAGGAGAGGCTGCACAAACTGTTATGAGTGGAAAACCAAAGGGACACCTGCAATTAGGAAGTCTGGGAAGGATCCCTAAGAAAGCTCAGGGGGCCAAGCAACTGAAGTTTGTAGGGTAAAACCAGACCGAATATCAGCTAGAGGTGAAATTACCTTTGGAAATCAAAACACGGTGTGGTAGTAATGAAGCTGTGACAAGAGGGGGCAGGAATGCTCCACAGTGTTCAAGGTTGCACGGAGGTTCCCTTAGTACTGGAGAATGGAAGAACCATCAGCCACACAGGAGAGGAGATGATTCGGTGCCTGAAAAACTGTTATCAGACCATGCAGAATGTGTGCTGGAAAGAACTCGGGGTCTTTTTGTAATGAATGGGATGTAAACGTATTACAGTTTTTCCATCAGACTTGCAACAACCACAGGTATCCCTGCCTCCTGCAACTGTCTCTCGCTGAGGCTGAGAGATACATTTCTGAATTCTTGAAAAATTAGATTACTATATGTTTTTAGGGCGTTCCTTGCTCTTCTGTGGGTTTATGGAAGTGCTGCTGACATCAGGGTAAACTTGTTTCAGAGGTTGTATAGCATCCTGTGATAGCATAGCATGTTGTATTTGGAGTATTTGCTTTATCTTGCCAGAGGGATCTTGTAGCTCAGTCTATTTACTGGGGGGTGGGAAAGAAAAAGGAGGGAGGGGGATACAGACATCAAAAAGTGATGACACCATATTGCAGCCCCATCTCATGTGTCAATGGAAGTGTTCACATTAACCATTTTTCCTATAAATTCATAGCACAGCTTTTGCCAGACTTCGAGTGTGTTTATATGCAGTCTGCATAATTGAATGGAATTAATGGAATGGAAAATGTCATAGTAGCAAAATATCAGGCCACAGTATTATTTCAGCTTGCATTTTATGTATGCTTTACAGTTTTTTGTGTGACCTACTTGGTACTGGAAGTACAGCATTCTCACTGAAATTTTTTGGAATATTTAATAGTGATTGTTTATGTGCAATTAAAATGGACCCAACACTCCTCCTTTTTTTTTTTTGTTTGTTTTGGCCAGCCCCATGAACTCATTGCCCATCAGGGTTACCCCACATGAGTGCTTTCTGGTGCACTATAGACTTTAGGTGTCTGGGGTTCATAAGACAGCTTAGAGACAAAGGCGTGACAGCCTAGGTGTGGGTGTCTGACATTGCACACACTCATAAGCAGGATTTTTATTGTTTAGTGGATGCAATGCATTGGAAAAGTTGATTTGGAGTGGCAGTTGAGTGTATAACTCCATTCAGGAACTTCTGAAGTTCTCACCCTCCTATAAGGGTGAATTTGTGACTCAGGCAGATTTTGTCATTCCTCATTGCATATCTGAAAAAGGAGCAGGTAATGTAATCCCACTGGCTTTAACTATATCATGTGTGTAGTTCCAGGGGAGTTGCATTTCTGACGGCTTTCCAAAGGGTTGAGGTTTTTTGTAAGCAGTTTGCTCATGTTTCCAAAACTGACCTTTAATTTCAAATAGGTTTAGGATTGGTCTTTTTCTAGCCTTCTTCCATAGCTATATGTTTCTTGCATGTGTGGTGTTCATTGTGATACATCAAGAAATCAAGAGTTATTTTCACTTTGAAGAAAGAAATGCATTAGCTCTAGCTGCAATGATAACTTTAATAAACCATGAAATTGTTAAATACAATTAGAAAAAGGAAAGAAGATACCATCATTTTTAGTATATAATAATTTTAAAACAGTTATTAAAAAAAATCTTGTTTTTCACTGCTTATTCTGAAACATGAAATTTGATTGGACAAATCACGTTTTAAATTCTGTGGTGTGGTTTTTTTTTCAGCATTACAATAGTGTTTTTTTTTTTTAGACAAAAAAAATTCAAATTAAATCCATCAGTGAAATGACATTTTAGTGGTACCTAAGCATAAATTCTACCACCAATAAGAGAAACAGTCCTTTGAGTACAATACAGAGTCTTCAATGATTATATAGCTCTGTATTTTTTGAGTCTTTCATACTATTTTTTCTTCTTATATGGAATGGAGCAAAATATCACCTATCTGAAAACTCAGCTTGTTAACCCCGTGTTCAGTCTTCCTGGTGTGGAAATGTTAATATGCAGAGAAATTTGTTCAGAATAGAGGTTTATTGATAATAGAACATTTATGAGATTTGAATTATTCTATGTTCAGTGAAATTAATTTGAATGCAACTGACTGCTCTTGTTAGTGTAAAATAGTAAAGGGACTTTGTGTGGTCTTATATCCAGGAGCGTAATAATGGATTTGATCTTAAGGATAAATCATTCAGGACCTTCAAGAATTAAATCTCATGACTCTTAAAAATTAAGTTAGTTGAATTCACCCTGTTCTATGTTCAAATATTTGATTAAAATCCTTTCCTATTGCCTGATGATAGTCCTGATAAGAGATTTAATGGAAGTTATTTGTTAACTGAGTTGAACACACCTTGAGCCAATTCCTCTTGAGCTGAGCTAGGAAGAAATGCACAAGATATACAGGAAAAGAGAAATTCCTATAGCAATATAGGAAAATTGGAGCGTATAGAAAGATCCCCTTGAAGCACACCTGACTGTGGTCTGTATGTGGTGGGTAATATTCTGTGGGCTTCAGTCATAGACATAGTTTTGAGATTATTGCTGGCATAACCTGTGGCATAACTCGCTCAGCTGGCCTATTTGCGAGTTGAACCATTGTCTAATACTGAGTTAGTTGAGTCAAAGTAATCGTTTCTCATAGTTTTCTCCCAGGAAAATCTGTTTGGTAAACCTGTCCTGATAGATGTAATTCCACTCCTGCAATGCGAGGAAGACTTTCTAGAAATCATTTGGACTGTAAGTTAATTAAAATGGAAGATTTCTAGTGCCAAACCACAACTACTTTCCAGTGTCTGTAATCTTACTTTAAACTGATGCAAATACATGTGTTCTACATCTGTATTGGAGAGTTCAGCCCTAACATTCCTTCATCCCATGCAATATTTGTGAAATAAAAGAAAAAAGAGAGGATTGGATATGCTTCATACAGATAGGATATTTAGTCAGCTTGGAAATGCTTCCACCATGGTTTCAGTGCTCCGTAACTATTCCTGACCACCTGTGTTCAATTTAATTTAATGACTAGTTGTGACTTATTCTACTCTCACATCAGTTAATTACTCTAGGTCTACTGTGGAGAACAAGATGGAGGGAGAAGATATTAGAAAACATAAACAGCAATAACACTGCAGCCTCTTAGTTGTAACTTTGAAAAGTGCTGCGCTTATTCCAGTCACAAGACTGACAGATGCACAGGCAGCGCCTGCCTTTGGGAGCCTCCCTTTGAGGGCTTTCCCCTTGAGTTTCCTCAAAGGGGATTTCCATAACATATTCGGTGCTATATGGTAACCAGCCCCTTTTTGTTTAACAGCAGGGATCACTAACCATTTTGAATGTGTTGGGAACTGACTCTTGCTTTTAGGCATCAGCCTTAGTAAAAGGATATGACTGCAAACAAAGCAACTTCTGTTTTCCATGCAGAACTGTAACAGTTTTAAGATGTTTTTTCTTCAACTGGCACTTGCAGGCAATTGATACAAAAATATTGTTTATCATACTACACTGAGCTAGTGTTGACAGCTAGAGTTGTCAAAATAAGGTGGGATAAAATAAACTTCTCTTTCTCTGTTATTTGACATACAAAAATGATAGATCTGTTTATAATATTCCTTGGGTCGCTCATTTTTCATCATACTGGCTGATTCCCTTTCTTTTGGCTCTGAACAGAGCTGGAACCTAATGAAGTTATAAACCTAACTAGTAGATATTGCCAAAGTAAATTGTATTGACTTGGGTGTTAAGCAAAGATTATCAAGCTGTGTCCCTTGAATTAGAGTATGCTTATTCCTTGACCCTGCATGCTCTGTTGCCTTCTTTTCTATCCAGCATCTATAAATCTAGCATCCGGCACAGATTCATGTCAAATATTTTCCAGAAGCCCTGTTGGGTCAAAAGATTAGCAGTGCTGTCAGGTTAATGTGCTTCCTCAGGAGTATTGCTGATAGTAAACACCATCTTGTTCAGGATTCCCTTGCTGCAGAATGTCAAAGATGGTTGGTCACAGTAGCTTGATGGGTTGGGTAGTGCGACCCGAGGTATCAAGCAAGTCAGCCCTATCTATTGCATAGAAAATCATGCAGGAGATGGTTGCCACATGGTTCAAAACACAGGTCAGAAGTATAAATATAAGGGATCAAAACACAGTCTTGGGTCAGCAAATAGTTCTGTCCTCTCAAGCTTCATGACTCTCTTTTCCTGGGAGTTTTCTTGGAAGCTGCCAATAGACAGGAGAGTAATAAGCTGACATAGGCGACCACTTTTAAACTCCAGTTCCAAAGTCATTTGTAAAATTTGCCAGGATTATTTTTTTTTTGCATATCATAGGTATAGACATTACTGTCACACCAAAATATGCAGAATAAATTTATAGCAACCATTTTATAAGATGGGAACTAAATGGGGTAAGAATAGAAAAATGGACAGATCAAAATGACAAATGGCTTTTCGCTGCAGATCCTAAATATCAGTGGGTGAAATAAATCACAATAGAAGACATCCTTCTCCTTCTCCCCAGCAAGCGTCTCAGCCAGCCACAGTTGAGAAAGAATTTGAAAAGGCAGGCACAGCGCTATGCCAGAAACCTGTGCTGTCCTGATGTTGTAGTCACTTCCCTCAAGGGTGTATAGCCTCCGACTTCAGTGTGTGAGCAAAAGTTGGCCACCTGCTTTTGTGGAAAAAACAAATCTGAATATTTTGGTTGAGCATGAAGAGAAGGTGACTTGAAACCCTTCACAGCCTATATTTTTTTCATTGAATAAACCCCAAACCCTTACCTAGTCTTACCTGGATTTGCAAAGTTCCATTAGTGATGCTGTAACCTTTTATAGAGAGAGATTTTACAGTAACACAGTGACTATATGAAGTGAAATCAATTAAATTGTCTAGATTAGGCAGTCTCAACTATCTGTGAGTAGTTTTTCAGGTGCAGAGTATAGAGAAAACAGAAATAGTTTATATTTTTCAACTCAACCTGCTTCAGTTCTCTGAATGACTCTGTTTATTTGAGGTCAGGTATTATTACTTCTGTGTTCTGTTGTAAGGATATACTGTGAATGCTTTGTGATATGTTTTTTTCTTCTTTGAGTGTGCTTAGCACATTTACCAGCAAAATACAAATAATGATCTGCCTCTGCCACAAAACAAACCAAAAAAAAAATAAATCACCTGAAATCTTAGCGAAGTATATTAGGCCTGATGTCCCAAGTGCTTGAGTCGCTTCTAGGGGTATGCAGCCCCAAGGACCTGGGCATTTTTCTTTGTGGACCCCTAGATAACTACAGCTATTGAACCACAGTGTTGCTACCTATAAGTAGAATAGGGAAATTGTATTTTAAAAGGGTGCCTTCAATGTTGCAAAGTCCTCCAAGGAGAAAAAATGCTGGAACTGATGTTAGCTGCTGCATTTCTTATGTTCTCTTTGTTCACTCCATCCATCTGCCTTTGTGTCTGAAGTCCCTCCCTACCTGGATGTGCGCTTGGCTGGGGAATGGGAGCTCCTTTGGTGCACATTGGGTTCACGCATATGCTGTGAACTTTTTCACCCTGCAGCTCTGAGGTTGCAAAGAAAAGTGAGGCTTTGTATAGCATGGAGCGTTTTTATTTTGTTTCCTTCTGTTGTTATAACCACAGTGGGGTAAGGATCTAACTGTAGCAAGGATGCGGTTTCTCTTATTAGACTGAATGAAATATTTTGAATAAATGAGCGAGCTTTCAGGCATGCAGACTATTCTTCTCTCTTCTGCTGCCTTGTGGCATATTCAGTATCCAGATGCTCTGTACCAAATTCCAGAGCTGCTTTGCTGCAGCAAGCAAGTGAAGCTGCTATAGGAGCAGGCCGCACTGTTTGACAGACTAAGCAGTTCTTAGCAGTGCTCCCCAACTTCCTCTGGCTTCTGGAAACACACCTGCACACGTGACGTCCTCTGAGCAACGCCCTATGTTAATCTCCACGTCCCCGTGGACTTCTACAGCTTTCCAGTGGCCCTAAGTAAGGTCAGAGGGTCTCGTGAGCAGCATGGAATGGAGACTGCAGCTTAAGAAGTGGTGTATGTTGCTTTTATCTGCTCCACTGTGAAGAGGGCTGCTGTTATGGAAGGAAGTCTGTATAATTGTTAGAAGAACAAGTGCTGTGTGAGGAAATGATATCAGTGTGCTGGAATGGGTTGTGTATTCAGGCCAGGAGATCTTATATTTATTAGCTTAAAATAATAATATTTACATTATAACAGCTTCTAGAGCTCCTTCCTGAGGCTAGGCTAGGCACTGAAAATGCAGAGGTGGAGACCAGGAGCAGCCTGAAGCAAATAGAGAGGAAGAAAATGAGCTATAAAGTTATCTGCCCAGGAATTTATAATAGGAAAAAGAGAAAATTAGGAAAAGAGCCTCTGAGCGCCTGTATGTATATTCCATATACTGGACTGTGCCTCCACTCTAGTGTGTGATGTGGTGGGTTTCGGAAGGCATCAGCGCCTCCGTATGTAGCCAGCCTGGGCTCCTTAACTGCGAAGACTGTGGCAGGCAAAAGAAAGCACCTATGGCTGGCTGCAGAGGTGATGGTGAAGGACATGGGGCAGGGAAGGGCTGGGTTAACAACAATGGCGCTGCACAACTCCATATCCTTGGGAGAGTTTTGCTGAAACATTGACTTTTAAAGAAAATATTTGGGGATCATTATTACAGGAAATAAATTTCATGGTGTTTTTAAATTGTATCTATAAAAAGCTAGAAAGGATACTGAGTAGACAGTACTGGTCTGGTGAGCGGACCCTGCAGCTGTGTTGGCTTCACAAATGTTTTGCATGTGCTGTTCTTAAAGAGCAAAGGAGAACGAAAGGGGGAAAAAAAAAAAACAACACAAAAACCTTTAGTCCACTCATCATCCAAACCATGAGAATTTCTTGCCTTTTTTTTTTGGTAATAATTGTCTCAAATATGGTTTGCATTTTTTCCGTTAAATGTTTGAAATAATTAGTGAAGACTTCAACTCCAAGAAGCAGCTGTCCAGAAAATCAGGCATAAAAAGAGCCCAACAATATCTGCAAAGTGAAATTGCAATTATGTAAATTCCAGCTACTGGATTTGCAAGCATGGGAGCCCAGGAGGACAGAACTGGAAAGCTCTCAATTACACTGTAGAAAAATACTGGTTTGCGTTACAAGGCAAGGCTATGTATGCTTGGCAGTTGGCTTGTGAGCATGCAAATCAGGTCGTGGACCTGTACCACTTGTTCTTCTATTTTGGTGTGGAAGTCAAGTGGCTGGAAGTTTCTATCTTTAATGATTTCCTCTTGTCTGCTCTAATGAACAGCTGCACAAAGTTGTCCAACACCATTTTGAGTATTTACTGGCCAGTGTTCAGCTGAGATGAAAAGGGAGACAATCTAATCTTCTTGGATGTCTCAGTGTTTGCACTTGAAAGTTTTCTTTTATACAGCGTTATAGCAAGTGCAGAACAAATTAATGTTACGGTTTGACACTGACTGACCTTTTGAGAATGATTATTGCCAGGGAGCTCTTGAGGCATATTTTAAAGAGCTGTTTACTGTAGACTACATAAGTAGGAAAAATAATATTATTCAGAATTGCATGTAAGTATAAATCAGAGCAGCCCCTGAGGAAATTCACCCCTGGGAATTAAATCCTGGCCCACTTCAATTTGTTGCTGTTAACAGTGGTTTGGACCAGGACTTCAGACTCGTGAAATGCTTGAAAACGAGATCCAAAGCTTTTATATTTGGTCAATTCTGATAGCTCAAGGCATGAAGTAAGTTCACAGAAGTGAGTTCACAGCTCAGCATGGGGGTCCCTGTCTAGTTTGTGCTGGCATGAGACTTGAACCAACTACTAGATCGTCACTCAGGGTACTGAGAGTCATTATTATGCTGTTCTTTTTAATCTGCTCAGTTACCTTCTGCTTGGAGCAGCTTCACTGTAGCCTGTTCCGCTGTATGTCTTCAGAATGGGAGGAGGTAGTGAGGTGGGTCTAAGCTGTGAATCTACTTCCATGATGCTCTTGTTGAGAAATAGGGTTGGTCTTTGGGATAATCTGTCAAGCAGTACCCTACAGCAGCAGTCTCTTAAAAGACTGAAGAAATGTTTGAAAATCAACAGTTATTGAAAGGAAGAACTAAGAATACTTCAGTAGGCAACTGAATGTATAAATATATATTACGTTGTAATCCTGTACATCCTTGCCCTGATGGTTTCTTCTGTATTTGAAAACCTAATAGCCAGATACTTATTTTTCCTCCTCATATTTTTTCCTCTAGCACCACCTATTTTCAGTGAATCTCCTTCTCCTTTGGAGCAATTAATTTTTGACTCATGCTTAAAGGACTGCAGAAGGCTTGACATGTGCGGATCCCAGAGGCAGCACCAGGAGTCCCAGGGCACTGGTGATGGGTGCATCACCTGAAGGACTTGCCAAGTTCCTCAATCTGACAACAGATGTGAGTGAATATAGCTGTATGTTTTAGGTGATGGTTTGCATGTATACAAGAGCAGCAAGAAATCAGCAGTTATCCTCAGTTGGTGTAACTCTGTTTTTTGGATGAGCACCAGTACATGATGTTAAAGGTGAGACCTAGAGAAAGTAAACAAGTTGTGTTGCCTTATGTGGCACACTTGGTGGAGTCAGAAATAGAAACTAGGTCTCCTTAATACCGAGATATTGTTTTACTGTTAATGCACATGTTTTCCACTATCCCAATCCCCAAGCACTGTTTCAGAGAAGTATCTAGAACAGCAACTTTTCATTTGAAATCCTGCTCACGTAGCAGACACCTTAACTTATATGCAACAAATCAAGATAAAAATTGCTGGTGCATACCTCTCAATTCAGCTGCAAGCAGTGGTTTAGACAGATGCATTTTTCCCTAGAGATTGAGTTTAGTTCATCAGACTTAGGTTAAATTGGAAGGATCTGAGCTAAAATTCCAGGGCTCTGTTCTTTAGCAAGCAAGGCCATACTGTCCGCTTTAAAACAATGCAGTGGGAAATGTGACCCAGTGCTGGGGAATTGGACTGGTGCCAGTTGTGCTGCAGTGCAACATTCATTATGTCATACCACACACATCTGATAAGGGAAGACATAATGCTGTTGGATAAGTTCTTGTATACAAAAACTCTCCAGGTCATGGAGAGAGAGCAGTTTTTTTATTTAATAACTGAAGTATGCAGGTGCTAATTTGAACCATATGTACATGAGGCCAAAGCCAAAGTTTGTTACACCACAGTGAAATGATGGCCTTGCATTTCTAGGGGGCAGAAGGGGTTAGTTTTAGATTAATCTTTATTTATTTATGTATTTAGGCAGACATACTATAATGCTTGAATTCCTTCATATCCGTTTAGCTCAACAAATATTCCCCTCTATTTTCTCTACCCATCAGAAGCCCTTTTGATACTATTTTGTTGAGGAAAATATTTCAGGGAGGGGTTGAATTGGTACTGAAGTGGCAGCAGGTTCTTTGGCTGAACCTGGTCCTGCTCCCTTTTGAAGGCAGTGACATTTGCCTTTTGTATCTTGTCTTTTATATGATGGTTTTAGGATGTAGCAAGGCTTTCTCATGGAGTGCCCATGCACAAAGTAAGACAG
Source organism: Anser anser (assembly GCF_964211835.1). NCBI lineage: Eukaryota > Metazoa > Chordata > Aves > Anseriformes > Anatidae > Anser > Anser anser. The sequence continues at coordinate 47,606,085 of NC_139724.1, read as the reverse complement.
TGCAGGCTCTGCTGCTCTCAGTCCCTCTGGTGACACAGGAGCAGCTCCGCTAGGAGCTGGAAGGCTGTGCAGTACAGGCCTGAGCTGGGGAGGCAGCACGGAGTAGGGGGTGCTGCGCATGTGTATTTCTTTGTGTGCTGATCAGTAAATTTTCTATGGAGAGAGCCACCCCATCTGATATGCACCTCCTTTGTAAGTATCACTATCGTAGTGCCTGCTGAAAGAAGCTACTTTTATGGAGAGATTCCTTTTCTTCAGAGAACAGGAAATAAATCTTGGCTATTTAAAAGATACGCTTTATTTCAAGCGAATGCACACCAGGAGCAACAGGTTGCTTCAGAGACCTGCACATTGCTCTTGGCCTGTGAGGGTGGCCAAGTGCAGGTCCACCGTGACAGCCAGGGAGAATGCAGTCTCCTGCGCATACCGGCGATGCCACGCTCAGGGTCATATTTCCTGTATGGCAACTGGTTCCATCGGTGCTGTAACACAAATCAACATGCAGTGAGCTGCTGCCTCTGGTAAACTTGAGCGACTTTGGCATCAGCGCTTGAAAGCTGTGACCTGGCATCAGGACAGTGATTGTGCCAGAGCAGCAGAAGAGGTCGCAGGCTTCACGATGGAACTGCTTCTTTGTGGCCCATGAGGCCTTATACAGATTGGTGGCTTTGTTTTGAAGCAAGTTTATGGTATGTTGTGTTTGGCCAATTGTGTCCTTCCCTGGTGCAATGGGAGGATTGCAACGTTCATCCTGCAAATCATTAAAGCTTTGAACCCCCGCCACTCCCAGCCCCCCTGTGGTCTCTCCTCAGCTGCTCTCAGGCTGCGATGTGCTAAGGCAGGCTGTCACAGTTTCGGGGTTTGTTCTGGGGCTTTGATGGTTATTGACAGAATATCTGGAGCAAGACTTCAAAATTAATGTTCTGAGAAATGTTTTCACACATAGAGCCTTGATAGACAGTGTTGCGGTTTGGCTTAATGACAAGTTAAGAGGTTTTCATACTCAAGAGTTTGAACCTCATTAAGAGGTTTTTGTACTCTTAGTAAATATTAACATATCCAAATCAGTAGAGTATATTGCTTCTCTTGGGTTTCTGTTCATCTTTTCTCTCCTCGCTCCCAATATTTATGGGTTCTATGGATGTTCTTTTGCTGTTGTGGCAGCTGTAGCATAATACCAGGAATTACACTAATGCTTGCACAAAACATCGTTGATCCCTCCCCAGTGATCATCTGGGAGTCAGTCATGGGGTTTGGAATCATTAAAAATAGCAAGGTTGCTTTCCAAAATGGGTCTGAATCGACTAAATGAGCTAAGTTACAGTAGTTAGCATAGTTGGGAACTGAACTGTCGTTCATCCACTTAGTGAAATCATAGACATATGCAAACGGCTTGTGGAAAATAGGTGTGGTTTTACTATATGGTAAGAAAATCAGTTTCACAAGGAGATAACTGTAGTCCTCCTGTGACAATACAAAAAATCATCAAATTTGATCTCCATGGGTGAAATGCAAAATAGGCTTGCAGAGATGTGTAGCCAGAATAAAACGTATCCTTAACAATATGCACTAGAGCAGTTCAATCTAAAATGCACACTAACAGACATGGAGGTACTGTATGATATCCAAAATTAAGGATGCCACTAGTTGAATGTCAAAAAAACACCCTTGTTATTCTGTCTGATAGCAATAGTTACTTTTAGTATAAAATCAATGCAATAGTATGAATTACTGTGTTGATGGATGTGGTGAGGATGGGAAAACCTTTCTGCTTTTCTTTTTCAAATTAAGTTGCTACCATATCTTATGCCCCTCCCTCTTTTTTTAACATAAATATAAGTCTAGTTTGCCTGAATATCCACTTCACCTGTTTGTGTTTCAAGCTCCTTTTCCCTTTCTAGGGCTTGTTTTATTGTCTGTTTGAGCTCTGAGTCACTCCTCATTGTCTGAGCCCCATTCTGAATTTGGTGTTGCAGATGGTAACTTGTGGCTGATCCAACAACACACCTGTAGTCTAGCCTTCAATTTCCTGGTTGTCCTGTTCAGGCTCTGAGCTGGGTGTGCTGTGTTCCACTGTGATCTCTTCTTATTTAGTATATTAAGGCAGAGACAGCTGCTGCGGTTGTGGTGTTATTGCAGCTATCAAGTGAGAAACCGTTCTGCTTTGCTGCCTGTTAGTCCATCACTTGCCTTGTGTGCTGCAGTTACACCAGCTCTCCCCTCACAGCTACAGAACTGTTGGCTTGGCTGGCACTGGCTTGTACCCTCATCTCTCTGCTGTGAGCCGTGCTTCCTTGTGGTTTGTCAGGAGCAAAAACTCATTCCTGCAAAATTGATACTGAGTATATATATATATTTTATAAGAACAAGCAAAAAAGCATTGAAATCCAATTAATATTTTTAATCACTTCCCAGGATGTGTTAGTCATCAGCAGACACGTATGAAACAATGAGCTTGGAATGCAAGTTGCATTTGTCTGTAGTTCTTTACAATCAGACTTTCCACCCAGTCACCTACAGTCACAAGGAAGCAGCTAAGGACACTAGTGAAGACTACTCTGCTCAGAGCACCTTGCCCTTTTTGTTTTCTTTCAGCAAAGACGATACACTTTGTAAAAAGCTGTCCTTTTCTTAGGCAAAAGGATGTGTTTTTAATAGGGTGGAATCTCTAATTTTATTTCTGTCAAATTCACTCAGTGTGGTTATTAAAAGAACTAAAAACTGAGCGATGAGGTGGGAGCCAGCAATGCAAGTGCTTTTAATTTACTGTAATTGGTAACTTATACATAGGCCAATGAACTTAATGAAGATAGAATATGTGTTCAGGTTGACGTTGGTTGCACTTATTCCAGCCACCAATGGGAAGGTATTTTAGCTTTGTGATTTACCTCTCCTCATATATCCAGATGTAGGGAAAGCACCTTCCACATGGGCTAATAGTGCTATGAGGTTGTAATATTCAGTCACTAAACTCTGCCAGCTCTAAAGCTTTCTTCATCTTTGTATTTCTCTTATAAACATGCTACAGTTTAAAGAAATAACATCTAAATACTCGTGTCAGGTAAACTTTGACTAAACTGTTATTAAAATGTCTGTATCTTGGATTTGTAGCAGAAAACTCCTGTCATCTTTTCACAACGTCTGTATGATTTACACAGGGAGATGTATACAGTTTCTTCTCTTTCAAAATGTACCTTGTTGTGGCCTTTTATTAGCATAATTTATCTTGATGGATATTCTCAAGTGTGTGTACACATTTGCTGTCTAAACAGTGATGTAATGAACAGACAGTTAATGAACATTTGTATACAGTTGATCATTCAGTGTAAATTGAACAGAATTAGATTTCAGACTCATTTCACTCTTTTTTTCACCACTGTAAGCATCGGGTTTGGGCCTCTGCTGCTGCTTCTCCATTGAACAAAATAATGATAACCAAAGAGCTGTGTTTTCAAGAGAGCCTTGTTTTATGAGAAGAGGTTCATTTAAATCTGTTAAGTTCCAAGTGTATTTTGAAACTGGCTTCATCAATTCCGTTATTCATTTTTGTTTTAATCTTTTAGACAGGGACATATTTAATTTGATGGCTTAATTCAGAGTCCAGCAGGAGGACAGGTGTAACTTTCCAAGCCATCGCTGCATGTGAGAAGCAGCTCAGGAATGTTTGTCACAGAACGGTACCTCAAGCTGCATCCTGAGATTTCTTTACCCCTGTTAGTGTTCATGACCTAGATTGGTAGTGGAGTAAGCAAAACAGGAATGCTTTCCAATGGAAGAATCATGTTGATTGCTTCACAAATTCCTGAAATTGGAGATGAGCAGTCTATCTTTCATGCTTCTCTTCAAATGCCCTTATTTCTTTCAGCCATCAAGAAGATAAGGCAGGAGGAGACTTAAACTGTCTTAAATGTTTCCAGCTGGGAACATCTGTTCCTGGTACTGAAGCTTCTAAGCTCTGACAAAGGAACATCCAGTTCATCTGACAGCTTTTCCACAAACTCTGTCTCAAAAACAAGATCAGTGTCCTTCCATGTCTGATGTCCCTGTAGTTTTCCTTCACAGAGTGATAGATTGGTGAGTCTGAACTCCATTGTTACTCAGAAAAACAATAGATCTGTAGCTGAAAACATGTGATGTGAAAACATGCCAGATATTTTGTATCTGGCATTTGTTTGTGAATCTATGGATGGGGAAGCTCCATCTGTGCAAAAAACTTTCTACAGGTCTTCACTAAGTGCAATGAATGTGGAAATAAGAAGCAACCTGGTCCTTTTCCTCCTGAGCTACTGGAGTGACTTTCAACTCCTGCTGGTCTACCAGTTAAACTGGAGCATACTGGCTCCACACTCAAAGGGCATTAATTGTGTTTTTTCAGGTACTGTCATCAAATACTGTTCAAACTGGCAAGCATGTGTACATGGAGGGCTGATAGCTCTCCTTTCAGAGGGCTACTCAAAAGAATTACAGTTTTCATAAAATTGTCTGTTTCAGTTGGCTTTTTTAATGGAGTGCAGGGGTCTTAGTACAACCCTTTGTTAACACTTTACCCAAAGAAGAGAACTCCATATTGAGTTAACGTTATTTATTTTCTCTAAGTCCTATTCCTAGCAATTTCTGAAAAAACAAACAAACAACAACAACAAAAAACCCATAACATAATTGATATTCGCTTTTATTTTGCTAAGTTTTTTGGCAAAGACCTAATGAAAGAAACCCAAAAAACTAAGGGATTGTACCTATTTATGTCCTCACACCTCAAACTTGAAACAAAATTACAAGGCAAACAGCATTCTGTTGAACTTTGTGTGGAGGCAGTTCAAGCAGAGCTTAGAGGGGACAAACCAAACTGAAAAGCCTGACCTCCATTTTAAAAAAAAAGAAAAGAGAGTGAGAGATCTGCAAAAGTGAGTTGAAATGTCTGGGTAAATATATAGCAGAACAAAGGTATGCATTACTTGCTAGCTTATTCGGCAGCATTTCTAGAAAAACAGATGTTTGCCAAGCAGCACGTGGTCCAAAAGATCTCTGATCAGGATGCTGATGCTTTGCTTCTGCATTCAGCCAGAGCTGGCTATTGGAGCCAGATGAATTTAACCAGGCATTAAACTCCAGCGGGCCAAGCACCTCTGCAGTCTTGAGAAGTAGTTTTCTGTTTTACTCGTTTCCCACTTATTTAAAAACATAATCCATGTAAAACAGCAACAAAAACTTAAGAAAATGTCTTTTTTTTTTCCTTTTCTGAACTACTTGTTCACCACCAGAATAGTGGTCCATTACCCAAACACCAACAGCATCCTTCTTGGCCTTCATGCTTTCACAATTATTGTGCTTGCTTGCTTGTTCAAGGGCCAAGTTTTGACTGTTCAGTTCAGAGGGATGCGTAGGGAATCACAGCATCAGCTCTTCTTTGGCTTCCTGTTTGCCTTCAGCTGAAGAAGCTAAAATCCAAGGTGGAACGACCTCTGTTCCTGAGGAGAAGAAAAAGCAGTGGCGGAATGGATTCCCACGGCTGAGTCTTTCTTCACCTTACTTAAATCTCACAGATGGAAAAGACATGGTATTTTAAGGGATGAGTATGTTCTTGGAGGGCAGAAGGAGAGTGTTAACTGTTATTCATTACAGTTGAAAATGGATTTAAGGAGTCTGCTCTGGCCAAAAGCTAGCTTAGGATTCCTTTGGCCTTAATTTCTCTCTCTGCTAAAAAAAAAGTTGATGGCAGAAGATGGTTCATCTGTTGTTCCTCCTTTGATCCTTAGACTTTTGAGGATCACAGGGACTTGCACAGGCCCTTTAAATGAACCAGAAAAGACTCCCAGTTCAGCTTTTCCTTTTCACTTTGAAGGAAAGCTCTTCTGTTCTTCATCCTGTTCTTAGCAGGGTTAGAAAGAATCAGCCACTCACAGTTGAGATGACGATGTTTCCTTGGCTTAGTGTTGTTGGACAGAAGAGACTACTGAAGAAACCTGTGGGTTAGGATGTGTGCGCATTTCCAGGAGAGAAACGGAGAATGAAACATGAAATTTCCCTTTTCTATTTGTAAGTAGTGAATGTTTTTACAAGTAGTGCATGTCTTTGGCTGAGGCTGAGTCTTTCCTACTAATCCTATAGATATTTATTGTGGCTGAGAAGAGTGTGCATAGAGATGTTAAAAGCAGGTGACAAGTATTGACAAAGAGGAATAAGATACCCACTGAATCAGAGATGTACACCAATGTTGTGGCAGGGGTCAAGATGCGCCGTAACTAGTGGGGGATGAGTGTCCTGCAGGAAAAGAGTCAAAAGGAAAGTAAAGCAAATAGGAAAGCATTTGGATCCTGTGGGAACAGCTGTGATCTGAAGGGGCCAGGTGTTGTCAGCAGCTTTTTGGGGTTATAACTAACTGAATTCCTAAGAAAAGGAAGTGCCAAGCTGGCAGGTGGCATCCAAAACCATCAGGATCAGGAAACGGCATTGATAGAATTTACTTTTGGTATCGATCTTGGCTAGTTTTATATGCATAGCTGTGGAAGTAGAATTGTCCAGGCATTGCAGCAATGCTGATTTGCTCTGTGTAGGGGTCGTGTACTGCACACCTTTAATAAACCTTGACTCTTCAGTTCATATTTCCTTTTTCTGAGAGTTACACAGGTTCTGCTCAGTACCTGGCTCAGGCTGAACAATCTGTTATCACATCCTTGATACCATGGGGTATGTAAAGGTTGTGATGTGGGCAGAAAGAGCAGAAATGGCACAGTTTGGGAAGCCAGCAATGTGCAGTTTCCAAAATCTGGAATCGAGGTGGAAGCACCCGGAGAATCCCTCCTGCTCGGCTCCTGGGTGAGCATTGGGTGAGGATACCTGCAGGTGGCTTGCCTTCACTTCCTCTGTCTGTGCTCTTGAAATAGCCCAGGTGTAGCTCAACAGCTTACGTGCATCCTGTATAAAGTTCCCTGATCTATTTATAGAAAAACTGCCAAAGATTACTGAATATAATTTTCTCCGAAAATGGTCAGTTAAGATTCAGTTTACATATTCTTTCTGAAACAACCACTGTGTTGTTTGGAAACCACAGGTCCTTTAGGTATTTTCTTTTGAAAATCCTAGGACGAGGATGTTATTCAACATGTGGATGAGGTTAAAATAACCTAATAACACTGTAGACTGCAGTCAGTTGGTCATGTCAGAAATGCAAGAATGATTGATTGTGTAAAGGTAGCATCAGCTGTGCATCTGTGGTAATGTCCCCATGCATTGTGGAGCTTACATTTAGGCTGATTTTCAAATACTGAGGATCTCTGATGCTGAGGTATATGCATTGCTTCTGTTGCTCGTGATGAGAAATGCATTTCCTCAAGTTACTGCAACTTTAACTGCCGTATGTGCTTTTGGCGCTTCGTATTGAGTATAAATTTTAAACAAAAACTGTAATTAAAAAAAAAGCTACGGTCACTGACTGTGCTGGGTTGCACACAGCTCCCCATACTCTAATGGTGCAACTGGCTCATGGAGACAAAAGAAATGCACATAAATTGCCTTTTATTACCAGCTTGTACCACTTATTTTCACATGAAAAGTCTTGGACAGATGAAATAAATACTTGGGGGAGAAAAGGCCAATCTCCATCGGGTCCCTGTGTTATTCCCCACATCCCAATTATGCTCTCCAGCTCCATAAAACTTTTCCATTTTGAAAAGCTGCTCAAGTTCTGCACTCAGCGGCCCCAAACGACAATAATTTTGCTTCTGGCTGTCACTTGATATTGCAAATACAGTGTGCTTATAGTGGAGCTCGGGAAGTCACACATGGAGCGCATTCTTTGGAATCCTCTTTGTTTTATCATTGCAGAACAACCCACAAAGATTTGTATTGTTGCACCTGAATAAATAGTGCTCTGCACTTCACCCATTGAGGTCACTGCACGTGGCTTGCAAGGGGGGCATTCTTCGGCTCTTTCCCTACTGCTTCTGCTGAATAACAAGAGCCTCAGCACCCGTGCCATCTGACCAAATGTCACAAAGTGCATGTTTTTGATACTTATCTTGAAAGGCCAGCTGCTGGCCACCAGTAGCTTTTTGTGCAGCAATATTTTTCTACCAAGCAGGAACAGCATTCATCTACGCAGTTCACAGTTACAACTACCAGCATAGTTTTAGCAGTGTAGACTTGCCAAATTCTCTAAATATTTTAATTTCATTGTAATGCATAATAACAGGTGTACAGTGTAGTTGCCAGTTTCTGCTTGCTGGTTGGGAGAGTAAATTACTCTTTGCAAAATGAGAATGATATTTAATTCGTATTTTGAGATAAAAACGGCTGACAGCAAATAGTCAGGATTCAGCTCTTAACAGTTAGAGTTTGGTAGCTGTTGTTTCCACGTGACCACTAGACAGAGGAACGTGCCTTCCTTGGAAGTTATTCTCAGCTGCTCAGAATGATAAGAAATGAGTTATTTCAGAAATACATTTTCCATATCGTTCTTAATGTCTTGCCTACAGCTTGCTTGGTCTTGCACGCATGCTCCTTGTGCATTCTATCTCTCTCAACATATTTTTCCACCTCTTCTTGAGGAACAGTTACTAATTGGGTGAGAGACCCTCCTTGTGCATTTCTGCCATGGCTGGTCTGCAAATACATTCTTTAATTTAGAAGTCTGAGCAGACACAAAAGCCAGATTTCCATGGTCTTGGCTGCAGAGCCTTTTGGGGCTTACATGATTTGACTACCCCTGAGCTGAAGTCTGATTTAGGAGCCAAACTTTTTTTTCTGCATTGTTCTCATGGAGACCAGACAGTTGTACTAGTCAGGATTTATTGCCAAATCCAAATGTGAAATTGCACCTCCTGCACACTAGTGTTGTGGAAGACGTCTCAAAACCACTGCTTTCAAACAGGCCAAACGCACATAGGCTATGCGGTAAGAGGTTATGATGAACGTGTCCTCAGATCTGTAGGTTACAGCAGCCTGTCTACCAGAAGAGGATACATTAGTTACAAACAGAAGAGTAGGGGGAGGCATTGTCCCTCACCTCAGGTCTGTCTCAGGTCCTCTGACACAGATTAGTTTTGTTTGGTGTCTCTGTGGGATAAAAACATTCTCTGTAACACTCCTTGAAAGCAGCAGTGTGGGTGTCGTCACCTGTTACAGACTGCCAAGGGCTGAAAATGGCCCCCCACACGTTAACAAGTCTTGTAGCTAAGTAACAATATCGGTTGGTTTGGATATTTCTTTTAAGTGACTATGTAAAGGCCAGCTCCCCAGAAGATTAGCTCAAACTGATCACATCTAGCAGGGTGATCTCTGGAGTTATGTTAATGCTTTTCCTTACTGCCTGCACATCTTCCTGTTTTTTCCTGGCTCCTGTAATGTAGCTTTCAGCCTTCTGCCTTTATTCAACAAGTCTTAAATAAATAAATATTGCAAGTTAATAAGCATAAGCCAAGCCCCAGAGGGTTTCATGGTCACCAAGTAAAGAGCGAAGAGCTTGTTAACGTGGAAAAACTCGTTCAGCAGAGCTCAGAATCCTGGCAAACAGATTGCTGCAGCCTGACAGGAGAATGATTTATCTTCCTGTATTGATTTTCAGTGGTGTGACTCGTTACATGCGTTTCCACTGTTTTCGGTGATGGTCTTACTAATGTGGAGCCTCACAAAGAGAGTAATATAGCAGCAAAATCTGGACTAGCATTCAGGACTAGTGATCTACATGCAAGACCTTTTATAGTACCGGATGAAGTTGTTAGACTGTGAGGTACAGTAGAAAGTTCCCACAACATGAGATAGATTCTGAATTTGTAAGCCCAGGCTGAGCTATTGGGGAAGTTTCTTCAGCTTTGGCTGGAGGCAAGAGTTCAGTTCAATCCTGTATTAGTTTTGTGCTGAAATTATCTTTGAAGCTTGTTTCTTTCTGAAATGCTGTAGGTCATCTGCTTTTTGCCACACACCAGAAGTAGAACTGATCATCAAGGTCTGCAAAGTTTTCTCAGTTGGTTTTAATCACTGGCTCTCAGTTGCCATATAACCTATGTGAAAGCTGAATATTACCTGAGTATTAGCAAAGGTTAAAACCACCAGCACGAGCAGAGCTGCTCACCTGTGCAGCGCGTTCAGTATTTGTTATGGATGCCGCCATTCAGGAGTGCTGCTGTCCAGCTGAATGTTACCGTTAGTTTCTGAGAACCATTTACAGGCAGGATCGCTGCATGCAGTTCTGGAGTTGGGGCTGTGCACACATTTCTCTCAGCCACAAATAAGGAAATGGGGTTTAAAATCTGCAGATATGTTTAAAACCTGGAAGCTGTAGCCCAGAAGCTATGCTGATTTATATTGAGGGTGTGGTCCCCCTTATCTTGTTATCTGCCAAGATGTGAGTTTTATATTGCATTTTTTTAGCCTGAAGGCATTGCTGTCTTATGCTTCAGAGTAGTACGAATATAAATATTTCCCTGATCAAAAATGTAGTCTATACAATTTTCAGCAATTCTTTGTCCAAAGGGAAAGTCCAAGATTTCTCTCTTACATGCTGTGCATTACTTGTATTTGGGAAGGAACTGGGGTCTTTATGCTCAGTTTCTGAGGGCTTTTCCAGGCTTCCTGAATAATCCCTTTTATATGCAACATTTCAGAATGACTGTGCTGGGAGCTGCAACCAGGGCTTGCTTCTAAAGGATCTTTAAAAATGTGCCTACAAAATAGATGTGGTCAGCGTTGGTATCTCTAGCAGGTGGGTAGCATTGAGACAATTGATATGACTTGACCAAGGCCGAAGGGCAATTTATTATCTTGGCTTCTAACCTGCACGTGCCTGTCCTGGAACAGAGAACTCAGCTCCAGCAGGTAAGAACAGACCATTAGTGTTGCCAGAACATCTGAAGAAATGCTTGCACAAAATGTGGCTGATCCATCTTGGAGGTCAGAAAAGTCTGACAAAGGGGTTAATTGCTTTGGATATCCTGCAGGCGTATCTAGGGACTTGGTACTTGGCTTTGGTATTTCTTTAAAAAAACAAGGGACTTTACGTTTAATAGTTAGGAATAATTCTTTTGTTTACATAGCATAGTGTTTCATGAAATGCTAAATTCTTTAAAATAAACTAAAAACTACAGGTTTAAAAGTTGCTTATGCCGGAATTCCTCTCTGAGGGGGGAGTAAGAGACGAGATGAATTTCCAGCAAGATGGCTACCATCAGTTGTGAATTAAGAAGAGGTTGGATTTGCATGGTCTTGTCACTCACACAGGAACCCAGAGAAGCAGTGAAATGCTCTGAAAGCTGAGTGAATTCTTCCTGAGAGCCGGCAGTGTTCTCCATCTGCAGGGCAGGGCTGGTTTGCAGCTCACTGAAGGGACATCATGCTGTGAGCTTCGTGAAGTCCGCCACTCCCCCATCCCATCCGTATCCCTCTCCTGCAGCCTTTGGGACTTCTCCTCCAGCAAGTTACCACTTCATTTTGTGTCTGCTCTGAACGGAAAGGAATAAAAGGCTCATCTAACATTAGCAATGCTCAGTTCCCTTGGAGCCAGGAGCTCTGCATAACCCCGAGTCCCTGCTGTTGTGCTGAGCTCTCCTTTCCTATAGCTGTCCCCTTTTGACAGCACAGAAACCCACATCTTCTGGCTTGTTGGCTCACCTCAGCAGGAGCAGTCAGTGTTTTAGAGTGAGGGAGGTGCTGTGGCAACCTTATGTCAGGTTGGAGTTCACAGCAAGGGACGATGTGCCATGCTTCACATCATCTCTGAACAGCTCTTGGGGATGTTTTCATGAGGGTCCGAAGGGGAGGAGAGAAAAGCTGTTGGGTAGTGGCTAACACGTCTGCATGCTTGGAGTAAACTGCTCTCAGGTATGAATTTGAGCGTGGGCTGTGAGCTAAAGTGAAGTTACTTCTAGTGTACCCATCTGAATGTACAGTGTGCTCCTGCCAGCTGCTGATTTTGAAGCTTCATGTAGTCCTGGGAGGTTGCAGTTGAAGGGATTTGTCAGTGCAGATGGAAGCTTGCAATTTACCTTCAGTTGCTGAAAACTTTCGTGGTGAAGTCTTTTTCTCAAAGAAGTATATAAAGTGCTGCTGAGAGAAACAGGTGCTATCAGATTTAATGATGTTTACTGTTGGAAAGACAGAGTTTACACAATTGTTTAAGGAATTTGCCAGAAAACTACACTGTTTACACATTGTGCATAGGGAACTCAAAAAAGAAAACAAAACAAACACAATCAAAAACACAGATTGTGGTCCTGTCCACAATCTCAATCAAATAAAACTGTTTTGTAACTGAGCAATTATTCCTAGCGAGTTTGCAGTGGTGAAGCCTGCTGTGGTTTGAACATCTGGCTGCTCTGCAGGCTTCAGGGTGACAGCAGGGAGGTGAAGCTGGGAGAACACAAGGGATGTATTAGTCAGAAGCTTGAGACATAAAAGCTCAGATTTGGTTTTCCTGTTCTGCCACAGATATCTTGTTGTCTTGGGTGAATCACAAAAAGCTGTCGTTAGATCCTTAAAATTGGGTTACATCCATGCTTGTAAGTTCCCCTTTCTGATTTCCCAGGAGTGTCAGGGCCATCTCTGCGAAGGTGGGGGCCAGGGGCTGTGGGTGGCAGCAAGGTAGGCGTGGCCTGGTCCTCACCCATTCCCAAACGGGCAGGTGAAGGCAGCAGAGCAGCTCTGGTGATGATAACAAAGGTCAGCCCAACCCTGTGGCCACAGATCCTCAGCGGTGGGCTTGCAGAGGGAGCTTCCAGGCAGGAGGGAGATGGAAGTGACCAAGAGGGACCCGCTGATCCCTGTTCAGCACGGCCGGCTACTTGGCTGCTCGGCTCCATCTAGGGGGAGTTTCGCAGGTGATTCTGCCTTTATCCAAGGCAGTACAAGATGCCTGTTTCTGCGTGCTGTGCTTTGTCAGCAGCACATGCTGAGGAAGCTGGGTACTGACCAAACGCCAGCTGTGTTCCCCTGCCCAGGGCAAGTGGCTTTGGACTGCAGCGAGTCGGGGAACAGCTGGCCATTTGTGAGCGTGGCTTCAATCAGTGACGGTTCTGTACAAAAATCGGTAGTGTACCTGTGTTTTTGATAGCACAACAGTATTTAGAACTGTTTCTAGACATTTGATTTATTACCTGTTCCTCTTTGTGTGTCTGTCCTGTACTTAAAAATCCCCCGAAGTTTTCCTGAGGGACTTTTTTGTTCCCTTTTGGTTAGGAAGGCAGCACGTTTAGGTAGTCTGGGCTTTGTCCTGGACTTGGACCTGTTTTCATGTCTTCCTAATCAGTGTATTCTGCAGGCTCTTCTTACTGATGCCCTTGAGCCATGGCTTGCCCTGTATATTCACACTGTCAAAACTCTCCCCGGAGCCACGCACCATACTGTGGTCACCCCAGCGACATGGGTGTCCCTGTACTCATAGGCTTCAGTGCTGGCTCTTGCTCCCCACCAGGTAGGAAGCTCCAGGGCAAGGAAGCCTTGCTTTCAACCAGCAGTAACACTCAGTGTCTGATGAGAGGAATCGATGCGAATGCTGTTGCCCGCAGAGCGCATGGTTTAAAGCACGCAGGCACTTGGAGCGAGTGGTGGCTCCCGGCTTGCTCTCGCTTTTCCCAGAAAGCCTTTCTTTGATCTGCCAGACTGTGCTGGGCTCCCCCTTGAGATGTCCTCTGGGTATGTCTGGCACTGCCATTCCCAGCTGACAGCTGTGTGAATTTCTGCCTTGCATCTTCATTAATCTAAGCTCTCTTAGAATAAAAGGCAATAATGTTAATTGACCTACTGCTGAGAAGCTTCCTGAGCTCAGCAGATACTCTTTTCTCTTCCTGCGGTACCTTATTCTATTTGAATTAGTATGAAAGCACTTGATACCTCTGAACTGTCTTCACCAGAAATATGCTTTTCTCTTGAGGGAGTCCTGGTTTAGCTGTTATCGTTTTTGGTTTTGTATCTCTGAGTTACCAGTAGACAAAAAGCAGAAAAGCACTGACCTTTGAGGACATCTCCTGAGCTGAGCCAGGGCAGAGCAGGGATGAGAGACTGTCTCTGACAGCCAGTGACATGACGTGCTTTGAAAATTGTTTTTTACCATCAGCACCACTGAGTGAAGAAAGTATCCTGTTGAAATCCACTATATGGGAGATATTTTGTTAACAGATTTTGCCTGAGACATCCGCCAGTGTTGATTTAAATGCATATCTAGGGAAATCTTGCCAGAAATGTGCACTTTCCAAAAGCAGTAAGGGTAGTTAAACAGAAAATAGAGACAGCTGTGTCGTGTTCTCTTGTTTGGAACCAAAGACCATGAGTAAGAAGTGGCCGGTGTCACTGAAATCAGATGTGCACGCTGTGACAAGCAGTAGTTGCTTTAGAGTGAAGGTGCCCCTGATCACCATTTCAAGAACTTCAGCTTGAAAAATTGATTTGGCTCGAAAATTGCTACACTTAAAGCAAATTATACGTCTTTAAATGTTCATGCTATTTTAGAGTTACAGACTATTAAAAATAATCACCTGGCTTTCAAATGTTGGCTTTGATCTAATGCTACTTTGTCACCCCTTATCTAAAGACAAAAGGTTGTTATTCCTGATTTGCATTCTTAAAAGCTTGTGAATCTGCTGTATATTTTAAGAACTCGCTGTAATTGAGAGTTGCTAAATGACTTCTTGTGTGTCTGTGGGCTTCAGCTCTGCTGTCACTGACTGCAGCATTTCAGGGATCCATCTTGATCCTATTAATGTCAATTGGAGGTGGGCTTTCCATGTTGATCTTTTATTTTTTAACCAGAAATAGGCCTAGAAGATTTTTGAAAATTGCTTTTAATTGGCTGGATGCGCTTTGGAAAGAATGTAGCTGTGCTTGGGAAAACTGGAGCTTTCCCTTCAGCCTCCCAGCCATTAAAGACCTAAGAGTTTGGGTCAGGAGGTTTCAGCATTAGTCTCCTGTGTATAAATATGCATTGTATTAAGATTGTGGCTTCTCTGTTGATGAGTGCATGCAGTGCAGGAAACGCTACCTGGTCTTTACAAGTCTCTGTGCAGCCAGCACATGCTCTGACCGCGCTGGAAATACCCTTGGTATCCCCTGGTCTCCTTGGGTGGTACGCTGTGGGTATTTTGAGGCACCCGTCTTTTGAACCATGCACCTTAAATTCTGCAGCAAAGCCGGAGGACATGAGGTTGCATCTGAAGGTCCCAATCTAGGTCAGTTCCCAGGTATGTGTAGCCTCCCTGTCGGGGTGTAACTGCAGCACTCCCCAGCCCATCTCCACCCCATCTCACCAAGAGGCAGCTGTGGTTGTGTGGGTTGGAGAGCAGCCGCCCCCCAGGCTGCAGAGCTTGGGGACAGAGCGCTAGGGTTCCCTGTGTCAGCCCCTTTTCTCTGCTGGATGTGGCCAGGGTTGGCAAGGAGGGGCAGGAGAACCCACAGGCACTTGGAGGTGGTGCAGGGAACTGGAATGTACTTCCCAGTGAATTCATGTATGGATGCTGCCAGCCCTCCTGGGTCTGCGAGGTGCGGGACAACATCTTCATAGAGCTGGAGCCACCAAACTAAAGTGCTGGTAAGAGCTGGTGGAGGAGGGAAGCATCCAATGGCTCTGCTGGCAGAGCTCAGCCTCAGAAGTCAAACTCGGCCGCTTTTCCCAGCTTACTTCCAGCTGCAGCTGGATGTTTCCCTGCAGAAGCCAAGAGGTTACATGGCAGCCGTGTGCCCTCGCTG
The DNA here is from genome assembly GCF_964211835.1 of Anser anser. NCBI lineage: Eukaryota > Metazoa > Chordata > Aves > Anseriformes > Anatidae > Anser > Anser anser. The sequence continues at coordinate 47,590,416 of NC_139724.1, read as the reverse complement.
CAGCGAGGCAGCTGTCCTGGCAGTACTCTCAGACTGCATTTGGCTTGGGCACAGGCGGGCCTGTCTTACCCACTGTAGGCTTCTCTCTGGTCACAAGGAGCTGGACGTGGTGGTGCGGGCAATCCTCTCCCGTCCTCAGTTTCTCAGCTATCTTTCTCAAGCTCGAGAAGACCTAACACCCAAGAATTTCAGAGACTGTAAAATACCCTAGCATTTACTGCATACCAACTTCATACATACTGCATTAAAATGCTGAGTAAATATTATACTGCTGGCTTTACCATCCCTAAGCAAACTCATGCACAAAGACCTCAGGTTATTTTACAGCCTGAAGTTGATGAAAAAGATGAGAATATCCGAGTCTGCTGCCTGTAAAATAACACAAATACAGGCACTTGCTAATAACAAATAAGATGGGTGCCACTTTCAATACCATCTATTTGGGATGGTTTTGTTTTTAGAAAGTTTCCACTTGCCAAGAGCTACTTCAGAATGGCTCCCAGGCTAGTTCAGATATTCTTGCCTGGTAACCATAGCGTCTGCAGAAATTGATGATTCTTAAGTGATCTCTTTTTTTTAGACTTTTTGTTGGATCCCTGAGCCCCCAAGAAGTTTCACTGGGAGCCTGAGCAGCTGTAGCCCCCCTGTTAGCATCGCTCACTCGTTTACCTGTTTGCAGGGAAGACCATCCAGTGCTGAGTGCAGTCACCGCCTCCTTCCTCTCTCCTCTTTCCCTCTGGTGACACATCACCACTGCAGCCAGCCCTGAGATTGTCATTTAAATGTACATTGCTGCCACTGCACTGTGCAATTTCTAATCCTTTTGGAGGAGTAAGAAGAGGTGTGTAGCTATCAAAGCTGTGTGAGATAACTGTCTTTTGTCAGCTTCAGGAGAAGGAACCTTGCTGCCGGTAATAAAATGCCAAGTGGTATGCTGTTACTTGTGGGCCTGTTTGATCAGCACAGAGTTAAGCCAGGAAGCATGAGAAGATTTGCTGATATGGCTTCCTTTTGTCCACAAAAAGCAGCACGGTTAATGGAGTGAATAATTGTTAGCAGAAACCTTTTATTTGTAGCGGTGTTGGTGGGCTCAAAAGCCTCTGTAATCCCAGTATATCTCCTCTCTCCCACTGTCTCTTTGGCCATGTGGTATTTTGGTGGGAAGTCTGCTGAGTTCCCAGTGTCCATTCTTGTTTTTACATTTTTCAGCTACCACTGCACTTCTTGCTCGGGCTTCCCGAGCGGACATCCCTGTCCTCTCCACTGAGGCGCTCTGGGCTGCCAGTCATAGCTGTCTGTTTCCACCGGGGGAAACTGCTTCCTACACTTTTTTTCAGGTCTGTAATTCTGAAGATTCCCTCCAACATCAAAAATGTTTTTTGTTTTTTTTTCCTGCATGGCCTGCTGTCTTCCGAGTTACTTGACATAGTCCCTGAAAGATAGGGATGAGCTCATCTGGGATTTAGATGTGTTACTACTGTGTAAGCTGAGACCCTGTGGCAGAGCAGAGCCTGAGTGGCGTGCTAGAGCTGGCAATGCTTTAGCTGCCTTTTTGTCTTGCTCTGGATGTTGGCATATTTATGTAGCAAAGCTGGAGTGGAGATGGGGCGACTGCAGTGTTCCTTCTTTGCAGAGCAGAAACCCATCGCTCCCTCTGCTCCCACAGCTGGGCTGAAGGACAAGAGAATATGGCTGGCGAGGCTTAATAAATTATAGGGGATTGTTGTTGTTGCCAAGTGCAATTCATTTGGAGATAGTGGCAAATAAAAGCCTGTCTTATGATGATTTACATGTCTTTTTGGTAGTCTTCTGTACATAAAACACAAGGTCAGTTGTATTTGCTCCGCCACAGCTATGAGTGCTAGTAGCAACCTTCTCTTACTGCTTCCTCTTTTGGCCTCATCGTGTGAAAAACTATATTGGAAAGTTCAGCCCCTTGGAGAAAATGTTCCTCCAATCTCCCGTGGCTGAGTGCAGAGCTGACTGGGGAACCTGCTTTGGACCGTGGCTGCTGGGATCAGGGCAGTTGTGGTTTCTTGAAACATCTACCCCAGGGCGATGTGTGTACCCAAGAAAGAGTGCTCGGTGTGTCACCACGTCGGGATCCTGCTCCTCATGCTGAACGTTTATTCAGAAAGTGTTAGATGGTTAGTAATGATGTAAACTAATTGAAATGATCCTAGGCAGAAAACCTCAATAGCTCACTACACTGTTTTAGTGCCAGCTGTGACATTTGATTACTTCTAGGGAAGTTTTGTATCTTGAGGTTTTTTCAGATTCCGACACTGTGCCTACAGGAAAAAAAAAAAAAAGAAAAGGGAGTTGGAAATGTGATTTATCAAGAATTTAAGAGTTTGACATCCCCAAAGACTTGATACTTTTTCAAAATTCCAAGTGATTCTGATTCTATTTGCAAGTACACTAAAGGCCTTTCCAGATGTTTTTCTTTCCTTTAACTTAAATTTATAATTGAAAAAATATTTTCATCTACCAGAAATAATTGGCACACATAAATTATTTGCCTGAAATACACTGTTTAAGGTCAAGATTTAGTTTTTATGTCCCAGCATATCACCGTATATGTGGCAATGGGACACAACAAAGATAAATTAGTGCTAATTTTCAGAAGAAGGCTCCCCCCATTTTTAACCCCCAGTTGAACTGCAGGTGGGAATTTCAGCAAGCAAATGCCAGTCAGCTCTAGCTTTGCATTATAGCAGTGGACAAGTACTCTGGTTTGCATCTGGAATTCATTTGCTAGATGCAAAATTGCACCTGCAGAAGGGGAATCCACTTCTCCCCTGACCCAATATGCTGCTAGCTTCAGGAGCTTAGCAGAATCAGTGACAGGTCTTTGAAAAGTTGTTGGGGTCGTATTGGAAATTGCACTTAGTTAGAGCTCTGATTTTTTTTCCTCTCCTCTCCACCAAGAGCCATTGTAGAATAAGAGCTGCTTGGTGCTGTGATACATTTTTTTATTGGGTGGCTTCCTTTGCATACATTCTGGCCAACAACTTAAAATGTTATCCTGGCAGCTGGTTTACTTGGAATGTAATTTATACCAGAGGCAGTGTGGACCCTAACTTCTGCTTACTCTTCCTCGAGTTTCATCCTCTTTGCTGACTTATCCAACTAAAAATCTCTGATCTTCTCTGCCCCTCACCTTCTGCCCCTGCAAGTATTGAAGCTCCTGTGAATCTCTCTGTTCACTTTGAAAAGTGAAATGCTCAAATATAGTTTCATGTAATATTTTGATGCAGGCTTGAGTAACTTGGAAACCTGCGCTTTTAAAATGATTCCTGAAAACACATGTGCGCTTCCCTGCTGTTCCTTTCAGAAGTGTCCCCTTGGCTCAGGGGCTGGCAGCGATTCTTGCTCCGCAGAGATGCTGAGCGCAGTGGGAGGCAGTCCAAAAGCAATAGGACTCACAAAGCCATCTGAGGGAGAGGCGATCATCTCAGAAGGACGGTGTGGGGCTTACTCCTGCTTGCCTTCCTCTCTCCCCATCTCATGCGCTTCCAAATTTTTGCCTGTCACAGGTTTTTTGGCACCTATTTGAATAAAACAACAACAATTCCTCCCTCACTGATAGACCAATTAGACCAAAGACCAAAGAACTTGATGATCTGTATCGCTTGGGAAAGATTCTCAGAGCTCTGTTTTCTAAAGATATTTCAGGATGCCCTGTGTTGCAGCTGTGTGTGTGTTCTTGGCACATGAAAGTCAGTCAAGCTGGGTACGAAGTAGGGAGCACTTCCAAAAGGATATTCTTGTTTCTCCAGAAGTTGCCGCTCCTTTGGAAGAGTTTCTCATTTTTCTCCAGGACTGTGTTGTTGGATGGCTATATTGTTTGTAAAAGAATTTTCAAACTTGACAAGAAAAGCATAATTTGGGGGGCAAAAACTGTGTGTCTCTCCAATTCTGTTTGCAACTTATTTCCTTCTAATTGTTTATTTCTGTGGCTTTGTCTCACCTCCGGTGCATGATGGCATATGGGAGCGATAGAGTCGCTAACAAGCAGAGCTGTGTAACGCTGCGGTACGGCTGGCCGCAGATGAAACATTCCTGAAATGGTGAAGGCAGCATGCCTCCTCCCTGGCCTTTAATTAGCAGGACAAAGTAATCATTGGTTCCCAAAATACTATAGTGCATTGCTAACTCCTGGTGTTTTCTGCAGTGTTTTCCAAAGGCACTGGATCTTGCTGGAGAGTTTGGTTTTTGTTTATGACTTTTGCTTGTAAAGATACTGGGGTCCCTTAATGTGATCCAAGTTTTGGTCAATTTGGCTGTAATCACCCTACTCTTAGGGGACAACTGGCCTTGGAGAAATGCTGTGTATTGATGTGGAACTAATGGCTCATCTGTCTCAAGTATCACTGTGTTTTGTTTTTTTTTTGGTGCAGGTGTCTGCTTCTGGGATATAGCCGTAGACTGCCAGCAGTTCCATTTCTGCTGGGAACTTGATTTCCTCATTGCCACTTGGCATCAGTAACTCTGCTTTTTTCTTTTGTGATGGCAGGAAAGGAAGCATTTGAGTTATGACAGCCTGAAAGGCTCATGAGAGTTGTAATTGGTAGTCCTTTGGACAGACCATACAACAGGTAGGATAAGGAAAGGATAATTAGATGGTTCTGTTGGTTAAAATAGTCGTACTGAAATGTTGTGAAGGTGTACAGCATACTTAGATTAATGAACAAAAATTACTAAAATGAGTAGAATTGCTCCCTTCAGAGCATTAAGTGAAGCACAGGTATGGCTCCTTGCACACTGAGGGCCCAATACTGTGATTATAGAGCAGCAGCCACTGGGAAATGCCATGACCTCCAAACTGATACTGCTGTGATTTATGTCTACTAAAGAGCATACACTACTGCCTATACTGCTAAGTGTAAAGGCTGCGGTGTGCTGCATGAAGAGACAGAAATAGATGTGTGTTAGCAAATGTACTGAAAACAAATGAACTTCAAACCATAATCATTATCATCTCAGTGAAAATTTGAGATAGGTTCCCCAGTGATTTTATATGTCAAAGTTGTAAGCTGAAACAAGTGTGTGTGTACCGATGTTAAGCCTTTTTACAGAAAGCAGCTACTTCCCACCCACACGGAGTTACTGCTAGGAAAGGTGTTTCCTTTATATTTGTGGAATGAAATACTTGAAAAATTAGGCTTGAAGTAGGAACTTATGGGCAATGCAAAAGTATTACCAGGGAAAGTAGCATGTGTGAGGAGCTTAATTGAATCCAGAGATCAAGTCAAATATCAAGTTTGAGTTCCTGAAGCACTCTAAAAAAAGCAAAATCCCTTTTTATAGTCAGAAGAAGGGACTTGGTGTACCATCTGTTTCATGTCATAAGTAAGTTTTAAATAACGTTTATTTGTAATCCTCCAAAGACATTGTGTGAGAAAATGATTAGGAAAATATTCCATATCTCGGATCTCCAGCTGAACTGTTAACTAAATTGCATTTGGAACACCGACTTCTGCTCTTAATCCCAGCCATCCTTCAAAAGCAGTTGAAACTGCACAGAGCCATGTTTGCTTTCTTTATTCTTCTTGCTGGTGATCAATGAAAAAGGCCCAGTTTGATTTTTAGATCCCACCAGACATGTGCAGGATTGGCAATTAGGAACTGTGCTTGTTTTTACAAGTACCCACTAAAAAATGGAAAACATTGCACGTGAGAATAAAATTTCACTTCAAAGATGCAAGATCCACTGCTGCATGGGAAAATATTTGCCTTTATTACTATTTTTTTTCCTCAAATTATTCGCAGATAGAGATTTAGCAAAAGACCAATCTAGTCCATTCTGAAACACTTATATTAGAGATATTACATTCCTGAAGTGGTGTGTTCTTGTGGGTTTTTTTGTTTGTTTTTTTTTTTTTTTTTAATGTAGAGGAGAATTATATAGGAGGTATTATCCTCATTAAACTGTAGTTATTCTTTGTGTTTAGAATTCATTCATGTGTTTCTCTTTATAGTGGAATAAATATACAGACATAAAGAAAATCCACAAATAATAGCATTGCAGCTTTGTTTATCAAATTGCTGTGATTATAAAAATCAATTTCCAAACAAATAATCATAAAGTATATTTAGAAATGACTCTTAAATGCTTATCTGCTTGTTTCGTGTGTGTTTGCTCTCTCTGGCTTCTGGTGTCATGTCTCTCTGGCAAGTCCAAGTAAGATCCACTGACAATCCTCTGTGCATTTATAGTCATCTGGCTGTATCACCATCAGCCTTCAGAAGCTGAGATCAAGAGAGTTAGAAATTTATGCAAAAATCAGAGTGTAGTTCAGGTCTTTGTCAGGAATGCTAACTGCCACAACCACCTCAATCAAAGCTTTTAAGTAAGCATATTTTTTAAATATCAAGAATCGGTGTTCAGGTATGTTCTAATAGCATAAATGGGGTGTAGTCAATAGGAGGTTTGTTCTTATGCTATCCCTACATGTTGTCGGCAAAGAGAAGGCCCTGGTTATGAGGTGAAAAGGTTGGGAGCCTGGCTGCCCTACTTTGAGCTTAGCTATTGGGATTTGTATTTGTCACTGCTCTGCACCACCGGTGCTTGGGGGAAAAACTGACAAAAGATGTGAGGCCGCATGCTGATGCAGTACTGTTCATCTTAATCACCGTGGCTTTCAGCTTGGCTGTAGAGACCTCGGGGTGACATCTGCAAACCATGGAGTGAGAATGAAAGCCAGTTTGTGAGTGTAAGTGAATTTTCCATCTCCTCTGGAAAATTCTTAGGTTCTCAGAAAAAGTTGAAAACCAGAGCCTCAGAGACTGTAGGTCTAAGATCCTGCATTGTTCAATGGCATAAAAATTGTAGTAAAATAGGGCCGATTCACATTCTTGAAAGACCATTATTGCATTTGGGTGGCACAGTGTAGGACCACTGTAAGTAAAACCCCCGTGCGCTGGAACCCACAAATAGTTTTGTTCACCACAACACAACCTCTTTGAACACCCTGGTCAAAGCGTGACTAGATATATTACCTCTAGAGAAGGTGAGGATCATCATACTCACTGTATACTGACCAGTATGTTTATTGCAAGGTCTCAGTGTTCGCTGGGGAGATTTTTCCTGCCCTGGCTTCAGACAGAAAGCCTGTGTGGGGAAGCACATTCCTTACACAGTACGTTTTGGAGCGAGTATGTAGCAGGCTAAGCACGTGCTCCCAGTCACCAGATGTGGAGATCTAGTACCTACTGTGCTTCAACAGCCAATTACTCAAACCCATAATATTTTTGCTTCTGAAATTAACCACTTTATGAATTATACAAAAGGAAATGATCAGTGTTGACAGCTGATTCTTTGAAATAGAGTGTAATCACAAACATCATTAAAAATATGCCTGGAGTTCACCATTCCACAGTGCTGACTCTCATCAAGTTTTGAAATGCTATTACCTATAGCATATCTTTCCTAAGATTCATAATTTTCCAGGTATTGCCCTGTCTTACTCAATAAATCTCAACTTCTCCTTCTCAGAAATAATTGTGATTCCTGGGCACTGCACCAAAATTTGCAGATGTTTTGAAGATGTCCTGATCAGCCGAGATTAGGACATGACTGTTTTAAACTTTATTTTATAGATATGGCATCCTTGAAACTTCACTGTGTTAACTGGTTAGACAATCCAGTACAAGGAAGCACAAAATACTGCCTGTTAATGAACAACTTTGTTTCAACCCTGCCTATTACAAAAATAAAATAAAATCAACTGTCTGTCTTCTCTCTTGGTCTTGTCAGAAAACTGTGCCTTTCTGCTGAAAACGGAATGTAATAGTGGTATTGTTACCTCTGTTTTTAGTGATCTCTGTTTTTAGCCCTGTGGTGATGAGAGTTCTTTGTGGAAGGCAAAATATCTTTTGTGAAGTTTAAGTAAGAGTGGCATAACCATCCGCTCACTTTGATAATAACCCTTATTTTTTGTGTTTTCTTTCTGTGTGAAAATGTTGCAGGATCTGATGTACGTGCTATCACGATGATTGCTCAGTCAGGTGTGAGCCCCACACTTCACTGGTAAAAATGTACTGAGTGCACTACCCTTTACAGTGACTTATCCAGAGCTTACCTTGAGCTTTCATTTTCCTTGAAGATCCCGTAATTGTCCTCATAGTATCAGTATTGTCATCATTTTGAGCAGTCTCCAGAAATCAACTCGGTTTATGAAATAACAATGAACTTGGTTAGATTTTTTGAGGGTTCCTTCCCCTCTATCTGTCTCCAAATGTTTACTCTCACTATATAAGTCATATTTCATTTATTTGCCTTTCCATAACGTATACTACACGATGGAGAAATCACAGAATTGTCTAGGTTGGAAGAGACCTCCAAGATCATCTAGTCCAACCTCTGACCTAACACTAACAAGACCTCCACTAAACCATATCACTAAGGGCTACATCTAAATGTCTTTTAAAGACCTCCAGGGATGGCAACTCAACCACCTCCCCGGGCAGTCCATTCCAATGCCTAACAACCCTTTCGGTAAAGAAGTTCTTCCTAACATCCAACCTAAACCTCCCCTGGTGCAACTTTAGCCCATTCCCCTTCATCCTGTCACCAGGCACGTGGGAGAACAGACCAACCCCCACCTCTCTACAGCCTCCTTTAAGGTACCTATAGAGAGCGATGAGGTCTCCCCTGAGCCTCCTCTTCTTGAGGCTAAACAACCCCAGCTCTCTCAGCTGCTCCTCGTGAGACTTGTTCTCCAGACCCCTCACCAGCTTCGTTGCCCTTCTCTGGACTCGCTCGAGCACCTCGACGTCCTTCTTGTAGCGAGGGGCCCAAAACTGAACACAGTACTCGAGGTGTGGCCTCACCAGAGCTGAGTTCAGGGGGACAATCACCTCCCTAGACCTGCTGGCCACACTGTTTCTTATGCAAGCCAGGATGCTGTTGGCCTTCTTGGCCACCTGAGCACACTGCTGGCTCATATTCAGCTGCCTATCAACCAGTATTCCCACGTCCTTCTCGGCCAGGCAGCTTTCCAGCCACTCATCTCCCAGCCTGTAGCGCTGCTTGGGGTTGTTGCGCCCCAAGTGCAGGACCCGGCACTTGGCCTTGTTGAACTTCATACAGTTGACCTCAGCCCATCGCTCCAGCCTATCCAGATCCTCCTGCAGAGCCTTCCTTCCCTCGAGCAGATCAACACACGCACCTAACTTGGTGTCATCTGCAAACTTACTGAGGGTGCACTCGATCCCCTCATCCAGGTCATCGATAAAGATATTAAAGAGGGCTGGCCCCAGCACTGAGCCCTGGGGGACTCCACTAGTGACCAGCCTCCAACTGGATTTGGCTCCATTCACCACAACTCTTTGGGCCCGGCCATCCAGCTAGTTTTTAACCCAACAAAGCGTATGCCAGTCCAAGCCACGAGCAGCCAGTTTCTTGAGGAGAATGTTGTGGGAAACGGTGTCAAAAGCCCTACTGAAGTCAAGGTAGATCACATCCACAGCCTTCCCCTCATCCACCAAGCACATCACTTGGTCATAGAAGGAAATCAGGTTCGTCAAGTAGGACCTGCCTTTCATAAACCCATGCTGACTGGGCCTGATCGCCTGGTTGCCCTGCAAGCGTTGCGTGATGGCACTCAAGATAATCTGCTCCATGAGTTTCCCTGGCACTGATGTCAAATTAACAGGCCTATAGTTCCCCGGGTCTACCCTCTGGCCCTTCTTGTAGATGGGCGTCACATTTGCTAGCTGCCAGTCAACTGGGACCTCTTCTGATAGCCAGGACTGCCAATAAATGATGGAAAGCGGCTCGGCCAGCTCCTCCGCCAGTTCGCTCAGTACCCTCGGGTGGATCCCATCCGGTCCCATCCACTTGTGTACATCGAAGTGTTGTAGCAGGTCGCCAACCATTTCGTTGTGGATAGTGAGGGCCACATCCTGTTCCCCATTCCCTTCCACCAGCTCAGGGTACCGGGTATCCAGAGAACAACTGGTCTTGCCGCTAAAGACTGAGGCAAAGAAGTCATTGAGCATCTCAGCCTTTTCCTCATCTTTTGTAACTAAGTTTCCCCCCGCATTCAGTAAAGGATGGAGATTCTCCTTAGTCCTCCTTTTTGTGTTGATGTATTTGTAAAAACGTTTTTTGTTGTCTTTAACGGCAGTAGCGAGATTGAGCTCCAGATGAGCTTTGGCCTTTCTAATTTTGTCCCTGCACAGCCTCGCAACATCCTTATAGTCCTCTTGAGTAGCCCGCCCTCTTTTCCAAAGATTATAAACCCTCTTTCTCCTAAGCTCAAGCCACAACTCTCTGTTCAGCCAGGCCGGTCTAGTTCCGCGTTGGCTCGTCTTTGGGCACGTGGGGACAGACCGTTCCTGAGCCACTAAGATTTCCTTCTTGAGGAGTGCCCAGCCTTCCTGGACTCCTTTGCCCTTCAGAACCTCCTCCCAAGGGACTCTGACAACCAGTGTCCTGAACAGCTCAAAGTCAGCCCTCCGGAAGTCCAGGACAGTGGTTTTACTGGTCCCCTTCCTGACTTCGCCAAGAATAGAGAACTGAACCATTTCGTGGTCACTCTGCCCAAGACAGCTCTCAACCACCACATCTCCCACCAGTCCGTCGCTGTTTGTGAACAGAAGGTCTAGCAGGGCACCTCCCCTGGTAGGCTCTCTAACCAGCTGCGTCAGGAAGTTATCTTCCACGCTCTCCAGAAACCTCTTAGACTGCTTTCTCTGGGCTGTGTTGTGCTTCCAGGATACGTTTGGGAAGTTGAAGTCCCCCACGAGAACGAGCGCTGACGATTTCGCGGCTTCTGCCAGCTGCCTGTAGAACTCTTCATCAGTCTCCTCATCCTGGTTCGGTGGTCTATAACAGACCCCCACCAGGATGCTTGCCTTGTTGGCCTTCCCTCTGATCCTAACCCATAGAGACTCAACCTTATCATTCCCAGCCTCAAGTTCCTCTACATCTAAACACTCCCTAATATAGAGAGCCACGTCACCTCCCCTTCTGTGCTGCTTGTCCCTTCTGAAGAGCCTATAGCCAGACATCGCAGCACTCCAGTCATGAGAGTGGTCCCACCACGTTTCCGTGATGGCAACCAAGTCATAGCCTTCCTGCTGCACGATGGCTTCCAGCTCCTCTTGTTTGTTACCCATGCTGCGTGCATTAGTGTAGATGCACTTCAGCTGGGCCATTGCCTTCTTCCCTGGCTTTGCCATTGTTCCCCCTGGTACAGCTCCAACAAGCCTAATTTCAGCCCCATCCCCCTTCTTTCCTAGTTTAAAGCCCTCTCAACAAGCCCTGCCAGCTCCTGGGCTAAGATTCGTTTTCCCCTTAGAGATAGGGACCCGTCTGCGGTCACCAGGCCGGGTGCCGAGTAAAGCGCCCCATGGTCAAAAAACCCAAAATTTGTGTGTTGGCACCAGCCTCTGAGCCACTTGTTAATCAGGTGGGCTTTCCGTGTCCTCTCGGTACCCCTCCCTGCCACTGCAGGGATAGACGAAAACACCACCTGTACTCCCGCTCCATCCACTAACTGTCCCAATCCCCTAAAGTCCTGTTTGATAGCCTTCAGGCTTCTCTCATCAATATCATCACTGCCAGCCTGGACTATCAAAAGAGGGTAGTAGTCAGAGGGGTGAACCAGGTTGGGAAGCTTTCTGACAATATCCCTGACCCTGGCCCCAGGGAGGCAGCAGACTTCCCTACGGGTAGGGTCAGGTCAACAAATAGGGCCCTCTGTTCCCCTGGGAGTCGCCTACAACAATCACCCTTCTGTCTTTCTTTGTGGAGGCAGTTTTGAGGCGTGGAGTCGGCTTCCTCGCCCTAGGCATCCTCCTGGGTAGACTTTCTACCTCGTCCTCACCCACCGGTCTCTCAAGCTCCAGGGCCTCAAATCTGTTACATAAGGGCACCTAAATGCCAGCAGATGGGGAGTGCCTGGAAAGTTGGAGGCATCACCACTCAGCATTAGTGGCAGACATCATCAAAGCAGCTTCCACTTTTCAAAATATTTGTACGCATTGCAAAATATTGAGTTTCAGAAGGGGATATGAGAGAACGGGCATTTTATCCCAGGCATGAGTGGTTGCTCAGAGGAAACCCGAGAGTTGGCTCAAGTATTTCCTGTAGATGAAGGAGTTTGGCAACTAGATTGTAAATCCTTCAGTAGAAGATCATCACTTGAGCGACTTTGTCTCTTGGTGGCTTTCTTCAGTCTATGCTGGATGTCTTTTATGCCTCTCTTTCCCTCCATTGTGGGAATTTACTCTTTCTCAGTTGTTTTTGGTATTGAGCCCAGGATTGTTCACACAGCCTAAATGCAAGTCTGCATGTTGGTCCAAAGCTGGAGTGAGCCACCTGACTTCCAGAGAAGGATGCAGGCATACAAGAGGATTGGCTGAGGCTTGATCTTCTCCTGCAGATAATATGGACATAATTGCCTTGACTAGTTGCCTGTCAGACTCTAGGCATAGACAGGTAGGAAGTACAGAGAGAACTATGGATGTGTCTGAGACTGTTCACTCTCCAAATTTGCCATTTGTGTAGTTACTGTGGTGACCTGGGTGAGATTCATGGGGTTTGGATCTTGTCTTGGCAAAAGCTGGACAAACAAGTGCAAGAAAAATAAAAGGTGCAGTTTGCATTGAATGAAGCTACAGTCCAGTTAGGTATCGTGGCTGAATGATTACTAGAAAGGAGAGAAGATAAATGAATTCACTGAAGAGTATTAGGAAAAACAAAAGTGATAGTTTGGATTCTATCCTGAGGTCTCTTTCTCTGAGTCAAGCAGTTAGCATGTGGCTTGTGCTGCAGATCTGACCAGGCTCTCATCCCCTTTTGTACTTTACCTTTATTTTTCCCCACTATTGAAGAATTTTTAAGGTTAATTGTTTTACTTGTCGCTGACCGTGAAAGCAATTGTCTTCTGCTGTTAAAACGCAGAAATCCTCACTTTTAGAACTCCATAGAGTTATGGTTGGTGGATGCCACGCCACCTTCTGTGCATCTTTGTCATTTCCTGGGATCAGGCAGCTGGGAGCATCTCCTTGAAATACAAAGGCAAGGGACTACTTCATCTGGCCTTTGGGTCATCCCCCAAGAGAAGGTAACCTGCTCTACTAAAAAATACTTTGTTACTGTAGTAGTGGTCAGTAATGTTGAGGTACTTGTGGTGTTTTATGTTTTGTTTGTTTTTGTTTGTTTTTTCCAATTAACCCAGCAATTTTGATGCTGTAAGTCTTTTTCTTGAGGCCTCCTGCCCTTCTCTGCCAGACTGCTGTGTTTAAAGGGGTGTATGTGTTTGGCCTAGGTGTTAAAATTTCTCTTCCAAGTAGATGTTCTACTGAAACATTAGTCTTGACTCTTCCCTGCTTGTAGTGGGCTAATGTAGTGAACAGCTTGCCTGAAGCAGAGAGAAGCATCTTGCTTTAAGAACACCAGCAAATACAGACTCACTAACTGGCCACACCAGGAGAAGGCTCATGCTTCTTGTGTGTGAAGGTCCTGCTAACTTTGGCACGAGCAAAGTCAGTCAGTGCCAAGCGATTCTGGAAACACCGTCCCTTGCTTAGCAGTTTGCCTGGGTCCCCTTTGGCCTTGGACCACAGGACTTGGGCTGCTGACCAGTGACACACAGTCAGCTCCCTGGAAGCTGGATATTACAGACAATGTGGTTTACAATGTTGGCATTAATATGATCATGTTCAACATGAAAAATAATTTCCCTTACATAAAACACCCAGTGTGAGGGTAACTACAATATTCATTGCAGGCACCAACGTGCAGAACAGTTTTCCAGATTCAAAATTTCTTTCTTGTTGTGTAAAACCAAAGCTTGGCCGAACTGTTTGCCAGCCTTGCTGCACAACTGTGTTTGCTCTTTAAGGAGATGCACCCAGTCTTGTATTTGTGGAAAAACACACGAATTACTTTGCTCATGAAATCAGTGTTTGTTGTAGCCCTGTGTTTAATAATTAAACTGTTTACTGTTCAGTACTTTAAATAATATTTAAAAGCTCTGGTTGTTAAAACCCATGTCACACAATGAAATGTAATTAAGGCTACCAATGAAATGAACATGACTAATATAAAGTCTTACAAATGTAAACAAGAAAAAAGTAAACATAAACTGAATGTTCACAGGCCCTTGAATGTGTCCTGGGGCATTTAGGCAGGGTTGAGACTCACATGGCAGTGGCTGGTAAAAAATGGCTCTCAAACTCCAGTGATCCCCCTTGAGTGACCTGTATCTGTTTGGCCATTCCCAAGCTTGAAGGTCTTCAGGCTTAAGGTTTTTTTGCTTTAAGTTTTCTGTTGGACGTGAAAGATTTAGCAGTGGCATTTCCGTGTGCCGCTCCCTCCCTGCCTCATCCTCCCATTCTTTTTATAGCTGCTATGATAAAACTGTGTCGCTGCATCCGCGATAAGGAAATAGCGACAGGTCATTATGCTGTATTTTTAGGTTCACATGCCTAGTGATTCAGAAGACACAACTCAGCACAAGTTTTTGTATTCTACATCCAGCATTTCTGTGTTATTTTTTTTCAGCGCTGTCAACCATATTTTTGTCTGCAAGCCAACATCTTTTAGGGATGATGTATGCTAGTACAATTGATAACATCTGATTGATTTTGCTCCATTATTATATTCTCAAATCTCCCATTCGCAGGCATCTTGCTATATTTATCATGAAGAGCCTCCACATCATGTTTGCTTCTTGTAACATACTTATTAAAAAGGCTTTGATTACCCAGGAATGTCCCCATCTAAGGCTGTTAGAGCCCCGTGTCTCTCTGGTGTGTGGCGCGCAGACACTCAGAGCAGGAAGTTGTGAAGCAGGCTAATCTGATGGGAGAAGGGCCAGAAAAGGCAGAAGACTTGAAGGAAATTATTTGGTTTCATGATTTTCCCTCATAAATCTTCATGCTGCTCTGGAGAGCTGCCACAAGCACTCAGAAGACTAGCTTTAAGAACAGGACCCTTTGGCCAGACCGTTATGTGCACCCTGCAGAGGTGCGCAGTGTGTCCTACCACTTATTCCCTTGTGGACGAGAAACTCACAGTTCTCTTCACAATTTCAGGTAGATGACAACTGCCAAGACTTCAGCTAGCATTTAAATGGTTAGCAAATAAATGGCTGTGTCAAGAGCTCATCTGGTCACACTTGATCCCTGGGATGTTTTGTTCAGGTTTTTAAAAGTCTTAGTATTGCAGTTGACATGAGCAGTTTTATTTGTGTAGCTGTGTTAAAATTCTTGATTAGGAATGTGTTAGTTGTTCTCGTGGCATGGCTTGTTGACTTCTTTTTATGTTTTTAAGTTCAAATCTTCAGTAGAAAATATGCATGTATGAAGGAGGTATCAGTAGTGGCACTAGAAAGCCAAGTGCTCTGTTTCTTGCAGGTTTCTTGCGCTGCCTGGGTAAAATCCAGCATGTCTCTGAGCATCCCTGTGCTGGCTGTAAAATCACAGAATCCCAGCATGGTTTGGGTTGGAAGGGACCTAGAAGCCCACCCAGTCCCAGCCCTGGCCATGGGCAGGGACCCCCACCTGACTAGGCTGCCCAAACCCCATCCAGCCTGGCCTCAGGCACTGCCAGGGATGGGGCAGCCACAGCTTCTTTGGGCAGCCTGGGCTTACTGTTTTACGTAAATAATCACCATGGCATATGCAGAATGTTTTCAGACTCCTGAATTGTCTGTAGTCAATCAGGAGGGAAAATTTGATGGTCCCCACACTTGTAGTATGAGGGTAGTTGTTTCTTCCAATTTTGAGTCTCCATCCACCCAGCGCCTGGTCCTTGCTGCTCAGGCTGCATGCCAGGTGTGGGATTGGCCTCTGGACTGTCGCTCGTGGCACAAGCTTGCAGGTGGAAAGAGGACACAATCCCACTGGCTGGAAAGGTGGCAAAGGAAACACTTGTATATCTAGTCTTTATCGTTGGTGCAAGTTAGGTATTATCAATACTTTATTAAGTTCTGCAATAGGAAAGAAGACAGTGCTTGGAGAAAACTGTTATCTTAGGCATTGCATCATACCAGCTCATTTGCCGGCTGTAACTAAGAAGAACTTTGTGTCCTATAAGTTTATGGTTTGATATGAATGTTTGTATAGCTATTGTGCTTTAAAATATTTGAAAAGTGTTTCTGGAAGAGTTTGTCTGGCTCCTTTTCCAGAACATTCTTGTTAGCTTGTTGGTTTTGTGTTGTGGTTTTGTTTTTGTTTATTTTCAGGTGAGGATACTAAGATTTTTATTTGTAGAGAAATTGCTTTAACTGGAAGCTGTATCCTCATGAAAATCAGATGATGGCTCTGCTTCCCAAAGCGAGGACCCCAGTCCATGTGGGGAGCATGGCCGGGCATACGTCAGGAGGAGGGCTGGCTTCTCCAGCAGCCCTGGCACTAAGTGCAGGGCCCGAGTTTGTCTGATCGCCAGTTTGACAGCATTTGACGATACAACAAAGGAATATTTTGTACCAGTGATAGAACTGCTCAACAAAGTCGTGGCTTATTTACTTAGCTGTGAGCTATGGACTTCCTTGTAAATTTTTGTCCTTCCTATAAGAGATTATTGTTTGTCTTATACAGTACAGCAGATAATGGCTTGTAATAACATAACATAATAGGACAGTAAGCAAGTTATTCTTTGTATTACATAAAGAAAAGTATTTAGCCTTGTTTTTACCATTAGTTTGAGTGACAGAAGCATTGCTTCTTGGATGATTATTTTAAATGCAGCTCGCAGAGCACAGCTTGTCTTGAAGGGCTGAACTCCATCTGTGACATGACATGGCATGTTTTCACCGTGATTTGCTGTGAGAATGAGCAAAGCCCTTGGCTGTGTCAAACACCTTCTCAAATGTATCTGCAGAAGATGAACTTGTAGTACAAAGATATGAGACTGTATTTTATTGAAAGTAGTGTCACAACTGCATTCTTAACATAGAGCTCTTTGCCCATTAACCGTAACAGTTTGTTCAATCATTCCTTGTCGGACCCCAAGTGTTTTACATGGGCATATCAGTTTTGCCAAAAAAAAAAAAAGTCAAGTTCACGATGGAACTTGTGTTTGAAGCAAAAAATCAGTTTTGGAGCTGCCAGAGCCCCAAAGCAGTCCATTGACACTGAGCAGCCCAGCCCCAGGTAGGTTCATCTGCAGAGTCGAGGTTTCTTCCCGACCATCCTCAGTGGTACCCAGAGCTGCCATTGCACTGGACTAGCACTTCAAACCCAAGGATAATAAACTCGGGGATAGTAAGGTCCAACCTCCCTGCAGCCTTCCCTCTGCCGCATCCTCTCATTACCTGGCGGTGGGCTCTTGCAGGGTGGCACAGTCACATAGTGGCGCTTTGCAAGTGTCTGAAGGTCTCTTCCTCGCCCTGCAGTGCTGTAAATGAAATGAGCAGGGGAGCTCAGGATATCTTTTAAAAGGAAACTGTTTTCTTGACAACCTTGTTGACTGTATACTTGAAGGGAATGGACTCGAGGGGAGCCAGGAGCTGCCTGCTCTGACTTGTGGAGCTGGCTTTGCACGTCAGTCTTCAGAAAGTGCTTTTGTGCCTTTCAGAGCAGGTCTAGGTGGGGAAAGCGTGTTTTCCACCAGGTTCTCACTTGGCAATTGCATCTGTAATGTTCTCTTCTCCCTACTGCACAGTCCTGTCCTTTTCTCCCTGAGCAGCTACTTCTTTGCCTGGAAAGCTCTGATAGAGTGATTTACAGACAAATCCTGAACTTTTCAAGTTACTCTGGGGTATAAATCTGATCTGTGAGTTCTTTGCTTTGCAGTTTTGCATTCAAATCTTATTATGAGCTCTCCACATGTGTCTCAAGAGGTAAATATGCACCACTTGTGTAGCGAGGCTTCATATTTGTGGAGGAAAAGCAATCAGTATTTTAAGACGTAAATTTACAGGTCACAGCTTATAATTTGATGTCTCTCAGGGGAGACCCCTCTGTAGTAGGAGTAGTATAAGAATTGCTGGGCTGGTCCAATGTGGCAGCTTGTGTATTGTTGGGTGCAATTACAGTGAAATCTGGAGGTCAGGTTGCCATCATATAATGCCTTATAGAAATAGATCTTGAAAGAACTGTGGATGTCTAATAAGTATTGAGATACATAGAAAAAGATATTAATAATTACAGCTTTTAATACAGCTCTTACATGTGTTCTGTTTGTATAATTTATACAGAACATTAAATTATTTTACTTAATGTAATGAATAAATTAAGAACAAATAAAGTAAGAAACCAATAATAATGGATTTCAAAAAATCATTAAAAACAATTAAATTTTAAGTTGACTTATAAATAATTTCTAAACAAATAAATACTTACATGGCTGGGATTCATGTTTGAAATCCCTAAGGCAAAGAAAAAAATTTTGTATTTACATACTGTTAATGAGCTTACTTTGTGGTGAAAACAAATGCTGAAGACATGCCTAAACATTATTGCTTTTCCTCAATAGAAAAAATCTAAATGATCATAATACTTATGCTGTCATAATTCAATTACTCAGTTGTTTACTTTTGCACCAGCTACATAACTCATTTTCAATTAAACATCATCTTGCAACATGAAATAACAATAGCATATCAAGGAGCTGTTGCTCCAAGAATTTTCATCTGTGATAGTCTGCATTTCTGAGGGGGTGGATTGGAAATATCAACAGGTGACACGGCATGACCGGTTTTTGCAGACTATTGTGCGTGTTTGGCATTTCTGAGTTGTCTGACATGGTTCCTAGGCGATGTAATGGTCATTTAGGAACATTCAAGGCTATTTAGGTGATCAAGCAAGTGGAAGAGATTTCCACAACTAGATTTCCAGTGCTTGGAAGCTCATTCAAAACTTGTATAAACTTGCAGTGGTGAAAAGCTTGAGTTAATTAAAGTCCCACCCTGCTCAATTATGACTCAAGGATGTCAGCCAGTTCAGTGAATGAAATTATGCACCTATCTTCATGTGGAACGACAGCTTCCAGTAACTCAATGGGAATTTGCCTGATGAAGCAGTTAAGAACGGTCCCTTGATGAAACTATCATGTTTCTTTAATATTAATTGGCTTTAAGTACAAGTCTGAAATAGAGAAGTATCTCAAGATGAGGTGGATTCGCTCAAATCTCAGAGCATTAAGAAAGCCCGTAAGCAGAAGAACAAGTGATGTGAACAAACTTGAGAACATTCACTTTGAGGCTTACTCCAGGCTTATTTGAGCCACAAGACAGAAATTTTGGGAGTTGCACACCATTTGGCTGTGTGGAAGAAATAAGAAAAGCTTTAACCAAGTGTAGAATAGTATGGAATAACATTTATTTGTTTCCAAGTGGATTGGGCTTAGATGGCTTCTCCTGGCGAAAATCATGCCTCGTAAACATTTTGGTTAATAGAATTGTAGGTAAAGTTGACTGAGAACGAGTAATTGATTTAGATTTTTCAGAATGATTTTTTAAGGCTTCTTGATGTGATGTTCAGGAAAATAGCCATATAAGCAGAGGCTAAGTTTTTGTTTGTTTGTTTGTTTTATTAAAAGTGAAGCAAGTATACAGCTGGTTACAGAGCAAGGAGAAGGGCACACAGTCCTTGTGGGAACCCCACTATTTCCAGCATGACATATTCGAACCCAGAGAGCTGATTATCCCCCTTAGGCAAAAAGTTTGATTTTTGCAGAACTGTCATCTGAAGGAGGATGAACTGACTTGATGCAAATGTCATTATTGCTCATTGAGATTTTTTCTTTGCTCACTCACACTGAAATGGCAGACAGACTTGAAATTCCTACTTTTGGAGTTCTTGGAGAAAGTGTAGATGGTACTGCACTTGGAAACCTGCCTGTGTTTGTTCAGGTTATGAAAAGTGGGGGGCAAGCGGGTGTTTCTGCCTGGCATTTCTCCTAAATGGTACCAAAGATGAGCTACTAATTGAGGGTTGGTGTTCATGGGCTGTGCTGGAATGGGTAGAAGCGGGGTCCTGTGCTGGGACCTTGCAGCTGGGTTGAGGGAAAGTACATGCAGCCAATCCCAGGCTTTCCAATGAGGAATTAGTTCTTCACTTTCTCTCTTTTCTCAGCTCTGTGGGCTGCATTTTGTGGACAAAAGAGCACTGAAATTGCTGAACCTGTTCTGAGTAGCATCTCAGGATTTTGAAGCAATTGTTTGGATTTTTGTGGAAAAGGTGTTTCACAAATGAATGAGGAGGCACTGATCCTGCCTTAAACTTCAGACAGGTGGCTTCTGGTGACAACGAACAGGGCCATTTCTGGGGTTACGTTGTTTGGGGTTCTGAGCTGAAAGTTAAGGTACATTGTTTTTTCTTAGAACTCTACAGAGAGAAGGATATGCACAAGAGATGTGAAATTTGCATGGACATCTGATGAAGTTACTCATTCAGCACTTGGTGTGAGAGCTTAATTTCTGGGGGGAAAAAGGTACCACTTTAGAAAAATTTGCCACTTTGTGGTCTGCCTGACCAGGATGCAAGACAGTGTGGATGTGAGCATCAAAGGAGATGAAGTAATTAATTTCAACTTCTGGAGGAAACAAAGTATCTTGCTTTTTCAATGGTTACCATTGTTTTGCAGAGATAGCTGTCTGCTGAGCTGCACATTATTTATCTCATGGATAGGTAGCCGTGCTCCAAATTGTCCTCTTGGGTTCCTGCCATGCTAAGATACTGAGTTGTGGTGGTTGCACAACTGGCTGCACCCAGCTTATTCGGAGCTCGAGTGGGCAGAGCGTACCTGCCCTGCCTGTCACTTGGCTTCGTGCAGTTCATGGTACAACATCCATCTGGAGATGGATGATCGTTGGCATCTCCAGCCCAGCTGCAGTCCCAGCAGCACTAATGCAGTTGTTGAGCTTCAGAAAGTGCAGATTAGTTGGATTTCACCTGTGGCTTTGTGCGCTTGGCATCCAGCCACAACTATTAGGAGTCAGAAAGGGAGCACCTGTCCCGTAAGATTAACAAAACCCAAGTAAACATTAATTATATCCTTTGTTTTCTGCATTCTGTGGGTTTGGAACTGTTAAGCCCAGTACAGCTGACTTGCTGCTTTGCCTGCGATTTGTTTGGTCATGTTAAATAGCTGAGGCTCCTCGGTGAATGACATTGGCAAGAGGTTGTGGTTTCATCACTCAGTGGAGCCAAGTGGTGCTAGCACAGTACCAGTAGGTTAGAGGAAACACGGAGGATGTCTAAACAATAACTCTGTTAAGGCTAATTCTTCAGATACCCTGATGATAGCTTCCTTTTTTGCGCTGACAGCACAGGGTTGTGCACAAGCTGCATATGAAACGCCAAACACTGATCAAGCCAGTAAAATGCGTCTTTGATCATGCTGGCAATATGAAAGACGGAGCAGATCGTCAACACTGCCATTTCAAAAACTAACTCTTTGGCGTGCCACAATGACAGCATTTGTCAAGATTGGCTTATCCTATACATTATGTTTTGTGAAAATGATTATTAGCACTTTATACCTACAAAGCACATGCACAATTAAGCTATGAAATTTCGTGACATCTCAGCAGAGCAGCTACTATGCACTTGATCTATTTTTATTGCAGTTTTCATCGTTAGTGCCTTGGTTACTCTAGATGTTTTATAGTTTTGAGGTAGAAAGATTGTATGCTGTGAAATGTATAGAAAACCATTTGCTTTCTTGAAGGTTTTAGTACCAGGCACTTCATTTCTTGCGGTGATTCCCAGGTACCACTTTATTCTCATTTTGTCTTCCATTTCTTTCCTCTTTATAGGGAGGGGGGGAAAAAGGTGAACCTTGTGTTATTTTTGTACTTCCTTTATATGTGGGAAGGAAAAAAATTTAGTAACATTTTAGTTACTGGAACTTAGGTTTATTTCAGTGATGTTTCATTGTGCTTAAGCACCGATGTCTGTTTTATCACCCCAGTCAAGAAAGCACATTCAGCCTCTGGCTTGCAAATGAATTGTGCTGTGTTTCTGTGCGGCGGGTAAGGTCTTCTGGGCTTCTGAGAAATATCTTCACTCCAAACGTCTGCAAGTGCCACAGGGCAAGTCCTGTTTGTTACTTTTCTTAGGGAAATGTGAAGGCAGAGAAGTTGCATAGTTTCTCCTTGTACCTCCTAGGTGTCCTCTGGAAAAAGCTTCTTAACTCTAGGGGTGTCTGTGGTCTTGTCTTTTATAGCTCAGCCCTCTGAAATAATAATGAATGCACCAAGCTGAGGTTTGTACGTAAAAGAATCAGAAGGAAACAAGTTGATCAGAAGACATCATACAGTTTTTGCAAAAAGTAAACAAGGGAAAGCTGAAGATTATTTACTATTAGTTTCAAAATGTGTAAGGAACCCCCCAGGAGTGGCAGAACAGCATCTTTCCAGGAAGGCTATTTTTTAGGCAGAACCTGTGGAACAGAGCTGATTTTATTGGTATTGTTGAAAAGCTACCGTTAGTTACAAGGGAAATTGGTTTCATGAGGGCACTTTCCTTCTGATTTCACATAAACAGAAGTTTAAAACGCTTGCTTTGTTTTATTGTGGGGAAAAAAAAGAAAAAAGAAAAAAAAAGTTATATTCATGTCCCAATGTTTTATTTTGCATTACTTCAAGTGATCATTTTTGCCAAAGAAAAAGTTGAGCTGTAGTTGAGCATAGTGAACATGTAGCAAAGCAGTAAAGGCATGATCTGGGAGAGGGAAGGAAATTGGCCTCTAAACTCTTGCAAAAGACCTATTATTGCAGTTTCAACCTTTCACCCTCCAGGGTGATAAGTGAACAACATAAAAAGCCAATTGATCTGGGTGGGAAGTGGAAAGCCACTATAATCCAATTAATCACAGAGTACTGGATGCCTCTTTGTCGATGCAAAAGCAACTCCAACACATGCTCAGCTGTTACTCTTTCACAATGAGTAGTACAGTTGTCACTCACGTCTCCTGCCAGCAAAAACATCCGCTGGGTTCATTTTACCACCAAATATTTTTACACTTCTGCACTAATAAATATAAACTGCCCTGGCTGGAACAGACGTGCACTCCTACCACTACTTGCATTGCACCAGGGAGAAGCTGAGCTGTGCCATGGTCCCAATCAGCGCATGCGCTCAACCGCAGCAATTCCTGCTGTCATGGAGGAGTTCCTTCTCTGGTGTGGATTTTAGCCCTTCAAACTGAGAATCAGCAGGGAAAATAAAAAACAAAATGCACTTCTATAATAGTGCACAGTTGACAGTCTACACCAACTCCTCCTAAAGGTGCCTGGATGCATTTTTTCCTAGCTGGCTGTTGTTCCCGGCATGGAACACACATGCAGAGCTCAGTATGTGGCAGAGGTGCAGGGTCTGCTCACACACAACTATTTTGACCCAGCTTAAAAAATCTGCAGTTTCCTGTGACTTGCAGGGGAACATGAGAAATGTGTGTTGTGTTCATGGTGGTGGTTTACACTCTGACATGTAAGAATAGGTAGCAGTTAAGGCAATCAGCAGAAGCGGAGCATGCGATCAAGCCTTCTGTGGAGCACCTAGAATAGCCCATTGGTAATGCCCCAGGTGTTCTGATACCACACCTGCAGTGCCTGCATGTGTAATTACTACTCCGCTGTGTGCCACGGAGCTAAGCACTCTGACACTGCAGCCAACTAGAGAAGGGTTACACACCTGGTAAGATTGTCAATGCACCGGGCCTTGGCCTGATACCCCAGTGTGTTGAGACGGGCAGGAACCTTGTTCACCTGGAAGGCTGGTACAGCAGCAAGTTCTTGTGTGGAAGGACCTGCCTCGTAGGCTTCATCTGAACTCTCTTTAAGAACATGCCAAGCATTTAAGTACTGAAAATATACTTGTTTTCAACACTGCAGAAGGCTTACACAGCTGAACTCTCCAATATTTATGTTTGACGTCAATGGGAACGTTGCCTGAATGTGGGATTAGAACCACCGCTCTGTTTTCTGCACTGAGCGTTGGGGAGGAGCTGAGTGCGCCCACTGACCCCCCAAGGTCTTGCATAGGCCTGAGTGTGGTGACTGCAGTCCTGCCACTGCAGCATGGCAGGGTGAGCTTGGCTGGCCGCTACCTGCTGCTGCAGAGCAAAGGCTTCACAGGTGGCAATCTCATGCAGGGCCCTCTTGTAGGCAAATGGCATGTTTGCCAACAGTGGGCTGGAGCATGAATGCAAGGACAGCGTCTCAGGTTGGATTTGCGTTTAGGGTCAATAACGCTGGTGACGTATTTCTTGTTTGTGTGTTACTGGGGCCCTCAGGAGCTGTATGCTGTGAAAACACAGGCTTGCGTGGCTGAGAGGAGGAAGCTGTGCTAAAACAGAGCAAGGCTGTGAACACACAAGGGCTTTTGGGGTGGGTTAACTAGCTGGAAGTCTTGCTCTTGGAGACAAGCAGGATAGAAATATCTGAGGGCTTGATGAGGGGAAAGGCGCTGAGTGGAGAAGGAAAGGTGCTGAGGCCAGGGTGGGCATCCACAGGTAACCCCATACCTGAGGAGTGAATGATGGCAGTTTTATCATCCCTTTACAGGTAGTCCAAGAAACATGGGCCCACTCTGCCATTGATTACGCCAGCACCATAATCTTCTACAGCCAGCACTTGGGTATTGCTGGAAAGAGAAGTAGCATTTACCAAAGTAACATTTCATAGAAACTTGTGTGCTGCTTTTGAGCATGTCAGTACAGTCATTATTTCATTTTCTCTTCATTTCCTAGCTTGTAAAAGCACCAAGCCCCCTCTCCAGTATTTTGTGTCAAGTAATGACAAGCTGGGTAAAAGGATCAGGGGCAGAAATCTGGGCTGTGTTCTGCTCTCCCACTCTGTAAAATGAGATGTTAAGAGAGGGTAGGTTTAGAATAGAGGGTGGATTTAGATCTGATACAAGGAAGAAATTCCTCACCACGAGGGCAGTGAGGCCCTGGCCCAGGCTGCCCACAGAAGCTGTGGCTGCCCCATCCCTGGCAGTGCCCAAGGCCAGGCTGGATGGGGTTTGGGCAGCCTGGGCTGGTGGGAGGTGTCCCTGCCCATGGCAGGGGGCTGGAACCGGGTGGGCTTTAAGGGCACTTCGATCCCAGACCATGCTGGGATGCTATGAATAATGTCTCTACCTAAGGTGAGCTTTTACTAGGGTGATTTTGCAAATAAGTGACAAGAAGTTCTCAGTTTCTCTGATGAAGAAATTAACAAAGTCTGCTCTAATAGCTTCTTTGCAGACAACAGCAAGGAGTTCAAGGGCACAGGAAAGTCCAATGGGGTATTTTTTTGTCTGACTAAGTGATGGCTAGATAAAGGTTTTGGTGTTGTCTTATTTTAATGTAATTGAAAGACGTACTGGATCAAATCAGGAAAGAAAAATCTGGCCTTGATGTCCAGTTAAATCCTCTCACCTCAAAATAGCTGGGCTCAGCCATTAATTTCTAACATAGTTTCCTATTGCTCTCATGGCAGTTGATGAAGGCGATTTTTCTCATGTCATATGGTTTGAAAGCATTGCACTTAAGCTAGTGAATCTCTATCAGTTTATAGTTCTTGCAGTCTTATAAATACTAATAAGTAACCGTTTTTGTCTGTGAAATAGGATGAGTTGTACTTACCTTTTCAGTTGTGCTGATGAGATTTTAAAAACATCTGTGTATAAGAGGTCTTTTCAATACACCACCGTAGTATAAACAATAGGGAATAACTCTTCTGCACTCAGATATTCCAGAGGAAATCCAGAGTAAATCTGTCTTCTTCACAGAGGAAAGATAATGCGTATGTGGATTGGAGTAATGAGATCAGACTTCGCTGTAGTTTTGGCTTACTTTAAAGCGATACATTTTATTTCTTCCTGTAGCATGTCTTATAGGACTTTCCACTTAAAATAAATAATAATTTTAAATTCTCCTTTCTGTTTAAATCTGAATACTATAATTATAGCTTAATCCAGTGTGCTGATTAGCATGATTATATTTCTCTAACACAGATGTTCTAGAAATTTGCATTTTGTTGACATCAATATTTAATTTTATTTTCCTAAAGCTCAATTTAATTTTTCTAAAGAACTATATAAACAAGAACACGTGTGTAACTAAGCTGTGTTCCCCCCCCCCCCCCAACCTCTTGGAATTCAGTCCTTCACTTCTGGGTGGTCACTGTACTACTGGGTGTTTTCATACAGTGGGATATAGTGGGAACTGTCTTATATAAATGAAAATACAACGGAATTCTGTTTACAATTAAGACATTTGAGCTGTCTTGCTGCACTCGTCCATCTCTTCCTGTGGTCAGCACAAGAAAATGGGTGTCTAGTTACAGTGACAACTTGGAATATGTTTCAAAACAACAAAAAATGTTTGGAGGAGGGAAACAGCCATCTTGTGAGGGCTAAGGACTCTCAGCTTGAGCACAGTTGGGAAATAGCAAGTATTAAAGCCTTGAACGCTGAAAGGAAATCGATCGGAAACTGGATTATACCTTTAACTTCTTATCAGTCCCTACCCATCTTCACTGATAGGCAAGATAAGCAGAGCTGAACTTTGTTTCCAGGTGAAACAGCCAAGGCTGTTCCTTGTGCTGCAGCATTACTGTCCTAGAAGATGCTGCTGCCACATCCCTCCGTGCTTGCTTTAACTCAAGCATCCCCACACAGTATGCACTTTTATGCAAAGAAAACTGTTAGGTTCAAAAATGATAGAAGCATCCAGACAGATAATTGCTGTTCCTTCCTACGTTCTTCTCACAAAAACCTCGGACATTTTAAGAGGGAGCCTACAGTGACAGTGCCCCCAAACTCAGACGCTGGTTTGGTTCAGTGCCATGTGAATGGTTCTAATAAAAATCCAACCTGCCTAAATATTGGTGCTTGAAGTTTGCCAAACCACGTTGCATAATGGCATTTACCGTTTGGGTTTGAAATTGCAGAAGTGTTGATGAGTCCTTCCAGATCTGGTTTTACTACGCTCCCTGAATGCCATGGTGCGAGCCCTCTCCTTCATGTTTTGTTTCAGGGATTCTGAGTCTCAAACGCTGGACCCAGTCAGGTCAAATCCATTTTTCAGAGGTGTTCCTCTGCTTTGGGAAGCACCTGTTCCTGGTAACATCCCGCGGCTAGAGGAATGGCTCTGGGTGCTATTTCAGTGCTGCATTCTTCTGAGTTTGAGAGAGCTAGATTGATTTGGTCTTATATGGAATGAGTTGTGATTGTCTCATCTCAGGATATGATTTCAGTTCATTTCTTTCATGTCTTCGAAGGTTAAGGTGTTAAGTAATTGCAGATATTAACCAAGTCTATTTTTGTACTATGTCTTTTTTTTTTATCTCTACTGCTGCTGTAGAATGAATGACACAATGTTTATGAGGAAACAAGGCTGGACTGCAGCTGACATCATGTTCCAACCCGAATGAGTTCAGGCTGGGGAAGCTGAGAGAAGAATGGGTGAAGATTAAACCTCCGCCATTGGTAGAGGATGTGCATTGCTACTTTTGATGTGTTCATGATCTGAGGTCTCGCTCAGCACCAAGCTCCTTATGGAAGCGGTCTGCTGAAGCACTTATCTCCATCTGCTCCTGTTGGGAAGACTGACAATTCTTTTCTTTTGATGTGATCTTTCAGCAGTTCCTCCTTCATCTCCTCCAGGGTAGATGACTGTAATGTACTGTGCACATACAGTAAGTGCAGACATTGACAGTATTTAACTGTACACCGTATAGTTAGGGATTTAGGAACATAAATTATTGTGGAGTATAGCTACCAATACGTTTAACACCAACCCTCTCACCTGCAATAGAAAATATATCTCAGTTCCCTGTGGCAGATGCTCCTGCCAAGTAGCTGTGCTAGAGCTGTACAGATAACATCTAAGAGGCTGGCATGAATGCAAACTTGAACCCATAGACTTGTTAACTTCTGTTAGGTGAATTAATCAAAAAATATAGAATAAATACCGTACCTACTGTGGGCAGAGTAAAAGCCAAATTTTCCTCTCGCTGGGTACTGCTTATTTTTGAATCAGAAATGGACAGATATGACACATGAATGCAGGGCATGGATGTATCTAAGGCACAGCATCATCATCAGTACACTTGTCTCATTATACATTTTGTCAATGCTTCTTTGACGTGTGCATTGGTCAGGAACTGTGGACCCTGTCCTCATGCCTACTGTGAAATGCCACCACAAAAAAATGATTTGTTCAGTAATTTAAAAATAGGGGAAAGGTGCTTATGTACTGTAAGTGGGAAGGTGTTTACGGGGGAGAAATGTCCTGACTTCATGGAAAAATGGCAGTTTCTTTAAAAATTAAATAAATTTAAAATCAGTTCCAAAGACTTTAAGTCCTGCATATAGCAGTGAAGCAGAGGTCTCACTTGCTGCTAGTCCAGCTACATGGACCTCTTTCTGCCAAATTCACTGATGTGAACTTCATTCAGGATGGCTTGTTGTCATGTAGGCATGACTTTTTACCTCTGCTTTACTTTGAATATGCACAATACAAATGTGGAGGAAAAATTAATGTTAAAAAAAACACAAATCCAGGAGAAGTTTTAAGCTTTTTGTATTGTTTTGGGTTTGTTTAGTTTTGTTGTTATTGTTTTTTTAGTCAAGAAAAGACAACTGTGTTCATCCCCATTGCCCTTTTCCAAAACAGAAAGGAATAACATTCTGCAGGACTTCCTTTTCGAAGTCTGATACGTGGGCCTTTTCATGTGCTTATGTATCTCTTTCCAGTGGGGAGGCAAAAAAACAAAAAAGAACACCTGTGTCTGTAAGAGAGCATAATGCAAGATAGAAAAGGTCCCTTTATAAACAAGCACTTTTATACTAATAACAGATATGGCTCTTGACTTCTTTCTAAGAAAAGACTCACTTGCTCAACTTGTGTAAGGTGATTTTCCATTGCTTTTGGAATACACTAGCTAAGATTTGATTTCTCTGTTTTAAAAGAGAAAAATGGAGGCTTTTTGCTTATTCACCTGGTGAATAAGGGACCATATGTAAGTTCATTTCTGGTGATGCAGTAGTACAACTCAGAGATGGCATTATTTAACATACTGGTAGTGATTCTTTCTCGGAGATAATGAATGAACAGACAAAGCAAAACTCCACCCTGAAACATCAAATCCAGCTTCTGTTTCTTTCATACAGATGGAAACCTGACTGTCATTCGCACTCTGATATTTTTATTTTGCAGCTACTGAGTTGTTTTTTTTTTTTTTTTTTTTTTTTTTTCCCATTTAGCTTGCTCTGTGATTTTTCACAACAGGCTACCCACTAACCAGCTGTTTTACAGAATTTCTGATTTTCTTGAGTGTTAGGAGGCTGCTTTTTGTAACATTCCCAGAATATTAAACTATTTGAAAAGCATATGAGATCCAGTAATTTTGAACAGAGAAGGTTTGAGCTGGATTGTTTTTTGTCTTGCCAGTAAAGAGGGTGGCCAAGAACACATTGGTCTAGCCATCTTTTTCCTATTCTGCCTCCAAGCAGCCAGATAGGAGGTATTTCATCCATAAAGAGCATCCTGCCTTCTGCTATTACCTTCCTTGCAGTCTCTTCCTTTCAAGCTTACATGCCAGTCTGCGAGACCAAAAAGCACCTGCATTTTATCCTTGGTCTAGGATATTCTTTAGCCTGACAGTATGAGGGGACTTTGAAACCAGGTCTAAACCAAATATTTATTTAGACTGTTCTCATGAAAGCAGAACTCTGGTCGTGATCATCAGGATGCAAACACAAAAGTAAGCTCTGAGTTTTCTTCTTTTTTTGCCTCCAGGAAATCACTGCTCATTTCTCTCTCTTTCAAGACATTTCAAAACAGCAGCTGCCCATTGGTGTCTCCTCCAGGACAGACTTAAGTTTAAAAATTATCTTGGATGTTTTCACATAACTCATTGAAAAAGGTTACCATCAAGTCTGCCAACTTTCAGAGACAGCTCTCCAGTTTCAGAGAACAGATGTCCCCTGAAAATATATCTGTTTTTTAAAACAGGCTAAAGAGTGAGGAGGCAGTTCCCGTAAGGTTAAGTAGATGCACTTCATTCAAGATGAGAGGGCTTCTGAAAGGAGGGTGAAGCTTGTAAGCAGGTTGTTCTAGAAGATCCCAACTCTGAAGAGCTCTGCTCAGCTGGCTGGTGGGGAAACTACCTTCTTCCCCTTTTCCTCCAGCTGCCTGGTGATTTGGCACCACAATATACAAGAGAGATGAGCTTGCCCATAAGCAGAGATAGAAGCTATGGGCAATCATAGTGTATGCTCCTCATAATGAAACGTACTTCATGAGTATCTTATTTGTAAATAAATGTAGGAGAGCAGGAGAAGGCTTAAATGTGCAGTTTTATTATTGGAACACATCAAAATATTCCAGTAAGTGAGTTGACTGGGAGTTTATGAACACGCTGACTCAACAGAACAAATACTACAGTTTATGCCATTTGAGTGCATTGGCACTCTATGAAAGAATTCGCATCTTGTAGACGTAGATGATGGTTCTGGCTGGGGATGCTTTTCTTAATTTATTAATGTTGTAGTCAAGACCATTTCTGCCAGCCCCAAGGTGCTTTTTCCAACCATAATACTCCATGACAATATATTAGAAATTCAAAGTAGCAAGAAGTGCTGCAACACACTGGGGGCTGAGGCCTGAGCATTTCCAAAATCATCCTTTAAGTTAGTCCTATTGAATGTGAAAAGTTTGTTTGACTTGTAGAGTCAGAGTAAGTCAAAGATTGCCATACCATGTATGTCTATAACTCATCGAGCATTGCTTGGCTTTGGTTTGCATAAGGAAATCCACTGATGTGTGTATGTAGAGATATCTCAATGGGTGGTCCACAGGAGGATGAGGGACTTGCTACTGATGTTTGGGAGTGTGCATTTTATTTCTGTTGTCAGGACTAATGGAGAAAAGGTGTAGTCCTGGCTTCTGAAATGTAATATTATGCTGCAGCCATTGTGTCAAAGAATTCCCACTGCCATGCCTTGGCAGGCACTGGACGGTGATGGTAAGGGCAGGTGTCTCGCAGAGGGAAGACGATCTTTTCCGTTCACCCAGCATCCTTAGCTGTGCTAACGGCTGCTTGGCCGGATTGAGGTTATGTTGGGGGAATTCATCACTTAATCGGCAAGTTGATCGGCTGCTTCCTGAGCAGGCACATGAGGGTTCCCTTTTCCCTCAGATGCCCGCTAGCTCCTGTGTGCCCTGCTGCGCCCATCTCCTCATCAGGGCACAGAGCAGGGGAGGCTTGGGTGAATTTGTGGCTGGGAAAGTGGGAGAGAGACGGGGGGGAGAACTAAGAGATGCTCAGATCTGGAAAGACACTGACTTACACTAACAAGAACATATCCTTTAAGGTAAAGAGGTGTTGTTCTTCAAAGACCAGAATAGGTGAAGGAAAACAGTGGAGAGAAAAGCTCCAGGGAAAAAAATAAAAAACGTTATGGAAGTAAAGGGATGATGGTGAGTCAGAGGCAGATGTGAAGGGGAAGAAAAGGGTTAGGAAATAAATGAACAGGCAAGGAATGATCCAACTTGTGGGGTTAGCAATTTTGGTTTAATTTATATTTCAAATGTTTTCCTTGCTTCAGATATTATCAACGCTTTTTGCAGAAAAAGAATACCTCCCAACTGCCTATAAGCTTTTGTCCGCTTTCAAACCAGACCTTGAAAGAGATCTGCATAATTAAAGCCTTCTGGTGCGCCACGCAGCACTGTGACTCCTGAGCCAAGCGCTCTATCCATGCAATCTGCCTTATCCCATCTTTGCACTTTGCTTGTAAGTCAGAGATTTGCATTCATCTGCATTTAGGGCAGTGCCAAGTGAATTACCGGCAGCTAACTTCCCCCTCGTGTAGCAGACGCGTTCGGTGTGGCACAGGGATCCACTCGGCCCCCTTACCTGGCAGAGGTGGGTTGTGCAGATGGGGATGGCAGCTCCCTCCCCGGGCTCCCTGAAGGAGAGAGACCTTCTCCCTGCCGTGACTGGTAGCACATCAAAGCCAGTTGGCAGAGAAATTAAACAATGAATTTTGCTGCTGTAAAAGACGTGTGGTTTGCTTCCCCTTTATCAAGCAGAAATGGCAGCCAGCAGGGAAGCCATTACCCCTGCAGCCTCTGTTGTCTCCCTGTTCTGAGCTTCCTGGGCTCCATTTTCTACTCTCGCTCTGGGCAGATGAGAGCTGGCAAGGTGTTCTGCTGCATGCATGATTAGCAACGCTCCTTGCAGGCTTCGCTATGTGCTCCTGGCTTCCTGGACTTGGAAAATGCCCAGAGACAGATACAGAACATGATTGCCATCATTTGCATAAAAATAATTTATATTTCATGCATCCATGGAATTCACTGAACCAAAGTCATCTCTGGGGTAGTCACCGGAATGATAACAAGGGTGGGTGAATTTGGCCCTACAAATGGCGTGTGAAGGCCATCATGACCAGTCCTGCATTTCCAGCATTTACTTCCTGGAACCTGACTGGAATCCTTGTAACTGACTGGAATCCTTGTAATAGCCCGAGCGTGAAGATCTCATTTCATGCTCAGTAAATGCAGATTCTCAAGCCACTTAAATCCTAAGCATCTTTGAAAACAACAGCTGACAGGACTCTCCCGACCCGTGCTGCTGCCCCGGGCACCCACTGTGTTCGTGCGCTTGCATGGGTGTTGTGCTGAGTCAGGGCCATGCCATGAAGCTGGGGGACCAGCCCTGATGCATGCAGGGAGGTGCCAGACAGCAATTTGAGTTTCCGGTAGGGAAATCTATACATTAAATCAGTTGGGCTTCATCCGTATTCAAGTAAATTTCTTGTTAGGTTCAGTGGAACTTGACTAAAATGTCAGTACTCAAAACTTAATTATTTTGTAAAGTAACCTGTAGCAGGAATGTTGACATGCATATGCACGACACTTGCCAATTACTGAAGTTAATGAACATGTTTTAGTGGCAGAAAAAAAATCCAGGTTCAGTCAGTGAAAAATTAGGACCAGGCTGTAGTTTCTGTTCACCTTGAAAACAGGAGAGATGATTTTTGACCTGGTCCTCTGGTATTCCGTGGTATTTTGTCTTGTAATCCAGGGAGTCTTGGCCATGCTAATGGTGCTGTGTTCCCACAGTGGAGCTGAACAATGTGATTCCATCCATTTTCATGCTCTGCTTGTGTGCTGTATCCATCGCTGGAGTGAGCCTTGAGGTCTCAGCTTGGAACAGGTACCAGTTTGTCAATGGTGTTTTCAGAAAGGGTGAAGATAGATGGAAAGCTTTAGGCTTGGTGTGTGGCTCAATTTCCATAGGCATAAAATGCCTTTAAGTTGAGGGCTAAGCTGATTGAAAAAAAAAAAAAAAGAGAGAGAGAGAGAGACATAAATTTATATCTTCTTCTTTCAGACACCCCCAAGAATTTCCCCTTAGTGACATCCAAGGCTGGTCCTGGGCCATGGGTGCCCTCTGCCTTCTCCCCAGCCTCCCCGCAGGGCAGCTGGGTGCCTCAGTTACAAACGATGCAGTGGATCCCCACCAAGTACTGTACTGGTATCTCTCACTGGTACGGGACTCTACCTGGCCAGTCTGGCTGGATTTTGGCTAGGACTGACTGAGGGAGCTGAAGAAAAATGGTGTTAAATCTTTGAGCCGGTCCAGTAATACAGAAATTGATTATGAAGTGGATGTTTCTGCTAGCTCAATAGCTTGCTCTCCTTAGCAGCTGTTATAACCGCTTTACACAGCCCTGCAAAACTCCCAGAGTTTCCTCTGTTACAAGAACCATTTGGTTTTGCTCTGCTTCTTCTCTTCTAATCAACTAGTCATCCTTTTCTGGCACTGTTGTGTTGCTGGAAGAGCTAGGGCAGTCAGCATGTCCTTGGAAGGGTGAGGGTGGAGGCACTGGTCGTCCACCTGTCTCCTTTCAAACAGAGAAGACTGAAATATTTAGTCTCTCAACAAATGACAGGCTCTGTTCAAAGGAAGTGAAGTTGTGGGGTACGCACTTAGGCACTGCAGTTTGGGGTTGACATTACCCTCACTTTGCTATCCCTCATTGAGGAGGAGTCAGCAGCTGGAGTAGCCAGCTGAAGTTACCTGGAGCCTTGGTACCAAGGAGAAAAACTAGTGACTTGAACAGCTCTATTGCTGGAGAAGTAAACTTATTAAAAAAAAAAAAAAAAACACAGACCAAAAAGGTATTAAAGTACTGTTAACAATTAGGAAGTGGTGCCACAGTAAGCTGAAAGTGGACTGGACTGGAGGAGGAAAGGACAAAGAGAGACTGGATGGAGAAAGGCCCTATTGCCAATACTCAATGACAGTACTTGATTGTGGTTTATCACCGTCCTCTTTCTGATGAACAACTGCTAAAGAAGGTTACCTTTATTTTGCAAACAAAGTTCTTCAGAGGCTTGCACTGAGAAGCTAAAAAAAGGAAAGCAGTGCAGCACAAGCAGCAAGACCCTAATGGAATCTACCCTTTTTTCTGTAAATTCTGCCTCTGTCATGTCCATGGAGATGTGGAGTTGAATTCTCTACTTAACTGAAATCAAGAGTGTGTCAGAAGAAAGTTGAAGTGTAGGCATTTCAGAGCCTCTACTTTATAAAGTAATGCTGTAAAAGGGACGTGAGAATGTCGAGCTCACATTGGAAAGAGGTCCCAGATTCCTCCATACTTTGTGAGCTGTAGTTACTCTGAGGGTTTGGCTTTCAGAAGCTGTGAAAGGTAAAATAAATTGCCACAAAAACTGCTGCTTTCTTCTGAGTAGAACACATTCTTCTCAAATTGAAATATAATTATGGACTTAATGTGTTCTGAATATTTTATTTAGCTGAGCTGAAAAGTAAATTCTCTGCAGGCTGCTTTAAAGACAAAAAAAAAAAAAGAAAAACCAACACCTAATTATAGCAGCAGCGTGGAGGAGGTCTGCTAGTCTATTGTACGATAGATTTTGACAGCTGCTTTTTACTGGAAGATTGTCAAGACCATCACAAAAATGTTTTGAAATGCTTAAAATGGGTGAACACACGATCTGTAGCTGTTGCATAGTGGGCAAAGGCAAAAAGGATGTGTGCGTTTGTTTGGGTCAGTGTTGTAGCAATGGTTAATAGAATACTCTCACCTTAACTGGGGGTCTAAGCTATTTTCAGGAGCTTTGCTGACGTTGTAAAGAATGAAACTGCACCGTTATTTGGTGCAGACAAAAAATCTCCAAAACCATTCATCGGGTGAGAGGCATTTCAGGTGATTCTGAAGTTAAATATTTGGCATGGCAGGTTCATGTTATACTTATGGGCAGGGGGCTGAGGGTAGGTGGGGCAATTAAAGCAGTGAAGAAAATCCCCCCTTAACCCCATTGTTCCATCCTTCCTTCCTTAACTGTTACATACAGAATCCCCCAAGTTTCTTCCTGAAGAGATGTAAGGAATGAGCTTGTAGGTATCTGGGCTGCACAGTCTATGAACATGCAACGCACCAAGCTGCGTAAAAGTCCAGCCGAGAGGATGTGTGGGAAGGCAGAGGACAGGCAGGACAAGAGGTAGAGTTCTCCCTGCCCTGGGTTGTTGGACACAAACTCAAAAATTGGCATGGGCAATTGCTGCTACTAGGTGGACACAAATGCTGGCCGTTTGGCATTAGCTGGTTATTTGCGTGAAGGCTGCACATGTGGAGGAAAATCGAATCTAACTCTCCCTGCCCTCAGCACCTCCTTGCTTCGCCCTGGCCCGGCACCGACCTGCTGTCAGATCGCTGCTCCATCGCTGCCCGCTGGCCCAGAGGGAGGCAGCTGGGCACCCGCTCCCTCCTTCTCAGGCAACAGCACCAGCAGCCAAAGCATGCCAAAGGGATGCCTCAGTCTCCTCAGCTTATCTTTTGGGCAGGGCACTTGCGATGGAGGCCTCCGACTTGCCGGTTCTTGCATGTTTTCTCTGGGTGAGTGATGGGAACAGAGGGCTGCAGCTGGCAGTGTGTCTGCTGCCGGGTCAGCCACTGAAACACGCGCTGCTGAGGGAGCCGAAACCGTCAGGGCCGCTATCGCTTCATCTCTCCTGGGCATGGTGTGAGGCACGGTGTGCATGTGGCTGCCTCTGGGGAGAGTGAGCGAACGAATCCCTGGCTGCCCTCTAACTCGGTGCTGCTCTGCTGGGTTACCTCTGCCCCGCGTGCGTGCCCGATGGCATGCACGTCAGCAGCACAAGCTCTAAAGATCCGTATCAGGGTAGCTTGTTATAATTGTAGGTGCGGTTTGAGACTAGTCGAAAGATAAGGTGAATTTCTGGGGTATTAAAGAACCCTGTATACATTGGGTGAATGGAGTTTTGTAATTGTTCCCAGTGAAGAAAGCTCTTGGCTTTGGTTTCCTGGGAAATCACGGTGCAGGTTGGGCTCTAGCTCTGTGCTGGAAAGGCTTGGTTTTGACTCTCTAAAAGAAAAAATAAATAAATAAAGGGGGGGGGAGGGGATTAAAAAAGGAGGGAAAGAAAGAAATTTTGGTTATCTCCAGCACATGGAGATAACAATACATACTTGGCATGTCTTGAGACATTTGCTTATTCAACAGGTTTGAGGGAATACTGTAAAGAAACAAACTTCCCTGAAGTATGAGTTACAGGATTAAATTCAAGTCAATCAAGGTAGCTAAAAATCACCTTTCTTTAGAGGGCTGCCAAAACAAAAGGTTGAGCCAACTGGGGACTTCAGTTCAAAGGGAGTGAAAGATGTTCCTGACGATGCAAGTGGGAATGGTGGATATGATGTTCACCTAAATAAATTGCAGCCTTTCCCAGAAAACCTTTTGTGCCAGATCTTTTGTCTAACAGTGACATGTGTCAGGACAAGGAAAATTAAAAGGAATTAAATTCTGTAGTGTAGGTATCATTGTTTAACTGATAACTTTTCCAGGGAGATGAATCACCTGTGTTATTCTTGCAAAGAATCAGAAAATATTTTCTTGATGACCCATATAGGCAAATTCATCAACAAGTTATGCCATGTGTGAATTTGGCACCAGGACTGAATGCACTTAGGTATTTACTCATTCAACTAATGCTCATTTACATCAACTGACATTGGATCAGACTTCAGGGGAATAAGATTTGCTTTGATTTAGCTGAATTGTGAAGTACATTCAAGTTAACTTTTTTTAAAAAAACAAAACAAAACAAAAAACTGTATGCTAGTATGAATTCCAGAAGCTTTTATTTGAATTTCAACTTATGCATGATGGAACTATCCTAGGAGCCCTCTTATTTGCTGCTTTTATTAACATTGTTATTCTAAGTGTAATTACTTGGAAAATACTGCTAATCAGGATTACCACATTGCTTAGCAGAGACTGAGGAACCCACTTTTCATTTCAAAAAAGTCGTTTGGACATGCACGTCCTTTCAATGAATCCCTGGTTTCAAGGTCGAGAATTGTTTTGCAAATGGGATTTAGGACTTGTCTGCCCGAGGAGTCCATATGTGAGAAATGAGTGTGAATTCTTTGATGTGAAAAAATATCCTATCGCGTGGCAGGGTATCATCAAAGGAAATCATCACATTTAATTCTCCAGTAGGTATTTTCTGCTGTTGTTTAAGAGATTACACCTCTCTGTCACGCTGGTGCGAAAGACTGAGTGCAGCAGCTAACAAACATTCAAAGAGATAATGAGGTTTCTACAAGGCAAGTTCCAGCTGATGCTGGGCGAAGCCACAAGCGTATATCGTCCTGGTGTTTCTGCAGTCGCTTTCCAAATGCTTCCTTATCAAGGCCGTAGGAACACCTGCTGGGTGGGATGCTGCACCCTGAAAATGGACAGCGTGCCAGGAAAGCGTGCCTGAGGAGGCCTCTTGCATCCTCGGACAGCGGGAAAAGCCTTTTTGCTCTTTTTTGTGTGGAGCCATCCATGAGGCTCCTAATGCACTTGGGTGCTCTTGGAAGCATTCCTGGTTTTACAGTTTTGTTTCAGATGATTAGAAAGTAGGCTTCAGCCATTTGTTGGAAACTCAGACTGATGCTCTCAGTTTAGCCTGTGTGCACTTAGCTTTTTTTTCTCTGTTTTCATGTGGAAATCAGGCGTTTGTTTTTGGTTTGACCCTAAGAAGCATGTTATGGTTTGACTAAGAAAAATCAGGCAAAGAAGAAAATACCCCAATTTGAGGTTGCATTGAGGTGGCTCATAGCTCTGTTATTTGAGCTGAGCATTGCTCACTGCTGCAGTCTCGGACACCAGGCAGGGGCTGCTGGACGGCTCCCGCAGGACACGAGTGGGATTTGCATTTGGAAGCGATGCAGCCAGGATGCTTCTGCAGAGGGGGATGGACCTTCAGAGTTGGACTCAGCACCACGGATTTGTCTGCCTCTGCCCGTAACCTGTCACTGAATGCAGCTGCAGCCAGTGCAGAGACATAGCCACCAGAGGCATGCAGACTTTTACTTGCGTGAGGTGATACTCAGAAAGAAAGAACAGGGAAATTCATTGCCAACGGTGCAGGGAAACTGGTAGAACCTGTAAAGAAAGAAATTGGATCATGTCCCTGCTGGTGAAAGTAACAGGTTGTGGTTTTATACCATGCCATTGAAATACATGGTCAGTCTTTTCTCTCAAGTAAATAAACTAATAATACAAAGGAACAGCAAACAACACCTCTGTTAGTGTGCAAGAAAACTTGATTTTGGTTGTAAACCTGATCTTTTTCTTCTGCCAACCATTTCTTTTCCACCTGTTCCACTCATACAGCTGCTGCACATCAGCCTGGGGAATGGCACTTCATGCTATAGCTTTAGCTTTGTGCTAGGGTTTTGCAGATTGCTTTTCTACCCGTCAGAATAATCGTCTCAGCTTTCTTTGCTTGACCTTCCCAAGTAGGAATGTCAATTGCACTCCCTTGGGCAGCGTCAGTTAGGGAAGGACAGCAGGAATGACCCTTTTTTGCATCAAATTTGCTGTGCCAAGGAAACAAGCTGGCACAATGAGGCAGTTCTACAGTTCTCTTGACTTGCCTTGTCTCTTCTGCTGCTGTTTGCTTGTTTTTAAGATGCTTTTCAGCAGGAACCCCAAGTGCAACTTTGTGTAGAGAAGTGTTAAATACGCTGCATGAATATTGGGTTGGGTGCTCAGTGACAACCTAACCATTTTAGTTCTTCTGGAAAATTAGTCTTGAAAAAAGTAAGCATGGCTAATAGAGTTAGCTAAAAGGAAATCCCCGTGCTTCTATTTGAACTGTGTTTAACATTTCCTCTGGGCCTGTGCACACGTATGCTCAGGTGTACAAGTGCGTTCTTGATCAAGAGCCATGCTTGACTTCGCTTCAAAGTCAAGTGATGAGGGGAAAAAAGTAATCTGTCTGTCAATGTTTATACTTTCATGAATTTGAGGGCAATAACTCAGCTATATATAGTACTTAGCTTAGCTGCTATGCTACTTATGTAAAAAGTAATATATCATTTATTATGACAGGAGTATGGAATTTATACTATGGATAGGCCAGGTAAAGATTCCCTATTTAGATTTGGATTAAGAATGAGTTCCAA
Organism: Anser anser; assembly: GCF_964211835.1. Lineage (NCBI taxonomy): Eukaryota > Metazoa > Chordata > Aves > Anseriformes > Anatidae > Anser > Anser anser. Next base: position 47,550,993 of record NC_139724.1, on the reverse strand, counting down.
AGCCTTTTTAGTGTTTGTCTGAAACTGACTGACCAGTGAGCAAGAAAGTAAGAGGCCAGCTGAGCAGTTGGTGAGGCCTTTCTTCATTTCCTTAGTTTTCTGTTTCCGTTCTCTTTGTCTGAAGGAGAGGTTTTGTAATGGTTCTGTCCTTAATTTTGTCATAAGACATATTTAGCACTGAGCTCTGTCTGAATTTTTCCCTGAAGGTTCCTCCTTTCATTTCTAAAAAGATAATTTTGCAAAGGAAAAACTGATCAAAAGGGGATCTTAACAAGGTGAGTGTGAGGGGGTTTTGCATTTGGGCAAGGAGTCCTTTTTAACCACAGTTCCTGTTTTAATTGTAACTTCTTTGCTTAATAGTCTTGTTTCCAGAATCAAAACACTCTTCTCTGAGCTCAGGGGTTCATACGTTTGTGTGATGATCTGGGGGCACCATGCTGGCACACCATGCTGGCACACCTGACCGAGGATGAAGTATATGTAGTGACTTTGCTCTCCAAAGCCATGTTTTACCTTACTGCAGTAGCATTGTCAGGGACTGCAGTGTATTCAGAGAAAATGCTTTCCACCAACAAATGTGCGCATTTATTCAACGAAATATTGAGAAGTATGAGAAGCTAATATCTTGCTCGCAGGCACTGAGCGCCACTTATGCACAAAACCAGTCTTGGAATAAATTATTGTATGGTGGCTGGCCTTCTGCTCCCCAGCCCCAATGCATATGTCTTTGCCATATGTACTGTACATTGCTGACCGTATATAATACAGTTGTGACCCAGGTATCATGACTCTGACATATTCAGTTCCTCCTCCAGAGGTGCTGTTCTTTTGTCCCCCTGCAGCTAGTGCTCTGCTTGCCATCTTCCAGCAAACAACCCTCTGTCAACACAAGCACCTGCAATATCAAAAACAATCAGTAAAGTTGAGGAAGAAAACCATCTCTTAAAGAGGGATGATTACAATATTGGACCAAAATGTATGGGCTATAATGTACAGTAGTTATCATGGAAAGGTAGAAGCATTGGTATTAACTTCTTTTCCTTATTTTTATGTCTGTTTCAGAAAGTTGTATCCCTACCTGAGCTGCATTGCACTGCGTTTTTTTTTTCTTTTTTCTTTTTCCTATTAATAAGTGAGTTAGTTGCACATCAGAATTTTTACATCAGATGCACTAGCTTGTGTGGATGATTTCCAAAGCTGAAGGGCTATTTAGTCTAGTTCTATTCCACAGAACCTTAAGAGCAACCATCTGCTTGGCATTTTCCTCACTACAAACCTTTTAAAACTATCATAGTTCTCTTGTTAAAATCTCAAGTGGTGTGTCAGCTGGAGCATTGCATTGATTTAAGGGTTTGTGATTTAGCTAGAATCAGAGAGCGTGTTTTGAACTCTAAACTTGGAATCAGGATGAGTTAGTTGTTGTAGAAGTTGGCCTGATCAGTGATTTATAGATGTTTAGAAGATGTTGAACAACCTTTTTTGAGGAGCAGTGTAAACAAAGTATGTTTATATTAGCAATTCTTTGATGTGAAAATCTATTCAGAAGGTGCCAGGGCACTATCAGAGAACATCATCAAGAACATCACGATGTGTAATTCCACAGTAGGCATTTCCTGCTGTTACTCCACAGGATTACACCTAGTCTATTGTACTGCTGGGAGTGACTATCAAGGTACAGCAGTTGAACTTCTCAAAGAGTTAATGAGGTTCTTACAACAAAGGAGACTAGGATGAGGCAAAAGCTGCTCTGATTTAACTCTGGTAGGATCAACATGGCAAATTTTCAAGCAATCGGAGGTGGTGCTGTGCTGGTTTTGTTAATTGAAGAAATATCTGGGTACTTACTAGATTTTTTATTTAAGGAAATTTGACTTCTACTTAAATAAAACAGTTTTTGTGGAGTCTTAAGGATCTGATAGCCCCATCTGATCTATTTTTATTTGAATTCAGCCATTGTTTTGATGCTTCCTGGACTCCTACGGTACCTGTGCAGCAATGGCTGCTCTGTTGTGAACAAGAGCTGGAACCAAACGTATCATTATAGGGGCATGAAAACAGCCTTCAGAAAGGAAGCTAGCTCGGGGTTTTCAAGTCCAGTGACAGCACTACAGCAGCTGTCCAAGCAGACTCTTCTGGTCTTTAGCAAGACCAAGAGAGTCACTCTGCTCCTGTGAAGGCTGAGGTACCAGCCATTCCCATTCCCTGCAGGTACTGAGGCATGCCTCCTGCCCTGGACACGCACACCCATGCTCTGCCTCAGTTGCTCAGTTATCCTCCAGGCATATCTCACCAGCCCCCTTGCTGCCTCTGCACCCATCGAGCCCATGGTGCAAGGTGGATTTGTCTGTGCCCAAAACCACACGCAGACCTGTCCTCCCAGGAGCTAGGGACCATCAGCGGGATCAGCCACACTGCTCCGCTTCCTTCAGAAAGCACAACCCCATGTGACGGCAGGGCCTGCTGCAGCAGCAGCTGGGGTTTGCTCCAGCATCTGCAGCTGAATGGCCCCAAACCTGTTTGAACCAAACAGTTTTCTACCCTTTCTGGTCGTTTCAGCTTTTCTGGGGAATATTTATGCTTAAGTATCAGGCAGCTTTGATCCACACACAGTTCCCATTTATTTACAGAGTAACTGGCCTTCTGAAAACTATCAGCCCCCGTATAGGTGATATATGCCTGATTTCCACTCTGTCCCCCTTTATCACATTTATTATCTCCCATGTCTCTTCACTTGCTCTGCGGGGCCCTTGACATAAAAAGCACCTCCTAAAATTTTTAGTGGTATTGCTGATTCTTCATATAAGACCTCACAGGCTCTATTTCTCACATGAAATAATAGTCCACACCAATCAACAAGTGGATGATGATTTCAGACGAGAAATACAAGCAAAGTCAAATGAAGCCAGTAGGAACAAATGGTTTTAGGTAGCAGAAAGGACATACAGAAAGTGAACTATATGGTTTCAGATGTGTTTCAATAAGCTGTTAAACATTTGAAATAATTTCTGATTAAATCAGTTCCTTTTTAAACTGGAGCTTATGTTTATTAGGATATCTTTTGTCTGCTTGTATTTTCAAATGTGTAGTTTTGATTTTAAGCTGAATCTCACACTAAAGTTAATCACTGAGGAGTTTTACTGACATAAGCAAGCAAGGTGTGCCTTGGCAGCCCTCCTGAGAAGGGAGACTTCAGTGGAGTTACTGGTTTTATTTCATTGGAAATGTAGATAGATACTTCTATCAAAAGATTTCTGGTCTACTTCTGCTTTCTTTCCATGTAAGGGGATAGACCACACAATTGAATTTAGGAAGATGTCAGGTGTGTGGAGTTCATACAGGCTGAATGCAGCATGTCATGCAGGCAGTGCAGGGAGGAGGCACCTTGATGCATCTTGTTGAGGACAGGTTCGTCTGCCAAGGTGAATTCAGAGACAGGTGAATGAAACGGATTTCAGTAGTTCTAAGTTCTTTCCTCTTCCCTTTGCAAGGGGTTAAATCCTGTAGCCCCACTTCTGTCTAGAAGGTACTTCTGCTTCCATCCACTGACATCCCCAATCAAGCTTTGCTCTTGTGATTTAGGGATGTGGTTGTAGATGGTCCAGGAGCTCTAATCATGGGCAGGGATCAAGCTGTATGGCATACAGTATGTGTGTGCACAATCTGCTTGTCACAGCTAATGCATGTTTCCCTACCTCACGTGCACCTTCCTCCAGAATTCAAGTCATTACTTCAAATGTCGGAGAATTACTGAAATTGACAATCCCAAATATTCATAAATCCTGAGACTGACTTGATAGTGCTGAGATATTTTCTAATCATAATTTAGCTGTTCGTTGCTGAACCCCTAACATTAGTTCAAGTTTCCAGGCTGTCCTTTCCAGGGCTGAAGGATATTGGTTTCTCTGTATGAAATTGGAGAGCCTTATTAATCATTGCTCTAGGCACTGGGGCAACATGAAGTACCACGGAGCTCACCGCAAAATCCTGAAATCTGGCAACGTGGTATCTCCTTCCAGGTCTCCAGTGAACCGTAAAAAGAGCCCAAAAAATTTGTAAAAGTAGAAAAGAAGTCAGAAAATGGGAACAATGCTATGCAAATATCACTGTTGGGCTGCGATCCAATCTCCTGCACTCTTGAGTAAGTGGCTAACTAGAAATTGCAAGTAAATGCTACCAGCAGAGAACGGGAGCCACAGTGCAAAAGAGAAGCGAGGGGAGAGTGAGGGATTCTCAGACGAGGCCAGAGGCATGGAAGAGAGGCTCAGATCATTAAATTAACTTGGAAGAAATCATCAGAAAACAGTGCTTTTCTGCTACTGTGCATAGATCTGCGGTGTCTAACATGACGTAGGCATGTCCTTGTTTTGCTCTGAGGCGGTGCAGCCATATATATGATGACTATTAATTGAGTTTGGAAAAAAAAAAAAAGAGATATTTTACTGAATCATAAAAGGGATTTGAAAGGAAAGCTGTGGTGAAATTTGTGAGAAGGGGTGGTGTGGGTGTTTCTTTGTGTGCTTAGAAGTCTGTTTCCCCCTAAGAAGCCTCTGTCTTCTCAGCTAATGGAGGTTAGATGTTTGATGGTGAGACTGAATTGATTTAAGATTTATTTCCATGTCTTTAAATAACTAGTGGAGGGTAACATCTCTCTTTGCCTTCTCTCCTTCCCTTCTTTCTTCCCCCTCCAGTCACATATCTTTTCTGAGTAGAAGCAAAGCGGTTCCCATAAATAGAGTCTTAGGTAATGTTTTCTGTCCTAGTGACACTGATGTTTAATTAATGCGAGCCTTTGAGTATTCTGTAGTGCTCTACTGCTCTGATAAAGGAGCCAAACAGAAGCACAGCAGTGCGGTTTTCTCCAGCTTTGATGTTGGAGTACTTCCGTCTTTGGAAGAACCTCTGAGGAAATCATCAAGATGTGAAGGGGAAGCCCTTAGAACCAAGTCCTCTGGAGAGGACTTCCCACTGCCTTCCTCGCCTCCCTTCCAGATAGGAATTCACTTTCCATTTCTGCAGTAAAACCAGTTGGCAGCACAACACACGCTGCAGTTTTTGATCATAGCTTGCCTAAAATAAAGTGTTCTGGGGAGGTGGAGTGCTGAAGTTTGGACTGGGGCAAGATATCAGAAAGTAAATAGTTTGTGATGCCGTGAGATATGTATGACAGCCTTAGTTTCTAGGGGGCTTCAGGTTAGAGGAGTGCTGCTCAGCCTGGACAGGCGAGGGGACAGTTCAGCAGTGCCAGTGAAGAGCCTTGGGTGAGCAGCAGCGTGAAGATGGTCTAGTAGTGGTGAGCAGCTTCCCTAGGAAAACCTGCCTTCCCCTTGCAAGTGCAGCGAGGTGTGATGCTGCTTTCAGCAGTTTTGGCACTGCCTGCCGCCCTGGGCTTGCCCAGCATGGTGGCAGTGACTGGTAAGGTGCTGGTCTGCTGCAGGAGAGCGAGTCCAGCTGCGGCCTCTGGGTGGAAAGACTGGACTTGGCTCTCCTGAGCCCCATGCAAATCCCAGATGACCTGTGCTCTCTAGAAGAGCCAGCACTGCACCCCATGGGCCATACGTGTCAGCTGTGGGGTTTTTCCTCTTGGAACTGTGACTTGCATGTGGGAGATGATCTCAGTAGCACTGCTGTCCCACAGGTCATGAAGTAGCTGTGATGGTGCACGAGGGCAGGAAGGTCTGCATTTCAGGGGCAGCCTTGCACAGCCTGGGTAGTTTGCAGAGGGAGTAAATAGATGCTCACAAGGCCTGTAAAAATTGTAAGCAGATTGCCTTGGTCAGGGCTGACAGGTGTGAGACTGTCAACATACAGTAGAAGTAGTAAGGCAAAGTGTTTGCTTTAGCTTTGCCATCAGTGTAACGTTGGTTCTTCCTGGGGCGTGGAGTCACCAAAAGTCTTGTTGTGGATGTTTAAGCCTTAACCTCGTTACTAGTTTTCTACCATTAGCCTAAGGCTGCAGCTGTGCTACAAGTCTCTCCCACTTCAGCACCCTTCAAAATGCTGGTGTTCAGTTTTGTCTGTTTTTCCTTTGTCAAGTAAGTAAGTGTTGAGGGGAAAAAAGTCCCCAGCCCATCAGCTCCAGGAGCTACACATGTAAGTCATTAGAGATGTGACTGTCAAGCATCTCCTTTCTATGACAGATCTGGGACCAAATGCTTGTGAGTCCATGGAATAGGCTTGATTCAGTCAACCAAAATTGTAGGTTAGCTGTAGTTTTCCCTTTTTTCATTCATGGCAGAGTTTTAATGTGGTCGCAGTACGTAGTCACATGATTTACAATCAAATGGATTAACCACTGACTTATGCTTCACATAAGCCTTGTAAATCCACGTGCATACCTTCCAGATGGTAGGCAGAGTGCAGTGAGACATCTTTAAGATGCATTAGTGCGGCTATTTTCTGACAGAAAGCATACACATGGGACTGAATCCCACTGAAATGATATTTTAGGAGAAATTACAGCAAAGATGTGCTTGACAGGGCCCTATAGCTATTTATAGGCAGTTCTGTCAAATTTTGGGCAAACTTTTTCTTTCTTTCTTTCTAACCACATTTGCTGCAGGATTCTTCTGCTTAATTGTGGGCTGCCAAAGCTTTGCATGAGCCATCTGCCCAGTGGCACCGCCCTGTAATTACATGGGAAGGGAGCTCTGTCCTGTGATTTTGCTGGTGGCTCGGCTTGGCTTGATGGGCATTCTTGGGAGCATGGCTGGGAGGGATGAGTTGTTTTTAACCAGCCAGGGAATGGGACTTTGGTGAAACCGATCCGCAAACTGAGAGGCGGGGAGGACACTTGCTGCAGGGCTTCTGACCACTGCTTTTGCAAATGGCACCCATCTCTCTGCTGCCCTAACTTAACCTAGCTCTTGGCAGAAGGCTGTCAGTGTTCAGGCATCCTTCCAGCCTCTGCTGCTATTCGAAGCTTTATGCTTGCCAAGGATTTATCACCTTTATGGAGCCTATCCGCATGGCGTGGCTGTGCTACATCGCAGCTCACATTGTATGCCGGGCACATTGATTTGCCATGCTGGCATCACGCTGATGGGACTAAGTGTGCATTGCAAGGGGGTTAATCACCCTGCATCAGTCAGAAAGTGCTTAGTGAGGGAGCCTGCTTTGCTCTCACCATATGAGGAGTTTCTTCTATAGTAATTATGTCCCGTCAAAAAAAAAAAAAAAGCACAAAACAAAACAAAAAAACAGATGCACGACATGGGGCTGGGTGGGAATGGAGTCACTGCGGTGCCAATTCTGTGCATATTGTGGACTTCATGAGAAGAGCTGTGAGTGTCACAGCTTGGCCTGACATCTGTCATGAAGAGCAATCTTTCTCGTGATCTTTGTATGAGCTTCACAGCAAAACCAGGGACAATTGGGCTATGAGGTTTTGCTTTTGTTGTAATTTCCATGGCATGTAGTGTTTACAGATGCCACAGGTGAGTGCATAAGCAACAGCTCAACCACAAAGTGAAGACTTAAACTAGGAATTGTGGCCCGAGAGAAGGCTTATACCTTGCCCTAGAAGCAGCATTAAGCATGATGAGCGTCTTGCAAATGGCTGCTGCGGTTTTAACGATGTTTCCCAAATAAGATCGCACGCTGTCCTACTTTTGTGCTAAATGGCATCCAGAGAGCACGATTCAGGCAGGATCAGCTCAGAAGCCAGACCTTCATCTTCTGCAGACAGTAAGTGGGATGTGTTCAGGGATTTTTCTTGTTGTGTTTTTGTTTCCAACATGAACTTTTGGGATAAGTGTTTGGTCAGTCTAGGATGCTTTTTCTTTTTTTTTTTTTTTTTTTAATCCTGGTTCTGTCTTCTCTTTTTGTTGAATATTGATACTCTGATTGCGCTCTCTGCAAGGAACCTCCCCCATTTGATCATTTCCCTTTGGATGGATTAATTAGTGTTTCACCTCCTGTGACAGAAGCAGGTAGATTTCAGTGGTGTTGAAAGTACTTCAAGTGTTTTCCTTAAATTAAATAAATAGGCTTCACCTGATGAAAAGTCTTATTAGCAGGAATAGCAACAGAGAAATAAACTTTGTAGAAAGCAAGCTGTGTTTGCAGATGCCTTCCTCAGAACCCATGAAGTGAACCTGGGTGCTATGCCCAAGGGAAAAAGCAGGAAAAGTACACAGGATGCTGTGTGAACCATTTCTCTGGGCACTGGATTTGATATTTATTAATAACAAAGTAAACACCTTGTGCAGCTTAACAATAGGTGCTATTAAAAGCTCCCCAGCCTGAAGAGTTTGCAAACTCCTGAGTTCTTCCAGAGCCTAACACTGCTCCACATTACATCTGTGCAGAACCTTGAGCTCATGGAGCTGGCCTCTTCTCTTCCCTTGAAATCAGAAAAGAAATAACCCAGCCTATACAAAAATGAAGAATTCTCCCTGGTTGCTCCCAGCAGTACCAGTGGTATGGGGCACACAGGGTATACAGCTGAGACTTGAGCTCTGTGGCTGCCAAGTGGATTTTATGGATGTTTCGGTAAACATCATTTAAAAAATAAATAAATAAAAACCTTTGGGAACGACATGTTCAGCTCAATAGTTGGAGGCATGACATTCATTGCAGTTAAATCTGTTCAAATATGCTTGACAAATACCAGGAAAGAGTGTTCTTTAGACAGGTGTTTTTTTTTAAAAGGTCACTGAATTAAAAAAAAAAAAAAAAAGGTTGGGGGGAGGCAGGGGGGAACAAAGTTTTTAGGGTTGCAAATCCCCCCCCCCCCCTTCCTCCCCCCCCACGGAGCAGCATTTGGGGCAAGGGAGCCGCTGCAGGTGGGTGCACTGGCTGGGTTGGGCTTGCCCTGTGCTAGAGTTGAGGCCAAAGCTCAGCTCAGTCAGAGGTGCCGTTGAGAAGTCTTTTGCCTTGAGCACACCGTGGCCAGTCAGGCAGATGTATATCAAACCTGTTTTAATTAGGATTTTGAGATGAACGGCCCCACTGCCTTCTGCCTGGTGACAAGAAAAGACGAATATGCTTTCATTACGATCAAAAGCCTCTAAACCTTCTTACATGAAAAGCAAAACACTTTTCCTCTGCTTTGCTTTATTTCCTTTCCTGCCCCTTCTCCTTTTTGTTCATTTTGTCTTGTTCCTTTGTAGAGGCTCAAGGACTTTGGTGGATGTTTCAGCTGCTTTTTAAGTTTTGTGCAGCTCTCTAGGGCCAAGAACCTCAGCTTTGTTTTGAATGACCTCAGTGAAGCTGTTTTTTAACCATCTTGAGCCATCAGTGGATGCTTATTCTATCTGGCAGGAGTTTTTGCAAAGGTCCTCCGGATCTAGTAACTTCAGGAAAGTTCAAGTGTGCATGTGATCGCATTGCAAATGTTCACAAAGCTGACAGCAGCTACCAGAGTCCCCCATCATTGTAACTAGAGTCCAACTCTGTTGGGTTTTGTATGTTACTCTTGTGTGGGGTTTTTTTTTGGTTTGGTTTGGCTTTTAATTTCTGCATGCTCTGGTCCTTGTCTCTTGTCTCTTCCAGGTTTCCTTGGAACTGGCATCAAGAGAAGTGGCATTGTATCTGCTTTCAGAAGCTGTGCCCATGTGTACCTTGTTCTGAGGAAAGTCAGGAAAGAGCTCGTTGTGCTCCTTTAAAAGAAGAAAATCACTGTAGATGTTAGCCATGCTCAGCCCGCTGCACCTGCCGGGCACTGCTAGTTTTCCAGCTGCCCTTAAGGCCAAGGAATAATAAGGGGAGGCTTTGGAGAAGCATACACTTATGTCAACAGGGTTGTTGTCTTGAAGTTATTAGGGAAGTAGAGACAGCCCCAGAGCAGAGGGGGTGATGTATTCATTTCAGCCCCTGCCCTTGAAGAGGAAAGCTGCTAATTTTTATATATCTTGTTGCCTTCTTTAAGGTACATGTCTCATTAGTCTGGTACAAAGAGAGGCCATTCTGGTATCACCATGAGTCGCATGTCGCATGCATGCATCTCCTTACGGTAAGACAGGGCAGAATCTGGCTTGCCCCAGCGACTGATGCTGTGGGTCCTCACAGCAGTGCTCACCAAGGCGGCGAGACACCCCAGTGGGGGCACAGGTTATGTCTGTAGAGAACAACGTGACTCTGAGCTGTGTATATTGGTTGGTGTGGAGGCACTCCGTGCATGGTGGGACAGAGCCCTGATGCTGGGGGAAGAGTTTTGGTAGGGGTAGTGTGTAGCGAAAGCCCCGCACAGCACCCAGCCGGTGTGCCTGGGGTCAGCCAGCAGTGTCAGTGGGGAGATCTGTTTTCCTCATTTAATTCCCCGAGGTGTTTTCGACAGTCTGTGTAAGTGACCTTCCCTCAGCTGCAATCCCCAGGCCCGTGACCAGCATGCCTGTGCTCTGTTTGCGCTGCCCACACGCGCTCTCAGCCATGTCCCAAACAGCGGCTTCAGACACATCTGGTTTGCTCAAGTTGAGCTGTCTGGCTAGTCCCAAAGCTACATGTGAGTCCCGTTCTCTAATCCCCCCAAGAAAAAAAGGAGCTGCAAGAGGTTCTCCAACCAGTATCAGCAGTGAATGAGCAGCACGGTTTGTGTTTTACTCCTAGGCCAGTGGAAAATAGGAAAAGACTGTGAATTTGGAAGGTTATTTGTTTATAATTCTTCATGCAATTGTAAGAGGTCTTTCTCTTTCTTCATTTTTTTTCTGTGAAAAGCAAACCAAAAACCAAAACAAAGCAAAACAAGCCCCCCAACTTCAAAGTCATGCAAATAAATCCTTTCACTATTTTTACAGTAATTTTTTCTCTGCTGGAAAACAAATTATATAAACAGACTTCTAAAAAGCAAACCCCTCAGAACCGGGCAGAGGAAGTGTTCCTCCGGTACGACTTGAAATAAAAAAGCAGCACACCTGCCTCCAGCTGGTTTCCCTGCTACGCATATCTCACGCAGCCCCAGCCATGTGAAGTTGCTTCCAAGTCAAACAAGTAGCAATTTTTAAGTAGCACCTAAAGAGGAATGAGGCCAGGCCTTGCCAGCAAAACCCCAGCCCCTAAAGGTTCCTGCTGCACAGGCTTTATTTTCATTTCCCTGACCCATTTGCACAGAGTTGTTACTGATGGCCTGGCCTGCCTCCCTGTACACAGCAAACCAATAATAAACAGAGGGCAGCTGACACCCCGAGACACCTGGAGCCTGCTGAACACTGGGGGATTGTTCATCCCGCAGCAGCCCACGGGGCCGGGCGAGATGGGTAGGGTTCTCCTGGCTGGGTGTCCGCCCAGGCGCGCACAGTCTAAGCGAGTCAACCAGGACAGGTCTGGGGCCCCGGAGGGTTTCTTGGCCAATTAATAGAAAATATATTGTTTTTGTTTCTGTCGGAGGAAGAACAAGGATGACCGGCATAGGAATAAAAGAGCCCTTTGTGCGGTGCTGCTGTTGTCTTGGAGGCAGGCTCACTCGTGGAAATTGAGTCGGTACGATATTTGGGCAGGCTTTGAGCCGTCCCTTTCACCGACTTTAAGGCATACCCTTATTATTCTAGTTTCTCATGCCTCGCTACTTATTTATTCATAAATTAGGTGTTTGCCAGGGAAAATACTTTGATGCCCTTCTGATGGAGCAGGTACAGGAGAGCGTACTGAAAAAAAAAAAAAAACTAAACCCTTAAGCAATATTTATGGACTTTTGAAAGTTGAGATTCTTGGAAAAAAGGCTGCATTTCTTTTCACATACTTTCCAGGCTGGAATCTTTTGCTAATTTATCTCATGGTTTACCTGTATAATTATTACGCAGTTTTTACACGCTTAAGCAAGGTAAACAGAAATGTGTTTTCAGTGAATCAACTAGGAAAAGTGACTCCAACTTCTACGTTTCTTTCTGCACGTTCATTTCCTACGATACCACGGCTGAGTGGCAAAACCAGGAATACTCGTGCAAACGCTGAACTAACCTCATTTTCAGTTTCTTGCAGTAGTTTCTGTTGTCTGATGCATCATGCGTCCTCTAGCTCATGGGGAAGATTTAATCAAAAAAAAAACCAACAGCCTAGTTTTTACAGACCATTGGCTCTGGAAATGCTTGAGCTGGTGGCTGGAGGGGTTCAGGGTGCTGCAGTGGGGAAGCAGCGTTACACACCTGCCCTCTTCTTCTGCATTTTCCCAGGCGTCTGTTGCTGGTCCCTCCAGAGACAGGAAAAGATTTTGAGGGACTTTAGTCTGAGTGTTTTCTGCTTTTGTGACCCAAGGACAGAGCTTTCCCAGGACTGGATCACTGCTTTTACCATCAGGCAGCAAATCCCCTGCAACAAGTGATGTTTTTGCTTTTGTGCATCCTTGTAGGTCTGGTGCTTGTACATGCTTGGTAGGAGATTGCTTCAGGCGCAGGAGTAAGGACACTTCTCATACAACTTCAAGATCACAGTTAATGTTATGATGCTGCATTAGCTGTGCTGGTAATCTGGGTGTGTACATATAAGATATATGATTCTTGATGTGCAAAAGACGATTACTTGCTACTGACAATAAAAGATGTGGCTATTGAATGCACTCTAAGCTGATGTATTTTAAGTGAAACAAGAAGCAAAGGTAATGGTGCCTTTTTCCTTCGCATTTGTTTCAGTATTAAACTGAATGTTGGCACTGAAATGCTGAGGGGAAAAAAGGCATTGAGCTGAGGAAAACAAGAGCAGGTGAAAGTTCAGTGCAAGCAAATCTCAGCTATGGGGCCAATACTGAGAAAACAGAGAGACTGTCCAGGAATTTTGGTAGATATCATTAGGGGATCACCTTCAAGGCAGTTTGATTTACCAAAATGATTTTAAAGGCTGCTATTTTGAAAACGATTAAACATTGTAGAAGATTTTGATCAACAAAGGCTCTTTTTCCAAATTTTTCCATGTTGTTCCAGGTCTTTGGTTCCGAACCTTTCCCCTGCAAGGAAAGGTTTGGAACAAAACCTTTCCACCTCCTGTAGGATCGTTCAGGTCTTGGACTGGTGATATGCAGTGTCCTGCTGTGGAGTACAGTGAGGCTCGGTGAAGCTGTGCTTTTCCCCAAAGCAGCCAGCACCTCAGCGGAGAATGTGGTTCAACAGGGTCTGCGTTCAAGAGAGCGTGAGCAGTTCTTCTGTAACATGGGTTTTCTTCCCTCAGCTCTCTCTCTTTGTGGGCTGATTTGTTTTTTGTTTGTTTGTTGGTTTTTTTTGTTTGTTTGTTTTCTGAATTTACTGGGAGATTTATAGTTCTTCAGTAGTTGTAAAGAAAAACTTGCTTCCACAAAAGGGTTTCGTGAAATACCTGCAGTTCTCTCTTATGATATGTTTCAATTTAAAAGCAATCCCCCCCCCCACACACATAAATTTAGGTGGGATGGGAGCATCCTGCACTGGCTTTCCTTTTTTTTTTTTTCTCCCACCTATTACATATACACAACTGCCTTTCTACTTCTCTTTCTATTGCTCCTTGCATCTCTCCATTCCGCTCCGAGAATACCTGCAGCAGCTGACCAGAGAGCTCGTGCTCCTGTTTCAGGAAAAGCATTGCTCTGCACTTGCTGAACCCAAAAGCTGTGGCAACCTCCTCACTGCTAGAGCTGGTGTTTTTGCTGTGTCTGGGCAAATTTTAGGTTCTGCATGCATTTCTGGTTTTAATAAGCTCCTTTATTTTAATGCTAAGAGAATTAATCTAAACTCACACTCTCGGCAGCCTGTTCTCAGCCAGAATATTGTTTTCAAACTGAGGCAACACCCTGTTTACATAGATAAGCAAATTCACAGTCCACAGAGCTTCTTCCAGTTGGAGCAGCTGCTGAGCACTTAACAGTAAGGGACTGGGAAGCACATGTTTCACATACATAGCAAACGTTTCTTCTTCTGAAGGGTAACCAGATTTTTCTCTCTCTTTTTTTTTTTTTTTTTTTTTTTCTGAAGAGTTGAAAGCCGGAACATCTGCTTCTTGGCCAGCCATTCTTTCCCACAAACACTGCTTCTCAGGTTCAAAAAACGTTGGTTAGGTTATTGTGTGTATATGCGTCTCGGTGCCTGCATTTCTGAAATACGCCCAGAAGCACACAAGGGAAACGCAGCGAGCTGTTGAACAAGGCAGACTTTGTAGTGGGGCTGTTGGCTCGTGTCCGGGCGTCTGCCGTGCAGTGGTACCGCATGCCTGGCAACGTGGTTCGTGGGACCCTGCGTATACAAGAATTCGGGTACACCTCCAAGAGCATGGTCATTTCCAGGTAAAAGTACGGTCACCTCGGGCAGCACAACTGCTGAACTGCCCCTCCTCTGGCTGTCTCTGCAGTGCTGCTGCTGTCAGAATGATGACAGTGGACAAGGCTCGTTATCAGAGCGTAGATGTGGTGGTGCCTACTTGTACCAAGGGAAAATATTAAGTACTCATAGTCTGAACTTCTCAAAGAAGTCAGCCCTTGAGACAGAGAACCGTGTTTTTCTGATCTCAGTTCCTAATTCAAATATCGTAAGAAGTTGGCCACTTTTTTTTTTTTTTTTTAAATGTCCTCTGGCTGCTAAGCTCTGAAGAACAGTTAGTGCGGGCTCTGTGTGGAGAGCTGGGGTTGCATCTAGACTTGAGCACCCTACAGCTGAGAGCAGCTCCATTCTCAGGATCTTTACCAGGTGTCTTGGCACTGAAAATCCCAAGTACTGCTTCTGATGCCCTTCACCTGGCACGTAAATACACAGAATGCAGGTGGTTGCTAATAAAAGCCTGAAATCCTTCAGCATAGTGGTCTTCTGCTTTCCTCAGTGAAAGCTAAACTGTGTCTGAGAACTGTAGTATCGAGTAATAATTTTAGCATCTGTATGGCCTGCTCTCTGTCTTACTCCTGCAACACCAGTATGAAATAGGTCCCTGTGAACCACAAGAGTTCTGTCATTTGACACAAGGTAGAGTACAAGTTGCTTTATATTACAGCTTGTTGTCTGAGTGTTTCTGCTAACAAAATAAAATATCAAAGAGTACTTTTGCACATCCTGGTGTCCCAGGGCAATTGATTGTCTGTTAAAATCACTTCTTTTTTATTTATTTATTTACTTTTACCTTTAGTCTACATCATGCTTATTTTAGGTAAATGAGAAGAAAGCAGACTAAAGGCTGCTGTGATTTTGTGCTTTCTCTTGAGCACATTTTTTTCTTTTTCTTTGCAGGAAGAGGTAGGTAAAAGGTGTATGTATTCCAAAAGCCTGCTTGGTGTGTTTGAGCTTTGGAGAAGGAAACTGAAGTAATTTCAGATGTATTGCAAGTTCTAGAAATGTTTCAAAATTAGCATCAGCAAGACAATGGCATTCCCAGCTGAAAACGTGGGAATGTGCACACAGCACGTTCTAGGCTTGTTTTAGGGATGGCTCAATGTCTCTGCTAAAAGGAAAATTTCTGCTCTAGTCCCCCTCCCTTTCTCTCCACCCAAAATCAAGTTGTGCAAGAGATAAAGTCCCAACATACAAGCTTATGTTTTACTCTGTTTTCACTCCCGGCTGGCCCAGAGACCAGGTCAGCAATTTATTCCTACTTGCAAAGCAGAAATGAGAATAGCACCTGTTTTAAAGATACAGAGGTGAGGTCCTTTCTCCGACTACTGTTGCCCGCTGGTATATCTATTAGATGTAACATGATCTGCGGGTGGCAAATAAGGCCAAACACGACACAACAAAAATAAATTGCTGCTCGTTAAAAATATATTTTAACTGGTAATGTGTTTTACGCCTGTCCCCTCCAGCCTAATTGTGCTCGGGCCCCTGGGTCCCCACCTGTGATATTGTCCACATGAAAAGTGCTTCCTCAGTGGCTTAGTAATTGACTCCTAAATATTGTCAGTCTTTACTTTCCCGTCAGCTACCTTCAGGTTGGCGTGCTTTTAAAGCACTTACGTTACAAGACTGTTTCACCAGACAGCAGGCTGGTCTCTTTATATTCCCACATATTTTGTCTGCTCAGCTACATTGAACTCCAGTGTGTGTGCATTGCAAGAGTTTCAAAGTAAGGTGAATCATGGCACGCTCCACTTAATTTGCCATCTCGTAGGTCCCAGGCCAGCAAAGCCCTGGGATGCAGTTAGAAACCTGCTGTTTTTAGCCTTTAGGATGTGCTAGAGAAGTGCTTAAAGAAAAGCCTGTATTAAAATGTTCTCTTATAGAGCAGCAGTGTTGTGCCTTAAGGACGCAGGAAAGGCGAGGGTTTAGGGAGAGCTAAAAGTTCTCGTAAGATAACTGATGTCTGCCTTTTAGCTCTAATCCCTAAAAATTGCCTGTCATTTTTCTCCCCTCCTCGGGAATTTAGTTGGTCTTCTGAACAGTGTTGGCCCTCGCTATAACCTTTGCTAGCACAAAGAGCTCGTTTGCTGCTTCACCTTTAAAACAGTGATGGACAGACTTCTTGTCCATGGGCAGTGCTCACAGAGGTGAGGCCCTTCTCAGGAGGTTTTCAGCTCTTCTTTGATATGCAGCATTACTCAGCAGTGGACCGAGACCGCAGGTTGGACTGTCCCTGCAGCATGGCAGTCCGGGGCAGGTACTCGTACCTGTTCCTCACAGGTCCCAGCCTGATGCTCTAGCCAGGGAGAAATAATCCTTCAGGTTTGGAACATCTTAAAGAGCCAAGATTTAGCCTAGTCTGAGGAATGTGATTCTTACTGGCAGTGTTTACAAGGTAGGAAAAAATGCAAACAAATTCTCCTCAGACCCTGCAAGTCTGATCAGTGCTCGCAGATGTCAGTGGAAGCAGGTGTGCTGTCTTTGCTGAACATTGAACCTGTCTCCCAGTGCATATAAATATACCCCAAATAATGGGCAAGTCCTGGCATTTCGGTGTCCGTGATGAAGTCTTGCTGGGAATCAAAACCAGTTTTAGGAGACACGTTCCAGTGCATGAAGTAATGTATATAGGAATGAATCATTGGCAGGTGTTTTTTTATTATTTTTTTCTTATAACTTGAAAATTCACAAATGGAACTGGACCCAAGCATACAATATTTTCTCAGATTTTGCATGGAAATTCTGCATGGAGCAGTTTGTTTCCTCTAAAGATGAAGGCCGAAGGCCTTCATGGCTGCATGATCCTGTCATGAACCAGAAGATTTCAGTAGCTTTTGAAGCAGTTTGAAGAACATGCTTCAAAATCCAGGAAAACTCAGCACAGAAGTCATCACAGTTGTGGGCCCGACTCTTAACCACACGAGCGCTAGCAAAGCATAAGCCAACTGTAAGCAAGGGGTAAATGTAGTTTGTGCCTCTTCCGAAATGCTTTTATACTCCCTGAACAGTATGTAATGATATTAATGTATGTGAGAATTGAGTTCCCAGTGTTTATTGATATGGTGGCCAAAGGAAAGCTGTGTTTTTATTTTTCTTGCCTGGACAGCTTTTCAATTCTTCCCTTTTTCTTTCATGAACCTGGAGCATGACACAAAGATCACACAGTTCTGTTTCATTGGTTTGAATGAGTCGGATGAAACAGCCCTGAGGGTTCTATTCAAATTAAAGTGTGTGCAGGAGGCTGGAGAGGATCTTTGTGATTAATCAGGTGCGTGCCATGAGCAAGGCGGCCTGCCCAGTACGTGCAATAGTTGTCAGTATATGGATTTATAGGAAGCAGTATGTACCATAGTGTACAACTTGCAAAAGTTTTGTAGTTTAGGTTTGGTACAGAAAAAATTCCAAAAGAATTATTGAAATGAACTGAGCCTCTAGAATTCGTGGGGGAAACAAACAAACAGACATGGAACTGAAATTTAAACACTGTAGGATTTGTACTACTTGGAGTTTCTGCCTGTGCTTGAAGTACCCAGAAGCTGTATTTCTTTACATCTTTATCCCCATCTAATGGCTCTACTTGCAGTGCTTCGAACTGGCAGCACAGGACCTGATTTCAGGCCAGGGGAACTGAAATCAGTTCCCTGATTTCCAATGCCATCTCCTAACTGCAGATAGCATTGGAAAAATGGTCCATATAGTTGAAAAGATCAATAAATACTCGAATGAACTGGTTATTCTCAGTGGCTTGTTGTTTATTTGTTTGTTCGTTTGTTTTAAACTGGTTTGAAATATGACAGGTTGGTATTAGCCTTTTCCAAGGATCACATACCTATGCTCCTGAAGAAAGTGGCCCCATATTTAGCATAGCCAAGTGCAGCTGCTTATGAATTTTCAGCTTTTGTCTATAGGAAGCAGCAGATGCAAGAGGGTTTGGAATAATAGCATCACAGAGTGTTTGTTTGGTGTAAAAATATACCACTGAAGATGGAAGCAAAAAGGATAAGCAGAGAAATGTAGGTTGCTACTCTGTTCCAAATCATGGTTTTCCAATCCTGAACTTTGTCTACCTCCTCAGCATCTCTACCAGGGGGAGGGATGTATTTATATACATATATGAAGTATAATAAATAAATATAGGAAATGATTACAAGTATATTTATATAAATATATGGAGAGATTTATATTTATCCTCTGTAAACATTGCATCTCCCTTTTCTATGGGTTTGAACTTCTCTTCGTGCCACCTGCAAGAGGTCAGAGCTTTTTTCTTACAATCTCCTTGAACTTGGATATGCAGGATGCAAATTCCATTTTCCTTTCCATGGTAAAACCCTCGCTGGTGAGAGGCAGCTGTCAGAGCATTTCCAGTAGCCCTTCTCTCACCTGCTAACACTGCCTGGTCTGCTGGCCCCAGCTGTGCCTCTTCCGCTGCCTCTTCCAGCATCAGCACTGGAGGGAGCGTAACACCTGAACTCACTCTATGTGGAGTGGCAACATTTTTGAGCCATGTCTAAATTTTGGAAGGAAATATGTATTGCTTGCTGTCCTGGCAGAGTCACAGTCCCTGAATACTGCCAAAGCTTTCTGAATCCGTTGGTTTGTGTCCCCCTTGCATATGGCAAAGGAACATGCCCTCATATGCATTTCTTCACTAGCAAAATGCAGGTTTCATTCATGTCCAGCATTATCTGTGTCCAGAATTATCTGTGGGTCTCTCAAAAGCATCAGTAACACTGATTGTTTCCTGTAGGGATGTGCAGGCTCTTGCCAGCCAAATTTATGCCTGAAGCAATTAGGCACAACTGCGTGGCTTTGAGCAAAGTCCCACCTGTGTGCTAGTGCTGAAGGCAGCATTAGGTCTGCTCCTCAGTCCATTGAAACTACAGGAACTCCTTGGTCCTTTGTGCAACTAGAAACAGCACTTCTGTACGCCTCTAGTTTCTCATCAGAAAAGCAGTAAAAGGAACTTTATGTTGCTAATTTGTTCCAAACTGTTGTAATCATAAGTCAGTTTACCCCAGTTGTAAACACGTTCTGGTTTTAGGCCCAAAAGTTATATGTAAGTGTAGCTTTCAAACCTCATCTTAAATTAAAGCTGTTCCACCTTTCACCATACAATATGTTCTTGAAAACTTACAGATGGATATAAAACACAAGCTCCACACTTAGCTGGGCTTGTTGTGTTAGAGACAAATCAAAAGAGGAGCAGCATGACTTTTAGGAGAAGATTTTCCTGTTCATGGATTTAATGTTATTTTTTATTTTCTCTTTAAGTTATTTTTAAGTCAAGAGCTTTATCATTTTGGGAGAAGAGTGTGAATTTGTGCAAGTCTTCTCTGAGGCAAAAAGGTGTGACGTGACAAGTTTAGAGTGTCTTAAGAAAATTCAAGCTGATTCATAGTTTAATGAATGAATGCTTATAGGTGGTTAGAAATGAATCATGGATGAGGAAAGAAGAGAAACCATGTTGATGGATGGAAAGATCAAAAGCCTTTAGTTCTGAGAAAGAGGCCTCAAAAGCATACCTTTAACATAAAACATTTTTGTTTAGATATTTTGGTTGGTTTCTTAGAGTTCATAAAGCAATTTTGATGATAGTCTGTATGCTTGCCTGTAGTTTGGTGTTGATTTATAGCTGATAATATGTGAACGTTACTTCAAGAGATAAATTTTATAAGCAGAAGAGCATTGAAAGATAACCCTGTGTTTAATATTGCAAAAAATACTGTAACATCTGTCAGCTCTTCAAACAATTGGATCATACTACGCAAGTCAAGGTATTCATTTAAAACTAACTTTTTTGAAGGATGATGAATCCTGTTCTTTAGATGTACAGCATACCCCTAGTTTTGTTACAGAAGTGTGGATACAACGTACAGTCACCTTGCGGTGTGTGAGGCAGAGTCTTGTTTTCTCATTGCCTCGTCTCTGTCCTTACCAGGCTGTCCAGACACACAAATTGGTTGTTCAAAATGGGGTGTGCTGAGAATATGGAGGAGACATGTTTCAAGATGGTCAGATGTATTGCAGGAGATTCTTCTGCCTCTTTATATCAACAACATCGATGGTACAAAACTGCAAAATGAGTAACACATGTTTTGATGGAATTAAATGTGAAATTGGAAAAGGAAGTATGTCTTAGTATAACAACAGCTTGCCAGATAAACCATTACACTCTAGAAATCTGCTGCTGTTAAAATAAAGAATGCTTTTTGAAAGAGTTCCATGTGGTATTGTTTCTATTTCCCCTGTATTCAAAAAAAAGAAATATCACCTGACTTCAGTTGAGTAAAAACAAACAGGCATAGAGCTAAGAAATACTTTTATCACTCACCTACCTACTAACCTCTCCTCTCAGCATTTACTTTTTCTTATGTGGGTCCCAGGATACATGAAATCTTCTGTCTTGCAAGTCTGCACTCATCCTACCATTTCTTTGCTTTATGCATTGTGGAGGTGTGTGAAGAACCTTCTACCAAGCTGTTCTCTGTTTCACTGGAAAATAATGCAATTAAAAGGTAAAGGAGCACAGAAGGAGTGCAGAGAAAATAGGAAACAAGGTTTCCCATCAGTGGAAAGCCATCCCATCAGTGCCTCTGCCTGTGACATGCATCTCAGCAGCAGCATGAGAGCCAATGTACTATATTCTTCCACGTGTTATGACCCTAACATGCCAGAACCGCTGCTGAATGCATAGCTGTCCTCCAGGTGCCCTACTGCCACCTTCAATTCAGCGGTGACACGTGTAGGTGCAAAAGCTAATTGGGTAATTTACAGAGGCGTGAATTTATGACTGGTAAATCTGTTCTTTTTGTGTTCTCCTACTTGTAGCCATCCTGCTTTGGTCGGCTGTATTTCTAGGCATGGACTTTGCAGCACTGTTTGTTTGTGTGTATTTGAATGCTCACATTTTTGCTCTGCTGCTCATCAGCTGTCAGGAGTGAAACGGCACAGGCGTGGTCTTGCAGGAGAGGGGGCTGGCGGGATCTGCTCTGTCCCCTGATCATAGCGTGGGAGAGGTGTATGTGTGGTAACCCATTTCTAGTCTGTCATCTTTCTGAAAAGCTACAAATCCATTGTGAATATTAAGTTGAATAACCAAAGCTTTTTCACAGCTGTAGAGTCACATCCCCAAATAAGTAACGTTCTCACCAGCTTTGATCCTGTAATTAGAGCATGCACAGTAACACCGAAGTGTGGTCACACAAAAACACCCTTCGTTCAGTTCTGTTGCTGAAAAGTAGGTGTCCTGTGGCATTCAGCTGTGTTAGGGTTGTCTGCATAGGGCTGGCAGATATGGCCCAGGGACCTATGGAAAATCTCTACCCTCACAGAGTGGCAGCAGGAGGCACGGGGAACACACAAGGGCACATTGCATGATACTGCACCTATGTTTATTTTCACTTCAACACTGCCTAACTGCTCTTAAGAATATGCCATAATATGTTGCAACAGGAGTGTCTTAACAGAAGTCTGGCCCAGGTGAAGCTGAAAATATTTATATCATTTCTAAGTGTTTTTACACAGAAAACTGAGTGCATATGTATATCTCCACCCTTCATTTGTGGCCTTCTTTGTGTTTTTCAGTCCATAATCTACATTCGTGACTATAATTCTCGTCACCAGGAGGTGTCTGCATACATCGACTATGCATACAGACTGACAACAGATGATTTTGAAGCCTACTTCAGTGGGAAGAAGAGACTTTTACCTCGGAAAACAGATCTGAGGTATTTATCTTGATTTTGTTTCCACTTACTTGCTTTTAGGCGAGAGAGATTTAAATGATTTTGAGTGGGAAGAGAGCCTGTGAAAGTGTTTTGCACTGGATCAGAATCAGTTATAGAGAACAGCTTAAAGGAAGGATCCTGTCAGATTTGTTTAGTTCAGAGAATAAAGCTTAAAAAGGACGATACAGCCGTTGCCTGTCTCTGCATCTTTCAGTACCCTGAGGAGCCCATAAATAGTGACGTGCTTTAATGGGAAAGAGCATACTTCTGGAGATGTGGCAGACTAAATAACTACACTCAGCAGTTGCCAGAACATCTCTAGCTTTCCCCACTCTCCACGAAGTCCTTGGGAGGATGCTTCGCTTTGAAAGGGGGTCACGTGCACAAGTCTCATGGTGGTATGTTACCTATGATCAGTGATAAAGTCCATCAGTAAGCTGTTAAACAGAAGAATGTATTTTCTTTAAGATATATCCTGTGCCATTGTGCCAAGAGATATATTTGTGAGAGACGCTTGCACGCATCTGTACGTGAAGGCCAATTTTAAGAGGTGTGGCAAAGCTGAGGTCTGCCTGGGGCCTGGGCACCAAAGCTGTGTGTGAGGCAGCAGGTGTCATTGGCAACGGGGGAAGAAATCATAAAAATTTCAGCTAGTGCTGTGAATTAGTATGGAAGTCTTCTCTTCCCATGTGCTAGAATGTAAGACCTGTGAGCAGCTAGCTGCCATGCCATATGCTGTCACTTATCTCCTGGTGAAAAGGTGCCCAGTACGAAGGAATTGCTGCGTTTTCTCAGATTTCTGAGTGGTTTTCTGTAATGCAAATTATTTCTTTGGAAGCAATGCAAATCACTGCGCATGCTGTTCAAGTCAAATTCTGGTGTTTAGGATAGAGTGTTGGAGGGAACAGTGGATTGGTGAGGTTGTGCCATTCATTTACAGTACAGCAGATGTCAGTAATGAGGCAAAGAAGCACACAAATTTCTCAGCGTTGCCTGAGATGTGAAGCAAAATTCCAAATTTTACACTTCTAAATCACAGTGATGAACAGTCAGTTGGTGTTTATAACTGAACTAAGAACAAGAGTGAACACAACATTGTGTCTGCTTTGCATGTTATGACCTGTCTACATATTAGAATATTATTAGAGGCTCATAAATAAGCCTTTTATGTTATCATCATATGCGAAAAGAGATGTCACTGATATATCCAGGAGCTGTGCTTAGTCCTGCTTATTCTATATTGAAAAAGTCTCATTTGATATAAGCTTCAATCTCTTTTTTCCTCCCTTGTGTCAAAACTACTACAAATCCTTCATAGACAGTTTTGTATTTTCATTCCTTCTAAGGGTAAAATATAGCTTCATTTTACTTTACTGTTAAAAAAACTAAAGCGTGGGGGGGGTTAAGGCATAACTTATATTCTAGTTGACCAGCCTCATATATAACACGTGGAAAACTGCATCTGAATTTACCACTGGAAGGTAGAGGGAAGTTCAGATAAAGCATGCACAGTGCCAGGAAGACCACTTTGTTTAATTTATATATGGGTATGAATGTAAGCAGCCTAGTTAACGAGGTTCATATACAAACATATAACTCTCTGTATAAGTATACCTATAGATCATGACGTGGTGGCACATTGGTACACTGGCCAAAGAAAAAACCTTTGTGGTTAGATAATGTGATTCTGGATTCATCCTACATACGGCTTTTCATACAGACCTCACCCTGTCAGAGAACATCTCTAATAGTGATGCATTTCTGTTGCCCATAGCTCACAGGTGTTGTCGAGCATCCCATTTTGCATCAGTTAGGTATCTTCGGAGCAGCACCTTTTTTCCTGCCATGTCTCTCGTGATTACCATTGTGAATGTTATCAGCCAGACAGAGAACAGGCATGAGGAAGCCCAGGACAAAAGATTTAGCTGGTACTGTAGATGTTTGAAACTGGTGAATTCCCTTTAAGCACTATTCCCCACTTAATTGATGTAAACTCAACTAATGAGTGCAGAGCTCTTGTCAGACATTTGCAAACCCTTGTGAGTGAGTGCCCCTGGCCTGTCACAGTTCAGCACGTGTGTGAGGAGCATTCTTAGGTCCACAAACCCAGGAGGGTCCCAGCAGGTGGTACAGAATGTGACAAAAGGCCCACCTTCCCTGGCCACCAAGCTGAGTTCTCCTGCTAATTTGTAATATGTCTATTACAAGAGACATTTCGATGATGGCTTTTCTGGAGGCGTCAAATAAGCTGAAATGGGCAGGCTGAGGGTTCTGGCATATTGTCTTGTTTCTTGTTCATTCCTCGTTGGCAAAGATGGTAGGCAGAGGCAGGGATCTGTGTAGGTATGTTGAGGCCCACCTAGCCATTAGGTGGCCAGCAGCTTCTTTTGGAAGAGCAATGGGCAGAAGAAGTGGGGGCCTCTAACTTTGACTTGACCCTGAAAAAGTTTAAATAGAAGATTAAACTTTGCTGAACTTGAGCTCTATGCTGCAGGCTATTTTCGTTTGTTAGCCTGTGTTGTGCATGCCATATAAAAATTGATCAATTTTTGCCCTAGGCTTTGAAATGCAAGGCTGTCCGTGGTAATAGTAATGAAAGTGCATGCCAGCCTGGATCCCTCTAAAATTTAAATAACAAGTTTGGATTGTTTTCCAAACCACAGTAGCAGAGAAGGGCCTAAATTTGCATCCATTCTCTAAAGCCAAATGGTAAAAATCTCTTCACAGAAAGTGCCTTCTATTCCCATGCCTTCTCTATAATCTTTTCTTTCTGGTTGGAATATTGCTTTTTAATTAACTCTCTTTAGATTTTGTTGTGTGACTGTTATGTTCTGCATTACCCATTCAGTGTATTGCACAGCCTATAATTCTTCTCAGTCTAAAATTTTCTAGATTTTAAGCCCAGGAAGAACTGCAAGGACTCTGTGAGCTGGTCTCCTGCAGAACGTATGCCATAAAGTTTAGCAAGTCTTGAATATACTACATGGCTGGATAATTGACAACTAGTTTAGAAAGGTATAAGATTATGATTTAAAAATTGCTGTTGGCAGAGAACTTACCATGTCTCCCATAAACCTTTTTATTGAATAGATAAATATGTCTTGTTTCTTACTATAAGTCTAAATTGGAACTTCACCTGCTGGGTGCTGTATTTTTACTTGTATGCCAGATTAAATACAGCTTTAGGGTTAGACAAGCTGTGGTTACATAGGCTGTCATCAAAACTGTCTTCAGCCATTCTTCAGTGATCTATAAAGAATTTTCTTACAGCTAATTGTACATTTAATGGTTATCCTTGTCTTGGCAGCCTTGTTCCTCTGCCTCTTTATTTTCCTCCATGCTTCTTCAAAATGTGTCAGATGCTGTTTGTGGATGGAGATAATTTGTATGTATAGTTCTGTGACCTCAGCCTTTGAGTTTCTTAATGAACCTCTTTTCATCACATTTTCTTTCCCCAGATACTTATACGTTTAGGCAGATATAAAAACGTCCTAGTGTAGAGGGCACATTTGTTTCCCAAGCTGAAAGAATGGATGAGTGTTTCAGTTGAGAAGGGTTGTTCCTAAATTCATTGTATCAGCTTAAGTTGTTCCAAAATGCTGCCTTCCTTCTTAAAGAACAATTCAGTTTGGGAAATTGCCTCACTCAGACCTTTCCAAAGCCCTTGCTCTTGGTTGTATTTACTTTTAGTCACTTGGGAGATTGACGTGTAAATCTTGGATTTTGCAGGAGAGGCTAGTATCTTGTGCAAAGCTATCAAATTATCTTTTAAATACAGAAATCAATACTTTGCTGCAACACATTTTTTAATTAGCTGTTTGACGCTGTCAGAAGATATTAACTGTCAGAAGATATTAAGCTCAATCTTAGGTATCCCCTGAATCAGGTTCTTGCTCGCAATACATCTTAAAAATACTGAACAATTAGGTTTATGTGGGGTTCATATTTTAAATCTGGTGGGTAATATCAGAGGCTCTTGTATTTGATCTACGTGGTTCCTCTGAGTATTTCTGCCATTTTATTGCATTGACCTATCAAGGGAGTATTATTTATATGATATAATCCTCATTTGGTTCCAGTTTATTAAATGAAAGGAATGTGTTAGGCAGTAAGTTCTTAAGAGGTCTGGAATCTGGACAGTAATTGAATCCATTCCTTCTCAGCTAATTTATGTAATCTGATGAGAAACAAGTGTAATACAATTTGTTCAAAGAAAATGGAGAATGTTCGCTCCGTGGAACAGTACCAAAAAAAGTCTGCTGAATGAAAAAGCACAGCAAAAGACAAAGTTTGGGCTGCCTTTTGTCTGTTCAGCTGTACTTTGAACAGCTCTCTCAGTTCTGTTTGTGAAGGAGGATGAAATTCACATCTTACAGTAGAATTGTTCTATTCTCATTTTGTGTGAACTCCTGCCCTGGGTTTTTGTTAATTTTCTGTGGCAGTGTGATAAATATGGTATGTATGATATTGTATTCTCTAGTGTTTTATCTTCACGTCTAGCTTGTGGTTGCAGTGTTTTCATTTCTTCTTACTAGTTCACTCAGTCTTTTCTAAAACAGATCCGGATAAGGAGCCATTTATTGTAGAACAAGGGTCCTAGATTTTTCCCTGAAGTAATGGTCTGAAATCACTTACTTATCTCATCAGAAGTGAAACTTGTTTGGTTTTGGCCCCAGCACGCACCAGCTTGAGCTTGGGAGGTCCGGCATTCAGGGCCTTGTGGTGATACACCTCGCCTGCGATAGGAGTGCATCATGACACACCGGTACTTTCAGATGCAGCGTGTTGTTCTTTGCTATTGGCAAGAACCATCCCATCAGCTTCTGCCCTTCTTTTCTTGCAGTTCAATTGTGGTCTGTTTTGGCTACGAGTGGGCGTAGCGTTTGGCAGCCATACATGAGATGGGGTTGGAATTCCCTCCCATTTTATTGTCAGGTATATACCAAGATAACATCTGTTAATCTGCAAAGACCTGTAAGCCAGATCATGGCCAGCAAGACGTTCCCAAGCACGGGGCGTGAAGCAACGTCTCCCTTCCCTGCTGTACCCCACAGATCTGAGAGCAGTTTACAGAGGGAGTGCAGCTTCGACCCTTCTTACCCTGGCAAGAGTGGAGAGGGAGGGAGATGCACTTCACACCTTTCGCCATGGGCAGTCCTGTGGTGCCAGGCAGAAGATGTTCAAAGCTTCTGCTGCCTCGGGGAGCAGGTGGCAAGGCAGAGCCAAACTCCTGCTGCACCCCAGTTGGGGATCCACGTGCAGGGGCTGTGGTAATCCCAATACCTAGCCTGATGCCGCTGGCTGTTGTTTCTCCCCAGCCAGGACATGCTCTGAGGCTGCAGTCTCAGGCTGCCTGCAAAATGACTGATTAAACCAGCTTGAGTTAGGAGCAGGTCATGTACAGCAGGTAGCGGGCACCTGTCCTTGGTGATACCTCTTCTTGGGTATCTCCTTCCACCTTTGGGGAGCAGGGTGTTGAATGGATACAGGAGGAAAACAGGCTGTATTTATTTGGTTGTTTTCTTGGTGAGGGCTTGGGTATGTTTGTTTTGTTTTGTGCTTTTTGTTTTGTTTCCAAATAAAACAGGAGGTTGTCCTTGAATTTAAAAATCCACAGTCATCCATGTCTATGATTGCCCAGTGGTGTTTTTACTTCAGGTGGCTCTGAAAGGGAAGCCTTCTGGTAACTCATTCCTGGTGTACGTCTGCTGGCCCCATTCATTGCGTTTGGCACGCCACTCTCCAGCTATCACAGATAATGCAAAAGATGTCAGGTTCTCAATGGTGTTGGAAGCCTGCGAATCAAAAGCTCATTAGTGTCACTAATGATTGGGTGCTATGGATATTGAACATGAGTTAAATCCAAAATTTGTTTGGGGAAAACAGGTGAAAACATCTTGAGTTTCCAAAATGTGCAGTCACCAATCTCAAAAAGGATTAGAATCAGGCCCCTGATTAGCAGGGATTACCATACTGCTAGTGATTTTAGACTGTAAAATAACTCAAGGTTGGAAAAAAAAATCTCTTTGACATTCCATTTTTGTAAGGACGTTGCTGACTGATAGAAAATGTTCTGTTGGATCCCTTAGAAAAGAGATACTCATCTTAAAGAATTTGATGAGAGCAATACTTTGTTTTGTCCTTCACAAAAAGTAGATATGTGGGGGGGTTCAGTTCTTTGTCACCATACTTCATGCTTACAGACCCATCTGCTTCTTTGGTTACAACTGCTTTCTGTGTTTGTTGCCTGCTCTCTAGGTAATACTAAGCCAAATGCTGTTGATACTATGGGAAAACAAATGGCAAAGGGTGTGAAAGTAGGGAGCCCAAATCAAAATGAACCCCCTGTCACCGCAGACGTGTCAGCTGGAGCCCTTTAGCCACACAGGGGAAAAGTGTTCCCCCCAGTGTTTATCTGCAACTCTTGAGTCCTTTCCTTGTGTAATAGTGTTCATCACGTATGTGTCTTTATATTATGACTCACAAATAGCATGGCCTGATTTTTTTATTTTTATTTTTTTTTTAAGATTTTCAGTACCTACAGCTATTGTTGCTTTTAGTAGTCCTTATGTCCCTCCCAGGGCTTCAGAAAACCAGTCACCTCTTTGATTCCAATTCATGCATGTTGCTGTCTCACGGTTAGGATGCTTCATCACAGCCTTAAACCGTTTAGAGGTAAAATGATGCTATTGTGCCAAGAGGAGAAGGGGCTGTGCAGAAGTACAGGGGGTAAATCTTAACAGCTGCTTAGCTATACGAGGCATCAGGGAGCAAGTGGCAGGTAGACACATAGATAGAAATTAGACTACATTCAGACTTGACGTTTGTATGTGTGAGAAGAAAACTCCATTGCTGCCAACTCAGTAAATGTTTAATTTGGAGATGTATGCTTCCACATCTGGCTTATACTTACATACATCAAATATTGCCAAATATTGTTTCTTTCACTTTTAATTTCTCCCCGTTTTTCTTTTTTCAATTGAAACTTTAGTCCCTTAAGAAAGATGAAGTCTCTTAAGGGGAATGGTTGGCTTTTTACAGCTTTGAGCAGGCTACCTTTCCTTTGAAATAGGAAATGGAAAATGCAAATTAATAAAATCTTTGAAAGAAAAATTTTCAGTAGTTGGGAAGGGCTGTCTTGCTTTCTTTGTCCATGCAGTCGTCCTATCACCCGAAAGAAGGGAAGAGTAGGAAAACCCACTTGGAAAACACAAATTGGCCACATGCTTTTTTGAAAGTGATTTGGGTTAAAGCTTCCGTGTGTAATTTGAGAGGCAGAAATGATTCACGGCTGTTTACTTGCATGAAGACAGTGTTATGATGCACAGACAGATGCATAAGGGGATCAGACCTAAACACGATAGCTTTTTGCCTCTTGCTGATTTTCTGAAAATGAAGGGAACAATCTTGCAGCACTCCTCTGTGTATTCGCTCATTCAAAGGGAGCTCTGCAGGTCACAAGATCCAATACCATATATCTTGCGTCACCAGATAGCCATGTATCTTCCCACAAGCCTCAGTTCTCTCTTAATGTGGACCAGAAATGATACTGAATTAATCTTTGTGATGCTGACAATAGATATGTGCTGGTGCTGTCGGGCTGGTTTTTATCAAGCTCTTCTAAATCGTTCCGTTGTTTGCTTAAGATCTGCCAGCCAGCGTGCCGCAAACCCGGCCACGTCTCATGCATGGAAAATGTGCCTAGCTCTTTCAGGCTGCCTTTTGAAGGGCCCCTCCAAGGTGCCCACCAGAATGGGCTCCCTGGCATGACTGCAGTGTAACTAAAAATTGTAGGAACAATAACAGCTGGTGGGTTATGTCCCGAGTAAAGGGCACGATCACTTCATTCACTTCAGTACTTACTTAGAAAAACTCTTAAAGCATACATTTACATGCTTTTGTAAGAAAGAAAAATGACTAAGGCACCTCGATTGGGGCTGCAATTATTACTGAATGTGTTTGCACATAAAATATTAGGAAGCGTTTAAGTTAACTGCTGTGTGTGCCATTAGTTGTATTGCTTATTGGAAAATTATGCCAGAAAGAAGAGTATATGAAGTGTGGTGGGAGAGGGAGAAGAGTCAGGCAGCCCAGAAAGAAGCACAGCATTTCACCAACCCAAAGAAACAGGTTGGGCTGTCACAATGCAGCCGAGACAAATCTGCTCGGACTCCACAAGAACAGCTCCGGTTTGGGCTGCAGCGCCAGAACTGGTGTTGCTTGTCAGTGAAGCACACAGACGGAGTGTTTGTCGTGACACTGCGGTGCCCCCTGGTTCTGTGAGTACTCTTCTGGAAATCTGGTGCTTTCGGCTGGCTGTCCTGTAAATGTCAGCCCAAGTGCCATGCGGCGATCATGAGGCAGTGTGTGATTTTTGCCATGCATCGGTGTCTGAGAAACCACTTTTTCCTTTTAGTTAGACAAGGAAATAGCTGTGGCTGAAGTCGGTATGTCCAGATTTCTTAATGGGTAGTTGTAGGGAATAACTAGTACTTTCTTTAGTGCTTTCTTTGCCAGCTATGCCCTAGTGAAAAGTATGGTAAAATCCTTCTGTGCTGCATTAATAAATAACAGGTATTGCCTGGGCTGCTAGCTGCTGTAGGTAAATCTGGGCACTTGTGGCTGGCAAGGGTGAAGTCCAGCTTGCTGATCACTGAGTCTCACCATAATCACTGTTTCTCCCTGTGCTCAGCGGCGCGAAGCCTCAGCCCGTGATAGACAGCCCATACCTGTGCCTGGCCTAGGCCTAGGAGACCTGAGGTCTTTTCTTGATAGTTATCTTCCAGGAACCAGAACTAATACCAAAGGGGGCATCTGTAGAGGCATCTATTTTACCTCCTCGGAAAAAGCTTGCCCTAAAACTTCCAAAATTCCGCTTTGGGAAAGACCTAGTGTATTTTAAATGTTCAGGACGGAAAAAGAGAGGGGGAAAGGAACAGGGAGAGACAACCCCTAACGAGCTTCGAATAACTCAGTCATTATTGGCTTTTGTGGCTGCGTTTTTCAAGCTCTCCTGTCAGAGTTATGCCAGTAATTAAATATCTGATGAAGGATGGATATGCAACTGGATTTCCCACATCCTTGGTGAGGTCTGAGCAATCAGGGTCTTGAAATAAACATTTGGCTGAAAAATTCCTCAGTACCCTAAACTGAACCTACTTATCTCCTGTGCTGAGGCTGAGGTCTGCAAGTAATTTTATCGCGTACAAAAAGTATTTCCAGTTAAAAGTTGTTGTTCAGTGTCACTGTGTTCTCCCTTATTTCTGGATTACCATGATGCCACATACCTGTCTTTTCTCCTGCAAGATGCCAGTTAATCTTTTTGCTTCTGCAACTATTCCTGAAAAGGAATACATACTTAAAAAGCAGCATACGCTACCTGTACCACTTGGCATGCCACTGAATTGCAGCACTTCTTAGCTTTAAAGCTGTATCTCTCGAGGGGTATTGGGAAGGTAAAGAAACCGAATTCCTGGCCTGTAGCAGAGATTTATGTGGATAAATATTATATTTCTCTGTGGGTCTGTTGATTTCTTTCAAAAAAATAAATGGGGGGGGGGGGGGGGGAACAATCTTTTTTTGTTTGTTTGCACTACAGAGTTTATATTTATGTCTGTGAAAATCTTTATAGGGCACACAATAGCGACTGTATTTTCAAAATATCCCTAAGGCACAGATGTTTACAGAGAGCAGATGGAAGTCTGGTTGATGAGTCCGCCAGCCTTCAGGAGAAAGCTCCAGTGCTGTGCTCAGGCCTCATCCACTTTGAGACAGGGCAGCTTGCTTTGTGCCAGCAGGGTATATTCTAAGGAGCAATAACGGGCCTCAGATGCAGAGAGCTGTGGGCATTAAAAGGAGCGTCATGTCCTTTGTGGCAAGTTGTTTTTGTTTTTTTTTCTGTCATCCAGCACACCTCCTGTCTGTTCCTCCATGTAGGAAGTGTCTGACTTTGTTGTCC
The DNA here is from genome assembly GCF_964211835.1 of Anser anser. Lineage (NCBI taxonomy): Eukaryota > Metazoa > Chordata > Aves > Anseriformes > Anatidae > Anser > Anser anser. The sequence goes on along the minus strand of NC_139724.1, from coordinate 47,519,095 downwards.
TCTTCTTTAGTTTTGTTTAAATCTCATCCCAGTCTTGGTGCTCTCTGAATTTCCTGGTGTCTCCCTGCCTCCTTTTCCCCTCTCACTCCCAGACGCTTCCCAGGAGCTCTCAGAACTGGGCATTCCTCTGGGAAGCCCCATAACACCTCCTTGTGTTGTGCTTTCCATGGGAACCAGACCCTCCAAGGTCAAGGCCCCCTCGTGCGCTCCCTGATGCCGAGCTGCGGCAGGGGTGATGCAGTGTCCTTTTGTTGCAGCCCTCCCTGGCTGCAGAGCTTGCGGCTTGGGTCACGGCAGCCACCCGGCGCAGTGCTCGCAGCTTTTCTCCTTCCCTTTTATCCTGGGCTTAATGGCCAAGTGGCAGGGAGTTCCCATGCTTTTTCCAAGTGAGCCCACTGGGGCTTGTTGAGTGCAATCTGAGTCTCCCAGCCCCAGTAAATTCTTTTGGTGCTTTTCCAGGGGCTGCAGTGTGAGAGCAATTTAAGGAAATAATGTAATGCACTGCTATAGTAAAGATACCATCCATCTGCACATGATGACAACTTAACTGCAGGTACTGTATGGGTCCCCCAGGTTATATTTATTATGTCTCTGAAAATGACCACGAGCTAGGAAAGTGACTTAATTCCTTTCACTGATACGGCATTTTTGGAGGACATGTTTTTCCCTTACTACAAGCCTTAAATAGGCTATCCCCCCTCCTGCCGGCCCCCTTTCTTGATTAATGCCTGGAGACCGTGGATTTAGAATGACATTCCAGGCTGATCTAGTAACAAGGTTTGGATGTGAAAGCTGCAAGCGTCGAGCCAAGCTGGAGTCCTTGCTATGCCAGAAATGCATTGTTTCAGCGCTCTGTCTGGGTAGTGCACCTGCGCCTACACACTGGAGCTGCCACCGAGGAAACCTTCCTGCAGACCTGCTTCTCATTACATTCCCAGATCAAAATGTTCTTTGTAATGACATGGTATCTGGCCAGCTCCCTCTCCTGTGCTGGTATACCCTGAGGTTTGCGGTATACTGATACCACACTCTCCAAGATGTTCAAAAGCTCGGATAAACATTTGGTAATATGGATTTATGGCCTTCTCCGCACAGGCAGATCACACATGTTGTAACCACACTGAAAATATTTCCTGAAGAACAGCAGGAGTAGGGCTGGGAGAAACATGGGCTAGCAGTTAAGGTGGGGAAGGAAAGGTAATTCTTCTGTTCTTAATGCTCCCAGGAGTTAATCAAAACCGCTCAAAACACGTAGCAGAGTTAGGCAAGGAGAGACACATTCTGTTGGAAGAGAACGTTCGAAAGATTTCTCACATCATACAATCCCACATCTTATGATGTTATGACATATAATCCCGATGTTTTCAGCGTGAAACTGATAGAGAAAAGTCAGAATTTTCACAATTGATACTTCATGTGGCAAACCCACAAATGATTAATCAGACCTCTCAGGTAAGCAGACAATGTCTTGATAACGAGCAGTGAGGCAGGGATAAAGGGTGAGCGTGCTAGTTTTGATCTGTGATTTCCTGTGTGGCTTCAGACCTACGTGTTTGAGAGGAGAGGCACAGTCTAAACGTGCCACTGCTGCATTTGTCTCATGGGCATTGCCTACGATGACCCCATGGACAGATGGGGAAGGATGGACAGAGCACCGTGGTGGGGGCCTTAGCCATGGAAGTCCCCTCCCTCATCGGCAGGCGCGGGGACAGGGACATCCTTGAGCCGACAGTGGGACATGGGGACACCTGGGGCTGAGACAGGGTTTGGTCACAGTCAGCTGGGGCCACTGCTGCTCCGGGCTGCAATTCGCCAGGGCGCCTGCAGTTTCCCCTGAGAGCCTTTGCGTGTGTTCTGTGGGTGGGTGTTGGTAGGATTCTGTCTGTAACTGTACGGTGATTTTCCACTATGCTCACATTTGCATTTAAATATGGATACGTGCCTGGAAAAGCGTGCACATCAAGAGATGCGTGTGGCAGTGGTTATTGTAAAATGAAAGTTTTACAGAAAAAAAAAAAGCGAAGCATAGCATGGATTACATTGTGCTCTGGACTTGTGAAATTCTGTCTTGAAGAGGACTGGTAAAAATTCTTAAAACACGTGTAAGAGGCAGGAGTTGTAGCATATAGCTCTGGTTGAGTGCATAGGAACCTGAATGTATTGTCAAATTCCAGTTGAGAGTAACCCTTTTTCTTGCTGTTGGACATGACGATATTCTGTTCTATATACAGCACAAACATAATTCCAGTACTCTAAAATATTCAACTCCATGGAGCAGATGTGGAAAAACAATGATTACATCAGTTATAAATCATAATATTTGAGAATCTAGCTCAAAACATTAAGGAGGGGAACAACTTATCTATCCTTTTTAATTTTAAACTGCTAGAAGGTAATTAATCTGCTATAAATCAATTTTTTCCACTGTAAAACCATTGTGCTGTTGCGGTGTTTTGGGGAACAATTAATCTTTTTTTTTTTTTTTTTTTTCCATATGTACACCCCACGTATACTGTCTTCAAGGAGAGATGTTCCTTGAACACTTTTTTTTTTTTTAAATCATTGTTTTGCCAAGTTCTGGTCTCTCTCTTTTGTCTATCACAGTTTGTAACATAGCTGCCTGTTCTGCTTGGCAGGAGAATGCAACATCATTGTAACCTTTTGGCTATTCCCCTTGTCGCTTAATCCCCTTTTGTGTTGGATGACAGTTTTTGTGTTTTCTTGCGGTCTTACAAATGTCGTTACCTACCTGTTAGTTAAAATCAAAATAATCTTACTGTAGCTCTCAAGGAACTTTATGGACATGTTATTTTGAGAAGTACGGAAAAGCCTTTGCTGTCCCTGTTTTTATGCTGTGGAACAAACTACAAATACTTGCACAAGACTTCTTGCATTGCTTCCACGTGAGAGAGAACTTCCCAGATTTGCAAAAAGGCCATTCTGAATATTCTTTTATAAAGGAAGAAAAATGCTTTGGTCAAAAAGGCAAAGAGGAGGGTTTTATGCATGTTACGTGCAGACTTGTAAGCAGCATTTCAGGCTGCTCTCACTGAACCTTTGTCCTCGACCTGACTGAGACCAAGGCTGTTTCATTTTTTATTTTCTTTCTCTTAGAATTGCAGTCTTTTCCAAACGCGAAAGCATTTTGGCCTTGGAGGACTCACAGGAGATGGGATTCACTCCTGTTCTCTGAATGGTGTAAAACCAATCCGCTCTGTTCTTTAGAGTGTTTCTTAAAAAATGGAAAAGTGATAAACATGGGACAAAAATTAAAAATATCAATCTTTTTATATTATCAAACTGATGAGGGAACAGAGCCAGTCTCCAGGAAATATTCATCTACACTTCAGGCTTAACATGACATTTCCTTCTCCTTATTGCTATGCTAATGTTTTCCCTAGTAATTACTATATCTTTCTTGCCACGTTTGGGCAAGTTCAAACCATTGGCTTGATGCTCCCCACTTACAATGCTTTCATTTTGAAGTAACACTAAAAATGATGTCTTTTGACCTGTGAAAATCGTCCATACGTTATTGGAGAACTGGGATCGTTATTCCTGTTTTTTTTTCTATCTCTGGTTTTTGATCGTTGCACTTATATATAAATTCTGTCAAGTCTGTTTTCCTAACAGTGCTGCTGTTTGACACTGACCCGTGTCTCAGCTAGATGCCTCAGAGCCAATTTGCCATTGTTGTAACATTAATGAAATTTTCAGATTTTATTTCCTATATCCATCAGTTAAATTGTTCTTTTTTTTTTTTTTCCATGAGCATTAGTAGCCATCTATGATGATAATTGCCATTTTATTTTTCAACAAATATGTTTAAAGTTTTGTTTTTCAGGAAACTGTAAGCATCAGCAGTATGCGGGAGACTGTAGGGAAAGAACTTTCCATCATCTTTTGACGTTGTGTCAGACCTTAACGAGGAGCTGTGCAGCACAGCAGCCCTGGGAGAAGATGTCCCCTTGATTCCAGGGGGATTAGGTTTACAGCCTCAACATGAGCCAATTTGATGCTATCAGATGCAGTAGGTTTTTGAAGCAAACTGCTTCAAACTTGAAGCAAAACTGGAAACTGAAACTGATTTTTTTGTTATAACTTATCATTATCTTCTGATGTCTAATTCTAGGGTGAATATCTCCTGTAAAATATACGATTTTACAGAGTTCCAAGCTGATGCTCTGTCAGAAAGTTAGTGAAATTAAGCAGTAAACGATTTTGAAAGTCAACATAGTCACATAGCAATGTCCAATTAAAGCTGTGTAGGATTTGGGGCATCTTAGCCATCTAGTACCACTGTTCTCTTTGTATTGAATGATTTTCGTAGTTTCAGATTTTCAGTATTATGATACCCTCAATCCTATATATTTGTACATTTTGATGGACATATGCAAAAAGAGTCAAGCACACCTCTTCTGTGCTCTGTGAGTAGAAGGGTAAGCAGTTCATGAATATAAGCAAGAAAAACATTGCTTCTAATTTGTAGCTTTCTGAGGAGGTTGTTGTGGTTCTTCTTTATCTGTAGTATGGCAGTAATATCCTCTCTACATCTGTATATTGAAGGTGAGCAAGGAGAGTGATTCCCACTGCTTTAGCTTGTTCAGTTGGCCTGTTCTTTAAGGAGCTGAGGATTATGTAGTCTTTGAAACTACCTTGTTAGGCATACACCTTCTGGGTATCTGATTCCTCAAACCTTACAGAAATGTGTAACATTCATGCTGCCAGGTGTTTATCTAAGATGTCTTTTTTGGAACAGATTTGAAAAGTATAGCCTCAGTAGTCAAAAGTATTGGTTTTATCCTGTTGGGAGTATGTGCTCTCATTCTTTGTAAGGAGTTGTACATTCTTTGTTCGCTTTCTGTGATTCAGATAACCTCAGGTGGTTTGCAGCTAATGTGAGTAACAGTTACCAAGGCCAGCTCACTCACTCTGTGGCTCTTTTTACTGGCTCCCTCCCTCCTCCACATCAGGTCCCTGATCTGTCCCCTCACCTGCAAGACCCAGCAGATGCTTTCAGACCACTTGCCCTGTTTATTCACGTACCCAGCAGCCTTCATACACATGAAGTTCTCCTGCAGCTTAAGTCTCTTTTTCCTTCTTCTCTCACTGCCTATTGGAACACGTACACCCTCTTCCAATTCATACAGCCTCTTCCTGGAATGGTTTTTCCAACCCAAGCATATGCACAGCTTGCAGTGCGCTGTGTAGTCCCATTGTATTCAATGTGTTTAATGTAGTTTTGGGAACTGGGGCCTATATCCTTTTTATCCCTCCAGATTTCAAAGAGGTTCTGGTTATAGACTGTTTCTCATTTTAATGTGACAGTAGATGACAGCATTTGACTATCTAGTTCTGCATGTGTGTCTCATGTGCTTGCGCTTTGCAGTCAGATTACAAACTATGGCTCAATTGTGGAGAAGAGATAAGGAATGTGAATACTCTTTATGCCATTTTGCTTTATTCGTATCACAGCTCTGCCGCCTTGTTTGCACTGAAATATAAAGGTTGCCTGCCTGATCTGCCTGATGCCCTGTCATATCTTTCCTCTGTTGCTAAATGTACATTTAAATTAATTGTGTCAGACTCCCAGATTAATAGTATGTGTTTTGAAAACATTAAAAAAAAAAGTGTTCTCAATCATTAAGTGGATTTGAGCCACTCAAACTATATGTTGATGTACATCACACCAATAGTGGAAATGTGTTTACTAATGAGTTTTATCAAACCTTTAGTAGCAAAGAAACCAGACAGTGCCTTTTTCTGTACCAAACACTCAACTGTAAGAAACTTAACTGATCATACAAAGGCTGGTGATGGCAAGAGTGAGGTGCCTGAAGTTAAACCTTGTTTTTTAGGTAACTAAATAAGTAGTGCTTTTAAAAAAAAATTGTTTTTACATTATAGGCCGTTAGTAACTGTCCCTAGATTTAGCAGCACCCTGGGTGCTTTGGTCCAACTGAATCCTGGCAAAACTCATCACTTAACTAGTATTGGCGAGCTGGAAACTGCAAAACCCACGTCCCAGCAATCTGCAGCAATTTTTGCATCCTGAAGCCAGGGTTTGTAATCCAGAGCTTTTCTCAGGCTGTGTTTCCTAACAGCCCTTTGGATCTAGTCAGCTTAAGAGAGACTCTCCCAAAGAGCTTTTTCCTCAAGGCAGGTTTGCCCTTTCCTGAAAAGCTGGCATTTTTGCCACTATTTACGATTGAAATTAGTGATGCATTCTAAGCTCTCCTGTTCCTGCGTGTTTAAAAGCTGAGGTCACTGGGATGCAGATAAAGTCCTGAGGGTATGGCAGAAAGGTGGAAGGGGGTGCAGGAGGCAATTGTAGAGCAATATTTTGAAAAGGTGCCTAAAGAGTAAAGAACTCTATTCAGAATGTGTGTGTAGTTGTCCAAGTTTGGAGGATATGAGACTTGTTATGCAGCAGCTTGCAGAAGGCAGCAGCACAGCTGGTGCCCTACCTCCCAAGTGCCCGAGCTGCCCCCAGCGATTTCAGTCTTCTGGACTGAGGTGCGGGGGGAACCGAGCTCTCCCTGAGGGCTGGGATCTTCAGCGTGCTGTTGTCCAGTGCTGGCAGTGAAGGTGCATCTGGATGTCACCAGGTCACTTGGAAACTGCAGCTTCATTCAGCAGATGGGTTGCTCTGAGGTTTCCCTTGGTCCCCAGGCCATTGGGATTTCAAAGGGTTTGCATTAGTGAGGCCTGGGAAGAAGGAAAGAATGCTTCCCAAGCCCTGAAGGTTGGCTGTCTCCCCTGGCTTTACCTCACACCACTAAACTAAAATACTAGGGGGGTGGAAAAAGCATTGATTTTTCATAAGAGTATTATTTTTCATCAGTTCGGCTAATAATCAGAAGTTTTAGCACATGGTTTTATAGATGAATTCTTTCTGGACTCAACTCTTTGCCTAAGGAGATTACAGTTGGAAAGGAAGAAGACCCCTTGAAAGAAACCACAGGAAGAAAGACAGAGATACATGCATATATTAAGCATGCTTTGAACACATGCCTTTCGAAAAATCCATCATTTCATCTCAGACGCTTAATCAAACTTTGATCAAGAAGGTAATTTATGGATGTTAAACCTGCTTCCTTCAAAAGGGAAAACGTTAGAGTAGCTGGCCCAGCTCCACAAATGCATGTATCCGAATCGATATGCAATAATAATTTGACATTTATTTCTCTAACTCGCCTTCCTGTCTAGTTGTTATTTAGTTCCTCCAGACTTTCCTGCTCATCTTGGCTTATCATGACTCTGATTCTACAAAGCACTTAAGTATTGTTTTCAGTGCAACTTGGGCATACATCTAAAGATGCTGTTTTTAGAAGTGTTACTGAGGAAGACAGGTGCCATGGGGGATTTTCAAAACCCCATGGAAGCTCCCTGCGGTGCACACCACCTACTACAAGAAACCATCAGGCAAGAAACTGTCAGGCTTTGGAAATCTGTCTTGGCATTTACCTGCATCTTTGGCACCTGAAGAAACTAGCTGAATGATGGAACAAGGCTTCAGTTGTTCATCATACTCCGGCTTTTCGTTAAGGGAAGATGAAAGCTTGTAAGTGAACCTACGTGACAATCAGACAAATGTTCAGCTGTGAAATATTCATCATTTCTATGTCAGCCTTAGAAACTCACCTCAGATAATTAGTCCAAACCTTTCCCTTAGACTTGATTATTTGCTGAGAAAGATTGTTATCACTTCTGCCATCTCACTGCTGGTAATTAGGTACTCCTTTGTCTACTGTGGTGAGGAACTGGATTCACTAAGTCCATAGTGAATGAACTTGAAGTCCCCTGTTCTCCAGAGCCACCTTCAGAATCTCAGCTGGCCACAGCACGTGGTGTGGAAGTGGGACAGAGTGACCCATGCATGCATGTTTTGCATACATTGTTTTTTTGTTTGTGTTCTGTTTAACACTAAGGCCTGTCTATGAGGGAAACTTTTAGGACAGATATTCTTATATGGTGGTGGTTGGTGGCTTTTTTGCTCCCATCTCAAAATGTTTTGAAAAGGCACATTAGGGAAAAAAGAAGAAAAAAAAACCTTTCCTGGGTGGCTGACTTTAATGCAATCACTGTTACTGGTACACAGAAGAACAAGGACTTGGGTTTTGTATGTTGATCTGTCAGTTATATGCAACTTCCAACAGGCCTTCAGTGATTATTAATTGCACAATATGTATAAGCTATTCATCCTGTTGTTCTTTCAACAATTACATGCCTCTTTTTTATCTTCTTCAGTGTAGCTTCAAGATAAAACTTTTTCTTTTCTTTGGCCATAAATCCTAATGTGTTGGGTGGTTTTATTCTTTTAAAGATGGAGAGAACTAATAAGATAATAAATTCTGAGTGATTACTGCACAGCTTCTGGATCTGACAGTAGTTTCATCATTTCTTGGGATCGAGCCTATAACCCTGAGGACTTGAATTTCTTCTCCTTTTATTGCTTTTATTTCTTTTCTTCTTCTTAGCCTTCATCCTGAAATGCAAAATCCATACACAGCTGAAGTTCAAACAATGCTGTGAGTACTGAGCAGATTTCTTGTAAAACATCTTGGCTACCAGAAATATTTTGAAGAGCTCCAATGCTGGGAATGTCTGCTAACATCCACTGAAAGCAATAGCACCTGGACCTACGCCTTGGAGCATGATGCCAGTGACAGCGAGCCAGGGTGCGTTACAGAAAGGATGACCCGAGTGCAGCTCAGGCGCCAGGCATGCTTCAGTTCAGACCATTGTGCCCTGCAGCCACCTGTGCCTTCCTGCCAGCACTGAAGGCTGCTTACTGTAAGCTGAGCAGGCTGAGGGCTACAGCCTCGCCGTAGGCTGCTGCTGGAGGTGGGGTGTTGCATACCTGGGACACAGAGGTGGAAAAAGCCCCCGTTGTCAGTGGTGAAAAAAAGGATGTCAGTCTTGCAAGCCTCTGCTTGGATTTCTGAGACTCAGGACTCTCAGAATTGGGAATGAGTTTAAGAGATGGAGCTACACAGCTAATGGGTTCCCATGCAGCTCATGTTTTCTGTCAGAGGAAAGACTCGTTTTGTTATGTTACCTATTTGCACAGAAGAATATAGCAGTATACAGCCTGGGAGAATCACTTCTGTAAACTCCAGCGTATGGCAACAGTCCAGTGTCTGGAGGTATGTTATAGATACATGCAGGAACAGTTGTCAGTGGAAGTTCTGCCAGAGTTTGAGGAAACCATTTCCGAGTTCTGAAACAGTGTCTGAATTACATGGGTCATCCCAGAAAGGCAGTGACATAGTCTCTGGGTTATTTTCGTAATTTTTAAAATGTAGGTAGTGATCTCTCTTGTTTAATTTCCTAATTCTACTTGTCAGTCCAAACTCAACAAAGGAAAGGAAATCTTTTGCACTCAAAAGTACATTTAGGCAACAATATGCTCTGTCTTATCAATGACGAATTGTTAAAATCCATATTTCTTGTCCTGGAAGCAAACATAGTGTTCTTGTGTTCCCTGCTGAATGTAGAAACATTTCTTTGCACTTGTTCAGGTCCCAGGAAGAATGGTTGTGCCCAGAGATGAGGAGAGCTTGGGAAGAATTTGGAAATGAAAAGTTCATGTAACAGTCAGGATTTTGGTGACTTTAATGACATCCTTCTGAGGGAGCAAACCTGATGCATGCAAACAGATTATAAGGACTGAAATTTATCAAACCTTTAGGTTTGATAGAAGGTGAAGTGCAATGGCTTGCGGCATAACAGGATGACAAGATAGAGTGGGCAGGTTGCAAGATAGCAGAGATGCATGGGATTATCATCTGGATCCTATTGCTGTATGTAAATCATGTTTTTTACGCCATGCAGTAAAAAAGGGGAGTCAAGCTCTGTGAGACATTTTCAAACTCTTGCTATTCATAAGCTTCCTTGCCGTGGAGTAGATGTGATCCCAGTGACTCGCAGGGGTGCACTGGCTGTTGCCCTGTGCTGGTTGAACACGCCGGGTGAGCTGCTGACCTCTGCTGAGTGGGATTACAGGGTTGCTGCTGCTGCCTGGGAGAGATTGGAAGGTGAGGCCATGTTTGGGACCTGCGCGGAGAAGGTGCTGGTGCTGGCCGCAGAGTGCTGCTGCAGGAGCTGTCCAGAAGCTGCACCTCTGCTAGGTCAGCGCTGGCTGGCACAGTGCCCGTGCCTGGAACCAAGATATCTGCTGCCCCCAGTGCTGATGTGGCTGTTTGCCAAGGTTGGTAATGAGATGCAGGGAACTGCACGGCTAAAGGCAAGGCCAAAAAGATTCTTTCTGGCATGGCAGTTCTGAGCTGGGAAGCCTGTCACAGATTAGAGGCAGAGGACCCCATTACCCCCTGTGCCAGTAGCATAAACAGGATTTGTCAGGCAGTATCTGCCGTGGTGACCGCTGCTTTGTAACTGCAGACACAGCAGGAAGTGCTGTGCTTTTTCACTGACTACAAGAAACCAAGGCATGAACAGGTCCTACGGACCAGACGTTCATTTCTCCAATTGTATACAAGAGTTCATTGGAGTAACTCTTGATGTACAACCAGTTTGGAAGATTGGCCATGTGAGTTTAGCTAAGTGTTAGCAGGTTTTAATCCAATACTGACAATATAGCGTGTCAGCAGGAAAAGAAACCACCAAAACTAGCTGCTGTGCACAGTAGCTGTGGACAAATCAAACTGCCTTGGTTTCCCAAAGTACTATAACAAATCTCACCCTACCTCAGCAATTGTTTGGTAAATGCAATTATTTCAATCCAAGCTGCTTTGAGATGAAAAGGGAAAGCAATATTGGACATCTTAAAATTTCTTAGGTGGAAAAAGTAGCTTGTTCTTGTGTAACCAGAGGTCTGTGACATGCATCTTATTACAAAACCATGGTTGGCATGGAGTCAGGCATGTGTGCTGTATTACAGTGTCATGTCCCACTGAGGCATTGACCTTGTTCACACCAGAAAGCTCTGGAAGGACTGACAGACCAAATCCCATCCAAGTATGTTGCTACTTTGTCGTGTTTGGCACCACGCAGGATGCCAGTTTTCAGCCTTACTGGGAAGATTAGCAGTGCACTCCTTCTGGAGGGCAGAAAGGAGGAGGATATCAGGGTAAAGGAGTTGCTGCCTTGTTTTATTTCCATTTCTGCTCTTCTTTGTTGTCCTGCATCCCCCTATAACCCTTGTCTGCAGCCTTCTGCTGCTGCCCAACTACAGAGAGCTGGTCTGTAAATTACCAGGAGGGGGTCTGGAGCCAGATAGTTTGCATCGCAAATTCATAGAACCACAAACTGAAAAAAGTTGTTGAGCCATCATTGTTTATAATTAGTTTTTGACTGAAGTCCCAGTCTGCTATAGGGAATGGTTTTATCTTAGTGTATGTGTGGGTGGGAAGAGAACTGAAACAAGGAACCAATCCTTATCCTGAGGGGAAGAAAGAGCTGGGTAGTATAACTTAACCCCATGGGATCAAAGGTGGGCCAACACAGACATAAACACCTTTGCACTATGTTCTCGCTCCCTGATTTTGCTGATTTAAATAGTAAATACTAAGCTGGGACAACAAAGCACTTACCCTGGAGACACACACCTTCTTTTCTTTTGGTCAGATGGTGATTGGCAACCCTTGGTCTGTTCTGTGTCTAAAACCCTCTCCAGTCTGTCCAGGCCTGATGCACCAAGCATTGTACTTCCACCCCTACAATAAGGCTATGTAAGTCCTTTCTCCATCACAGCTGGTTTCCCACTACAGACTAAGGGGAGAAAAAGGGGACCTTTTCTTGCCTGGGATTTGGCTGTGGCAAAACAGTTGGGCAGCTCCCTGAATGTGAGCAGCCGCAGGACTCCCACCAAAGCATCCCATCTCCTGGCTAGGGCTGGCAGCTGGGGTTCTTCACCGCTTTGCCTTCAGCACACGTGTCCCAGGGAAAAATCTTCGCTGTTTGCTGTGCCCTGGCTCCCCCAGCCACTGATGAGCTGTAATAAAGCCTGCTTTACATCTCGCAAGAATGTCAAGTGGTTTAATGCGTGTTTACAGAAGGACCCAGAGATTTTTGGATGAAAGACATTGTGTAAGCACCATGTGGTTTGATGTGCTGCCATCTTGGTACCCAAAGGATAACTTTAAGGATACAAAAACCTGTATTCATATTCTTGTGTTTTGGGAGGGCATTTGCCTGTCTGCAGAACGAAAATCTGCTCAGACCAGAAATTAGCTAATGAATGAAAAAAAAAAAAAACAAGGCTTGCATATTTGTCTGTATTCCCAAACAGTGTGCTACTTGTTCTATACCACTGCACCAACAAGTCATTGTTTAAAAAAAAAAAAATGTACTCCACATGCTTAAGTGCCGTGCTGAGAACTGCTACATTTGTTCCAAAACACATGGAAATCAAACAAAATAGTAATAGAAAAAATGCACACTGCAAATTTTGTCTTTGGCTTTTGAACCTGTTCATCTGATACCATGTTTTCATCTGAGGATAATTTAAATATTTAAAGCCCCATGTAGTTCTGCTAATAAAATCAGTTTGGTTAGATTGGGATTATAGCAACTCATAAATAGGGCTTCCTACCGAAGTTTGTTTTAGAATTTATTCTACAGAAAGAAATAAGGATGAGATGAGATTGCCTAGCTCCCTATTTCCACTCTCCTTTTATATCAACATCCTCCTGGTAGAATGCATTGAGTCCGACGACCAAGTTTCACCATAACATTAACTGGCAGGGGAGAGGCTGCTCCAGAGAAGCCTTCTCCAATCCCTTGTTCCTCTGATCAAAATTCTTCTGATCTCCTGGCTAGACGCATTTCCATCTTTCATGTATTGCTTTGACCTTACTGTAATGCTGCCCTCTAGCAGCAGTAGCCCTTAACATCTTGCCAGCTGAAGCTGGGTGCAAGGATTACTTGAATCTTGATGTCATCACTTGCGTCAGTTCTCAGTGAAAAACCTGAGTAAAGGAATGCAGGGGGAAATTCCTTTCTGTGGCCAGACACCTCCAAAGTCGTCCTCATAGCAGCAGCCTCCAGGTTATCTGTTGCTCTTTGTTTTAGAGGACACGGGAATGCCAGGCAGTGCAGGGTGCAGCACTCCCACATGCGCATGTGTGGGAAGGGCACCGGAGAGTTGCGCAGGGCATTGCCCCGTTCTCTTACTCATCAGTACAGAGTTCTGAGGGTTTCACCTCATTTTGCCGGTGGCCTGTGGGTTCCTCTCGAGCATCTAAGCATGTGACAGAAACTAATTTGTCATTGCGCAGGAGTCCCCAACAAAACTGCTTGTGTTAGACGTTTATTCCCCAGCATACAGCCTGTCTGAGCCCTGATCTTGTCTTCACTGGACATCCAAAGTTCCCAGTGACTTGAATGTGGAAGTATTGTAGGAGTAGTGTTGGAAACTTGGCAAAATGCAGGAAGTTATTATCTGGTAGCTAATTGACTGTTTCCTCCTTCAGACGTTTAATTTCATTTTAATGACTGTGGGGAAGTCTTTGCAGAGAGACATTTCCCCCCACCTCCTTAGCTAATGTAGAGCAAATCCTTCCTAATCTGGTAGTGGTTTTCCAGCAGAACAACCTCTATTTGTGCAATTGGTCTTGTTAACAGAGTTGTGTCCCAGGGGAGACAGGAAAGATGCATGGATGAAATGATGTAACTGAGTAGAGAGTGAAAAGAATTTGCGCAAATAATTTGTATATAATTCTTTCCATAATCTTAGATTTACACAGTGAAAAAATCTAACTGCTTAACGTGGGGACTCGAGAACATAAAATAATTCTATAGAGAATGAACTAATTTGACCAACTACTGTGTTAAAGCAAAACAGTTATTACCACTAAGCTGAACACGAATTATGTCCACCCACCTTTTGCTCATTTTTTGCAGACATCCAAGTGTTAGTCTGCACAGAGTTCCAGAGGGTGGATCCTACTTGCATTAACCTACTGCCTCAAGGACATAGGTTTGTGCTGAGCACACCTCTAAGTCCATTTTACGTTACCTGGCTGTAATCCAGGGCCATTGACTTCAGTGGCAAATCAACCCCTGACTTCACTGATGCCAGGATGAATTCCACAAGGGTGCTGTAAATTCCTCTCTGTGTCATTGTACATTGGTCTGTTTCTACCAGAGGTATTCAGGATGTAAAAAGGCTCGGTATTATATGTAACAGCGAGGCCTACCTTTTTACAGTCTTTCAGAGTGAGGAAGAATTCAAGGCACTTTTAAAGCTCTCTCTAGCTGGAATGGAATATCCTCGCAGAAGGCACTAGAATAAAAGGCACTGAATATTCCAAGTTTCTCGAATCCTCCCTATACCCAGAGTGATTTCCTGACTTATTCCCATCTCCACCTCCTTTTGTGAAAGACATGCGTGTCTGACCAGTAGCGGAAATGTAATGTGCCGTTTCAGTGATCAAATGAGTATCTCAGTGAGAGATGAGTAGCAGCATCATCACATCATGCAATCTGCAGTTACATCTGAAATTTTAAAAAATTACATATAAATAAGCAATAGCAATGAGTGTGTGAATTTCAGCCTGTTAGTTGGGTGTGTGCCAAGTACAAAACTCAAAAGGGCTGAGGCCAGGAGATAAAAATTTGGAGAAGTCAACACCCAGAACTGTGAGAAGTCTTGTGGACTTCCAGCACCTCCAACCTAGAACTAAGGCTGATTAGCTGCTGAAGTCATTTCGTGTCCATTTTGTATCTGACATAGTGAGCTGATGTTTCCTTCCTACTCTGTGTTTAGCACTGGACATGTCAGAAACTAGTGACCCAGTCCTTTTGATGGAGTGATTTGCTCTGGAATCAATCACAGACTGACGCCCACAGCTCTTCGGGGAGCAGGGATTTTCCCTGGGGAACTGAAGGTCAGCTCATCCTACCGTATCTGGCCCATGAGGAGACATCCACAAACTTGACTACCATAATTACATTAAAAACAAGAGAAAGAAAAACAGTAAGGCAGAAAGACAGTTACAGCGAGATCCAAAGGGGAAACTGTCGGTTCCCACATCTGGTTTGCAGATCTGTGGTGGTCCGGGAAGCACTTTCAGGTGGTCTCTAGAGCTGTTTCCGTCACAGTAGTAGTTCTCAAGCACTACCACTTCCCGCTAGTTATATCCTGGGTGCTGAATCTTTTAGTAACACTAGTACTGAATAGATGAGGAGACAGCTAGTGGCCTCAGTTTTGGTTTGCCAGAGATCAGATACATACGGCAACATTTGGACAGGTTTTCTAATATGCAGTAGACCTGCACTTCTCAGTGAATGTTTGGCATTCAGAGGGGCTGTTGTGGAGTCAGAAACTACTCAACGTGAATGAGGAGGTCAGAATCTGCCCTTTAAGCTGGAAGAATGACATTCCTTAGAAGTACAGCATTTCTATTTCACATTTTCACAGCTTTTACAACTGGAATAAAAATGTTGTCTCTTCAAAGCCCAGCCCAAATTACAAAGTGATTGCAGAAAGTGCCTGTGGACTACTCTTCAAGAACAAAAGGGATGGGAAAATAATAAATGTGAATCCTGAGGTAAATGTCTTTTTTTGTAATATTCTGAATTTCCTTTATGCAATGGAGTTTGACTGCTAAACTGTTGAGTCTGATTGCAAATAGTGTCTTTATCAATATGCAGCTAATATTTCAGGCTTACCCAGACATGCTATTCCCTTGTTAACACAGCTGCTTTGGTCCCTGTAAGGATAACCTTCACTTACCGTGTTTACGACTGAGTATGTCTAGGCCTTTTCCTTGTAAAAGAAACCAGAAGTTGAATCGACTGATACAAGCGAAATGTCTTCAAAGCTGGGTTTCTCTTCTACCTTCTCCATTTCCTTGGCCTTTCTTCCAACCAGAACTAGAAACTATTGCCATCACTGCCAGGGCAGGTTGCACATTGGGGCTGTGTTCTATTAAGTGCCTTGCCTGGAAGTGTTGCAGAGGGGGAAACATTGGGAAAGTGAGCAGACAGAGGAGGAAAAGTAGGACTGGTTGGAAGATGTGAGGACTGGAGCATGGAATTATATCAGCAGGTACATCTGGTGTGGGAAGACACTGTGTTTTACTCAGAGGATCACACATGCCTCTATCTGAAAGGAAAAGCTGTTAAAACGTTGGCAAAGCAAACTGGGGCTGGTGGTCCCTATATTCACCTCCTCTTAAAAATCAAACCTCTGTTATGAAGCATGCCTGCAGGTGGGTAAAAGTAAATAAATATGGAGCTGCTTTGAAACAAAAGCTGCAGCTTGCAGCACCTGTAATATCCCAAATCCTGGCAGGGCCCACTGAATACCAGCAAATCCAGAAAGCAGAATCAGTTCCTCCATCTGAAGCACTGGCCATCTTGCACCCCAGCACTTTCGCAGAGGTGAACGGAAACCAGCAGAATTCCCAGTATGAACTATCATTACTCTTCTTCCTTAATACAAAAGATTTGGGAAGTCCTGAGGAAAGTGGTCCCATTTATTTTGTTCTTGTAGCAGATTGAGACTATCACAGTTGAATACAAACAAAGCAAATGCTCTCACATGCTGAAGTCATACCCAGACATCCCTTTCTCAGCCATAGGTGAAAGCTGATTAAATCATGACGTGTACTTGTATCTTTTCTGTTGAGAGCTGAATGGGTAATACCACTATAGACAGCTTCCTTCTGTAAGAAACCGACTGTGTTCATTTGGTGCTAACTGCACTTCTTTAAACTTTACAACTGAAGTTTTTGGACTATAGATTGAATGTGACAAACACACCCAGGATTTGGTTACTCTTAAAACCAACATGAACTAAGTTGGGCAATAATTTGTTTGGGTTTGTGCAGAACAGATCTAGCATGATGGTTTCTTTGATGTGCTTCCCATGAAAGATGGTCGCGTATGAATAGTAACAGTACAAAATATCAAATTATATGCATTTCAGAATAAGTGCATCGGTTTGTTAGAAATTCAAAAATGCCTACCTAAAAATGTGTTTGGTTGCATTGAAAGTGGGCCACCAATCTAACTTCCTGCAGCTGCAGAACATCTGTAACAAATAAGCAGCTCTTGACTGTCTACGTGAAAGATCCTCACATGCCAACAGCCACGCTAGGAAGCAATTGTGTTCCCCACAGGTTGCATGGCACGAACCTGTGACTACCCTAGAGATCCATCTGGTTTTGGCTTTTCTTTAGCACTCACTCAAGCAGACAAAGCTTTTGACAAAGTGCAGGCCAAACTGAAATGAGTAGGACTTTTCTCTTGTGCTGGTTTCAGCTTGACCAGACTTAGTGCCAGCTGCTTGATCTTTGCAACTGGACTTTCTCTTTGACCAGATAGATGATGGTCCAGTTGTTCCTACTTGCACTTAGCTAAAAGAACTTTATTACTCTCTTTCACAGAATCATCTAGGTTGGAAGAGACCTCCAAGACCATCTAGTCCAACCTCTGACCTAACACTAACAAGTCCTCCACTAAACCATATCACTAAGCTCGACATCTAAACGTCTCCCAAAGACTTCCAGGGATGGTGACACAACCACTTCCCTGGGCAGCCCATTCCAATGCCTAACAACCCTTTCGGTAAAGAAGTTCTTCCTAATATCCAACCTAAACCACCCCTGGCACAACTTTAACCCATTCCTCTTCATCCTGTCACCAGGCACATGGGAGAATAGACCAACCCCCACCTCGCTACAGCCTCCTTTAAGGTACCTGTAGAGAGTGATAAGGTCACCCCTGAGCCTCCTCTTCTCCAGGCTGAACAACCCCAGCTCCCTCAGCCGCTCCTTGTAAGACTTGTTCTCCAGACCCTTCACCAGCTTCATTGCCCTTCTCTGGACTCGCTCGAGCACCTCCATGTCCTTCTTGTAGCGAGGGGCCCAAAACTGAACACAGTACTCGAGGTGCGGCCTCACCAGAGCCAAGTACAGGGGGGCAATCACTTCCCTAGCCCTGCTGGCCACGCTGTTTCTTATGCAAGCCAGTGCAAGAGAGAGAAATAAGACTGCCTAGCACCTGAACATCAATTTCTATTGAGAAATCCCCATCCTCAAGCCTAGTTGCATTTATTGAACTTTATGTTCCAAGTGAACAAGCAGACTGATGAAATGACAGAAACATGCCTTGACTCTTCTGACTGCCTATCTGTAATATTCTCTGTTTCAGGTCTACCCAGGAGACAACACAACACGGACACCTGTTAAAACAGATCTCTGTTTCCATGTGGTTATCTACGACCATATCATCGGAAGAGGACCCTAAGGTCCCCTTTCCTCCCAATGATTCCTTTAGCTACTTTAAAGTCATTTGGAAGAAAAATAAACAGTTTAAAAAAAAAAACAAAGACCTTTACCTTGTGTTTAGGGGAAGAAAGGGAATTTTTGTGCTGGTTTAGAGCTGTTTTTTGCCTAGCTCAAGGGAAGTAACATGGAAAGAAGACTCCACACTGCTGTATAGTCCATGTATCTGGCCCCCTTGCTTTGCCCTCTGTGAAGTCCAACGGGGTGTGTGAATTGCAAAATCACCTAGAGGGAAGATAGGTTTGGAGCCAATGTTCCCACTACTACTGAGGCTGCAGGGTGACCAGGACAGATGGAGGTGCTGCATTCTTGTCTGGAGTAAAGAAGAAGCTACTGTCCTGTAGTTCCCCAACAATGAGGTATTTTAAATTCCTCCTGGGAGTCCCTTTTTCAGGGAGACCTGGACTTGTGTTGAGCAGCTAACACCATTAAATATGGACCAAGTCATTCACATGGTAGTGGAGGGAAATCACTCCACTAGACTGGTAAATATAAAGAAATCTGCAGCACTTTGATGAGTGTCTCCTTGAAGGCCACTTTTCATCCATTTCTGCTATTGCTGCTGTTCTAGTACCAGCATGCCAGAAGTTCAGGCAGCAGTGCAATGGCCCAAGGGACTCTCTTACCTTCCCAGGGCACTTGGGTACGTTGCCCATACTTACATGACCCAGCTGGTAGAACCACCAATGTAGCTGTCTGCTTACTGGAAAATGGCACAAAGCTCAGTGGCAGAAAGAACTTGCAGGAAACAAAAGAAATAATTACAGAGAAAAGAAGGATGTGGAGGTGAAAGCAGAGGAAACAAAGGCAGAAAGGCAGCCTCTGGATAAAATTCCCTGTACCTTGTTGTTTGAAGGACTGGATGATTTTCATGATCTTTGCTGGCCTTAGCACTTTGAATTTGTGAAAAGGACAAGGGAGGGAACCAGACAAGAAAAAAAGATGGTAGCAATGCTGCTAGGCTTACCATAGGGTGGGGTTTATCTACCAGCCTCATCACAAGCATGTTCCCTTTGGAAAAGGCTGAGAGCCTTGGTCTTAGCAGTTGGCGCATTAAAGATCCCTTTACTGCAAGGAAAGGGAGTGTTCCAACAATTACAAAGTGAAAGTTGTTACTTCAAAGCTGCAATAATTTGGGAGAGACTTAGAAGCCTTGTTTTCTTTCCCATAAAACTTTCAATGTTATGAACTTCTGCCATTTCCCAAATATAATAAAATCTTTTACTGTAACGTCTTGCTTTTACACAGAGCGCTCCGTCCCGTAGCACCCTGACAGGCTGGAGGTTGGCGTGCTCGTCCCTGAACAGCAGCCGGGTTGCACACGAAGCTCCGGGATCATGGCGAGGCTGCTCGACGTTTTAGGCCTCGCCTCCACCACGGGGCCTCGGCCTCTGCCTCCATCGCCGGGTCAGCAGAGCCCCCTAGTGTAGACGCAGCAGATGCCAGCGGGAGGAGGTTCCCTGCCCGCGGCGGGCACCCACTGCAGCCCTTCACATCAGAGGCGCTGGAAGTATACCAAAGGAAAAGGCTGCTCGGAGGGCAAACAAGCAAAGACAAATTGTGTCTCTTCGCAGGGCTGGTGACGGAAAGACAAAAAGCCCACGACTTGGGTAACTCTGATTTTGTGGGGGACCGTGTGTGGGAGACGTATGTCTGTAGAGGGAATACCATGCTCTGTTAGGGCAGACTTCTGACCTTGGTGCTTCTAGGTGTTTTCTTCATTTAACAGTACCAAGCAAAGATTTCCGTCATTCCTTGCATCACATCGGAAAACTAGGCTTTGTGGTTGCCTCAGTCTTGATTTGCAGCCCCTGTATCTTGAGGCAGCTCAAGGGATGGGCTAGAGATTGACTTATAGAATATTTTCATAGCATTAAAGCAAAATTGCCTTGATAGCACAGCTTAGAATTTGGGATCTGTTTTTTGCGAGACTAAATCAGAGAGCCTGAGTCGTTCTGAAAATATTAGTTTTTGCCTTTCTTGAACACTGGAGAGGAAGAAATGCTCATTCCAAAGGTTGGTAGAGGGGACAATTGGTAGAAAATTACATTTTTCATTCTTCTCAACAAATGAACTGCCATTATTTTTCCCCAATCTAATCAGTTTTCAACATGATTTTTAAAAACCTAAGTTGGAAAGTGGTCCCTGGAGCATTATCTCCGTGTCATAATAGTAGTAATATTAAAAAAAGGGGAAAGAATTAGTGAAGTAAAACGTAACAAAAGAAGATTTTCAACTTTAGAAGTTGTTTCCATGTATTAAACTTCCTTTGTTTTTATCTCGTTGATAAATAGTGTTGATCCTGTTGAAGAACCAGGAGTCTAATAGAGTGCTGTGTACATCTGTAGGAAAAAGGAAGGGAATTATGACCAAGTGAGCTTTATGTGTTTTCAGGCCAGTGAATACACCGGTGGACTGTATATCCTTAAAGACGGGTAACTGAAAGGCTGTAAAGATATATGAAGCCTCATCTTTTGCAATTGATGCTTTGGAATTGTAATTTCATGCAATTTCTGACTGGAGTGATAAACCTCATTTGAAACAAAAGGTAAACTATAATGTCTGATACAAAGGAATAGTACTCATTGGGCTTACAGAATTACTGACTGCTCAGTTAGCTCATTAGATTTCTTCTCAGCCATCCTTGCTTGTGAGCTGATCTCCTGGTGTCCTGTCTCTTCTGATGTTCAAAACACAGGACCCCAGAGCATTATCGCAAATGAAAGCTCATGAATTACATGTCATAGTCCTTTGCCAGTCTGAAGGACTGAATCTAGCCTCTGCTGTAAGTGAAAATCTGTCCCCAAACACTTCTGTAGTCTGGCTTGTGTTTTTAAAGAAAAGGTTCATTTCCTTAGACAAACAGAATAGTGCCTAAAACCAACTAAGTGCAGTTTCCCTAAAATGACAGTGGTGGTTTTCCCAGCATCTTGTCACTGTTCAGCTTTGGGTAGACACATTGCGAGGTGGACATGCCAAACACATGGTAATCAAGAGAAAATCTTTCCAAGGACTGACAACCACATGAAAGCTCCCTGAATATGCTCCTATGCTCTGTGACTCTTCAGCAGAAACAAATACAAACTGTCCAGCCTGAAATTATTGCCTGCTATAAATGCAAGGGGACTAGAAATTTCTGTATTCTGTTCTGAAAAGAAACCCTGTATCATTGCTGATCATGACATTTACTGCAGGAACAGAGTGGGCACGCTGCCATAAGATAAATGATTTTAGGCATCGATGAGAAAGTGCATCCTTGCAAAGGACCCGCTGAACTCAGGGCTTTATACCAATGTGTGTTTTTTTTCAAGCGTGTTTAAACTGCAAAAATGAGTTAATGGACAACAGATACTATTAGCCTGTATATGTTTTGGATTCTTTTATATTGCTTTAACTCCCCTGCCAAAATTGTAGTCTTGTTCTTTTTATGTGGAGCATGGATCTTTGGTCTTCCTTGCAGGTTCGGAATATTTTTGTTGTTGTTATTTTGGATATTAAAGTGAAGCTAAAAAATAGAGATTGGTGATGAACAGCTCCATCCTGAGCTACAAACAGAATCACAGTAAGGGCTATTATTTAGTATTAAATACAGTGCTTTGAAATGTCCTTTTAAACCAAAATCTGAAGTTTGTTGCTCTTAAACTATAACAACAGGATGCTTTGACATAGTTGGAAATGTCTTGTATTACATTAAATGAAAGTCTGGTGAGGCCTCAGCAGCTTTTCATTCTCAGACCAAAAGTGGTTTCTTGGAAGGCCAGCTGTATGAGGAACCCAAGCAATGCAGGTAGTTAAGCCCCACACTTAAATTTTATGGCTTTTTAATAAGGTATCTGAAAATGCAGCGGCACTGCCTGAACTCTGAAATTCGTGATTCCAGCTGCAGCCTTGCCAATCCAGTTGTCTCTTCACAGCTGAAAGAAGGAAACAGATGATGCCAGTACCATCTCAGTAGCTGACCCCTATCTCATGTAAAGAACAACAAGATCTCCAGGGAGCATACAACTTGTTTGTTAGATGTTCTCCTTTTGGCCATCAGCGAAAGAAGTTGTAGGGGAAAATCCTCCATTAACTCCAACTCCCCACATACAGAAAAGAAGTCAGATTAAAAATGAATAAAACCTTTGGGCAATTCTCTGCGAGGCAGGCAGGGACAAGCAGTGCAGGCCAAGCCACTGTTCCCACTGCAAAGAAAACAAAAACACAGGTGCTGAATGTACTGAAGCCATGCAGATTAGCCCTGTGTGCAGTACATGCTCTTTACAAGAAGAAAAAACATCATTCTTGTTATTTGGCTATTGTTCGCTTGAGGCATGTTTTATTTCAGCTCGACTCCAAGCAGAGTTATTATAGATCCCACAGCAGAAGTTCTCTGTGATGAGAGAAACATGTGATCTCTGGGCCCTAGAGAAGAAATTATGCCGGGAAGGCACCTCCAACGGGAAGGCTGATGCTGGCCACCTGAGCAAACACCCAGCCTAGAGAGCATAAAAAAGCAAGCAAAATGGATATATGTAATGGCTGTACGCAGGAGTGGTTTGGTTAAAGTTTCTCCCAACAACACTGCCTAGAGAAAGATGATTTTTTTTGTACGCATCTCTAAGACCAAGAGCTAGGAGGTGTAATGGGAGAGAGCACCACGTTGTTCCCCAGTTAAAGAAAGAGGAGAGACAGTTTGTCATTTTGCAGTCAGTGTAGTGCAGTTCCAAACACGGCTTGCTGATGTGCTGTTTAGTGTTCTCCTGTGCTGGTTATGAACTTTATGGCATTGCACATGGAAACGTGTGTATAGGGGATGCAGGGGAATGATTTGGCTTGGGATCAGTGAGTCCATCAGAGCTGACAGCGGTGGAGTCTGCTGACTGGGTCATGGACCAAATCCAGTGAAAAGAGACAAGGCTGCTGTAGAGTGATGGCTTTTGGGGCACAGAGGGAGCACCTTAGTCAGACCTTATGGGTCTAGTAAGAGTGGGACTGGCTTAGGGGGGTTGGACACATGCTGCTGGGAGCAAAGCTGGTGTCACTAACCCACGGATGTGGTGGCAGGAGCCCACCTGAAAGAAGCAAACAGATGGTGCAGAGGGCTGGTGTGAGCAAGCTGAGGTGAAGCTGCAGGGGCTATTCACCAGATGACAGCGAGGAGAAGTGGATGTAGGAGCCACAGCAGTGGAAATTGCTTTTGTAAGTAAATTCTGGGAAGCCTGAAAGCCAAGCAACTAATAAACACAAGTGTGGGATTGGCCTTCACATGCTGAACAGATTTTGCTAATATCACTTTGTTATGCAAATATGTAATTATTTCATTTCCCCCAGAAAGAGTATTTGTGGTTTCCTCTTCCCCGGGACTTCCGAATGCTTGTGTGGAGGGAACAAATAACTGTGAAGTTACCAGGTATGTGCATTATATGGCAAGCTCTGAAAAAGTGGGAACCTGGACGTTTTTGGTGGAGGTTTTAAATAGCACTTTTGAAAGGGGCTGCTGGGGGATGGTGAGGTTGGCTCTGACAGTGGCACAAAAGTTGCTCATCATTTAAATAAAGTTAATTAAGATTGAGGTCTACTAGGTGCCTGGGGCTAAGGAATAAATAGGCTAGGTTGCTTACAAGTTCAGCTACTGTACAGTAACATGTATGAAGTGCACACCGGAGTCTCCATGGTGGATCAGATCAGAGCTGTGGTAGTAAAGAGCTGCCAAGGCCCAGCAGGGAAGGAGCAGGATCTGCACAGTGGAACGGAGCTGTAGCTCAGAAGGCTGATTGACACATGTAGATAACCTGCTGTAGTCCTCAGCAATGCAGGAGAGAGCAAATGAGAAGCATGCACTGACCCTCCCTTTCTGTAGTACCATAGGTAGAACAAGCACACGTGGGTGATCAGCTCGGAAAGGCTAGTCCTGCCCAACTGTAAGGCAAGTAACTTCTGTAATTACTAAAGGGAAGAAAAAGGAAGTCAGGCTGTCTTATGCATAGCCAGCATTTCACAGTTTCAACTTGATTCTGCCTCAGATGTCTGTCTGCAAGTGCATCTGTAGACACAAGCTTACACGCACCAGCTGGCGTTCGGTGCCTACTTCTGGAGCAGCATTATTTGACCCCTTCACGTCTTCCCAGTTTCTTCTGACTGGGGAGCAGGGTAAGAAAAAAATAGTACTAGATTATCTGTAGCTGTCCAAATGGCTATCTCAGCTCCACAGATGGAAATCTAGAGTGACCATGCTGGATAGGATGGAGTCACTTCATAATCACACCAGTGTGTGTGTAGAATTTGTCCCATGTGGTGATGGCTATTCTTTTTGTCTGCCTGCATGTTTTGTAGCTTTTCATGCCCCTACAGCTGTTTTGTGTAGAGACCTGCCCTCCAGACTGACTAAGACCTGATCTGTACATTTGTACCAGAATGATTTGTGTTCTGTGCAGAAAGGCAGATGAGTTTATTTGGATATTCCAGAAGAAGTGATTTAGGAAGTTGGACAGTGTTTTGAGATTTGGAGCCTGTCAGTATATCATACTGAAATGTTTGCCTTGTTTTTATAAACACAGGAAAGGCAGGTAAGCTTTTATTCCACTCTGTTGCTTTGATGATTATGCCATTGAGCTGCTACGTTTGGCAAACCAAGACAGAAGAAAAGGGGGAGGGAGAAAAATAAGAAATTAACACCACATTTAGTCATCTTCATTAAAAATGCAAAATACGTAGTGTTTCTGCACCAAGTTCAGACTAGATCTCATTCTGCACAAATCATTTTTACTGCTGTTGCATCAACATCAAGGCCCAAAGCATTCTTTAACCCTTCTTAGCCTTTTGAATGAGCTTCTATGGATGAGCCTCTATCAATAGAAAATGTGAAGAGCCGATCAGCATGCCTGTTAGCCGGGTGGACCCAGATTGACAGACAAGTTAAGGTGCTCCATTCCTCTGAGTTTCTTCTCTTCAGGCATAACTGGGATCAGTTCTGCAGGCAGCTGAAAAGCTGAGAGCAGAGTGGAGGTGTTAAATTGAAGAACTTATTGACAGTTGTTGCCCTTCCTAGGTCAAAAGCTTACTTGATGAAAATCATTGCAGCTTAAATCAGTGAAGGAATAGCAGTTGATTCTCAGGGGGGGAAAAAAAAAACACACATGCACAACACTGCCAGTCTTTTAAGCATGGTACTAAAATATAGTGAATCTTGGCTATATATTGTGGAAATGAGTGAATCACTGTAGTTTGTGTCCACTGAGGATCTGGCCCAGAGAAAAGGCCTCCGGATTTGACTGTATATTGACACAAAGCAAACAACAGTTTTGGCTCATATGCGTTGCCAGGAGATGTGTCAGAGAAGCACAGGATCGGACCCTAAGGTGGACTTCTGCAGTACTCCATCTATTACTGGCCTCCAGGTAGAGTATGTCTAATTAACACTGACCCTTGAGCCCAGTTGTTCAAATGTTTTTTTCACCCATCCAGGTGGTAACGCGCTAACTTGAATACAGTAATATTGTGAGACAGTGGCAGAATCCTGGCTGAAGTCAGCTAAATGTTGTTCACTGGTGCCCCTCATCCATAAGTCCAGTCAATTTATCACAAAAAGCAATCAGGTGGATTGGGCATGACTCACCCTTGGCAAATCCAGTGCTGACTGTTCCCAGACATGTTTTTCTCCCTCGTGTGCCCAGAAACGTATCCCAAGAGGACATGTTCCATGTTTTTCCCAGAGACTGAAGTGAGACTGTCAGTTCAGTCAACAAAAAAGTACCTGTTGGTGCACCTCCTCTTGACAATAGAGCTCTGACAGGTGCGCTGGAGGAGACTTCTGTCTCCCACACCCCAACAGTCCCGTCTTTCCTATACAAAAGCACAGTTCAGCTGTTAGAGAGCTTCTTTATGCTGATAGGCAACAGCGCTTAGCTTCTAGTACTTGGGGATCAGTTGCTTAGAGGTCATCATGGGGTGAAACTGAGCCAGGACTTGCCCATTTTTCTGGGAAGAGATTCAGATCTGACCTTTTCATTTGGCCTTTTTTATAGAAAAGTTTAAAATGTCAGAGCAGCACCATGGCCTTCATATTTCTTCCTTCTTTCCAAAGCAGAGCTAGCAGAGTTTCTTTCAAGGGGCTCTCCGTTTGCTTTTTGGAAGATAGACATTTAACTTGTTCTTTTTTTAACCACGAGCTAAACTGGAAGCAGGAGAAATTTCTGCCTCAATTAAAAAATAGTATTAATTGTGTCAGAGAATGAAATGCAGCAAAACCATATCAGTAAATGCTGACTTCATTGTGTAATTAAGTATAGCATATTGGCCCTATGAAACTTGGCCCATCAGTGCAACCAGGCTAGAGACCCATCTGCTGCACTTGGAGCAGAACTCAGCCCACAAAATATATTAAGAAAAACTGCAGAACTACATTTCCATTCTGGAAGTAGCGCCAGTGTCAAAATATCTACTGAAAACCAAACCACAGGTTCTTTCCATAGCCCTCATTGCTGTTTGTAAAATGTTATTTAAGAAACTGAGCTGAAAAGATGCCCGTGGAGAATTTCAGATGGGAGGTAGTCAGAATCCAAACTAACCAACCACAATTTATTTAAACCAAAATATTTCATTTTAAAGGAAACCATTTTCTCACTTTGCCAGATCCCTTTGCCTACCTCTCAATGTTTTAATACATCCATATCTTAGCAATAAACATTGATAGATAGAAAGAAAACAAACCACGGCTGACAGGATAGCACGGTAGCTTCTGCCAACTCATCAAAGGCCATTAAGTGTGCAAACCAGCAGTGATGAATATTCATCAATTGATGAAAGAAGATTTTCCCCCCACAATCAGCAAATTCAGATGCTGCTTTCAGATGCAGAGATTGTTGTTTGCGTGCCAAGATCTATATTTTTCAAAAGTGGGCACTAATCTGCGGAGCGTCTTTTCCAAGTATTCACATGGCTGTCACTGAAGGGGAGGGGTACAGAATTATCCTGGGGGCGCGCGATCTAGCTCAGGAATATGGCTTTGAAGTTGAAAGTCACAGCAGCACAACTCCAAGAGTATCTTTGCATTGGCACGGACAGCAAACTGGCTGACCAAATGCCTACTGTTGGGTGAACTGAAGCACCTCTTCAGGTTCCTCTCCCTCCATTGGTTAGAAGGGGACACCCAGCTAGACTAGCCACCTGCAGTTAGGTGTCAGTCTCTACCAATATGCACCCTTCATAATAGCACATATTTGCGACGGTCCCCCATTCAAATTTCAGATGTACCTGAAGTGGCTGAAAGCAGCAGGTTCACTGTCTGATTTTGGCACATCACCCCACACTTCGGCTTCCACAGTTCAGGGGAGCTTTGAAAAACCATCTAATCCCACTTGTATAATGCCTGGACTTGCGCTGAAGGCTGGCATTTCCCAGTGTCTTTGCACTGTACCGGCTGTGTGAACTAAGAGTTGCAATGCGAGCTTGTAGCCAGGAATATTTTCTGTTGAGTGCTGAGCACATGTTTAATGCATGCTTAAAAAATGCAACAAGATGGATAGGAAATCACTCTCAGTGGTTCTGAGATGTTTAGTTTTAAATTAAACACAGCTTTTTCCTGCCAAGACTTGATTTACTTGCTAGACGAGGACCAGTAGGTCGCATGCTTCCTAGCCTTTTGGGCAGACTGATGTAGGCTGAGGGCATTGAGTAGATGGGGTCCTTTCAGTGCAGCATCACTGTGCAAGCTGACATCTGTAGCATGCTGTCCTATAAGAAACAGTAATACTGGGACTGTTCCCAGTTCTGAGGCAATCAAACTGGCAAAGTGACCTTGACAGCTGGGATGAGCTGGTTTCTTGCTGGTCAGCCATGGCAGAAAGCTCACTGACTGGAGAGGCCATGAAGATGAAACCATCCCAAAGAGATAGTCCTTTCAATTCAGAGTAAGCTCTGGTTTAGCATAGTACATTGCTGAAGTACTGTACAGTAACCCTGATATTTATTAGTAGAATTATAGAGTAATTTTAGCATCCATGAGGCAGTATGATGGAATTACAAGCTTGGAGTCTGCTTATACTGATATTAGTGTTAAACCATCCTGCTGGGTTTCATGGGGACAGGAATACTGCACGAGGGAGTATCTCATACACTGTGAAAACACTTCTATGACAGGCTGCAGGCATGTTAACCACTGCCCCCAGCACATCTGTACCTCATGTCTGGCCTTCAGAAGACCATAATGAGGGCAAGTTCTTCATCTGCCCCTCACCACACCCCAAAAGCAGCATCGAGTGGCGGAGCTCAGGCAGCAGGTGGAGGATTGCCCGCAGGAAGGGCAGCTGGCAGGGCTGGGGGGAGCAGCTCCCCTGCTTGTATGGTGCCTCAGGGGACTTCCCCGCTCTCTGCACCGTGGGAAGCTGTACCGCCTCCCCTCCTACCAGAGCCGCAGCAAGCCAACGCTGATGCAGGGGCTGTCTTGCTGTTAGTTAGGAGTGGTGCATAATCAAAAGATGCAAAGCAAGGTCAAGTATATTAGTATCCCCACCCAAAAACATGCAGAGATCAGGAGTCATTGAGCTATCACTCATTAATGGTGAATTTGGAGAAAGATTAAGTTGGAAGTTGTGTCTCATTCTTAATGTTTGTGGTCCATTTTAACTGCTTTTGGGTCCTTTTCTGTCTCTTCCCTACTGAGATTTGGCGTGCCTGCAGTGTCACACACACTCATTTTGCAGTACTGGTTGCACAGTCCTTTCACCTGAGCCTTTAGCCTAATTGTGCTGGGTGAGCATGGGCAGCCTGGACGTTGATCGTAGTATATCCTTTGCCTATTATATCTCTGTCCCAATCATCTTGTAAATTATTTCTTTCCACTTCTCCTCCCGTCCCATAAATGCTATATGCAAACACATTATTACAAGGTTGTAGAAGCAGCTGGAAACTGACCATTGTCTAAATAACTCATTGAATTTGATCTGTGAGATTATTTTACCAAAGCTAAAAAGCAGAGTGCGCTTCCTGGTTGGCAATAGTGCATCTGTAAGAGGAAAGGGTGGTTTCAGTGGCACGTGGTCATGTTGGTAGTTAAAAAGGTTCATTGTCAGAACCGCTATTTTGAGGGTGAACCTGTGGGTGCCTTTACCTCCATAATATTCATGATGGAAGCACTATGCCTCTCTGTCAAGGCTAGGAGCACAGCGTCACCACTGCAAATGGTACCAGTACAGTTACAAGGCTTGGAGGGCCTCTTCTCTCTTAAATCAGCATAACTCTACTGAAACCTGTGAGGTTGAACTGTAAGGTGTCTGGGACATGGTCAGAGTTTTGTTCTCTTAACAACACTAAACTGGCTAGTGATTCGCAGTACTTGCACAGAAGGAATGGAAAAGAATTAGCAGACAGACGCAAAGGAGTTTTATCTCAAAAGTCAGGTCTGAGAGTTTGCCAGCCATTATTTACTAATGAGGAGTAACTACTTATATGTGCTAGTTCAGTTTGGTTTGTGCAGTCATACTGCTCAGGCGTTTAAAATCACGTGTCCAGTTTGAGCTAAGGATAACTTTTGTAACTTCAGGAGCTTAGGAACTGCATGTCCCACCATGTTACAGGGACAGTCCATAAAGGGAGTGGTGTTTGAAACTGAGTATGTGCATCTGCAGCATTCTCAAAAAAATGCAATAGCAGTCTAAAAAGAGGAATTAGAGAAGGTACTTAATGGCCCGAGAAGTCATTTTTTCCTTTCTGCCTCACACCAGGTGTCCTCTTTCTCTCTCTTCACTGACTGTAATATGATTGTATAGGGCAAACTTTCTATTTTAGACACCTAGTTTAAACAACTGCAGTCAAGTGGCGGTGCAAGGCTCTGGGAGCCAGATTCTGAATTAATTTTGCATAAACAGTGCTTTTGCTAACACTTAAGCGATTTTAAATAAGGGCTCAGCAATAGGGTGCTTGAGCTTCTATGCTGAACCTCAGTTAGTTATTGTCAAATCCTCCTTTGCTTGAGTAGAGTGTGAGTGAGATGTATACTGTCTTGGAGTATTTCTTTTTGACTGAAGTAATTCTTGATTTCCAGTGGTCCAATCTCAACAGTCAGGCCATAGTCTGGAAGATGTGTTGGTTATGCGAAAGATCACAGTCATATGGCCAGTGATATGGCACTGTAGGTTTAAAAGAGAGTTTAGTTATGTTTGATTTGGTTTTGTGTTTGCCTTTTTTTTTTTTTTTTTAAACTCACCTCTCTTGCCATCAGCAAGTATACAGAATCAAAGAATCATTTAGGTTGGAAGAGACCTCCAAGATCACCTAGTCCAACCTCTGACCTAACACTAACAAGTCCTCCACTAAACCATATCACTAAGCTCAACATCTAAACGTCTCTCAAAGACCTCCAGGGATGGTGACACAACCACTTCCCTAGGCAGCCCATTCCAATGCCTAACAACCCTTTCAGTAAAGAAGTTCTTCCTAATAACCAATCTAAACGTCCCCTGTCACAACTTTAGCCCATTCCCCCTCGTCCTGTCACCAGGCACGTGGGAGAATAGACCAACCCCCACCTCGCTACAGCCTTCTTTAAGGTACCTGTAACGTTACTGAAGTTGCAATACCACTTCCAGTATTTCAGTTGCCTAAAGATTCCTCTTGGGACACACAGTTTTGCCATGGGTATAAGCCAGCGATTGCTGTTTGCTCTAAATTTCTTAGCTGTGCTCAAATGCACAATTTTCATGTTAGAGTAATTTAAGTTTCTTATATAGAGAATGAAATGAAAAGTATAGTTAGTATTGGCATTAATATTGAAATTGTGTGTGTGTACATTTATGTACAATATTTTTAGATATGCATGGCAAATTGGATGCCTCAAACCTCTTTGAAAACAAGACACTGACATATCTTGTATTTGAGCACTTAAATATAGATGCGTACAAAAATCATTAGTCTGCTTTTGAAAGTCATTCTTTCCTTCTTACCTGCCAGTAGGCACTTGCTTCTTGTAGTTACAGACAAGCTGTTTAAAGCTGCTTAGGGATCTTTAGTATCTAGGTCCTAAATTCAGTGGAATTTGAAAAGCAAACTCACTTTCCAGTACATTATGTATTTTAGTTGATACATTTACATTGTGATAATTGCACACTTGACGGTCACCTGTTGAAAATGTGAATGCCCCATGCTGGAAATAATGTGTGCTAAGCTCCATATAGTAAGGTGTAAGCTCATTTTTCTTATTTCTCTTCTTCAGGTTAGAAACCAAGTCATTCTCCAAATGTGAACCCATATATTTACACACCATGAAAATGTCAAGAAGCTTCTCTTCCACCTGCTGTGCTTTCCCCCACCGAGTGTATGAGGTAAGACAATCTTTGTGTTGCAGAGCATATTTTGGAAAGGACAGTGTTACACATCTGGGGTCCTGTCTGATGCTGTGGCGCTGGCAAGGGGGTGAGACTTTTATGTCATTTTGGTTGTGAAAAACAGCCCAGGCAGGAGGTATGTGAAATCCTCTCAGCTGTGCACAGAGCACCTTGCTGCGCACTGCTGTGCTGGAGGAGTCCTGATGTGCAGTTTCCCTGCCTGAGCCCATGCAGCCTGCAGAAGGGTTCCCATGCGTGAGAGCACTCGTCTGCCTTCACCTGGGCATGGTGCATGTCCCTTCCCAGCTCCAGGCTGCTGGGGACACTTCGGGCAGCCCTGTCTGGGTTTGAGGGTGACAGAGGAGGAAGCAGGATGCCACCAAGGTTGGGTGACCCCTGGGAGAGGGGGGCTACACAACCCAGTTATAATCCCTTCCACCTGCCTGCCCTGGATGGTGCAGAGCCCAGCCAAGCCCTGAGATATTTGAGGGGAGATGGCTGAGTATACTTTGACTCGGGATTTTTGTTTTGTTGCAATCATGTTGTTTTTCTGCCTTTGGGAGAAGCTGGGTGGAGGTGAAAAGGGAACATCCCACCAGCATATTCCCCCGCTGCCCTCAGGGACGCAGTTAGTGCTAGTGATTGAATTTCCAGTCACCTCTGTCTTTGCGTGTGTGTGTGCGCATTTTTCTTTGGGTGGTGGTTTCCCCTTTGCTTTGCCTCTCGCTTGCAGCCAGAGCCGACCAAGAAGGCGGTGTGATTGGCTGCTGATTACACAGATCAGCCCCGAGAGCCGGGGCTCATGCTCGCACACACTCACTCACACACACACATACGCACACAACACACACCCCACAAAAACTCACCCGGGCTGCACCCGCACCAGTCGAAGTGGGGAAGGAGCATCCGGCCGCACGGAGAGCAACACCTCCACCTCTCGCCAAAAACCAACCTGCACAGCGAGGGGAAATAAACACCTTCACTGCCAGCACTGGGAAAGACGGGTAGTTTATACGGCAGCGCTTTCCTCCACCCCACTTCTTTTTTTTTTCCTTTTTTTTTTTTTTCCTTTTCTTTTTACCGACAAGAGGAAACCCCGTCTCCGGTTTTGAGCACAGCCCCGTATCTCTCCCGCTGTCGGGGGCTGCATCGGTCTGAAGCCAACTTCAGCGGGGGTGCCGGTGTCGTGTCGCCCGGTGCCGGACAGAGGGGCGACTCGGCAGCGGGATGGCGGCATCGGCCCTCTGGGTGCTGTGCCTGTGCCTGGGCTGGGGCTGCCTGTGCCTGGCCCTGGGGGACGTGCCGAAGGCTCGCCGGGTTGGGCTGCGGCGACGAGCTGCCCTGGCAGGAGCTCAGGGCGGCCGAGCCAGAGCCGTGGCAGGTGACTACAGCCTGGGGCAGCGGCGGCCAGAGCGGCTGCAGCCGGGGGACAAGGTCTCGGAGCACATGCTGCGGCTCTACGACCAGTACAGCGGTGGGCAGGCGGCAGCAGCACGGCCCCAGGACCCGCCGGGGTTGCCCGCTCCGTACCTCCGCCGGGGCAACACGGTGCGCGGCTTTCGCCCGCTGGCTGCAGGTGAGACCCCAGCGGCCCCCCGGGGAGCCCCGCTGTGGAGGGGAGGGTGCTCGGTGCGAGAAGAGAGATGAGGGAAGCAATGCTGCCTGCAGCGACACTTGTGTTTTGGGACACGGTGCTTACATTGTCTCGTGTGTTTTAATTACCGGGTTATCTGCTCAGCTTGGTATGCAGCGTCTCTCCTGGATGATATCTGAGTACTGTATGAGGGAAGTGGACTAATTAATATATCCTCTCTGGAGCTCCTTTTATCAGTATTTTGCATGCATAGCCTCTGTTGAAATCACGGGTTGATTTGCATGTGAGAGAGCAGTAGCATGTGCTGGCGGTCCTTCAGACTATCTACAGAATAGTTACTTTGAGATGCTGCTGACGGTAGTGGCAATTAATGGCAATAGGGAATGAGTTGAGCTCAAGGATAGTCTGTGCATGGCAGGTGCTGTACTTCAGCATCTTCGGCAGCGGCAAGTAGATCTCTGTCCTGATTACAGACTGCTATGCACAGGTAGATTTCTGAAAACGTGAAGTCACTTTTCACACAAGGATATTTATGGTGGGGGAGACATGGATAACATAGCAGTATCCCAGAAGAACCATGTCCTAGCAGAAAGAGAAGGCAGTACTGTCTTAGCACTGCATCTCTGGACTCCGCTGCTCTGCTCCGTAATGCATCTGACCTCTGTCAGGGCTCAATGGAAATGCCACAACCCTAATGTGACTCTCACTGTAATAAACTTCCCAAATCCACTGAATCCTGGAAACTTGCTGTTTGACAACTGTTGGGCCATCCAGAGCAGCCTGCTTTGACAGTCTCTTATTTTTCATCGCACCGAAGGGTTGACCCAGCAGTAAAACTGAGTTCTGTCTGGGAGTTTGTGACCTACACTGATTCCTTTGTCTCCCAGAAAACCTGCTGAGAGCTGGGTGCCAGACTTTGCTAAGGTTTATTTGGGAGTCATTACTGCTGATTCTTCAAAGGCAACAATGTCTATTATAGGATAGCTCTGCACACAGATCAAATACCATGAATAATTGAATGGCTTTGGCATGTTAGGATTCTGTGCTACAACACTCTCCATCATATGTTACTGCAAGTGTTTCTGTCCACAAGAGAGTATTTAGAGGCTAGAGACTTAAATACGTTCGTTTCTGAGGATGGATAGGTGGGACTCTCAGTTTGCTGTCCCCATGGAGTTTTTATGTAGAAGGTACTCTCTTGTCTTTCTAAAGTTTTTGAAATATAAATCCAATATATGTTCCTTTGTTCTGAGTTAAGTGTTGCCCTCACTGGAAAAGAGTAAGGTATAATCCAAAACAAAAAAAAGGGGGAAAGGTATAATCCAAACAGAGTGTATTTTCTCCTTTAAGCATATCTGATTAAAGATATTTATTGTTCTAAACCTAGAAGGCCTTTGGTTGAAATCCCATCTCTGTGGTCTTTCTGATTATATTTATACTCTCACTTGACGTTGGGTGGCAGCAGTCCTATAAACACACTATTCACTAATCCCTTTCCTCCTCCTCCAATACTTTCACAGTTCAAGTGCCAAAGCAATAAATTGGAAGTGGTTATAAGTTTTTTGACACTTTTATAAGTATTTATGCAAAATATTTAACCAATTGGCTGTTGTCTTTCTCTCCCCGTAGGCAGCAGCAGCTCGTTTGTATGGTTATTGATGGCATATAAGTGCATTTCCATAAAAAACCTTAGATCAAATGTTCTTTGGGGTGGCGTCGGGGGAATATTAAAAGACTTCTGGTTTCTGGCTTCTTCCTTGCACCCGACTGCCTGGCCAGCCCTGCAACGCAAACGGCACCTCCACAGTATTTCCTTCTGCAGACGGTTTGTTTCCAGATCTCTGCTTTGACTGCTAGGCTCCTCGGCTGCAGATTTCAGTCTCCATGTGGCTTCTCCCTGGCCATAACATGGCCGTACCAGTTGTTAATCAGTTCTGTTGCCCTTACTCCTTCACGCATTAGACCCTCCCTGCTGCTAACCCCTTCAGGAGACAGCTTTTGGTCTGTGATGAGCAGAACTCCCCTAAGAATACACCAGTTTCTCCTGCATTTGCAGCAAGAGGCCTTGAAGGAAACCTTTGGTGACTTCATGTGCATTTTGAGCATATATTTGGCAATTTAACCATGTATTTTCAGGAGGTAAACAACTCCTTCTCCAAAACACACCACTCAAATAGAGCTGTGAAACCTTTCTGTCCATATTTTTCCCCTAAAGGACAAATTTTGGGGACCCTAAAAGCGCAGTGTGCAATGAGACCAAGAACTGGTAGGATTTGTTGAAACTCTTCCGTGTTTCTAGTCCAAGGAAAGTGGTGCTGCCTGTCACAGCTGCAGTCTTGCAGGAGACAGGCCCAAAGAAAACCCAAGACATGGTTACTGAGAAGAAGCACCTTAACAACAGCACAATGCAAGTTTTCCTCTCTGTGGCTCAGTCCTCCAAGGGGACAGGGTGAGAGCTTCTACCCTGTGTGGGCACCTCTCAGGTGTCCATCTGATGCTGCCCCGCGATCTTCCATGCACCAGATTTCACAGACAGGCTGGATTATTGGTGGTTTGTTGCTCATTCTGGGATTTGGGGCCTTTGACTTTGATGACCGCTCACGTGCTCTATTCTGGCAAATTTGTTTTTCATCTCTCCCACCAAGTTATCTCAGAACAGAATTGTCCAGTTTGAGTTGCTCAGAAAAATAACCTGTGATGCCCGTGACAAAGCTGAAAAAGCCCCAAGCCCCAAATCTATTTTCAGAACAGTAAGGATTTACATCATCTACAGAACATGCAGTCCCATCCCAGCACCATTTTTCCTCGCAGACTGAACTGCCCTTGTTTACCTTTACATATTTAGTCAAAGGATGCTCAGCCCATGATTTCTGGGAAGCTTTGTCAGGCTACAAGGGCAATGTTGTGGAATATTTATGGGATGGCGCTAGCGGCCCTCGTCTTACTTAGACCAGGCAGCACAGCGAGCTCTGCTTAAATAGAAATCCTGAGCCAGAGCCTTCCCCAGTTCTCTGCCTGCAGGTCCCACAGTGGTAGGTGGTTTTCCATCCCTTGTGACTAAAATGGAAGCTGGGGGGAGGACAGGGTGATATGTGAGCTACAGGTGAATGCTTTGACAGTTAGGGCAAGAGTAATCTTAAACTGTGAGTGAGTCTGTGCATCGGCTTCTGCACGCAGATCATCTTTTCTCCTGACCGTTAGCAAAACCAATGAGTGACCAGCCCTCAGGCTGATACAAATCTGCTTGCCTCCAGTGCCTTCCGCAGAGCTGTGCTGATCTGCAGCTTCTGGGGCTTTGGACCTGGAGGAAAGGCACAACCCAGAATAAATGCAGAGTGGAAAGATAAAAGCCTTGAACACAAGGCTTTCAGTTTGCTTTTGAAAGTACTTGTAATCATAGCATCGCTAAAGGAACATGTCTTGCAAATGAGTCATTTGAAAAACTCTAACTTTAATTGGAGGGTCCCTCTAATGATGTTATAGTAAAGCTATACAGGCTGAAATTACTTTAAACTCTTTTTTATTGACTGAATTTCAAGTAATTTTAGGTATTACACCTGCCCCTGGGCCAATTCTTGTGGTTTAAAAACTATGTTCTCCTCCTCTTTCAAATGCTTTTCTTTCCTTTG
This sequence comes from Anser anser, assembly GCF_964211835.1. Lineage (NCBI taxonomy): Eukaryota > Metazoa > Chordata > Aves > Anseriformes > Anatidae > Anser > Anser anser. Next base: position 47,482,314 of record NC_139724.1, on the reverse strand, counting down.
TTGCGGTGTGAAATGCCCACGCAAAGAGGGAAACCAAGTACTGCATGGGGAAGCCACTGAGTCACCGGCTGCCGTCAGACTGCGAAAATCAGCAGGGGCCCAATGCTAGCCTCTTCAGTGCTGGTAACAGTAAGGTCATTTGTGACAAGAGCTTTAAAAACATTCAGGCAGAAGACCATGGTGGGGGGGGTTGTTTTTTGTTGAAGTTGGTTTTTTTTTGTGGGGTAGAGGGAGAGATATTCTGTGCCCCTATAAATAAAATGCAATCAACATCATTCTTAGCATTGTGATACTTTTTAGGCAGAAGGAACTGGGCCCAAATCTGTGAATCTGCTAAGGCAAATGGGCAGGATCTGTAGATTTGGCCTGTCAGGACCAGACCCGGGATCTGGATTTTCTGGCTTCTGTTACCACCTGTCTCACTGTGCTGTCATCCAAGTGGATGAACTAGCCTACAGCCCTCAGTCAGTCGCAGTTTCTAGAGCACCTAAGTTCCAACATGAAGATTTACGGCCTTGAGGAGACGGCGTGTGCAACTTTGTTTTCATACAGTAGACCTACTTCTACCAACTGAAGTTGAATTATGACTGAGAAGGAAGAGAACCAGCCTTTTGCATTCTCCTTCAGAGCTTTTTGTGTTTTATTGATGCTACCTGCTCGCTTGTTTATTATGTGCTAGTTTTGGATTTGTTGTTGTGTTTAGTTTTCAGACCTGGTCTTTCTGCTTAAAACATATAGTAGGGAGATGATTTACATGCTGTGCAGCACATTTGTGATGTTCAATGTGCATATTCATGCACTTCATATCACAAAATAGGCATGTAAGTTAGATCCTAAGTATTGTACCATCACTGCATCTCAAAGTTAAGTTTAATCAAAGTGATTAAACTTAAAAGGGATTATTTAGCTTTAATCAGAGTGATGGGTTTTTTACTTTTGTGTGTCAAGTTACTAGCTGCTACAACCTTGACTGCTTTGCTAGAAATAATTAAGCCAGTTTGGCACTAAGCTGTATGCCCTTTAAAAAGGCAGAACAGGATCCTATATTTTTCCTTTGCAAAATACCCAAATCAGTAAGGGGGGAAATGGCAATCAAGTAACAGCAAAGGTTGGAGACAAGAAGAAATCTGCATTCCAAATCTGTGTTGCCATTCTGAAACTTTTTCCCATTTCCAGCTCTGAGTGAACTTTCGTAGCTGGCCTATGAACCCATGAAACCAAGGTTTTACAACGGAAACACTGATATGTTCTTAACTGTGCACTGGCACAAGGGCACCACTTTAATATCTCATTTAAATGATGGCTAATGACGACTATATAACTAAACAGCCCTCATTATTGCATCCTTTTTCACCCATGGGATAGATTTGGCAGTCCATAAAAATGTCAGTGCATCCTCTATAAAGGTAAACACACCACATGTTGGTGGATTTGTTCCAGCTTATTGATGCCTGGAAATGCCCCTTGTAACATGAATATGTTCCTGCTGGTGATGTCAGTCTCCACAGACCTACTGCTCTTTCTTAAAATACCTTTTTAATGCCAGTAACAGTAACAGGCAATACAAACAGCTGCGGGTTATTGCAAGAAGGTGAGGAAGCACAGGCCATGCCTCTGAAGATTGAGTGGCTACAAGTACTTCAGCTGTAGCACTAGGAGGTGGGTTGCTTGCTGGTCTCAGCTGCCAATAACTGCTGGCAGCCCAGTGAGTGAGCACAGCCTGACTTGTATGACAACCACCTGTATGAAAATGTTAAGGCATTTCTGCTTTGGGCCTGGAGACAATGTATCTCCCCTTTTCCCCTGCCATGGGGAAGTCTGTCTGGGTTCTGGGTTTCTTTTAAAATAGGAGAGAACATACACGTGAGTAGTGATTTGCAGTTGGGTTGAGGAGGCCAGTAACTTTGTAGCCTATCCATGTACTTTACTATCTATGCCTTTACATCCTGAGTTATATTCCACAGGAATGCAAGCAATGAGGTGTTCTCGCTGTGAAGTACTTTCCTGCCCAGCTCATGGCTGCTGTTCCAAAGCTCTACATGGTACAGGCAAATGATACTGAAAGTGCACTGATGCTGTGTCTTACCTGCTGCAGTTCAGAAGAGCTCTGTCCTGCAGAGCTTGGTCTTCAGAAATTCCTCAGCAGGCTGCCAGCAACGTATGGTAATCCCTTTAAGGGGAGCAGAGATTGCCACTAAAGCCTGGCCTCGGAGTATCTGAAAGGTAGCAGTGTATTCCTTGAATGGAGTTCTTTTCATTCCCCATATTTTTCCTTTGCTCCTTTCCTTTTAAATCTTCTCCTTAGACTTTATTGCAGGCAAGTTGTTTGTGCTTCCTCTGTAGTACTACAAAAGAGCAAAGCTGAGTTAGTACAACTCTCTTCAAGTAAGTCCTTGAAGACTTAGACAAAAGACTAGCTCAGCTAATGCTGTTCTGACAGAACTCTGCTGCTTGCAGTGCTCGGAAGTAGAAGAAGTGAGCCCACCAAGTTACTGCTATTCAGGTAATAATTACTGAGCTGCAATTGCATCACATTGTGCGCTGCTGTGTATGAGTGCAAGGTTAGCAAGTACAGCTGCTCAGAGATGTGTGACAGAACCTTACCAGGCAGCAAGGTGGTGGTCCCTGCTGTGGGCTTGCTCCAACAGCCCCCTGCAGTGTAGGGACACTCCTGGCTCTTAGGATCTTCCCAGTATGGCCAGCCCAGGCAGAGGGGGACCTTGTACCCAGCATCCCTCTAAAGTGTCATGTTTCAGTATGAGATACTTCGAGGAGAACATCGATTGCTGCAACAGACCATTTCACTTCTGGGCAGCTAGCACAAAGAGAGTTTCTTCAAATGTTTGGTGTTTTCATTTTTGTTTGATACTGAAAACATAAGAAAAAAGCTATTGCAATGCCATGACCTCCCAGGGCATAGGTTTCTGGGCCTGTTTTTCTTCCTTCAACTTGCAAAGCTGACTTCATGCTTCTAGAAAAAAACCTCTCTGTTAGTTAGTAGATTTTGTTACCTTTGAGACCTTAAAGCTCTTTTTATAGCAGGCAAACTGGCCAGAGACCTCTACTGGGCTAAGACAGTCCAGGTTTCCCCGCTGGCTGCTAATCTATTGGTGATGGGCCCTGTGGTTTGGCTCCCTTCCCCTCTCTGTTTTAAATGGATACTAGCGTACTAGGAGATATTGGTTATAATGAACATCTACAAGTTATTGGATTTGCTGAAGCCCTAGTTAGGTTTGGTTTAAGTTTGGGGGGTTAAAAATATTAGTCATAAAACCTAAGCTTCAGCTCACGTCAGACAGCATAACTAAAGCAAGCTGTCTGAGGCTTTCGGAAAGGTTCATGCCTCACAGTAAAATGTTGTTAGATGCTACTCAATACCTCCTGTCCTTGGTTAGTAGTTGAAATTATGTTATTGTGGGGACAGATCCTCAGCAGTTTTTGTTGTCTGGGATTGAGGATGAAGTTTCATTTAAGTCAAATTTAACTTTCCCGAGGAAAAGGTGCATTTGTAGATATTTTAAAGCTGAATCTTCCTTTATATATCTGTCCCTTGTAAGGGTAATTACTGGCCTGCAGTATGCTTATTTGAGTGCAGTGCTCATATCTCAGTCAGGTATCGCTGTCACACAAAGGATGGATTTGACACAGTGTTCCTAAGTTGTGACAGAAACCCGGGCCACACAGCTGAGTTTTTTTTTGAGCTGAGAGCCAGCAAAGTCATAGACATCTGTGCTGGATGCTAATAACCTGCTTGTAGATGATTTTGTGAACTGAATTATCTGAAACCTCTTCAGAATGGTTTGAGCTCAGAGGTCGTTCAGTGAGAAAATAGCACCACCTACTGCAAGTCTTTGGTGTAGAGTTAAGAGTGGCTTCTTGGGCTTTGCTTTTAATCTAAGTATATATTCCTCCTGTGTCTGTTTCACGCCAGATAGAGTTTCTTTATAAACAAAAGCAGCTTGTTTTGTGTTTCACTACAATATGCCAATTTAAAACAAGCAGTATTTGTTAAATGGAATTCTTATTAAAAATTAAAATCAAAACTTGTCATTTAACATTAAACAGGGGTTCAAATAATAACTTCTTTAACAGCCATGCTTGAGACACCATAAATCCTATTTCCTAAGACTGATATGCATAGTGCTCTGCCAGATTACATATTAAGCTTATATTAGTGATTACAAACCAAGCAGAGGTCAAGTGTACATATGGGCTTAATACAAACGTAATGAGTAGCTGGGTTTGGCCTTCATGAATTAAAAATTTTTTATCAAAATCAAGGAAAATCCCAGGCATAAGTAATAGCCAGAAATTGGATGGATCTGGTACATTAGTTTTCAGATATTAAGGACTTACCTACCAGAACCTTATGTGATCCACTGTCAGGTTGGGCTGAGTGTGTGATCTATGGTGTCTTCCATAAATGATTTGGTATTTTTTCCCCATTTCACTGAGAATTTTTTTCCCCTAATTTCCTGAAGCAGTACATGTGGTGTACTGGGGAGAAAGATTCTGTCTCTCTAGTCAGGATGATTTCTCCTCTTTTAATATATTTTTCAGAACATGGATTAGGAAAAAAGAAATAAAGTTAGAAAAAGAGGCCGCTTAGCTGGTTGGGATGGGCAGAGGGAGAATATTGTCATGCGCTGGACTCTGTCTGAATGACAATAGCAGTTATGGTATCTGTGCCTGGAAGCACAGAATGTCACCCAAAACATCACCTGGAGCATAAAGCTATCAAAATTTTTGAAAGTTCAGTATTGGAAATTATTTGTTCTCACTTGCTTTGGCAGAGGGCTTAATATAATGTTTTGAGGATGGAAGCAGAGAGGCTGTTCCTCCCTACTGCACAGGGACATCTTCTGTGCTTCTCATTCCTTGGGATAAAACAACAACTCTTGGAAAACTCTGGAGTTTATAACTTCTCTCCAGCCACTACAGAGGGTTTTGACATGCTATGGTGTCAAAGAAACATTTAACTCCATGTTGCCTCATTTTCCTAATGTGTTGGGTTGTTTCCAGCCCTTTGGGGGGCTGTAGAGCATACCTTTGCATGACTATATTTGACTTTTCGATACAGCTTGTTTTTACAGGTCTCGATAACACTTTAACGTTTGGATCTATATTTCTCCCACTCTGAAGGACAGCCATAACTGCAGTTCAACCAGGAAATCTTATAGCAAAAATTAAGCTTCACCTCCAAGATTTTCTGTCACACCCTGCAGGAGATTAAAGTAGTCAGCTATATGTTTTCACTCCTGTGTTAGGAGTGTGTCTCTGGGTTTGTGCAAGATACCTGTGGTTAAGTTGACTTCTCCAATTTCACAGCTGTGGAAACCCCACTTTCCACCACATCCCTCCTAAATGATACAGTAACACCCTGACCATGAAGACGTATTGTCCTTGGCTTGTTTCTGTCTGCACAGTGGCTAGTGGATGCATTTTGCCACCACTGCCCATCCCTCCTCCCACCTTGCAGAGAAAGACAGCTTGGTTTGGCTTTTTTTTGGTTATTAGGGTTGCTCTAGTACTGTCCGCTTAGCTCCAGCTACATTAGTAAATATTTTGTTACTGATTCTCATGAAAATTGATGAAATGTCCTAGGGGGAATGACTGAATTTATCCTGTGTAATTGAAGTGACCCTGGTCCAGATTATTCTAGAGGGAAACTTTTGTTGTAATTAGTGTCCGACTTAGCCAAAAGGAAGTCATACAAGCCTGTGTGTTTTTAGCCCTTTATAAATTGTGAATTGTTTCAGTTTCCACAGTTGACAACTGAGCCTTAAAAATGAAAATAGTGGTTCTAGCGTGGTGTTTCTCCCCGCTGTGCCTTTAGAGGCAAGCTGCATTCCTTCTTTGTGTGCAAGACTGGTGTCAATGCTTGCTTCTGTGCTCAATTCTACCCTTGCGGTTGTGAAGGGCTCTGTGTCATTTATACATAAAAAGGAACACTTGAGGGGCCACTAAATTGGTCTTACTGTCATGGAGGAATGGTTAACGTTGAGAGGAAGCATCCTTTGTAACACAGGATTTTTGGTTTAGCTTTTGAAATACGTAGTACTTCTTCTGCTTGCCCATTTACCATCCTGATAAATATATGTAGCTATACCAAACATTAAATGTATTTGAGTCCCTCTTTAATAGTCACTGACAACTTAGAAGCTGCCACCCAGACCCCAAAGTTCCCATCTTGTAGAGGAAGCCCAGATCACAGAGGGGTGGAGTGGGAGGTGTAAGGGAACCAGCTAGGCTTTTTGGCATTAAACAGCTCAGTGATCAGAGCTTGAAGGGCTTACTTAAAAGCATACTTTAAAGCCTGGGGCAGCAATGAGAATCATTGTCCCATTTCAATTCAGGCTTTTTATCTTCCTCATAGCCACATTCAGCCTCTATCACTAAAGAAGCAAACCTTGTCTTTCTAGCGAGGGGGCTTTGGCTCATCAGTATGATTGAAGAGTACAGACAATCCAATGCCTGGTGAAGCCAGTGGGAGCCTTTCTCCAGCTTCAGCTGCATCTTGGTTAAGGCATGGCTCAGTGCCATTGATGTCCCATTTGTCTTGGAGAGAGAAAGACAGACTTGTAGGCAGGACAGAGCGACGTTACCTAAGGTGTATTTGCAAGGAGGGGAGAATGTTTAGAGAGAGAGAGAGAAGGAGAGCAAAACCTTACTATGACATTGCTCAAGTTTCTGGATGATAGATACAGCCTTCAGTGCATCTCTTATCGACCTGTATTCCTATGACCTAGTTTGTTTCCTGGAACCAAAGGAGTGGTAGCATGTGTATGAGTTTTTCTGGACTGAAGGAAGGAAGCCAGACAGAAAGTATGTGATGTTAAGGTCACCAGTTTACTAGCTGGTCGTTATTCTGAATAGTGGCCTTAACCTGTTCCCAAAGCACTGCATGAAAATTTTCCATGAACTTAATGTATAACCTAGAAAGTAATATGGTTTGGTCCTTTTGATTTCCATAACAATTTGAATTGCCATATTCTTATCTAAATATTTGTTTTTCTAGGGAGCCCTGGAAGCCAGGAGCTGTATGTTTTTAACTTGACTTCACTCACCAAGTCTGAAAATATCTTGTCAGCTTCGGTGTATTACTATATCGGTGATCTGCTGAATGCTAAGTGGAACTGTTCACAATCCAGAGGCTGTTCTCATGGGCACAGAAAACCTGAAATTCAAGTACATCTTTCAGTTTGGACCTTTCCTTCTGTTGGGAACCAGACCCGGAGTCTGGGACACTTCCTAATAAATGTCTCCAGTGCTTATGGGGATGTCCTTTCCTGGCAGTGGAAGGATATCACTCAGGTCCTGCACGAAGCAAAACAAAACAACGAACTTCTGATCAGTGTCAAAATGGATTTGACAAGCCATCACCCGTGGAAAAGGGCACCTTCTTACTACGAACCTTACATTCTGATATATGCCAATGACTCTGCTATTTCAGAGCCAGAGAGCGTTGTCTCTAGTTTGCAAGGGCACCGTAATCCTCTGACAAGGGTCTTTCCTAGGCCAGAAAACCATGTAAGGAGCAGCAGTGGGAAGCGGCGGCGGAAACGCTCTACAAATGTCCTGTTGCCATTGCAGAACAATGAGCTTCCAGGAGCTGAGTACCAGTACAATGAGGATGAGAGATGGGAAGACAGAAAATCATACAAAACATTCCAGCCACGTTTGGCAGAGAGGGCAAAGAGTAAGAAAAAGCAGAGGAAGAATCATCACCAGAAGAGCCAGACTCTGCAGTTCGATGAGCAAACCTTGAAGAAGGCGAGGAGGAAGCAGTGGAATGAGCCAAGGTATTGCGCCCGGCGCTATCTCAAGGTGGATTTTGCAGACATTGGCTGGAGCGAGTGGATTATTTCCCCTAAATCCTTTGATGCCTATTACTGCTCGGGGGAATGTCAGTTCCCAATTCCTAAGGTACTGTCTTTACTGATCTTTTTGCACTTTGTGTTATTGTAAACTATGCACTTTTTTTTTTCTTTTCTTCTATATGAGTAAAATGCAGCTGGTCACCTATTATGTATCAGGATATAGTAAATAGGTGGTATCTTTGTCTTGTACTGCCAGGAGTAGCGGTTAAAACAGCTAGTAAAAAAACAGACTTGTAAAGAAAATTAAAAAAATATTACATGGTATTAGTTTTTTGTCCAGAGCCCAAATTGCCATAAAACATTTCCTGAATAGTGCTAATGATGTGTGAACTTGTTATTAGCCTGTTTAATAAACATAATACAGGCCAGACACAGAAAATTGCTTATTAGACAGTAGTAGTTATACCATGAAGAAGTCTCTGCTGCCAGGCCTGCAGTGGGGTCAGTCATTACAGCATCGTCTAGGAAAAATGTGTGCCTCATGAAGCGTTACTGTCAGAGTGACAGAGTATGTGGAGCTACAGGAGCAGTTGGGATGCTCTGCATGTAAGCCAAAGATCCAAATGACTCACTTCTGTGACAAAGTGGATCCAGAAGCAATGGTTCCCGACAGACTGCCTTTTGCAATATCCTCTGCTTTTGATGAGATTGCATGTGGGTAGCAAGAAGCGCCATGACTTTGGTAGATGAAATCAGCTTCTGAAAATCGAATGCCCAATGTCATTATTAGCAGTGTGCTTCCCCCTGAAGTCTACCAAGACCTAAAAGTGAGATGCAGTATTGAAGGCTGGCATAAAATGAGGGGTACACTCAAATAACACCTACAGGAAATTTCAGTGAAAGTAGGGCATCTGGTCTCACTGAAACCTCATGTTCAAGAGTCCCTATTCCTGATGCTATGAAGCCTTGGCAGTCTCTTTCAAAATTCATGTGGAATCTCAGAGGCTTAAGGAGTCAAGGGGGCCACCCTTTGAAAATGACAGGTGGCGAATTGTACCAAAGGTGGTGGAGCCCAAATAAAGCAAGCTGAGGAAGGAAGGAGTCTCTGTTTGAAGGAGACGATTTGTCTGACTACCTCAAACTGCAATGGCAGGCTTTCAGGTTTCGGATCAAAGGGGAAAAAATGAAAGGGAATAGGAAGAGAAACAGTCACTACCTGTGCATAAATGGCATTGTGCCTTTAACTTTATTGTTGATCGGAACTGTGCTTTACTTAACGTACAGGTTAGAAATTTTAAAATCAGTGGTCTTGAACTTCTAGCTATAAGGACAGACAAATTTTTCACCGCCCACTGTAACCATCTACTTGAAAGTGGATTAACGTTTCCAGATGCAGCTTTTCTTATAAGAACTTTATCCCAACCATAAAAGAGTGCTGTTTGGACTTCTGTTTAGCAGGAAATGGTATATGACAGTTAAACCAGAAAAGCTAAAGTATTTTAATTCAAAAGCGTTCACACAAACACAATGTCTTCAGCTGATTCTGGCCTCTAAAATATTCTTCACTTAAAATGAGTTACTTGCTGTGGACTACCATCAGAGTTGCAAAAGTCACAAAGCAAATGTGAAGTAGGTTCAGACAGTTAGTGATGCTACTGGAGGTCAATTTCAGTCAAGTTCTTCTATTTCTGATGATAATTTAGGACAAGAATGTTTAGTAGCCTCTTAGAAAGGCCTGAAGTTGTCTCATGTTAAGCTCAAAAGTATTTAGGTTCCTGTTCCATAAAGTTATCAGCTCTGGCTCTTTCCATTTTTAGGGGAGTAAATCATAGCTGAGGTGCTTACGAACACCCATGATCTAGCATTTGTTAGAGAATAACCATTACAGCCCACTCATTAGATTGTTGTGTGGGTTTTTTTGTGTGTGTGGGGGGGGGTTGTGTTGTTTTTTTTTTTTTTTGATTTTAATTGGTAGACGTAAAATAGGCTTCTACCTTCTGAGGCAGCAATGGCTTTAAGAAAATTTCTCTTTCAATAGTCAATACATACCATATATTTCAGGGTTAGTGCCTCTTCTGTCTCTATGAGGTATAGGTCAAACCTAAGAATGCTCGATAAAGTGCATGTTCAAAAAACAAACAAGGCTTTCACGGAAATAGTTTTGAAGGTAGTGGTTTTAGAAGCATTTGTTACCGGTCTTTCCCTGCTCCTACTGAAATCTAATCCTACCTCAAGTTGATGGGAAATACCTAATTTAAGACAGAATACAAGTCTAAATACTAATTTTATACTAAATACTAACTTAAAGACAAGAATACAAGAAAGAGTCAAGATTAGACTTGGAGAGCATGGATACTCCAGTAGCAAAAGAGCACCAACTATCTTCAGAGAGATACATAAATCACAAGAAACAAAAAGCAGAGTAATAATAAAGAAGCAAAATAATAAAAAGGTTCATTTTCTGTATGCAGAGCCTCTTTTAGTACCAACAACCAGAAAATCCCTGACATGCTTCACAAACTCAGGGCTTAATACCCAGAGTAACTTCAAACCTCTGGGAAGAAGAAGAAAAATAATAATAATAATAATTTTAAAAAAAGCTATAAAAATCCTGGCAAGTAAAATGCCCTGAGATGAGTTTAGTAACCAATGGTTCTGAAGAGACAAAGTGAAGTTTAATTGTTGTTTGAACTTCTGTTTGGCACTCTGAGGCATGACAGGGAGGTATTAACAGCGTGCACAGCTGAAGGGTAGTTAACAGATACTGCCTGGGTGAAAGATGAGTTCCATCTTTATCTGTGAGTTGTCTGTCTTCAGCTAATTCCCCTGACGTATTACACTTCGTATAAAAAGATTTTCTGTCATACAGAGCCAAATGTATTTTAGCCAAAATCAGGATCTACTTTCCAGCAAATAATAACATTGGCCTCTGATATGTTGTGTTTTAACCCCATCCACCCAAATAAGTAGACTTGCAGCTACTACTGTCACCATAGCTAAGTCCAGCAGTCTCAAGGGCGTATTCTTCCCCCTCCTCTTCACCCCTTCAGTCCACCTGGGACAGGCACGTACCCACAATCAGAAGTGGTCCCTGTCCTCAAAAATCTTACAGTAGAAGAAAGGTGAGAAATAAACAGGAGAGATGAGTGGGCAAGTAAAGCGGCATTTGAATGACTTCTCTGACACGAAGCGGGTCTGATTGCCATGAGCTAGCCATGTAGTTCAGGCCCACACCACCGTAATCAGGACATCAGTTTTCTTCCTCAAATTCTAACAAAAAGGTCTGATCTGGCCTATCTGTGCAAAACTCCCTAGACTCGGTTGGGTGAGGAATATAGAACCAGAGCATTATAGGTACATGGACGCCATGACAATGAGTGCTTGCTGCCATGTACTCCGAAGAGATAGTTTGTTGAGAGAGCAACTGAAACCTCGTGGTAAGTCTGATTCCCTGGGAGCAACTGGCAGATATCTGTCCATATTAGATTTCGAATTGTTCCTTTTGTGCATTTTTTTAATCACATAAAACAAAATGACCTTGTTTTCCAAGGAAAATTAAAAGTTGAATTAATTTAAAGGTGAAGCAAGCATCTTCTAGAGCCATGTGTTATTCTTGGGCATACCTAATATCAGGTGTTGCTAATAAGACTGTGTTTGCAAATGATACTGTAACCATCAGGCAATAACAAACTAATCTGTGCCTATGGGTATATAATGTTCCCTTGCTGAGGGTGAACTCCTAAAGTTGACAACCTGTTTGGTAATTAAGAACAGATGTGCTTCTTCCCCCTCCTTTTCCACCTCCAAACTTTCCAGCCCTACCCTTTCCCTGATTTCAATTAGCTGGCTTGACTGCTCTCAAACCCACATGTGTTGGGCTTGCAGAACACCACGGAGTGTGCAGGCCAGGCAGACCCTCTCCCAGGTCAGGAATGAAAGCTCGTAATTGACATCATGTGCCCTGCTCCTAATACATCTCTAATGAAATTCAACAGGGCACGAAGTCTCCCAAGGATGCGTGCAGCTTAGCAGGTGCAGCCTTAGCCACAGCTGTACTTATTCACAGATTTGGCAGTTAGGAGTCAGCTCAGCATTTTTCCCTCCCACTGCTCCTTATGGCCTCACCTCCTAAAAGAAAATCTTTGCCTGCTTTTCATTAGCACTTGCTGGACAGAGCATCAGTGGCCCAGAGGCAGTGGCCTAAATACCCCTTCTTGTGCAGGGCGTAATGCCCATTCAGTACCCAGAGGGGGGTTTCAGTTTTCTGAAAAGCACTCACTAAAATATTTAGATATTTTACCTCTTTGCATCTGATCAGCAGGCCTAGGAAATGTGTTGGGCTCCCAGTGACATTTGTGGAGAATGCTGCACTGGAGCTGAGTAAAGAAACAGGCCTGCATGCTTCTGGAGCTTTCACATACTTTTGCAGAGCGAAATTATAGAAAAATGTGAATTTTGTACTGATCTAAGACTCTTTAAAAATCCTTATAAACTACTGCTTAGGAACATAGGTACCCTTGAATTAAAAGCAAACAAATCAACAAAAATGTCTTTAAGATCTGCCAGCTAGATTGAGAGCAATGTGTTTGTAACAATGCTGGGAGATCTATAGCCATTAAGAGGATGCTTCAAGAAGTTTTGCTTTTGTATTTTAAGGAGAGCATCACTGCATGTCTCCATCTCACTCTTCTGATAAACTTTGACTGAAACAGCAAAGGGAAAAAAGATCAGGGTTTATACAACCTTTGTGTTTAAAATGGACTTGGATCCTGAGTATACGTGAGAAAATTCTGTCAGACTGTAAACAGACGCAAGAGGCACGCAGGATTGGGATCATTTGTTGCTCCGCCTTTCTGCATGCAAAATAGGCTCCTCATTAGAAAGAAAAAAAAAATCGGATTATGTTTAACGTGTACCTAAAGAATGGCTGAGTGCTCCCCAGTGAATCCTTTCCAATTCTCTGTCAAGTGGTTCCAGTTCTCACTTGAGACTGCTTTCAGCGATGTGGTATGGAAAAAGTCCATTCTAATTCATTTCTTTTTGGAATTCGAGGAACATCTGTCTCTGTGAGAAAGAGGAAAAATGCAGAGTCATGAGCTATCCTAAAAAGGGACAAGTTAGGCATCCATAGCCAGCTGAACTGGAAGCAGATACCTATTAATGTACAAACGTTTATGCACAAGCGATTTGACGAGCCGGTACCTCACAGCTATTCCTGTGATTTTTTGTGTGCAAGGTCATCAGGACTTGCAGATGAGGTAGGTAGATATCTAAGCCTCAAGACTGATTTATCGCAACACAAATCATCTCTTATCCCAACAAAACCACAAACTGCAAATTTGGCCCGCCTGATCTTGTTCCATATATTTCTCAGTGACACCTGACTGAGCATACTTAACCATGTGATTCCCAGGTTCTGCGTGCAAGATGAGCTCTAAGATGCATTGTTAAGATTTCACCCTTACAAAAATAAGACTGGCTAAAATCTGTCTTGTGCATGTTTCATGCTCATCTGCTTACAGCTATTTGGGTTCGGAAGGGTTTGAGGGTGTTGGAAGTAAATTTAGAATATTTATTTTTCACTTTTCTGAATATATTCACTTTTCATTTTGTGAATGAATTCATATTCTATTTGTTTGGTTGGGTTGTTGGGGTGTCTTTGTTGTGTTTTTTTTTGTTTGGTTGGTTGGTGTTTGTTTGTTTTTGTACAAATGTAGTGAAATAACTATTTCACCACTCGGATTTGCTTTTCATTTGTATTAAACCAAAATTTGTTTCAAATTATGTGAGTATTAATCCAGAAAACTTAGTACTTTAGAGCAAAATGTCACCATAATATAAGGCACAACTGACGTGGGATTTGAGGGCTCAGTTATTCAGCAGTGTCACTGATGATGTATATTACAGATGAGAAGTGACTTGGCGTGGAAGAATTAGCAAAACAACCTAACCTTGGAAGACAGCAAACTGGAACAGTTAGCACTGTGACATGAAGTATTTCCATACTCTCCTCTGTATATGTTTTATCCTTTTTTTTTTTTTTCCCTGATGTACTCATATTCCACCAACCTGACTTCCCAGCATAGAAGTTGTATTTATTTTGCTCCCCTAATGAATCAGCCTGCTAACATGTTGACTGCCTCACTCCCAGCTGTACAAGTTTATGACTAAATTGCAGCCCACATGAAACTTAATTTACATCAGAAGAGACTGCCTTGACCTATAGGTACACCTTGGTGCAAGGTCTGCTGCCTGGGCATTTTCCTGGGAAGGCATGTCCCACCGAGAGCAAGAGGCCCCTGTCCTGAGCGGGATGCTCTAGCTGAAAGCAGTGGAGCAGCAGTGACATCCAGTGGCCAGCAGAACCAGGACAGAGTCATATTCCCTGTTCCTGGCTCGGGGCGTGTATGGTGACAACTGGAAATAGTCGAGTAAAAGACAGATTTTACAGTGAATCAGCCACAGGGCCCTTCTTTAAGAAATAAGTTTTGTTCTGGAGTATACAGGTCCCTGTTAACATATGTGAAATTATATTTTCTGCTTTTATCTTTCTCTTGCAGGCCTTGAAGCCATCCAACCATGCCACCATCCAGAGTATAGTGAGAGCAGTCGGAGTAGTCCCAGGCATTCCTGAGCCTTGCTGTGTTCCGGACAAAATGTCTTCTCTCAGCATCTTGTTCTTCGATGAAAATAAGAATGTGGTTCTTAAGGTGTACCCCAACATGACAGTGGAATCCTGTGCATGCAGATAACATCTCAGAAGACCCTTTTGAAATGCTAAGATGATCACTTGCGATTCTATGAGGTTCTTTTTATGATTTCTACTTTTTGTTTGCACTGCCAATGCATTTCCTTTGGGGGGGGGGGGGGAGGGGAAGGGGGAAGGAAAAAAATTGAATCTATCCAAACTAAAAGGATGGAAATGACATGGATTCTGAACAGAAGTTCCAAGGAAAGGGAACATGAACTTCATTCATCTTTGAATTTGACCAAGATGTAACTCATGGCAATGGGGACTGACTGTTTCTGTAGAAATACAGAGATGAAAGAGGAATTTACGGAAGACACTTCAAGATTTTTGAGACTGTCAGAAGGACATACTGATCTATTTTTGTACATGATTTTGGAAACAGCAGTAGCTGTTAATTTTTGTCTCCATTCTTCTGGTGACTAATGGGGAGGGAGATTAGAAATATACTATTAATCATTTTAAAGCTAAGCTTTCTGCCTTAGGTTACTGAGTAGTGCAGCAAGAAAAAAAAATCTGACATTCTAAGAGCCTTAGATAATCCAACTTAGACATATATTTCCTTGGTATGACATGTCACTGACTGCATGTGTGTATTCATTTTTGTTAACATATTACTAGATGTCAGTGCCCTTGGTGTGAAGAACACAAAACACATTACTGCTGCATGTGAAATTGTGGTATCTCACAAGCAAAGACTTCTCTTTCTTGCTACTGTAGAAATTCAGCAGGCTAAGGGTTTGAAAGTATCACGCTCAGTGAAGTGGCTGAGTGACTTGTTCATAACAAATATTCGAGAACATATTTGCAAATAATCTGAGTAAATTATTGTAGTTGATTCCTAACGTGAAATTATTTGGTGCATAACTCTTACCAGTAGACCTTCACTACAGTTATTTTATCAAAACTAGCTCTGGTTGGTGAGGTTTGACTGTCACGTTAATTAAATAGTAGCTTTTCTTTTTCTCAGTGCTTCTACTTGGAAAATCAAGTTTGCTGTACCTGTTCCGTCAATTTAAGGTTTCTTACTAGCAGGTTTTGCACAACAAAAATACAAAACATGCATTCCACCTGGAAAATTTTTGTGCAGAACTACAAGCAGGAAAAAAAGCGATTTAATGAATCATAAACACATCAGCAAAAAGTTATATCTCTTATTGGGTCAATGTCAGAGAAACTTCAGGCTTTGTTTCTAGCAATATCCTCTGTAGGAGATGAAGCTTTTTAAAGCACTTCTGGCTGTCAAGAACAATGTTTTAGTTTGTGCTAAGAGTAAACATTGAACCACCTTTTTGATAAGTAGTCTACATAACTGCCTGTGTGAAGTAGTATACTTAAAGGGCAAATATTTATAGGGAATAAATTAATTCCCCATGGTCAAGAGAGTTCAGTTCTCTACTTTGGAGTCAGTGATTCCTTGGTGTATTGAAGGTGATAGCAGTTTTCCTATGCAAATGCCTTCTTGCAGTTTCTTGACTATTTGAAGCTAATTTAAACAGTCGATGTTGATTTTTGTATTTGGTCAGCGGTGCTATCATGTTTACCAATCTGAGTAATTTGCATGTGCGTAGGTGTGAGAGGCGTGGATGTGGAACACACAACCTAGGGATCCTTTCAGCAATGACTTTTTAGTGCACAGAGTCTCAGTGGAAGGTGACAGGAGTTTCACTTCAAAAAAAAAAGGGGGGGGGAGGGGAGAGAAAAAGATGAGTCCCAGATGCAAGTTAGGTTTGCAGTCCTTCCCTTATATTGCTTCAACAGCATACCCGTGCAGTCAGATTTCCCAAAATTACAATCTGATACCTTCTTACTGCCTGCAATTAAGCGACAGTAATTAACACAGCTATCAGATTTGATTGTCCTACGTTAGGATTCCAAGAGCTCTGTAGCAGGATATTGCCTTGAAGAATTAGTTCCCTGGAACCACAAGAAAAAAAGTCTCCATTTTTACAGAGTAAGTGCCATCTTCATCAGATAGGAGCAGAATTGCCATCAAAAGTAAGCAGTAAGTGTGCAGCTGTGCGCATTTAGATCAAGGTTCTTTTGATCCGCTTCCATATGTTGGAGAAAAGTTAGACATTCAGTGTGCAAATCAGCTTGACTTAAAAACTGGAGTAAAAAAGCTGTGCTTTTCTTCTGGCTGAAATGACAGACAGCTGCAGACAGCAGAGCTTTTCACTGCTGTGTCTTGGTGGTGAAAATGAGCCTGTCTGTGCTGCTGAGCTGGGGGGGCTCCAGCCGTGGCTTTAAGTATGGTCGGAAGCAGCGACGTGCACCAGGCTGCCCGTCCTGTGGGGTCCACCTGCGAACCCCCTGCTCTGCTGCAGGGCCCGGTGTCACCAGGGCACATGGCGGGGGGGGGGGGGGGGGGGCGCTGGCTAAGCTGGAAGGTGGCTCCGGCTCTCGGACAGCAGGCCCTGCAACCACGAGAAGAGGTAGGGGCTTCCCCTAGCTGCCTTTTGTAATAGCTGCATGGATAAATACCTTGTTTATGCGGTTCTGCACGATAATGGCTACTACTAAACAGCGCGCAAGCTCAAACAATAAACCTAACCCCATCTAATCTTCTATTTGTAGAGGGCTTGTTGCAAAACAGATTTCGTGCAGCTTGACAAGGCAACCTCGGCTTGGTGCCAGTACGTCCCATTTCTTTGTTCAGGGTGAGGTAGCTGGTGATGAGTAACAGTTTATTGCCAAAATCCTTTCCTTTACAGTAATTTTTGCTGTTCGGTACAGGCTGAATGCTCTCAAGGTGCACATCTTGTTTTCCATAGAAAAGTGGGCGCAGCTCAGCAGCACTTGAGGGCTGGATTTCTCCTCATATCGCCTGGCCTTAGGATGACAGCATGTTCCTGTCTCAGAACAGCACCAGTCTACACCTTCCCAAACACAGCAGAGAAAGTACCTTGCAGCCTTCTAAATCCTCATGGGATGGGTCCTCACACTGCAAAAGAGACCACTGTCTCTGAGAGTGGCAGTCAGTCCCCCAGGGAATGCTGTCCAAGCCCCAGTGTCCTGTTTGCAGGGGGAGGGAGGATTTGGAGCCGCTGGCTCTTGGGCAGAAGGCCAGGACTGGGCTCAGCTGGGTGTGTGAACCGTGCCTGGCACAAGCAGTGCCAGGAACTGGGCTCCGCAGAGGTCAGACGCACCTGGGCCCACCCCTTGGATGGCAGGAGTTTCCCAGATCAGAAGAGGGTGTTGGCAGCCAAGCTTCCTGGCTTGTGCACTCCAAAACAGAGGCACTACCTAAATATAGGAGTTTCTCCAGCGCAGCAGTGCTCTGAGTCACTCTTTGGGACTGAAGATGAGTTCAAGACTATAGGCAATGCTTTACACTGCTGTTACAAGGCAGCCTGGAGTTGACCTGAAAAGGAGCATCAATATGCTATGCTCGGTTTTCACTGGGATAAAACCAGTCTTTGTCATTAACCTTGTCATGTAGAACAAGTATAATCTTCCAAGTAAAATTTGATCTGCCTCTTCCAACTTTATACTGAGTGTTATCTTCAATTAACTATGTATGTGAGACATTTTATGCACAGGATTTGTTTTTGCATTTTTATTTTTACATGCAACTTTCTAAGTAAAGCCATGTCTAGCATCAGTAATGTATTAATCACATAAGCAATGATTTCTGTATATAACTTTGTATTACTAGGGTCTTCAGAATAACTTCCAGCTAATGTTATTAATCACCATTTTAGTCTTAAATCAGGATGGGGGGCTTTTGCCACCTGTTGTTTTTTTGAAATAGTATTAATTGATAAATGGCGCTGCTTCCCATCTAATTATATAATATCTAATGCCTGCGCGTTATTTTTATGGATGGCTCAAAAGATGCCAAGAGAATGTCTCGAGCTCCTCAAACTCTCTCCTCAGATTGTCTGTCCTGAAAGATTCAGCACTGCCTCAGTCTGCCAAGGACTCTGGGAGCAAAGTCCCCCGTGAGGAGCAGACTGTGAGCAAGCCTCTGCAGAAAGCTCTTGAAAATCCCATTCTTTGAGGCTGAATACAGAATCTTGCAGTAAGTGAGCAAAACACAGGGTGCAAAATAAAATGTATTCACCCTGCAGTGCAATACCTGGAGCCAGGAGAGTTGTCCACTGGAACCAGTGACACAGGGTTACAAAGCGGGCAACGTTTTTTCATTTGTTTGGGGACCCTGAACTTGCAAGGAGCTGAGTACATTTCATGATGTGCCATGCACCCCTGGGGTTGTGAATCCCTCTGCTCCAGTGCTGGACCGGTCCAAAAGCTTATAGGATGTTCATCTCCGAGGAGATGCTCAGTGGTTTGCAGGAGACTGACATTTTGTTTAGCAACCCATTTCTCCTTGTAAAAACAGCCTTTGTAAATGATTTTTTGTTTAAAAGTTAATGTTTGTACAGACAACAGCAATTTAAAAAAATTAAAATTACAAAAAAAAAAGTTATTTTGTATATGGAAAGAAACTTTACAGATACTTTTAATTTATTTTATATCTGTGGCCATCCTGTCCTTTTCATATTTTCCTCCCAACGTTCTTTAAACAATACATTTTTCACTGTCATTGCAAAGATGAAATGCTGGGACTCTGGGCAAGTTCACAAGGACAGGTTGCAGCAACACTGTGAAGGGCATGTTTCACTACTGATGTATAAGCTTGCCTAATTTGTATTTGTTTCCTTTCAGTAATGGGAAACTTTCACTATGAACTCTGGAGAAAATATAAAATAAAATCTCTTTTTACATGAAAACTCATTTGTTCTGTGTTGTACCCAGGTCTTTCCAAGAACCTTAAAGTTTTCCTTGCCTTCTGTGTTCAGCACTCCGGATATGTATACATCTCAAGTGCTCGTTTGCAAAGGCAATCCAAACAGAGATTGTGTTTATAGAGCAAAGTACATAGTGGCTGGGGAGTGGGTACTACGGATTCAGTTAAAGGTTAGCTAGTATGACAGTAATAAGCTACAAAGGTTATTGGACCTGATCCAAGGCCCAAGGGTACCAGTGGGTTTCTGTCCATTGGCTTCACCGAGTTTTGACTCCAGCCTACAAAAATAGTGCAGAAATTGTGGTGACACCCTGCAATTTATCAGAAGAATGAGACCACCCTAATTGCTTTCTTGGTGTGGACAGAACCTGAGGCTGTTATGTTAAAACCACGGAGGGAAGTAATTCCTGTAACTGTATACAGCACACAGCTACGAAAGGAAGTTGGGAGGTCCCAGCAGGATGCGTTTCTGACTTCCCCCAGAGAAGGAGGGTGGTGGTGGGCTAGCTACAGTGTTTTCCTTCTTGAGTTGGCTGCATAGGAAGCAGAAGGTAAGAAGCTCCTGGGCTATGCCCATCGTGCGGATGCCTGTCTCTGCCTCTCCTACTGAATGAAGTTACAGAAAGTGGGGGGAGGCTCAGTAGTTCCACAAAAGCAAATGAGAGCAGACAGCTGACCACTGCTCCCCTGGGAATGCATGCAAAGGGAAGAGAGGGGTCCGGTCTGCTCTGTCCCCAGGAAACAAGGAGAGTTTTCTTGTCACCAGTTCTGTTCTCTGGGCAGCTGGGAGGTGTCCCCAGGTTAGGGTAACAGGAGAACCCACATGTCCACTCCAATACAAGACATTTGGCTTCAGTAACAGAAATGTTTTACTACAAAACTATGGAAAAGAAACTCTGGAAAGAAACCAAAACCATGGTATGCACAGCACAACTCCCTGCACGGCACAACTTGGCCTAGCAAGAGCACCCTGCTCTAAATGCTGAAGGGCAGGCGCACCAAGGGCCATGCTTGGCCTCTCGCCCTCTCCTGGGAAGGGGGAGGTACATTCAGATTAGATATAAGAAAAATTCTTCCTCATGAGAGTGGTGAGGCACTGGCACAGGCTGCCCCGAAGAGCTGTGGATGCCCCATCCCTGGAAATGTTCAAGGCCAAGCTGGATGGGGCTTTGAGCAACCTGGTCTGGTGGGAGGTGTCCCTGCCCATGGCAAGCAAGGTGGAGCTGGATGGGCTTTAATGTCCCTTCCAGCCCAAACCATGCTGTGATTTGGTAATTTACTTCCCTAGTGACTTACTAGATAATTAAGCAGCCATGCCTGCTGCTATCTGCTCAATAATTTAATTGGAATATTCATTCTGGCTTTTGATATAGCTGGCCGGCAGCCTTGGTAAGGGTAATGGCTTTTGGCTCTGCAAAGAACATCAGATAAGCTTTAAAAAAATTACATTTGCCACTTCTCATCTGCTGTGCATCAATGAAATACTGGCTAAGGGAGGTCAGCCACAGTTTACCCTTGACTTGTGTGGATCAGGAGCTCACCTCATTTCAGTAGCTTTGCACCAGCTCCCACCAACCAGCCGGAAATTCACGTGTATCAGAAGTCACAATGATCTAACATTGAGGAGTTCTGCAAAAGGACGCACTTGAAAACTGAGGGAAATCTTGCTGGTGTCTCGCTATCCCCAAAACAGACTGTCAGGCAACATTAGTGGGACAAACAAGGAATCACAGACTTGGAAGAAAATAATTAGCTACCTTGTTGCTACTGTGCAGGCTAATTTACTCTGAAACTCTAACTCTCTGTCTAGCGTGAATTTGCACACAATGTAAAGAATAGGGCTCTTATCTCTAACCTCTGATTACAAGAAGGAAACAAGAAAGGGGACTCTGACTCACAAAGTGAAAAGATGCTTTTGGCTGCTTCCCCACTGGCTCAGTCCCCCCAGAAACTCTACATGGTCTAAAGGTCTCCCACCTCAAGGTGACCGAGGTTCACAAACCACAAGGACGTGATGGTTCAAGAAAGATGGGTTGTGACTTTCAGGATTACAAATGCATGTGCTCACAACATAAGCCTGAGGGAGAATTTGCCTCCGCACGGCCACACTGCACATCCTTCCCAGTTAGCCCACAATCTGCATGCAAGCAGGTGCTTGGGGCCTTATGGATTAGTATTTGTGTCTGAGCTTTGCAGGTGCGCCTCATCTGCAGCACAGGGAGCTGCTCCAGGCTTCCCTTGGGTTTTGATCACTGCCTGTTAGAGGGATGTTAGTTATTACTGAGGAGAGGCCAAAAGCTCCTGGTAAAATCCAACTCCATCGCGACATAGAACAAAAAGAAAGCATTCTTGCACGTGAGAGTACCCAAGCATGGGGTTGTCTTCAAAAATCAAGTTTTCCATTTAAATACACTTCCTCCTTTTGAGCAAAGCTCATGTCTTTGCCTCTTGAAAGTAAGCAGATAAGTCTTTTACCCATAAAGTTAATTTTGATCTTACCTCTTGCGAGAAGGTGACGTGTTTCAAAGGATGCAGAGAAATAGGACTTTGATGTATGAAGCTTGCAGAAAAGATCACTTTTTTCTTGCCATGTGGAATTTTCATGAGGTCTTTATGACAAGATGCTTCCCTCTTTTCAGCATCATATTTCACTTTGAGGTTCTTTTACTGCAACACAGATCAGAGAATCCCTTTCTCATAAATGAGACTTTTTAGTGAGCCCCAGGTTATCCTGATTTCCAAGGGAATTGGAAACATGATAGTGAATAGAGAGCTGGATCTAATTTAAAAACAGTTTTTTTAAGCTTTCCACTATGTTAAATTTTTGTCATTAATTTCACCTCTTCGTGTCTGCTCTGTGCACAACCTCCTCCTTGCTTTCCACCTTTGGAAGGAATTGTCTCATTTTATTCACGCTGCATTCTATGTCATGATTACTGCCTCCTCTCTGTCCCTAAAACTGTACCATGCGGAAAATGTTAACCATAATGTAGTGTCAATCCATTTTTCTTGGCTTTTCATCTCAAAAGATCTTACACACTTAGAAAGCACCACAACCATTTAAACCATTTATCTGAGCATGGCCGTGCAGCCACTTAAGCAGTGAGAAATGAAACTGTATGTTCAATAACAGACACAGTCAGGTATGTACATCTGAGGCTCTTGATTTATTCCTGCTCGTTTAGCCCTAGTTTAAGAAGTAAAGAAGCAAATCACAAATGCTCACTTCCATGCCAGGAAGAAAGATAGTTGTACTACAACACTCAGCCATAGAGAACTCAAGGATACAAAGTGCCATTGTTGTGCCACCTTGCAAGAAACGAGAAGGGAGGAGGAATTTATGGCAGCATGCTTCCATACAGCTGAGAAGACTGGCTTCAATTTTCTGAGCTTTCCCTCACTTTCTATTGTCTGAAGGAAGGCAAATCATTGAACTGTCAGAGGTGTCTAAACACAAACCTATACACAGGTCTCTAGAGGGAATGCAAAATTCACCAGGGGCCTTAAATCTCTCAAGACTTGAGCTCTAACTTAGTGTCAAATAAAGATAAAAATCCTTCACTCTGCCACAAAGCCCTTGGGGAGCGCAGCAGGAGAAAGCCACGGCTGTTCAGAGACAGCTTATTGAGTAGTGCGAGTAAAAGAGGAGCTCAGCTGCTTTTCACTGCAAATGAGACCTGTGAAATCCTGACTAGCCTGTGGGTGCCGGTGGCAGAATGTAAGGACACAAGAATCCATCCTAGCCCACTTCCTTGCCAAGATGCAGACCTGACCTTAGGCTTGAAAGATGGGGACTAATTTGGGAGCGAGGAAGGGAATGTTTCCTCACACAACCCCGGTATCTGGGTGAGAGTCACGGAGAGGGGGTTGTACCAGAAACCCAATCACATTTCACGCACAGCAGAGCACAGCTGCTCATCTGCTTGGTGCTGCTTTCCCCAGTCAAGAGTGGTTTGCCAGGATCCTGTTGTCACCTCCAGAAGGAACAGACAGCCTCAGGAGAGAGACAGCCCCTGCTGGACAGGGAAACACCCCGTCTGCACAGTCAGAGTGACTCTCTGAGGCCAAGTTAGTGTAAGAGCGACCTCGACAGCCCCGAGCAGTGTTTTTAATGCAAACAGGCACAGGGGGAAAGAGGCCAAACTCACGAGGTTCAGAACTGGAGTACAAACACCCTCATTCTAAGGCTGTATGTTTGGCCACTTGTAAGACTCCAGCTGTTCTCTGTCCTTTGCTGTTTTAACACTCACTACAAGGCTCAACTGTGCTCAAGGCAAAGGGAAAAGGGTGAGAGCTTTGACTGAACCTGACCTGCCTGAAATCACTGGGATTCCATACATGTCAGTCTGGCTGTTTTCTCATTCAGTGTAAGAATCTTGCACATTTACCCACTGTAACATCTCCCCTGCATCCCCAAATGTATGAACTCAAAACTCTGATGCACCGAGGTTACTTCTTCTCCCTCCAACAGCTGATTCTGATTAACAGGTGATGCAGGAAATTCATACCTTGCTGATTGTCACTGGTTTGCAAGCAATTTGTTAAATAAATGTGATTAGCCTCAACAATTCAGCTACTTTCTTCCAGATTACTCAGTCATCAGCGAGCCCCATGGTAGAGAAATTCATTGTGCAAAGGTAACCTTATCTTTTTCACTTATCAAGGCCAGTACAGGTGTTTTCATAGTCAGCGATTCTTAAACAGTGACAAGCTTCTTCCCAAACACTTTCCAGCTTCTTTTAATAGAAGCATAATTCAGTTTGGGGGCCCAAGAGAAGTTTTTTCTGAAGTTATCCAACCACGTTTATGCCTGGAGGGGGAAGAAAGAAAATAAGATGCTTCAAAGAGAGCCCGTGCTGGGTCACTTCTGTGTCTGTTCCACACACACACTTGAGGAGACATTTAGCTCCTGTTTCCTGGTCCTGCTGATGCTCACAGGAGAAGACAGGGTGAGTGTTGTCTGAGGCATGTGTTCCACCTCCTTGCACGCTGCAGACAAGATCAGTGCTGGCACTGATAAATGAATGGCAAAGGAGGTGAGTAAAGCTAGTGGGGGCTGAAAAGGAGTAACTAAGAAAAATCCCAACAGAAATCCCAAACTCCTTGCAGGGACGCCAACCAAATGAGGGCAGTACCTGGACTGTATGACAACTTAGTGGCTAGCCTCCTGCTTCTCCACAAGGCCTGAAGGGGCAGCTCAGAGGCTGTGATGAAAATTCATCACTTGCACAGAAAACTGGATGTAAGTAGCAGACACCTCACAATTTTCTCTCTCACTCTGCTGTCTGCGTGTCTGTCCTGAGTGCTTACCTGCATCTCTGCTCTGGCGCGGGAGATGGGAAAAGGCACTTCCATCTACCCAGCCCTGGATGAGTTCTCTAGTGGCAAAAGTAGAGTTTTGTCCTGCACCAAAAAAAAAAAAGGGGAGGGGGGGGGGGCACAGTTAGATTTGGGTTTCTTAGTGCCCTGTGGTAAGGGGAAGACTGGTGTACAAATAGTGTACAGGAATGTTGAGGAGAGAATGAATTCAAAGAGATAGTAACTAGAAATCTGTAGCAGACCCAAAAAATGAATGTCAAAACCAATTTTCTACTGACCCCAAAGTAAAAAAAAAAAAAAAGAGTGCAATTTGCAGCACTAAGCACAGTGTAATGATCTTAACTGGTTCCTTCCAATCTCTTGCCATCTCTGGCACACTGTTAAGCCCCCCCTAGCCTTTGTTTCTCCTTTTTATGACAGTATAACTTCATTGACTCTGAGCTGGTGTCTGAAGTACTTCTGTGTTAAAGACATTTTGACTTAATTCAAAAAATGTTTATGTTGCATTGACTCAGCTTCTTCTTTTTCTTCAACTTATAGGTCCTGCGCATACAGCACCAGAAATGAAATGAGCTGGGACCTGTATAAACTGGAATGGATTTGAGAAAAATATTCAGCAGCAAATGCATAGTCTGTCTGCATCTGAGCAAGAGACTGAGCTGCACGAAAAGTGGCTCTGTCCCTGGGATAGCCTCTCCTCTCTGTCTCTTTGGAAATACGTGGACAACAAATACAATTCAGAATGAAGAATCTGGACTGCTGTAAGGAATGTCATTATAAAAAGAGAATGTATTGAACTGTCAGTTTATTTATCTGAACTTTGAGTTAAAGAATTTGTACAATTGCTTTGTAAACAACTGAAATTCTACATATAAATTTATCTAATTGCTGACTTCCTTAAATCTATCATATTGGTTTTCTTTCTGCATTTAAAAACTATTTAAGTGCTTATGTACAAAATCGGAAAAGTTTATAAATAGAAAAATACTATCAAAATGATGGGGTGTGTTATTTTGGGGGGGTGGTTTATGTCAAAAATTGCTGTGAGACATAAGTGTGCCCACACATATATATAATGTTTAGTGTTCATCTAGTCCCTGAAAAGAAAATCTGCTTTTTGATGCTGCTAAGTAGTACTAGCTTGAAGTGCACAGCCTGAAGTGCTCATAGTCTGCTCCCTCTTCAGCAGTGTATAGCTGTTAACATTCTCCACAGGCTTAGCTAGCTGAAGGTTTCTAGCATAGCTTGCAGTGAGGCAGGGAAACAAAACCAGCTGAATGTCACCTCATTCCTGCCTTCATTAAATCCAGAGGAACGTATTCTTCTGCCTTTACTGGGACTGAATGTCAAACAAACTGTTTAAATTGACTTGCAGGCAAGGCGATGCCCATTCAGCAGCTTGTACAAAGAGCTGCTGCAGTTTAGCTCCTGTTTTACAGCACAGCCACCAGCTATGACAGCCAGTTTGTACAGGTTCCTCGGACTCTACAGCCTGCAGGCTGTCTGTATTGGTGACTCAGGAACAGACCAAGTCACCTTCTTCACTGTCTTTGGGATATTCCTGCCACATGTGTATAGCAAACTCCGAGAACAGTTCTAGTGAGATTCTCACTGGGAAATGGGGACCTCATCAGTGTGGAGAAAAGCCAAGCAAGATACCAAAACGGTACTATAGATCATAAAATTAGGTTAAAAACCTCCCTTTTAAAGTGCCTTATTTTCTTGTCTACCACATTTCATAGGATTACAGAAGTATAGAATCACTCTGATTGGAAAAGATCTCTAAGATGATCTTGTCCAACCTTGAACCTAATACTGATGAGTCCACCATTAAACCATGGTACTAAGTTCTACATCTACACATCTCTTGAAGATCTCCAGGGATGGTGATCACTTCCCTGGGCAGCCTATTGCAATGCTGCACAACCCTTTCAGTAAGGAAATTTCACCTAATATCCAACTAGGATATAAACATAACTAGGATATAGATATTTAAATAGATTTTATTTTTATTTTTTTTTTTTTTTACAAATTTGCTAGACATTTCCTAGTAGGAAAGTGAATATATAGCACCCTTAGAATGAACAGTTCCCTCAGGAGTCCAGCTGCCCACATCAGCCAGCATTTGGCACAACACAGGGCAGGAGCTTTGAAAATAGCCTAAATGTGAATGGAAAATAAAAGTCAAGCAGCATTGCATGCTTCTCCTGTGAATTGCTGGGTCTCGTGCCTTGTGAATTGCAGAAAAGAAAAATCTGAAAAGTCAGTGTTTGTGCTGCTTCCACCCTATCCCCACTTAGTGCATCCCGTGCTGGGTGTGGGTGTGGAAGCCGGGCCGGCTGTGCTGTGTGGCACAGTGTGCCCCGCTGCTGCTGGCTGCGGCCGTGGCCGTGCTCCTGCTGCCCTGTGCCTTTCGCAGGCCGCTGTGACTGACCTTTGCCAGACGGCTCTGCGTTCACGGCTCCTCTCCCTGCGAGCGCCTTTAGTGTGTGTAATTCCAAGACCTGCTTTGCCCTGAGGAAACAGTGTCGTGAGGCGAAGGGTTCCCTCTTGTGGTAAAAAGCAAACATTAATCCAGAGATCCGGGTGGACGGGGAACTAGGAATGGATGCCCACGGGCAGAAACACATCCAGATTATACCAACACCCAGCAGCCACATCATTTCCATAGTTGTCACTGCTCCTGGCACGTTTTCACTGAACCCACCCGCAGCGGATCTCAGCGCAGGGGGACACCGCAGGGGACAGAGCTGCTGCCAGCTGGGGACAACAGGGAGCGAGCTGAACCCAGGCGGCCGGCCTGGGCCAAGGGTGGGCCAGGTGACCCGGGGGGGTCTTTTCCATCCTTAATGGCTCTGCGATGTTATGACTGTAAGGAAAGGGGAGCTGCAGAGGAGGTAAATGTGGGGCTCTGCCCGGCGTGCGGTGCTGCAGGCTGCTTGGGGAGCAGCCATTCAGGGCATTTTGGGGAGCAGGGGGCAGGTCGGCAGCCCAAAACACTTCGAGCATAAAGAACGTGTGAGGGGTTCCATGTTTCAGGAATTTTCTGCCATTCTGTCTGTCAAGCTGCGTTACCACGTGGCACCCAGCTGAAGGGCTTGTGGAGCACAGAGCAGAAAGAGGAGGTGACTGACTGACTGCCGCTCCTTGAAGCCAGGAGCTCCCTGTACAGGAGGTTTGGTGAGGCCCACCTGTGTGCTGTAACGCTCCGTTACAGGAACAAATCTCCTGGGACAGTATATCTTAGTGCTTTGTATGCTGAGGTTCTTAGACTGCCTTCAGAAACATCCCAGTTTCTCATGGCCAGGGTACAGTGCATCAGATCATCCTTTCAGTTCCTCGGAAAGAGCTGTGAGTGTTTGACCTCAGAACAAGCTGCAGTTCATCCAACCCCCTGTATGTTACTAAACATGGGCTGGGACTGGGGTGTTGTCAGAAACATAGCTGGGAAGGGACATGGGGAAAGGTCTGTGACAGCACCGGGGCCAAACCAGACAGCCCCACCTGGCTGCTTTGCCTGTGGTGGTGGCAGCAATGAGAAAAGCAGGACGACGCAGCAGGATCTCCTCTCCCCAGCCAGGCAGCTGGGCCAGCCTGTCCTGCATGGCTGTGGCTGCTTTTGTAGCTCCAGGGATGAGGATGGAGAACCAGGAGCTGGTGACGTGCCTCTGCTGGTGGACAGGGCAGCAGCAGAGCCTGGCTCTGCAGGGCTGTGTCCTGGGAAGGCTGCTGGGGCTCTTACATCCACCAGGCTCCTCAGTCCCAGTTCACTTCCTCCCTGGGCCTGGAGAGCTCTGCCCAGCTGGTGTAAATGGCCGTAAATGTTGGCACAGGCTCTCCTTGGAGGGAGGCTGTTAGCTGCCCCAGCACTGGTTTCCCACAGGTTGCTCTTCAGCAGCTGATGCTGGGGGGAGGATTGTGGCCAAGGGGAGAATCCAAGCCTGGTCCTGGCCTGCGCGTCCTGTTGTAGGAGGGGTGCAGAGGTGCAGGACTGCCCCGCAGGGCGCAGACGACAGTCAGCAATGTGACAGCTGGTACAGTGCCAGAGAAAGGCTCTTGTACAAGCAGCCATGGCTCCTAGGTGTGCCATGGGACTGGAACAGGAGAACGTCTCTCTCAGTACTGTGGACTCATGTAACTGTGATGACCCCAGTAATTAAAACCTTGTAATGCTCTAGCAGTTCGTACCTGAATGTTTTAAATTGCTGAAGGTTCTTCAGTCTCAAGTGTGTCTGATTCAGGTAAGTCAGGAGCTGAGTGCTTTCCTTCAGTGATGCAGCCACAGCTGAAGAATCTGTGTTGGAAATACCATATGTAGAGAACTGTTGCACAGAGGCTGTGGAAAAGAGCAGGGAGATGTTATGAGGGGTAAACTGATGTGAGGGTAGTTGCGGGCTGGATGTGGTCAGAGTGATGATAGATAATGAGGAAGAGGTAAAAGGGAGCTCAGGTAAGAATAAGAAATACTAGGAGGCTTTTGGAGTTGAATGGAAGCAGCAGTGCCTGCAGAGCAGGCTGAAAAATATAGCCAGTTCTGAGAGGTTATGAAGTCTCAATGTTCTAAATGTGTAAGGGTGTCCTAACTGCAAGGATCAGACCATCATTGTGCTGTGTGCAGCTGCTGAGAGCTATCCAGGAATAAAGAAGGATGGTAGTGCCCAGTTAGGAGAGGCTCAGCTTTTGGGCTGACTGCCTGTGCAGGATGTCAGCTGTCAGGGAGATGGGGGAAGAAGGACTGGATGCCAGAAACCTTTCTTAACAGGTATGCGACGAAAATTTGTTTATAATTTGAAGTTGCTTTGCGTGAGTCCTGTCAATGTGGTGTGGTCTTTCTGCCCTTAGGCAGAATTGTGCTTTTCAGATTAGAGTCCCTCCAATGTCTGTCTACCAAGTGCATTTAGTGCTGTCCCTTCTTCAAAAGGCTGACCTTGCTGTCCTTCTTTCTCCTGCTTCACCAGTGTGGATACAGCTGTTCCATTCTTAAACTGCATGGATATGAGTCTAGATCCAGACATTATTGTTCGATCCTGTTTTGAGAAGAAACAAGCACAATGTTGTGCTTAAGTACACTACTACAATGACAAAAAAGACTTATTTCCCCACCTCATCCCCGTATTAGTAAGTGAAACAAGAGACAAAATGCTCCTTAAAAAGTTAAGAGAAAACTTCATTATATTAATGTGGTCAGAAAAACAAAACACTTGCAGTGAGTTCATGTATTCTCAGGTGAATCCCAATCAGACTTGGCAGACCTGAGCCATGGGGATGATGAATATGAAAGTTTACTTTGTAATTTGAGTCTATGAATATATAAAATTCACTAGTTAAGAGGCTACTTTTTGCCTAGCATTGCTTATGGCACTTTTAGAGAGCCAAAAAGCATGAGTGTTTCTTGATGAGCTCTTTTTTCTGTTGTGTTCATTTGATGCCTTCATAATTC
Source organism: Anser anser (assembly GCF_964211835.1). Classification (NCBI taxonomy): domain Eukaryota; kingdom Metazoa; phylum Chordata; class Aves; order Anseriformes; family Anatidae; genus Anser; species Anser anser. Next base: position 47,452,234 of record NC_139724.1, on the reverse strand, counting down.
AGGACAGGGTGACATTAGTCTTCATACCATCTGTGGAGTTCAGACCTACATCGGAGGGTCTCTAGGGTCTTTGACCAATTTTTGTGTTATAGGCATGTGAATACTTCTGGTCTTTGATCAGAAGATTGTTTTATGCGAGTCATGTGTGTTAATAAGTATTACCTTGTGGAGAGAAAGGTAAGACTGCTACCCAGAATAAGCTATATCAAGAAAATGGTATAATCTTTACTAAATCTGGTTGCTTGTTGGTCATGGCTAGTGGTGGCTTTAGTTCTTAAAAGAACTGAAGATTTAACAAAGTTGGTCTTCTCTGTATCTGAAGAACACAATGGTATTTGCTAAATGATCTTGCTGATTTACAAGTTGTTGGATTAACACTTGGCTCCTTCCCTTTTCCTAGAGGGATGATCAGACTTGTCTTCCAAGCAAGAGAAAATTCCAGTTGCTGCTGCCTGTGCTGATTTACTGCTTAACTTTTGGTAGGTCACAAAAACCTTGACATGCGCCTCTGGAGACTTAGCCAGTACTGTGTGTAGCTACTGTCAGTGTCAGAAGGTGAAGCGTGTAACTTGGCAGACATTAGCCTGTTTAAATTGTATACAAAATGAAATGTCTGATTTTGCAGCCTTGTGACAATGAATTTGCAAAATTGGCAGAGCTTTTGTGTTTAAATACCAAAGGAGGCTACAGCCAAGGCATGCAGCAGCAAAGCCTAAGTCCTGAAAAACCTGGTTCTTAACCCAAAGAAGAAGGAAAAAACCAAATGTGCTAAGCTTTTTTTTTTTTGGTGCAGGATTCTCCTTTTTTTTTTTTTTTGGTGCAGGATTCTCCTTTTGAGTACTTATTACTGTTTTTGGCATATTACAGTTAAAAGTTCTTCTAGGAAAGGTTTTTCTCGAGCTCCATTTTTTCGGTCCCCTGAGCAAACCTTTCCCATTACACCCCTGTCCCCTCTGCAGCTGGGTTCTGCCAGCTCCTGAGCACAGTGCAGAGCTAACTGCACAAGGGGACACCGTCCTGCAGGGTCTGGAGGTGGAGGAAGGCTCCCTAGCTTAGTGCCTGGCTGTGGCTCTTGTTGTTGTTTAGGTGGGCCTGGTAATGCCTGGGCAGAGCTGAGGAGTGTGGTAAGGCGTTGATCACACCTGCCCCTCTTCAGAGGGCTCATGGGTGAGCCAAACACAGCTGCTCCCAAGCTGGTGCCTAAACAGCCTGCGTATGAAGTCTTTATCTTCAGTGGCAGGTTATCTGAGACATTTGTAGAAATGTTCTTTGTGTGCACTTGTGTTGAGGGCAAGGACCCCACTGATGGGGGGGGCTGGGAGTGTTTTGGAACACAGGGGAGAGGTGACAGTTTTGTTATTTTGCTTTAGCCTGGGTTAGTTTTGCCTTGGTGGCTGTTGCTTCTATTTTTATTGCCCATTATTCTCTAGTTTACTCCCAGCTGTACCTGCTGCAGGCCCTGTGCTCTCCCTAAGGTGGTTATGGTGCACCTGCACATGTGGATTTGATAAGGAGCTCTTGCAGTGATAAAAAGTGTTGATAGGTCAAAGCTGCAGTGGTAAAATTAATTGTTCAGAGACTTGGAGTCTCAAGGCACCCGTAAAAGCAGTGTAATGCACTGTATGGAGTACCACCTGCGTGTAGCAGCTGTCTCAACAACTTTGCTGACACAGGAAAAAAAAAAAAGGTGATGCTCAAGAGATTTTATTTGGGCTAAAGAAATGTTCTCTGGAGGCTTTGTTTTTCGCTTAATTTAAAACATCTACAGTATTGCTGCCAAATAAGTGATTAAGGGCCAGCCTTGCTGAGAGGGCCCCTTGCCTTGAAACAATGAACCCCTGCTGATCATTTCTCAACTTCTTAGACCTGAGTATCAGGTTCTGCTTATCAAATAAAATAGTAGTGAACAGGAGGATCACTGAGGTGACCACTTTTGGGGCCTCATCCAAGGAATTATCACTGGATTTTTCTTCAGAAATCTTCTTCATGGAACAAGAAGACACCTCGCCTCTTCCAAAGGCAGTGTAGCTGCTGGAAGACATCTCCTTGTGCTGGTGGAGCATTACCTTCATTATAGGCCTCGTGTGAGCAGATTTACTGACAGCTTTACATGAGCAGAGTGATGGGGTACTGGCCTGATGTAAGCAGGGATGTGGTTTTATATATGTGAGAACTATTTTACTGTAATTAGTAGTACGTGTTTTGAGATACTGGTTCTTGATCTAGAAGTTCTATACTAATGGGTATGATGTGTGCTTAAGGTATGGTTCAATGTAAATTATCTTGTATAATTACATCATTTTTTATTATAAATTAACTCAAAACATGCTGTGGGTAGTAAGAGGCATTGTATCTAACTTATATCATAATCACTTGAGCAAGTTTTCCGATTTTGCTTTTTGTTTTTAAGTGAAGAATTGCCAGCCAGTCTCAAGAGTTGTTAAGTGCTCTTCTGGGCAGAATTTGTGCCTAGTGACTGTGCAGAGGTAGGAGCTGGGGGTGCCCATGGTCTGAGCTGGGCATGTGTGAGTTTGGGGCAGGGGGATTCTTGGGGTCCTTCAACAGGCCTCACTCAGCAGGTTTTGAATTGGTCTGGCACAGATTTTTGTGGCTTCGCCTGTTGCTATCGTGTACAATGTGTCAGATGTAAGAAAGTATCCTCTACTGTAGTTAGAGGAATTGGTCTCTGGTCTGTTGGTTCTAGCTCCAGATGATTGCATAACCTTGGGCCAAACTGGTTGTGACTGGATGTTGAACTCTGTTCTTCCTATTGGGCTATTCAGTACAACCAAAATGTCGTTCTTAAACATGCATGCAAAAGAACTTTTTAGAGCTGTTGGATTTACTTTGGAAATGTCTGCCCCTCATTCTTTCCTTTCTGGTAGTTTCCATTTACACTGGTATGTACTCAGCCTATGTTAATCATCTGTGCTTGGGCCTGGAGGACTAAGAGGGGAGAAATCAGAGATATGTGGTGCTGTGGCGTGGGGCTTGTGAACCTTGCACAGAAACAAGGTCAGTTTCTAGGATGGTTCCAGCACAAAGCAGTTCAAGCTTCCCTTGCTTCCTCTGACATGCGAAATCATACTTGTGTACCCCTCAAAGCTTATATAATATATATGTCTACAGAGTGAACTTAGCATACTTATTAGGGCCTGAGGGAGATTTGGGACCCTCATTTTCACTGATATCTCATTCACAAGTTTGATCAATGCAAGATTTTCCTTCTCAGTTTTCAAGCTCTCAAAGTGCATGCAGTAACTCAGCTTTTCCGTAAGTCTGTTGTGTTTCCCAAAGGGGCATTAAACCTGAACCAAATCACCTTATGTAGGATTATAAATGAGGGTCACATGCAAGGATATTCCCAAAGTCCTTTAAATTAAGAATCATTGCAACAGATATATTTAAACAACAGATTTACAATGAGCTTCCAGTGAAACAAAGATGTTGTGTACAGCTGTGGGACATCTGCAGCCCATCTTCTCCTCTCTGAAGTCTATGGAAAGTGGCGTTTGCCTTTCCCTCTGTACAGCAGAGCCTGCACAGAATTATGTCCAGAGCCCAAGCCGTCTCCCTGCTTTTACCAGAGCTGAAGGCAGAGCTCTTCAACAGGCTTTCACAGTCAGGGACCAGAGGCTGATGTGGAAAGATACTGGGGGAGGATGGTTTGCGTTGGCAATGTGCTGTACTCAGCTGATAGTTCAGCTTCTCTCTTACCCCTCTCTAGTACCTCTGATCTGCCTTGTGTCACTAAAAAGAGATTTCTCAGCACAGTTTATTGTTCAGAGTGGTAATTTATCATTTAAGAGGCAGGTAGTGCCACCTACATGAATTGAAATCAGTTTGGGATTAACATTTGTTGTGAGATGTTTCAATATTTTGAAATTGGGTTAACTGGAAAACAAGGTTAAACCTAGAATAAGGCTCAAGTTGGAAAATGCTAACTAATTTTTTATAATATTCAGACCTTGTTTTTCTGATGCCATACAGCAGAAACGTGGGGAGGAAGGCTAAAAAACATGAATCTTGTAGTAAACAACCAGTCTGACACACACGAGAGTACAGACCTGGATTCTCAAAGCACAAATCTCTGCCTCTGCTTCCCAGTGCAGGATGTAGGACTTGGATGTCTGCACAATGCACCTTTGAGAGGTTTGCTGCCTTGTGTTGCTTCTCAAATGGTGTGAAGCTGAGAGCACTGTTCAGTTACCTTCCATCTCCTAAACAGTGTGGCTGAAAAGCAACGCAAAACCAAGAAAAACAAGTTTAATGCCAGCTATGGTAAAAATAAATAAATAAAAACAAAATTTTAATACACATTTTTCTGCGGGTTATTGCACCACGTGCTGGTGTGTTTTCATCCCTGTAGGAAAGGCCCTCGGACTCCGTCAAGTGTAATTTCAGGAGCTGTTTGTGAGAGAGATTCCCATAGGATCCTACTGGACAAAATGTCCACCATACAGCTAAATAAAAACATCATACGATGGGTGAGCAATTGGCTAACGGGCAGGGCCCAAAGGGTTATGGTAAATGGGGCTGCGTCAGGCTGGCGGGTGGTCACCAGTGGGGTCCCTCAAGGCTCCATTTTAGGGCCGGTACTTTTCAATATTTTTATAAACGATCTGGATGTAGGAATAGAAGGTATTTTGAGCAAGTTTGCTGATGACACCAAAGTTGGAGGAGTTGTGGACTCGTATGAGGGTGGAAAGGCCTTGCAGAGGGATCTGGATAGGTTGGAGAGCTGGGCGATCACCAACCGCATGAAGTTCAATAAGAGCAAGTGCCGGGTCCTGCACCTGGGATGGGGAAACCCTGGCTGCACATACAGACTGGGCGATGAGACGCTGGAGAGCAGCCTAGAAGAGAGGGATCTGGGGGTCGTGGTAGACAGCAAGTTGAATATGAGCCAGCAGTGTGCCCTGGCGGCCAGGAGGGCCAACCGTGTCCTGGGGTGCATCAAGCACAGCATCGCTAGTAGGTCAAGGGAGGTGATTGTCCCGCTCTACTCTGCGCTGGTGCGGCCTCACCTCGAGTACTGTGTGCAGTTCTGGGCACCACAGTATAAAAAGGACATGAAACTGTTGGAGAGTGTACAGAGGAGGGCTACGAAGATGGTGAAAGGCCTGGAGGGGAAGACGTACGAGGAATGGCTGAGGTCACTGGGCCTGTTCAGCCTGGAGAAGAGGAGGCTGAGGGGAGACCTCATCACAGTCTACAACTTCCTCGTAAGGGGGCGTCGAGAGGCAGGAGACCTTTTCTCCATTAACACCAGTGACAGGACCCGCGGGAACGGGATTAAGCTGAGGCAGGGGAAATTTAGGCTCGACATCAGGAGGGGGTTCTTCACAGAGAGGGTGGTTGCACACTGGAACAGGCTCCCCAGGGAAGTGGTCACTGCACCGAGCCTGTCTGAATTTAAGAAGAGATTGGACTGTGCACTTAGTCACATGGTCTGAACTTTTGGGTAGACCTGTGCGGTGTCAAGAGTTGGACTTGATGATCCTTAAGGGTCCCTTCCAACTCAGGATATTCTATGATTCTATGATTCTATATGATAAAGAAAAGCATAGATAACAGGTTCATTTAGATGCTGGGGACCCCAAGAGAAATAACATCAAATGGGCCTCCAATCCCCATGCAGCAAGCACACCCCACTGGTAGATGTTCCTCTTCTTTGGTCCTTACAACTACTATAGGATTTGCTTACAAGGCAACACCTCTAATTGTCATTTGCATGAGATCATGTTGCTGATTACAGCAAGGCTATGCAGATGGCATGATTGCTAGTACCTGGATGCAGCTGTTGGCAGCTCCTCTGCTGCAGCAAACTATGTATGTCCTGTAGCCAAGAGATTCAAAAAGGGGGGGGGGGGGGGGGGGGGGGGGTTGTCACCTAAGTAAACTGAGGGCTGGGAATTGAAGAATGGTAGTTAATCCTGTGACATTAGTCAGTTTTTGGGAAATTACCTTAGGTTTGCTATTTTGTCTCTTCTGTGCCCATCTGACAGTAGGTATTCTGACTTGAAAAAACATTTTCAAATGTGAAAATATAGTGTAATGTTGTTATCCAGAACTGTTAGAAACATGTTAGACATCCTGAGCAAGAAACGTTATTCTTTGAACTGTAAAATACAGTGATTCCTTTACAGAAAAAATATCCATATATCGTCAGAATGCTCAGGTGAGCTTCTGTTCTGGGGCTATGACTCCAGAAATGCTTCTGAAGAAGGTCAGTCACGCGAGTACCACAGCAAAGCCTGCAACTCTTAAGGCCCCCACTGTATCCAAGCACACAGCTCCCAACTCACTTATCCATAGTTGGACCCTAACATGTTGTGTTCTGTAAGTAACCACGGGGTTTCCTCTGAAATGAGCTGCTGAGTCATGTAAAGCTCTGTAAGAATTAAAAGTCAGTGGAAGGAATCTAGAAGCAAGGTGGGAGGGGAAATGGACAAGCTAGCTTCTGCCTCCATGTAGGTGGTATTGCCTGCTGGTATCAGCAACCATGCTGGTTCCTGGAATTGAATGGAATTAAGCACAGCTCTGGGTGGGGACTGGTCTGAACAGCTTGGCCTCAAGGTCAAGCTGAAGTGCCAGGAGCTTAAATGCTTGCAGTGGAGAGAAGAAGAATTGCTGAACAGGAAGAAGAGTGAGGCCTCGCTACTGGCCATAGCACATAACTTCTCTGCTTGAGAAATCGCATGGCTTGTATGCTGGCCTTGTCACCTCCTGGATGCAGAGGGCCTGGATGTCAGCATTAACCCCTGAGTCCCTCAGGCTGATAGAAGCAGCTTGCAAGCTGGTGCAGAACAACTCTGTGCACTCTGCTGGACCTGCTCTTCCTTCTCACTGGTGAGATAATGAAATGTGCCACCTAGAGATCTGCCTCAGTACAGCTGGGAGAGGAGTCTTGCTGGTAGCTGGGAAGCTACACAGCTTGTAAATCTCTTCTGCTTTTGCTGTATGTAGCACTAAAATGCAAGGATCTACTTAACAGCTGGAGAGTCAAAATGAACTTCTGTCATCTCACTGAGCGTCTAATTCATCAAAAGATGTGTCCTGTACTGGTGTAATGTAATTTGTTGGCATACCCACAGCAGGAACATGTCTTTTGTTTCTGTCCTGAACAAAAAGCACCCAAAAAAATCAGGCATGTGACTGGGTCTGCAAGTTGTTCTGTATGGTCATGTGTTTAGCTAAAGCCTTGTGTGCGATGGGAATTTTCTGCTTCCTATCAGGCCTTTCCAAATCGATTGTAGATCATGGCAAACATCCTGCACTTAATATGCATGATTGTGTGTGGTAAAAAATGATGTTCCTATAATGTGTTGAAAAGGCCCGCAGAGGATGAAGAAGTCATTACTAACGGAATAGTGATGTTTCTTGCAGCCTCCAAAAAATAAAGATTTTACAACTGTTCACTTGTGTTCTGTTAGGCTGAGAAGATCAGAGCTTAAAGTAATGCTGACAAATGCTAACATGGTGTTTTGAAGTGACTTTTGCATTTGTTTTATCTAAATATTAGGGGAAGCAATGCACAAACACTTCTTTTAAGTAATGCACATTTTCTTATATCACACTGAAATAAACATCAATGAACCCCATTTTTTTTCCTGTTATTGCAAGACAACCTTTCCCCCTCTCTGCTTTTCTGTTTGCTCAGCTTGATTTGCTGGGTCCTCAGTCTTCATTTCATAAATTACTGTTTTTGTTGTGTTCGGTAGTCCCGATGGGTTTTGGCTAAGGGGGTGCTCTCCCTGTGGAAGCTTCCACATAATTACCAATGTGTGCACATGTATCTGTAAACACACATCTGCATATACCAATACCTATGTAGTTTTTTAAAAAAATACATTCTATATGTGTGAAGGGGATTGTAGGATCTAGTTGCAGTCTCGAATGTTTGTTTGTTTTTTTCCTACAGTGTTGTAAGAGATGCTCTCAAATTCACTGAATTAAGCAGTGGCTGTTTTCCCACTCTTAGAATTCGGAAGTAAAAGGTGCTTCCCTTAGTGCCTGCTGTATGTGTGTGTGACCTCCTGTAGGACACAGCTGACGGTGCGTTCTCATGGGTCAAACAAGCGCTTCTTGCTTGTGATATTCTTTCACTTTCCCTAATCTTTTTCTTCCAAGCAAAATCAGAGGACTTTGGCACCATGCAACCATACAGAAAGGAAAGCCTTGTGTTGCTGCAAGCAAGATTCAGATTCCCTGGTTTAGGGAAACTGGGCTGAGCAAGAGGAGTGAAGGCTGATATGGCAAAAACGCAATTGCTATATAATAAATAAATCATTGCTTGGTTTGTTCTATTTCTTCTGGACGTTTGTACATCAATATGAGCAGCTGTGTGTCTGCATCATGCAGTGGGATTTTCCATCTTAGTCCGAGAGAACGGTGCAGCTTCCCAAGATGCTGCTTGCTCGTGGCTCGAACAGAAGCACTCGCTCGTAGCAGCACGAAATCGCAGCGTGCTTGAGGTAGGCAGGGAGCTCTTGGGGCCAACCAGTGTGGGCCAACCTCTCTGCTCCGAGCCACATCCTCTCGGGATTTATTTAGTTCAAAGAATGGAGACTACTGCCTCTCTGGGCAATCTGTAGATCAGACTGCTTAGTTGCACTAGCATCATTCAATCTCTTTTTTTTTTTAAAAAAAAAAAAAAAACACGCTCCAAGGATGGTGGGAAGTTACTCTAAGACAAATTAGTAATTAGAATCGTTTCCCTTTCTCAGACTGGACCATGCTGTTGTCTTCTGCGGTATCGCACCCTTGTGAAGTGCTGATGTGGCTGCCTGTGCTCTGTGGACCAAGGCTCGGTAACTCAGGGACCTTTTCCTATTTCCTAGTGCCATGCTGCTGCTGCTGGCTGACGCTGTGCTTTGTAATGAGCTGTAAAGCAATAAGCCTTGTGTTTCATCTTCCTCCGAGATCAGCTATGGCTGCAGAAGATGCACTGAGTTAGGAAATCATTTTTTTCCCTCATCATAACCTAGCTGGGTTTTGGGACTCAAACTGTGAGGGCACTTGGGAGCAGTGGATCCCAGTTGTTTCTCTCTGTTCTGTGATTAGGGAAATGAGGGAGCCAAGAGCAGCAGCAGCATCTCTGCTCATGTGCAGGCCCCTGCAAAGCAAGTATGTTTTGGAGCAGATTATAAGCATCCTGTCCAAACACCAAGATGCATTGAGGAAATTGAAGCAAAAGGCAAATGTTATAAACAGGTAAAGTGAGCAAGGATAAGTTCAGAGAAGGGAAGACCAGGTGTGCAGTGGATAGGATGTCCAGCATTTAAGTTTCTAAGCAGTGAATACAGCAAACCGCGAAAGTGTTGTGGGTTTGTTAGAAGGGGTTATATGAGCCAGTGAAAGCAAGGTACTAAGGCTTCCCCATTTGTTTTCTGTCATCTGATCATTGTACGTGAGGAGGGGCACATTCCAGTGACTTGGAAAAAGTCATTTGCTTAAGCCATGTCACTTGAGTTTCAACTAGTCGATGTTTTTACTCCCTTGGTGAAGCAGAGCGAGAGTTGCTTTGGGCCCATCTGACGAGTGATAGTGCTAGCAGCTTTTACCTGTACTCATCAGGTGTGCCTTTCTGTATCTTTGGCAAGACTGTTTTGTTTTCTCCTGTTATCCGTTTGAGACTGCTGTAAGGGAGAAGGTGTGCAGAGGTACGCAACTGAAAATTCCCACTTCCTTACTCAAACGTTAACAGACAGAGGTGCTTCCCCTGTTCTCAGTGGTCTTGGGCTGGCAGGAGGACTTAGACTCCCAAGAGAGGCTTCAGCTCTTAGCAATTGCCATGTAGCCTCAGGTTTGGTTATGTAGCCATGCTGACTGGTTTTATCTCTACATTTGTTGCTTATTTGTGATGTTTAATAAGCATTTTTAGTCTGCTTGGATGAGTCCATGTTCTTGTGCTGTAAGAGGGTAAGAAGTAAAAACCCATGTGGAGGTGTTTAAATGCCAATATGCCTTGTAAGAGAGAAGTCACATTTATTTTCTTCTCAGTTCTGCTTGTATAGCAATTCACCTGCACTACGGTCTTGGTTAAGAAAGCTCTCCTGGAGAAGAGTACAGACCAACCATGTAGTCTGTCCAGTCCAGGTAAACTATGAAAATTTTGATTTGAAAATCCCTCAAGGGGAGGCTGAATGAGCTGGTTTGTTTGCTTGAAGAACTGATGTGTGTTGTCGTGTCTTAGTATTGCAGAACTGGGCTGGAGAGGGCACTGCTGTTCAAGGTATTCCTCTGACATGATAAATATTTGATCCCAAGGATTATTTCAGTGGCACTGTTCTTTATTTTAAATCTGCATCTAATTTACATCGTGTCCGTTGTTGTTATAAAACTATGAATACTGTATGCATCCATTCAGCATATCCACAGACACACAGTGCAACATTATTGATAGTGTTTTCGTGTTAATTACACTCACCCAATATGTGAATTGCCTTGTATATAGGTGCCAGTATCCAAGCACACTCTCCAACTGTTTACACAAGGTGGCAACCTTATGTAAATACAGAAGCAGGTAATTTTTGATCCATTTCTTAAAATCCTCTCTTCTGGGTGCCAGTGAGAGGTGGCAAGATTACTCTGTTATGTTATACCAAAATATAATTGAGAATGCTAGCAGCCTTCTGAGAAAGACCTGCCAGGAGAGCTGATAAGCATTTGGTTTTCTTGAGGCTTAAGTGGGTAATTTCCTAGTTAGAGCAGAAATGAACTGTTATGTTCCTCAAGATGAAAGTTTGGTTAGCTTATTCAGGATTGAAATAGTTCTGTATCTTTCTCCTTTACAAGTAAAAGAAAATTGTTTGGTTAGAGCTTTCACAGAACCAGCAATTATCTTTCTGTCAAATCTAGACCTTCACATAGAACACTTGCATGAGCAGATAACGTTTAGTGAAATTAATAGAGATGATAACTTTTGGCCTAACTGAAAAATGATAGGGAGAGTAAAGAGCACTTTGGCCATGGAAATACTGCTCACTTGCTAGATTACAGTAGATGGTTAAGGCCAGTGAACATCATGTTGCAGAGGACAATGAAGCAAAAAAAGAAAAAAAAATGAAGCAGAAGCCATAGCATCAGAACAATTGTCTTTGTTCCCCTGACTGCATGAAGCCTGTCCCCAGTTGCTGCCCTGAGAAGGAAGCAGTAGGGCTGTAGCTGTTCCTTGGAGGGCTCTGAATACTTGCTTGGAGAATGCACCTGAAACCAGCCTTTTTCTGGAGAAGTCTCTGTTCAACTTTCTCAATTTGGTTTCATAAACGGCTGTTTTGGTGAGGATGTCTTGTGATTTTTTTAGATCTGTGAACAAAAATGTAGGAGAAATATACTTTCTGAGTATAACTGACGTGAGATGCGTTAAGAGTTGTTCATGAGAGGTTGGTTCCCTGTGAGTTTTCAGCTGTCCACCAAGAACTGGCCTGTGCCAATAGGTAGTTCTTGAAGATACCAGAAAGCGTGGCAGGTAGCGTGGCACAGCCTCTTGTTTGTAATCAGCTGGGGTGGAGTTTAAAGCAGTCCCTAGCCTTCACTCAACTTAGGTGCTAGCCAGGTCTTCGAGTTGCTCAGTGTTGCTGTTGAAACACCCCTTAGGGGAGCTATGGTGCATCTTTGTTCCCATCATCACTCAAATATGCATGGAGCATCATGTATAATGCAGTTCCCATTGGCATTTCACATACTGTTGGCCAAGTATTTGTTTTGTGATGAAAATGTCAGCAGCCCAGTTTTGTATAGTTTTCATCGTGGATTCCTCACATTCATCCCCTGACGTTTGAAATTCTGACAGATGCCCTGTTTGTTTTGCGCAGTCAGATGCTGGAGTTGTGTTCAGCACCTTGGTGTGCCATGACTCGATCACAGGTGGCACATTTTTCACAGTTTCTCTCTATTTGTACCAGTACAAAGCTATGGACCACTTCCTTTAGTTTGATAATATTGATAGCTACAGCTAGTTCCTGGATAAAACAGACCTTTGTTTATAAAACCAGTGTTACCTGGTTGAGAAATGAATATACCACTGTATATCAGTATAACTGAAATGCTTATATGCTTTCCTGGACTACTGAGATTACTGTAATAAAAATAGAGGGCTAATTTCATTAACTTTTTCAAATGTAAAATTTACACTTTTAATTTCATTTCATAATATTGTAGCACAGTAGCACATTTTTGTGAAGTTAACCATTTTTGAAGGCTGTCAACTTCTCTAGATAAAATCCTGCTGATTTCTCAAGAAAGAGTGAAAGAAAGAAGGATTTTGTTTTTAAAACCAAAAACCCTAGAGTGAGCCCTGGCCAAATAAGGAATTTGAAGCCAGTAACATATGGGCACAAGGAACTGCAATGTAATTGTCACTAAGAAGTGAAGGGAACGTAACTGTGCATAAAATAGGAATTGGATTTGGATCTCCCTTGTTACATTAATTGCAATAGAGGTTGCACTGGAGATAGCTGGTACTGTTTTCACTTGTTTAATTAGCAATTGCTATGTGTTTTAGAAAGGGCCAGGGGCTGAGGGTGTGTGACAAATTGAATAATGTATAATGAAGTTGGTCTGAAAGGCATGCTTTAAATCTGAGCTCTCCAGTGTTTGCAGAGCATTTTGAGTTCCATCTGTTCAGTTGTAAGTATATATGACGGGAATCGCTCTCAGCTGGTACTTTTTCCCAGCCTGGATGAGGAAAAATCACTTTGATCATTCCTAAGATGAAGTGAAAAATTTTTAGGCAAAAAAAATCTTGAAAGCCATGTGAAAGTTTGTACTCCATAAAGCATAAATGGTTTCCATAAGGGCCATGTAATGCAAGTCCTTTTAGACAATGAATGACACCAGAATTTTACAGCTGAGAAGGCTGAGTTAGAGTACCCCTGCCATTTAGTTTTGATAGTATCAAGACCAGATTTTAGAACACCCAGGATTTTTTAGATATATAGATATCTAGATATTTCTAGATATCTAGAAAATCGTGCTGAAGTGCATGTGTAGCATCTAAGGTATTGAACAGCCTATAAAAATGTGGACCCTAGTTTAAAAAAAAAAAAAGCTGAACTGATAAATTATGCATAGTAAATCAAATCTGGATCTTTTTTTCTGTGAATATAGATTCTGATGGAAGAGCTTAATTTGTGTCTTCACATTATGAAGGAGGAGTTAGCTGACATGTTAACTGAGTCTTGCTAGTGTGGTAATCTCATTACTTTTCAGTAAAAAGAACACAAAAAAAACAGTGGGATGTGGCTAGAGCTGAGACCCTCTCTTAAGACCTTAGGAGGTCTCAGGGTTAGGAGGTGGCTGAATAGATTTCAGCCTTGTTTCTTCACTGTTCCTGTAAGGCCCAATATTTTTATTTTGTATTTCAGGCAATTTCTGTGCAGTGTTACTGAATGGGATGTTTTGAAGACTTTTCACTAGTCCTCAGGCCAGAACTTGTAAGCGCAACTGAGGAAGTTGTATCAAAATGTTTTTAATTTCAAATGCAAAGCAAGATACTTTTGTTAAACTGATGCAGCATACGCAAAGTACCCTGAGCTTTTTTGAACATTGAATAGAGGCACCTGCTTCCTCAAAGCACGTGCCTTTGCACGTGACTTGTACCACAGCATTGTTTCAAATGTATTTGATAATCCTAATGAGACTGAAGTAACTATTGATAATGAGGCACATAGGGAACATTAATGATTTAGAGAACACCCTGACAACACAGTAGCATTTGCAGCATGGCAAAGAAAGGATTTAAGAATGAACAGGAACAGATCCTATATCAGAATGAATAAGGATAGTTATAACAAATGCACCCGGGGACAAAAATTCAGTTTAACTTATGATAACAGGAGGCAGCTATACAAAAACAAAGCCTCTGAAGCAGAGGGATTCATAGATGTTAATGTAATTGAGAACATTAACTCCTCAAGATAAAGGAAGAAGGAAAGGAGAATGGACAAGAAAAGAGCTTTGAGGAATTGGATATCAAAAAGGCTGGTTGTATTTTTAGATATTTTGAGAATAAGCAAGTAGCCTAAATCATTAGTCAGAGCCATCTCCCATGGATTCAGAGCTGCCCTCCTACAGGATTTACTGGTGGCATAATCTCTAAATCATGACCAGAACAGTCAGTGGCCAAACTAAAGAATCAGTCAAGCGTTCGTCTTAGCATTTTGAGCACAAGTGTGCTGAGGGAAATAATCTGTGCAACAACTGTGGAATAGAGGAAACCAAATTGCTGAAAATATTTTTTATAAAATATCATCTGAGTTTCAGAAGATGGGATGCTCCGACAGTAGTTAATACATATAGGTTACAAGCATCTACTCAGATACTTCTTGTTGAGGGTGGTCTTTCAAAAGCCCCTCTAAATATTGAAGGCAAATATAAATATTGAATATTGAGATTTTGAAGCATGTGTGATTTCATTACTGGCACTTAAAATATAAAATTTGGCAAACTCAAATGAGAAATTGGAAGTGATAGTCCTTTCTATTTTAAAAGGAGTGCAAGAGGTTTTAGAGGAGAGGCTGACAGGAGATGTGAAGTCTTGTTACAACGGGTGAAGTGAAATCCCTACACAGAAGGGGATTCTGTACACAGGACAGGGTGTCATAATAACGCACAGTATTCAGGAAGATTTAACAACCAGCTGTAACTTGTATCTGAATGCCAATCTCCAAGCACATCAGAAATATTCTCTGTTCATTTATGGATTCTAGTGCTGAAGGCAAGCTATTTAAAAGGAAAATCTGCTCTAGAGCAGAAAACAAAGTAAAAGAACCCAAAGAGTCCTATTTTCTAAGAATCTGATGGATAAAAAATATATTTGGGTGTTTTGTTTTTTTTTTCAAAATGGATGTCTATAAAACCCATCAGTTAACCAAAATAACTTGGGAGAAAGGGATGGCTGATTTATGGTAGGTGTGTGCGTGGCGTTGTCCAGTGACATACATCTCACTGTGCTTTAGTAAAGTCTGCACAAGTAGAACTGCTTATTGACTCAGAGGAAAGCAAAGAAAACAACTTAGTATCAAAGTCTGGGCAGTTTCTTGAGTCAGACAGCCCTGAAGAAGTTGCAATTGAAGGGCACTTTTAAGACTTGCTATGAGTGTAGATGGACAGTCAGGAGGAGAGCTGGTGAACAGTCAGTTACTCGCACAGCAGCAAGCGTGAGGTTTCAGCACCCCTGTCCAGAAGGGACCAAGTCCTTGGTAGTTTCTCTGGGGTAGTTTCCCTAGTAAAAAACTGCAGGTGTTCAACACCCTAAATCGCAAAGGTATGATGAATGGAAATGGTTATCCTGTCCTTGGCAGCAAATCACCCAGCCAAAACATAACTGTTTGTCCTTAGAAAGCGTAAGCCTGTTTTCACGGTTTACGTGGAAGCACATACACATCCCTTTGAAAAGGCAGGATTTTTTTTTGTTTGTTTAGGAAAATGGATTTGAGGCTACTCCATACATGTTTGGCTTTATAAGTAAAGCAGTAACAATCCAGTTTTCCACACACCAAAATGATTGCACACACATAAGTGAGAAGTTTTTTTGAGAGAAGAGACTGTCCAGTTTGTACTAGTGCAGGGAATAGCTGTGACCTGCCCTCAGGCTGGGTCTAGGTATGGTGTTTATGTTTGCATAAGGCACTAACGTGCACTCTCTGGAAGCCTCAGAGAGGTAGCGAGGACATGGATGCTGTGTCTTCAGATTTATTTGTGTTTTCTTTCTTACACTTCAGTACTCAGATAAAGCATTTACTCTAGTGAGGAACTGAAATCCTATTTCCTGTCTTAGTTTGTGTAAAATTTGCATCTTAGAGATGTTTTTTTCTCCTCTTGAAGTGGACATCTTCGCTTGTCTGTTCCAAATCATAGTGCAGCCACCTGGTTGGCTGCCTGGGACCCCCAAGGCTGGTAAGGAGGGAAAAATTGTATTAACAGGTGATGCTTGACACTGCATTCATTGTAAGGACTGCTCCCTGCTTATCTGTGTTCTGGGTCTGGCTGGGATGGAATTAATTTTCTTTGTAGCAGCTGCTATAGTGCTATGTTTTAGGTGTGTGACCCCAATGCTGGGAACACACTGATGTTTTATCTTTGGTTTTGCACAGCATCAAGGCTGTTTTTTTTCTCTTTCTGCCCACCTTGATAACAGACTGGGGTGTGTGCAAGAGGTTGGGAAGGGACACAGCCAGGCAGATATTCCAAAGGAACCAAAGAGGTATTCCACACTGTATAAAGTCAAACAATAAAAAGGGAAGAGGGAGGGCTTAGGGAGCTTGGCATCTTTTTGCCTGGGAACTGGCTCAACAAGTCTAACTGTGAGCTGGTAAGCAATTACCTCTGCATCACTTGTTTTGCTGTGTTTTATTTCTACCCGACTACTTCTTCACTTCTTACTTACTTTTTTATCTCAACCAATAAGTTTTTATTGATTTTACTCTTCCTTTCCTCTTTCCCTGTCCCACCAGGCAAGCAGGGGAAGCGAGACGTTGTCTCTGTGGTGCTTAGCTGTCTATTTGCATTAATGCACAACACTCGGCATAGCGAGTGGTTTTATGTTTTATCTAACGTATGTTTTCCTTGCTCACAGCTTCCTGGATCTCACATGGTGTCATGTCCAAGTTGCATGATGTCCCAAGGGCGCTGCCATCTGCCACACATCAGTCATTACAGGCCAACGTTACCAACCCAGTCTCCACAGACAGTATTAAAAAGGTCTCTCTGCCAGGTCCTAGAGCATTTTTCTTTCTGAATGTTTACGTATGAGCATGAGTCACGAATTATCAGTGTGAGGACGGTGTATTCATGTGCGTCAGGACTGTGGGATTAGTAAAGTCCATGCTTGTGGTTTTTAGAGATGTTCATCATTAACTTACACAGCGGTCTCCTGTTGTGGCTTGGCCAGGATTTGCGTCAGCACAGGAAAACATGTTCTGCTCCCAGGAACCATTTCCAGTTCTGGCATATAAATTGTAGGACTGTAGTCACTTCTGGAATACTACTAATAACTGTGTATTCTAGGAATAAAGCCCTTTCATAACAATAGGAATTTTTTCTTCCATATGGGAAGAAATAGAAATCTGAACCTTAATGCCTTCAGAACTGGTAGAGAAGGCTGTAAAGGAGTCTTGCTGTATTGCTTTCAAATTAAATATTGTATTAAGCAACTGTTGCCTCCTAGGATTCTTCTTATGATGATGGAAACATTAACTGACAGCATTATACACTGTTCTGACACTACACTCGGTGTCTGCAGAGCTGAGATCTAGGCAGACAGTAGATCTCCCTCTTCTTTAATGACCAATGTCTGTGGCATGAAGTGTCTTACCTGCTTTTCTCTGTGGAGATGCAAAGTGAAGCAGGTGTAGGGAGCGAGGAGTAGTCAAGAATTTTGTGGGAAACACTCATGTGGGGTTCTTAAAGAAGAGAAAAATAGCTTTCTCACTAGTTCATGGTGATCCCCACCATGGTTTTGATTGTTTCTTTATCTTTGTCATGTTTTTACTCTGGCTCTTATTCCAGCTACTTGAAAAAGACCTATTTATCTGCTAGGCTTTCGTTGTTTGTGGAAGAGTGTATTTCTCCCTAGCTGCTGAAGCTGACTACATAAAAATAAGTCAGAATATTTCAGAAACTCACCATGCACAATCCTGGCTCTTTGTCCCAAGGTCTGTGTGAAGATGCACTGCCTCGTCAGAATGGGTGGATGGTAGCACAGCATATAGTGGAGAAAAAAAGAAGGAATAGGGAATGCATCAGTCAAGGCAGCCAAGGAGCTGGAAGCACTTATCACTGCTGCTTTCACCCTGCTCTGGTGTTTGAAGGCCAAGAACCTGAGCGCAGGTGTTAGTCCCTAACCACGGCACCGTTTGTAGAATGCCCTCCCATTCTGCCGCTCCTGGAGTAAAACACTCCTTTCCTTTGTTGGCTTTGCAGAGAGATTTCCCTCTTTCTCTTTTCCTCTAAAACTAATGAATTAAATTTCATAAGATTGTAATTCCTTTAGGTTTATAGAGCTGTCAATTTGCATTTTTGCAAACATGCAACAAAAATTACCACAGCTATTTTGATTTTCAAGAGTAGTGGTATAAATGTAATATAGCATCTAAATACTTTCCCTTACACACTCCTTGACTGGAAGTCAGGTTTACTGTTGAACAGAGATAATGCAGTTAAAAATGCATACAAGTTTTTGTGTTTTTTTTTTTTTTTTTTCCTTGAGCACATAAACTGAGACTGGACATAACTATGTCATGGATCAGCTTGCACCAAGCAGTTTGGGGACTTACTGTGGTCAGAGCATTGGACTCACCATGCCATAGTGTTCTCTTCCAGATTTGTGTTTAAAGGTATTTCAGTGGGATTCCCATAATAATATCTCATTTTGTAGTATCAATCTGCTTTCTGTTGCTATCTTTGCTCTTCTTATTATTTTTCCACAATTTCTCTCCCTTGTCAATGTTACTTCTTCCCAGATAGGCAAAAGAGTGACAGGTGCCTTTAACTAACTAACTGATCTTGACTTTTTTTTTTTTCTTTTGGTCTCTTCCTTTGTGTCAAGCTCTCCCACTTTGATGTATTAAACAGGATTCTGAGTTTTAGGATGCACCTGTGCCGTACTTACTAAGTAGTCCTTATTTTCCTTGCAGGTTGGAAAGGAGGCCTCTGGTGTTGCAGCCAGTGGCATAAGCCCTCTCCTGGGCTGGATGCGCTCAGATCCTAGCATGAGGTGTGGTGGGAGTAGCAGCCTGGCCAGGTCTTGCCATTCTGTGGACTGCAGTAAGAAATAGATAAAGAAAACATCACTTGAAAGGTAATTGCTTGTGCTTGTTGCTTAAAGTTCAGAGCTGGGAGCAGAGCCTGAAGAGACTGCAGTGAAGCTGCAGTTTGGGGCGGGGAACGGTGCTCTTCGGGTATGGTCCTGCACCCAGCACTATGTGGGGGTTTTTCTCCAGGCTGGGGTGAGCTGAGGGGGAGTCCCCTGTCCCGTGCCTCCCTCTGTCCTGAGCATATCTTCCTGCTCAGCTTCTGAGACAGACCTGATGGCATTGCAGGCTTTTGAGCAGAAGCTGGTATTGTCCTTTAAAGTTCTTCAAGGCAGCATATGGTTCTTACGAGCAGTGTGTGCAGTTAGCACGCAGTCTGCATTCTTCCCTCCTTGCAAGGTGCCTGGTATTCCCACTTCGTGCAAGTCTGGTCCTGCTGCAGCTTCACACAGCTCTGCAGACCGCCTCCCACAGGCTGGAAGACTTAAAAAGGTGTTTTCCTGAGCCAGGCGCTGTTCAGAGGGTGCTCTGCAGAAGAGGGGGTAAAGCGGCAACGGCATCAAACGAGCTCCTAGCGCCTGCCCCCGGCCCCTCACAGCGCCTGGCCCCGGGCTTTCAGCTCGCGGGGCCGTCAGGCGAGGCGGGAGGGGCTGAGGGCAAACGCGGACTGGCGCTGAGGAGAAACAAACAAACAAACAAAAACTAAGCTTCTCCTCTGAGAGAGGAGCTGGTGTGGCTTGGGGGGCACAAAGGGCATTGTCTCAGGGAAACGCCGAGGTAGATGTGGAGAATACAGCCTGAGGTTGAGGGGGAAAGGCTGAGGCGGCTCTTAGTGATACAAAATGGTGGTGGGGGGTGGGGGCGGAATTTGAGGTAACCTGGAGGGGACAAAATGAATGTTTTCAGAAGAAAAATTAGAGCTAGCTTGGAGGGGACAACATAGGCATTTTTTTGGGGGGGGAATATGAGGTAACTTAGATGGAGGAAAAACAGGACTCTTTTGCCCGGAAAATCTGACATAACTTTAGAGGATATAAAATTACAAAATACATTCTGGGGAGAAATGGAGCAACGTGGGAAGGGGGGAAATCTGAGGTAAAAGAGGGAAAATTACATGAGGAAACTTACAGCAGACAAAATGAGCTTTTCCTGAAGGAAAACCTCAGTTAATAAATAGGAGACAAATTGAGCATTTTTTTGACAAAAACATTGATGTAACGTTAGAGGATATAAAGTGGCACTTTTGGGGAACAAACTGAGGTAACTTACACAGGAAAACTGAGCATTTTTTGAGGGAAAATTTATAGTAATTTAGAGGGGGAAAATGATTTTGGGGGGGTTGTTGAATTAACTGTAGAGGGTAAATGGACATATTTTGGGGAAAATCTGTGGAAACTCAGAAGGGACTAAGTGAGCTTTTTTGGAGGAAAAAGATGAGGTAACGAGAAAAAAATGAACATTTTTTTTCAGGGAAAGGCTGACATAACTTTAGAGTATACAAACTGTTAATTTGGTGAAAAAAGTAGATAACTCAGAGGGGATAAAATGAGCATTTTAGGGGTAAAAGCTGAGGTACCGTTAGAGGATATAAAATGACATTTTGAGGGAAAGTTGTGCAATTTGGGAGGGAGGGAAATCTGAGTTAAGGAAAGGAACAAAATGAAGATTCTTGGACAGAAAATTTGAGGTAATCCCGAGGGGACAAAATAATCATCTTCTAGGGGAAAATCTGTGGTAATTTTTAGGTGACAAAGAGCATTTTTGGAGGGAAAACACAAAGTAACTAGATGATACAAAGTGCATTTTAGCAGTTGGAAATTTGGGACCTTAGATGGGATAAAAATGAGCACTTTTAGGGGGAAATAGGAGGTAACATAGAAGGGATAAAATGAGCACTTTGGGGGGAAAGCTGCAGTAACATTGATTGATGTAAAATTACATTTTGGGGTAGAAAAGCCGAGGAACCCTTAGAGGATATTAAATGGCACTGTCAGGGAACAACCTGAGGTAACTTTCATGGGAAAACTAAGCATTTTTTTGAGGGAAAATCTATAATAATTTAGAGGGGGAAATGACTGGGGGGGTGGGGGGGGTTGAGTTAACTGTAGAGGGTAATTGGACAAATTTTGGGGAAAACCTGCAGAAACTCAGAAGTGACAAAGTGAGCTTTTTTGGAGGAAAAAGCTGGGGTAACCGAGGAGGAAAAAAAAAGATCATTTTTTCAGGGAAATTCTGACATAACTTTAGAGTATACAAACTGACATTTGGGGTAATGGTAATGGAGTGCTATTTTCACGGATAAAAACCATTCTCATGGGGATCAGTTCCATTTAACACCGGACCTCTGCTGTTTTCTTTCAGTGACAGCTCTGAAGTGCAACTTCGGCCTTGACTCAGGGCCATGTTGTCTCTGGAGAAAGGCTGCAGAAGGATCACCAGCACTTCCCACTGAGCACGGGCCAGAGTTTTCTTGTGAGCGAGAGGCAGCAGGGCTGGGGAGCGACAGTGAGGCTGGGGCAGAAAGCAGAGGACGGGGGAATGGAGAAGTGCCCTTGCTGGGGCTGCGGGGAGGAAACCGGCCCGGCTGAGGGAGGGGTGCTCTGAGCTTCAGGCCTCCCAGGGTGCCACAGCAAGGAGCCAGTGCTTCTGGTGGCTGACGGTGTCCTCCTTCCCTTGCAGCAGCAGCCAAGCTGGCGGAGAAGGAAGAAAGAGTTGTGGTGTGGAGCTGTGAGGCAGAAGAGGAGCGGAGGACTGATGAGGAGCACAGGGACCCTCCTGTCGCCAGGCCTGGGTGCATAGAAGATGTCAGCCGATACCTGCAATGCCCCGTCTGGTTTGTGCTGGATGACCTCCCTGGAAGCAGGGATGGGTCTTGGTTTCTCTGGCCTTTTATGGTCTTTTCTCCCATTGCTCCTCTGGTTGCCAGCAGAGCTTGGCCACCCTGTAAAGAGGGTGAGAGGCCATGTCTCCCCGCACCGGACGAGCCCCCTGTAAGCAGGGGGGGGCTGATTCCCTGCCACACTCCTGTGGCCCTAGCAGCTTTCTGCCCCATGGCAGCCTGGCCAGCGTGACCCCCTGTCATCAGGGCGTGTCACAGCCTTTGCACTTTGCCATCTGGGAAGCCTCTGGCACGTTTTGTTCTGTGATCTCCATGCAGCCTCTTGGGGCAGGTGTGAGGCTCTCCTGTTCTTCTGGCAGAGAGAGGGGGGTTGCTGCCTGGCACTGGCTGCACTAAGCTCTCTTTCTCCACTGGAACACAAACTTTGTCCCTGGCCCTGGTCCCATCCCTGTCCTTGCCCAAGTTGCTGTGATTGAGTGAGCAAGTTCACTTGTACTTTAGGCCCCTGTTACAATTGCTGCAGCTTAGCTTGAATTCCCAGGAGGGAAGGAGGGGCTGGGTGCAGCCAGCGTCTGGAGGGTGACCCCTACCTCCCTACTGGCAGGCCAGAAGACCATTAGACCTGTTTCTGGGCTGTAGGAATGCCGCAGACCTCAACGTCCCAAAACAAGAGGCTTCACAGGTGGCCAAGGCCAATAGAACAGGGCTGCCCTGTGAGACAGAGCCCAGCAGTGCCCCACCATCCTGGGCACTTGGCACTGCAGGCAGCAGCTGGGGTCCTTGTACAAGCAGCGGAGCAGGCTCCATGGCTGCTGCCTCACATGCCCAGCTCTATTTGCTCAGGCTGCCTGCCTGAGCTCAGCTCCGTCTGGACATCTGGAGCTCTGCTGTGTGTCCCCTTAATGGGAAAAGCTGATTGTCGCAGGTTTTGGTGGTGGGTAGGGGAGCTGGGGTAGGGGCAGGGAGAAGGATGATGGTAGGGGCAGTGGGTCCGCCACTGGTCGCATGGTGCCATAGTGATCTTCCCTGAGTGGGTGCCCCTCTGTCCTTCAGGTGCAGGAGCTGGCACTTTCCGGGCCTCAATCTGTCCTACTTGCTTTGCAGCAGCTGAGCTGGTGGAGAAGGAAGAAAGAAGATGCATGATGCTGAGCCGTGAGACCAGAGTGAGTCAAGAAGTCTTTTCTGTGTCCTGAAGGAAAGGTGTTTTCAAGCTGTGAGTGATGCCTAGAGCAAATGCCATACCCCGTGCTGCTGTAGCTCCCGCCAGTACTTGTGAGGGGAGGCAGGGGCCTTGCACGAGCAGCGGCAGCTCACATCGAGGAGGCCTGGAGCAGCCCTGCTGTCTTTGTGCCCTCACGGGCACCTGGAGGTAAGAGCTGGGGTTTTGGGGAGCAAGGCTGGAGGGACAGCATGTGGTGTTTTCCCTGAGAGGGGCTTGGTGGCTGCGGCATGGGGGAGCCTAGAGGCGGCCACCTGCTTGGCTACTGAGTTGAGATGAGCCCTGAAGAAGCAGCAGATGGTGTGAGGGGGGGTCTTTGCCCAAGGGCACCTGACTTGCCATCAGACATCTTGTTATGGCATACTTGCCTTGCACTGTGGGACTGTGTCCAGGCCACGTGGGATTTTAAGTGCCTTTGATTCTCATTTGCGCGGCAGTGTCAGGTGTTGACATTTATTGATCATAATGGGCCTAAGCAATCCTCTGCATAAGCTTCGCCTCATGGAAGTGTAATAGAGTTATGGTTGCCCTGCGTTTACTAATTTCATGTGCCAAATATTATAATCAGTCACAGTGTAACTATTTACCTCTTCCTTGCAGGCCTTAGAAACAAAGTGTATCCTAGGAGCATGTAAAGATGGATTCCAATGATGTCTGCCTTGCAAGAAGACTCCAAAGACAACCATCAAAATATCCAAAACCCAGTTGGTATGTTTTCTGCATTGTGTTGCTCTTGGTTTTTATGTAGGTTAAAAGTCAAATGTCTTTTTTTCCTTTAGAGACTACCACAGTTATCATATGTTCAGTACATTGCATAACTTCTGTCTGGCATAATATTTTTGCAAGAACTTTGCTTTCAGCAATATTTTTGCAATAATGTATTGCAAACCTGACTTAAAGTTACATTTCTAGCATGGTAGGGGAGAAAAAAAAGGACTTTGAGGAGAAGGAAAGGTGTTTACAGCACGTGTTGAGCTTGCCACTTGTGTTGCAAACTGTTTCAAAGGGACACCCATTTCAAAATTTGTGGTAGCTTCTAAAGCAGTGACTCGTGCAGTTGGTGAGGAATGAACAGCTATAAAAAAGCATAAAGTATTTATCAGCAGACAAGGTTTTACTTGCATTATTTAATATTCTTGAATTATATCTTAAAATAGTGTAGAACATCCTAGGCCTCAGATAATCCCCCCAGGGTTGTTGTCAGGCATGACATTTAATGTGTGGAATGTGGAATTTGATTGACTGGCTCAGAACACAGCGGGTGGTGTTCCTCCTGCACCTGAGCTGGGGACAGGAGTGAAACCTCCAGAGTACCTCCTTGTGTACTCATTGCATTCTAGCCAGGAGTATGCCCGTGTAAAACTGGCTCAAATATTAAATGAACGAAATCCTTTTCCAGTGGATGAGAGGACACAAATCCCTTGGGTTTGTTAGTGAAACAGCGATTGATTTGAAAATACAGGAACGCATGGAATGTTCAGGCCGTAAAGTAAGTAGCAGTAGGGCTGGCGGTAGGTCTAAGCTTGTTGTTCTCTTTGCAAAACATGTGCACATGCAATGGTATAGCTGACTTAAATGAGCATAAAAACACTTGATATCACCCCTAGTCTCCAAAGACTATTTGCTTTTCTTGAATAAATATGGAAAGGTCTTGTTAAGGTGCCTTAAGGACCTTTGCAGGTTTGTTCTTCATTTTTGTGCTCTTATGTTTTGAAAGATTCAGTGACAACTCAGAACAGAGTTTCAGTGATGCCTTGAATTATTTGTCATCTTCTGCCCTTTGAGTATCGAGAATTGTTCTTGCCTTGACTGATTTGACCTCGGGTCAGGATGGCTGAATTTGAAGAAATTTGATACTTAGTGATGTGGTTCACAGCAGGGTTGGAGAGTTTTTGTTTTTTTCCATGTTGTCAGCTTTGTGTCAAGTTTGAGAACATATCTAGCCATCATGAAGTCAAAGTGAAAGGGGTCAGTGCAGCATTTCGTGGAACAGCTTTTTCAATTGTTTTATTTGGCCTTCAGTAACCTGCTGAGGGATTTGTGGCAAGAGTTGTGGATTTTCTAATCTGTCGGGTTGGCTGTTCTCCCTTGAGAGGACTTGTCCTTGCTTATTGTAGCCTCATGGGATGGCCTTACTTTCTTGAATGGAGGCTCTGCAAATCCCAGCCAGTGTAAAACCCTCCTGCCAGCCGAAGGAAGGAGAACTGACAAGGACTTTTGTGGACGGAGCCCGCTGGCCAATACCACCAGGTGTAGTGCCTTGTTTGTGGCTGGGGGTGCTTCTGGCAGGCCCCTCTGGTCTGCTTGGGATGGAGGAGGCACTGGAAGCACATCTCTTCCTGTCATTAGGCTTACAGGAGCTTTCCTGTCACCATGCTGGGAGCTGAGGAGCATGTTGCTTATGTTCTGATGCAGAATAAGCAGTGCAGTAAGCCTTTGGTTTGATTGTCACCTGATGACAGTGGTGACACAGAAGTAAGTTGTTTGTCCCATG
Organism: Anser anser; assembly: GCF_964211835.1. NCBI lineage: Eukaryota > Metazoa > Chordata > Aves > Anseriformes > Anatidae > Anser > Anser anser. The sequence goes on along the minus strand of NC_139724.1, from coordinate 47,426,924 downwards.
TAACCCCTGTGCCTGGTTATTAAGGGAGGCATTGATAGAGGGTTATGTTTCAGACATGGAACTGAAAATATTTGGCATTCCCTGAAATGTCTGAGTATGAAAGGGAGTAAAGCAACAGAGTAGCTATTGTAATACCCTTGGCATCAGCTGAGGTGACAAAAGAACAAGTCCTTCTTCCTGAATGCATAGGAATATATTGACCCCCTTGTCACCTGGCCAGAATTAAGAAAGATTTAAAAAGGACAGTCTGATCTCTATCCAACAGGCTTATGAAATTGGTAAAGGATGGGGTTTGGAGGTTTTCTGCTTGCTCTCTTTCCTCATTTTTATTTATACAGGTAAATCTTTGCATGCTCGAGTTCCCTGCTAGTGTTCCAGTGCAGCAGAAGCCCTTCAGTGGAGGTATAAATCCAGTCTGAAGGCAGGAAGGCAACTAACCTAAAGCAGAGTGTCTGAAAATGTTGGGGTTTCCAGTTTTTCATGGGTAGCAAAAGAAGATTGTTATGCCTTGTATTCTGTTTTAGAAACTTTGTGCCATGGGAGAAAAACTTTGAATACTTCTGTTAAGTGTTTGGTTCCCCATTTGTCAGAGGAAGACAGGCTGTTTGCCCCTGTTTTTGGTTTGCAAGTATGGAACGGTGTTCTCAAGTCTCAGATGTGAAATGGTCTCCCTTGAAGATGCAGTGTGGGTCCATGGTCTGCTTGCAAGTTAAAATGCTTGACTTCGAGTAAACTGTTGTCTCCGTCCCAGTGCTATGCTAGTGCGGCTTGTCAGTTGCTGTGCTAGGTAGTTTAAAACCTGTTGGACTAATTGGGGCTTCCAAGCCCTCTACAGGTAGGAATTAGGTGTTGTATCAAGAAGTATTAGAATGTTAAGGGAAACACTTAAAGGGTTTTTAGTGTGTTAAAGCAGTTTCATTCTGCTGCCACTTGTGTGGATGCTGACAGGAACAGGGGAGCATATTAGTTGTGCATGCCGTTTATTGTCTGGACTGCTACACTTGCTCTCTCTAAACTAGTATGTGCAAAGCAGGGTTTTATTTTTTGACTCGATTGTACAAGAGACTTGCATTGGGTGACTGGCCAGTTCAGCTGCCTTCTGCAAACAGGATGTGTTAATGCTAATGTTCTGCTCCTTCCTTGCCACTGACTGCATCCGACTCCACTTGTGGTTTGACCTATGTGATAACTGCACAATACTTGCTGTACAGTGAGTAAATAAAACGTCCTTGAGAGGGTAAGTGGATTAGATGCTTTAGAACTGCTTGAAAATGCAAGATGTTGTAAGATTGCTGATAGAGCCAGGAGCCATAATGGCCGTAATAACATTTGCTTGACTTTTAGGGCTAATTGAGGTGCTTAAACTGTACCACGTGCTACTTCAGCTGCTGCCAAGCAGTCAAGCCAGATTTTCCTGGAGCAGAGAAATTGAATTCCTCTGAATATATTTTTTTCAGACTTTTCACTGAGGATTAAGCTTTTGATACATAACCTAAACGTATAAGTGGCATTAGGAACTTCCTGTGCGTGTGCTTGCAGTAAGCCTGGGCAGCTTTGAGAACAGTGGTGCACAGAGACTTTTTTTTCTTGGACTGTCTGTGGCCTGCACTTGCTTGTAGCAGAGCAGAAAAATAAGCCTAGCATAGCAACTGTCAAGGCTTGGACTTAAGATACTCGATGCTGATGCCGAGTCAGTTGTATTTCACTGGGTTGATAACTTTCCATAAACTTCAGGCAAGATTGTTTTTTGTACAACTGCACAGTGCATGAAACTGAACATGCAGTGCATCCTACGCGGACAAACTGAGATGTGGAGCCTTAGCCCCAAGCCCTAGTCACCAGCTCAGGAGGGGCAGGGAGGCTCTGGGCAAGTTTCTTTCTTGCTGACAAAAAGATGATCTACAGAGGATGTTACTCATTGGTAGTCAGGGCTGGAAATAGGTTTACTTTTTTCTTTTGCCATTTGACTTTGAAGTAGTCGGGTATTCCTGAGTGTAAATAGAAAAGGATCCAGTCAGGGAGTGTTTTGTGCGTGTGTACAGGAAGGAGGTGTATGCGCCGTGCACAGGACAAATTCTGTACCACAGGCAACTTGAGGTAATTTGCCAGTGTTCATCTGTTTGCCAGCAGTCCTGCAGCGTTGTCCCTCTTACCACCCCTCTGTGGGGCCCCTTTCCTTTTCTATGATAATAGTGACATTCAGCGGGGAAAGGGGAGAAGCAAACGTTGAAAAGCCCAGGCACTGTGCTGGTGCCTTACTTGATTTGTTTATTTTAGTAAGCTACTATGCAGTGAACCTGCGCAGCCTTGTTGAAATGACAGTGCAGGAATATGCTGGTGGATGGCCTGGATAACAAGCCCAGAAAAGAGCGGCCCTGGCTTGGCAGCAAGGAAGAATTTTTCTGCTGAGCTCCTCTCTTGCTGAAGGATATTTGACTGGCACGGTGACAAGGAAGACCCCTTCCTCCCTGCTCATATATGGCAAAGTTTCTTGCTGAGCTCCTAGGCTGTGTGTTGCCAGATAAGGGTGCCTCTTCTGCGTGTGAGGTAGGTGACTGTGCAGTGATGCTGTTTGACTAGTGATTTTTAAATGTCTTCGGGGTGTTGCAGGTACCTTCTGGCAGCTTGTGTGCCTCCTGTCCACTGAGCAGTAGCCAGGGCTGGGGCAGGGGTTCAGGAAACTGGGATGTTTTGTTTTCTGTGTAATGGTAACCCCTGAGGGGCTTACTGTTCCACATGTTGGTGGACAAAGAGCTGGAGCTTAGTTGCCTGCTGCTGCTTACTGCTCACCTGAAAAGTGCTTGGCTTCGGAAATGAACAGCCATCAGTTCTCCCACCCCCAAATATATGCACATGAACTGACACGTCTCAATTACCAGCAGACAAACAAGCTCCCTTGGTGTGTGTATAGCAAGACACAGCATGTGCCTTAAGTTCCCTGTCTGATTTTTGGGGTGAAGATAGTGCTGCAGGCATTTCTAGTATTCTGGAAAGAATATGGTTCAGAAAATGAAGTTCTTCAACTTCAGGATGAGGATAGTACCTCTGTAGTGTTCCTTCTAGGTGAACTCTCAGTGCTTTGGAGAAGTCTGGTCTAAAGGCTCATGAGAGGATTTTACCCCCAGTGCAGTGTATTGAATGGGAGGGTTATTTGCCTGTTTTCAGGGTCTCCAGTCTAAACCTGGATAGCAACTTACTGCAGCACTGTCCCCTTGTGTGTGGGCAGCAGAAGCAGAGGAAGAGCTTGCCTTTTAGCATGCATTTGGGGATTTGGCTGGTATTTCAAACAAGGTACTGCTGAACTCTATTTTGTCTGAGGAAAAAGCACAAAAAGGTTTATTAGTTCGGAATTGCGCAGTTCTTCCACCGTGTGGATTATACCTGATAAAAGTATAGATAAGTTGGCAAATAAATAGTCAATATTTTTAATTAAAGTTTCCCAGTTAGCTTGCGTTATCCCCTGTGTCTTAATTGTCAGCGATGTACGTGAGCTTGCTTGCTGTTCTGTGCCCTAACCTCTCGTGGTAAATAGCTTCTTGAAAGCATGACTTGAAAGATTTGTTCTAGTTCAACAAATTGCTTAGCGTACTTTTTGTCCTGTGCTTGGGTGATTGCTATAACTATCCATCACACCAGATTGCAAGTATTGTAATTAAACTTCTCCATTTAAGAGATGGGGTTTAGCATGTAGCTCTTCAGTTGAGTGTATGCTTGTGCCCCTCTGAGCCTGTCTCTGGTGGTGAAACCCAAATGAATTGGTGGTCTCACTCCAGAAGCTTGATTGCAGTGCTTAAGGCAGCCTCAATGGAGCTGATGGGTGAGAGGGATATCCTCGAGCAGGCTTTGGGTGCGCAGTGCTCAGTGGCTGCAGTCATGGGGCAGCTTGGGGGGGTAGTGAGAGGCTTCCAGCTGTGCCTGCCCTGTGGCCCTTGTGGCTCAATGGGACCTGGTTTGCCAGCTGCGATTGTGCATTGTATGGCTGGGTGTGCGGAGCCTTGCCTCAATTTGGCGAGTGCTCTTCAGACCTGTCTGAGGCCACGTTTTGCAAGAGGAAGCTAGCAGGCATCAGGTCTCCTGGGCAACCTCTGGGTTTTAGTAGAGTTTGTCCCAGGCAAGTCTGCTTTGTGGAGCCTGTGCTCCAGCTAGGCGATGTGGCAGGGCTGCTGTGGAGGTAAGTGCTCTGCAGAGCAGCATGTGAGCATGAGTGGCAATGAAGGAGGTAGGAGTACTCATGGTAGAATTAAATTTCATTTCAATAGCTATTACTGTCCAGAATGAGATCTGGAATGATCTATTACACTAGAAAAACTTTTTTTCCTAAAGTCAGCTCAGTATTGGTTTGATGATAACTGGTCTGCAAGAAATTAACATGGCCTGTTTTGCTTGGCCTCTGTTTCTGGGGCAGACTCTCAGGATGATAACAGATGTAGGAATTAGTGCTTATGGAACCTGGCAGTCGCCCACAACCACATGGCTGCGAAGGAGCAGCTGCAGGCCAGTTGGCATGCCTGGTAGCACTTGAAATGGTTCTGTGCCCCTATATTTAGGCACGTAAGTGAGTCTTTAATCGTTTTGGTTGGGAAACAGGCATTTTGTGTTGGTCAGCTGTGGCTGTTGGCTACTGTTCCTTTGCTAGGTCTCTGGTGCCTCCAGTAGGAGCTAAGCAGAGGTCTCCGGTGCTTCCAATAGGAGCTAAGCAGCTTTGTTTGCATATATGCAGCTACCTTGAGATGTGCTAACCTTGAGCTTCATCCTACCTCGATTTTTATGCAGTCTTAATTGTGCTCTTCTTGTTGATAATGAAAAATGTGACAAAGCAGTCTGAAACCAATAACAAAATACTAGCGGGGGTGATGTTTGTTCAAACTGTCAGCATCTGTCACATGAGAACAAGATGTTCAAACCGTGGTGCGATCTGCCTTGCGTTTGATATTGGCAAGTCTTCACCTCCAGGATGTCTGTAGAGAACAGTGTCTATAATGTTCTCTGTGTACCTCTGGGTGCTTGTTGGGAAATGCTACTTTTAGGTTTGGGAAAGAGTGTGGATAGTTCTGTGCAAGACCACTTCAGGAGGACGTCATTGTGAAATCTATGCTTGTTAATGTACCCATATATACGGAGGGATGTGTGCATGTGGCTGTGAAGGTAAGTATTAGTTGCTGATTAGAAGCTGATAAATATTAAGCTACCTTCAGAAATGACTGGCAAGGATATGTGCAAGTAAAATATCTGTTACATTTGACTACTGGTTTCCAGAGGCTTGTATGTTGATAAAATAACTTACGTGTGCATATTAGCAATAAATGGCAAGCAATGAATAGCTCTGACTTGACCAGGAAAGCACTATGTGCCGCTGGAGATCTGGTTTACATCTAACCACTGCAGATGTAGATTCTGTGGCCCAGTGTTTTGCCTCCTGTGGAAGAAAAGTCCACTGCTGCTTTAGCTTCACAGTGTGGGCTGTGCCCTGCATTGACCTAGTTTGCATTGACCAGTTTGATGCAGGAAACCTACCAGTGGAATCTGTCCAAATATTTCATCTTAATGAATACTTCTGAAGTCAATGAATTGCAGTTCTTCAGTGGTCAAGTCCATATAAACATAATGGGAAATCCCAGACCCGATCACTGCTTGTCCCCAGGTCTTGTAATTGAAGCACAAGTCCAGCAAAACGTTGTTAGGCCAAATGATGAAACAGTTTCTGGAGAAGTACTTGGTCAAAACAGCGGACTGATTTAGCTACAAGCAGGGTTTTGCCTGTTGTTCCGTCTTAGTTCCTTGGTGACCCACAATCGGTTTAGAGAGCTATTAGAGAGTGATGTGATTTGTCCATTAATTACATGCAAATGTGATCAGAGAAGTTCACCCCCAAGAGAATGCTTCAGTTGCTCATGCATAAACACCTTGCGTTTGTACAGAGGAAAGTTCCTCTTGAGACCTTGATGTAACTAAAGTGGTTGAATGGTGGTTCAAAGCTAAGCATACAAAAATGTCTGATTGGATTACGTGCTGGATTTGTTGATGACCAAGTAACAAGCTCTCCATGTTGCTCTCAGTTTAACTGTAATCTGAATGCAGGGCCTGTACTACTCCAAGCAGATTTTGGTTGAAAGATACTAGGACTCTAACAAGGTACAGAAGTCTGGGCTTTTAATTGAAGTGATTAAAAGTACTTGTTACTACTCCTTAATGTTAACTTCACAGACTGAATTCAAGAGTAAACTTATTGGACACGTTAGTAATAGCTGTCAAGTTATATTGATTTGCTGGGCTGGGGAATCTTGAGTGTCTAAATCTGTAGCTTAAAAGGAATCTTAATCTTTGACTAGTGTGACTACTCTCCTTGCTAAGAAGGTTTAAGTGAAAACTAGGTGGAGATGATGTGCACAGGAGAAAATAGCTTGTAGCTTTCTTGCCAGGATGCCTATCTTAAAATTGTCACCATTTCACAGAGTCAGATTAAAAACTATGCAAAAAGTACTCAGAAGGCCTTAGAAGTCATAATGCTATGGGAGCTTAATAGTCAGCCTTAGTTCAAAATAGAATTGCTCTGACTTGTGCCTGTGTAAATACCAACCTGTGATATAGCAAGGAGGTTATGATATGTAGTCATGATTTCCAAGATTTAAAATTGGAAATCATAATTTACAGTTGACAAATCTATTAAAGACTAACCCAAACCCTGGAGAGCAGAAAGCAGCTATGTTCATGGCTTCTATCACTGGCTCAACTTCCAGCGTTACTGTCCAAGGTCTGTTTTTATCACTAGTGTATTTGTTCAATCTGTTTTGTACTACCTACATCTTTCTGCTACCAGTAATGAAATACTTAAGAGCACTGGGACCTGAAACTGCAATTAGGTGTCCGATCATAAGGACTATGTCTGGCTAACATTTCTTTGAGATAAATGCAAGAAAATGTACCTAGAACTCAAAAGATTGCTTAAGGCCTAAGCAGACAGAAAAGCTACAGCATCTTCATGTGTTCATGACAGTTGAACTTCAGAGTGTCTATGAGCATATTTGCAAGACTTTCCTAACACTAATGACTGCAAGGGGTGTGGGTTTTTAATCTCTTAATGGTTAAAGAGTGAGCTTCAGGAGTTAAAAACTGTCACGTCACAGGACAAATGTGAAACATTACAGCAGTTGACAGTCTTCAGACATGTTCATCATACCAGCAGTGTCCTTTGTAAATCAGCTATCAGTCATATCTGCTCATCTTCAGACCTGGATCCTTCTTAGCTCTGGGCATGCAATTTCTCTTTAACACTGCTGGGACTGGGTCCTGCAGAGTTGGGCATTGTCATTTGACTTGCAGATTTCAGGAAGTTATTCAATGGACAGTCCCTCAATTTCTTGGAGGAAAAAAAAAAAAGAAACAGAACGCTTTGTTTCTGCTATATTGGGGGGTGGAGGGGTGGGGAGAGCGTGTTGTAATCAAAGAGCATTTCATCTATTGCAAACACTTGATATTGTCTGAGTGTAAGGAATTTTACCTTTAGCTTTACTCTTGCTTTACTCTTTAGCTTTACTATTGCTTCTTAAGATGACTAACGTCATTCAGACTCCTGGACCTGGAAGTAGAAAGCTCAAGGTTTGGTCTGAAAAAATCACTGCGGGAGTCTGCCCTGTTTTTTTTTTTTTTCTTTACTTGTTCCTTCCCTTTCTTCTCTATGAGCTTGAAGCAGCAGCCTCGCCTCCTTTGTTTACTGAACTGCTCCTAATCTCATAAAATGTGTTTTTCCCCTGAGGAGAAAAGTAAGCAAACATAAATGCATCCATCTTTTTGTTCTTCTGGTAGTTTATTTTAGTCTGTATGCTCAAAAAGAGCCAAGCAGAGGGAAGCTTTGCCACGGTGAGTTTGTTTGTAAAATGCAAGTGAAATGGTTCACAGAAGGGACATTTTTTTTTGTTATAGGAAAAGAACTCATTCCTGTGAGCTTTAGATACTTGCTAACAGGAAGAGCTAAGTCCTAAACTAAGTGTTCCAGATGTTATTTATTTGCTGAAGGACAGTGAGGGATGACTGGATTGGCTAGATTAAAAACATAGTTTGAAACTAGGCTTTCTGTGTATGTGGTGACAGCTGTGAGTACATCAACTTAAAACAGGAAAAACTTTATGCTTGTGAATCCTATTGAGTCCAATTTTGGAAAAGTTTTAGCACGTTTCATGGTTGAGGATGGAGATGTATGTGGAGCTGATGGCAGTGCCATGTGACAGAGTGCGCTTCTTGAGTGCTTTGTGGTCCCTTTACTTAGACAGCAGTGATATCAGAGGTGGAGTGGTGGTAATGCTTTTGGAAATTCCATTCAGAATTTCAAGTGTCTTAAGGTTAAAGTGTGTGGGTCTATTGCTGAGGCTTAATCCTCTGGACTTGACTCCTGAGGTGCAGTTTCTTGGGGCTGTTCTCGACTAGGTGTCATACTGAGCAGTGGTTTGTTAGCAGGCCTGAAATAATGGAACCTCTGAGCTATTCCACATCTACGTATTTGCCATCTTCATTTTCCAAGTTCTTTAGGGTTCCTGAATTAATGGTTTTCTATACAGATATTCTTTTCCATTTTACAGATAACTTTTTCCATGAAAGCTTAGTCTCCTGTATAGAGACAGGACTCCAAAGCTTAAAAAGCAGGTGGTGGGGACTAGAGGTAGAGTTGTTGGAGCTGGCCACAGCTCTGAAGGGAAGGTAACTTGGTGTGACATGCGTCAGCTTGCTTAGTCAATAAAAACCTGAAAATGTACCTGCTTGTAAGCAAAATGAGAATGCCGATTCAGAAATAGGAATTGAACATTGTTATAGCAGCAGCAATTCAAGCTCATTTTAGTCATTTAGGATGCTTCTTTTCACCCTTGTCAGCTAAACTGAACATGTAGTAATATTTCAGCAGCAGCTACCAGCAGTTGAGCTGTCCCTACAGCAGGGCTTGGACAATCACAGCCACCTTGTGCTAAAGCTGTCAGTACTCCTGAGCCAAGGAGGCCTGAGTTGAGGCCAAACATAGTGGTTTTCATCTCTTCACTCAGGACCTCAGTGTATACAAAATAAAAGAGGGTTGGGATTTGTTACCTATGAGAAGGTCTACACCATTAGCCTTTGCAACTCTTAAAGATGGGCAAAGTTTGTCTGCCTGGGACGCTAGTTAAATTATTGGGGTTAAGGTCTGAAAGGAATAATGATACAGTTCTGAAGATCCAAGAATTATTTAAGAAGCTATTGGCCATGAGAACTTTCTTGCAACAACACTGTCTTCTATAACTATAGAGTGAATTGTTGCTATGTCCAATTTAGGAGAATTAATCAATGTTTCAGAGCGTGCACATTAGATTTCTCTCCTGTTCTGCTCTGTGCATTGTGGAATAGCTTGTGTGTACTGACCTTAAAATGAACTTCCTGGTTGTCTTTTCCCTGTCTGAATTCTGAATGTTTAATGAAAATATCGGCCTGCATTACTTGGAAGAGGGATTACTTGTCTTGTATTTTTCATGTGTGTTGAAGTGACACAAAGAAAACCTTATATGGTAAGGAATAATAGCAGTAGGGGGCAGTTTTCTTCAGCTGTAAGGTTTGATCAGATTTTCAGCTAGAATCCATTAAACTGAGAAAGTGCACTTGATTGGAAAAGTTATGAGAACGATACCTGATGTAATTTCATTGCTGGGATTCATTGTAGTATTTCCCTAGGAGGGGAAAGAAGGAAGCATTCACGTTTTGTTACTATTGTTAGGTATGAAAAATGTTGCCCCTGTGTATGATTTCAAGTTCAAGTAACTCATATGCAAGTTCAACACCAGCAAGGTTTGGTGTTTGGCTTATGTTGTATTGTAAACTTATGTTTAATTCTCTGTGGTTGTCTTAAAATTTGAAAAGTAAGCCATCCAATTTTTAGCATGAGATTTAATTTAGCCTGCTCAGCATCATGTCTGTTCTTTCCCTCCAGTGCTTACATGCCTCTGTTTGACAAGTGGAGTCCATTTGACTTGATTTCTTGTGACAGAGTGCATGTAACTTGGCAGAAGCATGTGAGCTGCTACTGAAAGAAGAACGGGGGCATGAACTCTTGCAAGGAGGCCTCGGGAGGCAGGTCTTTCTGTGTGCAGTTAGCTTCCAGTACTGAGTAGACAGGATGTTTCTTGAACATCTGTAATTGGTTTGGAATTGATTTTTATTCTAGCCTTTCTTGATTATATGTTATTCGAGAAGAAATGTTCAGAGCATTTGAGGTAGATGCCCAACTTTGAGGGAAATAATGTGGGGGGAAAAAAAATCGTTTTGAGCAAAGAGAAAACAAAAATAACAATGTTTCTGCAACAGAAACACAAGTGCTTTAGAACTGAACTCAACTTTCCCCCTGCTATTCCAGGGCAGAGACCTGGAATTAAGTCAGAGGGAAGAAGGTTCTTCAGCATAAACCAGCTATGGTACCGGGTGGGCCATTTTCCTAGGCTTTGAGGCTTTTTGCATCGTCTTCCTGGAGGCAAAGCTTCAGCCATGCTTCATAGCAGGTGTTCTTCTGGAGACCCACAGCTACTTTTTGGAAGTGAAAAACAGTTTTATGCAAGCCTGATGCAGCAGTCTGGAGAAGGCATTAGATCTTTAGAGCTCACTTGGAAATAACTATACTGTAAAGAAATGTATGCTTCAGTGGAAGTGATAAAGCATTGGCTTAAGGTTGCTTGGGATACCTCAGGTGTCAGGGCTGTTGTCTAAAACCTTTAAAAAGGATTAAAAATCTTTAAGAAGGTTTTAAAGGTCTAAAACCTTTAAAAGGGTTTTTTAAAAGGTTTTAAAGGTTTCAAAGTTTTTTTGATTTTTTTTTAAGGTCTTAAAACCTTTAAAAAGGTTTTTGACTTGTAAGGTCTAAAGGTAAGACTAATCACAATAGGATATTGGGTTTGATTTTGAGTGTTTGGTTCTAACTTTGCTCTTAGCTGTATTTGACAAAGTGCACATGAGCTTAGCTTTAAAGTATACGCTTAATACTTGGACAAATCAATTTTTGGATATAAAATGTTTTCTCAGTGTGAAACTTTAAACCTCACTTCTTTCCAGGAAGAAATGTGAATTATGCTGACTTGGAGGGGGGAAAAAAATTAATCTTTGTTGCAAAATCATCTACTAATCATCTGTTATGAAACCTCTGGGTCAATGGTCTGGTAAAACAAGTAATCACTTCAAGATTAAAAATGCTTTAGGACAAGAGCATATTTAAATGGAGTTCTGTGAGCTTATGCTGAGTTTGAGGGATTTGCTAAATACTTACAGTGGAGAGCTTTAGTTTGGGTCTTACCTGCTTGGTTTTGTGGTCCTTTTCTGCACCTCTTCATCTAAGCTGCTTTTCTCTAATATGTACAGCATACCTGAAATTTCTGAAGACTTGCTTACTGAAGTCAAATAAGAGCTGCTGTTAAACACAGTGTATTTAGTATTAGTGTAGAATATTGGTCAGTTCAAGTGCAGTGGGCCTGATGAGCTGAAGGTCATTTGTTCATTTAGACACTCAAATGTGGAAAGTGCAGAGAGCTCAAATATTTCATGGTACTCGAGTGTTTCCTTTAGTCTGATTTACACCTTCAAAACAAACATTACAAAGGAATTCAAGTCTTCAAGCAAATAATGTTCAGTGGATGTAAGGTGACAACTCCAATTTTAACATGAATCGTTTTTTTAAATGTGATAATCCCCTCTGAAGTATGCCAGGAGGGAGGGTGGGGCAGAGGCGTAGGGATATAATTCTAATTTATGAGAGTGACCACTCTTGTGCCATGCCTGAGGAGTATTTGCAGCCTTAGCAGCTTAGTTTAAGTGTGAAAGGCCAGCTGAATTGGACTATTTCCAAAACAAACATAATGGCTAAGCTGAGGAAGCAGACATGCTTTTGGGAGGAGGTTTGTGGTGTGCTGTGTTATTTGAAGACTGGATGAGGGATGCATGGAACCAATTGGATGAGGTGATATCAAAATATTTTGTATCTGTAACTCAGAATAAATCATTTTTATAATTTTTATTAAAACCTATCAATGCCTCCCACCTAGTAGTATATAGTGTTAGGAACAGGCCTGTGCTGTTTTTGTTAATGAAAAATCTCATGCACAGATACCACTTTAGACTTCTGCATTCCAGTCAGAGAAGCTGCTTTTTCAACATCTGCACCAGTTTCCTCACTGTTTTTCTAGCGTGTCATACCTTGTCATTGTGTAATCTAATTTCCTCTTTTCTTAGATGGTCACTGACTATAATGACCAGTTAAAACAAGATGCCATTCAAGCATTTAATTGTAGAACTAAATTTACAGAGTACTAGTAGCAAATCCACAGCAACCAGGTACTGCCTTTTCTGTTTTGTTTACAGCCTATACAACGGACAAATGATGCTGTTGGGATTCCTAGCTACTGAACATATGGTGTTGTAGGATAAAAGATGGATTGGGGAAGCCGTTTTGCCGTACCAAATGTTAGAGAATGTGCATCATTTGAACTTTGTTATCTTGAGTAAAATATTTCATTGCTAGGTGACCATCAGACTTGTTATCAAGTTCTGTGCAGGTGTGTGTACCACAACACTCAAAACTCAGAGTGCACAGCAGTAGGTAAAAGTTGGGCTGTCTTTCTGCTTCTCATTTAAATGTAATAAAAGTTTTATGGCAGTCCTTTAATAATGAGGAGCTAGATACATGGCAAGTAGCACTAGGGTAGGAACTTCTTTCAGGAACTAATTAAAGGGTCATCAATACGTGTTAAAGAGCTTAATTCTAAGGGGCTGGAACATGAAATGGTGGAATAAATTCTCTAGGAACTTCATTGGCTCTGTGAACCAGTAGTCATTACTTTTCATTAGATAAAACTTCTGTGCTGCCATGAAATCCAAAGAACTTGAGGAAATCTCATCCCTAGGAACCAGGTAGTCTTTGTTTACATGGCCACAAAATGTGTTGAGTACGTGGATTGTGGAAGGCTGAAGTTTATTTTAGTCACAGAAGACTTGAGACATCTGCCTTCAAACGGTTGATTTGGTGATACCTTGAACGTTTAGCCACTGGCAAGCTTTATTGGCTAGTTGCATTTTCTTGCTGAAGAACAAGTGAGATGCACTTGTTTTAAATGTCTTAAGTGTTTTTGAAGCTGATAAGGCAAAATAGTCTGTGGAGATGAAGAGTATTTTGTCAAAGGAGAGATGAATGCAATTAATAAATCTGTGGTCTTAACCTAATAAGATCTGATAGCTTTTTTTTTATTAAAATGTTGTAGCCTGTCATATAAACTGTATCTAAAGAAGTGTTAGCTCGAGGTAGTTGTAACTGGGAAGGTGGTGTAAGTGGTAATCCCAGCAGCTGTAGAGTTAAGATGGGTTGCAGTAAGGCTGAAAATCATGCTGTTACTCATTTCTGAATGACTGAAGTTTGTGTTTAAACATAGAAGGCTTGCCTGGCTGTTTATAAAGGTACTTAGGTACAAATGTCTTTCTTTGAGTCCACATATAAAAGCGTGAAGAAGCACGGGTAGGAATGGCATAGTTGCAAGTAACGTTTGTGCTACTTTTCCTGAATGGTGTGCTTGCTTCATGTTCTGACTGGGTGTTTTGAATTGCTTGGAACTCTGCTTGGCTGAGCTCCCCTTGGCTGAGGTGAGCCTGGCTACAGAGGTACTGAAGACTGAGCACCGCTGGAGTGGTTAGACCTTGACTACACACAGAGAAAGACAACCTGTTAAGTTCAGGGGGGTCTCCACATTTCAGGACACTGTTTAATAAAACATATGATTCAATTCATAACAAATGCACACAAAACAAGTGGCAGCAGCATGTTCTTGTTTGTTTGTTTGTTTTTGTATTGGACTTTGATAATGTACTTCCAACGCAGTTGGTAGGGAATATCATTATATATGGGACTGGTTTTGTAAGCTTCTTGAATAAGGTTGTCTTACCAAATGTCCATAATGAGTTTGCTCTTAAATTATTTAAGAGTTCATTTGAAATAAACTTTTTTAATGTATCCACTGAATTGCCTAGTGTACTTGGGAATAACCATTTATGTATCATGTGAATGTTTGTTTTTTCTTTAATTTGGTGTTACTGACATCTGGCAACAGTGTTTTTGACAATGACAAGATCGTCTAAAGGTTCCTTCCGCTAGAAGAAAGCGTGATTTTCTTTGCAGAAGCTTTTTTTTGTTCCAAAAGCTGTAGCTGAGCAATGGTTAGGGATTGTGAAGAAGCTCAGAGCCTATTGGCTCTGCTGATTTTACACCAGCTCCATGCGTTCTTTGCTGGTGCTGATAAAAGCTGTGTCTGTAGTTGTTGGGTTACTGCTCAGCTGGGCCTTCTGAATGGTTACCTGCAGAGTCATACAGTAAATGTCTGACTTGCCCAGTGCTCTGGGTGTTATCCAGGAGCTTGTGTGAGGACTTGCTTATGTATCTTACTTGGACGGCCTCTTATTTTCATAGTTTTAAAGTTTGCCAGAGTGCCATCAAACACCTGTTGAAGCCAATTCTGTACAGACGCTATCAAGGTGCATGTTATTAGCTGATTTGCTCACTTGCACATCCTGTCTTTGGGTGCGCTTAACTAGAGGCTAGGAGAATTTCAGGGCTGTGCAGAGGCAAAGCATTAAGCCTCGGGATTTGGTCTTGGGCTATTTAAATGTTTGGTTAGAGAGGAGACACAGCACAATTAAGCATTCTGCTTGCTGTTTAAAATTAATTATCCTTTACTGGCTTCCGGATTTGCTTGTGTTGCCTTAGTGGCTTTTTTCCTTTGATCAAATTGTCTCTGAACATGAAGAGTCATGCGTGTTGTCTAGGCAAGTTTCTCTTCTGTGATGTGTGATTCTTACCTGAAAAATATTTAATTCCACATATCTGAGCTGTATTTGGAGGATGGCTTCTCAGCTACACTGGTCCTGATAGAGGGGTAGGGATGAAAGCCACAGTTGACTTGATAAAGACTTGACTTTACACCCTGTTTCCTTGATGCTGTAGTTCCCAAGAAGCAGGGAGCATTGCACACTGCTCCAGTTGTGTCCAGTCGGTAGCAGAGGCTGGGAGCGAGTGCAGTTCTGGTGAGCTCTGCAGCTGCAGACCTGCTCCATGCAGGAGAGGTGCCCAGGGACTTGCTGGCTTGTGTCTTGCTTGGTCTGGCTGCTGGGATTGAGCACTAAGTGCTGCTTGCAGACTGGTGTGTGGATGGGGTGTAGGAAAAGGATATGGGGACAGATAGCTCTGAGAAGAACTTGGAAAAGCAGGCATGAGTGTCTTAAATGATTTTTCTGTGGTATGTTTTTACCTTTTCCTTTTCTCCCAGCTGAATTTGTTTCCTTTGTTTTCTAGTCCAGACAGTCCTGTGGTGGTGTGAAGCAAAGCACTAAGCAGAAGGTATGCTCAAACTTCTTAAACAGTTGATTTGTTTTGTTTCCCCTATAAAGCATTTGGGTGCCTTTGTGTGTGATCTCATATTGTACTTGGAGAACGTTTCTGTGTTTTCTGTGGATCCATTTCTGTGCAGTACAAAAATCTGAATATACTGTGGAGAGCTATTTGGGCCAAATGGACTTCTTAAAGGTAAGTAGTAGGCTTCCTTGGACCTATAATTTCTTCCAGTCTCAAGGGATTTGGGCGGGGTGGGGCAGGGTGGTGGTTGTGTAAATTGTTTGCCTTTTAACCTTGTCCACTGACAGTACAATGTTTGGAAACTTACTGAGCAAAACCCAGTGTCAGAGGTGCCCCTTGCTATATCTTGAATGGCAGAAGTACTAAGGTGAGCAGGTGGAGTATTCAGTCTTCCTGCTAGATCATGTGCATAAAAGAACAATCAGGTCTGAAAAGCTAGAGGGACTTGTTTTCAATTACCATCTGCTCCCTAGGATTTTAACTCATAACCGGGAGTTATTTCCAGTTTTGCAGAGCTTGTCCTAAAGGTGTTTGGCACCTTATTGAGATGGATTTGCTTTTACCAGGCCTGACGAGCTTTTTTAAATATGCACTTTGTAATTACACTTTTTTAACAGTTTTAAACCAATTTTTTTCTGGTTGTGGTTGTTAAAACAATCGTTGCCCTTATTGTTGTGACGAAGTGTGTGTTTGCACTCTAATAGTGTACCAAGTCCTCAGGTAGTGTAAGAGAGCCATCATGTTGAATGCTTCATAGTGAAAAGTAGCTTAAGGTTAAATGAAAGAGCGAAAATTTGAGCTATTTTGGATGAGATTGGTGATAAAAGCAAATGACAAGTACTATGCCAGTTTAAGAGGGAGAACTAAGACCTGAATGACTTGTTTGCTTTCCTGTATTTTTGGCCTATAGTAATCGAGTCTGTACCCCTTAAGGTTTAAGATGTTGCTTGAAGAAAGTGCTGTGGTATAGCTGGGCCTGTTAACATTCTCCTATCTTCTGTTGCCATCAGGCTGTAAAGCGACATATTCAGGATAGAGATAGGTATAGTGGAAGTCCCCAATATATTCTGGCCATTAAACTTCAATCGTTGTTTTTTGTTTGTTTTGGTACTTGCATTTTGTTGCTTCTATAAAACTGGAACCAATTGGATTTTTGTCTGTTTTGATGCCCACGGTCAGTAGAACTTGGTTGCTTTTCAGATGTTTGCAGAGGGACTTGTACTTACTTGAGTTCAAGTCTAGGTTTACGGTTTGGTTTTGGTTCAAGACTTTGCAAAAGCTCTTACCTAAGGCTTTGCAAGCTATAAGGAAAGCTGAGGAGCAGGATAACTAAAGTGGAGGGCCCTTTATCTCTGGTCTTTGTTTCCTATTGTGACTAAATCTTGACCAAATGCATTTTGGCCATATACAGAAAGCTTTAACTGATGTAATCTGAACTTTTTGTTAACCGACCCTAGTATTTCTAGTACGTATGTCTGTGGAACTAGTGCAGAACCAATTTCATTACCGGTTTTAAGTTGTGATGTAGTAAGATAAATTAGTATTCATATTTAATTTTTTACATTGATGTGAATCAGACTGGATAGGGGCCTTAATAATTCTGTTGGTTTGTATGTATCTTGTAATCCTTTCTGGCCCCGACTTTGTTTTCTGTCAAGTGTTCAAACCTTTGATCTGCTGCAAAACCATGCATATGCAGAGGGGAAACAGTATTTTCAGGATAAGCTCACAAATTAACTGTTAAAGCTAACTCCTGAATCTGTTTTAAGTCATATGCCTTCATTTTCCTGTATTCATATTCCGTTTTGGTAGTTCTTCCCAGATGTTGCACTGAACAAGGATGTTGTACCAGTGTGCGTCTGTGGAAAAAGGTGGTTTTTCATTTGTCACTGTGTGATATTATACCTCTTGCTGGAGCAAAAAGGACAAGGCTATTTTAGAGCTGAGTAGTCATGACTTATGTGAATTAGACAACGGCTCTTTGCCTCCCCTTGCTTGGTGGGGACTCAGGCTATGAAATTAGTCACTTCTGTGCTGCCCATAGCCTTGTGTTACTGCAAATTACTTCTGGTAGCTGCTGCTTCAGGCTGCTTTGAAACACTTCTGCTGAAGGTGTACAAACAAAGTTCAGAATATGCTAGAAAACTGGTAATTCTTGAGTGACCTAATGCTTCCTCTGACTGCCTACTGACCTGGATGCATGTATTAATAAGTTATCATTTGAACAGTAATGATATTTTGGGTTTAAATCATGCAGTAACAAGCTGATCTAAACTTTTTTTCAAGTGGTTTTCATTTGACGTAGTTCACCACCCTAAAACCACTTGGTGTTTGCTGGTGTTGAAAAGACTAGATCTGATTTTGTGTTATACGATTTTGTATCTGTTTTGTTAGACCAGTCTGAACCATTTGTTTTACTAAATGGTCTCACTGAGTTTGCAGCTAAATGAGGATGGTAGTGTCAGACCTTGTGTCACTGAAAGAAACGTGCATCTGTGATGCCAAGGCAGTCACAAAACTCCAGAGCCATTAAGGTCACTGGAAGGATTCTCAATGACTTGAGCAGGAATTGAATGAGATCTTTCAAACAGGCCTAGGGCTACATTTTTAGGAGACCTTGCACTGGTGGTTTTTGTGGATAATTGGCAATTTTGCCTACACTCGCAAATCTGAGCGGGGCTGTATGCAAATGGAGCTTTCACACTTGGCCCTTGTAGTTAGTAATTACTGGGTGATACATGTAAATCTGGGAGCTGATGGAGAACTGAACTGATGTTTTCCCATTTTATGTGCTTTTTCATTTTCTTTCTGCTTCAAGGAAATTATTATCTTTTGACATGGGTGGCTGGGAACTGTTTAGAGTGCAATATCAAGCAGGAAGGTTGAAGATAGGAAATGAGTGGCAGGTGTAAGACTGTCCTTAAGCTGCTCAAAAATCACAACTGAAAAGTGCCCTAGTGGCACACATGGAGTTCTTTGCAATTGCCTACAAACAACAATTACTAAAACTGAAAGCTTTGAGTGGTCTAATACTGAGCTGAGGTTAAAAAGCTGTCACTTTCCTGAGGCTTTCCCTTCAGGGTATTAAGGATCATGTGCAGGGGAAGAGACTGCCTGTGGTCAGTGTGCCAGGGACAACAGAACAGCTGGAGTCAGACATGGTTAGTGCTGGCAGTCTGTCAGGTAGATATCAGGGGAGGGAGGAAATGGTAGAATGTGAATTATTACTGACACCTGGTATTTTCCTTGTCATCCTGATGAGTTTCTCAAGTTAAATTTCAGGATGCTTTCCCTACTATCACCCTTTGTTTTGTTTCTGTAGTTTCTGTACTGTCTCCTTAAGCTTTCTACTAATTCTGGGTTTTTCTCACTCCCTAGCCCACTAACCTTGTTACCTTTGTTCTTTTCTTTTTTTGCTGGTCCCTCTTACGCTTTGCTGTCTCATGCAAATATAATGAGCTGTGGCGTTGGAGTGCTCCCGCTGCAGACTCCCCAGATGCTTCATTATTTGCTTATAACGCTAGCATGCCTGCAGGGCTTGGTTGAAAAGGCTGTGGGGAAGTAAGCTTGACAAGGCAGAGAAGTTGGTAACCTTTTGCCTTTTTTCCTTTGCATTAGTGCAGCATTAGCCATTTTATCAAGTGATGCCAGCTCACCAGTGAGATTGGTAGTGCCTGCACAACTGGCTTACATTTCTTCTTTGGTCTACTGCTAATAGCAGTGGGTAGTGTTAGGCCAAGTAGATCTTAACTCCAGTTGGAAGTGTAGGACAGAAACGTGATGAGACATTTTGTTGTGAGAAAAGGAATGTTCACGCGTGTGTGTGCTCATATCCTGCTTAGGGGAGAAACATGACCCTGGAGTGATATTTTCTCCTGTTGTGAGAGAAGGAACACCTGCATGTAGAGGATGGAGGCTGAGTGCAGGAGAGTGGAGGGGGGCTTGAGGTAACAGCAAAGGGTATGGGAAGCAGCTTAGTTAGCTTGAACCAGGAAGAGAAGCAAAAGCCTTCAAGAAATAAGCTTCTGGCTGATGAAACTAGTGGCAGAATACAAACTGTGCTTGTTAGCTACCTGGGCTAGCAAGGATGTTCATCTTTGTGCCAAGCAGGTACTCGGGCCTGACCAGTGCTGGAGAGGCTCTCACATCGCTGGACGGGTAAGTTCACTGCCAAGCATTGGCAGGCTTACCTGAGGTGCAGCACCAGCACAGCAGTTGCCTCACGTATCTGTGTGGCAGGGCATTAAGCTTTCCAGCTGGAAAACTAAGCTGCCTTCTGACAGACTTGACTTGATAGCAGAAGCTAAAATCCTTGTCCTCTTTAGTTTGTTCTTTAAATTGTAGAAAAATGACATCAGTCAAAACTTACTGAGATGTCTTTGTCACCACAGCTGCTCTTCCCCATGTGCTTCCACTATCCTTTAATGATAAAAGGAGCATACAAATCTGTGTGTAGAGATGGCTGGCGGGATGGCAGGTAATGTGGCCTCTAGGGGTCTGCTTTCATTATGCCTATGTAATTATGACTGGCTAAGTGTCTGCAAGCAAGCACATATAGAATTAGTAAAGCTCACTGATTGTTCTAATGGAAACAGTGATGTGTACCAACTCTGGAAGGTGTGCTCTGTTCTCTAGATGACATGCCCCTCAGCGTTTCTTCCTCTTGGGCTGTGCTGTGGGAACTGGGTCTCTGAGAGAGGAGCTAGGAGGCTGTGTGCATCTGTCAGTGGAATTGCATGCATGGTTGGCTGTCTGGCTGCCATGGATGAGAAGTAACATGGTTATCTGTCTTGAAATAACATGGTTAACATTCTCTGTGGAGTATGATAGCATGCAAGGCTGAAGGATCTTAAGTGCTGCAAATCCCATCATTAGGAAGTTGCGTTCACCAGTGTGCCTTGGGCTGGCCTCGCTTGCTCGGTGCTGGAACTGCTCCTGTCAGTCGTGTGTGCTTGCTTTACCTAGCTGTTACTACTGTAGGGGAAACATGAATATTGTGTAATGGACCCTACAGAGCTATGTCATAATTAGGAATAAATTTTTATGCTAAACTTAAGTGTGTTATGTGGTCTGTCCAGTAAATACACTTGTTTCCTAGGTTGTTTTCTGCACAAAGTTGAACAGATTTTTTTTTAGTGTTGTTATTAGCATATTTCAAGCGACTGAACTGACTTTCTCTAGGCGAGTTAACAAGTGGGAGTATGTGATCTTTAAAGATGGGGAAAGCACTGGAGGTGAGTTGCATCTTCAGAAAAACTGTCCCTATACTTTTGGTTCTGGAAAGACTAAAACTTGGAATACTGTACAGGTTTGAACAGGTTACAATGCTTAGGCGAGGTCACTAAACTTGAGTTAGACTATAAATATCACTTAGGTTTTCTCACAGATTTTGTTACAGATCAGCCTCCTTTCCTTGTGAGAGGTTGGCAGGTGTCTTGTGTGTTTCCTGTGCAGTCTAAACACAAGATCCTGTAGGGAAAGGAGGTACCAGCTATGCTTGAACTTGTAAAAGCCTTTTAGCCTTCAGGGCTGTGCCCTCTACTCCTAGGTAAAAACTATTCCTCTAAATCCGTATCAACACTGCTTGGCCAGAAGTAAGGCTTTTTTTCCAAGCAAAGGACACTTTGCTAGTGTTGATGGAAAGCCCAATTCAATTCTGTTGCTTAAAGTTAAGTATTGCATATACTGTCAATTAAGGGGTGAGACTCCTTTCAGACTGCTTTAGACGTGTGCTTGGTTCAGACAGGCCTCCTTGAAATCTGCCTACGTGAGCATTTTGGTAGTATTTAAATGGTTTCCCTTAAATATGTTTATCTGTCTGTGTCTCCAATTAAGTGAACTGCTTCCTGAAAAGGATAAGTGTTCTGATGAAAGCTGTAATTGTTCTAATGAGCTTGATCTTACTTAATTTGCAAGCTCTAATAAGGTATTCTTCAGTGAATAGGTTTGCTGCAAGCCACCTTATTTTGCATCTCCTGGTGAATGCATCAAAAGCAACCACTCTTTATTGCCAGCCTGTTTCCTGAGCGTTATTTGGATGTAGCCTTTGAAGAAACCTGGGGGATCACGCTGGTGCTCCTGGAGCAGCTTATGCTTAGACCCTGCGTGTGATGTCTACTGCTGCCACTGGTGGTGGACGGAGAGGAGTTGTCAGCTGCAGTGCTGAAGTGTCCCCTGTCCTTAGGCTTTGATGGAGAAGGCCTGTGGGGGTCTTGAAACAGAAATGGTGTTTTGTAGCAGGTGGGATTAAGTAGCGGGAGGATCTATCCATCAGTGCCGTAGCTTTGGGACAAATTTGTCAGGTTTTCCTCTTTTTTCCAGTGGGCAGTGTAGCTATTGATTTCTTGTCAAGCTGTCACAGCAGCTCTGGTAGCAAATGAGGGCTGTTTCACCAGCATCAGAGCTTAGCTTTTAAGAACCCATCAGATAGTTACTTGAGGCAATCATTACTATTCTGCTTTGGTTTAAAAGATGTGTAATAGCTGGTGATTATGGTAATGACTCTCTGCATCTCTGAACTTGCCCCTTGTGTTCACTTCATCAGCTGCTATTATGCTTTTAATGCAGTCTGTTGGCAATGAGTGTAGGCTGGTAGGCTTCTGAACCTACTGGCCGCAGAGGATTAACAGATGAAGAAGAAAGGATGAGGGTTAAAGAGACAGGTGAAAATCTACCGGAAAAAAACTTTGAAGTCAGGTAAACTGAAAAAAGTGATTACACTAGCAGTTATCACTGAGCTGCTCACAGCTGAGATAATTTCCTGTCCATTTTTGGGTCCTTTTTATATTTCAGTATGGGGGGGGGGGAGGTCCATTATGGTTTAAAGTACTGATGCTATTGGAAGTGAAAATTATCGCAGTGAAAATCTTAATTCAGTACTTCTATCATGATAATTTGTTCTACGCAACAGGGTGAAAGCCTCATTAAACTGGCAATAAAGGATAAAGCTCTGCTTTTTTTTTCCTGGAATTTTAGCCCTAAAAATTACACTTTGAATTCACGTGCTTTCCCCCCCCCCCCCCCCCCCCCCCCCCCATGGTTACAGGGTACTTCCTGTTCCTTTCTCCCTACTTATATTTTTCTTAATTGTTACCTCTGGAAATGCAGTACAGAATGAGAACTGATCTGTGAGCTTGACATATGCCTCTGAGTAAAACCTTGTTGTACAGTTAAACAACCCAACTGGTTGTGACGAGCTATGCGGCCAATGAAGAGATTTTCCTGTCTTCATGTTCTCAGGTGTTAATGTCTTGTTGTGACTTATGAGCAATTTTACCACTTCATACATAGTGTGTAGCTGTTTTCATGCAATTACTGTTCTGCACTTGAAGCATGTCTTAGGAAATAATTCATTTGTTAACCTTGCCTTGTGAGTCATGTGTTGAAACCTTTTAATGTGGCAGGAACATTCATCTGTTTGTTAACAGGGTAGTTCAAGTTGTTTGGCTGAATTTCTAGGTAGCTGTAGCTGCAGCAGCAGTAATTGTCTTGGGCTTAAAAACCCATTATGTTAGGTTCAGTGCAGTGCCAGTTTCTTTTACTGTAGTACATTGGGAAAAACAGATACAGATAAAGGGTAAAAATGCTGGGAGGTTGAGATGAAATGAAATTGGTTTTTCTACTCATACAGAAATGGGTAGCAGAGATAAGGCTAAGGTGGTTTTTAATCCAAGCAAAATGCTTTAATGAGGGCCTCTGCTTTCTTGTTGTGTGAGGAAGTGTATAAATATCGAATTTGGGTTCTTCCTAGGAGCTGAAAACTGAACCCAAGTCTCTGAGATTATTCTTGGTGACTAAATGAGTTAATGCTAATTAGCTGCTTTTATTGCTGTAACTAACAGGATAGTGTGGTGTGATTGCTTTTTCTTGTGTATGACTTGGGTCATAAACACCCTGCATGTGTTCAAGTTGCTAGTTAAAACAGGTTCTGAGGCTACCTCACATATTCCAGTAGCCCACGCTAAACCTCAGGCAGAGCAGAGGAGCTATTAGTGGGAGAGGGAACGGATAATGTGAGTTCAGAGAAGAAAAACTCACTACAAAGACTACTGTATAATTACTACTGTTGCCGAATGTAATCTAACTGATGCAATAAAACTGAAAATGTAGTGTGGAAGAACTTGAACATGACTTTCTATGTGCAATGAGGACAGGTGGCTACACAAAAGGGGCTGATTCTGAAAGTGCCAAGACCTGCAGCTCCTGTCACCTTCAGATGTTTTCCCTAGCAGATGACAGCCTAACATCTGAATGTCTTTGAGCCCTTTGAGAGGTTCTTAACTGAGTATGCTCAAACACTGAAGATGGCTTTCTGGTGGGTAGAATTGGGTTGGTTTTGCAAGTGGCAGCTGAAGGGCATTATAGGATGCTTATATCGATCCACTGAAACATTTTGCTTGAGTTAATCATAAATTTCTTTTCCAAATCTCAAGGGTAGCACACCTGTGATTTCTCATGACCTGAGCCACCTGCCTGCTTTCCTTAAGAAATTGGTGTGGATGCGGGGATGTTATAAATGGGGAAACCATAGGCTCTTGGGAATCTGTGACTTCAGGCATTTTTGTGGTACTCAGTCTTGTTGCTCATACCTGTGTGTGAGGGCTGATTGTGCTATGACCTGCTAGAGAATCCTTTCCTGACATGAACAGCTGGAATCAGGGAGGGGCTGATTCTTAGCTGGTAGGCTAGTTTCTTAAATAAAACCTAGTCCTGGTTGTGATGACATTTTGTCTAGTCGTGGAAGCTTTCTGGTTGATGGTTGACTAACAGCAGCAGGGAAGCAGTCCTGCAGTTTTGGAAGGTAAGGAGTCTTTCTTCAGATAAGAGGTTAAGTCCAAGGCTGAGGAAATTCAGGTTAAGTGAAGGTGTGGCTGTGCTGGAAGGATGTCACTGGGACAGTGTGTATTGTGGAGAATGAGGTGGCATTTAGGCTGCAAAAATGTATTTCAACTGCATAGCCATGCTTGACCCTGTAGTTACTTGTGTAGTGCTAGATCTTGTTTTTACAAGAGTAAGCCCAGTTGTCTGATATATTGCAGTTACTCTGGAGGGTAAAAGAGTTTTGATTTTTAAGATGAGAAGCAATGGAAGAGAAGACTTGTTGGACTACTTTTCCTTTTAAACTCTTATTAACAAGTAAAAGATTTAAAAGGTCACTAATTTGTTCAGTATATGTAATTGGACTTCCATGTGAAATTATTCCCTCCCCTTTGACTTGTCTTGCTAAGAGTACTTAGTCTTGCTAAGAGTATTTTCAGAGGAAACCTTCAGGGCTTCCTCTGAGGCTGGATACAGTCCGTAGGGCTCTAACCCTGTCACTTAACAGACCGAAGTTTGTATTTTTCTGCTCCTGTGCATTTCAGTAGAAGAAACCCCAGTAATATATGAAACCTAATGTTTTTCTTAGCCAAAAAACTTGTTCTAAGTTTTGGAACCTATTTTTATAAACGTTTGTTATTTTTCCGTTGGCTTCTTAATGTTTATCTGAAAATGTTTTGGATCACATGTGTGAATTTCAGTTAAACAAAGTCTGAGTTGTCTAGCTTCAGGTGCTTTGTAACAGAACATCTCTGCTTCATGCTGTATGCTGGGTCACACAGGGGATTCAGCTTCAGTGGCAGTAAATCTCTCAAGGCCCCAGTTCCCGTCAACATGGGTGAAACTACTGTGAACAAGCACTGAGGATTGTTACCTTCCATGCTTGACTAATATGCTGAGCAGCCTTCAGGCATACAGTAGGCTGAAAGTGTTTAGTGCTCATTTCTCCAGCCTTTTTGAGGAAATGCTTGCCTAGAGTTGAAATGCTGAACATGTTTAAGAAAAAAAAACGTATCAACTGATTCCAGTTTAAGAGCCTAATTTTGCCTTGAACTCCTAAGTTTTTAGGTCATCTCACTGGCAAATATTATGCCTTTATTGGGTGAGCTATTAGACACACGTTGCATTAAATGAGGATAAGTAGTTTTCTTTGCCCTGTTTTGCATTTTATCCCAACAGCTTTTCCCTTAATTGTGCTGCAAACCTTCATTATCTAAATAGGATGCAGATGATGGTCATTAGACTGGAGGGTTGATCCTGCTGGCACAGTTAACAGTTCTTCACTGGGGCACAGGAAAACATAAATCATCAGCTACATATGGGTTAGTATTTTAGATTATTTCTGTATATTTTATTGCTGGGTTGGTGTTGGTACCATTTGTTCTGGAAATAAAACTGATTAGAGACTCGAATAGGGCTTGATGAAGGAAAAGAACTAATGTATTTCTAGCAGGTCAGTGCTCATTCTTGATGTAACGTTCCATTTAGAAGATGAGGATGTTACTTGAAAGCATTGCTGTGCACAAGCCCACGTTGGTGGGCACCAGGTTACGATTGTTGTTAGTACTTCGGGAATACTGTGCATCATGTGCTTAGATGCCCAAGTGCTTCTTGCTGTGCTGTGCAGAAGTGATTCATAGTGACAAGGAGATAAAATGAGGTCCTGGTACGTGAACATGAATTTCTTGCCAAGTATCGATGGTTTGTTGAAAGTTAATGGCCCTTCTGCAAGTGGGTGGAGGATGGCGCATAGAGCACGGGTGTTTTCTGATTGACCCCTCACTTAGGAGTGTCTTTTTGAGCCTGACACCCCTCCAGGAATGCCTTGTCTGTTACAGTAGGAGGGAAAACTTACCAGAACAGCTGAAACTGACCATTGCAGAGAGCTGTGCAAGGGACAGAATTTACATTTGATTTGTAAAATTTTTGCTGGACTGTACTTAAAGTGCTTTTGTGCATAGATACTGTGATTACTGTGGAAAAAAAAATGGACTATTTAGGGTTCCATTGGGTCTTCCTACTTGTGGTTAACTCCTACTGGAACTTTGAGTATGCTCTTTAACAGAACTTCAAGCCCAGGATATTGTAGCATGTAAAACAACTGTATACATTACAGCACACGTTGCACAACTTAACACTAGAGAAACTTTTTTATTCCATGTCACCTAGCCGAAGGACTAGAAGAACCTAAGGGCAGCATGCACGTCTTGATACCGAGGCAAACTGTTTTACTGTACAATAGTGATTTGTTTTAACGTTTAGAGCCGTTTTGTTAAAAGAAAGGTGTTTTTTTAATCCCCCAGAAAATACGAGAGTAGTTGTCCAGACTAACGGATCTTATGTCCTTTATTTTTCAGACTGTGCTTTTCAGTACATTGGCCAAGGAGAAGTCCTTAACTGCCCACAAACAGGTAAGCTAACCTTCCATTGTGCACGTCTTTTTAATATATTAAGAAAACGGTGGCAACTACGTGCCTGGGTGCTCCTAAGACCAAGCAGCCTCTGCAAGTAAGTAGTGTAATGCAGCAGGGAACTTGATAACCTGTGATTGAAACAGAGACGAATGCCCTTTTATTTTGCCTTCAGTTTCTGGGGTAAAGTTTTTGGCATGTTGCTTCCTGTTCTGACTTTGAGCACAGGTGATTATGGGAAATGTTGCTGCCAAGCTGTTCAGATAGCTTAATGTTACTTTTACTTGAACTTTTAATATATGGCTTTTAATACACATCAGGAGGGATGGAAAGTTAAAAAGGGTAGAAGGAACGAACCTTGCTTGACGAACCTGATCTCCTTCTATGACAAAGTGACGCGCTTGGTGGATGAGGGAAAGGCTGTGGATGTGGTTTACCTTGACCTCAGTAAGGCTTTTGACACCATTCCCCACAACATTCTCCTCAAGAAACTGGCTGCTCGGGGCTTGGACTGGCGTACGCTTCGCTGGGTTAGAAACTGGCTGGATAGCCGGGCCCAGAGAGTTGTGGTGAATGGAGTCAAATCTGGTTGGAGGCTGGTCACTAGTGGTGTCCCCCAGGGCTCGGTACTGGGGCCGTTCCTCTTTAATATCTTTATCGATGATCTGGATGAGGGCGTCCAGTGCACCCTCAGTAAGTTTGCAGATGACACCAAGCTAAGTGCGTGTGTCGATCTGCTCAAGGGCAGGAAGGTTCTGCAGGAGGATCTGGATAGGCTGGACCGATGGGCTGAGGCCAACTGTATGAAGTTCAACAAGGCCAAGTGCCGGGTCCTGCACCTGGGGCGCAACAACCCCAAGCAGAGCTACAGGCTGGGAGATGAGTGGCTGGAAAGCTGCCTGGCCGAGAAGGACCTGGGAGTATTGGTTGATAGTCGGCTGAATATGAGCCAGCAGTGTGCTCAGGTGGCCAAGAAGGCCAACAGCATCCTGGCCTGTATAAGAAGCAGTGTGGCCAGCAGGTCTAGGGAAGTGGTTGTGCCCCTGTACTCTGCTCTGGTGAGGCCGCACCTTGAGTACTGTGTTCAGTTTTGGGCCCCTCGCTACAGGAAGGACATGGACGTGCTCGAGCGAGTCCAGAGAAGGGCGACCAAGCTGGTGAGAAGTCTGGAGATCAAGTCTTACGAGGAGCGGCTGAGGGAGCTGGGGTTGTTCAGCCTGGAGAAGAGGAGGCTCAGGGGCGACCTTATCGCTCTCTACAGTTACCTTAAAGGAGGCTGTAGAGAGGTGGGGGTTGGTCTGTTCTCCCACGTGCCTGGTGACAGGACGAGGGGGAATGGGCGAAAGTTGCGACAGGGGAGTTTTATGTTGGATGTTAGGAAGTACTTCTTTACCGAAAGGGTTATTAAGCACTGGAACGGGCTGCCCAGGGAGGTGGTGGAGTCACCATCCCTGGAGGTCTTTAAAAGACGTTTAGATGTAGAGCTTAGCGATATGGTTTAGTGGAGTACTTAGTGTTAGGTCGGAGGTTGGACTCGATGATCTTGAGGTCTCTTCCAACCTAGAAATCTGTGATACTGTGATACTGTGAAAGTTAAAAAGGGTAGAAGGAACCATTATGGATTAGGGATTTGGAATAGAATTCATCTGAGAAAAAAATTTTGTTTTGAATCACCCTAGCCATTGTGAGCCTGTATCCAGTTTCAGTAAAAAGGGTTGCTGTGCTGTGGCTTAGCACCCTATGGAAACAATCCTGTATTGCTTCTGGGCCTTTTTTTTTTAATCTTAAATGGGCTAGCTTGATCTTTGACTTGACGTAAGGCTTAACTTAATGTAATGCCAATTGCAGGGAAAACTGCTTGGATTTGTATTTCTGAAAGACTTCAGGCTGAATCTTTTAAATGTATGTAGAGGTAATTAGAGGTAATGTATGTAGAGGGGAGATAATTATAAGAGGGGAAAAAAAAGAGGAAAGGAGTTCCAACAGCTTGTCCTTTTATGTGATGTAGACATGATTGATGTCACAGGACTGTAAGAAGCTTCTGTGCCATTGGTCTACATACTTAAATATCTGGGGGAGAGTTCCATATAAGGATAGTTTCATGTAAGGATTGTTCTTGGCCATCATCTTGCTTGAGTCAATAACTGTGGCTTCGGAGGATTTTTGTTTGTTTGTTTGCAAGGAAAGGATCTAAATGCATTCCTTCTTTATAAATACATCAAATAGGAAACCTAGTAAACTACGAATATAGATAACCCTTCTATGCTACAGAGTCTGACTGTTCTCTGCAGCCTTTTGTGCAGACTGACAACCACAGGCAGGTTTTTTAGTGCCTCTGTCAGCTCGAGGCTGTTGCTGGTTTTGTCTCTGCTTTCCAGTACCTTTGTAGAACATGGCCTTGGTAGTTCTTGCACATGTAACAGAGTTCATATTGCTTTTTCAATATTTATATTTGATGCATCAGGCTTACTCTTCTGAACTTCTTCCTAATTAGCGACTTTGAGAAATTGCAGTTTCTGGATTACTTGGATTTGTGTGGGTTGATTTTCATGTTTTTGTCTTCTAGGTGCACTTGACTTTTTTTCAACCAAAGCAATGAGAAAACTGTCTTTATTTTCTACAGGAAGGCATCAATTTAATTCTGCATTACCGAGGGCTTTTATTTCATGTTGCAATATTGAGTTGGCTGCCTTAGAAGTGTGTGAAAGAACTTGGAACGGCTAATGTTATTGTTCAAGACTAATGTCCAATAGTCTAATGACTGGTTGCGGATCACATTGTGAAGGAAGATCTAGTGTGTTCAATTGCAGCATGTGGGAGCAAAGGGCTTAGTGTTATTCAGAACAGAAAGCAAGTCCTGCCCACTGCAGTGTGGTTTGGGATCATGTTAACACTATGCTTATTAGCAGGTAGGTGGCACTGTTGAGAAGGCCACAGTCTCTCCAAAAAGCTCCAGTATTAACTGTACCACATCATTGCTTGTGTCTGAACATGATTCTCTACTGAAAGACAAGACGTTTGACAAAAACTATTTAGCCAAGGTATGTTTGATGACAGAAGCAACCAAAGGCAGACATTGAAATAGCGTGTTTGATCAGAGTGAAATGGAGAAGCAGAGGTCAAAAAAGATGTAACGGGAAAGGAATGAGAAGAGTAACCCAAATGTAGGTGTGAATTTTTCTCCGAAGGAAAATGGAGCTTCACAGAAACACTGTATTATGAAGCTCTTTGTTAGTACAGAGGGGCCTAAGAAATGTTCTGAGGACGTACACTGTCAGGGCAGGTAGATCAACAGGATGCAGAAACAAGACTTGTCCATGGTATCAAGCAACTTATTTGCCCCTTCTCCCCTCACAGGAAAAAGAACCT
Source organism: Anser anser (assembly GCF_964211835.1). Lineage (NCBI taxonomy): Eukaryota > Metazoa > Chordata > Aves > Anseriformes > Anatidae > Anser > Anser anser. The sequence goes on along the minus strand of NC_139724.1, from coordinate 47,396,939 downwards.
TAAAAAGGACACAAGTCACCAAGTGCTTTTTTCAGAGGCTTGAAAGCAAGTTTGAGTTGAGAGGTAAATTTGTGTGCATCTTGAGCCTGAAGAAGCCCAGGGCATCACTCAGTGAGTAGACACTCTTCAGATTACCCTTAGCAGTAGCAGGTGACAGTTTTCCAGGCTTTGTTTCCAACCACAGCTCTATTTCAAGAAGCAACTGTGGAGTGAAAAACACAGGAAAATAGGTGAGCTAGTATAAAGTCATTTATTTTATGAAGGGACATACACATTTCATGCATTTTAGTCATGTACTTGCTAAATAAAACTTGGTAATGCATTCCAAGTACATTATTAACAATCCTTTCACAATCCTTCATCTCTTCAAGAAATTCCTTCTTGTGCTCAGATACCTGGGGAAACTGGCTGCCTGTGGCCTGCACAGGTATATTCTGCTCTGGAAAAAGAACTGGCTGGAGGGCCATGCCCAGCAGGTAGTGGTTAAGGGAGTTAAGTCCAGCTGGCATCCCGTTACAAGTGCTGTCCCCCAGGGGTTGGTACTGGGGCCTATCTTGTTTAGGATCTTTATTGATGACCTAGATGAGGGGATTGAGGGTACCCTTGGTAAGTTTGCAGAAGACACCAAGTTGGGTGAGATTCCTGTAGGTCCTTTCCAATCTTGTGTTTCTATGATTCTATGAGAGGAGTGGGGGTGAGATCAATAGATGATTTTCAAGCTGAGGATTCCTGTTGGTGATTGTGAAACACAAGTAAGTTTGAGAACGAAGACAGGAAGAACTGGACATGGGATAAGTAAGAATAGGTATGATGCTGCATTTTTGTACTCAAAATAGTAAGTAAAAGTTCACGTCTTTACGTTGTGTCAACATGTTTGCTACAACATAACTCCATGGAAGGGGTAAAGGAGAAAAACTCATGGATTTTGTCTGTCTCCATCTCCCTGTTGACAGATAACTTATACAGCTGCAACAACAGCATGCTCAGGTTTGCTGGGGATGCTAGCCAGAATGCACTGATTTGTGTGGACTGCTGACATATTGAAGTGTTTTGCCTTCCCTGACAAGCCCTTCTTGTGTTCCTTATACCAGTATTTAATGTCATGATTGCTTACGTGTCGATGAACCTTGCAGAATAGGAGTTCATCTTAGTGCTGGGTGGTTTGGCAAACAGAACCCCAGAGGATTATTTGCTGACTGTGATGAATTGCATTGTAATGAGGATCATAATATCCAGCAGCTGAGCCTTCTGCTGGGGGATGCACAGCATGGGGTCTGAATGCTGCAGTTCTTAGTCAGCCCCCATTGACTTGAGTTTCCAAAGTCAGCAGGAGTGAAGATGTTTTCTGTCCCTGTTTTCTCCCTGTATATTTTTTAGGAAACAGCACTTGGACTGCATTATAAAGCTCAGCTGTCAGTAACTGGTCCTGTCACAGTTATAGGCCATATGTATCTTCCCCCTTCTCTGCATTTATTTCCTGGAGAGCAAGAAGGATGGACAGGGTATCAACTGTTTCCAGAAACCTGTTACCACTGTTCCTCTTCTTACTCTAGCTACTTAGGACTTGTGATCTTTAGTTTCAGTAACACTAGTAAGGCTAACTTCTGCTACTGAGATGACCAGTGAAATTTGGCGTCATAATTTGACTACGGATAATTTATTTATTTATTTTTTTACCAGAGGAGCCAGGAAATATCATCTCTGTCCTATCCCATAGCCTTGAAGCAGGTGTGTTTTCCTAGTATGTAATATATTTTGGGACTTCGTATAGTTTGTTTTTCTGTGGATGTTTGTGATGACAATATAAAACAGCTTAATAAAAAGGACCCTCTTTGACTTGAGTAATAAATGCAAAAATTGTCAGGCATTAGTGCTAAGACATTAATATGAGAATTACATGTTTCTGAGGATTGTCTGCCTTGGGTGGTAAATCTCTTAGCATTTTTAGTGATAGCAGTCCTGTAGGATAGAGCTATTTATAATTCTGAGCTGTCCTTTTGGTCTTGTAGATTCTAGAAGACTTGAGTTTATTGCAATTCATGTGTTGTAGGATTTCCTTTAAAAAAAAAAAAAACGGGCAATATACTTTAAAGGAAATGATCAGTGCTGGAGCAAAATCATGCTGCAAGAGATGTTTGTAAGTCTATGGTAGGAGTGTTATACAATGTGTTATGTCCTTGGCTCATTCTGTTTAGTAAGCCCTGGTACATGCTGCAGAGGCTTGTTTTCTGCCATCAGGCTGTAATTAGCATTTAATTCAGCCTGGCATGTTTTGGAAATATGCAAAGGGAAACCTTTTGTTTCCTGTTCTCCTGGCTTCAGTTCTTTAGTAGTTGCCCTTTGTCAATGTTGTTTCCCTGAGACAGCTTAAAAGTCCTTTTGGAACTGAAATTCTTGTTTCAATCTTAACCCTCTATACTCTGCATTTAGGCCTTTCTCTAGCATTTAAAATGGAAACTTAGGCCCTGTGTGCCGGTCCTGTATGAGCCCACCAAGGGGAGGGCTTGGTTTTCAGTTGTATTTTGAGGGAGGCATGCATGGCATGTTATGGCTGAGATGTGAATCTTCTTGCAGAGGAGGGGGGGGCTATCAACACAGCTAGGACTTGATCCTACTTGAGTGCTCAATTTTTTTAAGTCTGAAACTTAAAAGAAACTGTTGCAAGTTTTCAGTTTTTCTCTCTGTTTCTTCTGAGCTTGAGCTTACATCCTTATGGCTTGTTCTAGGTAGAGACATGAGGAAAAACCCTGATTGCTTTCCAGATGCTTTTACTTTGATTTCTCAAAATGCTTTATTATGAGTCTGCTGTTGGTATTGCATGTTCCAAGGGTTGAGACTCATTCCACTTCCCGCAAAGCACACAAACTACTGCAAAAGGGCTGAGCTGAGAAACTGAGAGTCTCTGCAGAAGGGAGAGTCTAAGCGATGGATTTCCTGGGAGAAGGAACTTCTTACCTAGGTAAACACAGGGACACCTAGCTGCTCACACTTCCTTACATCTGAGACAGCTTGTATGCCTTCAGTACAGCTCAGTTGCTTCTGTTTACTGTTCAGAAGAGCTTTGGAAGCTGCCTTAGCAACATTTTCTACCTAGCAGAGTGTGTGAGTGGCTTGTACAAACTAGATGATTAAGTATTGTCTTTCAGTCAAAGAAAGCACAACAATTAGAAATGAAGCTGCTGCAGTGGTGTGATGTATGTTGATCAACTGACCTAATTTAGTACCAACACTTTGTTGGGCAAGTTGCCACAGCTGCTTTCCTTCTCGAAACTTTGCAAAATAAAGGAAATCCACTTCTGTTGGCTTCGCTTCCTGTGTTGGATTTAAATTATCTATAAGCTGAAGACGATGCCTCAGCTGTGCCGTTTAAATCTGTGAGAAAAGTTCTGTTCAACTCTAAAAGCACGAAAGCAGAAGGTGGATCCATTTGAAACCGATATCATGGAGACATAGTCAAAGAATGTTGGATTAGTGCTTAACCAGCTGAATGCTGCTGCAGGTTGTAAAGTGATGTCCTAGTCTGCTTCAAAATGGCTGTAAAATCAGGTACTGCAAAGTGTTTTTCTGTGGCGTTTCAGGATCAAACAGGGCACAAACCAAATAATGAGCCTTGCTCCTAGAGCCTTATCATGTAATTGTTTACACAGACCTGCAAATGAGATGGTATTAAAAAGATAGAGCTTGTATTAGACAGAATTCATCTTGGAGTACAGCAAAAAGAGCACAATCAGGATGAAACTTAAGACCAGCTAAAATGTATTGTTTTGAACATAATAGCTTTTAAGCAACTTTGAAGGATCCCTCTAGCAATAAACGCTTGTTTTGCTCCAGTGCTATTTCCCAAACTGTGGAAAGTAATATTTTTGTATCCCCTCACACTTAAAATGCAATCTAAAAAAAAAAAAAATGAAACTGAAAAGATAACATGAGGAGTAGTTATAGTTGCTGCATTGTCTCTAATGAGCAGAAGGGTTATATAGTGAATGTAGTTTTCTGGAGCAGCCTGGAATTCAGCTGTTACTTCAAAAAACTTGAAGATCTGAGGTTTGGCAGTGTGTTTGACTTGTGATGCCCCCATGTAAAAGTTAGTATTGCGGTGCTCTGCTGGGGACCACAGACAAAGCAGTAAGGACAAATCCAAATGTGATTAAAATGCAGTGAAAATAGTGCTTAGGGAGGCATGCAGAGTGTGGGCCAGCCTGGTACTACAGTTCTGTGGGATGTTAAAGCTTGAAGCTGGGCCCCTTCCTCAGGATTGTTTTGATGACTGTCATGTGGATGAGTGGTGGAAAGCCTTAGACTAGGCAGGGGAAGTACTGACTGAAGACTTGGATAGAGCAGTAGTTCACAAAGATTTTTTTGGAGGAGGAGCTCGGTTGGGATTTCCTAATCCTGTTGGAATTCCCTGGCTTTCATATTTATCATATCAGAATACTTGTTGGACAGTAACCTGACATCTCAGTACTGATGACTTAGCTCAGTGTGGTGCTGTACTCTGGATTGTCTAAACTTCATTTTCATCCTTAGCAATCTCTTTCCAAAGGGCTCTAATAATACAGCCTGCGGTAGTGTTGGGTGTCTACTTTCCTTGAGGTGTTGTCAAGTTTTTCTTCCAGTTCCCCCTTTAATCTGGTACCCTTCATGGAAGAGCCTAGGGCTGTTTTCTTCTGCATTTTTTTTTTTTTTGCTTTATTCCTGGTTCTTGGGCAAGAATTTTCCTAGCTTTACTTGACTAGTTTTCCTGCTCTATGGTGTTATTTAAGCTTTACAAAGACAAATTGTCTTACTTAGTAAATGCCATTTTCCTTAGAACAGTTTGCTACGGCTCCTGAAGGTCTCCCTTTGTGCAAGTCAAACATGGTTATTACAGTGGTGTTTGTTATTGTAGGGCTCTTAAGATTCAGAACATTACTTTTAAATGGGAGGGTGCTGGGTGTGCACCCTAACTGAGCAAAACTGTCCCTCTAACTTGGAGGGCTGATGAGAAATTGCTTAGTTATTTCTTTTGTAATACTGATCAAATTGTGTAGTTTGTCGTTGTACTATATTTCGTCCTTAATTAAGCTTCTGGTGTATAAATATGTCACTTGTTGTGCCATAATTTTAGTTTAGAATGGGACTGTCTCCTTCTCGTCTATTTCTTGTGTTTGGTCATGAGGGATGCTTCACTTGTATGTTACTTCTGGATGCTCACAGCAGAATGACCAGTTTCAAGAAATGCTTTTGTGTATTCTGATGATGGAGGTGGTTTTCATGATCTTTCCTGATGAGTGGTAGTAAATCCTGTGTGTTTTTAGAGACCACAAACCCTCACTGGCCATAAGAGCTAGAAATGTATTTTAGATCAACTTGCAGTTTGAAGTTCTCTATTAACCTTTTGGTCTTTGCCCTGTTGCAGGGGTACCTAATAATCAGGTTCCAACTCGTGAGGTGAATTTATGTCATTGGGGGCTAGGAAAGCGTGCTGACATAGCCATAGTGTGGATTTTAGAGTATTTGATATTTTTTTCCTGCTAAAAAGGATCCTCTAATGGGAACATCAGTCCATATTTAATAATGCATTGTTACTTGTATTTTGCTCATAGCTATCAAGAGTGCCAGACTTTGCTGCAGAGTCAGAGTTTAACACCAGAGGAGCAGCATCTCTCCAATTTCTTACTCTGTAGAAACTGGGCATAATTTCATGCTTTGTTGTCTGAAAAAAAACTGTTGATTGTCTTGTGTTTTGGAAACACTGCAGGAATGGAGATACCTTGTTGTTTTGTGGTTAAGGCTCAAAAAAAGGCAGCAGCTTTAATCCTTAGGTGAATCCCTGGAGCCTGGTCCCAGTGTGGGACATCTCTTCCAAATCCTGTGTTTACATCCCACAAATATGAATATTTTGTTAAACGTGTTATCTTCCGCTGCTTTCCAGACATCCATGCTTTCTTCCCTCTTGTGACATGAAAATGCCTGCAGTGCTCCCTGTTCCCTTGCTTGTGGCATCAGCTTTCCTTGTTCAGCTGCCATTCAGCACCTTCTGCTACCAAAGTGCAGTGGGCTTGAGGCAGACTCCTGGCTGCTTGTTCTTGGTCTTGTTTTGTGCTTCTTGTCCGTAGCTGACTCAAAGATGAGAAGTACACAGGCAATGGGCAGAGATGAATGATGTGCTGGCACGCCGCCTTTTTCACTGCTCTGCACTGGCGCTTTGACCCAGAATTGTGGTGTGCTGGTCACCTTGGTCCTGAGGTAGGTCTGAAAGCTCAGCTCCAGCTGCAGAGCTGGCCACCAGAAGCAGTGGGCGCACCAGCTGTGGCTGCTAACGTGGGACTTGGCAGTAGTGCTGAGCACTTGTGACATGTACTGGATTGTATATAATTAATGCCGGTGTCTTTGTGAATACTTGTTTACTGAGACCTGGCTTAAGATTACAAAGCTTACTCTGTGCAGCATGCCAGAGACACAGCAGATGGTCATGTTTTGTGCCCTTGTAATCTGCTGTGTGTTTGGACCAGTGACCTAGAAGGGATGGGCTCTGTGATGTTTTGCCTGTTCTCTGTGATCTGCCATTCTACCCACAGTTGTGCCCTTTTTGTGGGCAAGGTGTCATCGTGAATGTTAATTTGAAGAGATTACACTGATCTCACAGTGGATGGTATCTGATACAGGGTTAGCAGCCTGAAACCGGGGGGTTTTAGGCTGCTATGGAAGCAGTAGGCTTTGGAGGCATCCCATCTGTGTGTCTGCACAGCTCTGACCATCCTGATTACAGCGTAGTTCCCACTATGGACACCTTCTTTCAAAAGAACCTGATTAATATTGTAAACATGCTGGGAACCTCTCCAGACTAAAACTACTTGACAGAAGCTGTCATCACAGGCTTGCTCAATCCTTTCTTCCTCCTGATTTCTCCAACTCTCCCCTGCAACTTAAAGCTGGGCTGGCAGGCTTTGGGGAGACTGATCGGTGGCAGGTTCTCCTTGCACTGTAGCCTGTTGCTACTGGCATGAAAGGTAGCTGGAGATAGCGGTCCCTGGTAGCGCTGCAAAGTTTTGTTAAGGCTCGGGCTGATTCACTTGTACTGTGTCAGCCCTTGGCTACCCATCAGCGTTATCTATTGGTATACTGGAAGAGAAAAAGAGGGTAAGTGAAGCAAAAACAAATATTGCATCTGCTTTTGTGGTAATGTAAGGGATCCATTGGAGTGCACAGGAATTCAAACAAATTTCCTGATCCAGTGAAATCTCTGGCAGATTTTTCCTATCTCCAATGAATTATCGTGCATATTCTATATGATCATTGTGTGTCTAAATACATCCATTTAAAACTTAAGTAGAGCAGGAAAATAATAAAATGGCTTTACTGGAATTGTACAGATAGCTTCGAACCCCAGGCAGCTAGTGACAAAAAGAGAGGTAAATTGGCAATATGTTGTAGGGATGGATAGTAAACATTGCTGGGTGTCCTCACCTCTGACCACACGGAGGTTTAATTCTGTTTGCTGCAGTCACACAGATAGTGTGGGGAATTACTGCATTATTCTTCAGGTGGTGTTGCCCCTTTGCTAGGTGCTCCAGGCCAGCTTGTGAGAACAAATGGGAGCCCAGGAACAGGAGTTCACTTAGCAGTGTGGTCAAGCTGTGCACTTGAGCAGCTACCTGAAACAAGTAGGTTTGCAGTTCTGCATGGCTGTAGAGCAGATTTCTGCCTTTTTGCACCAAACCCTTTGAATGATCGGGTGGTAGAGTTGAAAAGTGGAGGAGGCATAGCACCTTAGGTTGTAGGATGGGGGAAGGATCCCACGTTATCTTAGCTTTCTAAGTCAGATGCTCAAGCAGTGTAAATAAGTAGATAAGTCTACCTCATAATTTGGCCTTGTGGGATTTTTTTTAATTCACAATTCATGCTGAATAGTTAGCACGATGATGACTTACAAAGCATCCTCCCATGAAAGATAAATGTGTTAAATAACAAGCTAGTTTCTGGTAGGAGTATCCAGATGGTGCTGTTGTACAAAATGTTATTGGCAGGTTTTCTCAGCGTAGGATTGCTGCTTGCTAGGAAGAGCAGCTTGTACTGTTAGGAGTTTGGTGCTACAGGAGCTACTGGTGCAAGTTGTGGTAAATGGGAATTTCTGATTCTCTGCAGTTGAATTAGTACCTAGGCAAGGAACTAGACCCATGTTAGGCCTGAAACACAAAGATATGGGAAAAATGCATGCTGTTGGCTGTCTTTTCTGACTCAGAGGTATAGAACTAGATAATGCGGTCAGATGTTCTTGTTGTTTTCATTAGGATTATTATCAGAGGAAAAAATAAGGATTCTCTTCATACCAATCCCCATTCCTTTGCATTATGGGTATAAGAGGCAGGTGGGTGTTCTGAAGTAGCTAGGAATCTGAGACAGAGGTGGTGGTTTCCATTGGCGAGAGAATGAAAGTAGGTTTTGCTTCTGATTTGCCCTTAAACTAATAAGGCTGCTGCTTTTAGTCAGTAAAATGCCATTAATATTCCCTGACAATTTTTTTCAAAAATCCAAATACATTTCTAAATTAATTGCAGGTGGAAATGGAATTGCATGGTGTCACTTCTGCATGATAAAGGGCTGCCATTGAATCCTGAGTTTTTTACACCCTAGGAGGGTGTTCAGTGACTGGCAGACTAGTGAAAGTAGTGACAGCTTTATAATGAGGGGACTAAAAGCTGAATGACAGAAACAGGGAAGAGAACTTGAGTGTCGTTAACTTCATCAGTTCTAATTTCAGTTCTCTAGGTTTTTGTTAACCTGTGTACTTAGCTGAAGTGACCACTGGAGGTAATGCCTTTGATTAAATGTATGTGGCACTCAGTGTCCTTGGACAGTGTATTAACAAAAAGAGATGAGATGACACTTGTCATTTCTGGTAAGTTATTAAAAGGAAATGAACACAGCTTAGAATGCATTTGAGATCTCTTCAGTTCTTCAGGGTAAATAAAGGTCAAGTCCTCATTTGTGGGGGGGAAAAAGTATCAAATTGTTTGTCTTTTCTTAAAGCAAATGCAGTTTAATTTTGCAAGGAGAATGAAATTCTAACAGGACAGGCAACATATATCTCAAGTTCCAAGGACTTCTTTGAAGAATGCTTTTGTTTTGGCCAGTTTACTTGGCTATTAATTTACGTGCTAATGATGCTGATAACTGAAGCATAGAAGGGCAGTTAACCTGTTGTATTAACTTAGTAAAATGCTACCTTCTCCACCCATAAAAACCACTAGGCTCCCAGTTAACCATGCACTTGCAGGTATTTGGTCAGGAGAAAAATGTTGCAGAGCATGAGAATAACTTTTTGCTTGGTCTGAGTGATACCTGTCTGCTTTGGAAGATCAGCTGTTGGGTTCTCCTTAGGAAGCTGGTCTAGGACTGGAAGTTCTGGATTACTTTTTGTCAGTTCCTGGGTGCTCTGGTTAAAAGGGTTCATCTGGTCTGATTTTACTTGGATCCTGTCTGTGGCTTTTCTTTCAGAAATGCTGTTTGATTTAATAAATATATGAACAAAAATTTCTGTACTGGGATTTACCATTATACCTGGACTGTCAGGGAATTTTGTCTTCATCCTTCAGCTTCTTGTTCCATACTAGCAGGACCCACAAGGTGGCAATGTCCCACAGTGGGATTGTTAGGACAAGGACCGCAGACTTGTTCTGCTTAAACCTGGCAGAAATGCAGGTAACTTGAATTTTGTTTATGGGAGGGAATTGCTGACAGGCTGGAGAGAAAATTTCCAGGCTAGTGACTCAAGCTTTTGAGGGCCTTCCTGATGGGGCTGCTTGGGCCAGAGGTGCTCTGTGCAGTTACCTACATGGCAATCTACATCTTGGCTTCCTGCTTCTGGGAGATGTTCTGGAATTCATGTCCCCCATCTGATAGTTCCCTTTGTTTCCTTCCATCTCTGTTGGGTTAGAGCACGTTTGTTTTTGTTTTTAATTAAATTTGTTCACAATGGGTTTCTGCTGTTCATGTTCATTTAGTCTGCTTTGTAGAGATCCTGTTAGTCTTGTTTGATTATGCCTGATGTAAGTGTACAGAATTTACACCTTTCGGGTAATTACTATAGCCCCTACTGTGGCGATGTTTAGTTTATAATGAGGAAAAGTAACATTTGTTACTTAAGGTCAGGTCAGTCGCATTTCCTGAAGCTGAGATGAAACTGATGTAGTTTGTCTTAAATAATGAATTCTCCCTGTGCCACTACATGGCAAGTGAATTGTGATGTGCACATAATGATTCCTTTAATGAAAGTACAGCATCCCGGTAACTTCAGCAATGTAATGTCTGTCTTGGTTGACACAAAGCCCTTCATTAGCCTTTTCACATGCGCTGTAAGGTTTGTCCTAATGGAACTCTTCGATTCCCTAAACTCTGTTGAAAAACATATGTACATCTTATTTCCCTTCTACATTTAAATAAGGTCCCTGGAAATAACATGACTATGGAGGGAGAGAACCTGGCTTGCTAAGTAGCTGGAGGGTAGCTGCCTAAACGCTCTTCAGCTTTAGAGCTTTTTGACACAAATTGCACAATGTAAATATGCTTGATAAGATCATTAATTAGTGTTATGTGCTCTCACTAACTGATATTCTATTAAATGGTTAAGTTCTGAAACTGTATTCCAGTAAGCAATTGTATCTTCAGACACTGTGGCTTACAGTAAAGGATGGGTCTGTATATTCTGTTCTTCCTGTAATGCAAAAACCATTAGGGGATGAAGGTCTCTCCCTAAAGCTGCTATTTTAGCTGCTAGTGCTGGACCCTCTGTATGATGAGAGATCACAGACAAGCATTGGCACCTGTGAACATCTAGGTGCTTTGTAGCTCACGTGTGCTGCTTAACAGTCTTAGAGAATCAACCTTTTCTCCAGGCCTCAGCAACTACTTTGCTTTTTCAGCTGTCTTAAGGTCTATGGGAAGTAGTAAGAAGCAGCTCTGAAGCTGTGGTCTGGTAGAGTACTTTGAGCAGATCAAACAGCACATGTCTGCAGTCAGCCTGGGCTGACTTGAAACTGCTACAGCTATTTCAGCTGGTTTCAGCTTGCAACTTGGTTGGTGGCCAGCTTGTTTGGGCAGCAGTACCATAAGGGCAGTAGAAAACCAGTGCCTGCCAAGTTTTCCTGGGAAGATGGCAGTTCTGAATATCTGTTTATATTTTATTTACTGGAAACAGAGCTGATGTTTGGCATGCTGACAGCTCGAGGCTTGCTTAAATAATGCACTTCTCCAAGATTTTGTTTCCTTAACGTTTTCCTCACCATTCATGCCAATTTTTTTTGAGGGAAAACAAAACCAAGGACTTCGGTGACAATCCATTGGAGTTGGTAGTAACTTCCAGTGCTTTCTACTTGGCTGTACCACTTGGCTTTCACATACTCTTATAACAAACTTGGAATGCTTACTTGCTCCCTTTTTTTCCTGATCTTTGTCGTTTACTCATCTCCACTGTTAAAATAATTCAGGGGGCATAATTGGCTTCAACTACTGGCAGTGTGTTTTGATTCTTCACTGTGGCCACCTACCCTTTGTGTGCATTAAGTGACTTGGAAATGACTGGAGAAAATGGAGGGTGCTGGCTAGTCTGACACTGGCTGCGCTTGCAGCCAAGCTGGTGAGGGAAACTGACCCCAATAGGTAATGCAGGGGTGTGTAGCCCTCCTAAAACACCTCCTTTGTAAAGGACTTGTGTTTTTCCAAACAAGATAATCTTCCCCTACAGTTTTATGTGATAGATGCTCAGCCACTATTAGAGTTTGCTTCGCCAGGCAGACAGACCCAGGTAGTGTAGGATGCGGTATGTAAGGGAAGAAGTTACAAGTCAGATGCCACTGAAGTGTTAACTTAAACTTCCTTGCAAAAAGGGCTGACTGCTGCACTATATTGGAGTACAGCTTCTTCAGGTTGATTTAGAGCTCCAAGTGCTAGAAATTTCCCCTTTGTCACACAGTCGTCTTAGGGATGAAGTGAGAAAATGGAGGCTCGAGCTCAGATCTCCCCAGGTCCATCCTGCTGTCTTGTTCTTTGTTGTCCTGTACCTCACACAGACTAAATTTAAATTCTGCATGGAAATATAAGCTCCAAACTTAGTAGTTGAAAAACCATGACAATATCTAATCCCAGAACCATAGAATCATTTTGGTTGGAAAAGATCTCTAATATCAAGTCCACCCGTTAAACTAGCACTACCCAGTCTATCAGTAAACCATGTCCCTAAGCACCACAGCTCCACCTCTCTTGAATCCCTCCAGGGACAGTGACTCAACTACTTCCCTGGGCAACCTGTTCCAATGCCTCATAACCCTTTCAGTGGAGACATTTTTTTCCCCAATATCGGACCTAAAACTCCCCAGGTGCAACTTGAGGCCCTTTTCTCATGTTCTTTGGCCTGGGAGAAGAGACTGACCCTGCCTGCTACAACCTCCTTTGAGGTACTTGTAGAGAGCGATTAGTTGTCCCCTGTGTTTTATTTTCTCTGTGCTAAATAAACACAGTTTCCTCAACTGCTCCACCTCAGACTTGTTCCCCAGACCCCTCACCAGCTTCGTTGCCCTTCTCTGGACATGCTCCAGCACCTCAATGTCCTTCTTGTAGTGAGGGGCCCCAAACTGAACACAGCACTCAAGGTGCAGCCTCATCAGAGCCGAGTACAGAGGAGCAATCACTTCCCTAGTCCTGCTGGCCACGCTGTTTCTTATACAAGCCAGGATGCTGTTGGCCATTTTGGCCACCTGAGCACACTGCTGGCTCGTGTTCAGTAGCCTATCAACAAATCCCCCCAGCTCCCTTCTCGACCAGGCAGCTTTCCAGCCACTCATCTCCCAGCCTGTAGCTCTGCTTGGGGTTGTTGTGCCTCAGGTGCAGGACCCGGCACTTGGCCTTGTTGAACTTCATACAGTTGGCCTCAGCCCTTCGGTCCAGCCTATTCAGATCCTCCTGCAGAGCCTTCCTACCCTCGAGCAGATCAACACATACACCTAACTTGGTGTCGTCTGCAAACTTACTGAGGGTGCACTCGATGCCCTTGTCCAGATCATCGATAAAGATATTGAAGAGGACTGGCCTTAGTACTGAGCCCTGGGGGACTCCACTACTGACCAGCCTCCAGCTGACTTTAACTCCATTCACCCCAACTCTTTGGGCCTGGCCACCCAGCCAGCTTGTTACCCAGTGAAACGTGCGCCCTTCCAAGCTATGAGCAGCCAGTTTCTCCAGGAGAATGCTGTGAGAAACAGTGTCAAAAGCTTTAGTAAAGTCTAGGTAGACCACAGCCTTTCCCTCATCCACTAGGCATGTCATAATTAGTAAGGATGGAACAGCGGTGTGCTACTTGCACGGCTGGTCAGAAAAGTCCTCCATCCCTTTATTATTGCTCTGGGTCAATGAATCAGCGAGTTTGCAGATGACACCAAGCTGTGTGGTGCAGCTGACACACCGGAGGGAAGGGATGCCACCCAGAGGGACCTTGGCAGGCCTGAGAGATGGGCTGCACTTACCTCATGGAGTTCAACAAGGCCGCCTGCAAGGTCCTGTATCTGAGCTGGGACAGCCCTAAGGACAAATATGGGCTGGGTGGAGAATGGATTGAGAGCTGCCCTGAGGAGGAGGACTTGGGGGTGTTGGTTGGTGAGAAGCTCAGCAGGAGCTGGCAATGGTATCCTGGCCTGCAACAGAAGAGGAATGACCAGCCGGGGGAGGGAGGTGGTGCTCCCCCTCTGCTCCTGTGAGACCCCACCTGGAGAGCTGCATTCAGCACCAGGGCCCCCAGTATAAGAAGGACAGGGACCCATTAGAATGAGTCCAGAGGAAGGTGTGCGGATGCTCAGAGGACTGGAGCACCTCTGCTACAAAGACAGGCTGAGGGAGTTGGGGTTGTAAAGCCTGGAGAAGAGAAGGCTCTAGGGAGACCTTATAGCAGGCTTCCAGTACCTAAAGGGGCCTACAGGAAAGCTGGGGAGGTCCTTTTAGCAACGATATGTATTGATAGAACAAGGACTAATGGTTTTAAACTGAAAGAAGGTAGATTTACATTTCATGTAAGGAAGAAATTCCCCACCATTTGGGCGGTGGGGCCCTGGTTCAGGCTGCCCCGAGAAGCTGTGGCTGCCCCATTCCTGGCAGTGCCCAAGGCCAGCCTGGGCTGGTGAGAGGAGAACCTGCCCTTGGCAGGGTGCTGGAGCCAGGTGGGCTTTAATGGCCCTTCCAACCCAAATTATTCCGTGAATCTGTGCTGAGCTGTTAGGTGCTGAGGTGCTAACGTCAAGGTTGAAAAGCTTCAACCTTTTGGCATGGAAATGGCTATTTCTTCAAAGGATGGGAAATCGTTATTGAGCAATTATTTCTGCTAAATATCTGTGCTGACAAATGCTTGGGAATTCATCTACTTGAGAATTCTTCTGCTTGGTTAGAGCTATTAACTAACACGTGGACATTGTGAGGCTAAGGACAGCCTTGAGACAGAACTGTAAAAAGGTGAAATCAGAAGGTAAACTCAGCACTGTGATCAGCAAGTGAGTGCTTGGACTTCATAGTACATTTTTAGAGCTGTGCTTTGGAAATATTTTTAATCTTCCCTGAAATAATATAAGTGTGTGTGTGAACAACAAAACAAAAAAAAATACAGTTGGTTCAGAGTAGCATTGATGTTTCTGTAGTGTCTCTGATGAAGGCTTTCTGCTTGTTAGACATGACAAATTGCCAGTTATGGTTAGTCATTAAAATGGCACCCTTAGGGAAAGACAAGATGGCTTGTGTGCTATATGAATAGCCATACATGTGTGTATATGTGGTGATTGTGACTTGTGGATCTTACAGCCATCAGTGCCACCGATAATAAATTGAAGACTCCTGCATCAGAGGACTCTTCTCTGATGGGAAAGGAGCTATGAAGTTGGGCAGGGGCATTTTCCCCTTCAAGCCCGCACACGCTGCAACGAGTTCCAGCACTTGTCTGTGCAGGGGAATATAGGGGAGGAAGTCACAAACCAGTGGGATGATTTATGTGAGGAGAGCTGGCGGCTTCACCTGAATCACCTGGAAACCTTCTCTGCAAATAGAGTCTGTGCTCCAGTTTAATTAGCAATTGGTAGGCTTGTCTTGGGAATTATCAGTTAGTGTATTTTCCAACAGGAGCTACTAGTTGAAGGAGCTTACTGGGCAGCTAATTAATACAGATGAGAGGCTCTGTACAGTGATCAAAAACTGAGTGTAGCAACTTCATTGGAAAATGGCAGTTCTTTGAACACGTATGTGGAAAACAGTAACTTGCTTGTTCCGAGGGTACCAAGTGAGAGCAGCAGAGCTCATTATGTTCTCAGCCAGTGTTTTTTTATGTTTTGCTTGTCTCAGGACTGCACTTTGCTTCTGTATTTCTATTCCTTGAATCCTTTCAAAAAAAGGGGACCCTGTAAGTGAGAAAAATACTGTTTTTGATGGAGTACTTGTTATCCCAGTACAGGAACAACAGCAGTTGGAGTCATCCTGGCTGCAGATAACCTTTAACTTCACCTATTAGTCAGTGATTCAACACTGAATGTCCAAAATGGTATTCATGTTTTTATTATTTTTTTTGACCCACCCACACAGATAAAGGGAAGGAGGGCTGAGAAATGGCATATGCTGACTGCACGCCATGTAAATTGTTGATAGTCATTCAGTTTGCAGTGTGGTGAAAGCTCTTGAAGTACCATGGAGTTTTGCATATGGAGTTACTTCCATCACCTGTCTTAGATCCAAGCAAGCACTAGCATAGCTATGGGAGGAAGAGGAACAATTTCTTCCTCTAAAAAAAGGCAGTGATGGAGTGAGGCCCAGTTTTTGGTCAGATCAGTGAGCTGAACCAAGTGGTTGTTTAAACACTGAGTGAAAAGCTGCCTTTTAAGCAGCAGGCTGTGTGAAGTCCAGCTACCCCTGGGTATCAGCGGGCAAGTTAGCAGTCCCCGACATCAGTGTGAAACTGACTTGGTTGCTGGCCTGGCGCAGCTGTTTGTGACTAATGGGACAGGGTAATTAAGCTGGGCTGGCCATAGGTCAGAGGCTGTTGTTCCAAACTAGAGCTCTGAAATAGCAAGAATCCTCTGAGGAAGCTTCATTGCCTTTCCATGCATGTTTCCTTTACTCAGAATGTCAGCCTTGGTTTTAACCTGAGGGAAAATACAGGGTGTTTCATTGTGTAAACTGAGACATGCACCAAACAGCTTTCCAAACAAAATGTAATAATTGGCTCACGGACACACAGGGTACTGATTACCTCCGAAATGCATCTCAGGCTCCTATATGGTATAATGTTGGCAACAAAAGATTTTGATGCCAGCTATTTGTTTCTGCCTTTTTCAAGAGATTGGCTGTTGGAAATGTGATAAGAACACATAAGTGTGTTATTTTTGGTAAATGCTTCTTTGTGGTATAAATTGGACTTAGTTATGATTAAAAACTTGTTTTCTTTCAGCTTTCTGGAAGTAGACATGGGGTAGACCTGAGCTGCTCTATGATCGTCAAATAGATGTATTTCTATTTGAAAACTTTTTTACTTTTGTGTTCTCCAATTAGAGGAAGGGTGAAATAGGCTGTGCAAATGCAGCGTGGCATTTAGCATATAGTAGAAGAAAGGACCCGCAGCAGCACCGCATGGCCCTTCATGTGCAGAATACGGGGTAGAGGCACAGCAGAGAAAACAGCTCAGTAGAAATGTTTTTGATGAATGAACAGGAGCCTTATGAACAATAAAGCTAGTGGTAATCTTTTAAAATACTCTTAGAGCAAACGGATATATAGGTCCTAAAAATGGCCATCAAAAGCAACGCCCTGTTGCCGGTGGCTGTTGGGAGTAAACATTTCTTCTGACATAAAATATAATGTATCAAGAAATCCTGGAAAATGATTATTGTGTCCATGCAAGAAACAAAACATTCCTGGAGCACTGTGCAGACTCCCAGGTACCTGCTGCAAGGTGAGAGCGCTACCTTGGCTCATGCTGAGAACAGATGTCTTCAGATCGAGGGGGAGCAAGGTTCTTCTGCCCATGGATAAGGCTGACGGGTGGGCAGTGGTAGTGCAGTCCTTCAGTTTGCAGGAGTTTGCCAGAAGGTCAACACGCCCTTGGCAAGTAATTTATCTTGACAGCACCAGCTGTCAGTCAGATGTCCCAGCGCCGCTCTGCCTGCCACTCTTCTGTGCTGATGGCTGAGATAAATGCTAGGTGCTGAGTTGCTTGATGGTGGAGGAGCGGATTGTGGAATTCTGTCTGCAGTTCTTTTCTTTGCTCCTTATAGGCTACCTAAATTTTTCTTAAATACAAGACAGTTCAAGTCAAAAAAAGGGAGAGCGAGGTGTGAGTTGAGGAAGCAGGTCAAGTGTCTTTGTGGAGAGGTTGCTCTTCATGGAACATGGACAGGGTTTTTTTGAGCTTGCATGGAGGAAGTGTTTTCACAGATGCAGGTCTCCTGGTTCCTGTCTCAGTGCTACCAGTGTTCTCTGGGAATTTAGGTTTTCTCACACTGTGGAAATGCATTTTTCCTTTTACATTAGGTGAAATGTAGACATCCCTGACTAGGTCAAATGTTGCATGCAGCTGTTATTTTGGGAGCTTGCTTTCAGTGTGAACTTCTGACCCCTGTAAGTCAGTGGCAGCTTTGTCGTGATGTTACTTAGGTTGTTGATATTTGGGCAAAGGTTACATATTACTACAAGCATTGAGCGAGGAATCGAAAACTAAAATGAAAAAAGCTCCCCCTACCCCTATTTTGTTTGCTTGAATATTCTTAAATTATGGTGATGCACTCAAAACAATGCAGACCCCCTGTAGTGCCACATGCTGTTACTGAAGGCAATAAGAACTTGGCCAATAGCTCCTGTTGGAGCAGGCCTGGGGCTGTGCAGGTGTCGGGAATGCCTTTTGAATTCTCCACTTGTCTTGGTCCTTTGTTAGGCTGGTTGTATATTACTGTACGAGGGGAGGGGAGGGGGGTTCTTAGAGACCTGAGAAGGTCAGGTTTCATACATTTCCAGATGGTTCTGGAAAGCACACCTAAATGTGATGATACCAAATGGTTTAAATGAAAATAAATGTATGAAGTGTGTACTCTTAAGATTGATCTGTATGCTAGGCTTATAAAACTTAATATTCATGGCTGTTTACCTGGTTTAGTGATCAAGGAAGGCCGAGCAATCCAGTTCAGATTAAAATTTAAATAAAATTGCAACTTTCATTTTTTTTTTTTTAGGGACCTACAAAGGTGGTTATTAGATGCCAGAATAATAAGAGAAGACTTTTTTGCTTTTTGTTCCTCCAGCTTTAAAGCATTGCCATGTGTCAGTAATGATGGAAGATGAGTAGAATTTCACTCAAAGTTTTTCTTGATGAATTACATTTGGAGTTGATTTCATTATAGCACAAATGGATTAAGCTATACGGCTTTGAAGAATCCCCTACTAGGCACTGATCTGGCTATTCCTTGCATGTGAAGGTGTTGGAAGTTGCTCGGGGGAGAAAATTGGAATGGGAACTTCCCAGTACAAAGTAACATGTAGCCTCAGGGGATTCCTTTGCTCTTTCAGGGGGTGATTGCTGACTCTAAGATGAGGCTGAAACACTGTGTGAGAGCATCAGGAGGTGGGTTTTGGAGGACTAGCAGACAGCATTACATGTGTTACCAGTCACTGAATGTGGGGGATGTTTGGCTTCAGCAGGATCCCCAGTTCCTTGTAATCTGCAGGCTCGGAGGAGGGGTGTGTGCTGGAAAAGGCTTTGAAAGCTGCTTTGAAGGAGCGATGATTGATTTCTTCTCCCTCTCGTCCTTCCTGTTTCCATGCAAGGAACAGCTGTGGAGAGATTGGGTTTTCCTCTACCAGCACTATCCTGGGTTCGAGGGGATAGATGCCTTCCTGACACTCCGTGGTCTAAGGTCAAGCTTTGCTGCTTAAACTGGGCCCTGGCTCAGGATCTGAGCTGTAGTGCAATTCCTCTTGAGCCTGTGACTGTAGGCTTACACCAATTTCAGCCACTGACAAAGCTGAAACAGCAAAGTCCTTTCAGATGATAGAGCTAAGCCACAAGGAACATGAAGAAGGCTGCTGCTTGCTCGGTAGTGCAGGTCTTGGAGATCATCTCCTCAGGAGTAATCCTGTGCTGCTGTGGGAGCACAGCCTGATACTGGCAATGAATTTGGTTTTGGAGAACAGGAATACTAATAGCTCCAAGAACCACAGGAGGAAGTTATCTCAGTCATCTTTCTCAGATGAGCTCTTCATGGTCAGTGTTGGATGCACTGTTTTTCTTCATGACACTGGCTCTTTGGCTGTGAGGTAAGTCAGTCTGAAGTGAGAAGCATTATGAACAGAAAAGCAGCATATTATGGATGAGTAACAAACTGTCAGAAATAACCTTGAAAAGTCCTTCTGGAGAGGATTACCAGCTGAAAACTGTCTTAAGCATATCTGCATTTCACAATTAACTTCTTTAAATTAAAGGCATACTGGAAAATGGCTGATTAGAAATGGTTTCCTCTGACCTTTTCCTGATCAATGTGGGCTATTTGGATGCAATTTTGTGCTAACCTTCTCATTGCAAATAAAGTAACTGCCTGTACCTAAGCCAAAGGTAGACCTGTATGGGAAAGTGTATACTGTGTTTTGTACAAGAGCATGCAGCCTGTAATGTGCAGTGCTCAGAAAGATGAGTGCATCTTGCAAACAGCGTGTAGTTACCTGAATCTTTTGAGGGCTGAACCATCCAGAAGAAAAGAAACTTACTGAATCAAAAGCAAGTTGCCTGTTCTTTTCTGCATATAGAAGTTGTTGGTGCCCTAGATTTTGATGCTGTTTGTACCCACCTAGAACCTGGCTCATGCTTTTAGTTTTACCAAATGAAGTTGCCTTAAATCAAGCAAGGCACAAAGTAGAGGGGGAGTTGAAGGACTGTTCAAAGTTAAGAAGGAAATAAACAGGCTTCTATTTCAGTTCTTATGCTGTATGTTTTATGGAGCTGGGAGTTTGAACAAACTTGTGATTACTGGGGAGGAGATAAGTGCAGAGTTGGTCATTGTGACAGAATTCAGCAATACTTCTTGCTGTGTAAGTGTTCTGCAGTTCAAGTCATGACTAAAGCATGCTAGAAAGCTAGGTACATAGTTTAAAAGTTGCTGGTCCCTGCTAGTTGCAGAATGGTGCAAAAACAAAATGCAGTTGTCATGATAAATGCAGGTCCCTGGATAGAATTCAGTGTTTTGCATTATGTGATGGAGAAATTTGCTCCAAGATAAGTCCATACTTCAAAGCTGAAGTTCCAATAGGAGGTTTTGTGAAACTTCAGGGTAAATACTGAATCAAGGTTGAAAGCTTTGTTTTTCTGAAGCACGTGAACTTTCCCCATCACTTTTTTGGCTAAGATGACTGGCTCTGACTTGATTGACTGTTTTGTTGGATATTGCTGTGTTTGCATTCTTGAACAAATTGTTTAGAACTTGTTGCTAATGCTGGAATGCAGAAGCCACAGGGAATGCACAGCTCTTAAAGAAAATCAAGTATTGTAGTGCTTTAATTGCACTGTTACCATTGGAAGTCCCTCAGTAATTTGCACACTGCTAATTTGTGCAGTTCAGCGGCATGGGTAGATCAGCTTTCTCTCAGCAGGTCAGTTAAGTGTGGCCTTTTGGTATGGGACACTGTGTGGGGCTTGACTGTGGAGCAGTGAGGAGGCTGACACAGGTGTGCAGCATCAAACGGTGGCACAAGACAGCATCAGCCATCGAGTGACAGGCTGACCCTAGACCAGTAGAGGTGAGGACACCAAACCCCATGGGAACTCCTCACTCACTGCAGGGCAGTGGGAACTCCTGATGGAGGGCACGGCCCCTGCATAACAGTGCTGTTGCATGGGTATTTTATCCATATGTTTTGCAGGGCATAAGCCTACCTCCACAGCGATTCAATTGTTTGTGTTAAGCCATTTGCTATGGAATGTGCTCATAGTTGTATGATACTTGAGAGCAGAACACCTCAGATTTACTAATAACTGCAGATGACTCGTATCTGCTGCAGAAGACCAAGTATTCCTAAGGAATAATCCATTTGTCTAACAGGCAGGTATGTAAGTCATCGCATCTAATTCCTGAGTGTTAGTGACTTGGGTGCAAATTGTAGGTAGAGGCAGCACAGAAAGACTTGGAAGAGATCCCATCATATATCGGGTAGTGTGACTGAAGAAGGGGATGAGTTTAGCCCGTTCTTTTGATGAAGAAGCACAATGTGAAGTCTGCTTAAAGAGATCAATCTGTCAGTGTGCCAAGTGTTTTTGTGTGCAGCCTGTTGGTGACCATGAGTGTCAGGTGAGAGGGCTTTTGGAGCTTCCTAATGGAGGGGTGGGAGGGAAAAAAAAATTGCAGAGGATGTTGCTGCAGGAAGAGTTCTCTGAGATTATTAAAGCCACGTAACCAGAATAGGCAGGACATGTCCCAAGACAGTGAAGGAATAAAGACAGAGATTCTCCTAAAAGTCGCTGTAGGAGCAGGTGAAGGTAATGGCTACTGCACTGAGGGTTTTTGAAGAGGGGGATTTAAGGAAGAAACTCAGAAAAGAAAAAAGGTCTTCATGTACTTTAAAGCTAGAAAGACTGTCATCTAGTCTGTGGGCTGTAGGACATGTAGAAATCAGTTGCTTTCTTTAGGAAGCCATCTAATCTTCTTGAAAATTTTTGCCAGTGATGGGAGTCCACATTGTCCTGTTTGCAAGTTTTACTAAAACATAGCCCTGTGCTTCCTTGCATTTCTTTAGCGTCTAAATACTATAGACCAAGACCAGATCTCTGTGGAACTTGCTGGAGAATTGTACGCGTTTACTGATCTGTATACTGCTCATAGTTGTGATCTGAGATCTGTTAGCTAGTGTTTAGGACGCTACATGGGATACAGTTTGTAGCTGAAGGCATGTGAACTTAGGTCTCCGCATATAGGTGTGTAAGCTATAGCCAGACTTTTTGGCCCCCTTTGTAGACAGCAGAGGTGTAAAACAGATAATGAAGCTTATTCCAAGGTAGATGCCTAAAGTGGAGACACCTTAGCCCAGAAGCTGATTCCTGCTCTTACTGCATCATATAACACATTTTCTAAGCCATTTAATGAAACATCTTGTAGTACCACGTCACTGGTAGTAGTGTAATAGCCAGTGACCTAGGATAGGACAGACCATTGAAGAAAAGAGAACTGAAAATATAGAAATGAGTATCTTGAGAAAGGGAAAAAGGTGTGGCTGAAGGGAGAAGGAATGATGCCTTCTGCATAAACCTAAACTAAGGAGAAAGCGAGAGGGATGTAGTACAAGTCAAAGCTGCAGAGGTAAAGTTGAGGGGAATAGATGGGAAGAGAGGAAGCTAACCTAATGGTTTTGGAGTTGCAGGTGAAGGTTCCTTCAAGTGGAAGGTACATACTAGAACAGCTCTTGATCACTGTCTTGTACATGTTATCTATTAAATTTTGGATAGAAGCATGAAGAAGAGAAATGACTAAACCTGGAATTATGGGTCTAGAGCTATTTCAGGTTTTCAGGATGCTAATGAGGGGACTCTTAGAGGCAGAATGAACTGCAGATCATCTGTCATCACGCAGTGTGCTTGTGATTAGGGTGGTTTGTGGTGACAGTGCGGAAGAGAGAGTCGGAAGATATCTGGGTTCTATTACTATCACTGCTTTACACTTAATGATTGACTCAGCTCTCAATACTTTACTGCTTCTGTTTCCTGTAGATAAAAGAAAGCTGACAGGATATTATTCCCTTATTTTGCAAGGGTGTGACGATGATGTAGGCCAAACTTGTCACTCTGGTGGTTCTGATTGTTGCCTCTCATTTTAGAGCAGTGACAGGGGAAATGGTGAGTTGCTCAGAACTCCTGCAATACTTCCTAGTTGTAAGGCCAGGCTGTGACTGACCCTCACAGCCTCATTGGTGTAACTGATTTCCTGACTGACCTTGTAGAAGGCTGTTCCAAATGAGTTTGGAAGCATTAACACAGGGTTCTGGCTCTGGCTGAACTGCAATTGGCTTTGAAACTGCAAATTCATTTGAGGCAGCTTGAGAGAGCAGCAATGGAAAGGCAAGATCTGTCTCAAGGGAGATTGACTGGGAAGGATGGCACCGTCTCATGGATCTACACTTAGGTCAGCTTAGTCAGCTTAATGCTTAGGTCAGCACTTCCAGATATGCAGTGCTATTAATTCAGCCCCACTGAACGTGGCCTTTTCTCTTCCCACCTTTATGCCTGTAAAAATACCCTTCCTTGACTTTATGACCTGCCATGTTTGCATTCCTTGTTTGGACAGCGTTCTTACACAGCAAGCTCAAGGATCTGAGGAAAAGCCTAAACTTGTTGTTAGTGCCACACTGTAATGCACCGCTGCTCTATTTCAGACATGGGTCTTGTAAAACAGGTTTTTAGTCACATACCGATGAACGCCTGGTGGTCTGCTGTCTTCTAAGTGGTGCACGAAAGCAAGCAAGCAAATGCTGCCCATCCCACCTCAGGCTTGCTGTTTGTAGGTCTGACTCTTTGGAAGATTTCCAAGGGAGCCTCAAAACTGAAAAGAGGTGGAAGAAAACCATGCAGACAAGAAGGCGGGAGGATCTTTCGGTCCAGTGTTGCACACTTGGGGGTCCTTCTTAATTCACAAAGTACAGTAATGTTTGATCTCCTCTGAAAAGAACAGGACTTCATCTTGGCCAGGTGGAGTCTGTAAGGAATGTATGGGGTGTTTAACTTCTAAGGAGCAGCTACTTAGGAGATGTCCCTGATTTCTTAAACCAAAGTGCCTAGATAAAATTGCAAGTGTCAGATCAGGGTTCTAGGAGTCAGCCTGGTCACAATACTACTTAAATCCAAAGAAACAATTTTCTAATGAGGCATCCTTCCAGGTGTACTTTATTTACACGTCTACACAGCTAGAAGATTTCAATAGCTGAGAAGTAAAAAGTGTAGAATACAACTACTTCACAAGGGGAAGAAGGAGGGGAGAAAGTGAGGGCCCTTCGAATTGTAATCCTGTTTGCAAATAAGAGTTCAATCTCTCCAAGTCTTCAGCTCCATCTGTTGCGCTCTCTCCTCACCCGTCCTTCTCACAGCACTGAAATCCTAATCATGGGTTGCTTTTCCTAGAGTCGGGGGCCAGGATCAACATCCAGGTTATTTATAGACAGTAACAGCCAAGTTGGTGCAAGGTCCCAGTTGCTGTAATTTTGCTCATTACTTTTCAGCATGTTTGAATTTTACTTCTCAGAGTGGTCCGGCTTGGAAAGGGCATTGAGCAGGCATTCACTTTGCAGCTATTTCAGGTCAAGCATTGGTTTGTTTAGCTGAGACCATCAGGTTTTAGAAGTGCTTAGGTAACATTTTTCCAAGTTTCAAGTAAGACAAAATTGGATGGTTTGACCTTGCTATTTTTCCTTTGTACTAAACAACTAGAGACTTTGTTTTGATTTTCAGCTCTATGCCAGAACAAGGACTGTTGCAGGCAGCAAGTCAGCTGTAGCTCAAGAAGCCTTCTGGGGTTATAAAGTAGAGTTAAATGAAACCCAGAAATCTTTCTCAAGGATTGAGGTGGCACAGATGCTTCTGTAAATCTCAATACACAGAAATGAAGACATAAGGGACTCAGTGTTTTCATTACTAACCAGTGAATGAAGGGGAGCAAACCAGATTAAAAACATCAGTGCAGGGGGAAGCTGTATTACCTTCAGCTAAATATTTTGCACACAATGAAATGACAGTCTGCCTCTTGAGGCCTTTTTAGTATCCTTGGGTCATGTAACCTTTGAAACCAAGTTCAAAAAGCTTTTTGAACATATGAAGTCTTCCCACCCATTTCAATGATTCTCAAAAATGGCAAACCAGGGAAAATGGCCAATTGCATCAGTTCATCTTACAGTGAAGGTCATGGGAAGCTGGAGTAGGCTTTATTCTTTGGTAAGCCCTGGTGGAAGTGGAGCTGGCGCTTGACATTCGGGCATGATGGTTACTGGATGCCTTCCTCAGAGGCAGGGACAGCTGCCACGTGTCCTTACAGGAGTTCATCTGTAGAGCAGTTCCTGCAGCTCCGTGTCCCGATTGGAGATGTGATGGGAACAGTGCGCTCAGCCCACTTCATCTCTGTGCTTTGTTCTGGGGAGCCAGGCGGAGCAGCCCCTGGCCAGCAGTAGCAACCTCTGGCCCCTTGATCCATTTGGAAGGCTGTCTCTTCTGTGTAGGGTCTGTGGGTGCCCCAGGCTTTGTCATGTGGCTGGGTCACTAATGGCTTTCTTGGGTTTGTGGTTGTGGCTGCAGGGAATGAATGCAGTCTTCCACCTGGGAACAATTGATTTGTGAGGAAAGGCATCATGCCACTCTTAAATGTCCTCTTTGAGAGACCAAATAGGACCCTTTTGTAAATGGTTGTTTTTGTAGTGCTTTAATATGCTGCTTGGATTGTGCTTTGCAGAAAACCTGCTGCTGTGTTGGAGGCAAAGGAGTGAAAGCCGTGTCTGCAGTGCTAGTCATTGTTAAACAGTCTGGGTATTTAGTTTCCTGTTGAGGGGACCTTTATTTAAAGCTAATTACAGGGCAGGCTTGACTACATGTAGTTGCAATTCCTGAACTAGTTTTGCTGGTTTCAAAGCAAAAAGGCTTTCTTAGTCTCAGGCTGGTCAGTTATCCCACAAGCTCACATGGCATGTGCAAGCTTAAAAGGCAAAGTGAAAAACTGAGGCTGGGAGGAGAGGAGGGGACAGAATTAAAAGCAAATGCTCAGCTTTCCTTGTTCTGAGACATCTTTTAACCCTTGGAGGGGCAGGCTCTGTACTTTGGTCACTTAGACAAGAGGTGGAAGAGCTGAAAGAAAGGCATGAGGAAACTTCAGTCCACTTGAGCATGAGGCACAAGGTGAAATTGCTCCCTTGCAGAGGATCAGCCTAAAGATACTAAGAGATGCAGCCATATCTTTTTTCTTAGGTGGTCATTGGTTCAGGATAGCCTATGTACCTGTGCATATGCCAAGAACTTCAATAATTTACATCTAAAGCTCATCAGGATAATTGGATCTGACCGAATATTTCCTTTCTATCTCATGTTTAATACTTTCTCCAAGCTCTTAGCAATTATGGTGTCACCTTGGTTTGTTGCCAGACTGTTCAGAACGATGCCCTTTCCATTGCTTGAGAGAAAACAGTCCCGGCAGAATGATGAACTTCTCTGTGCTGAAGGCTGAGGCTGACCTGCACAGGTGCAGGGAACACATGGCGTTCAGTCGGTGAGGTCCTGTTACAGTGCCTAGCCAGTGCTGTTCTGTGCTTACAGGTACACACATGGAGCACTGCAAGTAGGAACAAAAATTCAGCCCTTCAATGGATGAAGTCATGAAAGTCACGGTGGGCTAGGCTGCCAGCTAATGATTAGGTAAAGCTAATTTTCTTGGCTTTGAAGGCCTGCTTTTTTACATCCAGTGAAGTTCTGGCCCAGGGCATTGGCGTATTTTAGTCCTGAAGTCCAGAACAGAAATTGGTGGTGGCAAAATTTGGACTTGGGGAGCTTGTATGAATTTGGATGCGTCTTTGATCTCTTGGCTCAAGTATAAGGGCTTGAGCACTTGAACCTAGGAACAGAAGAATATGGGATTGTGTTATTAATGAGTATTTCTGCTACTGCTGTCCTGTCCTAAAAAAAAATGGCTCAGCTTACCAAAAGGGAGGGTAGTCTTTTTCTGCAATATTTAACTGATATTGTAGGGCTGCGTAGGGAAGTCTTTGTGTCTGATGCAGATTGCTTGTAGGTAATACACACACACACATATATATATATGTATTTTTTTTTCTCCTTGCACTGCATCAAGAACCTTAAATGCGTTACACTGTGAAAATGAATATGGGGAGTAAACCTGAAATCCTCATGATCCTTTTTTCCCTTGTCTGGAAAATCGCTTGCTCATATGAACTTGGTAGGGGTTATGGTCTGGTATGGTCATACTACTCAGGCAACAAGATGAGCATCCTGGCAACAAAATATGCTCCTGGCATATTAGGGAAACATTGTAAAGGTGGCAAAATTAAGAAAGGAACATGTCTCCTGTGCCCTTATTTTTGCTTGCTTGCTGTGCAACTGTTGCAAGGCAGTCTGTGACTGTGGCAGTCACTGCTTCTAAGAGGTGAGAGCAATGCTAGGAAGTATCAGTATTACTGGCTCCATAGATGTTATTACTACTTTTTATTTGGTAACATAATAGATTCTGTTAACCTTGGCTGAGATTAAATATATGCAAGCATACAGTGCAAAATTAGTCCTCAGTTCAGATGAAGATGGTGGCATTCACCACGGACTTCTTTTAGTTGCTCTTTGTGTGTCAAACTTTGAGGTTAAATGTTCCTTGCTAAATGTCCGGGTTATCTCCTATTTAGATTTTCTAACTCTGAAAACTTAACTTTGCAACTTCATTCTTTACTCATCGTACTTTGTTTCTGTATAGCACCTAAGTGGTATCTCAGGGCCTGTATCAGATGTTCAATCACTTTCCGTGCACTTTGTTGACAGTCTGCTGCAGTTGAAGGTCTATGGGAGCTTCCTTTGAGATGTTGTGGGGAGATGAGCAGTGACTTGTACCAATAAGAGATCAAATTGTTCACTAAGTTGGGTGACCTTAATAGCTCATAACTTAAACTCCTTTTGCAGCGGTTTAAAAATCAGTACATTAACAACATAAATGTTACTTGTCTAGTAACCAAGAGATTGACTTAAATTCCCAGGGATGGAGTTTCTTTGCAGCCACTCAGTGCTTTCCATTTTGTAAATGCTGCACAAAGATAAACTAACTGAAGAGGTGATTGAAATTGCTCCTATTTCTTTTTACACAAGTGAACTGTAGAATGTGTGTGCTACCTCATGATTTCACAGTGAAGACACTGGAGAGATATTTTTCCCTGTGTAAGAGAGTCCATAATTTAAACCTTATCTATTACTGAAATGTAAAAGGGTCTACATTTAGGGAAATAATACCCAACCTTTATCATAAGTGTCAAAGCCAGGCTCTGCTTGCTTGCTTACTGCTTTACAGAAGGGTGTTGCAGCATGTTCCCAGAAATCTTCAGTTGGAAAACTGCTGCCAGGCTGAAGGGAAATGTGGCATGATTTTTGTGCTCCTGATGAGCACTGCTCTTCAGGCTTCCCTATCCTTCCTGCCAAGGTGGTTGTTCCCTGGGTACAGTGAATGAGATTTGGCTATTGCCAGTTCTTACTTCTGACATGGCCTCATTGTGACTACCTTCTTCCCTGAACCACAGGCGTGCAGTCTGCTTCCAAGATATTTAAAAAGCACTCACTTGGTTTCATCATGTGGTTGTTGGCTGCTTCAAGAAACACTTGCTTTCAGTGGCTCTGTGAAAATACAGGCATCTGACAAAGAGGTCTGACTCCAAAGGACCTGATTGTAGATACTGCTGTCTGCAAGGCAACTGGGAGACCTGTGAGGTGAGTTGCAGCTTTGTGTAATGGGAGATAAAGTAGGCTGGTTGGGCTCCAGAGGCAAGCATGAATGTGTAGATGTGTTACTTCCTCAGATGAATCCCTCCCGCATTTTTCCCTTCTCTCGAGCAATGAGTTTGAAGCACAGAAAAGCAGAAAAAAGGTCAGGTCCTTAAAGGACTTACTGTTTTTAAGGAGCTTGTACTGTCTTATCTTGTGTTCCTGCTTGTCCAGTGTTGTAAATTGTCTCAAACTTCCTCCCTGCTCCCCAGGGTGGTAGGTAAATGTCAGCGATGGGATCAGCGGGCAGCAGAACTCATGTGCCTGAATACTTCCTCCAGGTTGCACAGTAAGGTCTGTTCCTGGGTTCAGGCCAGCGGAGTGTGTTTTGAGTGGCTTATTTTAGCCTCTGAAGAGATGATTGGAGGGAACCTTTCCTTATCTTGTTCCAGAGACACCTTGTATTTCCCTGCTAATGTGAAGAGGTGCAAAGGCATAAAGCAAGAATCTTACGTTAGTTGTAACATCTAAAGGTGCAGTTTGGTCAGCCTCATGGCTCACGCAGAAATTGGGTTTCAGCTTGGAGCTACAGCCTCTTTCTGACCTTTAAGTGTACAGTCCTGTTACGGCTCAGCATTAATTGAGTTTCTGAAATCAGACCCATGATTGCTTTCCGTGGTCTCATGAGCTTTTGGTTGCTGTGCTGCGTCCTTGTTTCCTTGCTGAAGAGCACTCAGGCTGGTGGGACAGGCTGTTTCCCCACACATGTGCATGTCCAAGTTGTCACATGCTTCAGTGGTTCCTCATAATTGCAGTCTGTGGGACAACTATGTGGTGCTGGCAGCTGGATGATGAAAAAGCCCCACAACTTCTGCTATCACTTGATAGCAGAATTGGGCAGTTCAGGACCTGTCCTGAAAACTCCGAGTTTCTCTTGTGGTTATTGCAGCTTGCTTGGAAATTCTGCAGGTTCAAAATTGAAAGGAGACCAAATCTTTTACTTAGAAACATTGTCAAAAATCCATGCAGTTCTGAAAATGACTCCATGAATTTTGTGGAGAACCTCTTTTTTTCTCTTTTTTCCTTAGATGGGTGAGCTCAGGTTTGGAAATAATGTTGTAATCATCAGATCCTGTTTAGCGTGCACTGTAGATCCAAATAATCTGTTGTAAGGTGTTGGGGTAAAGGGCTAGTGGCATACTTAGCCAGAAAACAGTAATCTGTTACTGGTATCACAGGCTAATGCTTCTCTGAAAATCATGAGAAAACATTTGGAGTTGGCTTGATGTAGATGTCTGGTGGTGGAGGGAGTTGCTGATGCTGAGCTAGGGTGTTGGTTTCCTGCTTTTTTCTTTAAGGAAGTAGGGTTCATTTAGAGATGACAGAATATCATATAAACTAAAGGAAAGAAGATGTGAAATGGCACAAGATGTGGGAAAACCCTAGTCAAGTCATAAACTTGACTGTCTTCTGGGCAAGCCTGTAAGCCTTTTGGCTCTAATTCAGAAGGAAGGGGTCTGGAAGTGGGGAACTTTGTAATATGATATAAAGCTGTAGAGCAAAAGCCTGAGGCTCTGATTTCTGTCTCCTGTGGTTAAAATGGTTTAGGAGGCTTTGGCCCCAGTTCAGCAAAGCACTTAAGTTTATATGCTACCTTTTCTTATTAGTCTCAGTGGAACAATTCACATGGATTAAACTAAGCCTGAGTTTGCTGGCCTTCCTGGAGCAGGGGCTTTACAGTAGGTAGGAAGCATGAAATTAACACCCCTAAAGATAGTGTTGATGTAAAGAAGCTCAAGAAAGAGCAGCTCAGAAGGCCTGGAGAAGAATGATGGTGTGATTGGTCTCATGCATTTCCTGGGCCAGATGCAGAAACTTGTAACAAGTCTTAATAGTCTCTAGAAGAAACACAACAAATTCTCTGAGGTGATAAACTCAGTGCTTGACAATCGAGCCTGTTCAGAAACATGATGTGGTGCTGTGTGGGTGCAGATGGAGTTCGGAGTTGGAGATGCTCTGTGGGTCCTTGCGTCTCTGGAAGCTGCTGCCAGCTTTGCTACCAAGAGTGGCCGTATGTTGGACAACTGAAAGCAGTGTCGGGACCCAACCGAACAGCAAGGATTCACCTGCAGCTCTGCAGACAGCACTAGTGCCATACAGGGGAACCAAATGTGCTTCTTGTCTTGGACAGTCTGCAGTTAGCTGCTTACTCAGGAGCCCCAGCAGCTTGAGGTAGGCTGCTGTGTGCTGTGATAAAGGCAGCAGAAGCAGTCCTCGTCTCCTGAAGCAAAGCAGTAACTAAACTCAACCATTTGGCATTTGCTTGTCATCTTTGACATGTATTTCTGCTGGAGAGCTCTCTACAAAAAATGCAAGAAGACCCATTTCAAGTGGCAAATAGCAAGAACTCTAAGGCTTTTCCTAACATGTTAGTGATGGCATCAAAGCAACAAATGTAGGACCCTTTACCAGATCCTGAAATCAGTGTTTTCTTGTATAGAAAGTGTATGTTTGCAAAGTGGTTAACTGCTTGCAGCTTGATAGCAAGAGCATGTTGTTGAGCTTTCCACCATGCCAAATGGAAACCTCCAACTGCTGCTGTGTTCCAGCTCACCTTCTGGGCTGCTGTGGCTCTGGGACAGCTTTCTGCCCTGAGCTTTCCATGGCCAGCATTTGTCCTTGTGGCTAGCAATGCATGTCTTAGGTAAGCTGTTTGTTAAAGCATATGGGGCAGTGTGTTTTGCTTCTGAATTCAGATTTATGTACAGGTCAGCAGCGTCACAGTGATGCTGTGGAAGGCATGTGAGAGGGCTCCTTTTCTCCCCAGGACACTCACTGCCTGATTCATGGTCTCAGTGCTGCAAATTGTCTTTGTCCTCTTGAGGCAGAACAAGAAGGCTGTTCTTTTCTTGTCTTTGTCTGTGATAGAAATAGCCCTGAGAGAAAGATATCTTACACATTAAGTCTCCATCTGACTGGGTAACTGGATTTCGTGAGATGCTGCCCTTTAGCCCTGTGGTAGGGTGTCTGTGTCTTGTACTGCTGCAGTAAAGGTTCCTGTCACTGAATGCCACTCCATCTGTTTGGTGACTTGTAACTTCATGACTGGGGAAATAAGTTATTCCTGGTTTGAAGGGGAGGATGCGAGGGACAGACAACCACTGTCTGAGCCCTGTTCAGCTCTTTGAGCTGGCATATTTTAGCTTGGAGCTTTTGCACTCCTTTGGCCAGTACATGCCTTAAAAAATAAAATAAAATAAATAAATAAATCCTGCTGGGTGGTAAATAAAAGATGAAATTGAGCTGGTGGGATGAATAAGGGGCTGATGCTGCTGAACAGTGGTGACTATCAGTACCCTTCCAAAGTAAGTTGTCTGATCACACCATTACTAATAATGCTGTGTTCTGCGGGACTTGAGTGGCTGTCAGTGTCACACTAGGCTGGCAGCTCTCATAATTTAATGAGAGACAGGATTTTGTTTGAAGTTGTGAGATGCTATAATGGAAGAAAAAAAGGCAGAAACTACCCAGCGAAGTGCTAATATTTCTCTGCTGGAGGTTCTCAGGCTTACTGCTCTTCTCCCTTTGCATAGTAAAAGATTGCACTTGCAGCCCTACATCTTGTTGAATAAAAACTCATCAAAAAGAAATCCACTGAGCATTGCTCAACACACAGACTCCCCATCCAACCCAGTAAAGCTTTGTGCTTGCACTCTCAGCTCCCACATGCTTTACTGGAGAGACTGTCAAATAGACCTGTCTCAGTAACCCTCATCTTGAAGATCTGCATGTTAACACACTCCTGGAGATGCAAAAAAGGTCTGGACAGTGCTTTGGTCTGACCAGGACAGCTTGTCTATTGTTACTTCAACTGCACCTACTGAAGGGCCCTACTCTGTGAGTGCTGAGCACCTGGCATACAACAGCTTTCTTCCCTCTTACTCTACAGGAAGCTGCCTTTGTGCTTTGTTTTACTGATAAAGCTGTGTAGGGCTGAAAATATTTCATCTGCACTAATAAGGACGAGGCAGTGGTGCTGCTTGTGAATTGTAATTGCAACAAAGCCCAGAGTATTCTTCCAAGTGTTCAAACACAAACCAGAAGCAACAAAGAGCCTGAAGAAGCAAATTTGTAAGCATCTCTAAGGATATATGCAGAAGAGCTGATACACAGATAACAGGAGATCATTGTAGCCTTTTCTAATACCTTTCTGATAATTGTGTGGACTACGAAATGAGTAAGAAAACTGGAGAGCGCTTAAATTGATGGGAAGAGGAAAGCAATTGGCAAATTATGTAGATGGATCGGGAAGCATGTACGATGATCTTCAAAGAAGAGCTGAGACAGCAAACAGTTAAGCTGTTGATGATGTGAAGAGTTAGAACAGGATGAGACTGGGGAAGAAAAGAAATGTTCCTGTGTCAGAGGAAAATCAGGTTGCAATGGTGAAAAGTGTGAAGTAATTTCTTGGACAATAGTGGAAGCCTGAGTTTTGAGTCACTTAAACCTGTGTCCCAGGACAAAACTCCAAAATATACTGTAAATACCTACCCTGTAGAGCAGAGGAATGGACATTCCTCTGTGTTTCATTTCAGTTGCTTTTCTGGCAGGAGCACTGACTCTGTTTTCTGGAGTGGAAAGTCAGATGAGTTGCAACTTGGCTGGGGAGAATGGAGGTTTCAGTGGCGTGTATGTGTATTTTTTTTTTTTCCCTATGCATATTAGCAGCTGAGGATCAGATTTGTTAGAGTGCTTTCAAGTTAAGCTCCGATAATAAAAGTATCAGAATAGATGTTAAGACGACATGAAAAATTGTGTAGAAATCACTTTACATTATCAGATCCTGAGTTCTTTACAGAGCTTTGTTTTCCACGCTTCATTGAAGCTAACAGGAATTCTGTTGCTGGTGTCTTGCAAATAGAGGCTGTCACATGGTAAAAGTCAGTAACGGTGTACTACATCCGCCATTTAGAAAGCTCAATTACTAATTTCTTCTTGGAGTTAGTGCTGTGAACTGGGTTTGTTACCTTTTTAAATCTACAGTACAACTGTTCATGGACAGAGTGAATAACACCGATATCTCCACACCCAACCTTTTTAGAAAGTGCTTAAGAGACATGCAGGTAATAAGCAACTTTAGTTAAATAATGGTTCACTTATATTTAAAGCTGTATTATACAACATCTTGAATTAATGAAAGTATTCATTTACCTTTTAAAGGTTTTCTTTTTTACTACGTGTCCAAGTGAGGACAGGGCTTTTTCAAGATGCTGACTTCTCATCCCAAGCAAAAAGACATGCAAAACTGGTTTCCCAAATAGCATTCAACTTATCTGTCACTGTCAGAATTCCTAAACTGATGTGACACTAATGTGTGAGAGGGATTCCTCGTATTCCTCGTACTGAGTGTCAAAAAGCATAAGCAGTCAATTTGAGGCTAGATAAGATGGCTGTGAATTTCAAGGCTGTGAAGTCTCCTTGGGGATAAATTATTTTATAAGTACTCAATGTTTTTATACTCGGCCTTCCCTTTGTAATAGACCTGCTGGGTGTCAGTAGAAGCAAGATATTAAAACTAACACACAGCTTTTTCCAATGCAGAGAACACTTCCAAAGGTGCTGAGGCTCAGTGGGCTTGGAATAAACCAAATCCTCTCCAGCTACTTATCACCAGATGAAAGTAGCATTAATAATTACATAGCAACCCATACAAAGAGAATCCTGAATCCTTCTACCTTTTAGGCCTCTGAATTTGAACGACTTTTGCCTCTTGACAGGTGGAAAATTGAGATGGAAAAGAGAATCTTCATCTCTTGGGAGAAATGAAAGCTTGTCGTAAGCAGAAGGCAAGGCCTGAAATACGGCTGTGACATGTAAATAAATGGGAGTTGGCCTCCAAAGAGGAACTTTTCCTGTCTGTGTGGAGCTCGTGAGTTAGCTTCATCTCCCTGGACTGCTCACGGGGTGTGGGTGGGAGAGAGAGAAGTCTGCCAGGGGTCATCAGTGTTTTGCCTTCATTTCCAAGCACAACAAAGGAATGTGATGTTTGCGAAAATGTGACTCACTGGAAAAGGTTTTGGCTGCCATGTGCCTGTTAGGATTGTAACGGGAAAACATCTGCTTTCCACAGTCTGTTACCAATCTGGAGGATGCTCATGGTGGTATATGTTAAATTGACTTCTGAAGTAATGTTGATAGGATGAGGAGTCAGTATTAAAAACACATCTTTAAAAGCTTCTCTGGTACTGAGGAAGAATATTATTTCTCTAAAATTTCTCAAAGTCTGAGTGTGTGAGGATTTTTTTGTTGGTGGTGTTGTGGTCTTTTTTTTGTTTTTTTTTTTTTTTTTTTTTGCTTTTACGAAAAAGCCATGTGCTGATGTAACAAAATTAAATGGGGTTCTTGGTTTGCAGAAAGTAATGGGATGTACAACTGAAACTGGTAATGCACACAAGTATAGGTAACAATATTAGCTTTATTGCTTACAGGATGGACTTTGTTACATCTCCTTTGTTTTGAGTAACGGGAAATATATCTAAGGGACAGATGGCATACCAGAGATCTGTGGGATGCGGAGGTTGCAAACCTTTTATAATAAAGACTGTCAAAAATGCAGACTTTTATCATGTTAATTGTGCAGCAAATACACATTGCAGCACATAGGGAAATGTGCTTGGTTTTGGTCTGGCTGAAGTTATATAAAATTGCTGTCAAAAGCTTAGACAGGATTAGTTTTTTTCAAACTTAGGAGCAAGTCCTGTGACTATTTCAGCACAGCTCCATCAGTAGACCAAAAGCACGTATGTGTTGACAGGTCTGGACTTGAGAATTCGTATCCAGCACAGTAATTTGCCTGTTGCATGCTCATCACCTGACTCTTCTCTATGCCCTAACAGTTTATATATGCATCCTGCTTGGATCACATTTGGAGGAAGCATTGGCAGCTGGCCTAAATATATAGCTCTGCACAGCAGGGTACATATCTTCAGTTCTGGATAACTGTAACAGATGACCAAAACCACCACAAACAGAATGCAAATGCAAGTCTATAGAAGGAAGGGGAAAAAAGGTTATTGTTCTGTATAAATTCTTGTTATATTCTGTATGTTCTCTCCTATATGCTGTTTTCTATATTGTTCTCTTACCTACCAGTTACATAGCTAAGAATGGCTACTTAAAATGAAAGCATAGCATGAGACAATCATAATGGCAATCATAGGTGATACAGAAATGTGTATAACATGTAAATAAAATACCATTGGTATGGAAGGAATAGGTTTTTTTAGGTTAAGTACAGCAGTTACTCCTGCCATTATGGGTTAGGAAGTCACAAAGGTATAACAACTAAACATTTCAGGTACA
The DNA here is from genome assembly GCF_964211835.1 of Anser anser. NCBI lineage: Eukaryota > Metazoa > Chordata > Aves > Anseriformes > Anatidae > Anser > Anser anser. Next base: position 47,361,109 of record NC_139724.1, on the reverse strand, counting down.
CTTAAATATATATTGCCTATTATATATATTCTCTGTGTATTTATATTTATGTATTTATACATATAGAGAGAGAGAACAGACTCCAGGGAGGTATAGATCATGTAATAGCATGCCCAGCTGTCACACTGCTTGAAGTACCAGCTCTGCCCTTTATCTGAGGGCACTGTGCAGATCTGGAAACACAAAAAGAAGCAAACTGGAGAATGTGAAAATAGAAGGTGCTATTTGTTCTGGATGAGCTGTTGCAAAGCCTTGGGCTTACTGCGGAACTTAGGTTTGCCACTGGATGAAACTGTATATTTGAAACTTTTTAATAAGTACTAGAGTGAGTGTAATATGAAAGGCCAAACCAACATAACCTGGCAAAAAAGATCTGCTGTCCTTTCTGTTCAGCTTGGTTTGCATTCTAGGTGGGCTTTGTAACATAGATGGTGCTGTTGCTGTCCAGTTGGAATGGATAACTGCTGATGGGATATCCCATCTGGGCAGCAGTGGGTGCAGCCAGCATCCCTTGGGGCAGCAGCCTGCATGCTTGCCATAGGTTTGCTAGAGCTGAGGGCAACACACTCTGAGCTGTGCTAGGCACTCTGTCCCTTCCCAGAGATACAGAAGATAAAATGCTGTTGATTTCAGCTGGTCCTTACTATTTCTAGTTATTTCTAAAAACTATTCTGGTGTACTTGGTGATTATTTTCTTTCACCCATTCCTCAAGAGCAATGTTTGGAGCCATTGTGAGTCTCTGACCCACTCTGACTGGCACTGAGCATGGGCTCACCTGTGTTTGATGCAAATTAGGGAAGGCTTCAAAATAAATGCTTAGTGATATAGCTGTTTTGGCTGAAAATGCTCTTTAAATGGTTCTGAGTGCACTTAAATTTGAGGTCTATATAAGGTTTTGTAAGCTGTCTATAGATTTGTTCATTTTTCTTTCTTTTTTTTTTCCCCTCATGCTTTTACCTCAACAATTACTGCAGCTTGTCCCAGAATTTGGTAATAGTACATGAGAAATGAGGGCAGCCTTCTCACACAAAGGTGCTGTTGGCAAGCTGGTGTATGTGAGTTTATTTGTTGCAATGGTATCCAGGCACATACCTCCCTGTGAATGTTATTTCCAAAAAAACACCACCACGATTTCTCCTACTTAGGCTGAGCTTTTCCCTAGTTCTACTGATTTGTGTGTTCTCTAAAGTCCATTCCCTTCTAAATGACTGTCTTCATCACCTGGAAGAAATTTAGAAAGCTGCTACAGTCCAGAGGGAGCTTATGCCACTTTTTCCATGCAGTCTGAGTCTGTGTATATCACACTGATAACATAAACTTTAGAACTCTGATGAATTTTTTCCCCTTTCGTTTATGTGGGAGGTTTGGTAACTGATTTTTAAAGGGCATACTTTAAAGAATGATCATTTGGTGAGTAATGAGGAAAAGACAGAATGCAGGAGTCTGCTTATCTGGAGAAAGTAATGGGAGAGTCCTGCTCTGAAAGCAGTGACATGAATTTGTTTTGAGATGTCACTCATATAATCTTTGATTCCCGCAGGGCAGGCCTCCTTGAGATCGATAGCTTAGGCCTGGCAAAGTGTCAAAGACAAAACTGGAGCTTTCTTTAAGCCTAAGGTAAGCTAGAAATCATAGAATCATTAAGAGGGTGGAAGAGACCTTCAAAATCAAGTCCAACTCTCAACATGACCTGCAGAGTTGGACCATTAAACCGTGTCCCTTAATTCCATGTCCACACGTCTCTTAAATACCTCCAGGGACGGGGGCTTCCCCACTTCCCTGGGCAGCCTCTTCCAGTGCTTGACCAAATAGTACTAGCATAGTACTACAGCTACTTTAATGAAGAAAAATATTTTTATCTGGCATGGTCTTGGGTAAGTCTGCCTAATGTTTTTTGAATTGGAGAAGACAGTTGTGAGTGGTTATTGATTTCCTGCCTGTAAGCGGTGCCTCCTGTGCGTCTGGTCTGCATTTCCACATGTCATGTATTTCCTGTTTATCTTGTGTTCTGTGGCAGTGGGAAGCAAATCAAAATTCCAAGTATTTTTTCTTTGACACAAGCTATCAGGATCAGGGCTAGAAGTTCAAATTGAACAATTGTTGTCTGCTAGTGTATAGATGAACAGAAAGGGTCAACAGCAAGGGGGCGGAATTGGCAAGTGGCATATAACTACGTGTTAGTGAAAACTAGAAAAGTTTGCAGCACGTTGGCAGGACCTCACAGAGCTGCAAAGATTTGGAGACGTAGCAGATGAGCTTAAATGCAAACCATTGCTGGATTGCTAGGACATGCTGGAAGTAAGAATTAGAGTACCGTTGTGGTATACTTTATTGTGAGCAGACAGGAAGAAAAGCAAGGTTTTAATGTTGACAGTTCAACGAAAACAGATGCTCACTGCATAACAGAAGCTACAGAACTGCATACTTATATGGCTAAGGAGGCTACTCAGTTCCATTGTATTAGGTAGGATAAAAATGAATGAAGTTTGCCTGCACTTTATTTCTGGCAACAGAGGAATCCTGCCAAGGATCCAGGTGTGCTTTCTGAAGTTGGGCAGGTAATTTCTCTGAAGCACTTGATCAGAGTTGGGGGCTTATTAGAGGATCACCAATCCAACACAGATATCAAACCCTGTTGTTTTTTTTTGTCCTAAATAGCATGATGTGCTAAAAGTGTTTATGACAATATTCTGAATTGCTGCAGGGAAGTCTGAAGTTTCTGAATACAGAGAGATGAAGAGTTCAGTATTAAAATTGTTCTTGAATACTGGAGCAGCAACATAATACAGGCTGAACTCTGGACGTGGTTGAGATGAAGGGAGAAGAGGGAATCCTAAATTTTACAGCTGGCCTGATTTGTGGGGTTGTTTTTAAACTATTTCTACTAATAGTAGCAGTAGGTAGCAGATTAGGGGCTTTGGATTCGTAATAATTCTTCTAAAATGTCTGCAGCTCATCTTTGAAACTTTCTGTTGGACTTCAAGACTTCAGCTTCTTGATGAATTTCTCAAGAGGCAGTAATCTTGGAATGTAGGACTGAGCTTCAGAGAACAGAAAATATGACAGGTTTTGTTGCATGAACTACTGTCCGCAGACAGTGAAATTGCTGCTTGCACCCAAAGAATAAATAAAGGTAGTCTTCCATACATGTAGCACAACAGCATGTGTTTAATGGCATAAAATCGTAGTTTGTCTGTCTATCCTGTTAACCAGAGTGGTGAGAAAGAGAGGAATTGCTGGAGTTTTGTGTTTCAAGTTGACCTGACTGGTGCAGGAGAGAGGGAAGGGAGGCAGGGAGGGAGGCGACTGGCTTGGGACAGAAAGAGAAAATGCACAAGATCAACATATAAGCCATATAGAATGTGTTTAGGCATGTGGCAAATAACATGAAATATATTCTGCTCTGAAGAGTTTCACTGTGATCCTCTTTGTGGAGCAGCAGTCCCAGAAAAGGTGACTGTTGCTTTTTCTGCAGCAAGGAACGGTGGGAAGTAGGACCTGTCCCAGCTCCCTGTCCTGTCAGGACAGCTCTTTTCCATGTGGCCTTCCTTTTCAAGTGTATTTCTACTTTCTTGGCCTCCTGTAGTCTTCTGAAAAAGCAGCAGCTCCTACACGTCCTGAATGTGGACTGACTAGTAAAATCCAGGACCATTACTTGAACCAGGAACATTACTGATTCTAATCTGGCTGAGTGAGATAGGAGGTACACTACAGGGAAAAAATGCCTTGGACACAACTATCAGGTTGCCCTTGCTAAGCAGCACATTCTCATTTAACTTTACATCCTGGGATGCCGTTCATCTCCTGGTTTTATTAACTGGCAGATTCCCAAAGAGACAGGCAGCTTTGACTAAAACGGGCTTTGTGATGTCCTGCACTGTCAGGTGTTTGATTTATCTTGCTGTTCTGATGCATCTCCCCCACCCGGAGGGCAGGGTGGTTACGGAGCAGTCCCAGCTTGCTTGGGAATCTGCATTACCAGGTCTGCAGTGTTTTGATGCTGTCTGATGTGCTTCCCTTGAACAGCTGCCGATTACTGTGGCGCAGCTCTGCTTGGGCTGCAAATGCCCTGGAGCTCGGGCACCTTCTGTGGGGGTGAGAGGAAAGGGGCTGTTGAGGGGCAATCAGTTTCTTTCTCCCCCAGCCCTTTTCAAAAACAGGGCTTAAAGACAAAATCTAAGCGAAGGTGTGATGCTGTCTCAGGTTGACAGCTAGTAGAGCTCTGTCCAGTGAAAAATACCTGCATCTGAAGAGCTGCCAGTTCTGTGCATGTAGCATAAAGCTTGTCAGCATTGAGTTCTTAAAAAAAACAAACAACAAAAACCGAATTTTTAGTTAAAGAGACACACCATCTGATGGGAACTGGCAGAGCATTAGTACAGCAGCCTGCGGTCCAGCACCCCTCGTTTAACAGCCCTCCATCCCCAGTTTCATCTCAGCTGCTGTTCATCAGATACCATGGCTTTATGCCTGGAGCTCTTAGCGTTAGTGATATTTATTCCTCCTACACTGATTTCAGCTGATGCATCAATTAATGCAGTATTAGTTCTCAATTGTAAAGTTTCACAGCAAAAACATTCGGATTTCATGTTCAGTTTTACAGGGGTACAGTACAGGTTTCCACTTTGTCCTTTTCTGAATGAGCCTTTTTGGTGGCAGGTAGCTGCATCAGCTGCAGCTGCTGGCATTATGGTCTGTTGCGACCTTCCATGTTTTCTTTCGCTGCAGCAGTTTGAGTGCCTAGGCAGGGGGAGTGAATACAGTTGACGTAAAAATGTAAAAGTAGCATATTTACTAAGGTAGGGTTTGAGTACTGTAGCTCCTGATATTCAGTGTCCTTCCTTCATTCGTTGCTGCATGCGACTTCTGTGACTGGTCTGATTTTTTTTTTTTTCATTTTTCTCTTTTTCCTTGAGATGTCCTGAGATGTTATTGCCCTTAAGTGGGGTTTGGGGTGATTACATTTAAACATGTGGTGAGGATCAGAACTGCTAAAAAGGCAGAGCAAGCAAACGGCTTGAAGTTGCTTATTTGCTTATTCTATAGCAGTGAGGTCTGTTTATTTCTCCTTCTTGCTTTGTGTAGGCTGTTAACAGGAACTGCATCTTGTTCCTTCCACTAGGTCCTTTTGGAGCGGTTTTTGCTAGGAAAGCTGTCGCATGCATCCCCCCTTGTGTGAGTGAAGTAACAGCTGTCTGGTCACGGGGCCGCTGTAGGCAGCCCACCAGGCAACTCGTGAACCATGAAAATTGCCTTGCAAGATGGCACCTTTGTGTTCTTGGGAACGCCAGGAAAATGTGCAGTGAAGCTGGGCTTTGGATGATGGGTTACTTGGCAGCCTGTAAACGTGCCTTTCCCTTGATTACCCACCTTATGCTTGTGTGTGACATGAGAACCTTTGCCATAGCCCTTCTCCTCTGTGAGTAATTCAGGGTGTTTGCATTGGTCCAAAACAGTCTTGCTTTACTCAAATCTATTGGTTGTAAGGAAACTTAGGGAAGAATTGTGTGGCCATGCAATAATGGCTAGGAAGAACAGAGTACCTACCTGATCCAGATCATCTCTTGGCAGGTATAACTAAGCCCATGGCAGCGACAGTACAGGGTCAGACTCGAGATGGCTGCAGTCTACTAAGGAATATACTGTGCCTATATGTAAATACCCAGAGAGCAGTAACAAGAGGGCATGCTTAGATGAGATTTGCCCCATCTACTTCTGTGTCTTTGAAATATTCTCAGTATGTGGCTGTTTTTCAGCCATGGATAGATTTCTCTTCCATGAAATTTTTGGTCTAATTTTGAACTTAGGCTACCTTTTAGGAACCAGAGTTACCTTCTGCAGTGAATTCCATGTGTTGTGTTCTGCTCTTTGTTTTTTGGCCAGACTGCTGTTAGTTCCATTCAGTGTCTGCTAGTTGAGAACAGTCACACTCAGCTGTGTATACTTCTGAAGACCTTGCATTGCAGCAATGTTTCAGGCTCCCACACGATCTCTGCATGCAGTCCCTTGTGACTGAGGACAAACCTAGTGACTTGGAGCAAGTGATGTTGGAACAGTGTAGTCAGCAGGGTGGAACTGTAGGAAGTAGCCTTTGAATATACTTCTGACTCTTCGGCTCATTTTAAATTGCTTGTTTTAGTGTATGATTAGCATTTCTGATTTTGTTCAATTCTGACCCTGATTTGAATACTTCTTCCTTTTCCTGCTCTCCAAATGGAACACTGACATGAAGTTGTGATGTAAAGCTGGCAGCTTTTCTGAAAATCTCTGGAGTTGAAGGGTTTTACTCAAATTTCGTTGTATCTTCAGCCATAGTACTTGGTTTGGCAAAACTTGGAGTGCAACCTGGCTGTTTTACTTTGTTGGTTGTTAAATACAGGCCCGTTTTGCACCCACTGAGAAGAATGTTGCCTATGCATTGGACCCCTGGCTCCTGACTTGTTCCATAACCACTTGACTGCATTCAAGAGCCTAATCCCTGATCTCCTGAACCTTAGTCTGCACCTTATCCACAGAAACCTCCTACATCCCAAAGAGGAGGGAGGAGATAGGTGGGACAGCACTGAGTTTGTAAACTGCCTGAAAAAACAACCTCTTGGAAGAGTGATAATGAGAGGTTAAAAGAACTTATCAAACCATGAAATGCGTAATTACATGATAAAAGTCAAAATGCATCTGTTGCTCAAATATCAAGTAAACTTCTGTACTACTATTTTACTACTACTACTGTTTCTCTTAGACCCAGTAATTCCTCACAAATGAATTTTTTTTTCTTTTTTTGGCCAACAGTCTTGTGTGCGAGTTCCTGCTAAGCTCTTGAATAGTCACTCAGCTGTAGAACTCCCTCTCTGAAATGACAATTTTTAACAGAACAGGGCACTTGAGAAGATGACCAGAGGTCAAAGCATCACACTGATTTGTTTTCAGAAGTGCAGTGCATCTGGCAGCTGCCATTGACATCAAAGGAAACTTTCTGGTGCTCAGATCTCTTTAATAGGCTGTGTAAATATCAGTCTTCTCCGGACAGCAACTTCTTAATATGTTGTTTCAAATACCTAAAGTCTCTGTTCTGGGAGACTGTTGTTGCTGCAAAGACCTTTTATTTGCTCTCATATTCTATGCAAGTGTCACTAGGTTTATTTTTGCTCGAATATATCAAGACATCTAAACAAAGATATTAATGAGGAGAAAGTCGGAAGTTTTTGTTTATTTTGTACAGGGTCAGTGAATGAATCATGTTTCTGACTGGCCTTCAGTGGGATTCAGTCTCGCATTGAATTTAAGATTGAGGATGTTTACCTCAGAGTTCACTGGAAACTGGAAATTCTGAAATTCAGAATAATTGGTTGTTGGCCAGGCACACACATCGGTACACACAATGTTTTGAGTCGTAGGCTTATGCTTGTTGGGTTCGAGTACGAATTACCAGGATGTTGATATAGGCCGTTACTGTAACCTGATGAGACTTCAGTCTTGCAAGAAGCAGGGGCAGAGGACGCCATATCAGAACAGGAACAAGGAGGGATGGATAGATTTAGAACAACCGGAAAATGTGTTGGAATTGTTGGTAAGCAAACTTTGTTTGGGATTTTTGGTAAGTAGAGTGAAAGGTACCTGTTTGGGGATGGCATGCCTTCTGAGGTTCTCCACAGATGCTGGCTGGACATGTAGGCCTGAGTCAGCAACAGTCAAGGTTCAGACTCCCCTAAAGCTTTTATTTTGCAGAATGCAGGTAAGGAATTTCATGGTTAGAATTTGTCTGTGGCTTGCAATTGCTCTTGTTGAAACAAACAAACAAAAACCTGTAGCTGTTCTCAGGCACCCTATTAATTTCATGGAGGAGAAGTCATAGCTTTGGAGCGTGTCAGAATCAGTCTCTGTTTCTGAAATCTTTTCACATTTTCTGTCTTTTTTTGTTGTTGTTGTTGTTCAGAAGCATCCCATATCCCAAGCTCTTAATCCAAGCAACCTTATGACTTGACTATGTTTTCCTTTCTGTTTTAGTCTCATTCTACAGTGACTATGAAGAAGTTGCCCCAAAATCTCATCTGTCCTTCTGCTGTTGCTCACTTCTGCATTCTCAAGTCCTGAATAAACGATGCTAACAGTCTGACAGGATAAATGGTACATGCTGGAGTAACCATGCCTTACCACATGTGACTTAAGTTTATTGGGGGATGGAGAAGAAACACAATACATGCACTTAGTGACACATTCAGTGTTACTGTCACGTTGCAGAATTGTGTTGTGGAATAAAAGCAGAATTGCAGGAGTGCCATCAGGCCACATGAACATACTTGGAGCTTATGGACGCTCTGTACTCAAGTTTTCTCCACCTCCTCCAGTGATCTCCTTTAATTGGCTCACTAGAAAGTTTTCTGCTTGCTCTCCATTTTGTGAAACTGTTCCCTAATGTCTCTAACTTTTTAAAACATGCTGTGGGATCGTGGGCAGGAATTCAAGAGGAAGGAATGAATGATGGAACCTCTGCTAAATTTTTATTTCCTTCAGTGAGTGCCAGCTTTAATCCCAAATTGCAGCCCTGCTTTCTTCCAGAGATGCACATGCTCTGGTTTTCTGCCAAATTTTGGAGCCCTCTGTACCTGATCAATCCTTTACACATGACTTGAATTTCTATGCTTCCCAAAAGTTGGGGAATTTAATTCAGTTAAGTTTTATTTTAGGTTATTGTCTCCAAACAATGCCAAAGGTTTTCTTTACATTTGTTATCTTTTGAGAGATCATTCATCCTACCCGTTTCCTTTGATCTGAACAGAGCAACAGAGCCTTTTGGACAAATAGCAAAACTTCAAGATGCAAGTTTCAAACTGTCCAAATCAGATGGTCTTTGACAGAGCATTGCATGTCGAGAATGTATTTTTGAAGCCTAACTCAACCTTTGCTGTCTGTGCTGTGATAGTTTTACCAGCTAAGAACCTTCTTCTGACCTGTGTTACTACTTTAAACTGCAGCTTCAAGTATGGAATTTAGGGACGACATCTCTTCATTGGTGGATTTTTATCCTTTTTTTCAGATATTCTTGTATCAAAATTTTGTATAATAAGAGGTATTTATCCTCAGAATTTCACTTGGAACCGGTTTAGTTAAACCATGCTTACACACGCCATAGACATGTAGGTTATGATATAGGCCAAGCTAAGGAAATGCAAGGATTTATTTTGTAAGGTTAAGATGGCTTTAGCTAAACCAGTTAATCTCAGGCCCTTAATTGTTGGATTTGGTTTGGTGTGCAGAACTTAACTTCATCGATCTCTTTTAAATTCTAACCACAACTTAAGTGGCATTGTGCTAGCAGCTTATGAATGTGACAAAGTTATTTATATTCCGTGTGAGACGGAATGCTATTTCTGTGTACAATAGCCACGGCAAGTACTAAAGGCATCCTTTTATTGGACATGAGAGTGAGTCTCATTTGAGTACAAGAGTTCCAGCAGACCGTGGATTTTTGTAACGTTTCACTTCAGAAAGCTGGTACAAAAGTTTCCCTGGGGACTGTACCATGTCCTCACCACACCCTGATGACTTGTGCATGGCACAGTTCAGCGGGGCTCAGCTTCCTGGTGGGTCCAGGCAGGGGAGGGGGTTAGAGGCCAAATCCAGACCGACTTCCCCTGCCCTCCTTTTCCTTTGTTGTTTCTCTCTTGGCTTTATGGGCTACACCGGTTCAGTGCTTAATCATTTGCTAACCCACCCTGGCGGTTAATTTATGTTGTAATTGATATGCTGGTGCTTCAATGAGAGAGTGGGAGGGGTGGGTCATCTGGAAAAAGGCTTGCCCTCCCCTCTGTCACAGTTGGCTGCTGCTGGAGCTTTTCTCCCTGAGGTTCTTAAAATAAACTAAATGATAGTTCCCAGATTTTTTGGCTGTGTGGGACACATGTCACTGTGTTGTGCAGTCAGGGCTGAGTAGTGAAGGGTGGTGGTTAAATTGGTTAGAACCTCCCTCGTAATAAGGTGAAAGGAGAGGGGAGTTGGTCTGTTTTCTCTAGCATGCTGCCTGCCTGTGTTTTCCTGTTCACAGGGGCCCTCAGGAGAGGGGTCAAGTCCTCTCTGTGTCTGCAGTCAAAAAGAAGGATGGCTCTGAAGGAGATGAGCTTAACAACAGGATCTTAGGATGTTCCATCTCTGATGGGCCTGAGGTTGTAATCAGGGTGGGAGAGCACGCACATTTTCAATGTCACAAGGGCGAAGCACGTTGATTATTGTCTGTAGGTGACACGTATGATCTTTGCCTGATGGTGTAGTATTTGTACTTATCTAAGAGCAAAAAGTGTGTTACTTTTGTTAACTTGTTACCTCCATTTTACAAATTGTTAAAAGATTTTTCTGGTCATACAAATTGTGTTACATAAATTGGAAATCCTCCCATTAACTACTGTAGATCAGTAACCTGCAGGTGAACTCTCATTTTGTTAGCTCAGGTCATAGCTTAGATTTGTTTAGTACAGTTTTAGCATGGCAATTAAGCTACAGCATTCACAAACGCTCCTAAGGGTTGCGACTGGATCCCTTCATTGGCTTGGGTATTTGTGAAAGCGGTTTTATAATGTTGTTACTTCTCTTGTCTTTAGTCTATGGGTTTGCTCTCAGAGGTGCAAAAAAGCTTAGAAAAATGACATTACTAATGTGTGTAACTTAATCCATGTACTTTATAGTCTGGAAAAAGCAGCAGCTGCACAGAACATACTAATCGTTCTGAATCTCATCCTGAAATCAAGTCATTGATCATAAAGCACTTGACTGCAGTCTACAGTAGGTACTACACTAAGTCTTTGATGATCCTCCATAGCAGTTCAGCTGGGACACATTGAGGTATTTATATTCCATGCAGGGAACAAGCCTCACAAGAGATAATGTGAGCTCGAGGGGGATGAAACTGCAGTGGTTAACTCAGGCGCAGAGACAAATACTGACCTTTGCTAGCTGAAAAACAGGTTTGATTTTCCTGATGATAGTCACCTTGAATAGATCACTTTGCTCTGAAAAGGTCACTTGTGACACAGCTCCATTTTCTAACGGGATGAATGTTGTTTGAAATCTGAAAAAAAGAATAACCCTTATTTCTAGATCAGCCAGCATTAATATGTCTAGTCTTATACTTATGAAAAGCACTGCTGGCGTGAAAGAAAGAAAGTTCTTATGCTCATGAGTTTTCAAAAATAGTTTAACTTGGAGCTAAATACTGAAATCATCCCAGTCTTGTGCTCAGTTCAATGGAAGGTACTCAGCAGGTGTTAGTATTTGGCCTTTACTGAACAGTAGGAGACAGGTCTGACTGACGCAGGGTGGACTATGTTGTAAAGAGGTTCGTTCACCACTTCATGGGTTTGTAAAGCTTTCCTGTCGGTCACTCGTGGCACTATTCATCCCTGTAAACAGTGGGTGTAGTGAAGCTGTGTAGGTGTTGAAAGATAATGATTCAGCAATAGTGAAAAGGAACTTTGCTGCAGCTGCTGCCCCAGACAGGTATTGATTGACGCTTTCTTCATAATTAAAGAGTAAGCTTCCTTGTGCGTTACGCATTCAATCGCTGCTCTGAGCCAGAGTTCATACATGTGTGTCAGTTCAGATTCAGCAATAGGACTACAAAGCAGTGTGCTCATCATTCCGTGTATGCTCCGATGCTCCAATACAACGCAGCCTCTTGGGACAGATGCTCACCGATGATGAGGACTTAACTTCCTGAGAAGTCAATGTGATTGTGTACGTTGCCTGAGGATTTGGCCTACTAAAAATGAATTTATAGTGAAATCTAATGGCTTTTGATACTAAGACCCTTTAGATAAGAGTTTACAGACCGATCTGGCCAGCAGTCTCAGGAGCTCTTCTCTTACAGACTACAGTCAGCTAAACTGTTCTGGCATTAATCCCAGCACCCAGCAGAACGATCCAAGACCTTTTCAAGAATGATAGCTGCAATGCCAGAGTGATCTGGTGAGAGGAGAGAGATGTTCACAACTCAGATATCTACATCTGCTTTTCAGTTTTCTTGTTAAATTCCCAATGCTAGCTAAAACCAGTGCCTGTAGTTCTTTTGTAGGTGTTGACTTATAGGTTTGATCCTACAGTTACGGTACTAATTCCCTCCCTTTGGGGGAAAGAACATTGTCTAGTTAATGCAGACGAAGTTACCTCTTTCTAACAAATCTTCTCTGTGGGCATAAAATTGCAAGGCTTCTATGCAGTACTGCTTCTGCTTCCCATGGCTACTTTTCCTGGGGTTACACCCACACTCTGCAGTATTAGCTTTGGAAAGTCCAAAAAAGTTACAGAAAATACTGTATCAATGTGAGCCGTGTTAAGGGTTTATCTGTGGAAATAACAAGCTTTGATTGCAGGGATCTCCAGGTGATGAGAGAGAGTTTTACTAAGATGGTCTGAAAATGGTTATGGTTACTGACTCAGTCTCGTTGTTGACCTAACTCTGGTGCCACTGAGCTGTTCCCTTGGACTTGGGTCCCCTGGCTTGATAGCCCAGAATGGTGCAGGCTGTCCTCCAGCTCAACAGGTGAGCAGGCCGGCGTTTAGGAGTTGCTGTTCTCTGGCATTACTGTGCTCGCGCATGATTAACACGTGCTGAGGTTGGCGTGGTTGTGGGGCTTAAGCTCAAATTAAAATGAAATTTCGGTCACGCAAACAAGAGACAGTAGTAGAGCAGAAGACCAAAGGAAATTCAGCTTTTGCATGAGTAAAGCAGCTGAAGAGAGAAAAGAGAACCACGAGGAAAGGTTGTAGGATGAGATCTTTTATTAGACATCAAAGAATCCCCATGGGAACACAGCAACTCGAAATGAATTCACAGAAGGTTGTGTTTGCTGTTGAGGCAGTTGTTTTTTTGTTACTGCATGGCAAGACAGCTTGTTGAAAGGGACAGTTGGTTTCTGCAAAGCCATAGCTGAGAAGACTTTTCAGTTTCCATTTTTGCTTTTTTTGTTTTTTATTCCTATGCTGGTAGAAAAGACATCTAAGGTGTGGGTTTAGTTGCTAATTGTCCCTCAGACTTATGTGGGACCTAAGGTCAATCACTGAATGCGTCTGGTACTTGAGACATTATTTCTCATCAAAGCTAGGGACGAAATAATGCTCTTTGTCTTGCCTTGTTAGAAGTTGGTTTCCTGTTAAATTTCGTAGTGCACCTTAGCCCTCGAGAGTAAACTGTCTGTGTGTGCTATAGTGTAGCAGTTCAATAACACGTCGTTACCTTGAGCAGAGTCAGATAATTAAAACGCTTCCTCTCCAGCTCACAGAATATCAGCCAGTTCTAGGATGCTTTTGAAGCGCTCTGGGCTGTCATTTGCCAGTTGGGAGTAGTTTGTTAGGCAGCATATGTGACACAGCTGGGTACGGAGAGGACACCGAGCGAGTGTATGTTAGCTACAGTGCAGACATTCAGACAGTAAAAGGCAGCGCAGGAAAACAAGGCGCACGGCTGGGATACTGGCAGGTTTGGAGAGAACGGGCAGGAAGCTTACATGCATGAATGTTGCTGTTCATTTATCTGTGGTGTATTGTCTGAGAAGACTCACACCAGTAATCACCTACGAGTAAAAGGCCCATTTGTGCCGAATAGGTGGGCATGATAACAGTGGTGTCTTAAGTGAATTACTTCCAAAGATGAGCTTAACTGTGTTCAGTTGTCTTAACAACCAGAACTGTTTTCTTGTGGAAATGGGGAAATACAGATTGGTTAGAAGGTGGAGCTCTGCAGATGCTGCATGGCTGCAATTGTTTGCTACGTTATACAGCATTACCAGAGGCCAAAGTTCCTCAAACTCCCTCTTCTATTATCATATTGGCATCTGACAGTGCATGAGAGGCCTTGGCACCTGGGTTCAGCGCCACTGGACAGGGAGCTTCGCAAGGTCCAAGAAGAGGCCAAGCAGGCCCTGTTCAGGCCCTGTTGTATTGTCTCAAGGGATGTTTCAAGTGATCCAAAATTGTCAGCAACAATTAAGGATTTCTGCTCTTTCTGTGTGAAGAATGAGCTAGATTTTTAGCTTTCTCTTTTGAATTGCACTGATTACTTGGCAGGGCAGACTGGAGAAAGCAGTCAGGTGATGGCCCTGCCTGGAGAAATGGAAGCAGAACTGGGCTGCAATGCAAGGAGCATCTTAGGTCATTGCCTGCCCAAAAGCAGGAGTGCCTGCACCATGAAGCAAGCTGAAAATAAAGTTGGTGCTTCACAATGATGAAAAACCTCAGTCTGGTTTAATCAGGAAAATAAAAGAGAAAGAGGAAGCTGAAGCTGTGACAGCAGGAGAAAAGGAAGTGGCGAGACCAAAGGGGTTTTTTTGTGCTGGAGTATAATGTGTACTTAACAGCTGCAGGACTCAGTAAGTTTCCTTAAGAAACGTTACTGATCAGCTGGATGTGATTCACCTTTAAGTCCTAAATACTTTAAGTATATACCTAATACTTTAAGTCCTAAATAATACTTATCACAGGGATATTAATTTCTTTTGAATTCCACTCTTGCAAGGGAGATTTTTCCACAAGGGCTACAGAAGACCAAAGGAAAAATTCATGAGCCATTCAATCCAGCACAAGAAAGAGTCAGGCAGCTATAAAATAACAAAAACCTACATGAGGAGTTAGAGCAGTGTACATTTAGGGGACTACTGTGCTCCTGAAAGGGTTTTGAACAAACCAGGGGAAAAAAATGGCTTGGGTTAAGGATGATGGTTTTAACAAGAGCACAGTGCTTTCTGCAGGAAGGTTCCGGGCTGGGCTTGTTGCATGGGAGCGTGGCTGGGGGGGAGAGGTGACACCAGGGGCTGTGTCCCTTCCCAGAGAAGGTGGTGGCTTCACGTGACTGTAGAAAGAATGGCATGCCTGTCAACAGCTGGGTGATTTAGTGCTGTGCTGCTCTCCATCTTGCTTTTCTTGCCTACGCTTCCCCCTTTTCCTCTCTGTTCCCTCGTCCTGGTCTGTGGACAGGTTAACCCTCCTGTAGAGGATGAGGTGGGAGCACTTCTTCATGGCCCATCAGCACAAACACTGGCACAGGCAGCACGGGGAGTGTCTCTTGTCCCCACAGCCCCTTTTGCCTTTGTTTTTCATCTCTCTTGTTCTGTGTTGCCCCAGGCATAAGGAGTTCCTTGCATAGGGCTCATTTCTTTGGGTCTGTTCCCCCATAGGAGACTTGACAGCAGCTCCCCACTGCCCCTGCCAGCCTTGCTCTTCTGTTCCAGCCTCGTTGGTGCTTGGCTTCTTTCCAACCCACCCTGGAGAAGTAAACACAGCTCTCCTCTGAACTGGCATCAGGTTAGCTCCTTGATGTGTTTACCTGTGTCACCATTGGCTCTGAAACCCTGTTCTTCCCTGCCTCACCTTTACACCTGTTACACTGCTGCTGTTTGCTTACAGCCAGCAATGTAAGGCCCCACACCTCACCGCTGTGTTTCCAGAGCACCAGGACTCTGGCTGGGTGTACCTGCGGCAAGGTTGCGTCATGGCAGTGAGGAAACGCTGCCTGGTTCCCAGCTCCCTGGTGGACTGTGTGTTTCCTTGGCAGCCCTGGCAGGAGAGAAGGCCTGCTCCTGCAGCTTAGACCCCTCTCCCCTGTGAAGCATGACAGAAGGCAGTGCTAACCTGGAGAATATGGAGGCATGCTTAGTAACAAGAAGAATGCTAGCTGTGGTTGGGGAAAAGCTGATTTGTGGCATAGGATGGTTTGTGGTCTTATGTTTTGGTAGTAATGCAACGTGTTGCTGCACTAAGAAAAGATCTGAACTAGTAGATGCCTTGATGCTCTAGATTTGTATAAAACTTTTTCAGGCCTTCTGGTATAAAAATAGAGTAATGTAAATAAACTGTAGAATTGGATCCAGGCTTAAACTAGCGTTGTTATTTTACACTTCACATATCTTGAATAGTGGAAGATAAACAGCCTGACATTCAAGAGAGTTTTGCCTTTTAGATGTTTAGGTAATTCAGAGAAGTTGTGAGGCTGTCCCTCAAGAAGCTATTGAAATGAGTGTAGGTCTTGAACCAACAATGTAATCAGTTAAAGCTTTGAGCCCCTGAGTCAGCTGGTTTATGCTTGACGCTGGTTCAATGGTGATTTATGTGGCAGTATAACCATCGCAAGGGAAGGCAGCATCCGTGACCAGAGGACCTTTACAATTCACTGTAAGAAGCGAGTCTGAAGAGATGTGATGGTCTTGACCATAGTTCAGGGTCAGGAATTCCAACCCAGCTGAGTTTTTTTGCTTAGTCAATGATTTTGTTCCTATTTTGCTCACCTCGAAAGTCAGCAGGCAGGCAAGCTTAGCTCTGAAGGAAGATCCTCTTGACTCATGAATATTTCACTGCTGCTGACTTCAAAGCCTAGCCTCAGTTGCTGCTCTGACCAGCCCAGTTATACTCTTAACCATATAAAAACACATTCTGCTTTTGGCAAGCACGTCTTCTTCCTCTAAGAGAACTTTTCATGTTCCTTAAACCATCCTGCACATAGCATTTTATTAGCCGTCATAGCCTATGGACTTCACTTGATTGTTCAGAAAAAAATACTTCAAAATAATGAGTGCACATGAACATCTCTCATATGACTGCTGTGAACACCAGGCAGCAGCATAATAACAGCACCAGGTGAGACCAAAGCTGTGCACATCCTGTCATGTGTTTTCCAACAGTGGCCTGTAGCAATGCTTATGGCAAATAGTGAGAAGCAGGGCGATGACAGTGATGCATCTCGCCCGATGTTCCCTTGCTGTACTCAAGGACTGCATCAGACAGTTTGTGTGTAGGAGTAAGTGACGGATTGCTTTGAGTTTTTTAATGAATGCCTGCTATGAGAGAAACTGGCTAAGGCTGGGGGCGTGTGAAATCAGCACGAGCAAGTTACCCTCGTTTGTAATGTCTGGACTTCTTTTATCTTGGAATGGGTCACGTTTTGTTGCACTGAGGTTTAAGAGCATTCCTTGGAGCACTGAAGGCAGCCTCTCCCAAGGCTGCTTTGTGCAGCGGGGTCACTCGCCTTGGATATTAGCAGCCACCTGCTCTGTCCAGGAGCTGCCTGCGCATGCTGCCTGCCCTGCATTCCTGCCCTCCAGATTCTCCAGGGCTCCCTTTGAAGATCTCCTGTGTGCTTACCTGCCTTTAGATGCCCTTTGCTTTAAGCGCTGCGTTTATTCTGCAAGATAAACATCCCATTGCTAACTGTACTTTCAGCACGGCGCGTTTAGTTTCTGCAGACAAGGCTTTCTAAGGGTCTTCTGCCCTCTAATCTGACAGGACAATTACTGCATTCAGCAGAAGTCTGACTGTAAATTTAAAATTGTAGTATTCCCACCTGCAAAATGCAGTTGGAAGTGTAGCCTGCAAGTAGACATAGATCTGAAGTTAGTGTTCTGTCATCTGCCTTGTAGTGCACTTCGTGGTACTGTGTTTCAGAGTGTTTTTCAAGGAATGTAGTGTAGAAATAGTTCTGTCAGTCAAGAAACGTAGTGAGTATGATTTTCAACTAAAAATGTAGTTAAAATAATTAAACCTGAGTGCTAAAAGTCGGAGTCCGGTGGCAAAAAAAGGATTCAGTCTGCAGTGAACTGAAGTTGGTATGGCTTTCCAGATTGTCTACTGAGAACAAGATCTGCTCAACAGATGGAGGCGGAGAAAAAGGAGAACATTTTTAGCTACATGCCTGCTTAACACATTTAAATCAGAAACAATTAGTTTCATGATAGTGCTTCCTGATTTTTAATCTGTACCAGAGTTGTTTTGTGGCATCTTTGCAGAAGTCGTACGTATTTTCTCTAGATTTCTGATGGGATGGTGAGATTATTCCAGTCCTTCTATGTTGTCATAATGAGTACCTTTTAGTTTTGTGTTTTTTGTGTACTATTGGCAGGATTTTTATGTCTGTTAGTTACAGGATTTTTTTCTTGTTGCAACTTGCTAGAATGCCAGGAAAGCCTTGGACAAAAGATGAAGGTTTTCCTATTTTAAAGAACAGCTTTGAATTTTGTGTTTGCCTGCTCAGTGTGACTCTCATATGCTTGTTAACCAGCTGATAGAGGAAATAATATTTTTCCTGAGTGTAAACAGCTTGCAACAAATAAATAAACAGTCTTAGATGGGTTCTTTATTTAATTGCAATTTACTCAAGGACTTGAAGCAATTTAAAACAAACATGCTGCAATGCATCATCTTATAAAAGACACTTGTTTAATGACAGTCACAGAAAGAGTTTGTCTTTCTCCCAAACCCATGTCCATATTCACCCTAGTTGCAAGGAACAGGACTGTGGAGATGCACCCAAGCCTCTGAGGAAAATAAGTATATGATGCAAGTGACAATCTTCTATTTCTTTGGCGATTGGATGGACAAAGAAACCTTCTTATCTTTCAAGGTGAATTAGACAGTTTTACAGGTTTATTTTAGGAACTCTAATCTTGCTGATAGCTATAAACTAACTTATATCTACTGTTTAGATCCTAAGCTGCATGCTTTGCTGGGCCTGCCAGTAGATAGATTAATTTGCTGGATCAGAGCTCAAAGGGACAAATTTCTGCACCATTAAAAAGCCCAGAACAGGCAGTAATACTTCCAACTCCATTTGGACAAAACCAACTCAATGATCATGTCCCTGTTGACTTGATTTTCAGAGTTGTTATTCTAAAACACCACTTGCTCTTATGATCAACTCTAAAGCACTCCAAAATAGATGGGGAACTTGCCCGACCGGAGGCAGCCCCGCTGCCACACACTGACTATTGTGGCTCCACAGCCTGCTGTGCCCTCGTGTTTGGGGGATGCGTATCACTGCAGAGAGAGCTTTAGAAAAGGGGCACTGCAGCCCGCAGCTGACCCGCAAGGGCAATCCATCTGTTACAAGGGTTGGGCTTTTTAAGCTGTCGTGATTATTCCCTCTGAGTATGTGTTCTGGTAAAGGATTTAAATTTGGTTCTGAAAATCCTAAAATCCTTGGAGAAGCTGAGATGAAAACCAGCTTACACTTTCTATGCATCCCTCCCAAGGCTTGTTTCTGCTGTTCCTCCTGATGTGTTGGTGTTTGCAATCAAAATGTAAAGAACTCTTTGCTGTTCATGGTTGGTGTTTTCTTTACATTTCTGCTAAGTTACTGAAAACAAAAGAACTGTGCATTTGTCTTCTGCAGGGGGCAATATTTTTTGCAGCAGCAGGAATTGCTGCTTATAGTGCACATCATAAAGGCCGGAGCTCATGAGCATTTCAGAGCTGCCGTTGGAGAGCCTTGCTCTTGCTTTTTGACTCGCTGACGTGAGCTTTTTGACCACAGCACGATGTAGGATGCTGTAAGAGTGAACACAGGTGCGTGCATGTGTCTGTGCAAGGGAGAAATCTCAGGCCCCCCTCCAGCCAGGGCTGTTGACACTTCACACGTGTAATAGCAGAGCTGTCTTGGCATAGTTTCTGTGCAGTGAGTGCCTGTGCTTTGCAGTGCTTAAATGGAGCAGTGTTGAAAAACAGATCATCTGGTGCTGATGTATGTGCCCTTGCAAGGGCACAAAATGTGCTGGCAGTCTCTTCTGCAAGAAAATAATTTTCTCCATCTGTGGTTCTGTTTACAGGAGGATTCTAAATATATCTCTCATGTCCTCATGGTGGTGAAGAATAAGTGTATTCCTGCTGTGTTATAAGCTTAGAAGTCAATGGACTCTTGAATCCTGTTTTTCTTAGAATACACTGGGCGCAGTGATACTGCCTGAATGGTTTACTAATGAGATTCATGCTACCAATGAAGGCACATGAGTTGTTATAGATAAAATGTTCCCTGCCGTAGTTGTCCCCTTCTGTTGTAGTACGTACTTGTGGCTGCAGGGCGGGAATGTGGGACATGGATGTTATGAAGCAGATTTATCCTGAAACCGTTGGCTGTTCTCTGGCACGGGTTCAGCAGCATTACAAGAATAGGGCCCTGCGAGAAATCATTTGATGTTTTTCTCTTCCTGTTAGATGTCATTTAAACTCTTTTTTCCTTTTTAAAATAAGTAGGGACAATAAAGGAATTCCTTACGGAATTAGCTTCTCAAATATGTCTTGGTGGAACTGAACTGGAGACTCCCTTTCCCCCCCCCCCCCCCTTTCTTGATCAAATTGCATGAACTTCTCAAAGCAGTTTCTGGGATTTGAGTGAGTGAGCAATTACTCTTGATTGTTATGCTGGAGTTACTTGGCAGGAAATCAGACTTACTTCCCTTTACCTATATTATGTGGCTACAGTGGAGCAATCCATACCTTAGCGTCTGGACTGCCTCTGTGTTTGGAGAAGAGGTGCTTTAAGGTGCAACCTGTCTGATCTATTTTAAAGTTGGCCTTCAAAGAAAGTGAGTCACACCTGAGAAGCGCATGTCTCTCTCCTTGGTCTGCCAGGGGGACTCTCAAAGATCAGCTCAAGCATTTTTATTGTATATACCTGTCTTTAGGTGAGGGGAATTCTACTTTTTTCCCCACTAGCAAGACACAGTCTAAAGAAACTGTGCTTCTGCCTCTTAGATTGATTTTTTTTCTGATTTCAGAAGCTCTTGGTTCTTGAGTTTTTCTTCTGTTTTGAAACCCTGGCTTACAGGGGATGTTGTTCAGCAAGAGCAAAGAAAGAATGGGAGTCATTAAGGAAGTATTTAAGTCCTCTACTTCATTTTTGGCTCAGCCCTCCAAGATAACAGCTGGTTTTGACAGCTACAAAGTTGACAATGGAAGTTCAGATTAAAAAGAAGGACTCTGCTCAGAAATTCATGTTAACTTTTAAAAGCCCAGTCTGTGTTCTTGGCACTTAAGTTTGGTTAAAATTGACAAACAAAGAGTACAATTTGGGAAACTTCTATTCTTCTGGGAAAATTGAGTTGCTAAAGCACGGTTTTCTCCGAGTTGATTGTGTAGGATAAATGCTATGTCGAATGTATTGTGCTCGGATGGAAAATGACTCCCTTGCTTTGCTTTCAACATGGCATTTCTGGGCCAAATAAATGTAAGCTGAAGCTGTAGCTCTTCTCTTGAGACTAGAGACAACTGTGTGATAGAAATGAACATGGTCTGTGTTCAAGTCAGTTCAAAAGGAACTGCAGTCTCATAGAGGTGGTGCTGGCAATTAGTTTTTCAAAGCACACTGATTCACAGACCTGATTCTCTTCTTCCTTTGGCTAGGATGGTTAGTTTTCTCTGGGCAAAATGTGTCTGTCTATACAGTGTTTCACAGCTGCCTCGCTCAGGTGTCAGCAGCTACACAGAGGCCAAGGTGGGAGCAACGAGGTTTTGAAGGTCCTTTCTTCAGTACACAACTTTAGAACTGCACGTTCAGGACACCTTCAGAAAGGGTAAACCTGGAACAAAATGGCCAAGATACTTAGGTGTCCTGCTCTTCTTACTGTCAGAGGTTTTGGGTGTGTTCACCTTGAGCCATCACAAGAGGTTTACAGAGGTTAGAATGCAGTGCGTTCTGGCCACCTTTTGGAAGATACCATACGGTAACTTTGAAAAGCTAAAGAGCCCAAGAATATTAGTCACTTCTTGAAAATCGTCACTTGGGATGTTGTAAATGGGCAGGACAGATGGAGTTCCATACTCTGAGTCCCTTTAATGAAACCAGCTTGTTCTGAGTAGAAAAGGCAGTGTAGGAGGAATATTGCATGTGGTAGTGGCATTTGAGTTGTTTTGTACTTTCAGATGAAAATCATCACGTTCTGTCACTTACCTCTTAAGTCATTTGGAATGGAAGAACAAAGGTCTTAGTACAACAAGACTGTTTTAAACCTTAGGAAATCCACTACGTAGCTAGCAGATAATTCAAAGGTTAGGATGGTGAAAGAGCATGCCAGGAGAAGAAAAACACTGGCTTCTTACTGGAGGAAAAGGAGTAATGTGGATCTGGAAATTCTTTGCCGAGAGAGGGAGAAAAGCATGCTGCTGGTATTGCAGCAGATGTTTTGGACTTAAATTTATCTTGGTAGGTAACAAATCACAGGACACCCAGCTGAAAAAGCAGCAGTGACTTGGGTGGAATTATATGAAATGAGCTTTCAGGAGAGGATGCTGCAGAGAAGCCTTGCAAAGAAAGATTCTGTGATAAATAATGAAATGGACTCCTAGCAGAGGAGGCAGATGCTGTTTGCTTTGTTTGCCTGCAAGAGGGTCTAAGAATATAGTTAGTTGTGTGATTGTGTATGTGCTATTATGCTGCATGACACTGCATTGTCATGTTGCACAGACACAGGATTTTGCAGGAATTTTGGATGAAGACGATTTTTTCAATTGCAGAACAAATGTTTCAGGAATTGGAAAAAATGTAGCTGAATGGATGTGTATTTTGTTTTCAAATGCTGTTTTTTTTTTTTATTGACCTTTCTTCACATTGAAATAGGTGAACTGCTGTATAGCTGGTTTTCACTTAACCTTGTGCTTAGAAAGGGACGGATGTGGTCATTTGTTACTATTTACTTACATATTACTGCATTGTACTGAATGTTTTGAACCAAAATATAATTAAATCTGCAGAAGATGCTGAGCTGGCTGTTGTGGGATAGCCAGAAGCAATTTATGTCCTTGCTGATTTTTCTTTTAGGTTTTGAATAGTAGCAACTTGACTCTTTTTTTTACAGTGTTATGTAAACTGAATATGTTGCTTTGCCTGTAGTACTTTCTGCCTGTGGTGCAACTTATTTATAGGATAATTTCTAAACCTATTTATCCAAGCACTGCCTAGTCCTTGCACTAGTTCTGCAGAGCAGTGAAGATGTCACTGGTCCAAATAACCATGCCTGGGATAAGGTGAATATTCCTATCTTGCCAGTTTCTGGTCTGGACTCTAAGCTGCATATCCGCCATCTGTTGTGGTTTCCCAGATATATCATGTTGCAGAGGTAAACATGAGTTGCCCGTCTTTTGATGCTTGTACATCATGCACCATGTCAAAGTGTACCTGTTGATTTTAATAGGACCATTTATGCAAGCACAGGAGAGTAACTTGTTAGCAGAGAAGAAAGTTTGTTGTATGTCAGAGCAAGAACACAGAGACCATTTCTGCGTAAACTTACAGAACCAAAGTTCCCATGGTTGACGCAGGTTTTTTTATCTATCTACATCAAGTTCTGGGCATGGATGGCTTGTCCAGCTCTATCTAAATGGAAGTAGTGGAAGGATCCAGAACTGACTCTTTGCATCCTGAGCTTCTTGATTTCTAGATAGTTATCTAGCATTTCTAGATAATTATCTAGAAACTAGTTAGCTTTTACACCTCTCCCCCAAAAGCATAGGTGTCCTGCATCCTTCTTGTCTGCCACTGAGCTGTTTCATGGCCCTACCACCCAGACAGCTGTCAGAAACTTTCCGGATGTGTTTTATAAGTATTTCAAATCAGCCCTAGCAGTTTAAAGTAATAGAGTCAGAATGAAAGTGTAAGGGGCCCACACGTGTTTAAACTACATAAATTTATGAAAGGTGAGACTACTGTGCAAGCAGCGTTGATAATAAAATTAGTGATAAAACTTTTTTTTTTGTCAGCTTCTTTTACCTGGGGCTGAAACATCCTCACATCCTCTCAGCACTGAAGAGCAAGGTGGGGCTCAGCAGAGCACTGACTTGTGTGCTTGCTTTCAAGATGCACAAGAAATAGTCTCACCTACTCTTTCCATGGTGTGTGCTGTTGTTTCCAGAGAGCTAATTTTAAAGCAGAGCACATACACTGCACTTGGTTGTGCAGTGAATCCAGACTGAAAAGCTGTCCTCCTGTGTCAGGCTTTTCTTTTCTTTCCCTTTGTCTGCAGTGTCTCAGCATAGCCCGTCAACTCTTGCCTCCTTCAGTGAGCAGTGAGGACTTGTGGTTGGCTGGGGCTGTGTCGGTATCTGCTGCCCACAGATGAATGCTACGAAATAAGGGTATTTAGTACAAAGAGTCAATTTCAGAACCTGCCTGCTTGTCAGGGGCTGTTCAGTGTGGTTTGCTTTTCATTAGCAAGAAAATTGCAACTCTGCTTCTACATTAAATGATTAATGCTTCTGATTACTCTGATTTGAGACAAGTGAACTTGTATTACTCATACAGTCCTGGTGATGTGTCTTGGCCTCTTTGTGTTCTCACCTATTAGCTGATAATAGGAAAGATAATTAAGGTAGATAAGTGCATGACTGAAGATTTTACTTGGAAGAAAGCCATTTTGTACAAAGGGCCAGCTGTACCCGATAGCCTCCTGCTGCCTGGTGCGCAGGGGCTGGTCCCATTGCTCTGCAGTGGGATTGGGAGTGTTGGCTGCCACTACAGACAAGTCCCCACAGAAGAGGAACTGGGGTCTTGAAGGTCCCGGCAGTTTGGGTTTTCTTTTTTGACATAGGCAGGTTTGGAGGAAGCAGAGGTGAGACTCTGCTTTCTAAATGCACTGCAAATACTGCCAGCTCATCCTCCTGTGACTACATCAGGAGGAACTCCAGTGCAGTCAGTGGGCCTGGTGAAACTGATGGGAGAAAGAGGAAGGACAGAGCTGCTCAAGGCCAAGCGTTTGCATGGCTTTGGAGAAATCCGCATCGTAGCTGTCTCTGAAAACCCAGACCTGGCTTTTCATCCTTTATGAAGGTTAGCCTTCCTCCTAGACCATGGAAGCTGATGTGGTCCCTGGTGTGCCCAGAGCCTGCACCGCCCATTGCAGCAGAAAGCAGGTATGGCCCACCTCCACAAGCTGGTTGCAGACCAACGGCAGTGCTGCCACCAGGTGTGGCAGCCCTTGCCATCAGCTGTGCTGGCACTGTGCCCGCATGTGCTGTTGGTGAATTCATAGTTAAATGTTTCTGTATTCCGGATAGGGTAGTTAGCACATGCCACGTGTTTAGCCGAGAGAAACCATGAACGTACTTGCAATGTGTTGTGTTTCATGAGATGGTGCCTTACAATTACTTTAGGTTGAAAAAACTATTTACTGGCAGTTGTTACTACTTTTGGATGAAGCTAAAGAAGCTTTTTTGGGAACATTTCATTCTACTGAATGGGTTCTTCATCTCTACACAATGCTGTTTTATTGTATAAAGGGGCAAACTAACTGAACACCAGTGTGTGTATTCAGTGTAGCTCTCTGCTGTTTTAACTTAGTGAATTGCATCTATTTACATAACAGATGATTTTGGCCCAGCTTGTGCAGCAGCTTTACATGCTTCTCATGAATAAAATGAAGCAAGCTGTAAACAGCTGACCCGGTGAAGTGCCTGTATCATCCTGTTGAATAACGCAACGTGACGGTGCAGCGGGATCTGTGCTTCTGTTAATGAGAGCTGCAAGCTTTGCTTTCCCTCCTCATTCTCTCTCCCTGGTTGTTGGCAGAAAAGCCCTCTCACCCTGACGATGAAGAAAGCTCTTGAAATGTGATTTGAAAAAGCCAGTAAGAAACCACTGCAGATAAAGTGGGTGGCATGTACTGGGCAAAGACAACCAGGCATGTAACTGGTAATCACACTGGAGTACAAAAGAAAGGTGTTCAACAGCAGCTGCTTCCTCTCCTTCACAATCTCACTTGAATTCCCTTCCTAACAGGAGCGTGCGTCCTGTCAGAAAGGGATGGCTGGAAAAGATTTTGGTCATCTGTATTTCGAGAAAATAAAT
Organism: Anser anser; assembly: GCF_964211835.1. Classification (NCBI taxonomy): domain Eukaryota; kingdom Metazoa; phylum Chordata; class Aves; order Anseriformes; family Anatidae; genus Anser; species Anser anser. Next base: position 47,335,526 of record NC_139724.1, on the reverse strand, counting down.
GGCCAAGTTGAAATCCCATTTTTTCCTGGGGCGGGGGCTGGAGAGTTGGTAACGGTGAGCTGGTGTAATGCCAGTTTTAGAGGCCACGGTCCTGTTCGCCACATGCAGGCTGTGCTGGGCTGCAAGGTGAGGTGACAGCTGCAGAGCAGAGGAGGCGATTGGAAAGATGCTGCGACAGCATCTTGTGCTCAGGCGGAGCGAGTGGGAGTCTGGCTTCTGTTCTATCGGGGGGTGTAATAGAAGGGAAAACATTCGTTCTCCATCCTATGGGATCTTTTCTAAAGCCTGTGACACGTTATCCAAAGATAAAATGCTTGTTAACCCAGCTAGCTGTTCCCATCAGATAGAACTGAGAAATGTGTTAATGCCCCTCAGCAGACAAACAGCCATCTTTCTAGCCAGCAGGATGTCTGCGTGTGAAGCTGTAAGCAGGTTCACTTTCCCTGTAACTTCTCTGGGCTTTTATTTTTTTTCTGATTTCCCTTTTCCTGCTGCTGTTCCTTTAGCATCTTGAGAATGGCTTTAGGAACAGTGATAGGAATGTTTTCATTTTCAATTGGTATTTAGGTTTATTCTCTTAAAATTTGAGTAAAAAAACTGTGGTTTCATTGGTTGTGTGCTATCAGGCTGTACTGATTTTACAACATAGCATACCCTAAGGATCCTTCTGGGCTGTGGACAGCTTTTATAGAGGTGATGGTTTTATGGGGAGGTTGTGCTGTCCGGGTGTGGGAAGAGAGCGACTTAGGACTTTGAAGTGAATCCTCACTCAAGCTTCAGGCCCACCGTTGGGAGGAAGGGAGATTTGAAATGCTATGCTGTGGTTCAGCTCTAGTTCTTCAACCAAAAAGTCTGGCTGAAATATTTTTCCTGTAGAGATCAGTAACACAATTCTCATTGACACCAGCAGGGCTGCTTTCACCTTACTTTAAGAACAACCTGAAAAATTGTGAAGAGTAGAAGGCAATTTATTCCCTGCTGTGCAGTGTAGCGTAACTGTCTGCACCACCCTACCCATGGTAAGAGTGGATTGCTTGCCACAAAAGCATGTTGCTGGGAGGCAAGTTACTCAGCCTGATGGCTCTGCAGCCTGAAAAATGGAATGAGCTCTGGGTTTCTCTAAGTGGAGTTAGCGTAAAGAAGCTTGCACGATAACAGATTCGTCACAGCTTATTGTGAGAGAAGGACAAGGAAAAAGAGGGAACTGTTTATGGAATACAAATTGGAAGCTTGAGCTGCACATGACATGGATGCTGAATGGTGGTTATAAAGAGGAGTCTAAATGGAAATGAACAAGGAAGATGGATTTCTTTCAGTTTGACAGGCTGTATTTTATCCATCAGGTCTGTAACGATGCTGTTGCTCTTACATGTAGGAAAGCTGACCTGAAAAGGCAGGGACACGTAGCAACCTGCTCTCTGCAGGCTAGACGTTTTCAAAAAGCAAAAGATACTTGAGCTGCTGACCCCTTGCAAATGTGTGTTGTTGTTGTGTTGTTGTTAGTTGTTTTTTTTTTTTTTAATCAAGCAAGCAAAGAGATGGCTACAAAGCATTATTCACAATAGAATAGCTTATGAGAAGTTAACTGTGGCAGAAAACGAATGAATGCAACTGGCTAGCTTGTATGTGACTATCAGAGAAAATAACACAGCTTTTGATTTGAAAAGCATGAGAGATCAGTCTTTGTGAGTATTTAATAGCGTGGATGCTCCTGAAAGGAGGTGGCTGTAATCCCTCTGTAATATGGGAGGGCATTCTCATTGGATAATGATAACATGGACAGCGGTTGCTGTACATGCCCGTGGCAGCAGGGTTGGAATTAGACGATCTTTAAGGTCCCTTCCAACCCAAACTATTCTAGGATTCACTCCTACCTACCTAAGCGAGGAAGACACTGTAATGCTGCTGCAGCAGGAGAAGAAGCATTGGGAATTGCTCCCTGCTGTGGATGCCACAGGACCAAGTGGGGAGAGGGAAGCAGTTCTTCTGTCTCTGCCGTTCAGCCTGGAACAGCCTCACCCTGAGAGATGGATGGAGTGAATATCCCTGCAGCATCAAAGCTTCCGTGTCGTTTGACCTTGAGTGTCAAGTGTAACGCAAAAGAAATGTGACTGGGGGGACCCAGGAGCAGTAGTCAGCTGTCACTGAGGGGGATCTGCGGGCAGGCTGGAGAGCTGCAGCCCGGAAGATCTGAGCTGAAGGGGGCTGTGGGAGGTTCTCCCGGGCTAGAAGCGAAGCTGCAAGCTTTGAGCAAGCATGCTTGCAGAAAGGAAGGTGGTCAGATGGAAACTCATGTAAGCTTCATGTGATTGCTGGGATGAACTGGTGAATAGGAAGGCCATTCAGCAGGGGAAAAAGAGGGAGCTATTGAGGGCTATTTCTCCCTTCTCTCCGTTATAAAGACTTGGAGAGGGGGCTGTTGTGCACAATTTTGATGTGGGAGCACTGGTTCTCGGGGCCTGCGCTGTGGTAAGCGCTTTCCAGGGACAGAGGAGAAAATGGTTTGCCTTCCACAAAGTAGTATTTTTGATAGACAAAATGAGATAAAGGGTGGGAAAATTGCCTATTCCTAATTTGTTGATCAGGAGCTATCCTAGGGGGAATAAATTTTGCTGAGAACTGACTGCAGGTTCTCTGATTTCCCACATGATTTGGAGAATGCAGCACTTTTCTCCTTCTTAGGATCCTACTGTATCCATCACAGGCCAAATAAAAATAGGCTAAAATATCTGAAGCTCCTTCAGAGAAGTCTGTTCGATTTACCCCACTAGCAGCAAGCTCTGTTGCTGTGGGATGGGGGAAGAATGTGAGGGGACACCATGTGAGATTAGCTGCCTCAAAAACACCTGGACGTTTGTACTAAATTTGCCTGATGCATCTCAAATGGGACTGTTAGCATTATTTCAGTTTTTGCATGTTTTGCACATATATAGATCCCATTTGACTCTGGTTCTGATGAGTTTGTCTTAAATCGAACACAAATGCTTGCACTCTCTCAAAGCAAAGCATATCCCCAACAATGCTGCTTGTCTTAATGGTATTTTATATATGACGTGGGTGGTACCCAGCAGAAATGGAGCTGCTTGAGCAATGCACACCCGAGGTCCCAAGCAGCTGCCTGTAAGATGCCATTTGTCAGTCGCCTTGAAAGGGCAAAAGCATCAGGAGTGCCTATAGATGGGATTTGGCCATTACTTCAAGGAGCTGGCACGGCTGGCAGATCTTGCACTCTGCCAGGTCCAGCGGCAGCTGGCAAAGTGCCTTCAGCACTACTGGTGGTTGATAATGAGCAACCCCTGTCCTTCGGAGTGCTGGCAGATAACAAAAAACACCTGTAAGGTAGGAACAAAAGAAAGGTTAGGTTTGGGGGGGGTTTGTTTTATCTGGGGGGTATGCAGCTACTCAAGTGATTAAGCTATGCTGCCTTTCCGGCGTGGAGCACGATTCCACAAAACAGTCTCAGAAAAGAAGTGGCGCTCTTAAATTGCTGTGATTGAAAGTCCTCTGGCACAAGGTTGCAATGTGCAGCATGTCCATCAGGGCAGAAGGAAGTTTCTGGGGTTTTCCTTCTTTTTCTATTTGTAGCCTTTCTGGAGACAGGATACTACTCTCATTTCCTCCGTGGAAATCCCCCTCCCACAATTTTTACAGCTTCATTTTGTGGCTTTAAGGGAATTTCCAAAGAATCTAGTTTAGCTTCTGTTGAAGTCAGTGGCAAAGCTGCAGCCTGCACAGTGAGAAGAGACAGCCTCTAGCTTTCAAATTCCCATCTGAAAATACAATTTTCTAAATCACTTTCTTAGTGTTGTGAAATGACTTATTTGTTATGCAAAATGGGATCTTAGCACTGCAATGGATCTGCTGGCAAATGGGAGGGTGCTCTGTAGATGTGGCCTCCTGAAAACTGTGAGGGATTCTCATGGGTACCAGTGCCTCTAGCAACTGACAACAAGTGCCAGCCCCACAGCCTTGGGATGGTGCCAAGAGTTCTCCTGTGACTCTCCTGAGAGCAGGGCCGTGCACCACCAGGCTACCACACAATTGTGGCCAGACCGCCACCCACCGCTGTTTTTCCCTCTGTTTGCAGCCTTCACCTCAGGAGTGGTGCCTCGCTGGCTGGGAGGGGGCCACCTCCTTTCCGAGCCACCCTGCACAGCCTGGCTTCTCCTAGAGCTTGTCCCTGGCTCAGCGGCATCTGGTGGCACTCACCCAGGGCCAGATCCACTCGGGGAGAAGTCAGCAGGGGAATGGTTTAGCCCTTTGTAGCCACACGCCTGTTAGAGTGCTTTTATTGACCTGGCTAGGAGCTTCCTGGTAAGGAGAGCTGATTTACAGTAAGCAAACAGCAAACTGACCAGGAATAAAGCTCTGGAGAATTGAGCTTCCTGAATTCTCTGCTAGTTCAGAAGTGATGGTATGTAATGACACAGGGTGAGCTGGAAGTCTCCTGAGTGTTTTAACAATTATTAAATGTCAGGATGGGCTTTTAAATCCTCAGACTTTGGTAGCACCATTTAAATTGACTTTTAGCATATGTCATTCTGTCTGAAAGGCCTCTGTAAATTTTGACTTGGAGATGTGAATTGTAATGGATCTATAAATAATTCCCGAAGGAATAAAAGGAGCAGGGGTCTTTTTCACAAACTGTTTTTGTAATACCCTCTGCTGAGTGGAAGAAGCTGGGTGATAGCGAGTTATTCTGAAGCTGGAAGTACTGGCATAGCTGGTGCAGGGTTGGTGTTTTTCCCCGCTATCAAACTGTTCCAGCCTCTTGTCAGTAAACTTCAGCATACTGACTGTATCGGCTGGTTTTATTATTAGCCAGGGGTTACTGCTGGGCACTGGGTACTTGCAGAGCCAAGGAAATTAACTGCAGAAGGAGACCTTGGGCAGAACTTGCAATGGCCGTGCATTGGAAACCCATGAAACAGGTGTGCGTTTTCATTCCACCCCGTTGTAACAGGATTTCAGACGGCTTGTTGCCATGACAGAGGATGCATGTTTCATCCTCAGAGCTGGGGTGGGTGCCGACAGAGGAGGCGATGAGGTTTTGGGTGCCACTTTCTTCTGCCATGTAAAGAGGTCCTGGGGACCTCTGGGTCTCAGCCTGGATCTGCATAGGAACTTGTGGGCATCCCAAGGCTGCTTGGCACCTGGTTTTTAAGGCAATCTGTGCTATAGATAGTGGCATCACACGGTTTTGAGGAAACATTTGAAATGCTGCAAGCGGGCAGCAACAGTCCAACTTGAACTGGAATTGCAGCCAAGGAGTTGTTCGGCTCCAGAGGTGCTCTCCGTACAGCAGACTGCATACTGTCAAAAACTCCTTTGGATTTGAAGCATGCCCTGAAGACTGTGTCACTTGTGTGGTGGTTTTACTCGGGTGGGCGACCAAGCTCCACCACAACCGCTCTCTCACTCCCCCCTCCTCAAAGAGAAATGAAGAGAAAATACAATGAAAAGGGCTCAAGGGTTGAGATAAGGACAAGGAGATTGCACAGTAATTATCATGACAGGCAAAACAGACTCAGCATAGGGAGATAGTCAGATTTATTGCCTATTACTAAAAAGCTAGACAAGTGAGAAACAAAGGAAAGAAACCAAAAGCACCTTCCTCCCATCTGCCCCCTTCCACCCCCTCCCTCCGAGCGGCGCAGGGGAATGGGGGTTATGGCCAGTCTATAGCGCTTCTTCTCCGCCGCTCCTTCTCAGTCACTGTCGTCCCCTGTGCTGTGGGGTCCCTCCCACGGGATGCAGTCCTTGCTGAACTGATCCAGCATGGGCTGGCCACAGGCAGCAGCTCTTCAAGAACTGCTCCAGATATGGGTCCATACCACAGGGTCCATCCCCCAGGAGCAAACTGCTCCAACCTGGGTCCCCCACGGGCAGCAGCTCCTGCCAGGTCACCTGCTCCTGCGTGGGCTCCTCTCCACGGGCTACAGGTCCAGACTGGAATCTGCTCCGGCAGGGGTCTCCATCGGTGCAGGTCCACCTGCTCCACCATGGTCTCCTCCACAGGCTGCAGTGTGGAACCCTTCTCCACTGTGGTACTCCATGGGCTGCAGGGGGACAGCCTGCTTCACCATGGTCCTCACGTCAGGCCACAGGCGACTTCTGCTCCAGCGCCTGGAGCATCTCTCCCCCTCCTTCTTCACTGATCTTGGTGCCTGCAAGTTTGTTCCTCACTCCTCTCACTCTCCCAGCTGCTGTGTGGCGCAGCATTTTTTTTCCCTGCCTTAAATATGCTCTCATAGAGGTGCAAACGACATCACTTATTGGCTCGGCTCTGGTCAGCAGTGGGGCCCTTACCTAACATGGGGCAGCTTCTAGGTTCTTCTCACAGAAGCCACCCCTATGGCCCCCTGCTACCAAAACCTTGCCACGTAACCCCCCTACAACTTGCCAGAGATTTCTCCTGCTTTTTACTGGCCTCTGTGGAAGCTTTTCTCTTCAGCCCGTCTCCAGCAATACCAGCTGCCCAGCAGGACTGTGCGCTTGGCATGGTGCCACGTCCTGTCGCTCTCTGGCTGCTGGGAAGTGCAGCCCTGGAGGAGCTTTCAGCCAGCCGAGCTCACAGCCACGTGTCTCAAGGCCTTCAAGTGATGTGATTGTTACCAATGACTTTGCAATAAGTCTTAATTCAAACTAGATTAAATACGAACAAAGGTGTTCAATTATTTAAAGCATAGAAAAGACAAAGCCCACTGAGGGGAAAAAAGAAAACTGAAACTAAAAGCAAGTTTATTTGCTTATATCAGGATGTTACCTAAAAAGTGTCGTGTATTTGGTGGGCATGCTGTAGATGCTTTTTTGGACCCACAGTCCTAGAAGCTGATGGCCTAGCTTTGGTCTTCAGATTTCTCTGAGAGGATTATTTCCTGGTGTTAGCCTATTTCTTGTAGTCCTTCTGCCTTTTAGGAATTTTCCAGAGGTTCTGTCCGCTTTGTCCTTTTTCCTCAGATTTTATTTACCTCTGGCAGCTGATGACTGTGACAGCTCCTGAGAAATCCAGATATTTCAATGAAAATTCGTGTCATTGCCTGTATGTATTAAGAACTTCCTGAGTCATGCAGGTGTTAAACTCACATCTTTCACCACACACACCTACTCTTAGGAACATACAAACAGCAGGTCTTATCTCTTGACCCGATCTTCACATCTGAGGCAACATTTATATAAGCTATAAAACCAGATACAAACATCCAGAAGAAAGAATTCATGTAGCTCATTTCTGAGACTTGAATGCAGTCAAATGTGATGGTGATGAAACTTGAAGCTGATAGATGGCCTGCCCCCCACATCGCCCCATGTGCATAGTTGGTCTTGGGAGGGCTATTATTTTTTTTTTCAAGTCCAGAGGTCTGTCATTGTCTCCTCTAAATGTGGCACCTTGCCAAATCATGGGTATAGGATACGTAGGATTGTTGGTAACAGAGGTATCCATGCTGTTTGGCTTGTGTTACAGATTATATGCAAGCGCTGGAAAACAGATAAATGTTTTCTGTCACATATGATCACAAATATTGATTAAAATAAAATGGTTTGTTGAGTTCCAGCATTCAATTTTTAACTAAAATTTACCAAAATCAAGCCCTTGAGTGCAGAACAAATGCCTCTAGTGTTTTTTTTCATATTTAAGGAAAAAAAAGCAAATAACCCCCAAACCAATGCTTTCTTCACCGTGGTCTCAGCAAAGATATTGTATGAGGTAGATCCTGGTCTTCACATAAACCCTTGGAAAAAAGGCATGGGAAACAGAGGAGAAAAGTTATTTCCACTCAACATATAAAAGGAAGTAGTAGTACTGTACAAAATACCACATTTTCATTTCTCAGAGACTTCATGTATGTTTTATTTCTGTTTTTGCATCACGTGAACTCCGAGTAGCTGGGCTTTGTTTTGACTTTGAACAAAACCAAATCTTTCAAAACAAAGCTCAGATTAGACTGCTCTTTTTCATCCATTTTGTGGTCTGATCATATGAAGTTAACGTATTTCCCATGGTTTCCAGCCAAAAGCAATAATCTAAGTTTCATGTGAAACTCAGTAAGCATTCATGTGGAGTTGGGCTCAAATTTTGAGGTGATTTCATGCAATCTGCAATGACTTCTAGGATTACAACTGAATCACAGCAAGTAGTAGAAAATACCTGTTTTGGTTAAGTTCCTTGTCTACCTCCTGGGTTTTTAACTTGACAACTTAATGTTTCTGTGCTTGGAAATAGTAAAATATAATTATGGTACCACCTACTAGCATCCTTTGAGCAAAGAGAAGCAAAAGGGAAATCAAAACCTTGTTCCACAAGAACACGTAACTGCTGGATTTTTTTCTTCCCTTTGTTCTCTGACTACAGGGGAAAGTTTCTGCAACCTAAAATGTACTGTAGTTCTCTATTTTAAATATCTGGTTGTTCTAAATATTGCTCTTCAGCCCTGAGTGTTGGATGATACCACTGGGATGAAGTGAATGAGACAACTTTTTTCTGTGAGTGCTGGTCTTCTGAATGAAGCTTGGTGATCTTTACTGAGGTGCAGACAAAATGAACTGTCAACCCAGGAGTGATTGTGTTGGGCTCAGTCCTGCCGAGTGTTGGACTTTCTGGATTCCATCTGTCCAGACTCTTCACAAATGCCCAAAATACTCAAAAGGCTTCATTACAGACACACATTGTGCTCTTAAGTTAGGAGGATATCCTTGGCTGGATTGAAGCCTGAACAACTTGAATAAAACTTTGACTCATTTTATTTACGTGCACTAGGGAAAAGCAACAGGAGAACTGCCAATCAAGTTGAATCAGGATGGGGGAAAAAAAAATGAAATTTTTAGAGTTACTTGGATGCTTAATGTTGCACCTTGAAGCCAGGGGTATTCCGTTCCCCTCCTGTGTCTTAGCACAGGATGAAATGCCACAAAGAGGCCAATGAGCAGTGAGTGAGTGAGCAGCTATATTACTGAACGCAGTATTTCTTCTCCCTGAGCAGTAACGAAGGTGGAGCTGATCTAACCACTTTTCTCCACTATAGTCCTTCCCCACCTCATCCTGGTGCTTTGGCTCTGGTGCTCATCTGATCCCTTTGTGAGGATGTGTGTGCCTGTAGAGACTTCCTGACAGTGTTGTTTCCCCAAAACAGACGACATGGAAAGCTTTTCAAATCACGCTTTCTTTCCAGCGGGAATGGACTTAGCAGTTCCTCGCGCCACAGCTCATGCTTTTGAGGGGAAAATCCTGATGCTGCTGGAGTGATGTGCCCTGTATGCAGTAGGAATTTAATGAAGTACTGTGCTGAGACAGGTAGACTCTGAAAAGGAAATCTGTGCTTTTAGTTAACTGCATTCACTCCTTTCCCTGCGGGTGCAGGCAATGCTGCTAAAAATCATCTTCACTTGGTGGAACCAAGCCTAGAAAAAGGCTTCTGTCCTGCTGGCTGGGCAGGGCTGCCACCACCACAGAGCCTCAGTATAAGGCTGTACTGGCACCGAGATGTGGAACAGCAGGTGTAGCAGGATGCTGGCCAGACCCTACCGAGATGTAAGTGGCACTTTGCACCTCGTTGGATATCAAAGGGGACGTGCTCAGAACAGATAGTTCCCACATCCATCCCTGATGTCTCTGTAAGTAACAACGTGCTGTCCTGGTTGCCTGAAATTAACGCAGAGGTATGTTTGTACATGTGCTACTGCCACAAGGGACGTGGTTCTGCATCTCTTGGTGGCTTTTTCTGGCTTTGTTTGTCTTCAGATGTGCCAGGACAACTGTTGGTGGGACAAAAGGGTGAAATACTTTGGGAGGCAGACATAAAATCTTTCCCTTTACTTCTTACCAGTACCCAAGCTTGACTCCTGCTGTGGCCTCCCACGTTGTACCAGCTGCAGTGGTACAGCCACAGGCCAGGGGTGAGCTGGGCACGAGCTGTGGGGGGAGAAGCTCCTTAAGCTGGCACCTGCCCAGGAGAAGTGGCTCCGGTCTCCTTTCATGAGTTTTGAGGCAGGTTATTTTTCCCTTCACTTCCTGCATGTGCACAAATGGAAGGTTGCTTTGTATATTATGGCATTTCTGCGCTGGGAGACTACCACTGACCTCAGGTGAATTAGTGCAGGTTTGCTCTGGTGTGAGTGAGTGGTCAAACAGCCATGGGAAATGGGACACCAAGTGTCAAGAAGATTTAATCATCAGGAGGTGAAACATCTCCCACTAACGATGCAGACTAATCACCCAGTGCCGCTTTGTGTGCATCAGTGTCAAATGCTCTAATGGGTCTAGTCAGAAAGTATTTCAGTGATTACAAGCTGCTTGTGATTAAAATTAGTACAATTACATGAAAGAAATCGGATTTGTTTAGTTGCCCACAGACACCTTTTGTGGGAATTAGAACTAAATTTCCTGTATTAAAGGATAAAACAACCCTAGGAGAGTTCATTTGGAAGGTTATGTCAGCATCAGCCCTAGTGAGCCCTGTATTTTCTCTGACAGTCTGTTTGCATCTCTCGTATGTTGTTAAAGAAAACATTTCCCTTTGAAATGCAGACAGACTTCAAAACATGAAAATAATATACCTGCCAAGAAGAAAGATCATTTTTATTGGTGAAATTAATGGAACCAAGTTACAGAGCAGAGATGTGCATTTTCCCACTGTAGTACTAGGAATGTGTTTATGAGTTGTTTTTTCTGGACAAAAGCAGAACTTAATACTTTCCTCCAACACCCACACACACTTACTGAAAATTGGCAAGTTAATAGCGTCTGGATTGATTCAGAGCAAGGACACAGAGTTTGAGGGGGTGGTGGTGGTGGTGTATTTCTGCTTAAATTTTTATTTTTTTATATTTATTTTATATTCCTGTCCAAATTCTAGTGGTGGCATTTTAGGCTAGCCCAATCACATGGCAGCAGTGGATTTACCTCTGAGCCTTGCCCACTTGATACCAGGCAAGAAGAGTCTTATAAGAGCCTTGTCTGGACGTTTTGTTTTTATCAGCTGTTTTCTGAAACAGCTCTGCAGAGCTTGCTTCTCCCCTTGTCCCTGTACCTGTGGAAGGTTCTTGTTCGTACAGCTAGCAAGCTGTGACCTGGCAGGGTGAGCAAAGCAGCCTATAGATTTTCATTCAGGCCAGTCTGAAGGCAGTGTGTCTCTGCGGCATGACGGAGACGATGAGGGAGAAGAACAGACCCTGGTGCTCGGGGATTCTGCTCAGTGCAAAAGATACACAGCTAGCTCCTGGTCTCACTTCTTTGCCTCGGTGTTTAGGCGATACAGGCTCTGTTGACCTCAGTTTGGATTTTCTGCTTTCTAATGTTTTTTGTTGAAATCCTAGCTCCTGGAATCATAAATTTAAATGAGAATCTCAGTGTATGCAGAACCAAAGTTGTTTTGTTTTGTGTTTCTGAAGCAGCAAGGGTATTAAAAATCTCCAGGCTATTAGCTGCGAAGCTTCAAAAGCACAGAGGTGACTAGATTAATAAGGAAAAGAAAGGTGTTTTTTCTCTCAGGCTCTGGCTTCTGCATCCTGGGAGTCTTCCCTATTCTTTTTAACTGACTAAAGGTAGAATTGTTGTTTGATTTCTGGCTTTGTTGTAGTGAGGAACATTTTATATGGTTTTAGCTTTCTTTCTACGAGCTGGTATTGCTGTTGCACAGACAGCTTGCCATACGTTTCAGCCTGCGATGCTTTGTTTTTTACAGAATCTGCTTTTGCTTTCAATTCCTGTTTTTCCAAAGTCCTTGGTGATTTTTTCAGAAGGCATTCATACTTACTTTGTAGAAATAATTAGGAAATCAGCTGGGAGACTTCTCAAAACATCTGGACAAATGCAGGATTACTATTTCTCTGATGGGAAACTGGGGGCCAAGCATGTGTGTGTGGCCGGGGGAAAGTGGCGGGGGATCGCTTGGGAAGTTGTTTGCAGGGCAAGGGTGCATGCAGTCATGTTTTGATTTATGAATAATCTTGCTGTACACTATGCAATTTGGTAATTCTTATGCATGTTATAGTAACCGGGGCCTTTCCATTGATTTCCACAAAGTTATGCAAATTTGTACTAGCTGAAGGTTTGGCTCAACAGCTGGAGAACAAAATTCAACTTCACTTAGCTAGGAGATCAGCTGCTAAAAGTTGCTGTTGTACTTTGATCTTGTGAATTAGCTATTTGATTTTAACTTCACTGAGTTCTCAAAAAAAAAAAAAAGATTTTATTCATTTTATATATGATCTAAAGTTTACTTCTCAAATGCTGAAGGAACGTCTCTTGGGACAGACGGCATGCTTCTGAAGATCATTCCAGCCCTGTTGTCTATGAAATTTGTGCTACCGTGTTTGGTGGAGAATCCTGTCATCTCAAGATCTTTTAGGAATTTTTTTAATTGGAGTTTTCGCAGAGTAGCAAATGTCTTTGGTGTCATTACATTTGTGCGTTTCTGCCTTGCGGAATAGGTGAAAAGGGATAACACATCAAACCCTCAAGCTCTGCTCTGAGAGCAAAAGGTAAAGCAGCCTGGAGGTTGTTCTTTTTCAAGTCAATGACCCTGTAACAAGTGAATATTTTCAATGTTTTCAATATTCTCAGTATTCACAGCCTAAGGGCATGGCTGGATAAGGTGGCAGTTCTATATTCAGTGAATTGTTACCAGAGAGCTGGTTTGAGATCGTTATCCACCACGAGAACCCCACTATAGAGCCGGGATCCACGTCCATAGCTTCAGTGTAATCGCTTCTGCCTTGCACAGTAACATCTTGAAGTTACAAGGGGCTGCCAAAGGGTGTTATGTGGGTAGCATGTGGTCTTGCGTCTGTTTTTCAACCTGCTGAGCTGGGGAAATGCCTCTAGATTGCTCCCCTACCATGGGAGGGACATGCAGAGGTTCAAGATTATGAGCATCCTACTGTGAAGGTGTGACCTAATCAGAGGGATGGAATTTTTAATGCCTCCTGATAAACTCAGTAAGACGAGGAAGGGTTCTCTTCCCCTGGGGAGACATGCAATTACTCCATTCCCATGGCAACTTCCCTTCAGTGGAATGAGCAGGGCTCTGCAGGATCTAGCAAGTGCTGCAGCATTAGTTTAATAGCCTTTTAATACCGCTTGGCCTAACATCATCAAAATCATAATTTTACTGTCTTATAAAATAAAAAGTAGTGCTGTTTGCATACTTTAAAAGCTGCTGTAGTGAAAAACACCAAGTGAATCAGCAAGTAAGTTGACAGTTGTAGCAATACGTAAGAAACACTTGAGTTTTTGTCTTTTGTCAGTGAGACAGAATTGCATGCAGTGTAAGGGATGCTAGCCTGACAGCCATTTCAGAAACTTCTTGCTGCTGAGCTAAATTAAGGCAGTGCATAAGCCACATGGGAGTCTTCATTTTTCAACTATTTTAGACCCAAAATGGCCCTTCTTCTTGACATCTCTCCTGCAAGAATGAAATTTCTACTGTGTTGTGAACATGAATGGTGCTAAACATTGCCAGCCTTGAAAAAACGTCACCGCTTTCAGAGTTTCTTGGAGTGCTTCATATTTCTACGGGTAGAGCTGTTGTTACTGTTGTAACAACGATTTCCCTTCAAACAGTACAGTTCATAACATTTTCAGTATATAACACAGAAGCGTAACTTCCTCTACCTTGTAGCTAACTGAACATTTTAGGGGAAGGGAACTGAACAGGCTTGCATTTCAGCTCTCTCCCATGACTTGGCAGCATCTTTTACTTTAAGTCAAAAGACTGGTGAGAAAGGTGCTAAGTTGATCTAAAACTAAAGCAAGCTCCTATTTACTCTGTATCTTCAAATGCACGCTGACTTTTAAAAAAGCTTGTATTTATTGCTGTAATAGTAATAATTAGAGAGTGTGTGATGGTGGTATTGTGTCAAAATACACCATGTTCTGCATAATAGGTCACCTAACCCTAAACACCCCCTATCCAGGTGGTGGGGGGAGAAGATGTTTTGTCCTTCAGCCACTGAAATAATTTCCTATGAGATGTTTAGTCTTTCTGGGACCACAAAGAAGGAAGCAAACATTTGTAAAGCTCTGCTCTCAGCATGCTGTGTGTTTTAGCAGCTGCCCTTCTACTTGAAAGTGCAGGCAGCAGAGCTGTGAAATTATCAGTGATGCAAAAACAAGATACATTTTAGTTTGAAACTTTAAGTACAGTTCACAAGTAAAAGGCACGGCTTTCAAAGTTTCAGCCTTAAGAGTTTCATTTCTTCCTGAAATTCCTGAAAGTCTTCCTCTTGCCTCTCTGTTATCATCATCAGTAAGAGGACTCTGCATGCCCAGTCTCTGTCATAGCAGGTCTTACCTGCCCTAGCCAAGTTCTTCATGATGATATAAATACACCCTTGAAACCAAAGTATTTTTGTCAAGTTTTGTTTGCAGAGGAAAGTGGATGTGAAATAAGCATTTACAATTTGTTAGCAAGCCTACACTGCTGTATAATCTCTACATCACAGGAGTCTTTCTCAGAAAATGTCATTGCAAGAAATGCATTTCATTGATCTGTCTGCCCTCAGCCTCTGTACTGCCTTTTGTATCATTTAGCTAGAAAGATAAAATTAAAAGGATTTTTCCCAATAGGTACTTGTATTCTGATAATGATTTTCCTTTGCTCTCCCAGTTTCCCCAAAATACCATCTTTCAAAACAAAGTATTGCTTGGGAGAAGCTGCAATTTCTTCTGTTTAAACTGTGTTTTGGGAATTTGAGAAGGAAAACAGGCTCAGTGGTTGCCTTTGTGATGAGATTTTTTTTCCTCCTGGTTTCTGCCAACACTATCCTTCAATAATCCTATTAGTAGCCTGCATTTTGTCTGGGATAGTTCTTACCAGCTCTGTAAAGGCCTGATCAATAATCTAATACTGCCAATGGAAGAAATTCCCTACGAGTCAAGTAAATGTCAGCTTCCCTGCCAGGGTTAGACATGCACCGCCTGCCGGGTATGGAGATGCTGGGTGCTGCTGTCGGTTCGCGGCACGGGATGCTGCATGCCGCTTGGCTTGGGCTGCAGCTCACCTCTGCCACACTCCTCAGCCAACTTCCCAAACAGGGGGCAGGAGCTTGCACCAGGAGACAGTCTCTGCTTCCCCCACAGGTGTTCTGCAGCTAAGTTGTGATCTCAAGCAGCTTTCAGGTTGGCGGTGGCTTGTGTCCCACCTAACAGAGCCGGTGATGTTTCAGGGCTGTGCTCAGAAAAATGGGAAGCCACCCAGTGTACAAAATCTTTGTTCCCTCTGGCAAGCCTATACTGGAAATCTTCAATACATGGGCATTACTGTCATTCTGCAGCCTTCTGTGTAGCTTTGCTTCCCTTTTAAAACAAACAAAAAAAAAGGCCTCATTGTCCCTGAGGAACTGTTTTATTTGCCAGATGCCTTACAGCAAAGCATGTATTATTTCTTTGTATGAAACGTCTGTTTTTCAGGCTCTGTAGATATATTCAGAGCATACCTATGCAAATGGCTTTCCTTCAGCAGCTTGATCCCGAGCTCTCTGAAGCAAGTGTAAATAAGGGGGGGTCTCTCAGATTCAGGCTCTGTGTAGCAAGACCTGTTTTTCTGCAAGCATTGCATACAGCTAGGCTTGACTGTTGGTTCTGAGTTGTGGTCTCCAAAATGTGCCAAACATGGAGGCTCATGTAAATCTTTTTATCTTTTGTTCACAAGCGTTGTTGTGGAATAACAAGTGGAAAACTTCAGGCTCTTACTTGGTGGTACAGATCCCCCGCACATACTTGGGTTTGTATGGTGCAAGGACATTGCTCTGAGCAATCTGAAGATTGCTTGATAGCGTTTCTTTATTTGTTGCTATACATTTTTAGATCGTATCAAATTCAAAACCTATTTGAAGTTTCTGGTAAGCATTTGGCTTTTCTTTGAAGTGCAAAAGGAAAAGTTCATATCATGGCCTCATTCCATAAAAGCTAGCAACAGTCGTCGTGTGGCTCAGGGGCAAATGCACGTGGAAACACAGACACCTTTGGGATAACCTCCCTCATTTCAGCCGGTGCAGAAGTACCTGCCGACTTCTGTGTTTGGAGAAGATGATTTAAAAAAAAAAAAAAAGTTATTAAAGAAAATTAGAGTGGATATTCCGGCAGTTGTGAAGAATTCTAAGTAAGGTAGTGCTCTGAAATGAGAAAGCTTTCGTATTAAACCAGCTGGGTGACTTCTGTTTGTGTGTGTCAGAATTGTGAACAACTGACAAACCATTTCCAGTGGTTTGGTTCTAAAAATGTGCGAGTCTGAGATTTCTCCACTATCAGCATTAGGCATGTGGTTGCAAAGGAAAGTGACTTAAAATACAAACAACGTAAATCAAAATCGGAAGTCAAGGAGAACATCTGCTTTTTGCTTTTTTCGTGTGACAGTCTTTTTTATGGACTTCCTCAAACCATTGTCTTGAGTCTCTCAGCTATCCCTAGACCACTTTAATGGTAGATCAACTCCATGTTTCAGCAAAAAGAACAACAAAGGAAAAAATTAGTTTTCAATCCACACTTTTCTGAATTGGTTATATCTTTGTTAGTTTTCAGTGGCAGAACTGAAAGCAGAGTTTCGCATGAGTTCATTTTTTTTTGTCTCCTCGTCTGTTTACAGTGAAAGTAGTAAGAGTAACCTTTATCTCTCCCCGTCCTGTGTGCCTTCGTGTTATTGTGACATATGGTTCAGCTACATGGGGCAAAGGTTGGAAGAAATAATGGGTAGTATGAAATTACTTGAAAATCTGACACTTCCAAGGCAGTGTACATGAATGATCTTGTGGAACTGAATTATTTGCAGGTGTAGGATTTGTTCTTATCGTAGTGCATGCAATCTGAGTGTGGTCTCTGGCTTGGCTCTGCTGTGAAGAGGAAGAAAAAAAAATCCAGAGTGTACAAGCAGGCCTTCTGATAGAAAAGGTTTGCAGGCTGGTTGCTGCCATCCATCAGGATCCCTCTGTAGTGGGAATACAGCTGCTGTGCAGCTCTGTGTTGTGCAGAATGAGGGCCCTGCCTCCAGGGTTAACTCCTGGGAAGTTCACGTGTGTAGATTTATGAGCTAATGCTCTGTTGAAAAAAAAAAAAAAAAAAGATTTTAAGGACAAATAGATAGTTCTGAGCAGCATGTTTACATTTGTTTGCAAATAGCCTCTCCTTGCAAACTTCTGGAGCATACCGTTAATTTATACCGTGCTTTTTTTCTTGCCTCTGAGACGTGCCTTTTGTGAAACCTGAAAACCTCATTTCACTGGCAAGTTTCATCACAGCTTTGGAGTGATGTTGTACTCAAGTGTGCTGATGAGCCGGGTCGGTGAGCACCTCCTAACACCTTTATGCTGTATTTGAATCTATATGGTTAGGACAGCATGCATTGCGTTTAGGACTTCCAGGGGCAGATGGTTAGCTTTACTGCAGTTATGCTTTCATTGACTGTTTGCGTGAGGATGGGCCAGGGGTGAAGATCCCATGTTAGAAGCTTCACTGGTCCCCTGTTGCTTACCAAAATTTTTAACAGCTGCTCCAGACACTCCAGCTAAATGTAGGCAGATGAGACTTCATGACTTATCCTAACATGTGAACGCAGGCCCACGGTGGCTCTGGTTGCCAGCAGCTCTTTTCTTAGGAAGTTCTTATTGCTTATAGTTTATTTGTCTTTAAGTACAATGTTTGAGTCCCAGATTGTAATTGGTGATAGGAGCTATAGAGATAAAGGTCTTTGAGTACTGTCTTCCATGTGGTTGCTCAATGGAGTATGCTGCAGATGACATAAAATGAAGAGTGGTTTCCTGGTGAGGAGACCCCTCCAGGACTTCTGCACCTGAAACTCCTGGGGTGAGCTCCAACAAACTTGCAGCTCCCTGGAGTGACCTAGCTCTGCTCCAGAAGGAAAATATCAACAGCAAAGGACTGTATAGATAGAAAAAGCTCTGTGATGGTGCTGGTAATGCAATGAATTCAAAATGCAAGTGATGGGGGGAGAATAAATAAATAAATATCCCTGCAGTAAGGATGCAGAATGTGATTTTTGGAGTTATGTAACTTAGTTTGGATTTTAGACCACTCACTTCTGAGCTAACTTGATTTTCTGATGAACTTTGCATTATTTGCAGTCTGTTCAGTGGTCTGTGCTTGGAGGTAAGATAAACGTGGAAATCTGGAAAAAGAAGTACCTGCCTTTGGAGTAATACATAGATGAAAAAGACTGGCTGCCTTGGAGATCTGCTGGGAGGAAATCCTGGGAACTACCAAGTGTAGCAGGAATGAGAACTAAAGAATGCACTTTCCAGGCTGAGTATTTTCAGTTTGATCACTGGATTTACCTGCCTGTAAGCCAGGTGGATCTAAGAAGAATCTGTAAAGAGAATATTCTGAATCTATACAGAGAGTCTGTAGCTATGAGATACGTTCTTCAGGCTGCCATTCTGCTGTTTGAATCCGTCCCTTGGAAGCTGAGGATCCAAATGCAGTTGCCTCCAGCCCACAGATGAGTGCCAAGATTTCTGAAGCCTCCTCAGGCAGTTGTCTGCTTTTGCTAAATGAACATTTGCAGTCAGACTCTGGAGTTTGTAACAGGAGGAGTAAAGAGCCTACAAGTTTAGATGTGTACATTAGTCCTAAACAGCATTGGAGAGTTTTGAATGTATACACGGCAGTTAACTCACGAATTTACCCTTTAAATTTTTGGAAATCTTATGCACGCTCAGAGGGCTTGTGATGGTAACGGCCGCACAAAACAAAGGGAACTTGTGTGTTGGCACAGACGCATTACCCTGTAATGTCCAGCTAGACTCAGCTGCAAGAGTGAAGCCAGCGTCTGCAAACCCTGCTGACTTCTTTGCAGGCCATGTTACTGGCAGACGTGATAGAAAGAAGCAGCTGGTCCTGGCTGGAGAGCTTGCTAAAGCACACAGTGAGATGCCATGCAGGTTGCCCAGTGAGCCCATGGGCCTGCCATGTCAGCAGCCTGTGCTCTGCGATTCCCTGCCCCCTACCAGGGTGAGCCGACTGAGAGAATGCACACAGGGGCACTGCAAAGGCAGGAGTAAGACTTTATAGTGTAATTTATAAGCCTGTGCAGGACAATCTGTATCTGACCCGTATTTTAGTAGATGGAGCTTTAAAGTCTCAGAGGGAAATGAGGTTGTTGGGCAGGGATGATCTTTGTCAGGGAGAATTTGGAAAGCTGTTTCTGTGCTATCTAGCAATTTTTTCTGCCTTTCTATGGAGCAAATGCATTTCGTAAATGGTGTTATTTCTTCAGTTCCTCTTTCTACCATGAATAGCACTGGCAGTTACTTGTGGTGAAGGCAGCTGGCGTGGGACTTTGCGGGGTAATTTGGAGACAATTGGTGATTGAAGGCTGGATAAAAATTGAGCTGCCCTTACTTCAGGGGAAAGCATAATTCCACCTTGGGGCTGCAAGGCTGGGAGGTGATGAGATGGAACAAAACAGAAGCCCTCAGAGCCTGCAGCTCGGGGCATTATTTCTGCAAAAGCAGGTCGGTCTCCCGTGTGTTGTTCCATTTCCTGTGTGTCCAGATCAGCCCTTGGGCTCTGTGGAAGGAACTGGCATTAGCTCAAGAATGGTACTGATGCCTGGGGTTGGACGGGACGTCTGCAGTCCTGTAAAGCATTAAGGACTGCTCTTAGAGCCATTAAGCCCCACCACAGCTCACATCCTGGGAGCGAAATTTGCAGCGTGGCAGGGTGTGCACTGTTCTGTCTGGGTCTGGGTTGCAGTAATCAAACTTTCCCTTTGTGCCCAGAACACAGAGTGGAGGGAATTATTAAACCCAAGGAAGTCAGTGATGAGGAGGGAGGCGAGCTTTCAAAGGAAGTGTGCGGTGGGGTGGTAAAACTCGAGCAAAGCAAGTATGTGATATCCAAAAAGGATCAGGATGCTGATTGGATCCACATGTCACAACAAAGTGCAAGGGGAAGACATAACTAACACAAATATGGGCAGACCGAGCTATGGCGCTGGGAGACCCAGCATGTCTTTGACACACAGCCTCATGTCGGAAATGGGAATTTAGCTCCATCTCCCTGGGGGAGCTCTCACGAGCTGCTCTGAAGCCTTCATAGGATCCTTTAGGCAGAAGCCTTTTCCAGTGTGTTCTGCAGAGTGCAGGCCATTGTAGTTTGGGAAGGATAACGAACTGGCACAGACTGTACCTCTCTCGCATTTAGTCAGGATTCAACTGCTTACTGTTGTTGCTTTTCCTTGCTTTTAATCTGTCTTTACTCCTGCTGGGCTATACGTTGTCTCAGGAAGCAGCTAGAGAGGGTGATCCCATCAGAAGCAGAGAAATCATCTTTTCTACTCAGCAGTAAAACTTTAGCCTGGCATTAAGAGTTCCATTCTTGCACATCAGCGTTAAAGCCCCTGCACCTTTTTTTTCATAGTTGTCTATGCTGAAAAAAAAAGTTAGCTCCATTTTAAGACACTTAAAAGTACTACATAAGAAAAGATTGCAGATTCTGAGGTTGCTTCTATTAGTATTGAAAAAACCCTAGCCTAATTTGTTAATTTGTTGCACGACTTATGCACTCAAGTATCTGTGCAACTTGAAATTTCATTGTCCTTACTATTATCACCAAAAACAATTAATATGAATGAAAATGTTTCTAAGTACAATCAGTTAAAGCAAGCTTTGAAAAATACCAGCAAACAAATAATTTTTTGAGAATACTCACTTCTGGAGAAGCTGTCATATTTCAACGAAAAAAATCTAGAGGAAGTCCGCCAGATATAGTTCCGTAAGTTTGCTGGAGAATAACAAGACTTCTCTTGCTTCTGAAATAGTAGCTGAGCCACCATTCATGTCCTAAAAGAAAGAAACATTATGACAACAGTAAAATAATGATTAGTAGTATGCTGGATTTCCCATCCGTATAGCTATTCTAGACTTCACAAATGGTAAAATGTCAATTACAAGGATGTCTTCTTTTCCTGAATTATTTTCTAAACCCCAGCGTGGTAAATTCTTTAAATTAGTGCATTACTTCAGTTGAAAGCACTGTAAGAGATGGGAAATTTCCACACTTAATGCTAAGTATCTCAGTAATAAAAGTAATAGCCATCGTTATTGCAATGCCACAAACAAGGGGGGGAGAAAGCGATCTCATAATTATAGCAAGCCTTTTCTGAAAGTGTCTGTCAGGGTGAATTCTAATGCTGGCATAAACAGGAGTAAATTATTGTCCATGGGTTAGAAATCTCTACAAGTAAAAAGGCACATGAGAACTAAGAGAGAAAAAGCGCTTTGGGAGGGCCAAGCAAAACCCTTCTGGTCTTCCTGACCTGCTCTGCTCCAGCAACAGCTTCCAAGCAGAAGCTGGTTCTCAGCTAGGAACCCCCTGCTGATCCAAGCAAATGTTCTGACCTGCCAACTACTGAATTTAAAATGAAGAGCCCTTCTGTTGTGTTGCCTCATTTTTTCTTTCTGCATCTTTTTTGCTTTCCAAGAAAATAATGAAATGCCAGGAAAGTGATTTTCAAGAATTTACCGTCAGCTATTCCACAGACGTTCTTTAATAACACGTGGTGATGAAGGAAGAAGGGTCAGGGAAGGATATTGAGAGAATCACATTATCCAGGGCAGTATAGTAAACTCGCATACTGGATGCAAGCCAGAGCTAGAAATAGACACAAAGCATGAAGGAGAAAGAAAACTACCAGGAATCTTGTCTGCCTTCTGTTAGGTAGTAAGTTAGTCATCTTCAGGTGTTCTTATAGCAACTCAGGCCTTGGCTTCAGCTAGGCTATCGTGTTCAGCGCTTTGACCCTGTTCGTTTGTTGCTGGAAGAGAGGATAACCTGGTGGTTAGCAAGTTGGCCTCAGAGCTGGAACACCAGAATTTAAAAATGACTAAATGAATCACTGGTGTTTTTCTGGTAAAGACATCTGGTTCTGAGAGCTCCACCTATGAGGGTGTCTTAGCTGAGCAAGGATCTCTTGAGTGGAGTGTGCTTCTTGGGAAGCAAGCAGGCACCCTCAGTGACTGCCGCTACCAGCACCATCTACCCCGAGAGGGACATGGGTGCCAAGGGCTTCTTTTCCCTCTGGATTAGTTTCTGACTGCAGTCAGAATCTCCAGAGAAACAACCTCCCAAGACTGTTTGGAGAGGTGGACTGGTTAACATGCTGGATCTGGGACCAGTTGAATTAAACTTTATCATCTATTTCCCATTTTTTTGAGTAGTGCACTGTAGGAAGCAACAGCCCTCTGCTTCACACTGGTATTTTCGTTTCCCATTTGAAGTGGATCTTTTTGATGCTTCAGAGGGGCCATATAAAAAGATATGTTTGTAAGGCTTCGACAAGAAAGGAAGCAGCTGTGTATCACTATATGAAATGACTTTTATATTCTCCAGTATAGATTATGCTTACTGTGGAGTAAAATCGTTGAACAAATTCAGGCAGACGCTAGTAGCAGTGCTCCTTTGAGGATTTTGTTGCTTCTGATGAATGAAGCACAACCCCTAAAGCTTTCTGGGTTGCTTCTGCTGAGTCTGATCATGTTTAAAGCCCCTTACTGCCTGATCCTAAGGTGAGTAGAGCAGACTGGAATGATGCTCCTGAGCCATAGGTGACAGAAAAGCCACCTCTGTAGTAGTTGGTGATGGGAGCGTTGCCTTGTTCACCGCAGTTAAATCAAGCACAGCTCTTTTGATGAAACATGGAGTAAGGTTTCTCTGCTTTCCATAGAAGAACACACAAGAAGTCTCATGGTAACTAAGACCAGCTGCTGGAGTCATGAATTTTTATGAAGGGCTTTCTGGCAGACACATTAAATAATGCCTTTAGTCCACGTATTGGCTCTCTGAAGTAATTTTTCTATCACCGGCTCTGCAGATGGGTGATTTGTTGCAGCACACGCTGCAATTTAAAGTTATTGGTCCCTACGACAAAAGGCTCTTATACTTGTCAATGTTGTCGCATTTGCAGTTTCGCTTCCGCTCAGGATGATGCTGGTAAATAGAAGAATTATTGAAGGGAGAGGAAGAGAGAGAGATTCTTTCACCCCCTGAGGACTCAGTTTATATTTACCACTTTTAGCACCAGTTGAATTTATTTACATTTTGGTACTGGTTCTGGCTTCCAGGCTATCGGAATTGTTCACACACGGCTTGTCTCAAACGAGCATCACCAGAGTACACCCTTCAAGGACTGATATTTCACAAGTTGGGCCTGAAACAATCTAATATTTATTTCCCAAATGGGCCCCCGTGGTTCCATTGAGCAGTATTTCACCTGCACACCTTCAAGGCTTGTGAAGGAAAAGCTTCCAGGTTCTGTAGCACAGAGGTTGCATGTTGGTAAAGGAAAGCAGAATCTATTCTGTGAAATACAGTGGAGGTCTGTTGGGAAAAACTATTTGAAAGAAATCCCTATTGCTTGAACCCAGTGGGTTCATCTTATTACAGATGTGTTATGGTAAGACTTTCAGATGAGTCTGGCAAATTCTTCTCCATGATATCTCTTGAAATATAAATTCCAGTTTTCACCTCAAACTTGATTGTGTTCTAGAACACCAGAACCCAGGGAGAAGGTCCTTCTCCGGTCAAGTTCAGTAACTAAAACTAGCGGGGTGATCACCTACTGCTGATTTAGCCACCACCTCTCCTTGCTACCGTGTTTATTTCAAGAGGCTGGGTCCTGTTGGTACTCAGCAGCTCAGCCTGATGCTCTGAAGTCTGGTGGTTGCCGTTGTAAACGATGCTCATAAACATTCTGCTAACTGTTGGGAGCTGGCTTGGGGGAAGTGTTATTTATTTCTGGTTCTATTTTTTGAAAGCACACCATGCTCTAGGTGTGCATGATGACACCCTTCCTTTTTGGAGATGGGGCTTGTCCGGCAGCTATGTAGAATGCTGCTGGTTTTGCAGTGACAGAATGAGGAAAAGACCATTGCTGCTTGCCCTGTAGTTCATTATAGCCACCAGTGCCCATTTCAATGTTATCTCCAAGGTTTCACAAAGCTTCGTTTCCTTTGCCTGTGTTTCCTGGCAGTCGCATACCTTTCAGTTTTGTATTTCTGCAGCTCTGATTTATATCTGTTGAGAAGGGGATGGAGAAGGCCCATGACGGTTCTAAAACTGAGTCCATCAATCTGTCATTTACTCTAGAAAGACACTGTGTTGTCACCTACCTGCCTTTGTTTTTGAAGCCATACAGTGCAGGCTTGGGGTTTTTACATGTGAAAGACTTTTAACAGACCGAAATGCACGTGGATTTCATACTGTTCCTTGCTGGCATTCCCCCTGTTTGATTACAGCACAGCTGTACAGAGCTTAAACTGTAATGAAATGGATTAGTGAAAACTGCATGTAATGACCTCTGACTTCCTCTTACAAACTGCAGTCCCCCTTAATTAGCTGCTACAGACTCAAGTTCTGTTGTTGCTTTTGTGACTGGAGTTTATTTTATCCAAGTCCATCCTTGCTTATTCAAATGCCTTCCCTCCTTCTTCCAAAGCATAATATTTGAGGGAATTTCTTAAGAGGTGGGAACTTTCTTAGGGCTTTGGGCTGCCTTACAATGCATTTAAGGCTAACATCTGATCTGTGTGAGCAAGTGACACAACACAAGGCCTGTATGTCCCTGCCTGTCTATACGCAGGCTGAGGAAGAAAATTGAAGGAGATGTGGAAGCCAGTGTTGGCTGTCAGCAAAAGCAAAAACCCTTTTGGCTTTGATCATGCTCTTTTGTTTGCCAAGAGAGGCAGAAACTTCTGCATGACTATACAGAATGCCACCTGCTCATTTGGCATTGTGAGTTGTCTGAGCTTACTATTAAACTAATACTGTCCTCAAAGGGTAGTTATTAATTTTGCAGTAGAATGTGCTCTTTTGCATTGATTATTCTCAGCAATCTTTATCTATTTCTTAATCTGAATTTAGCCAAGTTCTCCCCTATACTGGATAAAGAAAGGTGCAGGCCTGGCTCTGAGTACAATAATGCGTGCTCAGTCCCCAGAAGTAAATAAATTTGTGCTGATATATCCCAGTTTGATTATTTGGCAAATGGGTAAAAATTGAGGTGTTACTGAATTTCTCTAGCTGGAAGCAAATGGAAGTTATTTTGTTCGAGTATTGTATTTACTTAGAAATATGAAATGTATACGCATATTTTAAAGTATTTTCTGTCTCGTATCTGCTCCGTTACAGCAGTATGGCTGTGCTAGGTTGATGACAACAGTAAAGCAGTAAATTTTAAACCTCTTTGTGAACATGAGGGGGACATTACTCGTCAGTGTAAATCTCCTTCCTTTCAGCCCTGACCTACATACCTACATTCATGTGCTCGGTCTGAAGTGTGTAAATGTTTAAGGAGTCTCTCCAGGGTCAGCTCCTATTAAAGTCAAGCATGTGCATTAAGAGTTTGCAGAATTTGAATCTTGGTTTCTGGCAGAGTGCCTGTAGTTTTTATTATACTATAGGAGGCTGGGGGGGGGGGGGGGGGGAGGAAGCAAGCTGCCATTGAATGCTAGTGAACTGACACAGCAGATGAGTTGCAGCCTATCATGAGTGTAAAAATATGCCTGCTAAACCATATTTAGACAAGCCTTCAAGCATGTACCACTTCTTCTATTGCAAGAGTAGCTGGTTTGAAGCCATTTCTCTTGGATGAAGTAATATTTAAAGAGCTTTCAAATGAATATTACTTAATAAAATGAAACACTGAAGAGTCAAATGGTGTCAGTATAAGCTACTAACACTACATTGTTTTATTTGAGACTTTGTTGTGTTCATTTTTTACCCATTAAAAGTGTTGACTCAATGACAACTACTTGCAGATGCAGAGAATAATAGCAGAAAAGACCACAGAAGTATCAGTTTCTAGCCTTTCTATCCCACAGTTTTTCAGGAAGGCAAAATCTCCGCAGATTTGTGCAAGGAGAGATGCTTATCTAAATACACAGCCGGCACAACCAGGGCTCATACCTGTAGCTGAAGAAGTTTTTGTTTGCTTTTGTGTTTCACCTTATGTCCTGTCTGGTGGCCAGTGCGTCCTGCAGTCTGCGAGCTCAGGTTCCAAGCTTTCTGGGACACACACACTGTGCTAAAAAATAAATAAAAATAATCATAATTAAAAAAAAAAAAAGATGAAGGGTTGAATGCTGAGAGCCAGCTATTTATTGTGCTTTGGGTGTAGTAGCTAGTCTGTTGCATGTGTTGGGGGAAGGGGAGGTAGCTCTAGGACAGTTTAATTCTGCAGGGTTTTGTCATCCTCCTTGCGGCTGGAAGCTGGAGGGGGACAGCTGGGCACACAGCAGGCAGCCTTTCAATTAAGTGGAGGTGGTGGTAAGCTTGTCAGTGACACTTCCTTGTCTCTTGACCAGGCAATTTAACAGAACCGACAACTGGTAGGAAAAAAGTACAGATTCTGAAAAACATCTGATAACCTTTTTGGGCGTGGGGGGTGGGTGGGTGGGAAGGATTTGAAAGTGTTCAAATATCCTGCTTAAATATTCCCAGCTGTAAACATGCTTTTTAATTATTATTATTTTATTTTTTTATTCAAGCCAACCTTTGTTTTGCCATGTTGGCTAATTTACATAAGGTTTTAAATAATAAAATTTTGAATTCAAAATTTAAGCTTTTAAAAACTATGTAACTTTTCAATCTGAAATGGTTGGAATTGTTTTTTCATGAACATTCTTTTTTTGGGTGTGATTTCAAATTTGTATCGTGGTTTGGGAGGGAATTTTCAGCATCTTGAAAATATTTGCATAATAGGAATGCTATTCCCCAGGCAGCTGCTGACTACTGTCGTGACAGTTTTGAAGATGTGGATGTGTTGCTCCCCAGAACTTGAAAGAGGTCACCCACCAAAGTCTTTTCACATAGGATGTCAAACTGCTTTCATCTGTAATAAATCTTCCTTTCTGTCTCACCGATCTGCAGTTGGAGCAACACCTTAAAAGTACTAACGGCATTATTTTCTTAGTCTTCAGGACATTGCTTCATTTTGCCTGTCCTGCTGAACTGTAAGCCTATTTTTCAGTACATAGTGGTGGAAAACATACACTTCACAAAATAGCAAGCACAGAGAAATGCATGTGCATATTTTATTCGTACTTGAAAACAAAAGTTGTGGTTTGGGAAGCCTTTGAATCCTTTGTGCACTGGTTGTGGGTAGAGATGACTGAACTCTATCCAAAGACTTGTAGAGGGCACCGTCATGTTTTATTAAACATCTGGGAGGCATACCAGGCTTCCTGCAAGTCATCTGGTACAGAAGGGTCTCACTAACTAGTGCTTTGAGGTTTGTCTGAGAGCCATCACTGCCACAGGCTAGAAGGATGAATTTCCTCCAGGAGGTGGCTGACGTGGTTAGGATGGTTGGAAGCGATGGAGGAGGACGTCTCTTGAGCTGGGATATTCTCCACTGCGCCAGAGTCCCCGACTGGCTGCGTAATACGTGCGCACACACAAGAGAAATAAACCATGTGCTAGTATAAGCTCCAAGCAACCATAGCTGGACCATTTTCTCATTTTGATAATCCATTAAAATTGAGACTGTTTTGTCCTCGTGATATTTGCAGTATGAGACTCCGCACGCAAAAGGCAGTTCAGAGCTCTTCCATTCCAGTTCACCACTTCAGGCAGGGTTTATGAATGTTAGAAAATGCAGAAGAAGGGTTGGTTTTGGCTTTGGGAGGAGATGGCTTGTTTGTTTTTGTGTGGGGCTTTTGTTTGTTTTGTTTTAATTTCTGCAGGCTTCCTTTGTTTCCGTTTGCTCTTCCTTGTTATTTTCCCAAACCAGTGAGTCGGCTCTCACAGCCCCGCTCCCAGCCCTGCTGCCTAAGGGGAGAGGCACCGGGTGCGTTACCTACCGGCGGTGCGTCAGGCCTCTGCACAAGGTGCCACTCACCCAAACACATGGGTCTCCACCGTTCCCAGCCCCTAGGACGGCAAAATCTAGTGAGCGAGGGATTTTTTGGCTGCCCGCATGAGTGCAGAGAGCCCCCTGAACATTATTATTCAAACCCGTAAACCTGCGCCAGACTGTTAATGTCTTGATGCTTATTCAAGTGTCAGGGAGTGCTGGCAGATGTCAGAGTAAATGGGAGGCCGTCAATGAGGAAATTGCTTGCCATTCACAGGGTGATTGCTGCAGGCTGTCAGGTAGGTTTGAGAGGATGTCAAGCTGAAACATGAAAGGGGGGAGAGGCAGGAGAAGGTGGGATGGTCCCTTGTCTGGGAGGCAGGGGGAAAGCCTCCAGCAACAGCAACCCTACATCAGTAACTAAACAGAAACAAAGATGCCAACATCCCCCCTTAGAATAAGGCTAGTAAAGGAGGGGTTTGGGACTTTCAAAGCTCAAGGCATGTGGCAGTGGCGGTTTCAAGTATTTGCAGTGATCCAGAAAGGGCAGAAGTCAGTTCACATTCAGTATTCCAGTTTCTCCTGGGGTTATCTGTCATCTGTGTATCATCAGACAGGGTCCTAAAGCAGAGTTTTTATCCATAGTTTAAAAAGACAATATTTGCACAAGGTATTTTATGTGTTTTGGGTAGTCTACTTTGCAGTTAGGAGCACCTCCCAGTAAACTGGATTCTGGCAGCCAGTGAGGGAATCTGGATTTGGTTCTGTTCTTGGCCTTATGTGTTCACTTGCTACATCACGTGCTGTGTGAAGGGTTTCTTCATCGTTAAGAACAAGTGGCATATTTGTCACATCAGCAGATAGGTGAACGGATTTATTTGTAAGATATTTGGGGGAAATTTTATGCAAATAAACAGGAAATTTAATTCACTCTGGACAGTTTATTCATTTGGGGTCAGTTAAACATAGGCCATTAATAAGGCAAGTGACTGCAGTGAATCAACAACTTGAGAGGTAAAAAATCAGGAGTAAGCCATGCGGAGTTGGAATCGACTTTATCCGCCTCCTGTGTTTCCTAGCATTTAAGAGACATCAGGAACTCATGAAACATCTTGCATTGTGCTGTACTTGGTTTTCGGTGGTTTCAAATTTGTATAGTACCCCAATAGTACTGTCAAAGTGATGTTCACTTAAAAGGTGACGGAGCCATTTGTTCCTTGTGTAAATACATTTTTAAAGTAAGCGAACTCCTGGCATTTTTCATCACAGCTAGTGGCTCCTCACTGCATTAACATCCAAGGATGCAGTGCGACTGCCAGGTAAGAAGCAGCCTATAAGCCACCTTAAAGGAAGGAGCTGCTGCTTGTCTTTGAGAGCTGAAGTTGCTTCTCCAACATAACTTCAGCCTTATCTGGCTTGAATTACAGGTACCTTACTGTCATGTGGACCAGTCCTGTGGAAAGGTCAAGATAATTCAGTTAGATATGATGACAGAGAGTGTAACGATTGTTCTTAGAGTTTAGATTGTGTCAACCCATTGCTGTGGTCATCTTCACTGCTTGCCTCACAGGTTTCACAGGAAAGAAAGCAGAACTTGTGTGATACCTTATAACAGTCAGCCCTAGGACACGCGAGCAGTAGTAGCTTGGATAAATCCTCTTTGTTACTTGGGAGAGAAAATAATGCTCTTTAAAGGACATCTGTCTTTTCCTTCTGTTCCCCACCCAGGTCAGCAGTTGAGGTGAATATTCTGAAGGTGAACAGTTTCGAAGACTTGATCTTTGTTGTTACGCATGGGTTGTCACCCATTTAATTGACAGAAGCACCACGTGTGGAGTGTGAGATGACTGAATGGGGTCCTTGCAGAGTTTCCCTGTTAACTCTGAAGCTTTGGCTCCTAGATAAAGCTTCAGAAGTTGGGTACTGCACTCCCTGGCCTGCCACATTATACAAAATTTGATAGATTTGTGCCTTTCTTTGGCGTCTAGGCAGTACCTATCTCCTTTCCAAACAGCACTGATATCTCTTGAGGCTAGACTTGAGAGAAAAGCCATCTACAATTTTATTATTTCCTGTATGATTCCTCCTTAGCTATGTCATCCCAATGCTCCATTTCCTTGTCCCATCTACCATGTAGTATTTAATCCTTCCATATTGTTGTCAGTCTGCTTCCGTTTCTTTCGCATGGTCTTGGTGCTAACAGGGAGGTTGTTGAGCGGGCTACAAGAGGCTGTCTACAGCTCCGGTGCCCGCTGCACGGAGGTGTAAGGGGTCCTTTCAGCGCGAGTCTAGCTCAGGCCCCTGGTTGAGTTGTCACTAGTTAGCAAGTCGGAAGGAGCTGTGCTGGCAGGCTCACACATGCTTGTAGAGCAGGCAGCTTTCAGAAATTTAGTTTGTTTGAATTTGGGTAGTTCTTACCTGGAAACATTCAAGGCTAATGACAGTGAGCATATTCTTCCAAATGTCAAGTCTCTGAGTGTCTTCTCAGAAGGTAACAGTAACACATAAAAAAGAAGTGTAGAAAACACAGGGACATAAAATATTGGACTTCTGCTCAGTACCTTTTCAGAAGAGCAAAAATAATTTTACCTGAGACTTGCACTGAGTCTGAAGGGTACCTGCCATCAACAGTTTTAGCTTAGGTTGTTTAAACTGTGACCAAGTTGTAAATCTCATTGCAAAGTACGTGTTACGGGAAGTACTGTGTGCTCACTAGAAATCTCTTAGTCTTTGGTCACAATTGCACTGTCACACCGCTCCATCAAAACATTTAAGGCTATGCTTTTGCATTCTCCTTTGTCAATTGCTGAAGCATATTCGTAATTTCTAACTTGAAGGCAAGGCTTAAGTGATCTTCTGGGCTTAGGTCCCTAATCTAATTTAACATTATAAGTTGAACCTGAAACAGTTTTTTGAAAATCAAAATAAGACAAGATGTTTGGTATCAGGTTCTGGAAATGCTTTCACCTGTGCAGGTGTCTCAATGATTTCAGCAGGACTTCTGTGCACAGATCTAAATGTGTGCGCTGATATTGCCAAATTAATTCTTGCTTTTGAATTTGGGATAAATGAATGCAAACGCTGAAACTTTTCATTGGTCTGTGTTAAGAACCTGCTGTGTATGGGATTCTGTTAAGTACCTTTTGAAATGCCAAATGTATGTTATGTGCTCTGTATATAACATGACTTCTCTACAAAGAGTTAAATGCTACTTTTCATTTATTTTGACCTTCCCCTTATTTGAAACCGCAGGTTAGTTTTGGCAAGCATTAGTAGCTCTTAAATGATTTGTAATCTGTTTTTAATATGATCCTAGTTCAAGTTCAATGTGAATAAACGTAGGGCTTAAATGAAACCTGATGTCTTCCTGCTTCATGCAGGGAAGTGCTACAGACCACAGGGTAGGGCCCGAGAAGTTTACACAACAACAAGTATTGAAATGTTAAAAGAACGGACATCAGCCGTTTTCTCTTAATTCTTTTTTGATGGTTCTTTTGGAGTTGCGGCAGGCGGCTAGCAGCTAGTCTGGCTGATTGTTTCACATTGCTCTGACAGAACTGTCCAGACAGTTGCTTGCTGAAACAGGACAGAGTATTTTCTTTTATTGCTTAAAATTCAACACTGGTTAGTAGTAATACAGGCAGCACTTGCACGACCTAACTAGTAAAAGATCACTTGGTAAACCGAGGGAAGTGGTTTCTCATTTATCACTAGGAAATAACAAGTGTTTGGCTGGGGGACGTAGCACAAGCAACACTGTGTGCTCTGTACGTAAACTCAGTGCTAGAATTCCCCACAGAGTAGCGAGAGAAACAGGGATATGAACAATTAAGGGAGCTGGAAGGATAAAAGCTGAAAGGTGTGCTGTTAGAGAGAGGGGAGAAGACTGGTAATGGTACCAGTTTACATCCTCGCCAAGTTAGGGTCTGAAGCTTTCTCTAGTTTGGCAGACAGGTCAGAATTGACTTGCTTTCTTGTACAGAGTTGCAGGCTATTTTCTTTAGAACTGAAATAATAATTTTTGCTATTTCCACAAAAATCTACTGTCACCCAAATTCCTCAGGGGTGAGACAAAAATAGTTGACATTTGAAATAAGGAAGAGGGAGTGGGCTGTTTTATCAGTAGACAGATATTCAACCATATGAAACTTGTGGAAGTTAGTCTACAACAGAAACTGCAGAGAAGTAACAAATCTCATTATCCGTTGTAGGTATTTCCAGGCGTGGTGATTTTTCTCAAGTTTCATTTCCTTATGTCATATGATTACATTAAATAGTCTTCCCCTTCTATTCTGTATAACTTTTAATTCTTACGTCTCGGAGCAACACTGAAAGGTATGAATATGTTGATATGAAACTTACCAGCATAGCTACTAGTTATCAGAAAAGTAACCTGAATTATCTTGAAAAAATATTTTTGTTCTATGCAAGTATTGAAAGTTTGGGAATTACGCGCCATGTTCTTTGATAGTTGACATCGGCACTGGTGTTTCACCCTGCCTTTTCTTGAATGGTCAGGAGCCTGCTTACTACTAGTCTGCATGGTAATTTTGTATGCATTTGTTGGTGAGGGATTATCACTATCTACTAGATGAAAAAATCTCTTCTATCCTACAGTGATGTTTGTTTGGAAGTAACACATTCAGATTTTACACTCAAGTGAAAAATGGGTTTTTACAGTAGTAATGAGGGTGGAGGTAAGATGGGACTTGCGATCAGATTTTCCCAAGAGCTCAAATACATGGACAGAGTGGTCTGCAATTTGAGTTCGTAGTCTGTATTTCTACCACAGTGGAGGGTCTATGTTAAATCCCAGCCTAAATGTTGGCCTTCGTGCCAGCAGATCCAGCCATGGATATGGGTCTGAGTTGTAGGAGAACTTTGCACAGCAACTGCATTTAGTGTGCACCAGTCTAATTGGTTTAATCAGATCCCATCTAGTTTTTTTTACTTTTTATTTGAGCTTAATTCCCTTAATCCGTGTTGCTGTTGTGACCAGTACCCTATAAAAAATATAAGAACAAATAAGCAAAGCATTTTAGCAATCCAGATTGGGCATGTCCTAGAAATGTTGACTCATAATTGTGTTTCTCTTACCTCCTTACAGTTTGTGACCTCCTCTAAACTCTTGCCAAGTGATTCATAACCGCCTGCACTACTGCAGAGCAGCCGAGCAATGCCAGGCACAGCAGACAAATTGTCTCTCTTGCCTAACGCGATACTTCATTGTGGCCCGGTGAGCTGTAGCATTTGCCAGTCTTGCAGCAGCGCAGCGCTGCTGATTCACAGGCAACGCGTGGCTCTGCACCACCCTGCTGCCACTCTGGGGTTGTCCTCTCCGCTGGGAAGCACAGGGTCTGCCTTCGCTCTTGTCAGCCTGGACCAAAATAAACCAGGCTTAATGTGTGCAAACATACCATTACTTCAGTAGAATGTTTCTGCTTTAAGTCAAAGAGTGTGGCTGAAAATACATGAGATGAGGGGAGGAGAAAACCATTGTTTGGTTTCTGAGGGGGGCAAAAGGAAAAAGGGAAAATCCTTTATCCGAATGAAGTCTGAATTTTTTTCTAGTGGATTCCTTGTAAGTATGCCAACAAGAGTTGTAGATTTGTAGGGTAAACAGGAATTTAGTAAGAATATTAAATGATGTATTGCACTGGCAAACCTGTTACAGACCGGAAATGGTATTAGAAAGAAACATTACAGAGCGGAGCCTGAGGAAGATAAGTAGCACCACCCTCAGACATACACCAAAGTGGGAAAAAGGATGAGAAAGGTACATGTGAAACTGCTGTGGCCTCTGACTTGGCCTCGTGTCATCTTCTCCAGAAGTCACGCACCAGTGTCATTTAATTGCCTTGCACTGTGACGCTGTGCAAGGGGACAGGGCGGGCTTGGATGCGAATCCCCAAGTTGAAGAACTCGCACGTTGTTTCGGGAGATCTCACGTGCACATTTATCAAGTCCGGATTCCAGAAGGGGATCGTGTGGGCAATTTACTATTATTGTCATGCCAGCTCAATAATTTTAAAATCAGATTTTTAAAGTATTTCTTTCTAGAGACTGAATTTATAGAGATGGAAATGCAGGTAGGACTTCATGACTGCCTCCAAAATCAACCTGGCCAAAGGAGCTCAGGTTTATATGTTCCTTCTGCTGTTGAGCACAGAAATAGCCAGAGGCACCTGTCTTGCAAGCGTTTAACTACTGGGGACAGTTTTTCTTCAGTTACTGAGAGATTTGATGCTTGTGGGTAGCTTCACATGTAAATGATGAGCTCTGACCCAATTTCTGCCACTTGTTTGGCAGATGAGTGTACTGATGGCTCCAGCTCAGTGTATGGTAGTAATCAAAAAAGCACATCGAGCATAGATTGGGAATTGCCAGGAGGGGATGGAGAGCAGGGGAAGCTGGTGTATGGCTCCCTGTAATCTGAGGTTCGGCTGGACCTCGAGTAGTATGTGCAGCTCTGTTCCCCTCATCTTGGAAAAGGTTCAGAAGGCCCGAGAAGGGTAACAGGGTTTTCGGAGGTGTGGGCCCTGTGTTTGCTCTGCCACTCGATGTGAGAGCCGGGGGACAGCAGAAGGAAGCTGCTGAGGCAGGTTCGAGAGAAACGAATGGCGGCGGCTCCCTGGGCAGCCCTAGCACGTCCATGCAAGTCCTTTCCGAAGAACCTTGTGGACGGGCTGGTGGGGGAGCCGGGCCCATAGCCGGAAGGGAGATCTGAGGGCTAATGGGCTAGTGAACAGCGTACCGTGCTCTCGCCGTTCCCCACGCCTCGGCCACAGAGGGAGGCGAGGTGCCGGGCAGGCTGCCTGCGGGGGTCCGGGCCTGGTGGCATGGCGCTGCTCCGAGGGCACGGAGCCGGGCACGGCCCCGCTCGCAAGCTGGAAGCCTCCGCGCCGAGCTCCCCCCGCCCTGAGGCGGCGGGGCCGGGGCGAGGCTTCCTCTGCTCCGCCTCCGCCCTGCGAGGCGGCCCCGCCGCTGGCGTGGGGAGCCCGGCCCGGCCCGGCCCGGCCCGGCGGGCGGTGCGGGGCGGGCCTGCGGGCGGCGAGGCAGCAGCCGTGTCCCAGAGCGCCTGCGGCCACCTCCAGGTAGGGTCCGAGGGGCTGCGGTGCTCGGCTCCGCGTCCGTCCGTCTCCTGCGGTAGGGTGCTGCCTTTCCTCCCGGTGCTTGTCTCCCGATCGGCTGTCAGAGGTGTTTGTTTCTGGGGGTTATGGTGCTGGGGAGGGGAGAGAGGCTTTCACCCAGCGGAAAAAGCACTTGGCGGTCGGGCGGGTGCGTGCTTTTTCCTGCCACCTTCCCTGTATTAGCACGGGACGGGGTCCTAAAATGCACGGCACCATCTTTCCGCGAGTATAATGCCCGGAGATGCTTTCCTCGTTTTCATTTAAACCCACCTGTTCAATTGATGGCTGCTGATTTTGAGTGGGAGGGATGAAAAAGCACCGATTTGCTAGGTTGTCATTGTAGGGCATGCGTGTACAGTGACACCTAAGTGTGGCGGTGGGCTACTTGCTGTCGGGACCTGGGCTGCATGTGACAGGTGAAACTTCAGAGCCCCGTCCTCAGCCAGGTGGGAGCGCTGGAGGTGTGCAGGTGGGGGACAGCGAGAGCAACGGCTGAGGAATGACCTGAGACCGAAGCTACGCCGTTCTCACAGCAGACTGCAGACCAAAGCAGCCCTAACAACGAGCAGTGCCTCCCTCCCTGCCTGTGTGTAAACCTAAATATAGCGCGGAGCAGCGGGGAAAACTCCGTGAGGAGTTCCCCTGAGCAGAGCGGAGGAGAGCTGACTCCTCCCCAAGGAGAAGAACGGCCTGAAAAACCCAGAGACAGCCCTGAACAAAGAGGTGCTCTCAGCCCGGACGGACAGCTGTCCCTCCATGGCAGGAGAGCTGGGGGCTTGCTGTCAGGGAGACTGCCCCTGAGGGAACGTGACGCTGGTGGGAGATGGGGACCCTGGCTGGCAGGACTGCGTCTCTGTTCCGCCTCTTTATTTTGAAAGCTGGGAACAGCATCTGAGAGTTGTCTTCCTCAGCCTTCTCCTGCAGCTTTCAAATGAAATGTCTTAGAGAGAAGCTGGGAATCAGCTGAAAATCAATGCTAAATATACTCTGGACAAGTAGGTAGCTGGTGAGCCGTGGTGGAGAGACCTAATAGGTAAGACATTGCTTTGATTTTGAGTCAGTGATGGGGGCATTGCTGCTTTAAACAGGCAGGACTGAAACAGGCTATTGTAGTTTTTGTTAACTCCTTGTAAAAGAGAAAAAGAAAGTACCGGTCTGTCAGGGGTTAAGCTCGCAGCCGTAACACACGCTGATGAAAATGCTTTTTGTCCAGCACAACAAATCCCTGTTTGTTTGGGTTCTCAATGGTCTCTTTCTCCTGAGTGCTCTGGGGGCAGCACAGTGCATTGTTACCTGTGCTCTAGTTTGATGAGCTACCTGGACAGCCCTTGGGCAGTGCAGTGAGGAAGGTACCTTGTACCTGTTCATGGTGTGGTGAGTGAGCTGCTGGCACGCCATGACGGGAACAACAGGCAACAGTTTTAGACTGGAGTCCCATCGGAAAGGACTGTGAAGTAGAAAAGCTGAAAACAAGGGAGTTGCTTTTTGTAAGCAGGAATAGTTTTTTTTTTTTAAAAAAAAAAAAAGATTAGTTTGACTGGGGCAAAGATAGGAAGGGGCTGTGTGTGGATCATGTTGCCAGTTTATACTACATGGCTATAAGGGTCTGGTGTTACGACACCCACTAGAGCTGACGCTATTACGTAGGTGGATCTTCCTGGCTACCTTTTACTACCTACTTCAGTGTTGATGTTCCCCTTGGAAAAGTTGCTACAAAGCTAAACGTCTAAAACTTAATAGAACTGGTACTCTCAAGTGCTTCAGAACTAATCAGCTGTGAAAGGGTTAAGCGATGTTTGCGGCCAAAGATGTAGAACTAGGGCTGGCTGCTGCTAACCGGGATGCTTTGTGGCTCCAAGCTTTTCTGAGTATCCAGCACTAGGTGTCGCAAAGAGAGGAGACATAAGAAGCATTGCATGGTTCGAACTCTGGGGCTTTCTTTTCTAAATCAGAGGGTTTAGAAACTTCTTTCTACGTAAGGCTGCAGACAGCTTTTGCTGGGATGTTGAAACAGGGTGGTGGGAGTTCTGCGAAATGACTGAGAAACAGATGAGCTCGTAGTACTCGCTTCTTTCTTGGCATGGGTGTGTTGTTCTTCGCCACTGTGTCCCTGTTCGGTCTGTAGAGCTCCTTTCATTAGCTGCGATCCTTCTCACCCATTTGGAGAGATTAGTGTCAAAGCTCCAGCCCTGAGCAGGGGAGCTGTCAGAGGAGATTTGTTTTAAGGGGCACTGTCTGGAGAAGACAGCCTTGACTTCTGGAGGTAAAGATGATCCACGCCACTCATTTCCTTGTATCTTTATGCAGTGTTCCTTAATCAAAAACTAATTCTGTCTTTGAAGAATAGGCAAACATGCTGAGCTGAAACAGTCATTTGACCTCTTTTTTGCTGCTCAGCATACAGTTGGGCAGTACAGAATAAAGGTATCATTTGGAATAGGGTGGCCACATTTCAGTGAAGGAGACAGGATTTCTGACTGTTCCTGCATGAGCATCTTTTTCAAAATGTTGGTAGGTATTCAGGTGTACTCTGCATGCACTGACAAGAGCCCTTTTCTTGGCGTAGGTTTGTGGGACTGAGCCACATCATCTAATAAACACTTGACTACAAAATGAGCTTGCAACAAAAGTTCCAGGGTGCATTCTGCAGCCGCAGCAGGGACAAGACATCATTTACAAACAGGAGACAAAGATTCTACCTCCAGCTGAAAGCTAGTATTAATTTCTTCTCTATTACAGATGCTGTAAGAAGTAGCATTAAAAAGGCTAAATCACTACAGTGAGGAACATGTGCAGATTGCACTCGGTATGCCTGTCTTTTTAATTAGAAAATGGGCAGGATCATGGAAACAATAGAGCTCAGTCTTCCTAGGTAGCTCTAGAATAGCACTGCATGACTCAGATCCATGTATTCTGACTACTTTGCTTTTGATTCATTAAAATATATCTTCTCCCCAGAGTAAAATGTTCCCTAGGTCACCTGCCCCTCCCATGGGGTCAGGTATTCTGCTTACGTCTTGTCACATCTGAAAACAGGGCCAGAAATACCAGCTCACATGCCAGTAGAGAGAGGAGCCTGGGAAGCTGTGAGTCTGCAGCAGCCAGCGCACCGAGGCATTTAGCTTCACGACCAGTAAGACAGAGGATAAATATGCTTGAGTCAGGTTGGGCAGTGGGGGATTTTCACAGATAATTGCTCTCACAGGTACCAGGGCAGGCGCTTTCTGCACGAGAGCAGCGTGCTGACCTGACGGCACCTGCCCATCAGTGCTGTGACTTGACCCTCCCTTAAGCATCCTGCAGAGATTGGGATGCTATTACCCTGGGTTTATGATGATCCTTTCACAACCCAAGCTGGTGTGTGTTTGCTGAATGCCATGCCTATTGTGTGTTGCCTTAGTAAGTGTAATCCTTTCAAAGGCAAGGAGGCTTTGGCCCATCGGTTGCAGAGCCCAAGGGTCCACCTTCTGTTGAGCATGGGAACTGCTGCCGGGTCCCTAAGGCTGGCAGGTACCAGCAGATGCAGCATGCCAGTGGATTCCTGTTACAGCCCTGCCTACACTAGGGTAGAAAGTCTTCACAGTCAGTTTGGCTGAGCTCTTTTCCTCCTTGCTTTCCCAGGCAGCCAGTCGAACTGACTGGAGCCAACTGCTTTACAAGTCCGCTGTGCCTCAGAGCCAGCTCTGCTCGAGAAACCACTGGCTGATATTCAGCCAAGGTACAAAGAGGTGTCAGGCAAGTACTGCTGACTTGGGTACAGAGCCCTGTTTGCTCTTTACGGCCAGAATAGGGCCATCCCTCTTTATCTGCAACCTAGACACTGGAAGGTTCGGGTTTCTGTTTGTCTGGAAGTCTCTTCCAACCTAGATGATTCTGTGAACTCTCATATAGGCTGCTTTTAACTAGCTGCATATCTGTAACTGTTGGTAAAACTTCTGCCATTCATGGAAACATAAGCTGTTACTAAATGGAAAACCAGAGGTGATGTGAACCTCTTGCCTCAAACCAGCATTTTTTTTCTGCGTTATCTAAGTGTAAAAGTGACATGTGGTGAGGTTTTAGGTAGGGCCAGTTAAATAAACTGAAATAAGTACTGTTATTTAACACTATTACAGCCTGCTGTTGTAAATTACAACCTGGCTGTCTATTATGATTATGAAAGGGAACAGTGCTCTCTTCTCTAAGTGTATTGTGGGTTTCACCAGAAGACCCAGCGCAGATGTCTGAAAAGAGCTACAGCTTTAAATTCAAAAGGTGTCTGGCTCTGATGAGATTGAGGAGGGAAGCATTGGAAGAGAGCTCCCCGCTCAAGGCCAGTACTGCGCTTCTGGCATTAAAACTGTGTGATACACCTTCTGTGCCCCTTTTGAAAAAAGATCTTGGAAATTAATGAAAGGAGGTAACCCCACACTAATCCCTCTTTGTACTGTCGAGGAGAGGAATGCGGTAATGAGAAACTGAGTGACTTGACTAAAGCCACGTGAGGAGTTTGTAGCAGAGTCAAAAGTAGATCCAAGCTCTCAGCTGCCAGGTCTGGGCACTGAAATGATGCTTTTTTTGGTTGACTGTGGACGCATATGTGAGCAGTTGTTTGTGAAGCTTGTTATCACTGTGCACTTATTCGGACCTACTCGTTGCCACCAAGCATGCCAATGTCTGTCTTTTGGCCTCAGTGACCTGAGGTGGGTTAGGTTTGTGGAGGTTCGTGTCCCTGTCACATAAAATGGATCATATCCCCCAGGGTTAGCGGGAATTTAATACCTCATTGAGATCAGCTGTATTCTGTTCTGTATAGGGAAAAACACTCCCATCTCTGTTTGCAGCATCAGTTTTCTGTACCTTCTCTTGTATGAAGAATGGAACAGGCTAAGTTTGAAGCCCACAGGAGGTGTTACGCGTGGTACGGAAATGATAGAGAGTCGGGGCTCTGATTCATTGGTGGGGATGGCATAGCACAGATGACATCTCAGCTCCCAGCTGCCCACCCCACCCTGCTCCCCGTTCCTGGACAGCTGAGCCACCGTGAATCACCTGCTGAATCACTGAGTTTTGAACGTGATGTTTTGAAGTAAATCATCACTGCTGATGGTTTGCCTTAAAACTCCTGACTGCAAACTGCAGGAGTTCATCAGCTGATCGATGAGCAGCTCAGCACGCAGGAGGCTGGGCTGGTGAGCTGCTCCGGCCTCGAGAGCTGCACCGTGCTGCTGGAGGGGAGCCCTGACGGTGTGCAGAGGTGGGTTTAAGGAGCATATTTTTTCTCCGCAGCATTTTGTCTTTTAGGACTATAATGTTCAAGAGCTGTCTGCTCCCAGCAGAACACATGGCAGAACTCTTCTGTACTTCTCAGGGTGCAAATAGAGGAATGCTGTGTATTTCTAAAAATCTCACCCTGCTGCAGCAAGTTAAAAAAATAAAAAATAAAAAAAAATGAGGCTTTAGTATTGTGCTCATGTGTGTTAAATATGCTTGTACTCTTATTTCAAAGCTCTCAATTTTGCCGTCAGCAGTTCCAGCTGATTTCTTAACACTCTCTGTTGGGCAGCCAATAATAAGTTGTTTTTCTTGATGGTGCTTGATCATGAATTAAATGTAACATTTTGGACTGAGGATATCATGCTCAGCTTATGTATTGGTTTGGTTTTAAAGAAAGTGCTTGGAGCACTTAGACATTATTGGATATATAATATATATATGGATAAATATATAACATATATACATATGTTATGTAATAATAATTAATGGAAAAGGTCTATTTATTATTTTTGTCTACACGAAATACATCCTAGGAGATATTAAAAAAAATAGTAGGTTCTTAACATGATCCCAGTACTGGTTGTGCATCGAACTTTTCTTGCTTTCAGTCCAGCTGTCTGCTCATAAATTTTGGTAGGAAAGATAGCTTGGTGTGTTGTCTGCTGTTAAAGATGGGTGGTATTTCATTGCATGCTTTGGCTGGCCTGAGGCCTTTGTGCATGCTTTTCCCTTTAATTCATTCCGTAAATCACTTGAGGTTTACAGGAATCGCTATGGAACGTGCGGTGGACTGAACTTTTCTAGAATCTTTGGAGGCTTGTGGCATATAATTACTGCTGTGCAAATCCATCATGTCACTGATAACAGATACTTAGGTGGCTCATGTTTTAAACCTTTCCTCTGACATGGGAAGAAGTATGATGTGGGATTATCAAAGAGATTTACAAGTTGAAAGAAACATTAATGGGAGAACAAGCCCTGTCTTGAGCTGGAATTGAATAAAAATGTTAAAGGGACATCATCCTGATGTTGACCACTAGGGGGAAAAAAAAAAAAAGCTTGCTAGAAGATTTGTCAGTCAGTGATGGTATACAATTCACATAATGTCTGTCTTTTTGAAGAATAAATGTCATTTTCAGTTTTAACCTACAGATAAAAATCTCAGCTGCATTGCCATCATGATAAGATAACAAGTGTGTTGAGAAAGCTAATAATATGTTATATGCACAGTCTTGTTTTCATGTTCTGTGTTTAAAGGCTGCTGCATTTGAGAGTCCAGCAATACAGACAGCTTGATTTGTTTTGGTCTGGAGGAACATATGTCCTGTTCTCTCCCTTGGCCTGTGTGATTTTCCTGCACCTGGGATTTTTGCCATGATGCAGTCTGCCTGCTTGCACAGCCACCCTCAGCACTGCTGGACGCGCGTTGAGGTTCGTGCCTCAGGGAAGAAGAGCATGGGGAAAGGGTAGAAGGGAGCTTGGTTCTTCGGGCAAGGAGTTAGAGCACATCAGCATCGCGAGGAGCTTCTTTATCTTCTCTTTTTTTCTACCCTTGCAGATTCTGAGAAATTCAAAGCACGCTTAGTAACGCCCTGCACTTTTCTTAATGCTCCCAAATGTACACACAAACACGTGCATGTCCATCACACTTGCAGTTCAGTATTCTAGGGCTTTAGTTTCGAATTACTCAGGACCTGCCTAATTACTGTGCCAAAGTTCTCATACGTGAGCGATCAGTCAGCAGTAGTGCATCTGACCCTTCCCACATCATCAGCTGGATCTATTTTTACCAAGAATGAAGAAAGAGTTCCTTTCCGCATTTGGGAAGAAAAAGCCTTTCATTGAAATTCGCTTCCTGCTCTGTTCTTTGCGTACTGGCATTTTTCTTTTACGGCCTATTGTTGCCTGGGTAATTTTTTGAGAACTTTACAAAATTGTTCATCCTCTGCTGTTTCGGTGAAAATGAAGAGGTGGCTCAAGGCTCATCTACTTTGTTTTGCCTGCCGGAGATCTTTGCTTGCCCTGCCAGAGGCTACGATGTGCTCACTGTTCTCTTCTGGATGTAAAATGTATTTCTGCTGTTATGTCACTGTCCAGCAGGATCACTTCCATATAGTTTCAGCCCTCATGTTACTCTGTGGTTAATTCCTTCTTAGTTCCTCTTATCTTGCTCTCCATTTCATCCAGGAAAAGATATGTCACTTGCCTCTCCACCTCCTCTGCGAGTATGAAATACCATTTACAGTTCTCTGCCTCTTACAAGAAGCATTTCTCAAGTATTTTCTGGGGAGGACAGTATATAGATGAAGGAAGTGTAAGTCAAAGTTGGTGCTAAAGTCACACTGTCGGAGCTGTATGGCAAATTGAAATACGTCCGAGAAGAACTGCAAGAAACAAAACTTGAGCTAGGATCGTTCTGTGATTGTTTCCGTAAGGCGTATGAAGCACTGATCTGGGAGTTTTCAGATTTCTTATCTTGGTAATAGCGTGAGCTGTAGAATTTCACTTTACATTTCAGTGCAAAAACCAGATGCTTTGTAAACAAAGCAAACACACCCACGTTGTGTGGAATGCGAAGGGTGGCCTCTGTGTCTGGTATGCTTTTGTTCTGGGTAGCCTGGATTGTTGTATAAAATGCTCTACACTTTTCACAAACACTTCAGAAACAGTTAAGATAAGGCTGGGTGTTGCTGCTAAGCACCTAGTCCTTACTTCATTTCTATAGGTTTCCAGGGAAGCTCATTCTTACTTGCTCATGTTTTCCCATTTTAGTGCAAACTGTTAAGATTCGTAGTCCCAGCAGTCTTCTGTTATACCCCAACCTCATACCCCAACCTCATACCCCAACTTTATAACGGCCTCCATCGAGAACACTCTGGGGAGTGCAATCCTTCTGTAAATGTGGTTTGGGGTTTCTGACGTGTATGGCAAAGCAGCTCTGTGGGGATGTAATTACACATTTGAGGTTGGCATCCTGTGTGAGGAGGTGTGCTTTCAGACTGGTACAAATTCGGTGACCGCTCCCCATGTGGTGTGGGAGATACCTGAACTAACAGAAGAGCTGAAGATGTTTGGCAGTGGCTTTAAAGGCACCTTTCAAGGTTAGTACTGAACCTCTCTGTGGGTGCCCCCGTGAAGGATGCAAGTTACCCACATAGTTTGTTTTGGTTTATACCCCTGTTGAGCTCTTTAATGTACACGAAAAGAAAAACTAATGCAATCTTCCTCTGCTGCTAGTAGAAAACTGATTTTTTTTCTATTGCTGAACATAGAGGTTTGGATGAGCACTTGGCAAGCTGGAAGCTTTCTCCTGATTCCGTTAGTTCTGCCAGACTGGATCTTGGCAAGGAAACTGCAGGAAACAGTGGGGTTTTGAGCGCATTGCCTTCGGTTCTGACATTTTATTTACACAGCTCTTGCGAGGACTGTTGAGGCTTCTTTTTTGTGAGCATGCTATTTGAAGTCAGAGTTATGGGACCTTAATGTCCAGGATCTCACATTCTCTTTGATGATACCAAGTGCAGAAACAAGTTTTATTTGTCTTTCCACAATGCAGAGTTACTGACTTGTATCTGTTACAGGAAAGCATCCCTTTTAGAG
The DNA here is from genome assembly GCF_964211835.1 of Anser anser. NCBI lineage: Eukaryota > Metazoa > Chordata > Aves > Anseriformes > Anatidae > Anser > Anser anser. Next base: position 47,291,737 of record NC_139724.1, on the reverse strand, counting down.
CCAGGAAATGATTTCAGTGCTCATTCCTTCAAGTCAGATCAAGTTAGAATTAAAAACAAATAAATAAATAAACAAACATTTTGCATGTTAGAAATAGCCAAATGTTTCCAAAACCCAGGTTAAAAGTTCCAATTTTAAATTGGGATGTTTTTCACTAGAGTCATCTTTTCTGTCTGTTTTTCTAATTCCTGCCTGTCAGATGTATTGTGGTGGCTTATCAATATTTTCAGGTCCTAAGATGCATCTGCTCTGTACACCAAGACTTTATGGGCCAGGTTCTGCCCTGTGACTGGCATTTCACTTCCACTCAGGTTATTCTGAAGGCCGAGTTGGTGTTATGTATTTAGCTCCTGAGTTAATTAGAACGAAGCGTGCTGCTTTTTGTCCCCACCTCCATGTGAAATAGAGCAAAAGGGTCAGGGTACTTAAGGAACCCTGGTGGAAAAGCACACGTGTTATATGAATCATCCTGTTGGCTGTGCTATATTTATCTCCGTCACACTTTGATATCATCCCTTTTCATTGCACAGAGAACGTGCCCTCTGTCTTGTTCACTTAGGAATGAAATCTGCCGTGTCTGAACTCGGGGCACACAGGACATCTCTTCCCTAGTACGGCATGGCATCTCACTGAAGCAGAACCGAATCATCTCTGTCAAGTGGCTTCCAGAAATAGACAGCAAACAAGTGAGCAAACAGCAAACAACATGTACTTTTCAGAGGCAGTCTTTGTGGAATTTTATTTCATTGTTATGAATCAGGACATCTAGAAATGACCAAAGGATATTTTTGTGTTTCCTCTTGATTCAGGCACGAGGAGACTCTGTGTCGCAAATTTAGATCCATCTGAAAAAGGATCTGCGTGATTCTGGGACTAATTGTACTAAGAGCTAGGGGACTGAAAGTTTCTAAAAGGTCTCATTCCCTTTGGGAGTTATTAGAGTTAAGCACTGCCTCCTGACTTTCTAAAAAAAAAATCACATATTTTAAAGGGTAGTATTACATACCATGCATGCGTAAAATGAGTTGGAGAAAACCTTTCTGTGACTCACACCTGTTCCAGTTCTTACCGTGCCAGGCATTAGTGGTATGATGGAAATGGGGGCTTTTCCCCAAACACTGTATCACCTCAGCCTTTGGTGAAATCAGATAGTACCTAACTGCTCTGGGGTGCTAATGGTTGTATGAAATCACAAGCGTTTGCTGGTCAGACTGGGTAAAACCTCTGCAGATTCCAGTCTCACGCTGAGTGGGGCTGATTTGGTTAATGCGAGACCTGGATCAAAACCAGCTCCTCTCGTAGTGCTTTTTACAGTGCCAAAATTGAAGCCAAGTGGTGTTGCAGAACCAAACTAGTGTTTCTTACTTTCCCTGTGGAGCATTACCTTGCAGCCACAGGGTTACAAATGCTTGCTGGGTGGGTAGCAGTTTGCACCCTCTCCATTACCGCTTGTCTTTTGGCTATGGAGCATCACCATGGTAGCTGAAACAACTTCTACACTGTGGTACAAGCAGGACATCTTTCAACATGAGCGGACTGTAGAGTATTTTGCATTTGTTCAAGTCCATGGTTTGCCATTAAAACATGGTGAGCTTTATGCAGTTTGAAAACCCAGGAAATATTGCACAAACTCTTTAACTGATATTTGGTTTCTTAGACTTTGCTAGCCTTGCAAAGAGCCCAAAAAAACAAGAGCCTGTATGCCACAGAATGCTTTGTCGTTGCAGAGGGTGGCAGCAGTTGGGCTGCTTTGTACCTGCCCGGTGTCTCTTGTACAGGAGCCTCGTTCAGGTCAGGCCTGCACCTTGTGCTGCAGCGCATGTACTTACTTTATTCTTCTCCTCTCCCCAGTTCGTCAGGCTGGCCAGAATTGTATCCCTGGGTGAACAGCTGCACAGAGTGACTAATGTGACTTTTCAGACATGGAGACTCCTCACTTTGTTCCTTTTTGATGCAAATATCAGTTGGCTTCTTGCGAAGCAGGATTAGCGCAGGTCATGTAGGCCAGGAGGCTCTGTTCCCTGTCCCTCTCTATCGTAGCACTGGAGTTTGGCTTTCCCTTATTGTTTACTTACTGAATCCCTCAGTCTTGTGCTGGTTTGAATGCCTCCATTGTCCAGACGTGCTGCCAGAAGCAGGGAGGCTTTGGCTCTGTGCGTGGTGCTTTAGGTCCCCAGGAATCTAGCTAATAACTTAATAGCTTCTCATCTCTACCGAGCTCCCTCTGAAAAGTGCTTTGTTGTGAGCTGTGGAGCACACAGATGGCAGCGTGCTACTTATCTCCGGGCTGTCACATTGCTAGTTGTTCTCAAAACCGGGTGCCTTTGCAGACTGGTGTTTGCCGAGGTCTGTGGCTCTAAAGAACCTTTTCCACAAATAGGATTTGATACAATGGAGAGAAAAGCAACAGCATCTGCACTTACAATGATGGCTCAGAGGCATTACAGCTCTTTTCGGGCACATGCTCTGTCAGCACACAAGCTCGGCAGCCTGTAGAAATTACCTTCACAATTTAGCCTCCCATGCCTCGTAATTGTGGAGAGGAGTGGAAGCAGTGCACGGTAGCGTTTTCCGTTTGCTGCGTCTGCTCCCCAAATACGAGCGGCCCATTAGCACTCAGCACACAGTAGCTGCTGTAGTAGAGTTGAAAACTGTCCATATTTGTGGTTAGAAGTGGGCATAAACTTGGCTTGCAGTCAAGGCCATAAAAACCCAGGTTCCTTACACCGACAAGAACGGCTGCTACCAGAAGGCAGGGGAGGGGAGGAAAGGAGGGTAAAACCAGCCAGCAAGTAATAACAGTGATTTTATCTTTCTGCCCTTTCGCATGCTGCGTCACCAAAAGAGCTCATGGGTGGTCGCATCCCCCTCGCTGCCCACCCACCACCGTGGATGGCTGAACAGCCCACAGCACGGGCTCATCATTTTCCTCAGTAAGGCATTTTTATTCTGCAGACACTGAGATGCAGACTGGTGAGGAATTCCTTCATTTTTCCTTAGGAGACTGAAGCTGGAAAACAGACGGCTGGATTTCTCACCTTCTTATTAAATTTTGGGGAAGGTTAACAGAGCTCTGACACTGCTTGCATCTTTGAAAACATAGGTAAACTTGGACAGCACTTATAAGCTGTATGTGGGCATATCCTTCCAAATTTCTGTGGAGTGGAGGTGGAGGTAGATGCTCCAAAGCATCTGGTCTTAGCCTGGATCACACCTGTCACAGTGTTAAAGGGAAAACCAAGCGCTGATTTATCAGGGTGAAGCTAGGAAAATGTGGCAGTTGTGTCACATAAGGAGACTGTCCTCATGCACCACCTTTTTTCAGGGTTTCCCTTCATGCTGTCCCTCTGTACTTGTTGGGCTCTGCCTGCCCCCAACAGCCTGAACGTGCTGCCACATCAGCGTGCTGCTCTCATAGCTCTGCTGTCAGGAGGTTGCCCAAAGCTGTCGAGGGACGTTATGCCATGTGCCCAGAAGTGTTAGGAGGAAGTTTGCTTTCCCAAAACCTCTGACAAGAGTCTTGAATGTTCCTTCTCACTCTTAACCTTGTCCTCTTATCTGTAATTTAACAAAGAAATGCCAAGATACAAAAGAAGAGCCTGGCAATTGTGATAGGCAGTGATGAGAGCCCTCACTGGACCTTTGCACAGGCTGCAAGACAATGGAATCCTTATTGCTCCATGCGAGTGACCCAGGGTGTGATATTGGTTTGCTTGTTTGTTTGTTTTTCCTACTGCAAAGCCATCTCCAGTGTAGAATGCCTTTTGTGTCACACCTTCTGACAATAAAGTCGTAACTCCTCTGTGCATCTGTCTCCTCAGGAAAGGATGCCGCAGACACCTCCCTTTGCAGCGATGTTTGACAGCAGCGGCTACAACAGGAATCTCTATCAGTCCAAAGAGGACAGCTGTGGAGGCCTCTATTACCATGACAACAACCTCTTGTCGGGGTCTCTGGAAGCTCTGATCCAGCACTTAGTACCCAACGTAGATTACTATCCTGATGTAAGTATGTGCACCCAGCGAGCTATGTGGCTAGGCCTGATGTATCTCAGGAAGGGAAGCTTTCAGGCGCACAGCAAAAGTAGAATGCGTCACATGAAATTGCTAAGGAATGGGTTCAGCTGGCTGGTAAACATGCTTCGAGTGAGTTCAGCATGCAGGAACTCACCTGGTATTGGAAATCTAATCCTTTATTACTGCTGTTATGGAGCGCAACCCTGGTGACTCATTTATAAAGAAAATAACCTAGTGTGGCTTACTGTTCAATGGATTGTATGTACCATTGACCATTAAAAATCTGTCGAATCTTTTGACAGCAAGCTGAGGAGAAAGGACAACCAGCATGACTTGATTAATGTGTTTAGTTTAAGAATAAACAGTTCTTAATGCATGTGTCCCATAGCTCGTCTCAGGCCCACACATATTTTGCAATTAGCAACTGAAATGTCAAACTAGTACCACATTGTTCGGAATCAGCAGCAATTGGACATGAGAATAGGGCATTTCTCGTTTGAGAATTTTTGTCCTGTCCAGATGCATTGGTGCATTGAGATATTTTATATATCATTTAGAAAAGAAGAATGATACCAAAAGATCTGGGAAGGGGAGTGGCCAAGGGACAAACTACATCACTTTTTGTTGAAAGACTCTGGCTGAGGACATAAATCTGCTTGTATTCAGCTTTTGTTGATGTCATAGGTGCATTTACAATTCCAAGATAGGAGCTTTTGAAACTTATATCAGGGTTAGCAGCGCCACAGGACTGTGCTTAAGTTATTGGTTATCCGTTAATGCTTAATGTAAAATTTAAACATGTAGCTACTTAGATACTGATTCGTCAAACATGATTTATTTCAAGCCCCAAGAATTGAGATGTTGTACATTTTCTGATGGGTGCCATAAATCCCTTAGTAATGTGTGGGGATTGGAGTGCATGTGATCAATATTGATCTCACAGTGAGGTCAAATAGTTATATATGGAAAATCAAGGTAAAGAGCCCTTTCTTGTAGTCCCTGAATGAGTTTCTATTTCTTTATTCTGTAGAACTAAACTCTGTGTAATTCCCTCCGCTTTCACCCAGGAAGCAAGCAGTACTGTGAGAGTTGAACAGTATTTGGGTCTTCCTTCTTAAAGGGAGTATGAGGTGATGGTGCATGGTATACTGAAGTCAAGCAAGCAAATACAGCACGGTAGAGATGGTCTGTGTAGTGAAGTTGGGAAAGTTGGGCAGTCTGGTTAACTGACTTATTTTTTTGTTCACTGTCTGAGGACTGTTTGCTTTAACCAGAGAAATATGGAAGCAAGCAAGATCTGCGTTGGTACTCTACGTAGCTTGGACTTGCAGCATGATTTTTTTACCCTGTTGGGCTGGGAAGAGTTGTACCGTCAGGTACTGGTTCTCACAGAGGTGTACTGCAGAGCACGGGAGATGAGCTGAAATTTTATTCTGAGTAATTTCACGTACTAGGCTTGTAAGAACACTGCGTACAAAACAAGAGCTAAACCAGCCCAGCCCTGTCTTGTTTTGGTTTAATCTTGCCTAATTTGGCTCAAGCGTGATGGTACAATGCTGAGTCTGGAGCAATGACAAGTGTTCAATTAAATGCTTACTGCTGTAGTAATAGCACTTGGCACAGCCACATGCACAGTTTTATTTTGCAGATACTAAAGTATTAGGAACTGATTTGTCTAGAAGAAATATTGAGAAAATACAAAATGGTGGTGATTTATCCCTTTCTCTGTCTTCCTCTTGTTTGCAGAGGACGTACATATTCACCTTCCTTCTCAGTTCACGCCTCTTCATGCATCCCTACGAGCTCATGGCCAAAGTTTGCCATCTGTGCATTGAGCAGCAGAGACTAAGTGAGCCTGGCCTGGACAAGGTAATATCCCTCACTCTGAGAATCTGACCTTTTAGTCATTGACATTATTGGGAAATCTTCACGCTGCTCGGCCCGTCCTGCCTGAGGACTGTGGCTGCTGCTGCACTGTTCAATTTACCACTGCGAGGGACAGAAATAAAAGCGATGGCTATTAATGACATATCCTGCAGTGATGGCTTTTGTTTCAGCATTCTAAATGCCTTAACGTATAGAGCCAAAAAGTTGGAAAGACATAACGATGAATTAAGCACGTGAATGGGAATTGCACTGACGTGTCTCACATGCTTAAGCTACTGTCTTGCTTCAGTCTTGGTGGAGTGGCTTAGCTTGCTGTCCACTTACATGGGAATGCATTTTGTCAGTGTTTGTATAGTGTCTAGAGTGAAAGGAAGCAGGATGTGTATCTTTGCATGGTACCTCCTCCCCAGTAGAATATAACACAAATTAAATTAACAAATGTGAATCATTACACCATTTTCTCACTCTAAGGTATTATGCATGTGTAAGTGGTAACTGAAGCTTAACCCTTGGATAGTTGGCCGTAAATTACAGAAATACTAATTAGAGAAACAGTCTTGTACTGTGACACTCCTGATAATGAAGGCAAAACATCTACATATATAGGTATATAGATATGTTTTGGTTTTCTTTTTTTCTTTTTTCCTAAGGTTTTCCATTTACCTGGGACCTAATTTCCAGCCCAGTTAAGCCAATTGGCTCTGGGCTGTAATCCAGTGCAGATTTAAGTTAAGCTTAAAAAATTAAGTGAGCTTCATACCCCTATACTCCATGGTATCCTACAGAAAGGGATTATATTTCCTTTGGGTTAGCTGTGTGCTGTATTGCTCTTCCATGTAATGCTCCTCCTTTCCATTTTCAATAGAACCGGATACGAAAAATTGCACCCAAAATCCTGCAGCTGTTGACTGAATGGACAGAGACATTTCCTTATGATTTCCGAGATGAAAGAATGATGAGAAACTTAAAGGAGCTGGCACAGAGAATAGCCAGTGGTGATGAGGTAAGTTGTCTGTGCACAAAGTTACAGGATAAAAAGGCAGTTCTTTAATACTTTGATATTGCATTGTTGTTGTTGTTAATAACACGATAGGGTTCTGGGCAATCAAACTAACTTATTAGGGCAGTTCTTGAAGGACAGTTCTTGAAGACAAAAAGTTCTGCCCGGTACCTAGGCCTAGGAAGAAACCTTGAAGCATGAAAAGATCCTCTCCAAAGCACAGGCAGAGTTCACCCCATCTCTGAAATCATGAAATAATTGCACATTGTGCAGACAAGCACAACATGGCTTGTTTTTTGTTCTTAATGATTTTGCTTGGAAGAAGGTGGGTAAGACACTGGGAAGCCTTGCATATCTGAGAAATCCCCTGGTAATTTGTTCGATTTGTGTGAATAAGATTTGTTAGAATTGGGCTTCTGATGTTTATGTCAGTGGAAGAGTTATAGTAGGTTTGGGAAAAAGTTTTGAAAAGAAAATCATCAGGAAGAATCGTCTTGTGCTTTAAGTATTGGACATGGACTCAAAGAAAGTCTGTTGTATTCCTTCCTCTGAAAGCAGCACATGAGGAAATCAGGAAGAATGGTCTTTGTTTTAAGTGCCAGTTCTCAGGTGCAAGTAAAGTTTCAGGGAGGTCTTACGAAATATTTTGTTGCTTAATTGATGCTTGTCTTGTAAGTACTGAAGTAAACTCAACCAAAATCCAAGGCTTATTCCCACTTAGTGGGAAGGCAGTTAACAAGTTTTCGATAAGCAGGTCATGCGTAGCTGGCATAATACTAAGATTGCAAAAGACATTGGAGTGGCATTTGGAAGAACTATAAACACAAAGAGCAATTGCTAAATGGCATCATGCTTCTAGTCTTCCTCGGCTTGGTGTTACTTACATAAGCCTTTGAATAATGATATGGACAAGGCAAAAAACAGCCTGTTAACGAGCTTTGGTAGGTAAGCTTTACTGGGAGGCGGTGTGAATGCTGCCAAAGGCCTGAAAAGACCTTGGGAGCCTATAAATAAAGGTGAAAAAGAACAAACCTAAAATGAATTTAGGAGCTGAAATAAATTTCTGTGTTGTGAAAGGGAGGAGAAACAACAGAAGAAGGGTGAAAGGAGTGAGATATGGTATGGAATATGAATTAAAAAAATCAAACTTGATGAGCCAACTTTGAGTTGCTACAGGATATCTATAGGGGGCTTTGGATTGCGAACAGGCAATAAGTTTGCTTTCACAGTGTGGGAGACAAATTTCCCATTACAGTGCTACCACAATATTGCTTTGTTCCTTGATACTCTTTCGAAAGGAAGATAGGGAACTGACATTCAGTTCAAGGAAAAGTAGTAAGATGGCAGACTCTCATCCACTTGAAAAACACCCATTGGCATAAAAAGACGGCGAGTTGTTTAGCCTGCAGAAAGTTGAGTTGATGGGAGCAAAAGCAGGGTGGAAACAGCAACAGGGAAAGATTTTCTACAGTGAAGTTCCTGGCAGTACACAACATTTAAACAGTGAAATCATCTATTGAGGAGAAGGGCAGAAGTTGGACAGGCTCCTAGAAAATGATCCGTGGGGAGCAATCTTGCTCTGGCAGGGAGTTTCAGATCTTTCCTAGCTTCCATGCTAGACCTCCAAGTGACTTCAAGGTTTCCTTTAGAAAGACAAAAGGAAAGCAAGCGCTGCAGTAAATTGGCGTGCATTATTGTGAGCTGTGTGGAACAGCAAATGGCAAATTCCTTGAGTCTGCTTTTCTGCAGATTGCTTGGATTAGTTTGTGTAAGTCATTACTTTGAAGGATACAAAGGAATCGGTGTTGTCTGTTCCTGTTCACTACATCTCTTTTACTTGTAGCTTCTTATTCCACTTTCCGAATTACTGTGCTCCACTGGTGTTAAGAGCTCTCAGTAAGGGTCCAGCTAAGACCATTCACCACATGAAAATATTTCTTCATAAAAAAAGTCTTTGGGATATTGAACCTTGATCTTTCTTTTATTTATTTATTTTCCTCTCAATTTCATTCTATTCCTGCTACTTTTTCCTTCTCCGTGTCCTTAGAGGTCATGCTCATGAAATATTTCCAGATGTTGTTCTGGTCTCTTTTATTGCTTAACTGACCTCTGTTTCAAGGTAAGTCTTCTGAATCTCTTCATTATCAGCCATTGCCTCCGGTCACCTGATTAGTTCCATGTAAACACTTATTGGTGTCTTTTCCTGTAAAAACATTTGATGCATGTATGCAGAGTCACACCAAAGCCGTGTCCTGTATCCTGATGTCTTCTCATACGCAGCCCAACATTGTACCAACCTCTCTTTTATTCCACTATGATATCATTTAGGGGGAGTGACTGTGGAAACTCATTTAGCATATGATATTCCACATCTAGCAGACAGTAATGACTTCCAGTCACAATCTGTACAGGACAGGCACCAAGAGCTGACCTTCGGGTGAAGTGTCCCATTGCTTTCTTCTGTGCTGTCCAAACCTCAGAGGTTTTCAAATATAAATAAATATCAGCATTCTTCCCTTTATTTGTGGCTACAAGACTTGCTAGGTGTGGTACAAATATAGAGGGATGTGGTTTTTTTTTTATAAAAAAAAAAAAAGGCCTAAAGAAAAAGACAGAATACAATTTAGGAAGATGTATCGATGATAATCTTGATCTTACAGCTCACGCTGCTGCATCAATATAGGAGGTAACAGACAAGTTAATCATAAGGTGTTCTAAGAAACTGACATGTAAACTTGTTTACCTATCATCTACCAGGAAAGAGGAGTGTGTAATTTTTTGGAGTTGAAATAAGAGTTTAGGGAGCAGGGTGCTGCAGCCTAAGAGTTCAAGATATCTTGTTCTGTATGGTCATGCTAAACCAAGAGTTCAGGTAGCTTGGCTTCACATCTTCACCATTTCTTTTCCCTGGGTGGGTTGACAGAAAGAACAAGTTCAGACAAGGTTTATTAGTTTTGCTTTTAAGATTGACCCACTAATTGTTAGACAATTTCCACAATAAGCCAGAATACATCCAAAGTATTTCAGATGCTTTTTCAATCTCGGTTGTTTACCAGCTGGGTAAGAAAATGCTTCATAAAGTTCTTTTAAATCAAATTTCAAAGAATTTGGAAGGGAAATAGGTCAGTGAGGCATATTTGTGTATGTCACCTAGCACCTATTTATTGAAGTGCACCACTTGAAATAATATTTGTGTCTTCAAGAGGAGTGTGTTGATCCTTTTTTTGAAAAGTTTAGGATCCCCCTGTTCTCTTCCCACACCACCCCTCAGTGAAAAACATTGCAGTGTGTATTTGTCTAGAAAACCAAAATATATAGAAACCAGAAGGCGATTATTTACCAAGTAACAAGCCAACTTTAGCCTTGGTTGAATACCATGGACCTCAAGAATGAATTTGACCCAAAAAAATGCTGCTGTATTTGGTTGAATTTGGAAATCCATATAAATGACAGATTTGCAGAGAAACACAAATTCATTAGAATGCAGGAAACATTCAGGCCTTTGACTGATCACAGTATGGTGGGCTGCCGATAGGTATTTTGGATGCTCATTTTTTCAACTACTTTTGTTTACCATTAATATCTGTAGGCTGATATCTGGAATTTGGAAAAGTGACCACCTGGGGGGCTGTTACAGAGTTCTGTCTACATAAGTCAAGTCCTGCTCTTATGCAAATTTGTTCTTCTGGTAAATTAAACAGGGCAACACGGAGAGGCCTGCAGAATGAAAGAAGGAAAGATGGCTTTATACTCTTCTCGGTTCTCTCAGATATACTGCACCTTTTAACTCTGACTTAGGTGAAACTGGTCTTGTTTCACCCCAGAGTGAAGTAGTCCCTATTATCGTCACTAAATGACCATATGTTGTTGGGATTTATTTGCAGTCCTAAGCAGCAGAAGGTGGAGAATTTTCATTTCTTGTATTTTATCACGACTGGTACTTCATTCAATGCAGAACATTCTGCATATTGTTCCTGTCGTAACTTGGCTAGTCAAGTCACTATTAAAGCCCTGAGACAATCAGTGTTTAAATGCTCATCTGGATTCCTTTTGTTCTGATGAAATGTCAGTATCAGATACTCACATACTAGAATGTGTCCTATGTTTACAACAGGATTGTCAGGCATCAGCGTCATTCCATTTTGGTGTCATGCAGACTGTATATAGTATCCTTGCACATCTTGAGAATGTCTCCTAATTGTTTCATGTCGTGACAGATGTATCGGAAGAACGTACAGCAGCTCCTCCAGAACCTGCTTCGAAAGCTCGCAACTGTTAGCCAGTATGAGGAAGTACTTGCAAAAATTAATGCAACGTCCACAGATCGCCTCACGGTCTTAAAGACCAAGCCCCAGTCCATCCAGAGGGACATAATCACAGTCTGCAATGATCCCTACGCATTAGCTCAGCAGCTTACACACATAGAGCTTGTGAGTTTTTATTTCTCCATTATGATTTCATCCTTCTCCTCCTTTTGATATGCATGTTAACCTAGGATCTGACTTGATTGCTTGTGTGCTTTTTTTAGGAGAGACTTAATTATATTGGACCAGAAGAATTTGTCCAGGCATTTGTGCAAAAGGACCCTTTGGATAATGACAAGGTAATTAGAGATCTTGAGCAGCTCTGAAGTGTGACATTTAACATCCTAGAGTTCAGGTGCCTGTGAACTAGAAGTTCCAGCAAACAAATGAGAACCAGCAGAAGCAAACTGTAAAGTGAAAATGCTTCTGTACTCCTCTTAACAATTTTGTTTTATCAATGCTTTTTCTTTCTGGAGGACATGTCCAGGAGCTCCAGAACTCAGGAAACAAACTGAAATCAGTTTAACACATTTGCTATTTTTTCTGATTTAAACTAATTGGAAACTTAATCCTCTGAATGTTTTCTTCCATCCACCTACGTAGTTAGTCTCCAGCTGGAAAAAGCTGAGATTAACTTTGGCTTTTGCATTACTCATTTTTAACATCTGTTCTTCCTTTTACTAAACTCTTGAACTCTTTGCAGCAAACTGACAACTGGGGCAGTCTGTAGGTAGAGCACACATCATGAAAAGCAGGCAGTGAGCTCTATATCCACATAAAATGGAGGTTAAAAATGCTGTATTTTTAGCTAAGTGTGCTGGAGTTACCTCTTTAGGTGCTGGATTCAAGATGACTTTAGCACAGTTAATTTAAAGAGCATAAATCAGGCAGTTAACACTAGAGTTACTATCCAACCTAAAACTGACGAACAGAATAGGATGACCCAAGCTTATAATTTGTATTTTTGTGAGACAGTCTCTCAAAGTTATTTTAATTTAATTTAATATTAAGCAGATATTTATCTTTGATTGCTTGCACAAATCTATCCTAATTCCTCAAAGCATGCTGGTGGGATTAAGAGCAGGTGATGGATTCTGCATGGCTGCTTGAGTGCTTTACTGAGCCAACAGCTCAGGAAGAAGTGATGCATACCCAGATACTATCACTGCTGCTTTACTTCTAAGGTTTTTGTGTGAGGGTAATTGAGTTGATCCTGGTTACTTGACAGGGTCTCGGGATGGCAAGGCAGAAAGCCAAAAGGTCTCTCTTAGGGAAAAGGTGAAGATTACAGTAAAAATTGCTCTTTTTCTTCTGCAGAGCTGCTACGGAGATCGAAAGAAGACCCGTAATCTGGAAGCCTATGTAGAATGGTTCAACAGGCTCAGTTACTTGGTTGCAACAGAAATCTGTATGGTAAGCAAGGACTTTATCTGCTAAAAGGTTTTGCTTAGTCTAGTTGTCAAAACCGTGGAGCCTTTTTAGGTTTGGTGTCCCTTCAGTATGCCCTTGGACTTTCCATTCTCTCAGTTCCACGCATATTCACGTGTGTCTGAAGAGGAAATAGGTTGCATGTTTTCAGCATCATACTTGTGCGTCCACATTGTTCATATGACAAAGTGGTGATGTTATACTGCATTAGTCCTTCTTGGCACAGGAATGGGTCTGGCCCTTCTCTCCTGTTATCCCTCATGAATGGAGCCATCTATTCTCTCCTGTGTGCTGACCCCCTTCTCTGCTCAGCTGTTCATCGTACCCTTCTTCTTTGCAGAGCATCCTTATCTGTTGTCCTTGCTCTCTGTCTGCTGTCTGGCTTGTCTTTTCCATTCTGACGTTTTGAAGACAATAATGTGGTTTAATCTATAGGTAAAGTGTAAAAAAAGCAGTGTAAAAACAGTGTAAAAAAACAGTGTAAAGTCATGGTACACATGGAAAAGACCTTTGTAGGTGTTTTTTCTTTTGGGGATGGGTTAGAGCTCTCTGTTTCCAGCTGAAAGTAACGCTTCAATGTCATCTCTTGCAGCCTGTGAAGAAGAAGCACAGAGCAAGAGTGATAGAATATTTCATTGATGTGGCACGGGAATGTTTTAATATTGGCAACTTTAACTCCTTAATGGCTATTATTTGTAAGTATGCATCATGAGATGTTTTGTCCCTGTTTGAATCTGGATAAATGAATTGTGGTGCTTCATAGGGAATTCTACTGCTTAACATGCTCAGCGATGTGCAGTTGGGAGGCGAAATGGCAGAGAATTGCTAGATGTTTTTGTAGTATTACACATGTAAGAAATTAATTACTCTTTAGTGTACATCACAGAAAAAGCTAAGTTTTTGCTGTAACTCTTCAGAGATCTAAATCTCTGCTTTTTGAAACAAGTTTTAATGCTAAGTTGGAATAGACACTCCTCCTGTAATATGGAGGATTGATGTCTTTTATTATTTCTACAGCACCATAAATATCCTAGCAGTTTAAAAATTCCACACTTTTATATCAGATAGGAAAATATCGGGAATATTTATGGAAATGGTAAAATTTCCCAGAGACCGTAGATTTCCATAAAATTTGTAAAAGATGGTGTTAAGACAACTCATTTGACTTTTTTACTCCATATTCACGTTTATCGAGACCACATGAACTTATAGCATGGTATTTTTTGAGAGATTTTTCTGTAAAAGATGTTGATTTTTGTTTCCAATGTTTTTTTACCACTGGAATTTCAAGAAAACAGTAAGTCTGACTTTAGAGTATCTCTGCTGAAAATATTTGTTATTGTTAATAGCTCCTTTGCTCTAGAAATACTTACCAGCCTTAGCCACCTCAAAGATTTCTGAATGTTCAAACAATTTCTTTCTCTTATATCCAGCTGGCATGAACATGAGTCCTGTCTCTCGATTAAAGAAAACATGGGCAAAAGTGAAGACAGCCAAGTTTGATATTCTTGAGGTAAGTTTGACCAGTACTTGGACACGTGGCTGTTAGTAGCATGCTACTTTAAGCAGCTCTGAAATGCAAGTATGGCTGCTTTCTGACATGTTTAATTTAGTATATATATATATGCTCTTAGTGGACATTCCAGAAGGTGTAATAAGAATGTTTCAGTTATCTTGTGTTCTTTCAACCTGGAAGAAGGACATTGAAGTAACTGCCTTGTTACTTCTAAAAAAAAAAAAAAGGAAAAAAAAAGTAGGTAACATCTTGAGAGGCAGATGTATTAGAAGAGGTTGGTGTGGATTCGCCTAATGCAGTTCTGCCTTTGAAAATGCAGTTTAGCTGTAAGGCAGCTGCCTCGTCCATTCAGAGAAATTCATCTTGAATTGATTGATTGCCAATTATTTTCAGGTAGCAGATGCCTTTGGCAAAGATCATGTAGGTGCAGTAATACAAGAATTTGTGATCTACCCAACAGATTATTTACCAACAAGTTAATTAGCTTGGTCTACATGGCAATCGGTTAACTCAGACTATAAGTAATACAGAGACAATGTGATGTTCTGGTCATGACGCGAACACGGAATGTTTATTAATATCATCCAGAGATTTGACTCGGGCTATGACAACAGATTAAAACCGGACAGTTGTAGCCACCTCACACTTGCTTCCCCCACCCTTGGGTGGGAGATAGCCTTCCTTGTGTCAAGGGGTGGCTGCAAAGCTCTTAATCAGCTCTTAATATCACAGTCCTATTTAATTCAAACCTATTATGCAGGCCGGGCTTTGCTGGTTAAGGGCGTGTTTCATGAGCGATGCAGTCATCCTGGCCACTAGCAGCTTTAGCTGCCTGATCTTAGTCTGCCACTGCAGCCAAGTCAGCTCTGAGAGATCTGCATACATAGGAAGAGTAGAATATTAGTGTCAAGACCCACTATTGTCTTAGTTCATGATTTTGCCTTTTGAGTTAAAGCTGAAGCTACTTTATTGGTGTAGAGGGAAAGAAAAGGTCCGTAGTGCCTGCCTTCACTTTCCTGCCCTGACTTTTGTTGTGATGAGCGAACATTTTTAAAATTACATTTCTGTTCTGATTGAAAGATCAGATAAAGAGATGCCACAGTCCTTTAAAAGGCTGTGTTTGTGGCGCTCTTACACAGACCTCTTGCTTTTTAAAATAGTTGCTCAAGTGAAAAAGTGTTGCGTGTGGTGATGACGCTGGCTCTCTGAAGCTCATTATTTACATTTCTTCATGCTTTGTAGCATCAGATGGACCCTTCCAGCAATTTTTATAATTACCGGACTGCTCTGCGTGGAGCTGCTCAGAGGTCCCTGACAGCTCATAGCAACAGAGAGAAGGTATGTTTGCAAATGACTTGGCAATGGGCAGAAAAGAAATAAGCTTAAGTCACATGGTAAGCTTTTGTCTGGGGAGTCTGATTTTCATCAGTTCATCTCAGTGTTTTTTTAAAAAAATAAAATCTCAAAACTGAATCCCTGTCTATTCAGAATGTCTAAATACTACCTGTAAGCTAGCACCTAGATAAATGCAATATTTGAGGAAACCAGGTGGATCAAGAAAATGACTCTTTGTCACAGCGGTCTGCTGAAATCCTGTCTTGTTTGATACTGGCTGAAAGTTGCAAACATGTAGTGATTGATTTGATTATTTATATTAACTAATATACATTGCCTCAGCTCATTTATACTTTGACATGAAAGACAGAGAAGAACTGGGAGAGTGGTGTTTTTACGCCCAAAGGAGAGGAGATCGGCTGGCCTAACTGTGGGTAATGCACGTTAGTTCAGAGGTGTCTAATCTGGGGAAATATCATAGTTCTTCAGAATCTGGAAGTTGGCAGTGTTTCTGTCTGTGTGCTTCTTTTATGAATAATGTTCTTTGCATGTGGAATTTGCAAAGGAGAGGGACTGATAATTGCTGAAGCAGGAAGGATAAAGAGAAGAAATGTTGCTGAAAATGTTAGAGGACAAACTAGACATTCGAAGTTTAACTAGTGGTTGCAAAGAGACTGAAACGAGCATCTCTCTCTTTTAAATGATTTACAGTTTAGGGTGGAAAAGCTTTAAAATCTACTCGGAAAAGATACTCCAAAACTCAAATCTAGACAGAACTTCTGTCTAAATCCTGGGGAGTGCCCTTCATGTACAGTATTTGTTAGATGAGCATTAAATATACTCTGGAGTTTTAGTGGCAAAGGTGAGCTGAATCAGATATTAGTGGGATACAGTGGGTTAAAATCCCCCTTTGCAGATTTCTGGAATGACTGCAAATTATGCATTAACAGAGGTGGCATCTTTCTTTACTTTGAAAAATAATTAGCTTCTAAGAAATAAGGTGGATTTGGTCGCACATTCATGCAGAGTCTTGGTTGTAGTTCTTGTGGAAGGGAGCCAAATAGCTTCCTAGCTGCCATCCACTTAGGAGCTGTTGTTCATCAACTGCTTACAACATTAGCACTTTGTGCTGTGTTTAATAAACCTGATCTTGCTGCTCATCAAATAATTTAAACAACCAGGCAGGATGAAGCAATTCCATGTGCAGACTGCTTGTCTATACTGATGTTATACACGTGTAAATAAAATCTGTTTTTTCCTTTTTTCTGAGTCCTAAGGATCTGTTTGCACAGCATTCAAAACATCGGAAGTTTAAATGTTGATTTTTCTTTTGAGAGAGAGAAAAGTGAATTTTAAGACTTCAAAGAAAGAACTTTCACATGTTGAAATATTGCAGCCAAGTCTCACTTGGAATTGTGATATGGTGATATTTGTTTTGTGCTCAGTTGCAACAAGGATGTGCAGCTATGCAAATTTTTGTAGGATGCAGATTGAAATGCAGTCATTTTCAGAATGTAAGCATATTCCAGCATTCTCCAAAGGCAAATACTTGGATTTGTTCAGTCAGCAGGAAGTGTTCTGTTTTGAACCAGTCAGTGGTAAGGATCAATTTCTTGCTTGAGCTCGTAGAATTGTAGATCAAAAGTCATCTATTTAAGTGGGCTTATAGCTCCAAACTTTGTCATATTGTTCTTTAGCTTAGATCTCCCCTCGTTTACCGGACAAGTCCCTGTCAAGAGAGATAGCTGCACTCTGAAGAGATACCCTGCAGGAATTTTGGGCACAAGTGGAGGTTAATGTCAAATTCCAGGGAGGCAACACAGCATCACCTTTTATTGGATGAAAATTCTTCTGTTTCAGTGAATTGATCTCACTTCTTCATGTCTTCATTCTTATATGAATAGCCATTCCAACAAATATTTTCCATGCTGGCCTGTTTACTCAGTGCCTACTGAAACCACGAGATTTTGTGCCTACCTGGTTGCATTTCAACTCCTGTGTTAAAGAGGTTGATGCCTTGCCTTTGATGTTGTTGCTTGGTGGCCTGCTGTGATTAAATTGCATGCTTTTGTTTCTTCCACTGCCAGCTTTGGTCTGTTGTATGTAGACAGTTTCCTGAGCCTGAGAATCTATAGTGCACCTACTCCAAGAAGCAGAACAGAGTTAGGGGCCATGCTAGTTCTGGAGGCACACACTGTTAGGGGAGGGTGGAGACAAATGCAGTCTTAAGGCAATGGAAGCACTAAGAGGTTATAGTAGGAGCCCAGCAGATGACAATATGCTGTCAGCTCTTGCCTTTGGGTTTGATTTTTGGTTAGGATTTCCTCAGCTCCCCACAGCATTTTATCCCAGCTATTGACTTCCATGTAGCTGTTGATAAAGTATGTGCAAGAAGTAGGCATCTCTTGAGTTGTATGTTCTGGAATCTGCAAAGAAATACAAGAAAGTGAAAGCAAGAGGGAAAAGAAATAGAAATGAAGTGAGCTAGGCAAACTGTTGTTCTAAACACAACTTGTAGCCACACTGGACAAGCAGTTGGGTGCCAATGGGTGCTGAAATTGTGACCTTGAGAGAGCTACGTGTCATGAAACGTTCAAGGTAGTGGAAGCAGTTGTTTGGCACAAACGTGGAAAGGAAATCACAGGGATTAGCTTACCATCCGAGGGAGGACTTTATGTGTTATAAAATGCTGTGAACACAAAAATTCTGTGGATTGAAAGAGAAATTATATAGATCTTAGTCATTTGGTATTTTGTTTACCTTTTCTACCACCTGACTTCACTTAATTGTTCTCTATAGAGCAGTATATTTTGATTCAGTACAAGACTGAGAATATTCTTGTTCTTTCCTTAGATCGTGATACCTTTCTTCAGCCTCTTGATCAAAGATATTTACTTCCTCAATGAGGGCTGCGCCAATCGTCTTCCAAATGGTCACGTCAATTTTGAAGTAAGTAGAGCAGTGTGGCACTGAGTGGGGTATTTATATAGCCTCAGCCCCTTTAGCAGAAGGCTGAAGGCAGACCACGATTCAGCTTCCACTGGATTCTAGGAAAGCAAAAGTAGACTGTAATTTGAATATATCTGTTACTTCTCACAGGAGCTGAGAGGTAGTCAGGAAAATGCAGTTTTGCTGAAGTTGGAGTGTTTATAGAAACCTATTCAACAGTCACAGTTTTAGTGGGGAAAGTCAGAACTTCTTCACAGTGCTCAAATTCATCTAAACATTTCAGTTCACATGTTTATTATGCCTAACCAAAAATCATACAATTTAGTATTTTGGGTCTTCTTTTCAAATTCCAAATGTAAAAGTTAAGTCCATCCTTTGTCAAGATACACATGCAGTAATTTTGTGCATGACAGTTAGAGATTGTCTCTGAAGAAATGTGTGACAGAGCAGCAGTGAAGAAGTTCTGAGTCCCTTTCAGGAGTTCTTCTGCCTTTGAATTTACACTTCTTATCTGACAGTGTGGATTACCCAATCATTTGTTTTCTTGTGCTTTATGTTTTAAAGAAGCTTGGGTCACTCACACAAAATTACAGTAATTTCACTTCTTGTAATCAGCCTCAACTAGCCTGGTTCTAAAGTTAGACAATGTTTGTAGTCTGGAATGCCCTTTTTCACAAAGAAGCCAAGTGCTCTTGAGACATGTTAAACTTCTCTTGAAAGAGCTTGTCAATGAGTGACATCAACACACTACATGGGGAATTCTTATTTTTGGCATAAACTTCCAGCAAGAAAAATGAGTGTTTCAGATCGATTAACTTAAAAAATGGAACATCTGGATTTCAAAATGTCAGTATGAATCATCTGGAGACTTGATGTGAAAATTACTAAATGCTTCACTGTGAAACAGGCAAACAATAAGCATCATCAAACTTTAAAGTTAGGCATAGAACTATTATCAGCTCCTTGAAAAGAAATTGAGTGCAAATCATGATCTACTATTTATATTCATGATTAACAACAATTTCAACATGGTGGAGGAGTGGGAAGTCATCCCAGGTTGAAGTAGAAACACAAAAGTTAGAAGCTGAGTTGTTCAGTCATGTTCAGTATTAGTTTAAAAGCTGGGAAGTTCCCAAGCCTTGGGCTTGAAACTGAGGGCTCTCTCTCTCTTTCAAAAATGTTCAGGTAATTAGTACTCTCCAATATAGCATCTGTTTTGTTTCTTGTTCTACTCTGGCAGAAATTTTGGGAATTAGCAAAACAAGTCAGTGAATTTATGACATGGAAACAAGTGGAGTGTCCATTTGAAAGGGATCGGAAGATTCTGCAGTATTTGCTCACCATCCCAGTCTTCAGTGATGACGGTAAGGAGCTCTGGACTTCGTGCAGGTCAGGTGTCACTGACTATTGCTTGTCTCTGTCCATGTTAACTCATTGCTTCTTCCCAGTAAAAAAAAGACTGACCCGAAACTTCTTTGTCTGGGAAGTTAAAAAATGCTTCTCCCTTACAAATGAGAGGGAAAATAAGATTTTTCACAAGATGTGCATGTGGCCTAGGAAAATCAACTTTGTCCTTCTTCTCTAAAATGGAATGAAAAAAAATGATTTGGATATGTGGTCCCTGTAAATATCATCTGAAGTGTATATATGTATATATATGGACTTTCAGGACACTTAAAAGGGTGCTGCTTGAGAAAGAAAACTGGGACTTGGCTGGTTTCTTGTAAAGCACCATTGCCCTGGGCTCAGTTTTTCCTTCTGAATGCTTTCTTCCACTCTCATGCTTTTCAGTTTCCAATAGTTGTTTTTCCCCTTCAGGGTAGTCTTTGTTCTCATACACTTTTTGTTAGTATTGTCTGTATGTAATTATAAGCAAAACGCTGTACTTTCTAATGGGAATCTGGAGTCCTCATCTGAGGGATGGATAATATAAGCCTGCTTCAATTAACTTCCATCCATTTTCCAGGGAGAGCACACTTAAAAATGCCAGTAGGTTTAACATATTGTATTTGCTTGTGATTGCAGCACTTTACTTGGCTTCTTATGAGAGCGAAAGTCCTGAGAATCACATTGAAAAGGACAGATGGAAGACTTTGAGGTTTGTGTCAAAGGTTACTCGCATCAATAAATAAAGAGAATAGGATATGGAGCTAGCATCAAACAGTTAAAACCAAATGGCATGCTGTATGTTTCAACAGATGGGGCACAGCATCTGTACAAATCCCCCTTTCACTCTGGGACTCTTAGAAAAATGAGCACAGTCTTTATCTGTAGCCCTCTCAAGCCTTCTCTCCCTTAGGGGATTGGAATTAAAATAAGTAATTGTGTATATTAATTTCTTACGTTATTCAGTGTAGGAAAAACACATTCTAAACTTCAAAGAAATCTGTACTTCCTCACAAGTACTATAGAGCATTCTGGTTTCAAGCAGACATTTCTGGAGCTACTCCATCCCTTTCTGCACCTAGGTTTTCGGAGAGGTTTGCACAATGATCATTCTGTGTCAAATGTATTCATGAAACCAGGTAATGATTTAGAGTCCAGTGTGGGAAAAAGGAATTGCAGCAAATTCTGGCTTTCCTTTCACTGCTGGCTGAACATAGCCTAGTCAATTCTTTCATTTTATTGATTATGGAAAGATACAGGAACTATTACAGCACTGGTTTAGCTTCTGCTTTGCCAATTAACTTAAAAAAAAAAAATAAGGTGAATTTATGGCGACAGAGAAAACTCATCAGGTACCTAGATGGAGACTTAGAATTAAATAGGTATAGATCTGTGTTTTCACCCATAAGACACACCTCCATGTCAGTTTTTAAACTACCACTATCCCAAGGAACTGACCATTAGGCAATTGTTCTTGTCACTGTTTCTGGCAGCTGGTGCGATAACACCTGGAGGCACCCATGAATATAACGCCCCAGTTCTCCTGATACACTCTGGGAGGCAGCTGTGCACTACAACCATGGTGTTTTTTCCTGGGATATCATGAGGGGATGTAAGAGTTACATTTGACTAGTCCCAGTGAATTTGGGGAGGGGAGGAAAAAGGAGAATTACAATCAGTGCATGGTCACTCTGCCCAGTGCATCCCACACAGAGGCGAGATGGACAGAGAAAGACTCGGGGATAGATCTGTGGTAATGCTGACCTCAGTTCCACGGGATCCTTATCTGAGTCACTCCAAAGCTATCTGAGAAGATGTACATAATGGTTGTCTTCTTTACATTTACCTCTTTGTTTCAGGTCAACGCTTCTGGGCAGAGTCTAATACACGAGATGGCTGCTGTTTCTGCTGTTGCTACATTTTGTGGCTCATCAAGGGGCATGGCGTGGTTTATTTCTTTGTGTACTGAGCAGCGTTCAAGGTGATGAAAACTGCAGTCAGTTGAAATACCTTGTCAACAAAGATGAGACAAGTTAACTCAAGAACAAACAGGCAGCTTCTCACATCAGACAGATGAAATTAAATCACAGCCCACTCTTGGCTTAACTATTGATTGAAGACAGCGCTGTCAGAACCCTTTGAAGAGCTCAGATGCCGCCTATGAATCATTTCACACCTGGATGAAGTATTTTTCCCCCTCCTTATGCTGGAGCTAGCTGCTACAAGGACTCTGCAGAGTTAATACTGGATTATGGAGGGGAAAAAATTACCATTCCGTTCAGTGAAATCTAGGTTTGCATCGAAGAACTTCATTCCTAATAAGCTGAATATAGCAGGAACTTGGCCTGACTGGGATTGCTAACAAGGGAAAGGACTGGACACAACGTATTGGCTGCTGGGGAGGGAGAGTTTCTCCCCGCCACTGTAATGGTGGCTATTTTTTTTCTTTTTCCATTATGTTTTTGAGTTGGCTGCTGGCAGACAAACTCATTATTAAGTTATTTAAAAAAATATAAAGTAATAAAAATTAAGGCTGTGGTAGAAAACACACCTGGTAGAAAAATATAGTAGCTCTGTAGCTTGGACTATTTTACAACTTCTAGAGAGCTTTTTTTTCTTTCTTTCAGTTGTTTACAACTAACCACTACATGCTACAGACATTCTTATTTTTACTATGCTGTTTTGTTACTCTTATTTTCCATACTTGACCTTCTTGTATTAGGTTGAACAAGCTGACTTTTCTAGAATGGTCTTTGAGAAACTGATGTACAAGCTATGTTAAAATATGAAAGTATGTTTTTAAATCATTTTTATAATAGCTTTTTTGAGAGGGTAACAATGGAGAACACAATCCAGTATGACAGAAATAGCAAGATGCCAAAAAGGAAAAGAAAAAAAAATGAATGAGGCTTCTTCTCAACTACATCTGTGAACAAACAGTCTCCCTTTGTTTGCTTTATGGATTATAGTTATGACTGTGAAGTAGTTCACTGTGTTACACACCTAATAAGTTTGTAGTAGCTCTGAATACTTAGCCACTCTATTTATCCTAGGAAGAACCTGATGAGGAAAAAAAGAAACTGTAGCTGTAGATCACCCTGGATGTGAAATCACTAAGCAAAGGCATATACTTGGAAAAACAGGTATTTGCAATTATCCTGCCACTGTTACTTAAAAAAAAAAAAAGAAAAGGCAAAGAAATAAGAATAAAGATATCTATTTGTTGCACTGTATTTCTTGAGTTTTCAGGTAAGCTGGTGTTTAATTTCTGACCATCCTTTTTCAGACAAGTATTTAATTTCTGAGTTCTGTAAGAACATGCGGAAGTAGCCTTAATCAATAAGAACAATAAGAATACATACTGTCCTTAACTACTACCTGTTTGCTGGTACAAGGTACTGGAAATCAGTGAGTTACATATTCCGTGAGCTCCAGCTATGGGAGTGCCTCAAGCCCTGACACTGGAGAAGGATTCCTCTCCTCTTCTCCCATTCAGTGAGTTAGGGTGAAGGAGAAAGAAGAGACCAGCTCTTTGAAAGGAGACTTCGGCAGTTCACAGAATTGCATCCCAGCTTTTGTCAGGTGAGGGCTTTCCAACCTTTCCCTCTACAGCCCTCCCCATTGTTCAGGCTTGCAGGCAGGACTTAGTTGATGTACAGTGCTGACAAAAATGGTGTATTCCTCCTCTACATCTGAAAATAGGCTGATATCATCATAAGGTTCATAAATGAAAGTAGCTTCCATGACACAATATTTGCATCCTTATTACCCTTCTTTTTTACATTTTTATTTCTAAGGAAAGTCACAGTCTGTAGCAAAGGGTTAGATTACTTGTGAAAATAACTTAGCCACCTCCCTTCTGCACTGTAACACAGTTTGACTACACGCATGGCTTAGAAATGGATTTGTTATTTATGTATTTGAATAGAGTCTTTGTAAATGAAAGAAGAAATAGCATTAAGCTGCCTCCCTCTAGCCTGTGGGGTCTGGGTGTTGTCTTGTGGGCCAGGTTCTTACAGAGAGGAGGCAGCACACAGCAACAGAGGAGGTGGCTGCTTCATTGGCACAGTAGCTGGGCAGCAGGTGCAGGAGGCTGTGACTGGTGCTTGAAAGGAGAATGCAAATTTCTTAGCCCCAGGCAAGCCAGAGGCCGCTCCTTTAGGGGTTATGAACTAAGCATTTGATGTTAGAGTGATGCAGATCTCATCACACTCTGTACCCTCTCCTCCCACGTTCTGTGAACCTTCTGTTCTGGGTGTCCACTGTGAACATTGAGCTACTGCTAGGCTGTTGTTATGGGCTTGAAAACAGCTAGTAGCTTGTACCTGTAGCAAATGAGAGAGAAAATGACTTGTATGGCTAACCAGCTCCTAAAGGAAACACTGCAGACTCTGAAATGAGGAGTTACAAGAACTCAACTCTACAGGTTGAGTGTTCAGTCAGGACTTAACATCCCTGTTCAGAGCTGACAGATGCTTGGTACTTAATAGGGACAGAAGGAGCATCAAAGTCGGCCCTGTAAAAATAGCTCACACATGACCTCTACCTCTTTTTCCTTTTGGTGCAAGCAGAGACAAAAAATGAGTATCTTAAGGACCCCTATGAATCAACTTATTCAGAAGAGTCTAGATGTCCAGCTAAGCCCCCATTTTCTTTCTCCTACTTGGGTACAGTTTCACGCTATAATCATGAAAAAATAACTTGCATGCAATAACACGCAAAAGCCTGCTTAAAACTATTATCTCCAATGAAGCTGTACTTCCAAGTGATGTATTTTTTTTTTCTCAGCCTTCCTAGGCTGTGTGGTCTTGACAGAGGGGAAACAGGTGCTTGATCTAGCAGTAAAATTTACTTTTATAGATAGGAAGCAAAATGTGATTCATCTTCCAAGGCTATTTGTGTTGGGAATTTTCCCTGGCACTTGGGGTGGTGGTCCCGGTATTAGTTTTGTGCAGTGAGACCCCTTGTGGGCTTACTGTGGTATTTCTGCCGGGGAAAAAAAAAAAAAAAAAAGGAACAAGGCTTCCATAGTATGTCTGCTAGCTCCGTCAGCTCCTCTCTGTCTCTTCTTGGTCATGCTGGACAGATTTTTTCCAGGTACATAGGAGAGACAGCAGTGTGGAGAGAGAGGCTAACCCCACAAAATTTATTCCCTCACAACTCCATCTGTCCTGCTCCTGCAGCTGCTGTCAGACAGATCCAGATGGTCCCGCTTCTACCAAGCAGCTGTACCCTAACCTACTTTTATGGTCATGAAGTCTTCTGTCATCAGCTGGTTTTCAGCTTGAAAACAAGGCTGGTAAGGATTTTCAAGGGAACCTGTCTATTTACGATGTTACTGTTGTTAGCCTGCTGCTAAACTGACACTGCAGACTCCACACTGATGGAATAGAAGGTCAGTGAGATGTGAAGTGTAAGCTTAGTGCCAGAAAGTACATTACTGATACCAGCAGATGCTCTACCATTACTCTGCTGTGCTGCATTAAGCTCTTCTGGAGTATGTTTATTTTCCCTTTGCTAGAAAGTTCTAGGTTTAGCACAGCCTCAAAAGATGTTTTGTTATAGGCCAAATACATACCCTGTGGTGTAGGATTTTCTGCTTTGCTACTGCTTCTCTCCCCTGGCCTATGAAGTCCAGAGGTTGGAAGAGAAGTTGTTCTTAGGACTGGTAGCTGCAATAGGAAGCAGCATCAGGAACCAGACCACTCCAGAGAGGGACACACCAAACAGAGCATCCATCTTGGTGTTACAGCAGGATGCTTTCGTAAACCCCAAAGTTTGGTCTTGCAGTCAAAAGTCAAGATGACATAGCCTTCCTTAGAAATTACCGTTTAAACTATAAACCAGCCCAGGACCTCCTAACAAAAAAGTATTTGGAAGGAAAAAAAAAAAAAAAACACCTTGGCCTTCGAACTGCTTTTTTTCCCCCTTTTTTTTTTTTATGGCAAGTATAGCATTAAGATTCTGGATGCCTCACTGCTTTTCAATTTATTAATTTTTTTCCCCTGAGAGAAAATGCATGTATTGGGCAGAGCCTGTTTTCTCTTCATGTGTGCAACTGCGATAGAGGGCTTACTATTTCTCAAGGAAACAATAATGTTTTCTTGGCTGTCTTTCTGAGCTGAGCCATCTTCCACATTTATATTCCTGCCAACCTACTCAAAACTGAAAGTATGAAAGCAAGATACGATAAAATGCAGCAAATAAAAAACTATGCATCTTTCTGATTTCAACGTCTATAGAAGAACTGTTTTAGTACTCTACTAAAACCTCTACTGTTTTAGTAGAGGTTGTAGAAAGTCAAAAATAATTAGGGCTGGGAGCAAGTCTGTTATTTCAGAGGGAGCAAGACTTTCCTTAGACCTCTTTCTAGTTTTAGTTTTCCTGGTCTACAAAAGAAGTCAGAGGAGGATCTATCCAGCAAGGGAAAAGATGATATGAAAGGAAATGAGTTCACATTTCCTGAGACGTTTAGTTAGAGACAGCGGTATTGAATGGAAAAGCAAGCAAGCAGGCAAAGTTTGTGTTACTATAGTTGGTTTGACTATTGAACTTCATTTGGACTATGTCGAACTTTGGGCTTGCTGACACAGAACGTCCGTTTGTAACCAGAAATGCTGTAGCAACTCTTGTTGCAAAGGGAATCAGAGAATTGCTGCATCTGTTAAACTAGGCAAAGTGATCTATTGCTTAAAAGGAAATAATGTGAAGTTCTAGCCAGAGGGGTCTAATAATAAAACAGTAAAAGATAATATGAAATCAGAGCAATTAGTAAGGAATATACTTACCAGTATGGATAGGTGATAGTTTAGAAAATTAGCATGTGAAACAAGTAAAGAATACATCTATTGAGATGCTTTTTCCCCAACATCATGTTTCACCAGTGCTGCTAGCGTAACGAACTCCTCTGATGTAACCAAGGGAGAATGTTAGGATTTCCCCTTCATTTTGCTTGAGCAAATCTGTTGCTTTTTTGTATGCATTTCTGTATGGCAGTGCAATCAGGTCTAGAGAAAATAGCAAATGGTGTCCCTCGATCCCCATGTAAGCCAGTTTGATAATCAACAGAGCTGATACTCAGAAGCCATTTGCCCCGCACTTAAAAAAAAAAAAAAAATTCATGGTACTACATGTTCTCAATCAACATTGCAGAGAACAGATGTTATCTGAATTCTGAGGGCTGAGCATTAAAGAAATCTGATCTGTAAATCTCTGTTTTAGGTGCAAATGTCAGTCAGCTGTAAACACTGGAAGCTAAGGGAAAGGAGAGAGCGAGATGTGTAGTGTACCATGCTGTGACTTTATGCTGTGCTTATAATGTGTCATCTACATTCTTCTCTGATAAGGCAGCATTAAATTGTTTATTGAGAAATTATATTTAATTTCTCTGAAAGAAAAGTGATTCACAAGTGAAGGTATGTTACTGAGCTTTACTTATTGCACTATCTGTGGTTTTGGGGTGGCAGAGTAGAAGAAGCCAATATTTTCTTCTAAGTTCCTTTTCAATTTTCACGGTGTTTATAGTCCTGTGCACTGAAAAAAATAATCCCTTTACTGCTCAAATCAAAAGTCTAGCTTGTATACCACAATATTGGGAGTGAATGCAGTCAGGGTTCTTTCCAGTGAGTGCATTTTAGGATCTCTCTACCAACTATTTTGTTCACCATAGCTATCAGAGCTTGTAATTTCCACTATTCTTCAAAAAAACAGAGTGATTCTCCCATAGTTACATGACTCTTGGAGCAATACCTCTGAGAAATACTCTACCTATCATACTGCTAACGATAAACTGCAATTGGAGTCCAAACTTCAGCACATCAAACATAAGCAGAAAGCAAATTTCTCTGCAGAGCTGCTCCTTCGAACTCACTGAACAAGAGGTAAAAGGCTATGCCATATTTGCAGGGTACCTGGCATGTAACAGGGCAGGAACTTTGAAAGTTAACTCAATTTAAATGCGAGTTGAAAACAGACGCATCACTGTGTGCCACTCCTGCGAACTGTGGTGGTGTGCAGTACAAATGGCACAAGCAAAAGGCCAGTTTCGGGATGCGTGCCAGGGGACACAGGCACTCCCAGCTGGGAATGTTCAGGCTGAGAGCCAAAGCAGCTCGGCCGTGCTGCAAGGGATGCACCAGGGCAGATCCCTGGCTCTGGATGTCCAAGGGCCTGGGCCGTGCCTGGGCCTCGCCTGCCGCAGCCGCCTCAGAGAAGCGCACCAAGGTGGCCCTGGCCCCAGGACTGCCCGCAGGGAGGGCTGGCAGCAGAGCCCTGCCCTGCACACGGGTGCAGGCACCTGCGTGGTGAGTGTCTGTGGCCCTGGTGGAGAAGCACTGGTCGGGAGTCGCTCACTTTGGCGAGCAGCTGAGAAATGCAGGGCTTTCCATGATCTGAGCCCGGTGCTACAGGCTGGTTGAGAACCATCCTGTCAGGGACATCTCGTGTGGAGAGGGGGCAGATCGGCAACCCAAAACATCTCGAGCATAAAGAATGTGTGAGGGATTTCCTGCCTCAGGAATTCCCTTATCACCTCATCTGTGTTACCACATGGCACTTAGCTGACTGGCACATGGCTCACTAGCATGTTTCAGTGTGTATTTTAAAGTGCATGTGTAGAAATAGTTTTATGTGGGGGTTACAGAGCTCCTGTTGCCTAATTATTTATGCATATCTGTCCTAGGCCCTTGGTATTTGAAAGCCTTTTCCTAGCACATGCTTGGGTCTGTAGAACACATGCTTTAGCTCCTCCTGCCTTCTTGTCTGCGCTGTGATTTTCTTCATAGGTCATATAGCAATTTCTGTTTGCCCATCTCAATCTAGCCTGATATCTGCAGTGCGATGGTGAAGCCCTTGAGTTGGAACAGAGAAAGAGGGGAGGGAAACCAGCTTGCTTTTTTTGTCTCACTGTGTTAGACCTCAGAACAAGCTGCAGTTAATCCAATCACCCCGTGTGTTACTAAACATGGGCTGGGACTGGGGTATTGTCAGAAATATAGCTGGGAAGGGACATGGGGAAAGGTCTGTGACAGCACCAGGGCCAAACCAGACAGCCCCACCTGGCTGCTTTGCCTGTGGTGGTGGCAGCAATGAGAAAAGCAGGACGATGCAGCAGGATCTCCTCTCCCCAGCCAGGCGGCTGGGCCAGTCTGTCCTGCATGGCTGTGGCTGCTTTTGTAGCTCCAGGGATGAGGATGGAGAACCAGGAGCTGGTGACGTGCCTCTGCTGGTGGACAGGGCAGCAGCAGAGCCTGGCTCTGCAGGGCTGTGTCCTGGGAAGGCTGCTGGGGCTCTTATATCCACCAGGCTCCTCAGTCCCAGTTCACTTCCTCCCTGGGCCTGGAGAGCTCTGCCCAGCTGGTGTAAATGGCCGTAAATGTTGGCACAGGCTCTCCTTGGAGGGAGGCTGTTAGCTGCCCCAGCACTGGTTTCCCACAGGTTGCTCTTCAGCAGCTGATGCTGGGGGGAGGATTGTGGCCAAGGGGAGAATCCAAGCCTGGTCCTGGCCTGCGCGTCCTGTTGTAGGAGGGGTGCAGAGGTGCAGGACTGCCCCGCAGGGCGCAGACGACAGTCAGCAATGTGACAGCTGGTACAGTGCCAGAGAAAGGCTCTTGTACAAGCAGCCATGGCTCCTAGGTGTGCCATGTCCAGTGACTGGGGCAGGACGATGCTGCTTTGTCTCAGATGGCACCATTGTTGTTGATGTAACTGAGTGATGATGATAGCGATAATAATTTGGAACCTACCAATTTTTATATGAACATTTTGAACTGCTGAAGGTACTCCTGCCTTAGTGTGTATAATCCAGATAATTCAGTATAATCCAGATAATCTCAGGAGCTGAATGCTTTCACTGACCTGTGTCAACCACTGTCAAAAAAGCTGTGGTGGAAACACTATCAAGAAGTGGTAGCACCTATCAAAGGGCTTTAGTAAATGGCTGAGGATTATTTTAAGGGTTGAACTGTTTCCTTTTTCCTAGAGGGATGATCAGATTCATCTTCAGAAAAAGAGAATGTCACAATCTCTGAGGCTGGTCAGATTTACTGCATAACTCTTGGTAAGTCACTCAAACCCTGACATGCACCTCTAGAACCTGATCCTGATGCTGTCAGTGATTGGGGAGTAAATGAAGGGTATGGCTGCTGGACATTGGCCTCAGTATAACCTTTTGCACCAAATGGCTGATTTTTCGAGGTCATGACAAATTAATTATGAGTCCTCTGAGCTTCCATGATTACGCACTAAAGTAGGCTCTAGCCAATGCACACAGTAGCAAAGCAGAAGTAATCTTGGCAGTCTTTGTTCCTACCCAAAACAAAAGAACAAAGAAAACACTAAGCTGATATTTTTAGTGCAGGATAATCCTTACACATACTTCTCCCCATCTTTGACATGTCATAGGTAAAACTGTTTGCAGCAGAAGTTTCTTTGCGTCTCCCATTCCCCGCTACCCCGTTCCCTCTGCAGCTGGGTTCTGCCAGCTCCTGAGCACAGTGCAGAGCTGACTATGCAAGGACCCTCCTGCAGGGTCTGGGGGTGGAGGAAGGGCTCCCCAGCCTCTCCAGCTCAGTGCACAGCTGTGCTTCTTGTGCTTTAGTTGGGCCTGGTAATGCCTGGGCAGAGCTGCAGGGCCTGTTTGGGTGTGTGGGCAGGGACTGGCTGCACCACTCTTTTGGGAGGGCTCACGGATGAGATTAACACAGCTGCTCCAAAGATCATGCCTCAACAGTCCTGGGTGTGAAGTCTTCCTCTCCAGTGACTGGTTAACAAAGATTTTGGTAGGGATTTTCTTTTTGTGCACTTTAGGCTGAGGGCAAGGACCTCACTGGTGAGAGAGGGCTGGGAGTGTTTGAACAGTGGGGAAAGGCATCAGCAGTTATTTTATTTCTTGGTTTTGTGTGACACCCTAGACAGTGTGAATCTATCTTGGCATACAAGGCTCTTTTACCTGAAGAGCCAAACATAAATGTAATTTAAACTAATCCAAAATGGTGATCTCTAGAGCAAGCGGGTAATCCCAACATCTAGCTGCTCTTTGTCTATTTGTAGTATCTGGCAGTATCTGTCAATTTTGACTCAGCAGGTTGTAAAATTACAGGGAGAAAAAAAGACTCATGCCCTGGTTGTTTTAGTTTCTTAAATTTTGCATTTTACCTTGTCCCCGTCTCCAGAATATCTGAACATTTTACAGTGGCACCAAATAGGTTGTAGTGTCCTAGCTGAATTGCTGATATTTTTTAGCTTTAGTCCAATTACAAAGTAGCTGTTTAAATGTAAAAGCTCAGATATATGCGACTGTCTAGGAAATAGGCTCAGTAAAGTTTATGATGATGTTTAATTCTCATTGGATTTGTACCACAGCCTCAGGCAGTTTCCTGGAAAAGATCCACCTTTCAGGGCATGTGAACTTTTTCCTCCCAAAAGCACCTCTGTTGTACAGAAAGGTAAAAAAAACCTGTGTCTTCATCACGAAGTTATCATTCATAATGATTTGCTAGCAAGTTAAATGTTCCCAGCCTACTATTAGAACTAAATTGTATGTCTCTTCAAATATCTTAGGAAGCAGTTTATTTTATGTAAATTAAACAGCATAAGTCCTGGCAAAATTGAGTGCATTAGCAAAGGAGATAGTATCACACAATGTGCCACTGAGAATTCAGAGGCACTGAAATATCATTCATAGCTAAATTGGCTTCTTTTGCAGACGGCTACGAAGTGTAACAGACGACATAAATGCAGCTTTAAATCTTAGCTAAGCCTGACAGAGAAAAGAAATTAGTTCTTTTTATGATAAGCAATGCTGATAATGCACATGACAGAACAATTCTGAATTGGAGCCTGAGCATACACTAGCCCTGACACATCAAACTGTCTGGCATCAGATCACACTGTCTCCCCTGTAGCATCTGTTTGGGCCTGAGTTGAAGCTCTGAGGACTACTAACAGGGTGAATGAGAGCATTGCAGCACAACTCTCAGCCCCCCAGGCAGCACAGTGGTTAGAGGAGGACGGAGAGCAGGTGAGAAGTCTGGTTTGCTTCTCTTCCCATGTGAGCAATTCTGGGAACCCAGTATGCTCTGCCTTCCCGCACAGCTTTCCTCCATTACCAGTGAGAAATATAGCTTGCAAAGGCTCTCACCAAAGGCCAAGCTTGAACTGTCTGCTACAACCATTTATGTAGCAGGCCAAGGTTGCACCCTAGGCTCCCCAGTCATTTATTTTCTTATCTATTGTATTCATGGATAGTAGGGAGAAGGGTCACACACAACATTGCCAAGACATGGTGGTCTGGCTGCTCACTCCTGACCTGGACTGGTCCGAACACGGGATGGCTATCAGTGAATCCCACCTCTCTTCAGACAGGCTGTTTTGAGATGTGTTGTAGTAGTGTAGTGAAGCTGCTGTTCTGTGCTAACTAGCCCTGTGGCCCTGGGTGTAAAGGTGCTTCCTCAAACAGCTCCAATGCTTTTCTGTCCCATTACGTTCATCTACTTTGGAAGGCCTAGTCACCCCCCATTTGGTCTGCTGGCAAAGATGCTCTTTTATCATATATTTCTGAATTTGTTCTCGGTGAAGCAATTGCTTCGAATCTTGTGACCCATATAAATTATTATAGCACTGAGTAGATCACGAAGCTCATCTCTTGTCCACTTTCCCCCTCACCTAATGAAGAATAACAGGTTTTCACTTAACTTCAACAGACTGGCAGAGGTATCTGACGTTTTTAGACTTTCTCTGTCCTTACTTTCTTCATCTGTGAGGCTATCAGGCTTACATATCCTTCTAAGTCTGGCTCCTGGAAATTTTGGGAAGCTTCCCCATTAAAAAGGCAGATCTCTAACTCTTTCCCATGCAGGTCACTGTCATTAACGTGTAAATACTGCAAAAGGAAACAGACCCCTTTGTGGTCAGGGGTTTTATTCAAGGGCTTCACTTTCTAATTTTTTTTACTAAAAATAAAATGAAGAATTGGGTAAGAAATGCATAGCAGCTGAAGACTGCATTTTTTTGTGTCAAACATTTTGACTTTTTTTGCTTTATTTTCTTTGTATTTGCATCCTTATTTTACTGATTCAAGAACTGCAGGTTTCTTTATCAGTAATTTTAGCTTTCACCGGCTCAGTCAGGAGTGCCCCTCAGCAAGGCGCTTGGACAGTGGTCGTCCACATATCCATCAGCAGACAGACTCAAGATTGTTCTGCCCCTCCAGCTGGCTGAACACTAGTCAGACAAGCATGTCACCTCTGTGCTATGCTCTGATATTTGAGCCCACAATCTCAAAGCATCCCGCCAGTTCAAGCACTATGCTTTTCCAGTTACACGTCCTCAGGAGTGGAGTTTACTCACATCCCTGAGCCCAGCTCTGACTGCAGGCACGACCTGCTCCCAGCTCCCCACAACTGCTGCGCAGGTATGATCCTTAGAATGGGCAAGTAGGGCCCAGGGGAGGACGCAAGCAGGACAGCTGGTAAGAGAGCGGGGGCGTACTCCCCATTTTGGGTAACAGCACTGGGGAGCCGAATGACTTGCCCAGGTGATAATGATTTGAACTAGTTCATGTTAGCGACAATGTATGGTAATACACATTGCATGGATTCAAATGAAAATAATCTATAATAAATCAATCATGTCGGATTTACTTATTAGATAATTTAAGTTAAACCATAATTTAAACACGCATCTCCCAAGCTTCAGTTTAGTGCTTCTACATTAATGACATCCGACAACTCATGTTAAATGGGCCTGGCTGGTTACATTGATGAAGCAGTTCTCAAATAGAACCACATCCCTGCTTTCTTCAGCCAGTACCCCATCACTCTGCTCCTGTAGAGCTGTCAGTAAACCTACTCACACAAGGCTTGTGTGATAAAGGCAATACTCCACCAGCACGAGATGTCTTCCAGCAACTATGCTGCCTTTGGAAGAGTCCAGGTATCTTCTTGTTTAAATAAAGTAATTTCTGAAGAAAAATCCAATGATGATTCCTTGGATGAGGCCCGAAAGCAGTCACAGAATCACGGAATCATCTAGGTTGGAAGAGACCTCCAAGATCCCCTAGTCCAATCTCTGACCTAACACTAACAAGTCCTCCACTAAACCATATCACTAAGCTCTACATCTAAACGTCTTTTAAAGACCTCCTGGGATGGTGACTCAACCACTTCCCTGGGCAGCCCATTTCAATGCCTAAATTTGCCTCAACAATGCCTTACTACATAAGCAATGCCTTGTTTCTGTATTTTACAAGACTGGAAAGAACTGGGTATCTCCAGAGGGTGATTCATCTCATCACTGGGATTGATGCCCCATTTAGCAGATGGAGCATGCAGTAGTCCTTAACCCTATAAAGTTCCTCCCGTGCATAGATTACTACTGCTATCAGTGGGAGACCTTGAAGACCTTTCCAGATGCATCATACGTTGAAGGATCTGGGTCCTGTGTAAGTAGTACTTCTTTAGCATTTACTAAAACAAATTGATGTACCTCTTTTCTCCCTCCTCTTGCTAGGAATAATAGGCTCTATCTTACAAAAAAAAGTTCCACTTGCCAGGTTTCACTGCACAGCTAAAGTAAGGCTAGCAGAGCTAGCAAAACACTACAAATAACCAGTGGATATAGCGAAAACTGTTTGCACCTGTTCTCATTTATAACATAATCATTGCATTCACTTAGCCAAAACCAGACAATGCCAACAAAGAAAGAGATAAGCTTTTTTGTTCTTCTGTAATCACCTTTAGAGTGTATTATTTCCTTTTCTACCTGTCTCAGAGGCAATTCGGGAAGAGAAACCTAGCTGAAGAGAGACCAGGCTGACCAGTTGGCCCAACCTGAACACATAGATGTGACGTGGGAGCATAATGGAGAACCAATTACAGCCAAGTGGGCCCACAAAACTGCCAGGCATGCTGGGAGGGATCAAACTTATTACTGGGGCAGAAAATGCAGATTTGACTTATCTTGGGAAGCCATAATGCCAGCAGTATTTGTGGAATAATAAGGCAGAAACTGAGTGATGAAGCAGCACACGTGATGGGAGAGGTACATGTCTGGAGAAGCGTGGTGCAGCAGGTTGTATTGGCCCTCTGGGTTCCAACAATGCCGGCCGGCGCTTCAGGCTCACACCAGGCACAGCTATCATCATGGTGACTGGGAGGTTTCTGCTGGGAAAGAAAACTGGAGTAGCACCCTAGGAGGAATAAGCAAAGATATCTGTCACTGTGGAATACCACTTGAGCTACGCTCAGATACTGAAAGTCCTTTCAAAAACAAAATCATCCAAGAATGGGCTGAAGACAGTGGAGAAGAGTGGGTACATCATGTTCCCTATCACCTCCGGGCAGACAGAAGGATAGAATGGTACAACAGCTTGCTTAAATCCATGCTTAAATCACCTGGAGGAAAGGAATCTCAGGGGTTGCACGCTTCACCTCCAGGAAACTGTGTGACTAATCAGCACAAAGCCAGGAAACCGTCATCATGAGTGCCGTCATTTTCTGCCCTGCAGAAAACCGTACACCCTGGATGAAAAAGTACCAGTCAGCTGCATGAACACTTGGACTGGGAGGTGAGTTTGTCTCTCTCCCCCTGCAGCTGTTGAAATACCTAAGGAGATCAAGTTCTAGCCTCTATTTCAACAGGGTAAATTTCCTTAGCATGTAAACCTGCTCTTGTTTCCTGGAGGAGCATATGCTTTGCATGACTATACTGGTTTTTGTGTGTATGTTTAGTCAGAGTGTATGTAATAAACGGCTGAAATGGGACCAGTTGTCAGCTAGATTATAAAATGTGTAAAACTGCCGTTGCCTGAGAAGTGGGTCGGCTGCTCTCTCCTGAGGAGATAGAAACAGCAATTTCACAAAGTGTATATTTAAGCTAAAAATAGCTTTTTCTATTTGGTCACTAATTCCTATGGGAACCACTATTTCTGGGAGTGTTTAGTATATGTTCTATACTCACTGGAGCTATTTCTTGTGTCCTGGCTTGACCAGATCATGCTTTCTCTTAACACAGCGGGCAAAATCAAGGTACAGGAGCACTGATAAAGGAGAAGTAATAAATTTTGCTGTTTCAAATGTCCGAAGAAATAGATATAGATCCACAGAGATCTGCTCAACCGGATTATGTTTTGGAGAAAACAATGGAAATTACGGCATTTATATGAGACCCTTCTGAATTTCTAGGAACTGAGTACAAGGTAAATTTGAGACAACGTATGTCCCTTGCATGCTCATATGCTGTGTTTCTTATGTAGATGCACAACTATGAGCGTATTCTTTTAAAGAGCTATCAGTTCATCCCCATGGTCAAAAGATAGGTTTAGAAGTTATGTTCTTCTTTGGGAAATAGCTTACCTGTTATAAAGACTTGCTAAGGTTAACAACTTCAGTTACAGTTCTCAGATTAGGTTTCTTACATGTAAACTATGTAGGACTTCGTTCTAGTTCTGGCCATGAATTCCCAATGTTATTGTATTTACACTTTCCTGAAAATCTTGCTTCTTAGAAAACCTGGAGGTATTAGGAAGAAACAAGGGAAAAAAGTGAAACATGAAGAGATGAAAAGGCCCAGAAACATGTAATGAATTAAAGAGCAGCACAGATATCTTCTGGAGTAAGTGAGTTGATCAAGTGGAAGCCTTTGTGCTTTCCAGAGTTGACTTATTTCTTGTTTTCCGTTTTAAACTGTCACGTTTATATTGTCTACCCCGTTACTCCTGGTGGCAGATTAGTCTGGAGTGATGGAAAGCACTGAAGTAGCTCACCTGAAGCTGAGCACAGTAAAACAGGGTTTAACAGTCCAAGCCAGATTTACAGCAGCCCATAGTAGTGTAGTGCTGTAATTAATGGGAGACAGCAGTGTCAGTGCTGTGTGAAAGTTCAGTGAAGTCTGACTGTAGCTGTGAGAAAATCCCATTTCTGTAGAAATATTCTGTGCTATAAATGTTTGTGGTGAGAAGGCGATAGACAGCGACGGTACTTGGGAGTGAAAAACCTCCCTTCCTTTGGTTTTCTAGCTTGATTCTGAAATGTGGCTGAATGTGGCTGTCATCTTCATATCTCACCCAGATGATGAAAACTGTGCAGAAAGCCTGCTGACTTCTGTCTATAGCATGAATTAACAAACTATAATTCTGTTCCAGGAAAAAGGATTCTGAGGAGGCTGAAGTGAGGGGAGCTGTGATGAGGCTGCAAGTTCAGAATTCATCCTTTTGTTTGCATGGGGTCTTAAACCCAAGCAAAATGACCTTATGGATGTTTATAAGTTAGCAGTAGGTGCAGAGAAGTCCCCAAAGTCCTCTAAATGTACCTGTTGCAATGATTATTAATTTAAACAACAGATATACAGTGAGCTTGCAGTGAAACTAAGGTATCGTGCATAGCTGTGGGACATCTGCAGCCCATCTTCTCCACCCTGAAGTCTATGGAAAGTGGCCTTTGCTTTTTCCTCTGTACGGCAGAGTCTGCACAGAAGTACGTGCAGAGCCCGTGCTGTTTCCCTGCTTTCATCAAAGCCGAAGGCAGAGCTCTCCAACAGGCTTTCACAGTTGAGGACCAGAGGCTGATGTGAAAGGATACTGGGGGAGAATGGTTTGCATCGGCAATGTGCTGTCTCATCTGATAGTTCAGCTTCTCTCTCACCCCTCTCTAATACCTCTGATCTGCTTTGATATTTCTTTAGAGAAATGTCTAAAAGGATATTTCTCAGAGCAGCTTTCAGAGTTCAGAGTGGCAATTTATCAATTAAGAAGTAGATAATGCAGGTAGCACTAACTGAAATCAATCTCACGGAATGATCTGTTGTGACATTTACATGGTAAGTTTTCTGAAAAAGGTAAGTTACATCAAGAAAAAGGTTGGAGCTGAAACCTTGCCGTAAAATACACACACACACAAAAAATCTGTAAAAAAAAAAAAAATCTAGTTGTTAATCTACACCCAGCCCCAGTTTGTTTGTGATTTTCAGCCACTGAGGCTTTGATGCTGCATATCAGAAACATGGGGAGAAAGGCAAATTCAAAAAGCAGTATTTTTACAATCAGTCAGACCCATTTCAGAGCACATTCTCAAGGCAGACATTGCTGCCTACGTCACCCAGTGCAGGTTGTAGAGATGTTTGCAAAATGCAGCTATAAGATGCTTACTGCCTTGTGCTGCTTTTCAAACAGGTTGAAGCTGAGAGCACTGTTCAATTATCCCCCATTTGCTGAACAGAGCATGGCTGGAAAACAAAGCAAAACTAAAAAAGCATAAATGCCCGATCTGGTAAAAATCTACTGCATTTTTTCATGCTATGATCTGTTTTCTTATGCCTCTGTGTGTGTACTACAATTTGCCATTGGTTCTGAGCCATTTTTTTTTTTTATTGCAAATTTACTCTTTGCACATTGCTTAAGGGTTTGGCTGCACTATTGATGCTGTGTGTTGTGGGGATGGTGGAGTCAGCAAAGCAGAAAAGCTAATTTGTCCCTTGCATGTGGGGACCATCTCCAGGTAGATCTGCGTGGTGCTGGCAGAGTTGTCTCCTTCTAAGGATAAGGAGAGAGTTTTATTTTCTGGGGCTGCTCATACATCCCCTTCTGTCAATATTATGTGAAGCCAAGTAAGTGAATATTTCTCAGCAGTGAGAAGATGCATTCCAGCTTACTGCTCTTGAGGAGAGTGTGTGAGAATTCCTAGAAGAGTTTGGTTCAGTTACAAAGGTTGGAACTGAAACTAATGGTTTATTTAGCAGGGAACAGAGCATTTTTGCTAAGATGGTTCCATATGAATTCCAATGGGGGGCTTGGGCTCCTCAGACACCTTCTTTAAGTAAGATGTTGTACAATGAAATCCATTGCAATTGAGATTTATCCTGATTAATTGTCATGTTGCTTAGGAAGTTGTCCTCTAATAAAGCAGCTGTCCCTGTTGGCTCTGGACTTCCCTGTTCACAGAGCACTGTAGCTGACTTGGTGTTGTGCTTCTCGTAACCACAGTGATGCCAACAGCTTCATTTATGAAAGATCGGTTTTGCTTCCAGAAATATTTGAAGACAACAGTTAAATTCAGAAAAACAAAACATGAGAAATAACTCACAAACACTGAGAGTGGAGTGAGAATTGAAGAATCATAGTCAATCCTATGAAAATATCCTCGGTTTCTGGCAAAATCCTTAGCTATATCTCTTATGGTGTCTCTTCTGATGGAATTTAAAAAAGTATGTTTTTAGATGTTTGTAAATACTGTCATGTGGTTATCCAGAACTGCTTGATACACATTATAGAGGTGTCCTGACCAAATCAGCAGTTAAGATTCTTTGAACTCTATAATACAGTGATTCCTTTACAGAAGAATATGCTTATATTGTCAGAATGCTCAGGTGAGCTTTTGTTTTGGGTCCACGACTCTAAAAATGTTTCTGAAGAAGGTCGGTCACGTGAGTACCACAGGAGAAGCCTGCCTGGGAGTAGCTCACCTGCAGAAGCAGAGAGTAATTGTCATCTTGATTGGAAACTTAGTGGGCTTCACTCAGAGCATTGAAGAAATGCTCTCTGTTGATTCTTGAGTGCTTTCCCAGAATGAGGAATATTATACTGATCTGTGTTTTTTTATTATGATTTTTTGTTTGGTTTTCTTTTTGTTGTTGTTGTTTTTTTTTCTTTCTGCATTATCTGCATCCCCCCACCACCTTCTTCCTTTTGGATGGGCAAGTATATGTCTGCATGTTGCCTGTGGAGCAGAGCCACTCTTCCACTTGGTCAGGTAATTCA
This sequence comes from Anser anser, assembly GCF_964211835.1. Lineage (NCBI taxonomy): Eukaryota > Metazoa > Chordata > Aves > Anseriformes > Anatidae > Anser > Anser anser. The sequence goes on along the minus strand of NC_139724.1, from coordinate 47,252,166 downwards.
TTAAATGTGCCTCAGTTTGCCTTGGGTGATGTGCAAAAAAGGGATAAAAATACAGATTATTGCAGATCCTAAAAGTGCCAGCAGCCACTGAAGATGCAATGGATGTGGTAATACTTTACAGAGGGTAAATCTTTCCCCCCTGTTTCATTGCAGGTATTGTTTGCTCTGCAGACTGAGTCCAGGCCAAAGCAGCCCCTGTCCCTCTCTGGGCAGATGTGTGTTGGCAGAAGGAGCCCACGGTCTGGGGGTGCACAGCCAGCTGTCCCTCAACACCTGGGAGCAGCAGGTCCCCATAGCTTCAGGAGGGACAAAGATGAGCTGTGAGGTAGGGGGAGCAAGCAGGAGAACAAATCCTTGCTGCAAATACAGTTAGTTTTTCTACCCTTAAGCCAAGCGGTAAGATAAAAGACCCCGCTCAGCTACCCTTGTTCAAGAGGCATTTGGATAATGCCCTGAATATGCTTTAATTTCTGGTTATTTTTTAAGTGGTCTGGCAGTTGGACTCGATTTTTGTAGATCTCTTCCAACTGAACTATCCTATCCTATTCTATTCCTTACAGTTTTTCAGCTGCTGTCACCAACTCAAGCACCAGATGTCTGCACTGGAAAGAAAAATGAAATATAGCCTCCAGAAAAGCAGTTGGGAAAAGGAAAGGAGAACCAAGTGGCAGGGAGGGGAAGTGCAAAGGACCTCAAAGGGCCTGGAAAGTGAAGTTCGTCGAGTTCCAGATAGCCTTTGTGTAGGATGTGGTAGTGGCAGTACACATTTGGCATCAATATTAGGGGGTACTGTTCATGTTATTTACCCTGGCAGATGGAGCACTGTGCTCCCCCAGTCTTCAAGGTCTGGAGTTAACCTCCACCTCTGACCCTTGGGGCCTATAGGCACACACATATGTTTAAAAAATTTCTGAATGAACTGCATGAACGAAAAGGTAAAATATAATTTAATTACAATCTTAAGTACACTTCTATCTGTACTGCTGTAAGAAATGCTCTCAAATTTGTTGAGTTAAAGAAATAGACAGGTCCCCCACACCCCCACACTGTCAATTAAAAAGTTGCAGTCCAAATGCATGGTTTTTTTTTATGTTGGTGCTGTCTCTGCTTCTGTGACCTCCTGTAGGACACAGATAGCCAGCTGTTTGTTTATTCACATGGGTCCAGCGAGACATTTTTACCATATGTTCCTCTCGCTTATTTCTGTTTTTTTTTTTTTTGTTGTTGTTGTTGTTTTTGTTTTTTTATCTTTCAGGCTAACAGGTCTGTCACATCACAGAGGAAGAAAAACCATGCACGGTCATAAGCAAGAGTCAGTTTGTCCAGATAAAGGGATGGAGTTGGGCAGCAGCGAAGAAGGCTGACATGGTAAGTACACAGTCATATACAGCCAAGCCACAGGAAAAAAATATACATGTAATTCAAGACAGAAAAATGTTTAAGTGCATGCCTGCCTAGTGCATTCAGTCTGAGAAAAACATGCCACCTCCCTAAATTCTGCAAGCCTTTTTTTACAGATGTAGTACAGTTATATTTTTTATGAGCTATAAGTTGTGATTTCTCTATTCCACTGTCTCACAGACATCTCAAATGTCATGTCTCTATCTCCCTTGTCATGTGCAAGCCTACCTCCGATTCTAGCTCCCCATTTTTCTGGTCCCTATAATTCACATTTATCTTTCTATGCTGTCTTATTAGGCTTGGGATTTTTTTTCCTAGCTTTCAGGTGCCTTCCTGCAGCGCCCTGGTCACATTAACCACAGAAGGGCACCTAGCCACACGTGTGAGATTGTAAGCCATGTTCAGAGCACCACGTCCTGAATTGCCTTGCTGGATGAAGGGAGGGCAGAGCCACTCACAGAACACAGTTACTTCCTACTTTTTTTTTTTTTTCTTTTTAGCATATTCAGCTTCCTCTATGAATCTCAAATGCTGTTCTCCCAACCTGGAAATAAAACTAGCTTTCTTGTTTTTTACTGTTGCTTATAAATGCCTCAGGGCTGGCAAGGTATGGTATATCATCTCTTTGTTCTGCACTGAACCACCCTCAGTGACTATATATTTATTGTTTGTTTCCATTTATTTTCTTAGAAACATTAACACAAAAAGGACTGTGTCTGCTCAAGGGAACACAGAGAGGCTGAATGAAGAATTTGAATGGGAAAGAATGTACTGTAGATTATTTTGTGAGATAAAGTAGTAGTCATTGTGTGCTTAGAGGAGAGAAAAAAGAAGTGGTTCCAAAGGTCTTGACAAGGTGTGTGAAAGGCATGTGGATCCAACACCCTGTACAGTAGCACGGGGTGGCGTTCCTGACTCAGGTCAGCCAGTTCTTGTGCTTAAAATGATGTACAGCCTGAACTATCTCACTGAATCACACTATTGAGAAGCTCTGGAGTAGTATGCTTATCACAGAACTTGTCTTAAGTCTTTTATTAGCATGTCAGCTGCGGGAACTTTTGGGGAGATTAATTAGTCTGATTTGTCCCATGATATCCGTGGTCACAGGATTCAAAAATGTAGCTGCCCCATGTCTCTATATCCACTGCAGGGTGACTTTAGTGCTCCATCATGTCAATCTGATTTTGCCTCCAGGTCCCAATAGAATCTAAATATGTTCACTGCCCCTGTTAATGGTCATGAGTAGTGATGTCCTATGTAACAAAACTGCTAGCTGAATATTTGCCTTGAACATGTGCTTGTAGCATTTTAATCAGATCACCATTGTTAAGGTCACACACTGCACTTAGACAGGCTACTGTTGTGTAGTTATAAAGCTGCATCTTATGGGTTGCTAGGGGAGGAACATCACAGGCAATTGTCACAGGGTCAATGGCAAAGAACATCAGGTAGAGTAACTTGATTAAGGTTGTGTAATGTGTCTAAAACTGGAAAACATCAGCAAGATACAACCCCCCTGGGAAGCTTTGACTTCAAGTGTAAGTGCTGGGTCAAATACAGGCTTGTTGAAATTCAGACAATATTTCTTCTGTAATACTCATCCTAAACAGAGGAGATCGTTTCATTTTTACTTCCAGTTCCAAATGCAATACCATGTAAAAGTATCAGAAAACACACTTAAAAATAATTTCAGTATTGAAATTGCAATTCTGAAAGGCTGGCCAGGGATAAAACATAATAACTTTAAAGGTCTTGATTTTCTTATATTGAGATGAGTCCTGTTGCTTCTTGAAGGACATTAGGAACATATGCCATCTCTGCATAGCACCACATACGGATTCTGATGCTAGGAGGCTCTGGAGGAACTTTGGACTTGTTTTTTTAAAAAGACAACACATTTTAATTCATGTTGTTTCAGGCATTAAAACTGGTGAATGATGTATTTATTGGTCCTGGTAAAAAGCCATCCTTTTAAATTACTGATTCAGCAGATTAGCCACAGAATTAAGAACAAAATTTTTACAAAGCAAATATGTCTAGGAATCAGAAAGGAAGAATAGTGTTACTAATCTGTAATCCCCAACCATTTCATTCTCATCTGCAAGGAAAATATATTTAATAACATCATTTGTTCTGTTTCAAAATGTCAACTTTGTAACAGCAAGGCACAATCAAAAGCTCCATATTTTCATGTTCCTGCTCCTCCCTACTTTATGGTAGTAAATTTGATCCAGTTTTTGATAATAGACAGCATTGCAAATGGAAAGGATTATAATTAGGACATATCCATTATACTTTACAGGTTTATTACTGTCCCAGAGGCTTGCAAATAGTTGAGTGGGATTTATAGACTATATATAGACTATTTATAGACTATAGGACTTGTGCAATACTGGTGTTCTTTTAGTACGTGCTGTCCAGGAAATAATTGAAAGTGAAAACCAAGTTGCTTCAGAGCAATTTCAACTCTATCTCCTTTTTATTGTGAGAAAGCCAGGCTAAATTCTTTTCCCACCTGGAACAGCCAACAGCCAGGCTGATTTCTGCTTTCCCAGGCTGATTAGTTATCACAGACTTTTTTTTGTTTGTTTTTTTGTGCTCACTAAAGATCTCAGGATGTCTTAGTTTCTCAGGTACCCAGCTGAGATTCAAAGATGCCAGCTACACTTCTCAAGGATGATCTCTGGGTTGCCAGGCTCTGAGATCCGAGGCTGGCAGATATCTTTCTCTGTCAGTATTTTAGTGGACATCTTATTCCATCAACATTTTTCCTTTACGGCTGCTCTCTTCACACATCCCTCTGCAGAGGCTTAGAGGGGTGTTTGGGCATCTTACTATAGCTCTGTGAACACTCAAGGTGGCCAGTGACAGTGCAGGGCTTTGCTGTGTACGGGCTTTTAGAGTCTTCTCTAGGTCCACTGTGACCAGTTAGGCTGCTAGATCAGTGTCCACTTATTGTGAAGGCAGACTGACACCTGGGTGTCCAGAGGATATCTCTCTCCTCCCCCCCCCCCCCCCGTTTATTCCACCTTACCCACACACAACCCCATGCTTCCCATGATGGCCTTTCTCTCCTGCCGTCAGCAGGTCTGCCCAGTGGTTCCTATCTGTCATTGCTGTCACAGGAGCCCCTTTGGGCAGGGAGCTTTGCTTCTGTGCTGCCATTTAACAAATCTGTCTCCTGTGAAGCCAGACCTTAGAAATTAACTTGGATCAACAGCAAAATCGTTGCAGGTTGCACAGCTAGTCACTCAGTCCTTGATGCACATACCTAAGTTACACTACAATAGGTATTTTTCATTTAAGTAGGGTAGTTTTTTGGCATTTCTGTATGGGGAGAGGAAGGAGGAATTCTCCTTTCTCAGTGAAAACATCTTTGACCCATGAATGCAATTACAGTTTATCTCAAAGGACACACCTCTTGATAGACTGATTTCTACTTGCATCATCTGTAAAAGTCTCTGTTTGATTTCTGCAGCATCATGCTGGTCCAGAACCTCATTATGAGTGCTGAACCCAACAACCTGCAGCACTGATCTCTAGATCCTGCATTTTTCTCAGTTTCCATCTGTTCTGGAATATAAAGATGGGTGATTGCTGGTGACTTTCAGTTGAGGCGAGTCGCCTTTGAGTGGGTCATGTAACAGCATGACCTCCAACTCCCCAAACCTAAGCTATAGTACACTCGTGCTAACCTGCTCAAAAGGCAAAAGAAAAACCCAGAATAAAGCTAGAACAAATAGCCAGAAAAGCAGGTTTTGAAATTTTTGAACTAACTAGTACCACATCAAGTTCATTCTGAGTCTAGATTGAACCAAGAATTCCTAGCTGTATCCCCCTCATACTGCCACCCTGAAATGCTATCTAATAAGAGTCTCTGTAACACATACCAGACATTTTTTAGAATAGGACATCTTCGGATTTCTAGGAATATTGCTGGTTCTGTATACTCTGAAGTATTTCTTTACTGGGTTAGTTTTCTGGAGCGTGTTTCCACCCTCCCCCTACACCCTATCTTAATCTTTGTAATATCTTTTCCACCTTACATGTTCCCAAATTGAGAATAAACTGGGAAAAAAAAAAAAAAAAAAAACATACCTGAAGCAACTTGGGCTATGTTGCTCTTTGAGAACTGATTCCTATGTACACAAGTGAGGATGTTACGCATAAGACATAAGTCAGTAGTCTATTGTGCTAGGGAACAGCAAGAGGAGAGGTGCTTTCTAAGAGAACATGAGCCACAAGCCAGGCAGGTGAAAGGGACACAGAAATCGGACAGCCAGCAGGGCCAGGGCCTTACTGTCCAGGGCCCCGTGCAGCAGTACCTGAGTGAAGGAGCACAGCAGAACCAGAGATCATGGCCAGTCCAGCCAAGAGTCCACAGGATTAGGCAATATCAACGTGATGAGGCAGATCCCTGGTCAAGCTGAAAAATCATTCCATACGTAAGGTTTAAGATCAAGGCCAGCATTGCGAGGCAGAGTAAAACGCCAGGGCCAAGATCAAGCCAGGAAGTCAATCTACAGAATGAAGTCTGGATCAAGGGGCTTGAACAAGGAGCAAAGACCCTTGGCTGAGCTTAAATAGAGCTCCTGGACCCATGGCTGTGGGGAGGGGGCTCCAGTGAGGGTGGTCAGGGCCATTAAGGGTTATTAGAGCCTTCAGGGCCTTGATAGTGTGTTCCTTTCAGGGCTTTGCCACTCACTTCTGTTTGTTCACAGACTACTTGTTTCATTTCTCTGTATGGGACTGTACTGTCCTTGCTTTTGTTACCTCATCTAGTGTGATTGCAAACACTTAAAATAGGAAGTCTTGTTCCTTCCATGCCTGCGCAGAAACAAGTGTAGGAGGGCCTTTGTCTCGACTGAGTCTTCTGATAATAAAGTGTATAGTATCTGTAGACAAGTGTGTTCCTGGCAGGATTCCCACAAAAACATACACTTTTGCAGCAGGAAAAGAGGATGCTGACAAACTGCCATACACCTCGGTGGATGTGACAGAATTTGACTTTCAGAGCACAAGCAATTGCTGAGGCATGTTTTCTCATCAAATACTTCTCCTCTGATCACTACAACATTGGCATTCGGAGGTTGTGAGTAGGCAGCAAAATGTACAGCCACTGTTTATTTATAATTTTGTCTTTTGTAATCGAGAGGTAGATTGTAAGTAAATGTGTGCAGCTATCTTCAGAGGGGTCCTGTTAGTCTGCATGACCTGCTTCTCTGCAACCCCAGGCAGGGACTGTGGCAGCCACACTGAACACGGATGCCTGTTAAAGTCAAAGGGGGATTTACAGGTGGGAAAATTGGCGTTTGCTCATGTGATGGAGTTGCCTTGAATATTTATGTCATTGATATGCCTATGTGGAGGTTTTTCGCCGGTGGGGCTGTCAGGATGTAGAAGGGAAAACAGGAGGGATTTCAGGGGCAGTGTGAAAACCACTGACTTAGGGTATTTCTCCTCCAGCGCTGGCAGCTTTGAGCAGCAATTCTGAGTTTGTGAGTGGGACAAAAAAGAATCTGAGGTGAATGTAAAGATGCTCCCAAGAGGAGAGGTGAAGTATAGAGGAGAAAAACGGAGACCCAGAGTCCTAGAGGCTACGGCTTGGGGTCAGACTGAGCCTGCCTGACAGCGCCAGTAGGAGCAGCGTGTGTGCAGCTCCTCGGCTGTTGTGAAATCCTTTCACTCAGCGTTTGGCACTGTTTGAGCCAGCGCTCCTCGAAGAGAAGAAGCTGTTTGGAAGCACCATGAAGGTACCTGCCGGGAGCGAACCACCCCTGTGAAACCGGGAGCCGGTGTGGAACAGGGGGCAGCCGCGGTGCTCCAGCCCGGCCGAGGACGGACCCGCGGACAAGCGAAGGGGCTGCAGCAGGCAGGAGGGCTGCGTGCCGGCACCCGGGAGCCGATCGGTGAGCGAGGGCTGCAGGATCCCTGCAGCAGCTCAGCCGCCCACCCGTGAGACACGCCAGGCCCTCTCTCCGGCCCAGAGCCCCCTCAGCACCGAGGCCCGGGCGGGCACTGCTGCTTCCCCGCCCGCCCCCGCCGCACCTCCTGGCCACCCGTGACGGGCAACGAGCACGGCGGGCGGCGGCTTTTCCACCCACCTCGGCTCTGCAGAGGCATCGGGCTGAGCCTGCCAGGTGAGAGCAGCCCCGCGAGGAGGCCGGGGGGGTGCTGGCAGAGGCACCGGCTCAGGGCTGGCTGTGGTTTGCGAGCAGCGCAGCCTGGGCACCCAGCGCTGGCTTGGGCTGAATCCGCCGGGTGGTCTGCGTCCTCCTCTCCAGGTAGGGTGAGCCTCCCCGCTCCCCAGCCCTGTCTCGGCCAGTGGTGGACCCACGGAGGATGTGAGATGCGTTGTAGGAAATGAACAGGGGATGCTCTCTTTTTGTCTCTTCGCTTACAGGTGAAGACTGCTCAAACCTTTGAGGTGTAATGTTTTGAGTTTTCTGTTAAATTACTTACTACCGTGCTGAATTAATTACCTGTCTGGCCTTTCTTGAGTCCTGTTGTATATGTAGCCTTGAGAGTTTCCTATACCAGCAGCCAATAAAGGGCACTGTGTGGAAACAGTAACATCTCAATGTTTGCTGCATTGTGCACTGCCTATTAATTTTGCACATGCGATGGGAGAAGTTCCTGTGTTTTCACTCTAGTTCATTTGTTACATTATAAACTTTAACCTCCAAGTCATCAGCTCTTTATTTGGTAAACCTGTTGTGCTGCTGCATTCAGTCTTCTTACTGTGTTTCTCTGTGCCTTAGGCATTCACCCTATCCTTTTTCAAAGGTCATTTTTTAAGTCTGTGATGGCCTTTTTGAAATGTGGTGAATGCTACTGCATGTAGTATGGGAGGCTGTTGTGTGTGATAGCAATATTTCCAGTAATCTTCATTTTTACCTATGTATCAAAACAGTTTAGTTTTATTGCGTGCTGAGATAGGATTTTTGGTTGAGCCATAGGCATTAACATACAGGTCCCTCTTGAGAGATAAATTGATTTGCTACCTTGATGTGCAAGTTGCTTAAATTCTCTTCTGCAGTACTGATTTATGTGTGATGAATTTTATTAACAGCATACTGCTGTCATCAAGCCAAAGCACCATGCAGCAAGACTTCTATAAAACTTAGTAAAATACTATATTGATAAGGCAAAGATTGGAATTCAAGGGAAAAAATCTTGTTTCACCTGAGACAGGTGTCTCCTGTGCTGTGGTGTTCTGCCTCTGCTACAGCAAGGTACAATTTAACAGGCTTCATCAGGAACCTGAGCAGGCTTTTTTTGAAAAACCTCTGTGTGGTGCTAAGGCCTGGGCAATACAGCCCTAAACTCATCCCTTCTCTTCCAGAGGAGGTCTCTGTAGGCTCAAACTACACCAAGCTGTGACCTGGCACTGTTGTGGTCCACACGTGGGATCTGTAAACAGGCATTGCTCCAAGATTGCTTCTGGCGTACAGTGGGTTAGTGACTGTTGAATACTGGACCACTAAAAGCAGTGTGCTAGTTCCCCCCCCCCCCCATATGCATGGATTGAATACGCTCGGACCTGAGCAGCAGATATTGCTTCCTTGCTTCTTTTAAAACAATAAAAGATACGCCAAAGCTTGTGTCCAGGGAAGAAGGTAGGTCACTTTGCAAACCTGCTGAATGCTGCTGATTGCAACAAGGGCTGGGAGAGCAAGTGTTCCAACAGGAATCCAAGCTCTTTTTTCCTGGTCACTTTTCCTGAGTAGATGACAGAGAGGAACAGTTTTCCATGAAAGTAGTAGAAAGCAGTAGCTGCTGTGACACTAACAAGCCTGAGCCAGCTTTTAATGTTTAAGAGCTACAGAACCAATGCCAGCTGCCTGCTGTTGGTGGGAGTACATCAGGTCAAACTGTGTTCAGCCCTCAATTTGTTATCAAAGGACAGTAAAGTTGCTGAAACTGTTGGAGTGGGTCCTGTATGAGGAAGGACTGATTAAGCTAGAACCCTTCTTTCTGGGAAAGAATTCAGACACACATTAAGGCAGAAAGGTAGGACAAAAGTTTGCAAAATAGCATAGAAAAGGTTAGGAGAGAGAATTTTTTCTGAAACTGGCTCCTCCTAACTTTGATTTGTACCTGGTTTTGTGCTGGAAAGACAAATAGGAGGAAGTTCTTCAGGCAAGCAACAGACCTATGCAATTCCTTGCCACAGTTTCTGCAGATTTGAGGTTTACAGGGGTTAGAGGGAAGACAGGACAAGTACAAGGAACAGAGATCCACTGAGGATTAAAAAATGCCTGTTGGCCTCAGTAATCTGAAATTTGGAACACCATTTCAATCAAGTAGGCTCTACAATTGTCCTGTTGATACCCTTTCATGGCGATCTCCTTATGGCCGCAGTTGGAGACAGTTTATGAGCCTGCCAGATCCTTGTTTCCTGGTCAGTATGCCTGTTTTTTAAAAAAATGTTATTTGCCCATATCTTTACTAAATCACACATTCTTTCTGCCAGACAGATGTATACCCACTCATTGAGTTTGTATGATCAATAGCTATTCCTCAATGGGAAAATGAAAGAACCTTTCTTTTTTCCATTTAGCATATTCCTTGATTCAACAATAGAACATGAACTTTTCTTCTTGATTGTTTTGCTTTTCTTGATTTTTTTTTCTTTATTAGGCTGATAGGAGCTTATATATTTCTTCAACAAACAGTGACAGCCACTTTTGCTTTGTATCTACCAACCCACCACCTCTTCTTTGCCCTGTACTTCTCTGGCTTTCAGGACTGGGAAGGATGAAAGCCCTCAGCTACAATGTTTACTGCAGTCTACCTCAAATTTAGCTGCCAGATAAATAATTACCTGCCCTTTAACAAAAATATTTTACTTCTGTCTGTGTAACTAAGTAATATTGCAAATGTGTTTTTGCACCTAGGTCTCTGGACAAAATGGGGAACTTGTCAATGAAACCCAAGCACCTGAGACAGCCAGATAGACATGTAGCAAACCTCTCTATTGGTTGTGCTGGCAACTATAAGTTTCTGAAGGACCCAGGTCTAGGCATCCATGTGACTGGGCAAGCTGATGCTCTTTGCAGCAGGGTGGTTGAACTGGAAAAGGAGCTGAAAAGAAAAGATGAAGAGTTGCAAGAGGGTCAAAGTCTCGTTGCTGAGCTTCAGGAGCAGCTGGCTATGCAGACTAAGGTCATAGCAGAACTCACCAAGGAACTTCAGAGCAAGTGTATACAGCTGAACAAGCTGCAGGATGTTATTAGTACTCAAGGAGAACACTCTCTTCAGCCTTCTCCATTTAGAGCAACTCCAAAGAATCAAGTCTCTGCTGACAGGAGGAAAGGAGCTAAGGAAGGTGTATCTGCAGAGCCAACAACACAGCTATATGATTTGAGCAAGCAAGCTAGGTTTTCCTTCGAAAAATCAAGAGTCCAAAAGGATTTCAGGTAAGCTTATTGCAGAGTGGTTGTATGTTTGTGTTACAGGAATATAGCTGCAATCCCAATGATATTGTCTTTGTGAAAAATTACAATTTCAGTACCCAGCTTTTTTTTTTTTGCATAGGTTTTGTCACTATGGTAGTTAGATGCTGGCTGGATTTCCATTTAGCTTTCAACCAAGAATCATCTGCAGCCCCCTAACTTCAGATCAAGTGGTGGGTGGCATCTTCGCTTTTAGCCCCTTCAGTATTTGTCTTTACTGTCAGCTAAGCAGAACCCAAGTCTCAGGTCCAGGTTTGCCTACTGCTTAAAGTTTAAGCTATTCTCTGGAGTACTGATGGGCAGAAGGCTGGATGTCTTCACATAGGGGCAGATTCTTAGTCCTGCCTTATGGATAGCTTAGGAAGGAGCAGGTGGCCTCAGTTCAAGTGCAGCGTAGACATCAGTTCACAGCTGTGTACTAGCTTTGTCAGCCTGGTGTCAACTCACTCGTGCAAAATATACACAATTTTTTTTACAGCATAATTAACCTGTTAGTAGCTTCCTCCTCTTCCCCCAGTTTCAGTCCTTGTTAAGGAACCCATTTTAACTTTTTCTGCTTTGAACCATTAAACTTCTAGCCTCTACAGAAGACAGAAGGAGCTGCAGTTGCAGCTCGCCTTGTGGACAATTTTCAGACTAGTATTCCTACCCATACTGCAGACCCTCTTTTACCTTACAGTTTAGGCCTATCCTGATTATCTGATTTAATATCATGATAGCCAGAAAATATGTGGACTGCAGCCAGCAACCAAAGTATCTCCTCTTTGTGGGGAGCTTTAGTATTTTGAGGAGTTCATGGCGCATTTGAACCTGTACTGCAGTAGAACTAGGAGTTATCAGGCTCAATGTAGTTGTCATCCATCCTGTGTTGTATCCTCAAAGCTATCTTTTGAACCTGAAAGGCTGCCTGAATTACCCTAAGGAGCTGAAAGCTTCAGCAAGCAGTGTTTTTCTGTGTATGGGAACTAAGGGAACTGTAATTACAACTTGTGATAAAATGTTATTACCTGTCTTCTCCTTGGCATAACCCTTGTGCTGAAGTCCACCAGATTGTTTTCTAGGGTGCTTTCAGAAGTAGAATTGTAATAATACTGCAGAGTGAAGCACAGGACAGGATGATCTACCAAGTGCAGCACAGACTTGACCATTCAGTACAAAAGCAAATATTGCAGCTTATGCAGTCTAAATGTAATGCTGATCATACAATAGATAAGAGCCAGGAATTTTCTGTCTTGATTCAGTGGCCGAGCAGTTCTAACACTGCCATTTTTCTTGAATGCCATCTTCATTTTCTTGTCTTCCTAAACAATGGCATGAAATGGAAAGGATAAAGCAGAACCGGTCTTTTCATTTTCCCTCCCTCTAATCTTTAACAATCTGGTTCAAAATAGTTATGGTAAGGCTCCCATAGATCCATAACAATTTAGAATACACCATTCCTGTATTGATTTGATCTTGACTTTAGTGGAAACAACTTTTTTAGTATTCACCCCAAAAGCACTAAGAACAGACCACCCTACTCTCCTCCCCACCATTTCCAGCTTTTATATTATTCTTTTCACCTTATTTCCTTCTGTTCAATGCTATCCATGTTTCCTTTATTTACACTTCATTTTTTATTTTAATGGCCATCACGGAAGATGAGAATTCAACTTTCATTTGTCTGCTAATTACTGTCCTGAGTATAAGTAATTTTATAGTGAAGTTGAACTCATCATTTGTTTCATTACACACTGCTAGTAAGTGCATCAACTCTGCCAGAGTAATTAGCATGAGAGAACTAGCTATGTGTTCTATACAAAAAAAAAACATTGCTCCCTAAGCTGAACTGAGAAAAAGTAATAAATAAATAAATAAATTTGGAAATGCAACCAAAACTTCAGCTTTAACATTAAATATTAATGGAAAATTTGTTGTAGCAGACTCAAGAGCTCACGTGAACTTATTTCTTGGCAGGATTATGAATGAAGAAAAGCATATCATAGAATCTTAGAGTATCTTTATTAAATCAGAAGAGCTAGAATTAGGAAAAATGATTTCTAGGGTATCCTAAGTATTCGATAGATCATGCCAGAGATTAAATTACCTTTTCTTACATTATTAAACTCAAATTCAACTTCATATTTTACCCATTGTTCTTAAATTACCAAGTAATCTTCCATAATTAACCATTTTCTAGATCTATTTTTGGTAGGACATAAAATGGCAATATATCTATGTTTTACTTGTAGATCTAGGGACATAGTCCAATAGTTACTAAGACAATTAAAAAGCTGATTATGGACTCTTAATAGCATTACAGCAATAAAACTTACATTTTTTAAGTGGTGCTTTGTAGTAGGGATTTTTTTTTTTTTTAAGTCTAAGAAGTAATGTAAAAGCATGTCAGAATAGTTCTGGTTTTATATACACTTAGAACTGTCTCCAAGAGTTCATGTCTTTCTGGCTGAGGTTCTGAAACTTTAGTCTGCATTATGGGCAGAATTCTGTTATGCAGTCGAAGTGACTTTGTTCAAATGTCTTGGGATTTGAAAGACTAGAAACACCAAGAACTGGTGCCTTGAATTAATATAAGTGCAGTACACTATCAAAACCTCATTTCCTGTGGAATAACGCTCAAAGGGCATACCCAAAATATTTTATTCATTTGCAAGTTGGCATATTTTTTTTTCTGTTGCAGTCAGTATTTGTTGGATTTATGTCTTTTGGACAGCTTTTAGACTCAGACAGAATGTTTAGTACCTTTATCAAAAAGCTATTTTATAAACTCACATACATGATATGCACCAAGGGAACAAATTAGATTTTACCCAATGAATCAAGTAATGGGTGAAGACTTCGCTCAGACTTCTGGGAAGAGGTCTATCTTTTGATGCAATAGTGGCCAAGCTATCTTTTGATCTTCCAAATGCTTCAGAAGCATACAGAAGTGAGGAAAGTACCAGAAGTGCTAGAGGCATAGTAGTGCTGTGTCCACCACCTAGGTAAGCCTGTGATACACGTGCACTTGTTGAAGTCATCCCCTTGCAATTGAGATAAAATGCCTAGAGGTTCAAGCATTTGGTTTTCTTACACAGGTCGTAAATACTTCAGGCAGGTCTAATTCAAACAGTTGGCATTCATGAAAGGACAAAGTCTAACCTTGACTGTCTACGGAGTTCTGTCCATCGTGTTTAAAAAAAAAAAAATGTTTCTTTATCCTAGCAGTGGCTATAGGAGCTTTTAGAGTTGTTAATGTAAGCAGCTGCTTCCCCTTTACAGAGTAAGGATTTAATGGAGCCCTGGGGGGAGAATAAAAACCTATCTCACACTTAACAGTTATGTCTCCTGCCAGTCAATACCAACAGAAATCCAAGATCTCTCATCACTAGGACAAAGTTAGATTGAGAGAAATCAGCGCTCCCTGAACTATGTCATACCCTTAACCTGTGGGATGACAGGTATCTCCTCGGGGAGGAAATTAACTACTGTTCACAGAAAGATGTTTTTGAACTGTCAAATGGTATTTATGGGGGTGTGACTGTTTTGAAAAGGGCCGCATGGAACATTGGTAAAATTGCTAACAGCAGGGAAGGGAACCAAGCCTGTACAGAAGCGCTACAGCAAAGCTCAAGCAGTGTAGTAAAGGAAAGTCCTGCTAGTGGTGGGACCCAGAAATACCTCAGGAACACCAGAACAGTTGTATGGAGCTGTGCATCCCCTTTTTAGCCTCTAGAAAGAACAGTGCAGTAACTGGTACAAATATAATATCAAGTGTCACCTGTCCTTTCAGGACAAGTAATTATTTCCAGCAGATCTTAAAGCTAAGGTAGGTGTAGGGGAAGCAGAGAAAAACAAAACAATATGTACTGTGCTGGATGCCTATGAAATGAGCAAGCAACTGATTGAAGAGCCTGAGGCATGATTATGATACTTCTAGGTCCTTTGCTTAGTAGCCCACTGCACTTCCTGAAACAGCAGCATCAGAAGATTCAGTATTTCTGCAAGCTTTAGTGCTTGCTCTTAAGTATCAGTTTATAAGCCATTACTGTATTTTATTGCAGTATAATGTGCATGATGCAGGCCAGGATAAATTAAATAAGCAAGGTCATTTTCAGCAGAAAATCAAGTTAGAGACTATATTCTAATAATGCTGTTGCTTTCAGAAGAAGCTAAATTATTATCTCTATTTCTAAACACAGTCTTAACCATTACTGCTTGATTTTATTTTCTTGCCTCTTGTCATTACCATTACTGATTTTCAGACATTATATGCCTAGTAACATGTTAAATCTACTTTTGTTCATTCCTGATTTCCCTCAGGAAACTTTCCCACATTACCTGCGTTTGATGAAAGCTTTGCCTTGTTTTACAAATAGAAGCAAGAGGAAACCTTAGATGCTCCAGAAAGCTGTGAAGGTGTTAATTTTGTTAGGCAGTTTGCCTACACCAGCATAATAGGAACAAGGGGACTTGAAAGCAGAATGTAACTTTCACTGCAGCAGTAAGAAAAATCACTCAGCAATTCCTTAAAAGATTTATCAATGCAGCGTTTGTTTAAATGCATTCACTTCTGGCATGCATTCAAAACACTACAAGGCTTTTTACAGGAAGCCTTTGACCTAGAGCATGTGTCAGTCAATCAGACTTCACAGGCTGCCCAATGTGTATATAGAGCCAGCTTTATCTCAGTTGATCGCTCATTGTTAGTCAGTTCAGCCAGCTTTGATTTTTCCACATTCTCTCCTTCTTAAAATCCAGCCACTGAGATCTTCTATCAGCTGGAAAAATACACTGATCTTGTCTTTGCAACATCCTTTTCTATATCAACATTTCCCACTCCAGGAGATAGTGCAGAGACAGCATTGCAGGGAGCAGTAAGGACATGGCTGGTCCCCAGGGAAAAGCAAGCCAGGAGCCACAGATGACCACACAGCACCCTCACTGACCATCCCACAAGGGACAGACAGGTTAGGCAGAACAGGGTGGCGATGGCAGCATCCAGCATAAATCCCATCCAAGAAGCAATCAGTCCAACTGCAAGCTCTATCCAGGAAACATAAGCAAAGTACTTACAGTGTGGTGCCAAAATCCCTCTAAAAGAAAAAATCAATCCCTATAACATAGCTCAAATAAAACCAGACTTCCCGGGCCTGAGCGTAAATAGAGTATGCAGGCCAATGGAGCAGTGGGTGCGTGGATGGGGGTCCCAGGTGAGGATGGTCAGGGTGGTGATGGCCTGTTACTGCCAGCAGTGGGGTCCTCGAAGGCTGCTCCTTGAACTCTGGTGTGCCTACTTTACATGCCTTTTGTCTGACTTTTGTGAATACCCCAAAGCTTTTCCAAAGACATTTCAATGAAACCACCCTGTATAGTTGTACTTTGCAAAGGGCATGCTTAGGGAAGACTTCTCCCCTGTCTGCTCCTTCTTAAGGAGACAGGGCCAGTTTGTCATCCCAAATGGGCAGACCACTACCACACTTTTACACAGATAGGAGCATTTATGCTGGTTTTTGTCATCCACGCAGAGGAAGTGGATACAGCAGAGGTAGGCAGAGTTTTGTGTGTAGGAAGATAGAGGACAAAGAGCAGTGCGGAAGGGAGCTGCATTAATCCCAGCCCTCATCCCTGCCCACCCCTTACACCCTCTATCCTGGGCTTATTGTGCAAATGTGGGGACAGTGTTCAGCAGGTACTCTGCAAGCTGACCTTTCCATGGTGTCCCACTCATAACTTAGTTTAGTAGCTATGAAAAGGGAATGCCATAGGATCAATGGCCTTTTGCAGGTTCAGGGCAAGTTCTCTGTAGTCAGTTGTTTAACCGCAATCATTTACAGCTTGCTTCATTTTTCCCACCACCAATGTCTTTTAACATGTTCCTAAGAACCAGCAGTGCCTGTTAATCATGCTTTGGCATACTTTTTTTCCTTGCTGCTTACCTCACTACAAAGGAGAAACTCTTCATACCATCAGTGTTGAATTTAACTCTGTTACTATCTTCGGTGTTTTGTTTCTGCTGGCTATTAAGAACAAAATACACTGGAATGTTAGAAAAGTGGACCTGATTTTATAACAGGTTGCCATTCCTGTACAGGCAGAGGTATGTGAAGACATACCTTTCACATTTCATTCCTTCACATAAGCAAGGCTGTATATTTTAGTCATGCATTGCAGAAAGAACACGGTGAGAAACAGTGCGAAACATCTGGGGAGCGTGCCTTCTACTTGGAGCCTTTTCACATCTAACATGATGCTTTCTTTGTTGGGATTATGCAGGAGGAGAGAGGCCATGGTGTGGCACTGCTTCTGGGATGCATGTTAGTTGCAAGGATTGTAATATGCATAATTGATACTGGTCATGTTTTCAGTGTTAGAAATTAGACGAAGCATGTTGAGAGGAATGAATGCCTGGTGAATAATATATCCCAGCAGTGCTTGATCTTTGACACTTTGCTTTTTGATCGAAACCAGTGAGAAGAAGCTCATCACAGACGCCCTGAATAAAAATCAGTTCTTGAAGAGACTGGAGCCTCAGCAGATCCGAGATATGGTGGAATGTATGTATGAAAGGACTTTCCAGCAGGGGAGTTATGTCACCAGACAGGGAGAGCCAGGCAATCACATTTTTGTGCTCAAAGGTGAGTACTGCTTGCTTGTACAATGCGTAAGTGCTAAAACCAGGAAAATAATTTATAAGTCTTTGCAAGAGACAGGAATGTTGATATCTGCATTCCTAAATGACTCATGCTGGCCCCACTGAGGGCAATGCAAGTTTTATCTGTGATTTCTGTGAAACACTGAAACAACAAAAAGTACCCTAGAAACTTGAACCTTGATTTAATGCTATTTCCTAGTAAAATAAATTGGAGTGTTTCTTTCAGCTCTGAAACTTAGAGGCCAGGAGAGGCTGGTTTGTACCTGCATTTCAAGGCACTGTTTGCATCCTTGCTGCTCCCATTTCTGTGCTTGAGGGAGTGGTGAAGCCAGAAATGCATTGATTTACTTTCCCTCCTTTCTGTGGAACAGAGCTCAGATTTAATGCATATTATCCTGATGATTTTTGACAGAGGGCAGACTGGAAGTCTTTCAGCAGAATAAACTCCTCTCCTCAATACCTGTGTGGACAGCATTTGGTGAACTAGCCATTTTATACAACTGCACACGGACAGCTTCTGTGAAAGGTATACAAAGTGTATTATAACAACATGGTGTGGACTATTGTGAGGTTCCTGTTATATCCAGTTTATCTTTGAAATTGTCATTTAATAGATGTCAAAATCCTAATTCAAGAGGTAATAGAGTATGTAGGAATTACTGTTGTACTTTTTTGTTTCCAAATCATTAAGTTATTGAGTCTCACCAAGATCCCTTTACATGTTGCATTTGTGACTGGCATTAAGAAGAAGGTTGAGTTTGATTGTGAAGAAGATAAGGAATTGCTAGGTGAGACATCCTGCTTCTCCATGGAAAATACTGGCTCTTGCTTAGTGTTTACTGTCTGACCAGGATAGAGGTCAGTGCTGCTGGGATACAAATATCCATCTTCCTTTATTAGACTGGGTATTAATTCATTAAATATCCCTAGATTCCTTTTCTAGCCTGCCATATTATTCTGTGACAGACCAGTAAGTGACCACATAGGGTTTTCATTCCTCATCCCCATTTTTCCAGTCTCCACCATTCTGTGAAAATAACTTGTGTTTGGAGGCTTGTTTCTGGCCTCGTCTCAACTGAGGAACCTTGAACCACCAGTAAGTATGAAGAGTTCATGTTTACTTAAAAGGGAGCAAATGGAATAAAACAGAAGTTGTTTGCTTTAAAAGCTTCTGGTCTTTCTTCCTGCACCCAATTTAAGTACTTAATCATTGCTGGCTATGTAGATGGAGTAAGCTCCTGTAATCTTTTTTTTTTTTTTTTGTGGCTGCCTGATAAATAGAACAGCATCACTAATGTGATTAGTTTTTGTACTAGCATTTGAATATGTTCCCTATTTTTCTTTTTTGCATGCTGTATAGTATTAGCATTGTAAAGTGATGTTTCAGCATAGTAAGATGTCATGCTGTTTTGGATCTTTATTAGTGTGAATTGTTTTTGAGGTAGGACAAGGTCTCTCCAACTGTTGACAAGAAAGGATATTTGTATACTTAAAATCCCTCCAGAAACCCACACCTCCCCACTAGCTTTCCTGTGTTTCCTTGTGGTGAAGGAAGAACGCTGCAATGCCCAAACCGAGCACAACTAGCAAATACGTAGGCGAAAACTCTGATGTGGATGCTGGATCTAGTCAACCCCCTTACCTGCAATGTTTGAAAAATGACAAGCGAAGGAGTTTAGCCAGACAGCATTTTAATGACCATGGTTACCCAGCAGCATCTTTATATGCATTAGCTGTATTTGAAACTGAGAACAAGATTTACTGCTGTGTTTCTTTCTAGATTCCTCTTTCTGTCTCATCTTTGAAATTGCAGGTTTTTGTTTGTTTGTTTTCTAGCTATGTCATTGGTTTATTTAGTTAAGGTACAAGATACAGGAGATGGAAAGCTTTCATACTTTCCATATTTTCTTCATGGAAAGTAAACTGAAAGATATTGTTTAGGAGAAAACCAAAACCAAAACAAAACCTTCGGTCTCCCTTCCAGCATCCAGAAATATTTTTTGAGCTCTTTTAATATATGTCAGTTAAGAGTGTATGTGTACATCAGGATTAAGTACAGTGACTGACAACTGACCTGTGCATCTTTTTAAACCTAGCATTTTTCTTTCCTGTAAAAATGGCTTTATGTTTCTGATAAATAGTTAAACTGGGGAAATAAGTTGTTCTTTTTTTTTTTTTTTCTGTAGCTTTCTGTAGCATTTATCCCAGAGAAAAGTTTTATTCCTTCAACTTACAGAAGGAAAACTACTGAGTACAATGTAGCATCTTGAGAGAGAGAAATAGAGAGAGATTAAATTAAATAGAATCACCATATTTTGCTGAAAGAAATAAAAAGTGCAGTGTATTCTGTTGTGTCAGTGACTGCACACAGAGGCCACTTAGTGGTTTGCATCTTTGATGCTGGGTCTTGTGGACATTTGCTGCATTAATATTTTTATTACCTTCCTAAATATAATCAGTAAACTGTAAGATTTGTTTTGATTGCTCTTCTTTCCCTTAGAAAATGGTTAAATTAGAGGAAAAAATGTGTGAAGATCATAGGATTAAATGAAATTACGTGAATTTCTTGACCTCTGTTATTCCTATCTTCTTGCATATCTCACAAACGTTTGCATGTAATCAATCTGAATTAGAGATGGATCTGAGCCATAGTATTCAACATTTATATCATACATTTATGTCACACACACTTCAGCCAACTCTTCTTCTTTCAAGTCATCTGTTTTACAAATTACATTGGAGTTTTCAAGTGCAAAGTCTATCCATGATTAGGAATAGATTTTCATGAGCATTCAGCCCTGATTATGCCCATAGCAAATGGCTAGTTTTTCAGGGTTACTCACTCCATGGGGCTGCTTTGAAAGTGCACACTGAAGGAGCCATTTGGAAATCTAAGCCTTATTTTAGTGAGGGTTACTTATGTGGGAGCTGGATTCTTTTAAAAGTCTGATTGCAATAGGTGTTGCAGGTTTAAAAATTTGTCCTTGGGCAATTTGAAAAGGCTAGTCTATTTTGTACCATGGCCTGATACTGTAATATCTGCCACCAGATCATAATGAAACATTGTTGATTTGTTTGGTTTTATTTTGTTTTCTTAAAGCAATCACCAATGTAAAAACATGGGCATTGGACAGAGAAGTGTTTCAAAACATCATGAGAGTGACAGCACAGACAAGGCAAGAACAGTACAGAAGCTTTCTTAGAAGGTAAACCTAATGCATTTGTGTTTTCTAAGTACTGGTCTGAGCTACTTGGTAAGGTGCACAATAGTATTGTGCTTGTCTGTCTTACAAAGGGACAGAAAAAGAGGTGCATTAAGGAATGCAAAGGGCCTTAATAACCTGAATATTTATCTCTTTCAAATTTTTAGGATTCACATAATTATTTTGTTTATTTTGACTGTCTTTATCTATTGCATTAGGAAACAGCAGTATCTGCTTGATGAAATGCATGCTTTTAAGTAATGGAACAAATGTATAGGCAGGTTACATGGCTAGAAGTTAAAACAATGTTTTCAATGAAGACAGTTAATGAAATCGTCCTACTAGAAGTTCATTTGCTGTTGGAGTAGATTAAATAATATATTCTTCATCCCTTGGAGACTTGAATATGAGAACTACATATCTTTATTTATGAACTCTTTCCAATATAAATTACTAGGAAATCTGTAGAGAGGTAAAGGAGAATAATACTATCTCCTACGGGGAATACTGAGAGATGTGCAGTCTTTTTCCTTTAGAAGAAATTACGTTAGAGGTTCCAAATCATAATTAGCTGATTTCATATTTTCTTTTCCTTTAAAAAAGCATCGCCATTCTGATATGGTTTCAAACTGAAATCTCAAGCCTGGCCTTGCATGTCTTTTTGCATCCACTGCTTGTCTCCATCTTTGATTTCCATCAGTATTTCTTTGTTGAGCCCAGTAGCTAGAGAGCTCCACGATTTCCAAACTTTTACTAGTCAGAGTGCTACGGAGGAGAGGTTTTTCCATTCTTAGCAGCAAGTTCACTAAGTCATCACTGTAGCTGAATTCTCTTTTAATAGTTATAAAAGTAATAGTGAAGTTTCTAACTTTGTCTGATTTCGCAGTCTCTGCAGTGCTTTTGAAAATACATTACTGGAGTATTATAGTGTCTTGTTTTTGCAATGAGTGGATTCTGTATGACTTAATTTTGAATTTGGGCCATGTGCCTGCTAGAGCTTTTTCTACCTAACAAAGTACAAAGGTGATTTACAAACTAAGCAATATTTGCTACATTTCTATAATTGTGCAAGTTCTACTTACCTAAAAAGCAAGATGTGAGAATGTTTCAACCTTTCAAATAAAGATTTAGTGCATGTTTTATATTATGTGTTTTGTATCACAACACCAGTTTAGCTAGTTATAAAGTGTGATTGTACAAATTCTATAATGAGAAGAAATCATGTAAAAAAAGTGGAAAAAGTGTTAGTCATAATTTTTTTGTTTTTTTTGGCTTGGCATTTCTGTTTTCTGGTAGTGTGTCTCTCCTAAAAAACTTACCTGAAGATAAACTAACCAAGATCATGGACTGCCTGGAGGTGGTAAGATACTGTTAAGTTTTCCTGAACAGTATTCAGTAAACTTTTAAAATAATGAATAATAAGTAGGTTAAAAAAAAAAAGATTATCTTCTTTTAATATGACAGTATTTTTGAAGTGGTCAGAGTGGATTCCAAATACCAACATTTAGTGGCATATAACGAAGTTATATCTTTGGCATCTAAGAAGTCAAGCAACTAGTTAAGAGCATATTCTGTCTATCTTATATTAGGATTAAGCACATAGTTGCTGTCCAGTTCTCTGATTCGTTTTTGGTAATCATGCTTTACTGGCATACAATATGGATACGTAATATTTTCATTTGCCTTGGAATACATACACTGCAAAATGTAAGGGAAAAAAGACCTGTCTGTCTTAGGGATGCATCTGACAACAGCATTTGGAGGTAAAGTTTAGGTATATAGTCGTAGCTGTGATGTTTTCAAAGAGCAGTGGTAGCTATTGATATTATTTGTATTGGGAAATTCTTTAGGAACTCCAGTCTTGGAACAGTTCTACGAATAATTGGAGGAGAAGAAAAAATTAAGTGGATTTTTAACAAATCACTAAACTGAAAGTTATCATGGAAAAAGTTCTTGACTGAAAGTTAAAGAATAGGGCAGTGAAGGCGGGATTCCTTAGCAGAGACAGAAAAGCTGGTGTTTTGGTAGCTTGGAATAGATGATTTAGGCACTGCCGCTGAGGTGTCAAGCCCCAAATTACTTTGAAAATGGGACTTGGATTTGGAACTCTTTTAACAGCTTTTTATATTTTATCCTCATTTTTTCCCTGCTTTGTAGGGATGATACCAGTGCTAATATTTTTTGTTCCATAGTACTGCATTTAGATATGTTACAGATCAGCCACCAAGCTTTACACAGTGGAATGCTTGCATGTTATTATGGGACACAACCTATGCTGGAGTTAGGAAGTTAAACATCAATGGAACATTGAGACATATTGACAGCTCTGCAAATAATCTGATTTATCAAAGAAGCTAATGATATATCAGGCAACATTGTCTCTCTCTTTATCACCCAACAGGAGTACTATGACAAGGGAGATTATGTTATTCGGGAAGGAGAAGAAGGAAATACCTTCTTTATAATAGCAAAAGGAAAGGTAAGATGTAATAAAACAAACTTATAACAAATACAAACACTGGTATTTCAAAAGCTATCTTGAGGGGTGTGGTCTTCGGTAAAATGTGTTCAGTTGCTTTTATGTTCACAATGCTGTGATAAAAGCCTGGACTAGTATTGCAAAGATGGGAACCTTATTTTCTTTGGAAATGAAGCCATGTTGTACTGTTACAACGTAATTCAGGTATGTTCTGAAGCTTCTCAACTCTGTAGCAAAGATGTAATGTCGTTTTTTTTTTGTAAATGAGATTTGATCCTCTTTCTTCTGCACATTTCATTATCTGACAGGTTAAGTAGACCATTTTACAGTCCAAACACCAGTAGGAGCCATGTTTTACTTATTCGTTGTATTTATTTCATGATTTGGCAATCCAGGAAACTCATTTGAAACAGTAAAGCACTACTTGAGGAACTAAAGAATATAATTTGCTTCTTCCAATATTTTAAACTATATTGGTGCTCAAATATGTGGTATGATAAAATATTTTTTAAAAAATGCACACAAATATAAAACTCTGATTATTTCATAAATTCTCAGGGATGATTTATTTGTAAAGGTACAAAATGTTAGTTAATATTTCTGCATGCTGTTTAACTGAGAAGCCAAAAAGATAATATGATGTCTGCCCACTGTGGGAACCTGAAGTATTTTTCTTTTTTCATTGAAATTGGATTTATTTTGCTCTTATTTTGCTTTTAAAAGGTGTAATGAGAAAATGTTAGAGGATGAGAAATAATAAATAAGTTTGGTTTTGCCATTTCAGCAAAAATGTGGGAAGGGCTGCAGGATGTTTACTGGTTTTAATTTTTGAGAGAAAGTAGAAATTACATTTATCTGTTAAATACTGCAGCTTCACTGAGTTTTAAGAATTTATGAAATATACAGAAAGAAGGGGAAACCATGGGATGCTTTGACTTTTACCTTCCTAACTTTTTGTTCCTGTCCTTTCAAGGTGATAGTTACCCAGAGTACTGCAGATCACTCACAGCCTCAGCTGATCAAAAGTCTACATAAAGGAGATTACTTCGGAGAAAAGGCTCTCATTAGGTTAGTTCTCACTGTCTGGTGTATAGTATTTCAATGGATATGTCACTGTGTCAGATTGTACACTTCATGACTGTTTTGAATATAATCTTTGTTTTGATTGAAATGCCAGCAGGTCGAGGCAATGGCTGAATTTGTCTTAATATGTTTTTTGTTTTCAGAAAAGACTTTAAAACTTACACTGTCATTTACCTTTTTTTATCCTTGAAAAAAATAATAAATTGCTGGCCCTCTCTGCATTGTTGCTTTTTATTTCTAAAAAGCTGTGATGAAAAATTGTTGTTTCAGGCTCTCTATGACTCCTAGCATGGATAAGTTCAATTGTTAGGAATACAGAGAATATGTGACCTATGAGCCAATAGCTTCTTCCTAGTAAATGTTTTCAGGCTTTCATGAGCTGTCAGAAGGTCTTGGTTTATTATTTCTGGGCTCCAGATAATTTTTACCCACACTGCTGCATTACGTGATGCCAGCCCTGTTTTGAAAGAGTACTTAAGTTCTGGCTTCTGGGGATCTCTTCCTGATAGAATTTTTGTAGTGGATTGTAGTGGCTAGTGAAGTTGCTGTGGTCACTCATTTAATTTTAAACCTGTGTTGGATAGCACTTGCAATAAATAAATTAAAAACTTCTAAGCTTTGGAGAACTTCTTTGTGCTCAGTATCTTGAGCATTCCCTTTCTTTAGTTTATTTTCTCTGTGCTTTGTTGGCCTTTAGGAACTGCTCAGGGTATTGGGGGCACTCACGTCTCATAGGCTACATTAAGACTTTGAAAAGATCTTTCTTTTTAGTAACCAACTGTATGAGTAAATTCACATAGGACATAAATATTTTATAGTAAGCTTTCTTCATTCCCTCTCACAACTGAAAATATGACAAGTATGAATAATGCGCAATAAACTCCCAAATACATTTGGATGTAAAACAGCCACTGGGAAGTTGGGCCAAGAGAAGAAAACTGCACCTCTTTTTACAGTTCAGATTGTTGTGTTGTTTCACATGTAGGCACTCACGTGTGTGATTGGGCAATAAGCAGTATTGTAACAATCAGGCTGATGGAAAAGGAATTACTTCTTAAGAGGACGTTTACAGAAATGAAATTAAAATATTTGCATACAGGCTACTAAACAACAACAACGAAAGATTGAAGAACTTAGAAAATACTCAAATTGATAAATAAGTTTCTGGGCACCTTGGCATTCCTTTCTATGAATATTTATGTGGATGATTGAGTGGAAAATGTTTGGTGTGTGGAATGTTTTATCTCTGAGGATCAGTTCTGAAATGCATAGTTAATCTGTTTGAATGCTATTTACATCTCCACCTAATTTTCTGGGAGGTTTCTAAAGAGTCATGATTCAAACCCTATTGAAGTGGGAATACAAACTGTGCTAAACAATAGTAAGGACCTGTAAAATGCTAGAATTGTGTATTTGGTTCAGCAATATTAATACAAATACAACCTACAGAGGTCTTGCAGGAGTTTCACCTCTAGCAGCTGTTACCCTCTGTGAATAAGTACAGTGTGAGGTATTTCAAGGATTTTGATATGCTTCTGAATTCTTCTAATCTGTTTCAATTCTTAGTGATGACGTCAGATCAGCAAACGTTATTGCAGATGAATATGATGTGGAGTGCCTTGTTATAGATAGAGAGTAAGTATCATGCTATGCTTTAAGGAATGATCTGCATTCTTTTTAGGCAGAACAACAGTAAGAAGTAACTTCAGCATGAGCACAACCACAATGTTTTCTTAAGTGAGTACTGAACAAGTGGTTATACTTTTGGTATTCTGAGCTGTGGTCATGCTTTAGACATAGACCTAATGAAGAAAGGCTCACAGAAGGTGCACGGAGGGAGCAGAGAAGCTTAGGAGTAATTCAGTTATTCTTTTCTTTCTCTCCTCATGGTGGTGATGTTTGACATTTAAGTAATATTCTTTGGCTCAGGGGACAGCAAAATCCCTCACGTCCCTGTTTTGGGTATGTTCATTTGTCAAGGGGATCGTGCAGCCCAATTTGCTGGTTTTGTCCAGTAGAGGCCAATTGCAGACTTTCTAAAGTAGAAAAAATGGAACAGTTGGAGGATACAAGGAAGAAGATTCCCAGTGGAAAGCAAAACAGCAAACCCACATTTCTCAGGGCTAACTGCTTCAAGGATGCCTCCTTGGAACGTGGACAGCCACCCTCATTTTCCTTGCTGAATCCCCAAAAGGGTCCTGCTGAGGGCTAAGATTCTGGCCCAACCCAGGAATTGACGTCTTGGGCTGTGAATGCATTTTCTTCTTTAGTTCTTTAGCTTGTTTAAATGGGTTAGAAAGAAGCATGCCAGAAGCTGGTGGTACATCATTCCCACTGTGCTGTCACTCACCTGTGAAGAAGGAGAGGTGATATCAGTTGCTTTGGCACTGCATGCCCAGGGTTCAGTCCATTGGAGGGAAGGAGTGACAGCCTAGACTCACACTACGCTAGTTCTTGTGGTAGGGATAGTGGAACCACGCTTAATAATCGGTGTCTATGAGAGTCAAACTATGTCCAGCCTGCTCTGAATTATTTCAACATAACAGGAAATGATCTGAGATCAGGTGCTTTGTCCCCCTACCCTTTGGCAAACCAAATTTGGTACTTCAGTGGGTTAGCACCTCATCAGATCTCTTAAAATTTTTACCATCTAAATAATAGGGTCAAGTTCTGCCTGGGTCATGGCTTAGGGGCAATGTAAAGTCCTGATACAGCAACACAGATTTTGGTTTCTTTCTCTTTCCATAGTATGTACAGTAGTTCATACTGTTTCATTGGGGTTTTAGGACATTTAATCAAACCGTTGGAACTTATGAGGAGCTCCAAAAATACCTTGAAGGCTATGTGGCTAACCTGGCCCGGGCTGATGAAAAGCGACATGCAAAGTAAGTCAGATCATTTGTTCTTCTTCGTATCTTCTTCAGTAGATAATCACAAAAATAACCGATAGATATGTCAGTAAAATCATGGATGGTAGTTGATGGAGACAGGCCTTTGGGAACGATAGGAATCACTACACTAAAACTGTGTAGGTATGCTTATTGAGTCCATGGAGTTTTCTTTTCTGAAAATTAGAGTACATAGAATCTCAGTATATTGACTTCCAACCAAGAACTAACTCTATCCAAAGAAAACTGAACACAGAAAAGTGAAAGTGTTTTCAAATGATGGACTTACCTTTTGCTTTCTGATGGTAAGTTGACTGGTAAAACCACTAAAGGTCAACCTCAATCCCCAAAGGAGTTAATAAAGCTGTATTACTGTACAAAAGATAAATTGCCATTTCCAATAGAAATAGGCAGACATAGAAGAAGCAGTCTATTTTTGATGTTTCAGCCAAGCAGTAGTGTGGTTAAAGGGTTTGCTTCTAATGGTGGACCACACCTATTTTTTCTGTGCCTCTGATTTCAGCCTAAGCACTGCTGGAATAATAGCAGAGTATGTTTTTCTCCTGTGTAAAAATATAGCTGCACTTCTGTTTCTGCTAATTCTGCTTGAACTGTTACACAGTCCTAGAGAAATTTCTTCTCCAAATTGAGAAGAAATTTTGCCTCTCCTCTCCTCTCTTTTTATAGGAGTATTAGGGTACTGTGATACACGTTGCTGGCAAGGAAAGCGTTAACCTATGTTAATTGTCTTAATGCAGAAGAAGATCCTTCTGTGGACAGTCGACCAAAGAGGTGACCTTGGAGATGATACAGCTGCAGGAGAAAGTAGCCCAGTTCTCTTCTTCCCCATTCCAGAATTTAGAAGTTGTCACAACTCTCGGTGTTGGTGGGTTCGGAAGGGTTGAGCTTGTAAGAGTTTGTTTTAAACATATTCAAGTAGTTCTCTTTCTTAAATAATTGATTTAGGTGCTGAAAGATGTGGAGGATTTTAACATTTATTCTGCATGATGTGATTCCCAGAGATAATTCTATATAAGGCTTGTTAAACGGTGTTTTCAGGACTTAGATGTTCAAAAAACCAAATCCACTCTTGTGTGCTTTCATCTCTTGTTGTTAAAAGTATCTTCCTCATCACTATACGTATATTCATCAGTTTGCGTGTGTGACATTTACCGATGTGCCTACCTGCATCGTGTCCCCTGAATTGCAGGTCCTTTCCCCAGATTCTGCCTGAAGTTATCTCCAGGGTCATGACATAGCCTTTGTTGTTGGAATTGCTT
The DNA here is from genome assembly GCF_964211835.1 of Anser anser. Classification (NCBI taxonomy): domain Eukaryota; kingdom Metazoa; phylum Chordata; class Aves; order Anseriformes; family Anatidae; genus Anser; species Anser anser. The sequence goes on along the minus strand of NC_139724.1, from coordinate 47,223,740 downwards.
TGTTATGCCCAACAGCTACAGGAAACAGTGTGATCTGATTCTGAGCTGTGTTCATTTTGAATTTTCCCGCAATTTGTAATGGCTCTTTTGGGTCATATTCTATAATATGAACAGCCACATTTCTGGGATGTGAAGAGCCTCATTAGACTTAAGTCTTAAAATTCCACTTTGCTCTGGCTGGGTACCAAATATCTGAAAAAAAGTGTGAACACTTCTTCTACAGGTTGCTGGAGTTAATGGTAAACAAAAGGTGATTCTAATGAACACATATAGTCTTTACAGTAGTTAGACAATCAGTTGTTTTATTCTGAATCAGACTTCACCAAACAAATTTCCACATTGGTCGACCGCCAGTTTGGGAATTCTACAACTTCACCTGGAAAATAAGCTAAAAATTAAATTCTCAGCTAGCCACAGAGCACTGATAGCTGCTACTTTGATTTCCTGGAAACCCTGTTTTATCTTCCATTTTGGATAATATTTCATTGTAAACTTTCTTCATAAACTGCCTCTGCTTTTTTTATTATTATTATTATTTGCATTATGCTAGTATTTAGAGATCTCAAACTGAAATTAGGACCCACTGCAGTATAAACTAATCTTAAAATACAGTGCCTATCCAAACTGCTGCTGTTTTCTGTACATAAAAAGGACAAAGATAGCATTCTCTTCATTTTACAAGTATGGACTGGGACCCTAAAAAGCTCTGATGCTTTACTTAAAATCATACAGAATAGTTGTGCAGAAAATCTGGCATTTATCCCTCATTCTAGTCATCAATTTCAGTCCCGTGCTGTGTTGAAATGGACCGACACCAATATACCCATTGAGAACAAATGGGCAAAACTTCTTTACCTCATATGTACTTACCATTTTTATTCACAGGTTAAAGTGAAAAATGAGAACATCGCTTTTGCTATGAAGTGTATAAAGAAGAAACATGTAGTGGACACCAAACAGCAAGAGCATATCTATTCTGAAAAGAGAATTCTCGAACAGATATGTTCTCCATTCATTGTGAAGTAAGTTCACCACAGAGTTTCCTTAAAAGCTGACCCACTGAACAGCATTAGAATGAAGTTTCACATAAATGAGTTCTGGAGAAAAGACATTGTGGGTCTTGCAATTCATTTTGCTTGTCCTAAATAGCTGTTTTTGTGTCTCCACAGACTATACCGTACATTCAAGGATAGTAAGTATGTATACATGCTACTGGAGGCTTGCCTTGGAGGAGAATTGTGGAGCTTACTGAGAGACAGGTAACAGCAACAGAAGTGGAACCTTGTCCTTTGAAATCACCAGTCAGCTCCATACATCTGCTGAGTAGGTTCTCTATTTAGCTTGACAGGTACAGATCTATTACGGAGGCTGTGAATGGGAAAGGGATCAGATTTTCAAAATTCATTGCCCTACAATACTTTGTATACAGCCCCCTTCTTCCCCACTCCTTTCTAAAGTTAGAGAATTTGTTGAGCAATCATCACTTCTTTGTATACGCAAGATGCTGAAAATAAATACATCCTGCTGGTTTCACAGAAGAGCCATACCATTTCAGTCTCACTCTATTAATTTCCCATTGGATATGAAAAAAGAGACTATTGGGGTATTCAAACATTCTTGGTGGTTGGTTTCTAAGCAGCAGGCATAAGCCAATGCTAGTATGTTTCTGTATTCATGGCTAGATTTGCAATGTGTGACTGCTTTTAGCAGAGCAGCACGTCAGCGAACGTATTACAAAATAAGAACGGGATAGCATAAACATTGTGCCAGAGGCCGTCTTTGAGCTGCCTGGAGGACGTAACCCCTGCAATTGTTTGTTCTTTAGGCTCAGCTTGTCTCCCATGGCCCCATCTATGTAGGTAGAGGAAGAACATGTCTCTAGTGGTTCTAATGCTGGTGTCTCTGAGCTTGCTGCTGCCCACCACCAAAGTTCACCATCTCTCCAGGAAGCAGAGAACAAGTCCTATGAAAAACTGAACAGCAGCTTCCTGTACAAAAGGAGAGAGATCTGTAGAACTTGAGAAGGGGAATGAGTGAAGTGTGTCCTAAGCTAAGACATTGCATTATCAGGTAACTAGCAGCAGAGCAGTCTTTCCATGCTGACAACCGTGGCATGGGCCACTGCCATAAGAGTATTGCACTGTCTGCTGCTGAAAAGTCAGCAATGAGCTTGAGAAACAAAACACTGTAAGCAGCCCTCTGACTGAGAGAAGGGAAATCCTTCTTAGCAACTAATGGAATCCCTGCTCTGGCTAGAAGTGCTGTGGGATCTCTGTTAGCATTAGAGAAGCAAGATGCTCGCTTTCATGAACTTGTCTAAAAATGATTACCTGGAATAATTTATTTGTACACATCCACAAATGTAGAGACTGTAAGCAAGTTAGGAGAGATCGTCTCTTTTGGTTGTTTCTTTATGTACGAAGAGGTTGGATCCAATCTGTCAGCATGGGAAAAACCAAATTCAGCAAGAAGTACAGAAATAATTTGTTTGAAGGTATTCTTGAGTTATAACGATACTGTTGTCCTAACACAATGCTTTATTTAGTTCACATTTGGAAGTGCTGTCCTTCAGGGAGGAAGGACTGAGGATCTTGCTCCCTTTCTTTCACCAGAAAGTGTTTAAGGCAAATTTGTTTCCAAGTGGGGTTGTTCTCTATAATAGCACCTGGCACTTCAATTCATTGAAAAATTCCTTATTCTCAATTTTTATTTTATACTGTGGTGTCATTTAGCTCTGTGTTGTTATAAAGTGGCTGCATTTCACTGTCAGATGAAGTTATTGTGCACTTGCAGTGTATCTAGACCTTTGGGATTTTTTTGCAGTGAGAGATGAAGTATCACTCAAAATATTGTCAAAACAAGCAAAATCATTTACAACATGTGATGATTCAAAGGCTGTCCCATGAAAAGATATTTGGTTTAGCTTCAACCACATGAGTGACATACAGAATGTCAATGCAAAAACGTTGTTCATGTTCTGGGTGTTACATGTTATCTGATTGCTGACTGAGGTATTTTTAGAAGTTAATACTGTCTGCAAAGTTAATGATTGTTTTTTCTTCCAGAGGCAGCTTTGATGAACCCACTACCAAGTTCTGTGTTGGGTGTGTGACAGAGGCTTTGGACTATCTACATCACACAGGAATTGTCTACAGGGACCTGAAGCCAGAAAATTTAATTTTGGATGCTGAAGGATACATAAAATTGGTAAGATGTACTGTTATCTTTTTGTGCCTGTATCCTGTTTCCTTGCAGGGGGATATAAATAGACAGCATGTAATTATAGTACCAGGATCCTGGAGTTTAATATCCCTTACTTTTCAGTAGAAAAGAGGGCAGGCTACTGGTTGTGTGGTGAGGAACAAAGGCATTGCAAAGCTATTTCAAGCCACAAAATGGGGATCTGCAGCCTCCAAGAGCTCTTGCCACAGTGTAAACCCTAAAAGTACTGTCTCCCACCAGCCATTCTTAATGAAAAGGCAGGAAACGTTTTTTCCCGGGACCAGAATGCCCTCCCTGACCAGCCTCAAGAAATCATAGGTTCTACATTACCTCTGTAGAAAGGGAACACAGTGAACAACTCCTGATGTACTTGACTGTGACAGTAAAATTGGAGAGAGATTATCCTCCAGAGAGCTTGAAACATCCACTCTTGAGGACAATGAGCAACCCACCCTTTTCCATGGGCTGTAAATCTTGTATCCTCAAGGAGAACACGGGTTGTTCTGTCCAAAACAAGAATCGTCTGGGAAATTACTCATGAAAGTAAATGGGACTACTCTGTAATATTCAGTAATCCCATGGAATTACTCCTCTATCCTTCCCAGTAACACTGTAATTGTTCAGCTATAAACAATTGGTTTTACTGGTGACTGTGAGATCTCTAGAGGAGGTGTGGAAGCAATTAGGACCTTAAACTTTCTCAGTGCAAAGCATGTCTATGTTATACAGCATATGTTCATTTTCATCAGGTTGATTTTGGATTTGCAAAGAAGATCGGGTCAGGACAGAAAACCTGGACATTTTGTGGAACCCCTGAGTATGTTGCCCCAGAAGTCATTCTGAGTAAAGGCCATGACTTCAGTGTGGATTTTTGGTCCCTTGGGATTCTTGTGTACGAACTCCTTACTGGCAGGTAAGTGCCTACTGCTCCCAAGTTCTTACCTTATTTATCTGTTTTGAAGAACACTTTAAAGGTTATTTTTAAAAGGAATTTTGTTATTTTCCCCATCAGTAAACAGGAACAACTTGCAAACTGATATTTTTTTTTGTCTCTTCTGTATGTCTACTCATACATCATTTCAGAAATGTCACAGACGATCGAGGCAGGGGACATATCCTCAGTGCTGGCTTATCCATCCAAGGAAAGAGCCAGACACAGGCTATAGACACAGGTGTAGAGCTCCTTTAACAGATGCTCATGCTTCCTATAAGGAAGACCTAACAGCAGGCTGTTCTCACCTTCAGTGGGCGAAGGGGTGCAGTGGGATGGGTGAACTGTGAGCAGGGCTCATTCTTTGTCCCCATGCACACTTGCATGACACTTCTTTGTGTCCAATTGATATTAGTACAACATGGAAGCTTCTGAGTCAGGCTCGGGGCAGGGTTAGCTTTGACAGACATGTGTCATGCAGTATCCCTGATTCCTACAGGCAGTTTGCCAACTTCACACCCTTCAAGTATCTTAAACAGGCTGAAATGCAGGTTGTCAAGCTAGGAACGTGTTTGTTTTTTTTTTTTCCATATTCTCAAATGTTTGCTTGGATAAGAAATGGCCAGATGTGTTCTTGCCAGCAATTCTATGTAACAATGTGCTTTCTTTTTCTAGTCCACCATTCTCCGGGGCTGATCAAATGATGACATATAACTTGATTCTCAAAGGCATTGAAAAACTGGACTTTCCTAAAATAATAACAAGGCGGCCTGAGGATTTGATCCGCAGACTTTGCAGGTAGGAGGGGCAGTTTGTGAGAGACTGGGTGTAGATAGTTAGAGCTATTTAAGATCCAGATTAAAGTCATAAATTCCTTACAACTTCATTTAACATTGTTATGCCTAACATGGTCTATTCTGATTATATTCAGTACACATGCATGCCTCTGAGCGTGTCACGCCTCTTAGTCTGCACAGCCTTAAATGCAGGGTGTGGGCTTCCTCTTTAAGTATGAATTTTTCTGTAGTTTTCTGAAAGACATTTTAGGGAAAATGTGTGTAGCTGAGGGCTAAGGAAGGAGCTAGAGAACTTAGTTTTATTATCAAGTTTTAAGAAATGCTTCCAAAATTACTTAGGCATATAGCTCCTCCACAAAGTTTAGGTCCTGATTTAAGGGCTGGCTTAAGCCCATTCAAAAGTGTGCAAAAAGGTTCTGTTTCAAAAGGAGCTGTCTAACTCAGAAGCATTAGCACATTGTCAGAGTCACGGCCTGTGACTGGTGACACTGCTGACTTTGAACTCCCAGCTCCTGTGGGATTTCATCCACGGCTCTAGGAACACATAGCTGTGTTTGCACAGTGGGATTAAAATGACCTTTGAAGCTGCTAATTTTGGCCTGCCTCCTTTTACAACTCGTGAACAGACCTGCTGGCCAAGAAGATGTAAGGTGTGCAACTAAAATTCAACCACTTAACTTCCTGCTACTTCTAACAGCAGAGTGACACTGTCTTGGCTTCCAGATTGGAAGATTTCTCCATCCTTGGGAGAAAGGAGGAGAGAGAAACACCTCCTTATGTCTCCTCATGTGACTATATGTTGTATGCAAGCTTCCTCCCTGAGTAACTGTTCAGTGCAAGCAGTCAGGACCAATGCTCTTTTCCAAAAATAATAACGTTTTCAAAATTTTTATGCTTATTCTTTTTCTGTTTTTAAGGCAAAACCCTACAGAAAGATTAGGCAATCTGAGGAATGGAATTAATGACATCAAGAAGCACAGGTAAGTGAAAGAAACTGCCAGGAAGAAAATTTGTTTTTTAATTTGAGAATATTTTTAGTATTTTAGAACCCAGTCCACTAACTCCATAAGTCTTCAGACACTTCCAGACAGATTGTGTAAGAGATACTCGCGTTGCTATTGAGTATGTTTGCTACTTCAGCAAGCAACAATATCAACATAAATCCTCAGCAGGATCAACTAGAAACATCTTGTTGTTGACTGGTTTTTGTTACAGGTTGCTGACACAGAAGTTTAATTCCATTTGCAGAGAAATTAATGCCGGTAGTAGTCAGGATTATCTGCCCTCTTAGATCTCCTGAGTCTCTGATCTAAAGCCAAACAGTTGCTGTTCAAGAAGAGTAGTTAAGGGCTCTGGAGCAATATCAGATTTATGTCCTCTTTCTTTTAATCAAGAAAGACCTCAGTGGATTAGACATTTCCTGCTTTTTCTTTTCATCTTAGTTATTTCTAAGCCCTGCAGTTTGTTCTGTGGAAACGAAGTGCTTTGGCTCTTCTATTTGTCTCCCTTTTCTCATGTTGTTAAAAGAGGGCTGAATCCCAAGGCGACACATACATCTTTGCGTGGCAGTGCTTAGGCATATGCATCCATGTGCACTAAACCATCTACTTTAGACTGCCTGCCACTTCAACACTTCTGCAGAGAGGAGATGCCATGTACCTGGTGGTTCTGAAGCTCTCCCTGCTACTGCTTCCTTGTATGGCAAAGACAGTGCTGAGTTTCCCACTTCTAACAAGTGTGTTGTCACATGGACTGTTGTCATGCAAAAATGTTCTATAGCCCTTGTTCACATGCATTTAAGCTTTTAATAATACAATGCTTCTAACAGAAAATGGTCTGTCTCTCAGTCTCTCCCTGTCAGTCTCTCATTTCTTTTTAATCAGGTGGTTGAATGGTTTTAACTGGGATGGTCTGAAAGTGAGGAAATTAACATCACCTTTAAAAAGAGAGGTATCGGCTCTGGCTTTCAATATCTTCATGCTTTACTAATATAAAGGTGCTTGACTCCAAAGAAACAACTGATGACAAGTGCAGAATTTCCCCAAAATGTATTTGCATTATTATAGCTCTCCATGTTTAATGAAAGCTGAAGGAAGGAGAGAGAGACCCAAGCGATACATAACTTAAATTCAGTTAGATAATGGAAATGTTATTCTGCCTGTGTACTTCACAGTAGTTTTTCACCATTATTATAAGAAATGGTGAACATTTATTGATGAACAGTGAAAAAATGTATTTTCTTAGACGGAAATGTTAAGATGCACTGGTCACGTTACTGTGCAGAGTACAAATTCCTGTATTTTCATGGTATTACGGCACATCCGTAGATAAGCTTCACGTTTTAAGTGGACCATTTCTCTTTGCCATAAAATGAAAAAAGATTGAGTGTAAAGAATCTGAAGCTCACTTTGAACACAATTTGAAACAAACAATTCCACAATCTGCTTTGAGTAGTTACCCCATGTTTGTAGATGAGGTCTTAAACAAATTTGAATCAAAACCGAACTTAGCGTGGACCAGTTTTCTTACTAAATTCATAGGCCTCTGGATGAAATCCTGGATTTCATAATATTTGGGGAGTGTTTTTGTACATGGATGCTAATGTTATTGTTCTGTTGTGCAAGTTAATTTCTAGAGTTCTAGCTTTTAAAGAAGGAGGAATTTAATTCAATGAAAGAAATCATCCCTAGTCATGTTAGCCTTTCCTCCCTCCACTGGTAGCAATACAAATGACGCATAATCAATTGAAAGTATTTTCAAAAGGTACCTTCTGAAATAACTATTTCTTTGTGTTTTTCATGTCATAGTTGTCTGGACCAACTGATTACAGCTACTTTGATAGCTATCCACCTGAAGAGGGAACCCCTCCAGATGAACTTTCAGGCTGGGACAAGGATTTCTGATACTTCCTTCTTCCGGGACATTTATAGAGACTCATAGGCATCAGTTCTAAACCAGTTCTCATGTTTCTTGCTTAAAAGCAAAGCACGCAAAGTTTTTGACAAGCATGATGTTCCCTGAAGAATAGAAGACAGTGCAGCAACCAGAATCTGTTTGGGTAATGCACCAAATTCTCTGTGTGCCTCCTTATAACAAGGGCATGCAGATGCAACCTGAATACTTTTTGATACACAGTGTCTCTGTGAGCATTTTCAGGCACTGTGGGTGGGATGTATGATTTGCTATTGGAAGTTTCACTAGCTACTATTTTGATATTAAAAAGGTTACTATATGTCTTAATTTTTAAAAAAAAGGGCCAGGATTAGAAGCCCATGTGGCATGTGTCAATAGCTGACACTATAGGCGTTTATTTTTCATTCTATTATAAATTTACTGGTTCACTTTTTCCAGTAAGGGACAGAACTGCTTTCATCCAGAAGCATGTAGAAAAGACTTCTTCTGCAACGTTGATTTGATTTGATGCTGCAGTTGGAAACTGCTTACCAGTTTAGTTTTGCACTGGGTTGAGCATGTGAGACAGGCCATAACACATCAAAGGAAAATCCAGTAAGAAATTAGTTGTATGCATAATAGAAGTTCTCTAACTGCTTCAAAGAACTATGTCCATTTCTTAAAATGTTGTGCTTTTATGTAGTATGAAGATAAAATAGATGGACAAAAATCATTTACCTTGCAAGAAAAAATAAGTAAGTACAGAATCCTGTGTTCTCCTTCAAGCGTTCTTTCATTGATATTTTAGTTTTCATTGGTATCTTGCAGAAATGCTAGATATGCTTACCTCAGTGCTAAAACTCCCACCCATTTACAACATTCTGCTTGCTCTCACTAGATGTGAAATACCGTTTCAAATCATATTTCATTAACATATACCTATTCTTAGTTCTACATGTACAGTGGGAAAATAAGAGAGGTGTTTTTTTTTTTCTGTTGTAGAAAATTCTATTCATGAATCAGTTAAACTATTGTGTTCTCTTTTGACCATCTTCCTTTCTCCCTCCTGGCTGCGAATGACGTTTAGAAAGGCAAGAAATGATAAGCCTTTCTCAAAAACAGTATAGAAATATGATTGTTCTTTGTTGCTCAGATGTTCAAGCTCTGTTTTCACCTACTTTGGCACAAGGAAACAAATTGTGAACCAGAACCACCGAGCAACTTGAGCAAGGAAGGCCAGCAAAAAGCAAACAAGGTGGTCAGGAAGCTGCGAGGAGAGTCTGAGGGACCTGGGCTTGTTCAGCCTGGAGGAGGGAAAGCTTTGGGGCACTTTGTATGACCAGGTAGAGCCTTGAGCATCTCAGTCTGAATTCATTGTTGGTCCTGCTGTGAGCAGGAGGTTGGACTGGATACCTCCCGAGGTCCTTTCCAGCCTGAACGATTCTGGGATTCCAGGAAATAATTTTAACTGTCAGCCAGTGGTGTAAGTAGAATATAGCAAGATGTGCTTTCCCATATGACTTTATATATGCCTGATTTTTGTCACTTATCCTTTAGATCATGAGAACAGGGGAGTCAGTCTGAAATGTTGATTGGATAATAAATGCAGTTGGATGTTGTGTGTTCGTGGTTTAAACAGAAAAACTCTGCTGCGCTGTTATGAGCCACGACTGCTGTAGGAACAGACGTGTTCCTGGGGGTCATGCTGGGCTTCGGGCTCAGTGCATCTGCAGCCCCTACTAGGATTTGTTTCATTTCCCGCTGAGGCAAAATCCAATCTAAATGGAGATAATGAAGATGCCTCAGCACCCTGCATTTCACATGCTGGATGGAAAACCTCCCAGGAAACTTGTAAAATGTGCTCAGGGCTTAGTTGCTGATGACTGCTATATGCTTAGTGGCTGGTCATGACCTTTCCCAACTGGGCAACAGAGGGACTGCCCCAGGGACTGTCCACTTTCCCCATTTCTGGTAAGTGAAGGAACCTGAACCTCCACTTCCTAAGGCCAGTGCCAGACTTCAATTTGCCTTTAATAGGAGTCTACAGGGACCTGGGGCTGGATTCCCTTAGTAATTGGTGAGGAAGGAATGTTCTTTTTTTGGGGAACTTGTTCTTCACTGAACCTCTGCTGGATGAACTTCTGGTTGTGCTGTGGCAGAATATTCATTTGGCTGGTTTGGGCAGAAGGCTAACAAAATGCTTCCATAAAAAATTGTAACAAATAAGACAACGTATTTATTGAACTTATTTGTTACACTGTGTGGGCTAATTGATTTTTCCATGTTAACAAGTATTTTTTACTGTTGAGTGGTCATTGTTTTGACAGCAAATCACTTTACATATTCTGTAGAAAATTCAGTCCAAGTAAAGTAGTATTTTCCATTGAATGTAAAGGAGGTTGGATGGAGCCCTAGGAGGAAGACAGCACGCATTTTGCAGATTCTGTTTCCCTGCCTGGTTGTAAGCTATCACGGGAGCTCGAAGCCAGCAAAGCCTGTGTGAAATGATGGTAAGCATACACAGCCAAGAGGGTGGAGCAGAGGCTTTAAGCTGGGATGTTAGATGCTTCAAACTCTTGCAGCTAACTCTGCTTAGTAACACCAAAGAGCAGATTTTCTTTTCAGGATTTAGACAAGCATTAGACGTTATGGATGTGTTTCCCTGTGTGTCTGTTTCTGTCTTTCTCTCATAAATATGTTTATTAAAATACCGTTGGGCCAAGTTTTATAAAAAGCTTTCAAATGTATTTTTCCATTGTATTTATAGGTAATTTTCTTTTATATATATAAATATATGTTTTTTAAGTGAAGAAATAAAAGTAGGATGTCTAGTGCAGTTAGCAATTAAGTCTGTGCAACTGTAGGATGTTTTCTTTATACAGCAATCATATATTTTGTTTTACCTGCAGTGTGTGCAAATAAAAGAAGTCTACAGTGCAATGTGCAGGACATTCCCTTTTTACAGTCTCATTCCATACAGCGGTCTGGATTCTTAGTCCTGAATTGTACTCGGGGTCCACATGTTTCAGAAGAGACTGAGGCAGAATAGACTACCCTGGGCACAGAGTCACAGATGTTACTTCTTTCAGCACCCCCCCCCCCCCCCACACACACACTATGCATTCCCTGGTTGACACTGAGAAAATGAATGCGTAAGACGCTACAATAAATGAGGTCCCAGGTCTTTTTGTATTCATGTAGAGGTCCCACATACATTGGATTCATTTCATTTCTGCCATGTATGCAGATGACTGAGCTGTAATTTTCCAGAAACAGAAGCTCATACAGTAAAAACTAAACATTACTTGAACTAACCCAAACTGTCTTTAACAGATGAAAGTACTTCAGGCTTCATCTCCAGCCCCAGTGGAGTTATGCTGTTGTAAAACAAGAGCTCAAACTGGCAGTTCAGGCTCGAGTACCTCCATGGCACTGGAGATGGTGGGAGATCTGAATGGACAGCTATGACTGTGATCACATTATCACTTACTGTTGCACTTCACAATTTTAAGGTCAGTTAAAAACAGGTTTTGATACTCAGGTTTTGGGCAGACTGTGGGTACGTCTGAAGTCGCTTGTCTGAGGTCTTTCCTCAGTGCTCTCACTTCCATTATACCTTTCTGTCAAATTGCTTTTATTTCATAGCTCTGAGCAACCTGGGTCTCGCTCTGCTTTTTTCCATTAACTTCTGCCACTAGAGGCAGGAGGGATGATGATTCTTCCCAGCGGAGGACAGAGTTGAAGACTGGTTGGCCTGGGCTGCACAGATGGAAGCAGCTCCTCTCAGCTCCCACATCAGAACAGAGATGTGGGTGAGCACCTCAGAGGGACAGACGGGCAGGAGCAGCAGCAGAGTGTAAGCCAAGATTCCCAGGTATATGCTATTTCTATCCAGTTAGTGGGAGTGATTAATTTTCACCATGTCCTCACAGCTGCCCCATCGGGCCTCAGGAAGGGGGAGGCTAGCTACTCTGTTCCCTGAGATAACAGCCTGGTTCTTTACATTGTGCGCAAAATCACGCTAGACAGAGAGTTACAGTTTCAGAGTAAATTAGCCTGCACGGTAGCAACAAGGTGGCTAATTATTTTCTTCCAAGTCTGTTATTCCTTGTTTGCCCCACTAATGTTGCCTGACAATCTATTTTGGGGATAGCGAGACATCAGCAAGATTTCCCTCAGTGTTCAAGTGTATCCTTTTGCAGAACTCCTCAGTGTTAGATCGTTGTGACTTCTGACACACGGAGATTTCCGGCTGGTTGGTGGGAGCTGACACAAAGCTACTGAAATAAGGTGAGCTCCTGATCCACACAAGTCAAGGGTAAACTGTGGCCAAGTTCCCTTAGCCAGTATTTCATTGATGCACAGCAGATGAGAAGTGGCAAATGTAATTTTTTAAAGCTTATCTGATGTTCTTTGCAGAGCCAAAAGCCATTACCCTTACCAAGGCTGCCCGCCAGCTACATCACAAGCCAGAATGAGTATTCCAATTAAATTATTTGGCTGATAGCAGCAGGCATGACTGCTTAATTATCTAGTAAGTCACTAGGGAAGTCAAGTCCATCCCTGGGAAGATGGCTGGACACACCATTTTGCTAAAGAGAAAATGCTCAGGAAAAGGAAAGCTTAAATACACCCTGGTGTGTCTCAAAAAGGCCCCCAGCAACGTTGTACGGCTACACAGCTTTAGTGTCTGGCTGCCGAGGGCTTACATTACTGGTGTTTGCTGTCACATTTCCTTTTGGTTAGGGAAGCCGACAGAAATGTGCCGGACCTTATCATGAGCTATGTCCTCTGTGGCACGTTGCCCTGCCGGGAACCAAGCGAGAGGGGACGGTGTCCTTGTCCTCTGGGTCAGCGCATTGCACTTTATGCAGGGGATGTCGGAGGCAGGCGTCTGCGCTGGGGGACACTTCCCCCAGCCCCTTTGCATCCAACTTCATGCTCGTGCTGTGCCTAGGAGGTGCCACAGCCAGGCAGGCAGGGAGGTGGGAGCATCCCCCATGCTGAATTTAATACTCAAGTGGTGACAGAAGACATAGACTGAGCTGAGCTGAGCTCAGCCCTGACCTTCTGCCCCAGAGCCAGTGGCTCCAGCTTCCCCCGGCGAGTGGGACGCTGGGGCTTGGCCAACCCTCACCTGGCGGGGGCCTGGTTCCCCTCACATTTCCTGGGGGACTGACTGCCCCTCTCGGAGGCCGCAGCTTCATTTGCAGTGTGAGGATGCTGTGTTGGACAGCTCCAACGTACCTTCTCCTCTGTGGTGGGTGAAATCTGTTTTGCAACAAGCTCTCTACAAATAGAAGATTAGATTGGGTTAGGTTTATTGTTTGAGCTTGCGCGCTGTTTAGTAGTAGCCATTATCGTGCAGAACCGCATAAACAAGGTATTTATCCATGCAGCTGTTACAGAAGGCAGCTAGGGGAAGCCCCTACCTCTTCTCGTGCTTGCAGGTCCTGCTGTCCGAGAGCCGGAGCCACCTTCCAGCTTAGCCAGTGGCCCCCCCATGTGCCCTGGTGACACCAGGCCCTGCAGCAGAGCGGGGGGTTCACAGGTGAGCCCCACAGGACGGGCAGCCTGGTGCACGTCGCTGCTTCCGACCGTCCTTAAAGCCATGGCTGGAGCCCCCCCAGCTCAGCAGCACAGACAGGCTCATTTTCACCGCCAAGACACAGCATTGAAAAGCTCTGCTGTCTGCAGCTGCCTGTCATTTCAGCCATTTCAACTGTCTGTCAAAGAATAATTCATCAGCGTCGACATCCTGGCCCAGCAGTCTGTAATAGACTCCCACAGCGACATCCCCTTTGTTTGTTCATCCCTTAATCCTTACCCAGAGGCTCTCAACTTTGCCTTCACCAACTTCAAGATCCACACAGTCCATCCCCTCCTTCATGTACAGCGCCACCCCACCACCTCGCCTACCTTGTCTGTCCCTTCTGAAGAGCCTGTAACCATCTATTGCAACACACCAGCCACAGGACTCATCCCACCAGGTTTCGCTTATACCAATGATGTCGTAGCTGTGGGACTGGGCCAAGACTTCTAGCTCATCCATTTTATTCCTCATACTGTGTGCGTTTGTGTAGAAGCACTTCAACTGCGCTTCCCTGCATGCAGCATCTTGTGGAGCCGACCGAAGGACCTCACTAGTACACAGTCCCTCTGATTCTAGTGCACCATCCCTCAGCTTATCATTCCTTTCCCTCTTCGACTCTAGTTTAAAGCCCTATCTATCTGCCCCTCTAACTCCTGGGCAAAAATCCTTTCCCCCTCTGAGAGAGGCACATCCCATCTGGTGCCAGCAGGCCCGGTGTTGCATAGACCTTCCCATGATCAACAAACCCAAAGTTCTGCCAGTTGCACCAGTCTCAAAGCCACAGTGTTAATGAGTCTGCTTGTCGACAAAGATCTCCCCTATTGGAAGGACAGAGGCAAACACAACCTGTGCCCCTGAACCTTTAACTAGTCTCCCTAAAGCCCTAAAGTCCGTTTTGATTGCTCTCCGACTTCTCCTTGCTACTTCGTCATTACCAGCCTGAAAAACCAGTAGCAGGTAGTAGTTGGTGGGCTGTACCAGGTGAGTGACTTTCCTGGCAATGTCTCTTACCGAGCCCCAGGGAGGCAGCAGACTTCCCTGTGCGTTGGGTCCGGACAGCCCTCTGTCACTTTCAGAAAGGAGTTCCCCATGACGATAACCCTTCTTTCCTTCTTGACAGAAGATGTAGCGATGCGGGGGGTAGGTTGCCTTGCCTGAGGCACCCCTTCCAACCGGGATGGGCTTTCGTCTACATCGTTGTTTTGACTGTCGTGTTCTAGAGCCTCATAGCTGTTATATAAGGGTAGATGGGAAGGTGAGGTGGGCAGGGACAGGGCTCGCCTACCACCCCGAGCAGAAACCTGCTTCCATTCCCCCCCTTGGCCTACATCCCCTCCTACTGCCTGGTGGGATGGGGGCACTTTCGTCTTCTGTGTAGCAGGAGGCACTTGTGTTGTGGCAGGCTCGTGAGTCTGTCTCAGGGAGGGCAGAGCATGCTTCCACCAGTCCATTTCCTTCTCTGACTCCCTGATGCTCCTTAGCCTACTCACCTCCTTCTGAAGCTCCGCTACCTGTTTGAGCAGCTCTTCAACCTGGGCACACCTCCCACAGGCATACCCTCCGCTGCTGCTGTCAGACACCGACAGAAGACTCGGGCACACCCTGCAGCCCAAGACCTGGACGGCCACGTGTTTCCCTAAGACCTCTGTCTGGGTAGCCACATCGGTGACTGCGGCTGGAGAGGCTGCAAGAGATGTGGAGGCCATGGTTTTCTGCCTGGTGGCTAGCATGGCCGGGCTCTTCACGAGCAGGTTACAACCACCGTTGGAGAAGAGCGGTGACAGCACTCTCCCTGCTCATCCTGCCTGCACGCACTGCCACGCAAACTGCAGCGCCCTGCCCTGAGTGCTGTGCCACGCTCTGTTTGCATGTCCTGGTCGCTCGTGCTCCACAGGGGCTGACTTTGTACGGCAGGGAGGGGTCGCTGCTCCCAAGGCTGCCTCGAGTGGCCTCGATCCCCCGCTCCGCTGCAGAATGCGTCTGCCCCGGAGCCGATCACCTCGGCGATGGGAAGCACTGGAAGCAAGCAGATTTGTATCGGCCCGAGGGCTGGTCACTCGTCGTTTTGCTAATGGGCAGGAGAAAAGAAGATCCACGTACAGAAACCGATCCACAGACTCACTCACAGTTTAAGATTACTCTTGCCCTAACTGTCAAAGCATTCGCCTGTAGCTCACATATCGCCCTGTCCTCCCCCCAGCTTCCATTTTAGTCACAAAGGACGGAAAACCACCCACCGCTGTGGGACCTGCAGGCAGAGAACTGGGAAGGCTCTGGCTCAGGATTTCTATTTAAGCAGAGCTCGCCGTGCTGCCTGGTCTAAGTAAGATAAGGGCCACTAGCACCATCCCATAGCAGCAGGGAGGGTTTAATGTGTGAAGGAGTAAGGGCAACAGAACTGATTAACAACTGGTACGGCCACGTTATGGACAGGGGGAAGCCACTGGGAGACTGAAATCTGCAGCCAAGGAGCCTAGCAGTCAAAGCAGAGATCTGGAAACAAACTGTCTGCAGAAGGAAATACTGTGGAGGTGCCGTTTGCGTCGCAGGTCTGGCCGGGCAGGCGGGTGCAAGGAAGAAGCCAGAAACCAGAAGTCTTTTACTATTCCCCCAACGCCACCCCAAAGAACATTTGATCTAAGGTTTTTTACGGAAATGCACTCGTATGCCATCAATAACCATACAAACGAGCTGCCGCTGCCTAAGGGGAAAGAAAGACACCAGCCAATCGGTTAAATATTTTGCATAAATACTTATAAAAGTGTCAAAAAACTTATAACCGCTTCCAATTTATTGCTTTGGCACTTGGACTGTGACAGTACTGGAGGAGGAGGAGAGGGATTAGTGAGCAGGGATTAGTGAGCACTGCTGCCACCCCGCGCCAAGTGGCAGCCCCGATACCCGCGGCTCTACCTGCCCACGTCCCGCTCCGGCGTCCCCAGGCCCCCGGCGCCCCCCGGGGGCCGCTCCCGGGCCGTGCTGCGGGGTCCGGGGCTGGCGCCGCGGCCGCGGGGCCGGTGGGGCCGGGCGGCTGGAAGCCCCCTCCGCGGCGAGGGCCGAGCCGGGCTGCCAACGCCCCCCGGGGCCGCTCCTCTCCTCGCTCTCGGTGTGCTGCTCTCAGCACAAAAAGGGTTTCTGGCTGCTGCCGCCGTGCGGTGGGAGCGAGAAGCCGCCGGCTGCAGCGAGGAGAAGCAGCGCGGGGCCCATCGGGCTGCGAGAGGACAGAAAGAGCCGGGGCAGGTAGGGGTCGGTGCCTGCGGCACCCGAGCTGGAGGCTTTCTCCCAGCCGTGGCCGGCACTGAGAGCCCCTGGTGAGGCGAGTGGCAGCACTGAGAAACTGCGACGATGGACAGACCAGGAGCCGACCTGGTGCTCAGGCACCAGCACCAAAAAGGTACAAATTTCACTTGCTTTCTACCCAAAAGGAGCCCCTCTGCAGGAGCTTCTCCACCAGAGCCTCTCCGCAGGGGTCTCCCGGCCATGCCGCATCTCTGGAGCCAGACACCCGGTGCCCTCAGTGAGTGTGGTGCGGGCAGCACCGTACAGGCGTATGTGGATGGGTGTGCGCACACGGGTATGGGAACACGTACAGGTAAGGGCTCAGGGGGGATACACGTGCTTCAAGAGCTGAATTCTGTATTAACTTGTAGGATAAGCACCTGCTCTACTCCTGTAACAGATGCTGGCCTTCCTAGTGGTAATTTGGCTCTAATTGATGGTACGTTGACACCTGGGTCTGCTAAGTGGCGTGCCTGCTAACTGGGGGTAACTGAGCCCGTAGACATGGGGCCTCTCAGTCCTTGTGCACTGCAGACTCCTGAGACACCTCCCCCCGCCCCATCTCTGCTTTCATGCACCCTGGTGGATGTTGCTGTGACTGCTTTGGAGGGCAGGGAGCTCAGGTGGCATCGAGGGCTGTGTCTTCCCAGCTGCAATACGAGGCCACCACCTCACTGGGGGCTTCTCCAGCACAGCTGGTGGCACACGGGAATGGCCAAAACCTATGAAGTCTCAGCCCTGAGCCCAGACGAGGAACATGGACCTGGCAGCACCGGGGGACATCTGCGCTAAAGGCAATGTCCGGTGAGTGCCCCGACGGTGCGGTGCGTGGGGGCAGCTGGCAGGGTCGGGCAAGCAGCAGCTACCCAGGGAACCCCGAGCTGAGGAAGCTGGCACTGGCTAGGGATTAGGAGGAAATGTTTCTGCTTGTAGTTTCGTGTTTATTTGTCACTGATCAATTTGCTTGGTTCGTCTTTGGTCTTTAGCCAGCTTGCTTGGTTTGTCTTTTTTTGACTTCAGACAATTTGGTTTGAACGCCTCTCTTTGGCGTTGAGGAACCTGGGTGGGCCGCCAAGGGATTGGGTTGTATTATTGATGCTGCTAATTGATGCCCAAAGTTGATGGAACTTGCAGCTAATCACAGCTCTGGCTCGAGAAATGCTCTTTCTTGTTACAAGGTGCCTCAAAACTCCAGCCCTACCCAGCTCCTGTTCCTGCTTGTTGCAAGCTCGCTGCAGTTCCAGCTCAATAAAAGCTCTTTCTGGTTCTAAGCTAATGGGAGCTCCGGCTCCTTGGAGCAATCTGGTGTGTGGCCAAGGTCGTAAATCAATCACTGCCATAACTTCATATTAATATGACCTGTCATAATTGTCCAAATATGGTGTAAATATTGGACAATTAAGGCGGTAACTATTCCAGACAATGAGTACATGTGGGAAGGGGGGAAAGTGCCTTTTTGCTCATCTCGAACACTTTATTCACCCTGATGCATGCCAGCGTCCCTGGGGTCAGGGACTAACACGACCGGACCCCCACCTCCAGCGAGGGTCTGCACGCCCAGGCTGCCCCCCTCCCACCGCCCAGCCCCAACACCCTCCTCCCTCCCTCTCCTGCCCAAAAGCCCACCTATCCAGGGCACCCCACTGTGAGAAACATCTCAAATAATTTTCTTCAGACAGGATCTTCTGTGAAGCTATTTTATTCGCGATTGCAATGGCAGGCATCCTGTCAATCAGGAGTGCATTTTGGTAAACAAATCATAACCTTATATTCCCTATTACCTGACACCTGATCACCTCCCCTGTTTCCTCACTGGCTGAATACTACAGGCTCACAAGCTACTCGACACTCCTCTATACCACATATGTACAATTTTTCTTTTTTTCAACCCTTTAATTTCTCCTTTCTTATGTTTTGAGAACTTGTGATCTTTGTTTTACTGTCCTCACACTGCTCATCCTGTTTTTCTCAAGCTTCTACCTTATTTTGGAACAGTGAGGCCTTCTACCGTCCACTTATCTACTTACCATTTCTCCTTATTATGACTACACAACTACCTTGGAATACAGAAAATTAGTTCTGTACTGCAAAAATACAACTTTGTTTCTCACAATTCCCCCCTCTTCTTTTCTTACTCCTATTGTTGTTTTTGCACCTCTGCACATACCGCACTCTTGAGCTTTTCCAACATTAAGGTGCAGTGTTCTTCTTTGGATGTCACGGGGGATGATAGATATACAATGCCATTATTATTACAATACCAACAAATAATTGTTTGAGCCAATTCTATTCAGGTAATCACGAAATTAGTTTCTCCCAAATGTTTCTAAATCCCCAGGAATTGTCATCTTGAGCTACTCTATGTAGGATCTTGTGTTTTTTTTTTCCCCAAATATTTTTGAGATCAGTCAAATTCATCCTATTTGATCTGCATATATACAGCAACTAGTATTAATTACGGTGTACACTCCTCCTTATGAGATTATTAATAAATCTAATACTATTTGATTCTAGAGTACTATTTTTGCAAACTTATCTAACTTATTTTCTAGATCTTCAATATATTTACAATATTTTTGTATTTTGAGATATTTACAGTAGCTTTTTCTAATTCATTCACCCTTAACCAAGGTAAAAACCACCTTGCAAAACTGTGAAATGCTAGAGAATTTTACTAGAGGATTATTTGGAGTCCACTTAATTCTGCGTGTGGTCTCAAGGGGCTTTGGCTTTGTGGGTCTTCAATAATAGTTACATTTGGAATTATTTCCTCCAGGGTGCAAGCTCCCTTCCATCCTAGGGGCAACACCTTCCTGGCTTTATTACCACATAGCCAGTACCACACCTTGCCATTTGGGGCAGGCCATCTGGTTACAGGATTCTCATGTTGTATCTGGTGCGCATTATGTATATTAGCATTCCCGTGGCTACCATATTCAGTACAGTACGGATTATTCCCTATTTCATGGATATTTCCACACCCAGGGTCAGTAATACTGCCCCCTGAGTTTTCTATCAATGTTGTTTAAAAAGCACCTTTGATAACACAGTATATTGTAGCCAGGACTATGTGTAGGGAGCTCAGCTTCAAAATCTATTCCTTCCCGGGACTGGGTATGATCTGTCATTTTGAGAAATCTAGAGAATCCAGACACAGTTGCTGTTGGAAATAGCGATCAGGGACAAGGCCTTTTCAGTCTTTCTGGGCATCTGGGTGCAAATCCAACAATTATTTCGAGATAGAACTCAAGAGATGTTCTGGATTAATTGGAAATGCTGATTTTTTCCCTCCATCCTATCGCTAATCCATTGAGAATAGGTATTACCAAGATAAACTTAAAATACATCATTTCTATGTATACATCGCTATAATAATAAAGAAAAACAATAAAAATCACAAACTAATAAGGATTCTTCTGGTGGGGATTAAACACCCCCCTTTTCTCCCACTTCCAGGGAGTGTTCCCTGTAAAGACTCCAATTCTGTGTAATTCAATCCCTTTTACTCATTAATTCATTAAGAATTTTTCTAAGGAGAAGTTAAAGGTTTACAGTAGATAGTTTTAACAGTTTTTTAACCTTAAAAGTCTTTGTTAATGCAGTCTCTCAGGTATCGAGGTTAACTGATGCTTTTACCCAGGTATGAGTCCACCCTTTCTCAGCTGTTCTTACTGTCATCTCAGTAGTCAGGAGCACTTGTAACAGTCCGTCCCACTCAGGTTGCAGTTTCAATTCTCTCCATGTTCACATCAAATCCCAGTCTCCTGCTAGGAATGGATGGATCAGGGCTTCCAAGGGTGGGGTTGGAGCTAATGATCCACAGGTCATGAGAGATGACAAAGAGGACGACAGCCCGAGTATATAGTTCTTAAGAAAAGCATCTTTTGTCTCAGTTTGAGGTAATTCATTCCCTTTGTCCATGTACAGCAATCCAAATAATATTTCATATGGTGAAACTCCCACATCTTTTCTTGGTGCAGGTTGAATTTGGAGAAGTGTCAAAGGTAAGCACTTCGTTTGGGGAAGCTGAGTTTCCAGAACTTAGTCAATTGCTGCTTATTGTCTGATCCTCTCCACCCTTCCAGAAGAGGAAGGATGCCAAGGAGTGTGAAATTTCCACTTAATTCCTAGAGTCCACATTAGCCCTTGCAATATTTCTGACATAAAGTGATTTCTTTGATCAGAGTCAATATTTTCAACAATTCCATACCTGGGAGTTATTTGTTCTAGAATTGCTTTAGTTACTATGTTCGCAGTAGCAGATACTGAAGGGAAAGCTTCCACCCACCCTGACAAATGATCTACCGAGACTAACAAGTATTTAAATCTACCTACTCTAAGGAGTTCTGTAAAATCTACCTGTACATTTTGGAAGCGTTGAATTCCTGGTTCTCACCCCCCTTTGGGCTGACTGCAGATAATTTTCCTATTCACCTTTTGACATACTACACAACTCCTGCATACTTGTTCAGCCAGGGTATTTGTATTCCTACACATACGTATTTCCATAGCACAGCGTCACACATTGTTTGAATTCCCCAATGACCCTCTTGATGTAAAACAGTTAATATTTGCCTCATTAGCACTTTATTCAGCATTTCTCTCCCATCAGGGAGTATCTATTTTCCTTTGGACTTCGTGACTCCTAATTCCTTAAAAACCTCTTTCTCTTAAAACTTTTACTTCTTTTTAGTTTTGGGTAGGGGTAGCTCAACAATACCCTGAATCCTCTCTGGATTTATTCTTCATTCCCCCTCAGATACTAGATGCCCTAAATATCTGACTTCTCTTTCTATGAATGGAGGGCTTAGGCTTTTGGGAAGTTTCAGCAATTCCCCCACCCTCTGGCTTGCAGCTCGCTCTCCAGCCCCAAAAGGCAGCGCTGGCTCTCCATTTCCAAGCTCTGAAAACGAACAACTCAGCCTTGTTTCCAGAGCCCCCAAACCACACGACTCAGCCTGCGCTTTCAGACACTGAACACATATGACTCAGCCTCTGCTCGAGCTCCAGAAACACACCTTCGGGGGGGTGCAATCGAGCCCCTAAAACCACCCTACAACCACCAGCCCTGCTCCCCTGCTCAGCCCCGGCCTTACCCCTCGCTGTCAGCCGCTGCACACCCCCCGGTCCTTCCCATGACCCTCAGGGAAGCCCAGCACCGCCTGCTGTGCCCCCAGCACAGCCGCAGCACCCCGGCTCGGAGGCCGCAGTGCGCAGCGGGCAGGCTGCATGGCTGCAGGACCGCAGCTCCACTAGCACAGCACACCCTGCCCGGCCTTGCCGTGAGTTGCGGGCAGCAAGCGGGGGACACGTGCTGGGGCCTTATGGGAGTGGAGCCATGTGCGGCAATCGCCGGCCTCGCTGCTGGCGCCATGGCCCGGGATGCCCTCGGCTCTCAGGACGCCAGCGCACGCGGCCGGCTCGTGCCCGGTTTTCATACAGCCCCACGCCCGTCTCCTCAGCGCGCTCCCTGCCCAGCCTGTGCTGGGGCTCGGCGCTGCCCCGCCTGGGTGCGGGACCTTGCACTGGTTGGACTCCAGGCCGTGGGGAACGTCACCGGGTTCACTTCCCAGCCAGCACGGCGCTCCCCACCTGCTGCACTTCAGCCCCCTTGCTGTGGCTCCATTTCTGAGAGAAAGCAGCCCGCTGGGGCGCAGAGCGAGACAGGACGTGGCTTGTGGTCGTTAGAAGGAGCTCGCGATACTTTGATACCGGAGCAGCCTTCTGACACAGCAGACAGCCACCTACCCGCTGCTCTTACTGCCCGCCTCACCCTTTCCACGTAGCTTGCAAATGGGACTGCTTGTGCATCATGTTTGGGTCCACAAAACAGAGACAAGGCGCTCGTAAGGCCGGAGGACCACGGGGCCACAGACAGGCCCACCAGGAGGCAGCGCATCAGTGAAACTGACCAGGTATCCCTGCACCAGGTAATAATAATACATGTGATGTTTACGTCCTGGTGACTTTAACTGGCCTTTTCTGCAGCACAGATAATGTCCTGAGGTGTGTGAATGCCGAGCCTTACGCCATCTTCATCTTGTTCTCGGTGCTAAGAGCTCTGCCTGCGATATCACGGTGTAAGTGCTCTACTGCACCACGCCACCCTGATCCTCAGCTCAGGAGTCATTCCCGCTTTGCATCATCGCAGGTAAAATCAGACTCAGGCTCCACAGCCCGTCCTAGCACTCGCCACTTCAGGCCTTTTTTTAGCAACTCTTATTCTTCCCAAATGAATTCTTGTCTCCTCTCCCTACGTAACTACAGTTCCTGTTTCACAAACGTTCCTGTTCCTGTTTTACAAACGTTGCCTCCAGGTGCTGGGGTACCGGCACGGAGCCCTTCCCACCTCGGCAGAGCCAGAGGCTGCCCCAGGAACCTCGCAACTGGTGGCTGCAAGGACCACAGCTTCTGCCCAAGCTATGGGGTGCCGGGGGTAACGGCCCTCTGTCAGATTTAATATTAAACAGCACATGCAGATGGATGAAAGCTATTCTGAAGCGCTGTCTGATAAGGCTACGCCCCACTCGTGGTTTGAGATGAAACATCTCTTGTTTTATGTATTGTGAGCTGACCAAAGGTCTGCTCTGTGCCAGGGCTGTGTCACACACCTGACTGCACAAAACACAGGTCTGAAAGGCTGAACTCCCTACTTAATCAGTTACTAATATCCAGGTTTTTTTTGTTTTGTTTTGTTTTGTGATATGGCCACAGGTTCGTCTTGAAATAGATGTTGAAAAATTTATGAATGTTTGTTATGCATTCTCATCTGACAAATAAGTGTGCCAGGGTTTCTTAGTAGCTGACAGGCAGATGGCAGGCATGGCCTTGAGGACAGTAAGATAAAAAATAAATTGACTAGGGTGGAAGCTCCTTATCTCTCAACATTCAAATCAGTTACTTCAGAAGGAGCAGGTTTCGAGCCCTGCAGCAACATGAGGTCTGGGTTCAGCTGCTCCTGTGAAGACTTTGTGTGACTGCAGTCACAGCAAACCCCCTGAGATGTTAGTCTCCCCACTGATGAAATCTCTTGTCTTACTGCTCAGGAACCATGTGCCCACACTGTTCGTCCTTCTTTTACTGCTAATTTTAATGCAATTACCTCAGTACTATACTCATACAAAACTTTCAAGCATCTCTACAACTAGTGAAGTTCACAGCTTAGTCCCAGTAGCCTCACTAGACTGACTCCCCACTTGATCCGAACAGTTTATGTGCTTGCTGTATGCGAGGAAACCTCACAGTCAAATTAAATAACCCCCATCCACCCCCACAACGCTGCAGGAAGAGAGGCTGAACACTTTTCACTCCTTGTTTCAGACTGCAACGCAAATGCAGGCTGCAGCTCTCTTTTAGGTGGTCCTGAAGGCAGGACCAAGCACGCACTGACCTGCTCGGAACTGATCTGCACAAATGATCTGTGACCTCAACTGGAAAAAAAAACAATCACATTGCATTCTAAGGGTGAGTACCTATGACAACGAGTGTTGTTTGTCATCTCCGTTTTCCTTCTTTGCTTTATCAGTCATGCTGACAGTGATAGCCTCCTCTGGGTCATGTGCTAGTGCTCTGGTTATTGCTGACTCAATGGGGGATACCCGAAATGAGACCAGGTGAGAGTGCAGATGTGCTCCCTGCATGAAATACTGGTATTTTCTGCATTTATCTAGTCATATAAATACCTTGTCAAACACTACTGGGACCACGCTGTAGCCTTCACTAGCTACTAGGACGCTTGCAAGTCTTATATAAATATAAAAAATTAAATCATGTTAAAATTAGTAATAAAAGAAAGGGTAAGAGCCCAGGAATGCGATTCCCGAACATTAAGAGATTAACTCACTCATCTACAAAAGCTGGCTTGGCGACGGTGCCGGGGCTGCAGGCACGTGACAGCAGCACAGCCGGGCTGCAGACGGAGCTTCTCCAGGCGCGACTCGCCTTTGGGGCTGCTGCGCTTGGGATCTGCAGTGCACCTGGCACAGGGAAGCAGGACAGGCAGCAAACCCGAGGAGCAGAGTGCTCAGCACCACCACCACCACTGCGCGTGTCAGCGCAGCTGCTAGAAAGCCGTGGCCTCTTTGAGAGGATGTCCAGGCACAGCCACGGAGACAGCATGCGCCAGGGACCAAGTTGCCTGCATCAGGCTGTGTCAGGCTTGGTTCCCTGCACAGCATCAAGGACATGCCCTCGCCCGTTATCCCACAAAACCACCACCACTCGGCAGGCTGAAGTAAGAAGAGGTGAAAGTCCTGCCTTGCCCTGGCCCTGCCCTCTCCTTACCCCTGCGGAGGGTGGAGACTCCCCTGGGTGACGGCGCAGGGGGAACCCAACTTTAGCAGAAGATGCGATGACGCCGGAGCCACAACCCGTCCCTGCCGGCCGAGCCAGCGGCTGGGGACACCGCTCTGCTCCCCACGGCTCCCACTGCCCTGCCACCTCCTCAGCCGTCCTGCTGCCCTGACCCAGCGCTGCGGGTGAGTGACCAGCCGCGGCCCCGCCGCTGCGGCTGCAGCAGGCACAACTCAGGCTGGTGGCTTGCTCTTCTGCCCCCCGGGGCACACAGGGGCTGCTCTGCCACTGTGAAGTGTTTCCATCATGGCGTGCTTGGGTTCGGTTTTCTGTTTTATCCAGTGGCTTTGAAAACGTAACGAAACACCTGCCTACTTTTTCCTAGCTCTCCAAGGAATTGGATTGAGAAATTCGGCATGGAATTCATGAATATATGATTTGTAAATGGGGGGAGAAAGCTTCGAGGGTTAAAGTAAAATTAGTGAAACAGTGAAAAGTTAAGACTATTTTGCAAGAAGAGCCACATTCAGAGCTTGCCTGTGTGTCTTAATGCACTGCAGACAACACTTACCCGAGTGCAGAGGGCTGCTTTGCACCAAAGGCAGGCTACAAATTCCCAGTAAATTGGTTTCCAATTAACTTGCAGATTGTCCGAATCGCATTATCCGTACTTACTCGAGCAGTTTTATTTTCCTATGCGTTTTTCTGAGAAAGAAGGCTGTGCGGTGCTGGGCTGGCAGTATGAGGCTGTGCAGCCCTCTGAATTTATATTTATCCACGGTTTAAGATGCATGTCTATAATACAAACCATTTCAGCTAGCACGCCACAAAGCTAAACTTTGTCCCCATTATCGATAAGAGAAATAAAAGCTTTTTCAACAGTAGTTTCCCTGGCAGGCTCAAGGATTCAGAAAAAGGAGGACAGGTTATGATTTGAAGGCTTAGACCTTCGTCTAGAAAACTTTGCCGAAAGCTGCTGGGGTCACCAAAACTCTTCCTCCCTAAGTAATTTCAACTCCAATTCTCTATAGAGATAAAATACTTAAAATAATCAGACAGATTTTCAAAAATCAACCAAAATGCACTGCTGAATTTTGCCACTTGAAATTTTGCCGCCACTTCACTGGGATGTTTTTTTGTATTTGAACTGCACATTTCGCCGGTGCCAAAGCTTTGAGGAAGACTGGCATGAAGGAATGTCACTTAGCTTTTACACATACAATATATCTTAAGGCTTTCAAATCAGATTCACTAAAACAGTTTGAAAGACTCCAGATAGGGTTTGGTGCAGTTAAAAGATTAAAGTAAGATTAAGTCAGTGGTAGTTTGTTGTATGTTTAGTTGTTTCTCATTTTGCTTTGTGCCATTGCATATGAACAGAGAATAAGACTTTGTACTTTGTAAGTCTGAGAAGCAGACACAGAAAAGTGAGCACAATGAGTTTGTCTTCGCATTTGAACATCGGGCAATGAGATTTCATGGTATATTTAAGAAAGTAGTTTCATTTTGCCACTACTAAAATGTTAAATCTCAAGATCCAATATTTTGTCTCCTGAAAAAAATCTCTGACACTAAGTCTCTCTAAAGGAAAGTTTTTTCCATTAGGCTTGGACTGAGATCAATGTTGAAAGCAGTTGCAACAAAAATATTTTAGACGATGTGGGGAAAATAAATCCAATTTTTAATAGTCCCAAAGAGCGCATCAATTTTATATTCAACTGATGCAAAAATAATGGATTTTAACCAGAGCTGGTTTGATGAGGATATGAAATATTTCATCGTATTAATAAGTGTTTCTGAATACGGTGGCCAGTACACAATGTCATTGACTCTCCTGCTCCTTTCTGATCTAAAGGATTTGATATTTGAAAGCAATTTGCAATGAATTCTAGGCAACTTCATTTAGGGAATTCTAGCTTGCATATGAAGCAATTTGATTAAGATTTTGTCAAGGTTGTTTCTTTGTCCTGCAAGTGTTCTGAATTAACATGCTTCGTAGCTCTATCTCACATTAAACTTAATAAATTTTCTCTACAAGAACTACAGTAATATTTACAAATCCATTCTGAAGAAGCAATTACAAACAGCTAACAATTACATTTGCCATAAAGGAGCATCCTCCTGTATTCCTATGGAGAAGCTTAGTGATAGATCAGAAATGGAAGGGTTTGTTTATAAAATGAGCATCTCACTGGGAGCACTTATCCTACAGGAATGAGGAAAAAAAAAAAAAAAGGTTTCCAAAAGAGAGAACCAAATTACAAGCCTCATGCTGGGGCGCACAGACTTTACTTCTGTGGGTAGCGCTTCCTCCTCTCCCTGCGCCGTGGCAGCTGCAACCCAAAGCACTGCTGGAACAGTCTCCAGCTGGAGGTTTCCACCACAGGAGCTGGGGATCGTCCTGCTCACAGCTGGTATGCAGCCTCCAGAGCTCCCTTCCCACCAGCACGTCCAGAACCAAGGCTGTGTTATCACGCCGAGCACAATGGCCATACTCCTTTTAAAAACTAACACAGATTTCACATAGCAGCTGACAACTACCCACTCCACTTTTAAGCAACAGAGAATTTTGCCGTTTCGTTCTTCAATGACCACTAGTCGCTCTGAAGAGCCACCGCAGCCGCTAAGCACCGTGCTGACATACATCAGCAGCCTGGCTGTGCCAGTGCCCTTCTGTGGCCCTAGCTGCCACTAAGCAGCAAACCCAAACAAAATGAAAAACAAGGAAACCATTCCACAGACTCCCACCTCACACACAGCATGTTCGCAATGTTCCATCAGTAATACTGAAATATTAAGCTGAGAAAAATCTGGGTGAGTAAAATACTCACCTAGGTACCATACAGATGCATCAGTATACCTAGGTCAGTACTGCACTTTCTTCTGATGTATTCCGCACCCACACCGTGCAGCTGGCTGCCCAGTGCTTCAAGGGATTTTGTAACGGTGCCGCTCCACAGCTGAGGGTTTGGTAGCCCATACGTGTGCAAGCAAACGTCCGTCTGCTCAGCGCACGGTGAGACTGTTGGCGACACGTTCCCCCAGTGGCTCTGAGCGCACATCTCTGCTTTAGCAAAACCTCCTCTTACAGGGCAGCAGTTGGTGCCCAGCCAGGCTAGTCCTGCTGCTCTCCGGCAGGCAGAGAAGTCTTCCCTGGGGCAAGCAGATAAGAGCGCAGGGAGTTTGTCAGTAAAAGGCCTCCAGGCTTTAACTGCCGCACATCTAAATGATGCTCAATTTACTGAGGATCCATTTTAGCTTAACTTAAAAATAAACCAGTCCCATCCTAATCACATGTGGAACGCGGTTTCTTTTCATCACGGGAAAATTGGTGCAAAATTATGTGACGGGCTGAAACACTAAGACCTCACATTTCTGCTGGCAGGGAAGCCCATGGTTTTGTCAGAAGAGGTGGCCTTGGTGGGATCGTGCTGCTGGCCACCAGCCCTCCCATGGAGAAAGCCTGGTCCTGAAGGCAGCACGTCACTGTGCTCATCGCCGCCGGGAACTTGGCTGGCTGTCAAACAACCACAACAGCATGCCAGCATCAGTGGAAAAGATAAGGGCTGGGTTTTTATGTGACCATATGACTCCGTTAGATTAAATGGCTGTTTTGGAGAGGCTCGTTTTATTAACTGCTCTCCCATTTATTCAGCATGCCTGAGAAGGTCTCGCCATCTGTGTTTCCTGCTGCAAGGGAACAGCCACATCAACGTAGGGGACTGACCTTCCCACAGCTCCTGGCAGCTCCTCTTGCCTCTCTGTTGCCCCAAACTGCTGTGTTACCAACATTTCCCCCGGGGCCAACTGCCCTAGTTAGACTCCGAGCAGTCCCCCGATATACACTGAGGGGCCAGATCCTGCCCCTGTCTCAGCTAGCCCGTGCCACTCGGCAGCACAAAGGGGACAAAGGTCTGCCTGCGCAAGGCTGGCCAGCATCCCCCAGGAGCATGTTCCTCCAGCGCAGCCTCCCCGTGCTGCCTGCACCTTGAGATGGGCTTACAGGTAGGAGCCTGGCTGACAAGGGAAGGGGTGAGGTAATGATGGTTATTACACTGCAACAGCCTTCCGGATTTGACATAAAAACAAGCCCAAGGAAAAGAAAGCCTTGGGAATGGTGCCAGTTGCTGTGTTCCTGTAGCCTCACCAAATTATTTCAATTAAAAACATAAACCAACGATTTCTAAATTTTACTGTCACTGCACAGGAGTGCCAGGGGTGAGAGGAGTATCAAGCCAGGTCCCCCTGCCCCTCACAGGTTGCAGCTGGCCTTTCAGAGAGCCCGTTGCGCCGGCGGTCTCAAACATGCTGGCAGAATTTATGTGCAGTGCTCCTCTGTCCCAGGCTGCCCTCCAGGAGGAGCGTCAAGTCAGCAAAGCCCTGCAGTGAAAGGTGCCTGGAGCTCGGGCAGGAGAAGGGCTCGCGAGGGCTGGGAGGCTCCTCCAGCTGCAGGCGCTGCAGCCGTATCCTCGCCAGCTCTGCCTCACCTCCAGCTGCAGGACCCAGATGGAGAGAGACTGGGATGGATGCATCTGCAAGGGCCCCAGCAGGTCCAGTGCCACGCACTGGGACAGACACATCTTTCTTCTCCATACCTAACCAAGCTTCTTCTCCCCCCCCCCCCCCCCCCCCCCATTTTCTTAATTTCTAGAGGAAAAATGGCAGGAGGCCAGTCCCACATAAACATTCAGATGTCAGAGTCGAGTACAAACGGCATCCCGAGCAGCAAGCAGACCTCTCCAGACCTGGCAAACCAGGGAGGAAGCACACTAACTTTCCACAACATCTCCTACCATGTGAAGGTGAAGTCCGGGTTCCTGTGCTGTAGAAAAACAGCCAGTAAAGAAGTTTTGAGAGATCTCAAGTAGGTATTTTGACCTCTCTTTGGAGTAAGCCCATCTTTTATTTCTGTCCTGGCAGCGAAGCCCACTGCCATCACTCAGCTACTGAGCACAATGCGCAGAATTATATATATGTTACATGTAATATATATACTTGCTTTCACCTGCCTGAGTTATGGCCATGGCCAGAGTACTGTGGCTGTGGCAAATGAGCCACTTGTGCTCACTGCACGCTGCCCGGCACGTCTCCCACTGTGCTGTGGTGATAAACACAGGCAGCTCCTCCTCGCTCGTGCCTTGGCTCACCCCAGGAACACAGGAAAGACCAGCGGGTGCTGGATTCACACTGTGGGTCTTTTGCCCTATGCAGTTCCCGTGTCTACAAACCATGACCTGGTAAAATCTTTCCCACTGTCCTTGAGGGCCGCACGTTACGATAACTCACCTGCCTTACGTTGGTTGTTTGCCACAAGGCAAGAGAAGGCCCGTCTCCTGGTTTGCTTTATGAGACCAATGCTTAACATGCGTTATTCTTTCCCTTTTTACAAAAATTGCAGCATCTGCATTTGCTTCATTACATACTGGTTTTTGTGTTAAAATCACATATAAAGCCACATATGTATACTGTGTATGTTTCTTAATCTGTAGAACCAGAAATTTCCACGATAAGAAATTAAAGGGGAAGAAGCACGGGTCAGAAAGTAAAACCAAGCCTCCAAGGCTGCACGGTGCTAGACCACGAGAACGGCTGTCCTGGGCCAGACCCAAAGCCCAGGTACTCACAACGGGGACTGCTAACAAGCAGCACCAGAGTTCAGTGCCAGACAAAGCTGGCATCACAACACGCAGGCATTTGCACGTGCAGCCTGCCTCTTGCGTACACAAGTGCTCGCTGAGTGCATGTTTAGGGGCTAGGCAGAACTACCAGCAATGCCTGTGCATGCTCCAGCAACCAGGAGAAAAGGCAGCAGCATCCCCATCCATCATTTCTACAGGCTTTTCTCCCCAGCGCAACACTTAAAAACTGTTTCCACCCGGCTTCTGAGTGTAGCCTACCTGAAAATCAGATTCAGAGAAACTCTGAACTACTGATGCCATCTATCTATTTTGTCTTACAGTGGCATCATGAGACCAGGACTGAATGCAATTTTGGGGCCCACTGGCAGTGGTAAATCTTCGTAAGTGTCCCCTCTGTTCTATGCATTATTTACACCAAGGAGAAAATGAATCTGCCCATATTTTGCAGTAATAGACAAGACTTTCAGGGAAAGATTTTGTTTTCATTTACAACTGTGCAAATCTCACTGATTTCTGAGAAATATGTGAATTCAAAACAGGCAATCAGCTTAAATGACAAATATGTAATTTAAGTGTAGCACACTTCACTGATACACTACGTACCATTCCGGGTTAAGCTCCTACTATTGAGTGAATGGACACAAACTGTGAAATTGCACAGACCTCACTTCCTTAAGAAGCCAGGAGAAAAGAAACTCAGCCCCTCGAAGGCTGACGGATGTTTTCTAAATGGCATCTTTCTACTACAGAATGCCTACACATCGCTGTCCATCTTGTGTCATCTGACCTCGTACATGCTGATTACACAAAGTGACCTCCTTCTCTTCTAGGCTGCTCGACATTTTGGCTGCAAGGAAAGACCCTCACGGGCTTTCTGGTGACATTTTGATCAATGGAGCTCCTCAGCCTGCCAACTTTAAATGTACCTCTGGATACGTAGTGCAGGTAGGAAAGCATTCATCTCCCCAAGGCTGCTCCTGTCCCCGCCTGCCCGCAGCTGCAAGAAATAGCGGCAGCGCTGCAAGTACACAGCTCTCACCTCCACTTGCCCGGGGTGGTGTCACCAATGCCGTGGTCTGTCCAGGGTGGGCTGGGGCGCAGCACATGCCAAGAAGTGATGGAAAACGACATCCCTCCGGGCATACCTTTCCCTCCTTCCTCCTTGGAAGCTCCTGCCACATGTTGTGGCAGTTGCCACCACCCCTCTCCATGCAAGGACCACATAAAACACAGCTAGATGCAGTTATCAGAGGAAACACAAATTGCCGAGTGAACACCGAGTATCTGCTCTTTCTCTTTTGAAGGACGATGTGGTGATGGGAACCCTGACCATCAGAGAAAACTTCCAGTTCTCAGCAGCACTCCGTTTGCCAAAGTCTGTGAAGGAGCAGGACAGAAATGAACGAGTTAATCAGATCATCAAGGAGCTGGGTTTGAGCAAAGTGGCGGACTCCAAGGTAATGGCATTTAAATGCAGTGCTTAAATCACGAAGAAATAAGAAGTGATTTAATTAGCCACGTGACAGATGAAAAAAAAAAAAGTAAAGTAGTAAAGTAAAGTAAAGAGAATTTCAGTACTGTAAGAATTAACAACACCTCTGCGTGGTGACCGGTACAGGCTCTGCGCTGCTACTGCATGCGTTATCACACCGTGGGGACGGGGAAAGGTAGTGAGGATACCGCAGCTAACTCTAATGTCAAGAAATTTCTTACAGCTATTCCAGAATGCCGCCGTGCCAGGAGGATGCTGGTCACTGCAGCATGTGTTATCAGGCCATGTGACACAAATTTCTTGTTCCGCACCAGGTTGGCACCCAGTTCACTCGTGGGGTGTCCGGGGGAGAGCGGAAAAGGACCAATATCGGGATGGAGCTCATCACAGATCCCACCATCCTCTTTTTGGATGAGCCAACCACTGGACTGGATGCCAGCACCGCTAACGCCGTCCTGCTGCTACTGAAAAGGTGATGTCCTTGGAACCAGTGCCTGCACTTGGTTTGCACTTGGATTATGATTAGAATAAGCAGACAGGGAAATCACACGTATCACTGTTTTCCACCGAGCCAAAACTGCAAAGGCAGTAAGAAAAGGCAGTCTGGTCTCCCAGTGCCAAGCAATGTCCCAAGTGCACACCAGGGCTGCCGTCTGTCCCTGACAGCTATGTTCTTAGATGCAAGTGTTTATTTTCACATCTGCCTTGGCCAGAACAGTGATAAATACGCCTGCCATACAGTCTGACTACAGATAGTAGTTAGAACGCAGCTAGATTCTTCCCCATCACAACATCTCAGCCCTATCTTTGGGAAAACAAAAACTTGCAAATTTTACCTCATTTTGCATTTCTTACACTTCAACAACTTAAACGCCTCTCTCCAGAGCCTTCCAATTTGCACCAGAGCCTTCCTGGACCTTCTCCCCCAGCAGCCTCCCCAGCGAGAGGGAACTTCCCTTTTCTCACAAAGGCACTTTAGGTATCACCTATAGATTTCCTCTGCATCCTTTTTCCTTCCCCCTTCTCCTCTCTCACACGCCGACTTAATTGCCCTTGACCAAGCCTTAACTGACCTTGGAAATTCTCTGTCTAAATGCTGAAAGGACTCTTGCAGCTAACACCTCTGTTATTCTTCACTCTCCGTTCAGGATGGCAAAGCAAGGAAAAACAATCATCTTCTCCATCCACCAGCCACGGTACTCCATATTCCGGCTGTTTGACAGCTTGACACTCCTGGCCGCGGGGCGGATGCTGTACCACGGCCCCGCTCAGCAGACCATCGGCTACTTCCAATCTATCGGTGAGCTTAACGCACCGTGGTGACTGCTGCGCCTACATCCGCAGCTTGCACGAGCATTTGAGCAAGACAAACGGCAATAGCGCGTGATGAGAACTGGATGCGGTATGGATTAGCAAGCCCAAGATTTTAGCAGGCTGAGTGTTTCTCTTGGGGTTCCACCTCCTGACCTGTATGTTTTGGATGACAGGGCTGACTTCTAATCAGCTGTTTCTGGGCACGTGTTAATCAGACAAAGCGTGGGCTGGGGTTGAGCAGGCGTGCTGCCCTGCCTTCACTGATGGCACGTCCGGCAGCGCCGCTCATCCCTCGTACAGGCGTGGTGGCTGCACACAGCCTCTTGCCCATCACCGAGCTGCCACTTAGCGCTTGTCACGCTGTCACTGCAGGCTACGAGTGCGAGCCTTACAACAATCCTGCCGACTTCTTCCTGGACATCATCAATGGGGACTCCACGGCGGTGGTGGTGAACAAGACCGACGAAGCCCACTCAGGTACAAGGCAGAGAGCTGAATGCAATATCTGCCACGTGTCTGTAGCCGGGCGTCCAGCCCGACACAGACACATCACTCACAGTGTCAGACGAGCAGTAACAGTGTTATACGCGCATGCGGTTATCTGTATGCCTCGGGTTATCATGTACTGCTGACCCATGTTGCTTTAAGGCTATGACCTTCCTAAATACTGTTTGTTTATACATTGAAAATAATTAACACTTCCTGAAATAAATACCAAATTCATGTACAGCCCTACTATATAAAATATTCCTGTCTCTGCAATAGTTTGCCTCTCATAAAGAGGTATTTATTAATTTATTGTTGTTATCCATTTCTTCAACAAACTGACCTGTATGCTTTTGCGTCACAATCAAATTACTAGGTGTTAAAGGCACAAGAATATTTGTCTGTGCTGAAGCTGTAATGTCTGGGAATTTAAGGAAATCTTGTTACAGCTCAGCACAGAGAAGTAGCTGGTTTCATCTTCAAGGCAAATCAACGGAAGCCCTGCACTAGCCCTAATGATAAACTGGGACAATTATTCCGGTTAGGAACAAATTTGGTGTAGCTATGCCAGTTATTTTTAACATAATGGAATGATTTATCTGTTCTGAAATTCCTATTTCCCACCTCCTCGTAGGCTGGGAATAAGGACAGGGAAATGCTTCCCTGAAGTTGGGGTAAGGCTGAAATCATCCCCAAACCAGCAATTCTCACCTGCAGTCACGCACGCTTTTTAGCACAAGGCTGAGTGCAGCGGGTCTCTGGAGCTAAACATGCATATCAATTCTTCTCCTTCGTTAGTAATGCTCCCACCCCAACTGCAGAACTCGTTAGACCTAGCGCCTAACGAATCTTCCCATCCCTTACACTACTCTTTTTTTAAATCTTTTTTTTTTTTGAACCTTTCCAGCAGAGAGCATTGAAGAACACATTGAATACAACACAACCTTGGCTGAGAAGTTATCAGAAAAATACTGCAACTCTGCCTACTACCAAGAAACAAAAACAATACTAGAGAATATTTCTTTGGGAAATACAAAGAAAACAAAAGCATTTTTCAGACAAATTACATATACCAATTCCTTCTGTCATCAGCTGAAGTGGGTGTCCAGGCGCACGTTCAAAAACCTGGTAGGAAACCCTCAAGCTTCCATAGCTCAGGTAACGTTACTTGTATCTATCTGGTTTGCAATATATGTTGACTTTCACCCGCTCCTGTATTAGACCAGCCGTGGGGAACAGTTTTGCCTCTTGGTATTTTGACTGAAGGTAGCATCTGAAAAAAAGTGTGTGCAGGGTCTGGACACCTGGTTCACCAGAGGATGCCCTGAATGCTCCCATATGACCAACGCAATGAGTTCAGTGATGTATTTTGGGCTACATAAAACCTCAGGAGGCAGGATCTTCTCCAGCGAGGTGTTCTGCTCCCTGCTGCTGGCCAGGGACAGATGACCTCCCCGTAGTTGCACACCTCGTCTCAGGAACATGCCTCAGACTCTAGGCTGATTGTCCAGCCTTGGCACAGCAGGATTTGGCCTCAAATCTTGCCCCTCACCTCCACCCAAGGATAGTTCAATGACTACGCTTGCATAATTAATTATCTTAGCTCACTAAGTGTTGGCTCGCATGTAGAGATACTTTCCCAGTCCGTTCACAATGAGTGTGATACCTTCTGAAAAGTAAGTCATTAAAACCAGAGCCTGGCCCTTGCTACAGAACATGAGCATGTTCTACCAACTGGCCCTGTTAGCACTGCTTTTTCAGCAAAACCAAAGCCAGAAGTGTGGTCTGGTTCAAAGTCGCGTGTTGCCTTCAAACACGGAGGCTACCAGGCCTCAGGAGTCCCCCAGTGCACCAACCAAACCCTGCAGGCTCTGCGCCAGCAAAGCTCCCATGGCGATTCACAGCAGGGGAGGCAACAGAAAAATCCAGCCCAAGGCAGGGGCAGGGACTGCTGTTTTTGTTACATTCTACATAACAAGTGAACAAAGCAGCCAGCGTGGAGTGGAAATGAGCCCAGAGTCCCCAAGGTTAAAAGGCTCCGAGTACGTGTGTGTGTCTGTATGCTGATATTATGGAGATCCTTAATAATTGCTTTGTAAAAGCTTGACCTTGTGACAAGAATTAATCTCCCACCCATCTCATAATACCCCAAGGTTAACGGTCCTGACTTTTTCTCACAATCTCTTTTCTTTCCCCACCTCGTTAGAGATGGATTTTACACGCATTCCTTTACAAGTGCACGCTTCATTAAGCCTTGTTCATTAATCTCCTCCAAAGGGGTCTTGCTAGGATCCTTGCTTTCCCGTACCCTTGGCTTCGGAGCTCAATTATCCCGACACTTGTTCCTGTCAGCAAGATCTTCGGGACAGGGTACCCCAGACCAAGTGATTTGGTGTGTTAAGGCTCAGGCATCGCTGGGGCTTACAGATGACAGAAATGCCTGATACCAATGCTGTTAAGAACAAATCCCGTGAATAAGGTGTGCAACAGAGCCCCACAGCTGTACACTGGGGAGTGTGAAAATAATTGCTGAGGCTTTGAAAACAATGAGAACAATACTTTTCTTGCTCTTTTCTTTTTTTTACATTTAGGTGGTTGTTACAGTTTTCCTGGGACTGATTGTAGGTGCCATTTTCTTTGGACTTAAAAATGACACCTCTGGCCTCCAGAACAGGTTAGTCAGTTCACTCACTGGATTTCCAAAAGCTCCCTCGTTGTTCTGATAGGATACGGGACAGGATGGGATAAGCAACCACTGAGAGCATCAGGAAATCTATTGGCCTCATTAGAGCAAACGCTCCTCCTCAGTACGTAAGGTCATGCTGGTTTAGTGATGTGGAGGTGAGGGTGGTCTCCTTCGTCCCTGCCCAACAGCGATGCAGGAGCCCGGTCCTGCCCGGTGTGCTGCAGCCTGGCTGAGCCGTCCAGCTGAAGAGAACGATGTTCCTCAGCAGGATGACATTTTTCAGTGTCCGTCAGGCAGCTGAAAATGCAGAACAGCAGCAGACTGCAAGGAACTGCTTCAAAGCACTGACATATCTGCCGTCTAGTTTTAAACCACTTATAAAAGTGTGACAGCAAGGTTTCCTTGTCTTTTATCAGACATATGCTGCGCAGCCAGAGGATTTTTAAACTCTCAGGAAATTAAACTTAAAAAAAAAATGGGAAATTCAGTTCATTTTCAAGCTTTTGACCATATCAGAGAACAGACTGTCCTTGCCCTCGTGTAGCAAAATGCTGTGCGCACCATGTCAGCTTTGCTGTGGCCCCAAATTTGCAGCCACGCGTTTTCCTGGGGAACCCTGTACAGGAGGTCAAACATTGCCACACTCCAGGCACTATGCGTGGGCCTGCACATGCCGCAGTGGAAAAACCACATTTGTATAACATTTTTAATGCTGCCTACCGTTTTGCTGTTTGTAGAGTTGGTGCCATGTTCTTTCTGACCACCAACCAGTGCTTCAGCAGTATTTCAGCTATTGAACTCTTTGTTGTGGAAAAGAAGATATTTATGTAAGTAAACCCTATTAAAACATGAACATGGTCTATTGTTAGAGAGGTCATCTGTTTGCTTATCCTCCTGGACATTTAAGTATGCCTTGTGTAGGGTTTTCAAATTACTTCCCTGTCAGTGCTCCATGCGTACTCTTAGCCTGTTTGTTAGTGAACTGTCTGCAAATCCCCCAAACCATATCTATGATTGCACATGCCTCAGAGTTTTAAATTAATATTTATAGGAAAAAAATCAGTGAACACCCTATTTAGGTATTGATCAGTAAGATTGTGACTCGCTAGTGACAACATTAAATAGTGCCTCACTGGACTCTTTAAGGCTGTACAGATTGCACTACCGAGAAAAGGAAAGTTAATTAAGCATTACTCTCTCTGTTTTGCCAATACAGACCTCTACTAAAAAACATGTGCACAAGTATTCATATTGATTTGCATATGAAAACAGCACCATTACTGTAGTGAATGGCTTACTGGACGTTAACATTACAGTCTATCCATGAAAGAACTTTTTTTTTTCCCCTTTTTCCAGTTCACGCCAGACTTCATTTGTCTCCAAGTTAAAACAAATGTACTTTAGTGATCAGATTTTGTGACATGCTGTACATATTTCTGTGTTCCAGACATGAGTATATCAGCGGATACTACGGAACAGCTGCATATTTCATCTCAAAGCTAATGGCTGATTTGATACCCATGAGGACTTTACCGAGCATCATCTTCACCTGCATAACATACTTCATGTTAGGCAAGTATTGCCTTTCACAGTTCTGTTACACCCCACCCCCCCCCAATAAATTAACAAGACTCTCACTTGTATATATGTATATGTATATACGTAGATTTATATATGCTAGAGCGCTACATTGGCATGGCACCAGTTATTGTGCTTGCCTGCAGCATACCATGCTTTTACAGACACACTTCTTAATATCTGAGCATTTTGATCAGAACACGTAGTGTGTTTCTTCTCCACTGCCCTTAGAAAGAGGAGAGTCACAGTCATTACCATATGTGTTTGATTTCTTCCTTTTCATTTGTAGCTGTTTTAACTTTCAGTGACTCTTACAAGATACTTTTTTAATGCTTGCAGTAATACCTATCAAAGGAAAAGGTTTTTTTATAAGAACATCGTGTAGTGTGAGTTACTATCAACTTACTCTTTTTGGTGAAAAGTCTTCTGGTTAATGAGCAGAAACTTGAAAATTGCTGGCACCAACTTTTACAACACTGCAACACCTTCAAATGCCATGCTCAAACATGTCCCAGGCAGACTGTTTTCCTAGCATAAGGCTTTTGGGATGTCCCAAAAGCTTGAAAGTACAAACCAAATTACAAAATCATCACAGTACACTTTGATCAGAGTTTTTCCCCCACGGAATAGAAAAGAAGGCAGCATCAGCTGTCATTAGACTCAGTCATCTCTCATTAGACTGTGAAACTGGGTCACGAGAGACCTTGCTACCAAAGCCACAGCTACCAAATACCACTGGCAATTAGGGGAGCTCTCCGCTGTAAAAAGTGAAATACTCCATAATTGTCACTTATGGAGGCTCACCAGGAATTGTTGTTTTCATAGACAGCATAGAAGCCTTCCTTCTCCTTGGCCTATGTGGAGTACCCACTCTTAACTTCTACCACATCTTGTGCGAACTTTCTCCAATGTTACTGCAGTTACAGGCATATCCCTTATTCATCCTGCCCTCTGCTAACAGGGCATGCACATTTTGGATGTCACAGTCCAGCTGCAGTCTTGGGTCTCAACTGCACAACCTATGCTGCCAGACAAGACAGTCTGTAGGCAGCACAGCACTGTAGAGCTTGTGGTATCGCTTTTGGCAGGATCATACTGAAAACTTTCTTGTTCTGCTCTTTAAGGTTTGAAACCGACAACAGAAGCCTTCTTTATAATGCTGTTTACCCTTATGATGGTGTCCTACACAGCCACTTCCATGGCTCTAGCCATCGCAACAGGACAGAACGTGGTCGCTGTAGCCAACCTATTTATGACTATCACATTTGTTTTTATGATTGTGAGTAGCATTATTTACTTCACTAGAGAGAAATCCAAACTGCACAGAGTTCAGCCAAATTCTGCAAAAAGACCACGGGGTTGAGTTTGGATTTGTGCTTTCCAAAACAACCTGGGGCTGGGTGCAAGGCGGGGAGAGTTTCCCTGCGGTATTGTCAGCAGCTCCGGCAGGCAGAGTACTGCCAGCAATGTGGAGAAGTGCTCGGAGCGATGGTCCATGGACACGACTAGAACCCCTCGCTCTCTGAGACCATGACTGTACTTGCCCCTGCGCCTGTGGCACCAGCCACCAGGCAGATTGGAACTACAACAGCCGAACCAACAACCAAACCTGCCAGAAGCGGGCTGCCTCAAGCAGAGTGTATGCAGCCGAGGAGAAGGACCTCATGGGGCCACGGCTTCAAGCTCGGCAGCAGAAATGCTTCCTTCCCCACCCCACTGCAAGAGCTCCTTCCTTTAGAAATGCCTGCCAACTTGGTTTTAATCTGAGGAAGAGGAGTCAAGAGCTAGAAAATACCATGTTAGCAGCAACTTTTTTTTTTTTAATCTTTTTTTTTTTTTTTTTACTTTATTTTCATTTACTCTAGATTTTCTCTGGGTTGCTGGTAAATCTCACGAGCATCATGTCCTGGCTTTCCTGGCTCAAGTACTTTAGCATCCCTCGATATGGAATGACAGTAAGTGCTGTAGTTTCCTGTGTACTGACATGAAGATGATTTGCTTAAAAGGAAGCCCTTTACTAATGATAGAAGAAATTCCAAATTTAATGCATTAGTGAGCAAAAGATGAGCTAGTTAAATACAGCGATCTTCAGACTTAGTGTGGTATCTTGAAAGAAGGGCTTCTCATCAAGTAGCACCCATGGCTGTTTAGAAGAGCTGATTTCTATAAGAAGGAAGGACCTCAAATGAGAGAGAGAGAGAGAGAGAGACAAAGCTAAGCAATTATATGCACTGGAACATAATGGGACGAAAATGATACAGCGTAAAGAACAGTGTTATCCCTCAAGAAATATTTTTTCTCTTTGCCATCAACCAAACCCACACCAAGCTGACAACTTTTCTCCTATTTTTTGATAATTTAAGGCACGGTCGTGTTTCACTGAGAAATCGGGACTGTGATATTCCTGTGCAAAAGCACTCTAACCCATGGGTGGTGTTACAGCTTACAGACACTCGAGCATTGTGCTGTGTGGACTGCATGAATTTCTCTCTTGACAGAAAAGGCACTGTGCTGCTCTTGGTTAAAAAAAAAAAAAAAGTATATTTGGCCAACATTATAAATAATTATACCATCACACTTTTATAATATATAGCAATTGAATTATGTCTCAACTTGCTAACTTATCATTCCTTTACCTGCTAATTTCTGTTGTCATTGTTTCTTTTACTTTAAAAGGCATTACAAATTAATGAACTGTCTGGTCTGAACTTTTGCACCATCAGTAACAACACAGGGTTACCTGGCAAGAATAACTTTCAACAGCTAATCCCTATGTAAGTATTTGGGTACATTAAAATGAATCCCACCATGAGTCTTAGTCTGTTCATGGACGTTTATCAATGACCAGCAGAATTCACAGGAGCTTTTATATGGAAGATGGACTCTTACTGGGTTTTTGCATAGGTCTGCAGAGAACAGTCTATGCTTTGTCACACTTCATTAACATTAGACATACCTGGCATTATGCTCTTCTCTTTTTTTAATACTATATTTACTGAAATGCATATGCACATTACGATCATGCAGCCTAACAAAATCAGTTTCAGCCTCCTGCAAGAAACTGACTGTAGCTACCTGAAAAATAAAATTATAAATAGAAAATAAAACTGTAACATTTAACAGAGGTTTGCCCAGCCTCCTATTGACACAAAATCAGAGGACAACTTCTAGGGATCTTCCTAGATACTTAAAACAGACAAAGTTTGTAAATGTTTGTATTTATCTGTAGGTGGTGTACTGGAGACCAGTATCTTCAAAATCAAGGCATTGACGTGAGTACCTGGGGCCTCTGGCAGAATCATGTGGCTCTTGCCTGCATGACAGTAATATTCCTTGCAATTTCATACCTGAAACTCCACTTCATGAAGAAGTTTTCTTAAACCAAGAAATAAAAATTCAACTGGCTCTGTTCAGCAGCCTGATAAACTGACCATGCAACTGACTTGATTATTTTTATGATACCTCCTTTGTACTTTCCTGATCGCAAAGCTCTCTGATGTAATGCTTATCTTTGTGTAACATTAAAGACACAGTCTGAAACATCTGGCACGCTTCAGTTCTGTTTATTGCCGTAACAAGCATACAAGTCCTCATTTCCTCAGCAAACCACCCAGCACGTTCCTGTTCGAAATTTAACACATGGAACTACCATTTAGTGGCTTAACCCGACAAAACAAACGGCCCTGTACTCTCACCAGCGGGCACGGAGGGCAGCCCTAGCACAGCCCGCCTGAGGCAGGGCCATGCGGCTCCCCTCTTTCTTCTGAGGAGATTTCTCGGCGGCACCGTCCCCAGCACCCGGCGCCGCCGCTCCCCGCCTCCCTCCCCGCCACACGCC
Source organism: Anser anser (assembly GCF_964211835.1). NCBI lineage: Eukaryota > Metazoa > Chordata > Aves > Anseriformes > Anatidae > Anser > Anser anser. The sequence goes on along the minus strand of NC_139724.1, from coordinate 47,181,701 downwards.
GACCTACCGGCCGCTCCGCCACCCCTTCTCCTCCTTCCCCCTCTCCTCCGGCCGCCACCGCCGCTGCCCAAGGGCCGGGGGTGGGGGGCGGTCGCTGGGCTGAGGTGAAGGGGCCGGGAGAGCCCGCCGCGGGCTGCCCGCGGCCGCCGCTTTTCAACCCGGCCCCCGGGGCGAGGGGAGCTACGAGACCAGTGCCTGAGCACATCACCAAAAAATACTAGAGGGACTGCCTCCACATCGTACTTACAGCCATTAATTTTGGCCTTGAAAGAAGTACTCGACTGACTGTCCTCCCTTTTACACAGCCTGCGCCTAAACCAAGTCACTTTAGTTCTAGTCACCTAGTCACTTTACACAGCACACTTAATTTAAATATCTGGAAGTGCTTCTGTTTCAGAAAGTGCCTGAAGGCCCAGTCCTAAAACCAGTATCTTTTTTTTAAACAGCAGGATTTAGTATGGTTTCTTTGCCATTGCTATAAAGGCAAAGATTACTTGAATTAGCAGCTGAAAAACATTCTTTAGAAGTGTCTTTCATAGCAGACAAAAGATGGAAATGATTTTATTTACAACTTCACCCACACTTTATCATTCATACATTTACAATTCTGAAGAAGTTTCAAAACTCCTAATGTAAGGCCAACATAGAAAGTTTTAAAAAACAAATAATTGGTCACGCTTAGTCAAAAATTTATTGCCAGTCCTCAAAAAGTATACATATGCAATCTTATACAGGAAGGTGTTAAATGTGACCTCGATTTTACAGAAAAAAAAAATACAAAGAACACATGCAATAAAATAATACACACAAAAGAGATCCTTGACATTGCCAAGAGCCCTGAAAAACTGAGGAAAGCTAAGTACTTGGAAGATCATTAATATATCTCTATTTATTTACTTGAACATACTCAGTTTTCCCAAAATAGGTTATGATCCTGTTAGTTTTAAAAGTAGCCTGCCAGTTTTGCATTCCAACATATGCTGCCATCCATTCATATTTTGATAAAATAACATTAGTTTTTCAAAATATAAACTTCTTGTTATCATGAAATGATCTCCTTATTTAAAGAACTATGCAAACATTCTTTATTTTTACACTGTTATGGGTGAACCAGAAGTCCGCCTTCAAGCATTTCCATGTACGTAAAACTAACAACTAGAACCAAATATGAATGAAGTAATAGTTTTGTATTAGTCAGGTCTCCTATTAGTTGATTTTACCACATATCTATTTTGATTTTATCACATATCTAAACATACAGACTTCCAAATTAACAAAATAAATATACAAATAGAGTATTTCTGGTTTTGTTTTATAGTGAGACTATGAGGCCCAGCCTTGACACAATCTTACAACCCAGTAGCATGACAAATATTTCTGTGTTTAAGCAAAAGATTTATTCTACATAATCTGTATTTGCCATAGAGACATCTCAGCAAGCAGCATATGGCTCTGATTTTGCTATGCATAAAAAGATGAAGTAACCAAACCTAAGTTGCTCCTGTTCAAGTCCTGAATTTGGGATGTGTACATTCCATCTTCATGGCACTTTGCTCAGTATAGGCGCTTGCTACTCAGTGACATTTTCTGCAGAGCATAAATATTACTTGCAGTATAAGTTTGAGTCTTTTGCTGTATGGGAGAAAGAAGAGATCAGCAAAACAAACCTCAGGTTTCTCAGCATGGCAGTTCCAGCTGTATTTTGTGGCTGAACAGGGTTTGAGTTCGGACAGATTTCCGCCTTATACACAGCAGCAGGGTGAAGGTGTTACGGATTCGATGTTAACTCGATCAGGAAGCCAGCTTACTTTGCTTTTATCTCATTTCATTTACTTCTATAGATTCTTTTTAGAATTGAATTTATTAAGTAATGCCTCTCTATACTACTTTCCATATATTGATAGACATACACAAATACATATAAAATATTTTACTTACACTGACATATTGATCATTTATATAAATCGAATTGTGGTTTTCTTCTTCTTTTAGGAGTCAGGTCCCATATGCTCTTCCATAATTCTGTAGAAAGGACTGCATTTAAGCCAAAACAACACATCATTTAAGACAGCCTCACTGGGATAGATATATCTCCGAGTTGTTGCTTATTTGCTTTTTCTTCAAAGTGTGCCTTTTGTTTTTGAGGTCTGGCAGAAGAGTCGTGGTATTACTTTGTTCTGGGAGATGTGACCATACCCAGCTTTCTCTCTGCTTTGGTTTTAAGATTTAGCCAATGTCTACTTTTGTGTGCTTTCTGCAAAAATTCATACATAATTATTTACAAGATATAATTATGTGAACAAAGAGATCACAAATATTTTTTTGGAAAGGAAAGTAACTGAAGCTAGGCAGTATTTTCTGTAAGTCTTCTTTGGGACAATATTTGTAATTTTTTTTAAGTAATCAAAGCGATAACGGGATCAGGTTAAGTTTAGTTACTTGCCAGTAAAATAATTTATTATTAAGAAATAGCATATGAGCACTAAGTCCTATCTTCCTCTTTTGCTCAGATTTTACTTAAGTGAGTTCCCTTCAATATCAGTGGCAATATATTTCATAAAAGCTATTTAAATATGGAAAAGGATGTCAGGATTCAGCCTGACATGGCAGAATTTCTCATACAAGGAATTTGTGGAAGGAAAAATGGAGAGGTTGAATGTCGTTCCTGTTTTTGTTCACATTCAGGATGCCATGGCAAGGGAAAACAATATTTTTTTTCCATTCATCAGCCTCAGTAGTCCATATTCAAAGCATTTGATAGCTTCACAGTAAGCCTGCTGTACCATGGCCCTGCTCGTAACATTTTACAGTAACTTCAGATAGATTGGTGAGCTTTCACCAACTGGGGGCTCTAATCACGAGGACAGACTTAAACCTTTCACCTTGCACTATATGGATTGTGTTTGTAAAGAGAAACAACATTAATTAGAGTCCCTTTGGTTATGAAAGAAAGATGTAAATATAACTTACCTCGGCTCTCTTCTGGTGAGGGTCTGAGATGATAGATTGCTGAGTAAAATGCCAAGACAACAGGTTCCCATACAGCTTATAAAGAGACTCTGTTTTCATTAAAGTACGACACTTCTCTGGTTTTAAATGACACTGTACTTACTGTCAATTTAATTCACATACCCTAGCTCTATTATGAAATGGTGTGCAGCAAACCATTTACCTGAATATTTTGGAACTCAGTCATCAATTCCTGGGGTAGGAAAGCTCTGGTGACCAGTGCTTTGCAGTCGGAATGTCCTGCCTCCATCTTCAACATTTAGTAGGACCCTAGGAGGAATTCATGGACAAAGCACCTAAGTGAGTCACAACTATTTGGAAAAGATAAACATGACATGCTCTCTATCAAGTGGTACATTCCAAAGCTTTCAGAGCTCCAGAAACAAGTATCAGCAATCTGAAATGCACCAGAAATTAATCATGAGCCTTTCTCAGGCCAAGTTGTAGGGGTAGAGGGAGTATTTTTCCTATTTACCATACAAACTGCCTGGAAACTGTCCTTTATCTGGTAGTACTTTGTAGATGTTTGTTAAGAATATGCCTCCCACGAACACCACAGATGGACATGGTACTCGCACGATGCAGGTAATTGTTGTAAACTGCACAAAATGGAAAGGACTACAAATTTCTAACTATCCACACGAACAGACTAAGATGCTTTAAGCCACCAGATCTAATCAATACTCCAGAGGGAACCAGGGATCTAGCAGTACTCCGTTACAGTTATGGACATGTCCTACATTACCTTAAAATACCAAAGAAGTTTTCCACAGCACCCACCACACCGCATCCACCACTGTAGCGATGGTTCATTTTCTGATTCAAGTGCCTATTTTAATGTGAGTTTCTGGAAATACAGGGAGGGTCCTCTCTATTCTTATCTGAGCTCGGTAGCTGAACTTTCATCTTTCCAACTTTGCATCTTTCTGACTGATGGAATGAAGTAAAGCACTGAAAGCATTTATGAAGTGTAGACCCAATTATGACCTCAAGACTTTGGCCCTTTGCCATTTCTGCTAACACTGGGGCTTTTTTATTAGTTATCTGTAGTACCTATGTGACTACTTTTTACAGATGTTTGTCATAGTGTTAATCTTAGAGTATTCTGTACCCTTTAACTAAATCTTCCATTACTCATTTTTTAATGCCCAGTACTGTTTCAGTTCTTTGCAGGTTACAAATGTGAGCCCAACAATGGTTCTGATTTTTTTTCCTGAATGTTACTTATCAAGAATCAATTGCTGTGGCACTGAACAAAATGTACATGTGACATTCTTACCAGTATAAAAGGATGGTTCCTTTTTCTCAGAAAACTGTTTCACAGATTGAGAATAAGCAATATTAATATTTTATTTGCAAGATGGTAATCTATTTCCCCTAGTAAAAAGAAAACCATTATTAAGTTAAAAAAAAAAAATCTGAGACTGGATTAATCTTTATGCAAGTTTAGGGGATACTTCTAAAAATCAGTACAAGGTTTACATAGACATTGGTAAAGATGGTTTTATATAAATTGTCAGACTAGGCAGACATAAGGAAATGAGGCCTGTTACGGCATTCTTTTTGAAGATTTCTATTCTCCTTCCTGTTTGCAAGGATTTAAAAGCCTTCCAGCATGTCACCATTTGGTATCTTTCTTGGGTAAAAATTTTAAAAGAAATTGCATTTGAGATTTGAATATTTTTTTAGCTTTTGTGCTTGCATTCTCCTCAAAAAAAAATCACCTTGTCATTACATTATTCCATTGAAATACTGAAAAATAGTATATTAAAACTTGGTGAAAAATCCAAAGTGTGTTTAGTCATTAAAGCACTTGAACTGAAGCAGGGATTCCAGCTTGTTTCATGACTTGCATCCATAAATACTTGTGTATACAATTAAGGCTTTACTACTTGGATCAGAGCTTCTAAGACAGTAACATAATAATATATGTTAGCCTCTTAAGAAACCCAAGGGAACTTCTTCGCATACTGAGGATATAGCAAGTCCTATGATTTGTTTTTGAAAGCTCAGTAACACACTTTCTATAAACTATATCCAACATCACTAGGCACGATAGCTAAGAGAAATAGGTGCTGTACATACAGTGTTAAATACAAACATTTCATTTCTTTACCTGTGCAACTTCCTTGATAGCTGTAGTATTACCAACTTGTGAGGCATACTGAGAAGATAACATGGTTTTAAAAATGCCTTCTTCCTGCCTCATTCAGGTCTCTGTCTCATGGAATTACCCCAACATAAATTTCTCTTTTGATTCCTTGCTTTGAGGAGAAAGCTGCAGAGAGGTGAACAAAGAAAGCTAACAGAGCTTTCATTAGTACCATTTTCCATTTACGTTTTTTCCTTAACAATAAAATTAGTCAGCAAGGGTCTTGCTGAACTGATCAGTAATTATTATATCGCTTTGATCATTTACTGATGGGGAAAAAACAAAGCCTTCAGAGTACCAAAGCTGCCAGTCAGTGTTTCTTACCTGCAGTTTACTTACATATTTTTCCTTTTTAAGTAGAAGATAACACTGAGGAGATCAATGGCAATGAGTTCTTGCAAAGCAATCAGCAGAAGAGTACTACAGGTCCTTGTACAACACAGAAACATAAGGAAAATTAGAGAAGCTTTTTCTGGAAGAGAAAAAAATTCCATCAGCCCAAAAAAAAAAACACAACGCACCAAAAAAACTCTGGAGATAAAAAAATATGTAGTCACTATCACATGTACCTTGAAGAGCAATGGAAGGGGAAAATAAAAGTCAAGAAGAATTAAAAAAAAAAAAAAGAAAAGAGAAAGTAATTACTAGCATTAGGGCAATGAGCCCAGAGTCCCCAAGGTTAAAAGGCTCCGAGTACGTGTGTGTGTCTGTATGCTGATATTATGGAGATCCTTAATAATTGCTTTGTAAAAGCTTGACCTTGTGACAAGAATTAGACTCTCACCCATCTCGTAATACCCCAAGGTTAACGGTCCTGACTTTTTCTCACAATCTCTTTTCTTTCCCCACCTCGTTAGGGATGGATTTTACACGCATTCCTTTACAAGTACACGCTTCACTGAGCCTTGTTCATTAATCTCCTCCAAAGGGGTCTTGCTAGGATCGTTGCTTTCCCGTACCCTTGGCTTCAGAGCTCAATTATCCCTGACACTTGTTCCTGTCAGCAAGATCTTGGGGACAGGGTACCCCAGACCAAGTGATTTAGTGTGTTAAGGCTCAGGCATCGCTGGGGCTTACAGATGACAGAACTGCCTGATACCATTGTTTTTGCTGAGATTTGTCATACATACTTAACTGCGATGTAAAAATGTAATCATTCTGATTATGTCGCTAACTTGATTGAAAATGTGTTTTTGTGTATAAAAATTCCTGTTGTAGTTTCCTGACATTGAAGAGTAAGTGATTTAATCTGGATTCTAGGAAACTTTAAAAGACTTACTTGTGCAAGGTTTTATTAATTTTAATCAGAATACATTATCAAGCTTTGCTGAGGATTTGCTGTATTGTAGTCCATGGAATTTCAGGCTGAGTTTTCAAAATTTTAGTTCTTACAACTTTGGGAATACAGTTAAGTATTACCAATACAGAAAACAAACTGCCTAATAATTCTTGTCGTGTACCACTATTATTAATTTTTGTTATAAAGTTAAGAACGTTACTGATTTGAAAGTATTTTGCCCTAATTCCAGACTAACAGCCTTCATTGACTATGCAAGTGGTTTGAGTCCAAAAAACTGCTGGAAGAGAGAATTGCCTTACAAATACAAAAATTACACTGCTATGCTACAATTTCACCTCCTAGTTTAAAAAAAATCCAGAGCTTCATAAATCCATTTCTGTTGTTTGCTCATATATATATGTATTTGTCTTTTGGTGTGGTTACTACAGCTTTTGACAAAATCTTAATTTTAGTTAAATACATATTTATTACTTTGTTATTTACTTTTCTAGGGATAATTGTTGTAGCCATTTTTAACGTCTGGTTTACAAATTTTCTATGTGTTGCTGATAAATATCTTAAGTATTGGAATTTTTCTTTCCTGGATAAAATATTTCAGTATTCCTCACTATAGCCCAACAGTTCTAGGTTTTCTGCACATTTTATTAAAATAGTCTTCTAAGAGGGACCCTCATTGAATTCTGGGGGGGGAAGAAAGCAATGATTTACTGACACTAAATGCTAAATGCTAATTGTTGTAAACATCAACTTGTCTCTTGAAGGTTTGGTCAAGTGCAATCACTGTCTTAGCATTTATCTGTGTATTTTCACAAAAATGGTATAGCACAGCACGAGAGAGCACAATCTCAAAATGTAAATAGCAGCAGTGCCAACAAAGACTTGAGTTAGAGCTATGTATCTTCCACGCTACACATTTTTATTTTCTCAATAATCTACTGTGTATTTGTGTGAATATCATTCTAACAAATGCAAATAACTTCTTTCATCCTAAATATTTCACATTTTTTAATTTAAAAAAAAAAAGTTCTCCTTCTGTCAGAACTTACATTCATCTCACTGCTAGCTATCAAAAAAGGCAAATGTCTTCTAAGCATAAAGTAAGTGATTTCTCTCCACATCTCATTCTCCCTCCTTCTGCTTGTGGGGAATGAATTCAGAAGAATTATGTGGCTCTTACTCCAAACATGCATCTCAAGCTGCGCTTCCTGAAGAAATTTTCCAAAGTCAGCAATACTACAGCATACACACAGCACTCACTAAGAAAGCTTCCCTCTTACCATGCTCTGTGACTTTTATAGTACACTGACTAGAGGATTAATACTTAAACTCAGTATGTATGAATTTCATTAAAGATTGTGATGATTTCATATTAAGCACTCAATTCTCATTAATATGGTTTACTTTTTTGCTGGTGAGACAGTTGCCTACTCTTTGCTGCCCGGGCAGAACTATGGAGCTTGTATGTGAGCCTGGGATTTCCAAGGTGCATGCAACCCTCCAGATGTAGGATCATCTGAAACAAAGGGAAAAATTAAGGGGAGAAGAAAAAAAGAGTAATGGAGTCAGCTTAAACAGCAACTGTGAAGTACTAAAGGGACAGAGTTATTCGCAGTCAGAGCTGCTACCTGAAATAGCAGAAGATAGATTTATGCAGATATAAAGTGAAGCATTAAGGAAAGCATTGTTTGGGCAATGAAGCAGTTGGATCAACCCAGTCCTCTCTGCTCATTTACAGCCTGTACTTCCTTTTAACATTATTATTTCTTTTGAGAGTAAGGTATGATAAGATGCAAGTAATATTCACATACAAAAATAGCATTCTTAATGTTCCGTTACAAATAATCCACATGTATGGCACAATATTGGCTTTACAGATTATATAAGAAGTTTATTAGGAAGTAAAGTGCTCAGTTTTACAGATCAATACATTCTTGATCATTGTAGAAGGCTTGCATAACTAATAGCTTCCTAATAAGACCAAACACTGTACATTTATTTCCTATGCAAACCTTACCTTATTACTAAGTGACAAATGATATTAGAATCTAAAATTTAAAAATGAAATAATAAAAATGTTCAAAACATTTGTCAAGTGCCCATGCACTTACTGCAAGGCCTATTGTCAACACACACGGGTACCCCATGAAAACTTAATGCACTTCAAGATGAAGTTTGTTATTAAGTAACGACACGTTACAGAAATATACCTCAACAAATACAGCTATGAATGCACATATTTTCATTTTCATAATAAACATATACTACAAATAAAAAGGAGCTGCATGATTGAATGTACATTTTCAAATACACGTTTTTTTTTTTCACAGGCCAGCTATTTCAAACCATACTGCCAGGTCTCTCTTGTCAGAGAGCATCAATTTTTTCCTAGTGCAGGACAAAAAAAAACAACACAGAAACAAAAAGCCCTTCACAAGACTCACAATCTGTTTTCTCACTTTGCTCCATTCTTGAGCCACAGCTACCAAGAAATTCCAGTCTCCGCACTGAACTTCCTCCTGCTCCACCTTTTATTAAGTAAGTTTCTGTGCATAGGGTTTCTCGTAAACTTAAAAACAGGAAAAGGCATAAAGTCTTATTTAGTTTTTGCACATTCTCTGATTAAAGGGAATGCATTCTGGGTATGTCCAGGCAATGTAGTGATAAGAGCATATGCAAAATGTAGCTTTGCCCACATAGCACCACTGCAAGAAGTAGTACTAGCCTCTAGCAACAACTTTAGTTTGAAACAAAAATACACCAATATAACATAAATATGCTATTTTTACTTCATTAAGTAGGCATTTTTCCTCTATATCTCCTACTAATAGCTAAGATGTATTTGATTATGTAGCTTTCTGTTTTCCTTTAAGCCAACTGTATGAATTTAAATACAAGACAACTGCCATCTTCAGGATAAAAACACAACTGACAGCCTCTCTCCTAAACCAACAAGCCATAGACTGAAACAATCTGCTAGGCAAAACCACACACACTGTGCTTCAGTGCCTTCTAGAGGAAAACAACATAATTTGTGGTGTACCTCCTTTCAAAAATAAAGCATCTGTGACATGGAAAGCACAGAAAATTAAATACTAAAAATCAGTGGTTACACTAAAAACACCTTTCCAAAGGAATCACGTTGAATCCCTGGAGAAGAGAGTACGTAAAAGCATATCTAATAATTTTACAAGCAGATCTGTTAAATGTAAATACAGGCTAAATAGATGAGGTGCGCTTCGCTGAGCACTTGATTGGGTTTTCCCTACCATTGGGCGCCCTGCCCATCCAAGGAAGAGTTGGCATTTTTCAATCGTGTGTGATTTTAAATAATGTGTTTTCTGCCAAGTTACTGTGTTTACCTAAAGAAGCGAGGAATATTTATCCCAATAACACTTAGATCTTCAAAACATGGCACTAAAAATGGGCACTGTACAACAGAGCTGAAGACGATTACATTAACTGGGTGTAAGAAGGCAATTCTCAAATATTACTTTTTAAATGCTAATGAAATGGAAGGAGGCATAGCATATATGGTTTCTATTACAGAATGATCTGATTAACAGGTGTACAAACTCAGTGCACTTTCTTCTGTTTAAAGACATGTAGTATTTCTCAATAATAGGAAAAAACGGCCATTTTAAAGTAAAATGTTAGTACACCAAGAACAACTCCAGAAAAATATACAAAAACGCAGAGTTAAAATAAAAAGATGTTGATCTGTCTCTTTGAAAAGGGTTAGTTAAAATGAATGAGACAATAAACTAGTGCCGTTTTCTTTAAAAAATGTTTTTCAAAACTTTTAAAAATTCTGTTTTTCCAATAGAAAGCAGAAAACCCACAGCTCTTCATTTGAATGGTTTAGCTAGAGCACATTTTGTCTAAAGCTTGCTGTCCTCGTGAAGCTGTTCCCCATAATACATATATCAGAATTCTGTCCAGGTAGATTTCCTCTTGCATTTTCACTTCCAAGGCTAGCAGGCTGGCTGTTGGTGACTTAAGCCTGACGTGTGGCTTATGTAGGTCTGAATATGCCTTATGAAGAGAGTGTTTCTTCTTACACACCACTGGACCTTTCCTTCAGTGGTCTGATCAGAATGATCACCTTAAGCTGGGAAACAGTGGAGTCAGGTGTTTGCTGGCTTAATACTGGCCCCAAACTACCAAGCCGATCCTACACATGGATGTTACTCCCCCCATTCCCTCCTCCCCCATCAATACCATCCGACTGCGAGGAAGATGGCCGCGAGTTCCTCGAACGAGGCTGGCCGTTCAGTCCAAGCGGTGTTCCCAAACGATGGCTCATTTGGGATGCCGTATCATCTGATTCCCACCGCTCCAACTCCTCTCGCACAAGCCGCTCCATTTGTTCCCTGTGGATTTCATTGTCACGACCCAGTCTTTCATCCTAAACAGATACAAGATGCAAGATGTAAGTACAGTTTCCAAACTGCAGCCTCACCAAAATCCTATGCGATACAGGAAATCCCTGTAGCACTCAAGTGTTTCAAGAGGCTAGAGGCAAATCACAGCTAGTGCAGTAAATGGCTTTCTTTCCACTAACGCAACTCCCGGGTTGTTTCCTTCACTTATGAAAGCGTAATTTGTATTACACTTTTTAATATTTAAGTCTGCCTCCAGAAATGTAAAATATACTGAGGAAAGAATGCCCCCAAGGAAGCTCCAGATCAAGAATCAAGCAGATTTTTTGGGTGCAACAACAATAAAAGCCAGGGACACTATATTCATGACAGGGCAGCTGCGAGTCTGACCCACATAACCCACCAAGACAGAACATCTCACCCACCCCTTAGCAGCCCTTTTCTGACTGTTCTTGACCCATCAGGGAGCTGACAGGTTTTAGTGTCTGCAGAAATAATGCACTTATCCTGCTGGCTGCTTCCACGTGGCCCTTTGAAAACGGAAGGTAGGAAGGGAGGCAACAGGAGCTAGATAACCACACACACTCCCAGAAAAAATCAGGAGGAGAAGAGCAGGCTGCACAGCCTGCTGGGCTGGATCACCTTGACTCTGCCAGACTAGTCCATAAAACTTTGTATTCATCCCAACAGACAACAAGGGATGAAAAAGCTTCTTCAGTAACTCCTCATCACCACTGCTGTCCTGTCCAGGGGCTTAAAGGGTGCTCTGCAGCCACAGTGTGACACGGGTCTGCTAGAAGATGGCTTCTCATATCTGAAACTTGCATCATGTCCCTTCAGTAACACAAAACTCAAGATTGCTCGGCCAGTGCTAAAGCAGCCACGTCATCTTTACCACAAGTCCCTGCACCCTCCCAAGCCAAGCAGCAGAAAACAAGTACTGACACTAAATAAGCCATGCCGGCTGTGACCAGCAGGTGACGACACAGGACAGAGCGGGGTTACTTACCTCTGTCACTCCGTCCAACAGTCTTCCCAACACATCTCTCCTTTTCAGTTTGGCTCTCTCCATCGCTTCAAGCTTCACAATAACTGCATCGATCTTGGAGACGATACTGCCGATTGAATGCTCCATGCGATCAACCCGCCTCATGAGTCTGAGGGCAATAAACAATAATTCCAACTTATTGAACTAAGTTGAAGTGCTTTGTAAACTTACACACCTCGAGATTTTACTACTAGGAAAAAAAAAGTAGTAGTTTTCTGGCATTATTCTAACACAGCTATTTTCTCTGTCGTTTCGGTGACCAGGTTTTCACTTTCTTTCTTTGAGGGGTGGGAGGGAAGGGACAGACTCCCATGAGCCTCTCTAAAATACAATTCAAATATTACTTGAAAGCTACAGGTGACTTCAGCACCTGAAAAAAACTGACTTTTACTGAATTATTTGACTAACATTCAGTTATAGGAGAGACTACAACATACCTTACATAAAAATTCCCCAAGAGAAGCCCCACCATGTAGTTTTGCTCCCCTAGGAGGCTCAACTTACACTTGGAACTCTTCGTAGGAAACCCCACTAGAGCTGCTGCCCCTCCTCCTGGAGCTGTGCCCACTGTCTTCGTCCTCGTCCTCCTCAGAGTCATCCAAGCTCCGGGGGAAGCTGCGGCTGCTTAGAGGACGTGGCAGAGAGCTCCTGTCCAGGTCCAGATCCTCCTTTAGGGCAACACAACCCGCAGACAGGGAAGATATAAAGACTTGTCACCTGTGCATTGGGGAGGCCAAAGACCTCCACCTTGCCATTTTACAGTTCTGCTAAGACAGCCAGGGTAGAAAGCAAATGCAAAAGGAAACAAAAGTTTTCTTCTGGGGCAGCAAACCAGCACAGGGAACAGACTGGCTGACGGTGCTGATGGCAAGCTATTCCTAATGCTGAGCTCACCCTCTCTTTTTCCAGGTCATCTCTCATCTGCTGGTGTTCATGCTCTGTCAACTCCTGGTCCCCATCCTGATCATATTTGGTAAATATTGCTTCAATCTCTGCATCAGTGTGGCCCTTCCTAAAAAAGCAATAAAAACAGATCCCTTACTTTTCATTTTCAGATGCTAAATCAACTTCATGTGCTGGAAAAGCAATTCACTCCCAATGAACTTTCATCCCCAAACAAAAGACACAATGAACCCAGAGCTGTCCATAAATTCTACCCCACCAGGTATACAAAACACTGACCACAACAAAGTTCAGCCCTCACTTTTCATTACCTCATGGCACAAACCTCCCCTGACCTGCACCCTGATCCTTCCCAACCATCCTTGAACTTCTGAAAGACATCGCAGAGGCAAGAGCAACTTGCACGGAAGACTTCACATCATACGCCTGGGCACACTACTCAAGATTAAAAGTAACAGCTTCCTTACCCTTTTAGATCTTGCCGGAGTTCATCAAAATTTAGTTTCCCCCCAGTTTTCTTCAGTTTAAGTTTGACCATGGCTTTATTGTAGCCCTAAAAGAAAAAAATGAGATTTCATGTTTTACTTGGCATGAAGCATTAGCACTTGATTTCCAATACACTTCTTTTGTGGATTACCAAAATCTACTAGCATACACAAGCATTCAGTGTGTTCCAAAAGCTCTGCAAGAACCTGTCTTTTCCTCCAGTTTACCCATTTTTTATTTCAGTGCTTAAATTAACAACATGAAAATACCCCTGCAGCTAGAATTAAGGCTTTTATCATTCAATTGGCACTGCAGGTCAGTAGGAATAGATTATTTCAAGACACCTTTGGCAGCTACTGACAGTTAAGTGACAGTTTTAAACAACGCTGATAAATTGGGTACAACTTATATTGGTCATTTTGCTTCCCTCATTCTTCAGTTGTACGAATGATTTCTAAAAACAGTCCTCATCCCAACAAAGTAAGATTTCTCATTTTTCCCTGCTCTGTTTTAACAACCAGTTCCCAAGTTTAAAAACACTGAATCACTGGTCATGCTAAGTATGTGTTTAGACATTTCTGACCATGGTACAGCACCGCACCACCCATGCCAGAGCACATGCAGGTGCATGTGGTTTTTCCTAAACTGAGATTCAGGTTGAGCTTTTAATTCTGTATTTGAAAACCTTACCGGCAGCTGCCCTGGGAGCTCCCAATATGTAAAACAAGACTCGACTCATCTTATAGCCTGATATGAAATAATTTGGAATTCTGTGCCCAAACAAAATGGCACTTCAGCTTCATCAAGTGAATATCTCTCTATCCACCTAGACAGACATATCCTGTGTCATATTCACTAGAGGCTGATCCTCTGACATAAAGTCTCACATTGCTAAAATATGTTGTGATGCAAAGCTTTCATTGTTTAATTTACATTCAACTCACACATTTATTTTAATTAAAAGATGTGTGTTTTCAACAGCTGTTGCCAGCTTTACTCTTTAGTTCCTATAGTGTTTTCTGGATTAAGTTCAGATGTGAGGAATGAGACATGAAACAAAACAAAACATTACTTTTACCTTTCTGATAAGGTCAGACAGTTCCATTTCTGCCTTCTGTTGTGCCATATCCGATTTGACTTCAGAATATGTATCATTGATAATGGCCAAAAACATGTTCTGTTCATGGAAGAAATGAAAAAGACGCTTAAAAAATCTCCACAAGTCCAAATCCTATTACACCCATGGCCTTCATGTGCAGACCTACACATTTGTTTTTTTGTTTATTTTTTTAAAGGGGCCAGGAGAAAATGGTGCCATATTTAAAAAGCAGTAACACCAAGTGCTTAAGGTATTGAAATACAATGCCCTTCAGCTTTTAATCAGAATTACTGGTAATTAACCTAACTGGGGAATTTGTTTCTAAAGAGGGTTCATACCTACACACGGTGGTGCCAATAAAATGTGTTCTACCTGCAGAAGGTCCAACTCGTACACAAAACATCTGTGAATTCATCTCGGCATTACAGCTGGCAACAAAAATGCCATGGAGATGCAAGTTAATTACTCATCCCCTAATAACCAGCACAAACACAAGGATCTTACCCTGTTACAGCCCTTCTTGTGGTTCAGAACAAAGATAAGAACAAAAAGATGTCAAATCAGACACTTGGCATGCTTGTCACCAACTCTGACATGACTTCGGTGGCTTGTTCAGAGAAGAGAAAGAAGTGGTCTCGCTGCCCCTGTGCCCAGCATTTTACTAGACCTGTGCAGCCATTACTGAAAGTGTCCTGCTGACTGTGGAATACGCATGACTGAACTGCAAGCTGGACATTTGAGTCCAAAAAGACTCAACATACTGGCATATTCAATGTGCCACTCTTGTGGAAAAGCTTTGTTAACATTATTTCAGATATAAAAAAAATCCTTTTAGAAGAATAGTTTTCCGATGTCATATTGTTATACATTCTGGTCTAACACCAGAAAAAATAAGAGATACCTGGGCTACTGTCTACTTTGCTTTCAGCTGCCCAAATATAAGTGTCAAGGATGCTGCTTTCTGCCTATCTTCTCTAACTTTATTTCCAGGTCTAAGCCTGGTCTCAAGAAGCCTTCACCAACATATCCCTCTACCCAAATTAGAGCATGTGCACGTTAATAAATACACAAACTGCACTGAGCGTCTGCTGTGCCTTCACATTCCTGAGCTTTTCTGCTATCCCTTAGAAAAAAAATAAAAATGTTTCTTTCCCTTGCTGGCCTCTGCACCTCTGGATTTTGTGAGGTGATTCAAAGCACCTGCCTCATGCACTTCTTTGGTCAGAGTAACCCATGTATTATTTTCCAGCTGTCTCCTGTTGACTACCACTTCTTCTCATCCCAAAGAACAAATAAGAACTCACTAATGACAAGGGTCATTAAATCAGTCTGCGAGTCAGGATGATACATGACTGCTGTACAATTTTAGGTTAGTAAAATCCTGCTTTGATTGTTGCCACCTTATCAAATCACCAGAAGACACACCATTCTGGGAATAATCTGAGGACATCTTGCTCACAGAAGTTTCAGCCTGGAGATAGCATTAGAAACCAGATTACTGTATAGCAAAGCTAGTACCAAACTACTGGTAAGCTACATACAGGTAGAAGATACTGGGACTCTTAACTTATATTGACAAAAAAAAATGGTTTTACATGATGCCCTGGGTTTCGGAGGTCTTTCTCACTCCACCTTTTGGTATTTAACTTTCATTAATAAGACTGTAATATGAATTCAACACTACTGTGAACAGAGAGTATACAAACGATGGCTACTCACTACTAATATCTGTACTGTGTGAATTTAGTTGAGACACTCATGTCTACATACTGCTTCTCAGATACGCTGAGCCTCCTAAAATACTGTTTGTCTAGAAGTACAGGGGTAACCTGCAGGGGAAGGAGAACCCCAAGTTGTTTTATGGAAATAAAGAATTGGTCCAGCTCTGCCCCAGACGAGGAAGACAGGATATGGGCTTGCTGTGTATACAAGCCAGGCACTGCTTAGAATTAGAAATGAAAAATTCTTCGTAATAAATAAAAAAGTAAACCAACAATGTGGAGCACTATAAGGGAGAGACAACAAATACACAACGCATATCTACTTAAAAGGAAATAAAAAGCAAAAAGTGTAGTGAAAGATAATGTAAAAGTGAGGCCCTTTACATGGAACGCAAATGTGCTCCAAGTAGCAGTAGGAATCCAAGAACAAGAGATGCAAAAATGGCCATAAAAAGAAACTTGCCACCTACCCACCCCATGTAAACAAAGGTGTACATACCAAAAGAATGAAGAACATAAAGAACACAAATGTAGTGAAATAAATTGGTCCCAAAATTCGATTAGCTTCTTCAACCTCTGTGAAGTTGAAGTCTCCCAAAATGATGCGGAACTGAGTAAATCTTTAAAAACAAAACACATCCAGGAGTTGAGAAAAACACTTTTGGAGCTGTGCACTTCTCAATCTATTTCACTGTAACAGTCAGATGGGCAGCAGAGAGGTCTGCACTACTATACTTCATCAGACATTGCCAAGTCAGTTTCTCAAACCCACCTTTAAGCAAAACCAAACCTGTGATCAGATACAACACATGAAGCATAACTAAGGTGGTTATTTCTGGCTTTTGGTCACAACTGACAATGGCAGCAAGAGGAAGCAAAGAAAACCAATGACCCAAGCCTGTCGCTCTCCTATCTCTTCTGCCCCTCACGTACGTAAAATCCCAACCATTTCCTTCTAAAGCTGCCTCTGCCTCTCTACAGGAAACACTTTGCTCCCTATTGCCCCAGTGTAAGGGGGTGTGGGGGAGAAATCTGTCAAAACAACTTGGTAATTACCACACTTAGAATCAGGTTATGTTGTACCAAACCAATACAGGGGAAATTGATTTACTGTCCTATACTGAGTCCAACCAATCACTCATGGATTCTCGTAGATACCGACAAATGACTAAGCATTTCTAAAAAGCAGCTACTGAGCTACACCAGTATTGAGATGTCTACAGCTTATCTCTTTAGATAGATGTTACAGGATTTCTTTGGTCTCTGTTGAGGTGTACTGAGAAATTCTTTTCCTTTTTTATTATTTTACTTACATGCAGTCCTGGAAAGTGCTGAAATCATCGATCTGAGTACCAAAGACAAGATAGGCCAACTGAGCGTATGCTAAGAAAATAATAAAAAACATAATAGCGAAGCCAACGACATCTTTGACACAGCGAGACATGGTAGTGGATAACTGACTCATCGTTCTGTTGAAGTTCACAAATTTGAAAAGCTGTTAATAGAAAAAAGAAAAAAAAACTGTGAAGACAAGTAAGACAGTTTCTCATCACAACTGCTCTCTGGCTTTTTACACAAGACGCCCTACTGAATTTGAAAAAGTCAGGTAATTTATATTCAGAAATATACATTGCTTCCAAAAAAACACTAAGGCTTGAAATGTGAAGAAAAAAAAACTGTGAGAAAACTGACTTCCATTTGCACTCCTATTTGAAACTCTAGCTTCGGAGCAGTGTTACTGATATGCTTTCAAAAGTCTATTTATTTATCTTTACATTCTTTCAGAATGAAATAGAAAAATGTGAGGAAACACAATCTCACAGCTGACCTTGCTTTGAGCAGGTGGTTGGACGAGAAACCTCCTGAAGTCCCCTTAAACCTGCATAATTCTGTTTCTCTGCAGCTCTGCAGTTAGTTATTTCTAATAATAAGCTGCTTTGTTTTTACACGGTGACGCAAAAATTGCATGCAACTTTGACCTACAAAACAGCAGGAGACTGGATAACTTGCTTGATAATTTAAGTATCAATTTGGAATATCATAGCTGAAATGCATTTATCGTTGCTCTTAAAGTTTTCCACTGCTAGACAATTCATAAAGTTAATGTTCCTCTGCAATTTTTACATGCAGAGGACAGGAAAGTCAGGAAGACAAGTAGCACTAGGAAAGAGAAATTAAAATGAAAAAAAAATAAGTTAAACTAAAGCAACATATCTAATTTTGGTATGAATTGGACTAGCTTTCCCACATTTATGACTTGAATCAGACACTACCAACACTTCTATAGATACAGAATTTTTGAAAAGATAAAATGGGTACAGTTAAGCCAATCTAGGAAAAAGCAGTATCCAGTACCAAGTCCTGATTTGTCAATTCAGGAATAATGAAAACATTTCCTCACATTCCTGCTGTGACAAAGCACTACAGACTGCATCTTCAGTACTTAAACGAGAGCTGAATAAAGCAGAGAGAGAATTATAACCTTGTTTTTAATCTGCAAGAAGGTACCCTTGTGCTCTCTATCTGTTCCATGACCAATTTTAGGAGAACATGATGAAACTGAAAGAAATACATGACATGACATTCAGAACACTCTGAAAGCTTACATCCTGATTTTAGAATAAGGACGGGAAACTTGGAGTTACCTTAATCCAGACAAAAAACACAGTGACTGCGGCAATGTTGTTGAATTGCATTTGCCAATAGGCCAAGGGTTCAAAGTTGGGGAATGAGTTCTGATCTTCCAGCAGCTTCTTCAGGAGCATATCAACAGTTGAAGTCCTGTAGATGCTAATTCCTATAGCTGCCACAGAGAGCTGAGAACAAGAGAAACGAATGTGTGAAAGGTGATGAGAGTTTTAAAACACTTTATTTTAGCCTAAAATATTCACAAATAGGATGATGGCACTACCCTTTAAACCCACTATGAATGCAGTGCCATTAACATCTCCCACAGAGTGCATTTCAGAAAGCAATTTCAGGCTATAAAGATTACCTACCACAATGATAAGGATATCAAGACAATTCCAAAGACTTCTGAAGTAGTGCAATCTATGAATGTGAATTTCTAATATCTCTTCCACCGTATAGTAAAGAACAAAGAGACAAAATGTCATTTCACAGGCTGCCAGGAAAAAGTCAAAAGTAGAGATGTAGTGAATCAGCTTCACTGGCTGAAACTGCCAAGACGTAAGAAGGCCTCCAGTTGCTGGAAACTCCACTAACAACCTGCATTTGGAAAAAAAAAAAAGTTTCATTTAAACAGTGTCCACAAAAAGCACTACTAAAGAAACTTGGTTTTATTTATATTATTATTTAAATCAAGTGGAAATAGGCAAAAGCCCACACACGCTTCAAAGAAGTCTTCATACAGTTGAGTAAACCCAACTACTGTTCCCTCAATTTTAACTAAAATCCAAAGCATTTCAGAAACAGTGAAGGAATGCATAAAGATCTGCCTGCATTTCCACCTGTTTCACACTACGTAAAGACTGGCGTTGCACCAGTTGGTGTTCTCCACCTATGTACTATAATGACCAGGGAAGTCATACAAACTGCACCCAAACTGTTGCGGCATCAGGAAAATCTGAACTGCCTCCAGATGCTGAGTGCAGCCACAACATGCAGTCCCACTTCCTGGACAGGGAGGCATGCCACTTCAGTAGTCTGGAACAAGCTCTCCCTGATGTCTCCTTTGACTCCAAAACACACGCTTACCCATGCTCTTAAAACTAAGCAATCAGAAGAAAATGCCAGGCCCACAACCTACATCATGCCATGTGAACGCCACTGGTGTTTCTGTGCATACCTTACAACGCAGAATAGGTTGATGTTCGCATTGTATACGGAGAAATCAATGAAAGCTGCTCTCGTCCCTCTGTCCAGCCACAGGTTTTTCTTAAGGCTGGCAATCTGCACAGCTGTCACTTCCCTGCTCCTTGAGAGGTCTTGGTAATAACCAGCCCCGCTGTACGTGGCGAGCAAGCCCCAGTGGCTGCTCCCATTCAAATCCTTCTCGTTGGTGTACGTCCAACTAGTTCAGAAGTAGTGAGACAGAGCATGTTAATCCTTCCACTTTCAACTTACAATTAACAAAACAAATAAAATCTGACCAAAAAAACCCACCACCAAGTTTGGTAAGGTTTCTTCAGGAGTAGACTTCACAGTTTGCTGGATTTAGGTAGCTTTACAAACTGGATTTTAGCTGGCTTTACAGACAGAACATAAAGCAATTCCAGAGTTGCCCCTGAGAAGTGACTAACCATACCATCCAGCATAACCCAATCAGAAAAAACATACATCTTTGTGACAAAGAGTACTACGTACGCTGTCCCATTTCGAAGCCCAAAAGGTGCAGTATCTTCATTAGCTACAGAATAGACATCGTAGCAGTCTTTGATTTCATCCTTTAGATCCTCGGGTATGGAGCACGAACCATTTCTCACTTTCAGCTGCCGAATGCGAGGCACCCCTAGGAGCAGGTTCTCATAATAAATGAAGCTTTTGTTTTCTGCCATGGTTTTGTTGTTGTACCACATATCCCAGTAAAGACCATCCAGCAGAGGACCTTCTGTGAACTGCGGAGGAACACAGAATTTTAGTTTGCATGTTGCCAGCACTGTTTTTATACATCTTAATTCTGTGGAAATGTAAGAATATTTTTTTTTGATGTTAAGGCAAAGGTCTTACTGTTAGCTGTCCTCCAGAGACATTCCCCAGCCCTGCCCTGCCCTACTAGCATTACCTAGCCTAGCATTACCTTCACATATTGAAGGCCAACTTTGTTCCATCGCTTTGACAAAGAGGTCTTCGTGAACCAACCCCGTCATGCTAGAAAAAAAGAGCTTGCAGATTGAATTTACAGGCCAAGACAGGAGAAACAAGTCACAGCAGCAGCAAGCTAACCATTTGTTTATAGTATTACCTTCCAGAAGTCATCCATTGTGGACAATGTTTTGAAGTCAGTTTTCTCCATTTTCGAGACAGGTGTTTCCAGGAAGAGCTGTGACATAACCCTCGTGTAGTAATACATACTGGAACTCACTGTCCCGTAAGTCACTGCAAGAGATTTGGGTAGGGGGTAGAGTTTAAAGGGGGCAGGGGGAAGAAAAAGACAAAGAGTACCTATTCGCTTGTTTTGGACAGATCGGGTTGCACTTGCATGGATTCTGCACTAAAAAGTCTAAGTTTCAGAACAAAGCCCACACCAAGCAGCAATTGTCTGTCAGCTGTGATTACAATATAAAAAGCAGCGAAGAACAGATCGATCAACCAGTTCAGAACACACAGTTCTCCTTCCCACACCTCACTTGCAATTAATGCTCCTACAAAACCCAACACCAAGAACCACAAAGGCAGGACTCAGCAGCCTGAAGAGAGGCAGCTAGTGCCATTTGAGGTGTCCTGAGCTATCCAAGGCCTCGGCAGAGAGCTGGAACGGATGATGCAAGGTGTTGGAAGAACCATGTCCTGCTACAGCAGAAAATGATACTCAACGTAGGCAGCGTGGGGCATGACAAACAACACTGAACGTGTGTTGTTAGACAACAAAACTCCACCCAAGGTGTGCAGTGCTTATAAGAGAATCTCTCCGCAGAAAATAACGGCTGCATGCTACTTCTTTCCCTTGCGCTGGGCCAAGCATGAGGCTGAGGACCACGGAGCATAAATTATAAAATGACATACAAAGCCCTGACGGCTTGAGAAAGCAGTCTCTGGCACTGGTACTGCTACTGCCTATAAATACTTAAAACCATTTCAAGGCTAAAACCCAGAGAAGCTTGAAAGATCACATCTATGGTGAACAATTTTCATCTGTTCTCACAAACTTACAGAAATATTTTATTATAGGGAAAAAAGCACGTTTTCTTTAGCAAATGGAGAACAAGAACTATTTTTAGTAAACGTCTCCTGCTGCGTGGCACGTTGCATGTGAGCCTCAATTGTGGAATACCTGGATTCTCGCAAAAATAAATAACACAAGGATTGCTAATAGCATTTGGCCAGAAGCAGAAAGCACCCTCCTAAGGCGTGTCACACCAAAGACCAGACTGTCCCATAGTTACTGCTTAAGTGTAAAATTAAAAGAGATCGTACTTAAAAAAACTTAATGAGTTAGCAGTGTCCGTACACATTTGGCATACTACATTTTTCCCCACATTCTGTTACCAGAAATATTTTCTACAGCAGAATGAATTATGAACAGTCTGTAAGCAAGCTGTTCCCACCAAAGACAAATGTGTTCTCATTCAAGTCCCTCATGCTACACCTCTCCCAGTGGTTGAGCCACAAGCAGCCTTACAATCCCTTGTCCATAAACCTGCACCAAGCACTCCTAAATGTCTCAGGAAGGAAATAAACATTAGAGTTAGTACATAATCATTCGTGCTGTACATCACCTAAACAGCTGTGAGTTGTGTCACCAGAATAAGGCTTGTTTTTTGTTTTAGTAATTGTGCTGTGGACAAGCAAGGCACTTGCTCCCAGAGCTGTTTTTTTGTTTGTTTGTCTGTCTGTCTGTCTGTCTTCAGGGGAAAAAAAAAAAAAAAGGTTTTAATTCCCCAGAAATAACAACAGCACCTTGCCCTGTTAGAGCTGATCAAAAATGACAACTTGAAAGCCATTTACACTGTGGACATTTAGAACAGAACTGCGCTTGCTAAGAACTGGGGGTAACCCACCAGGTTACACTAACTTAATGCACACAGATTTTTTTGTTATTCTCACTAGTAACCAAGTAAAACATCTATTTCATCAACACCACATCAAGTTTTATTTTGCACTGACTTGCTGATTGTTATGCAAATATATGAACACACCTTGTTTTGGCAATTAATATATAAAAAAATAAAGATTCAAATCTAAGTTCGTATGCCCAGAAAAAAAAAAACAAAACAAAAAAAAAACTGCCCTCAGATCTGTTATGTTACACCTTAAAGCCCATTTTGGGTCCATGAACATTATGTGCATTAGGCTGGAGATCCACCAAACTCCTCACTTCTGCCTGTTTTTCTCAAGCGTGTCTTTAGTAAAATTGACTAACAGTATCTTGCGTGGACTCTAGAGTACATACCTAAAACCAGTCATGTGCTTAAAAGACAAATAAAATAATAATTTTTTAAGAAGTGAGTGGAGGTTTGCATTCTGCTTCCTCTCTAGGCAGTCAGTAAGATTGCAAACCTTGAACCAGACAGCCATGTCTCGCATACTTGGACGTAACACTCATAAGCAGAGCCTTACTGTGTTTCATATGAAAGATAACAAGACAAATGACACTAAAATCATATAAGTCTCCAGTGATCCACATACACTCGAGCATAAGGAACCACATGCATTAATGCTGAAGGGTACTTACGGACACACAAGACCACGAGGAAAATCATGTATGTAACCAACTCCCGTAAAACACTTTTCAGGTATCGCTCTCTGCTGGTGTTGCTTTCTTCCATGAGTCTTGTGCCCCACAGACCTTTTAAGAAAAACACACACAGTGATACACACAGGGGTCTGAGACCAGATACACAAGTGGCACAGTTAGTCGAGTGGCTTTGAAAGCTTCACCCACGTCATGTCTGCCACAGGTTCTGTGCTGGATTTTAAACTGATCTAAGCTCAAGCAAAAACTGCTTCTCTCGTTACCATTGTGCAAGTCGAACTGGGCCCACAGCAGTGCTAGCTACTCGTGAGGGACCATAATCATTTACTAACAGTGCAGCAGAACTCTTGTGGAAGCTGCTGAATATCTGCCAGAAGTGCTGCCACTTAAATTAGGTGGTATGAAAACACACCCAAGTATACAAAGGCATGCACAGGTAGCCATCCTCCAAGATATGCTACAATTCATGTTGTTTTTATCCAATTTTAATATGAAAAGCATTATCGGATGAATGAAAATGCACATTCAGTACTGAACCTTTATTAGTAATTCTAAATAACTTTCTACCTGAAAGGGATGGTAGGTCTGTCAAACACCTGTAAAGAAAATATGTTGTAACCTCATGTTTCTTTCCTTGCACAGCAAAAATTTAGCAGCAGCCTACGGGACCAGCTGATGTTGAGCTGTCAAACTGGACAACTGCGTTACAACATCCGTGTGCTACTAGCTTCGTGGCATTACACCCAGCATTCTCAAGACAAGAGTGTATAAGAACTCACTGGACGGTGCTCAATACTTCCAAAAGGGTGACAGAAAAGCAAAAGGATCTATTAAATGGAGTTGTTAACAGTAAAATGCATGAGAGTGGAAAGCAGTTAGTAGCAACCACGCTGATTTCCTGTGCCTAATACCGGAACAGAACAAAAATGGGAACAGCTGGTGCTGTTCAGTCCAGGATTGTTACCTTCAGGGAATTTATCTTTATTTAAGCCTAAATAAATTTGACCTTAGTTTATGGTGGAAGGAAAAGCATATAGAAATAATATTTTAACTCCTACAGCAGACTGCCAAAATTCCACTCTTTGCCTTATCAGGCATCTTAAACTGCCAACCTTTTCAAACATTCTTCATGTTCCCAGTAGACGGAAATGAAGCGACCCCAAAATTCCTAGGAAAAAATCTTGGATCCTTCCATCATGCCACAGTAATTTGAAGGGAATGGAACAGCAACAAGAGATAGCCAAAACAAGCTATAAAGCTGACAAGGAGGAGAGGGTCTGGTTGCTTTACAACCTCTGCCGCCCAGACCAGGACAGCCAAAGGGCTAAGCTGCTCCCGCCGAAGAGCTCCATCTGCTAACAGAAAGTCAGGAATGAGGAAGCTCTTCACTCAGCCTGACGAGGAGTTCTATTCAGAAAGCATTAAGGCGCCTGATGTTTGCAGAAGCCTTGCAGCTACCACAGACTGAGTTGTGACCTAACCACAAAGTCAACTGGGAAACCTCTCGCGCATATGCCCAGCAAGCACCGACAGCCTTCGCGCTGATCTCTGCTCATGCTCCTTGATTGGTTAATTACACCCTTAATTACACCCTTCACTGGCATCGGCCCCCAGAAGAAAAGAACATTTCCAAAGCTGTTCTATAAGGGTAAGTCTGAAAATTTACGAGTAAGGACTGCTGCTTTACTACACGAAACGCCAAATCCTCACCATTAGGTCATTCTGGAAGGCAGAAACACAAAACCAAGAAGGTTTACAGAGTCACTAGTAGCACAGAAGGCAACAAATTCAGCCCTTAATCCAGCAGTACGTTGCACTAGCAACCCTCATAATAAAACCAGGAAAACACTGCAGGAGAGAGGAAGAAAAGGCTGGAGCAGGCAGTGAGCTGAGCTGGCGAGAGCTGTGTCCAGGCTGTCAGCACATTACTCACCAGCAAGAAATGTGGAGAAAGCTTGCAAGCTTCATTTCTGTCCTTTTAGAAAACCGTTACAAGTCAGCAAAGAACAAGAAGTTTCATATGAAAAAAAAAAACAAAACAAAAGAAAACAAAAACCAGCACCAGAGATCACATAATGATCTCTCTGTTAAATGAACGTTGGATTTACCCAATAGCTAGCTTGAAGCATTCATTAGCTGCCACGTTTTTAGCAAACACACACAGTACTTCCATTTTTTACTGCATTAGAATATTATTTCAGATGCATCTAAATGC
This sequence comes from Anser anser, assembly GCF_964211835.1. Classification (NCBI taxonomy): domain Eukaryota; kingdom Metazoa; phylum Chordata; class Aves; order Anseriformes; family Anatidae; genus Anser; species Anser anser. Next base: position 47,156,014 of record NC_139724.1, on the reverse strand, counting down.
ATAGTGGTGATAGGCAGTGCTGGATTTAAGTTGACATCTAATGTGAGCACCAAAAACGTTGTTTCTAGCCTTGATTAATTATTTCATTTCATTCCTTATATACATTTGTTACGCAGGTAACACAGGAAATTAAAATCTGTTTGCATGCATAAAAGTAGTTTGCATGTATATGTATATATGCACTTGTAATATAAACACACAATGGACATATATACACACACACACATACCCCTTTATATACGTAAATCCAAGGTTATAAGGTACAGAAGGCACATAAACTAGTCAGGCTTTATGGAAAACTTCCAAAGGCACCCAGTAGCTCTGCAGGGACGGCGCTGCCACCCCCCAGGTGCCCACGGCCATACACCTGCCCAGAAATGCAGAGGGAGAGCAGTGTGGCCCCAGGGAAAGGTTCCTCCTCCCGAAACAACCAGAGCAACAACACCGCCTCCTGCTCCAGCTGAAGTTAACACTCCTTTCAGAGCCAGTACTAACCCAACTCGGTACAGATCGGATGACTGTTATCACAATTAATGAATGGCTGAAAATGGCGTTTGACACTGCCATTTAACAATAACCAGGAAAACCTCTCAAGAATACCTCCACATGCACGACCTCGTACTGACGCACACGAGGACACAGTAAGGCTGGGTGACCAAGCACAGCTCCTGCGGGAAGATAACTTTTCCAGCCTGGCTCTGGAAACGGCCCTTACCCTTGCCCATCAAACCTTCTGACAACTTTCTCAGTAGCTGAGATGAGCCGCCACCTCCTCCTCTCCTTCTGGCAGCTGGGGAGATCTGCAAAGGCAGGGGAGGCTTACATTGCAAATGAGAAGCCCCACAGACAGAAAACTAAGAGACAAACAATCGTTATCAGTCGAGTTTCTATTCACTTAGTAACTCCTGTTGCAGTCTCCCTGATCGCTGCAATTACCAAAATCCTGTTTCCAGCAATCCTCTTTGTTAGCATGTCTATTTCACAACCGGACAGCAAGCAAAGCATAAGCTGTCATTTAACAGCACTCAGCTGATGAGCAGCAACCTGCTTATCCACGGTACCGCTATTATTTTTGGTATCCAAAGGATTAATCCTTCTTGTATTGCATCCTGTCCGGTGAAGCAGCATTTCATCAAATAGATCTCTGCTAATTTTCCTCTAGTTATCTTCAAATAAAACTAAGTTTGCCATATCCCAGTGTTCGAAGATCCTCGTGGTTATCCACGAAATGTCACTACCGAGTGCCGTTTCCAATACTGAAACCTCCATTTTCTCTTTGACAGTTATCCTTCAAGTGTCCCGTGTCAATTTCAGGCTTGCAATCAGCCCTTTCGCTATGTAGCCTGAAGCCATCACATTCCCCAGAGAAGGTTCACTGCCCACACAGCAGGCAAACGCAGTCCCCAGCGGTACCCCTACGGCACGAAAGTAATTTCCTCCACCTATAAAATTAATGGCAACCAACATTCTCGGAGTTACAGAGCCAGAAACAAACCTGTCTACTGCAGGAACTTTGGCTGCACTTGCCTGTAAGCACAAAACGTACATGGGTCAGAAATCAGCAGAAACTGCAGATAGGAACCACAGGAATAAATCCACTGCGAACATTCCTAGGACATGAAACCAACTCTTTGTACTTTGCGGCTAAAAATAGAATATGAACAGCGTTCACCGCCTAAAACACCAAGAGACAGCTTAGTCCATAGCCATTATCAAAGATTTTTTTCTTCAGTTCTTTTTTCTTTCTTACAGTGCAAGAAGATGGAACCTGGCACCATTTGCCAGGCAGCACACGCTTGATTAATTGCTCACACCCAGTAACAGAAAGAGAAGCACACCGGTTGTGTAACATTACCATGCCAAAACTGGTCCTCATCTTTCAGCCTGAGAACAGAAATTAAATGTTCAAGTTACAGATGTGCATCGGCTCCCAAACTGCTTATTCCAGCTGAAGCCGTGCTGCTTTTAGGCAGCAGAACAGGGCCTGAACATCTCCTCCAGCAACGCCTGCCTGGAACCAGTGCTGCCCTGGGCTCATTCTGCCCAGCACAGCATGCAGCTTCGCCAAAAAACGATCCCTCTTGGCACTGCTGCTCACACCACTGAACTAGGTGAAAATACACAAACAGCCTTAAAAAAATAAATAAATAAATAACCAAAACCAAGCATACTAAAACCAAATAACCCTCCTGCTCCCCAAGCCATCCCACACTGCACTAAGCCATGGCTGCAGATGCACTGTGTGTGATTCAACGAGAAATTTTACCAAACCTTTGCTAGAATGGTCTCTCATAAGGTGGATAAAAGCATTGTACTTTCTTTCCACCTAGAGAGCACTCTGACCTTACTCAAATCACAGAGCATTTAGCTTTGACTTCAGATTCAAAACAACTCAGAAACCAGCACCAAAACCAGTCCTAATGCAGATAATCTGTTTTGAGCACTCCAGCAGAAGCCAGGACTGAGGTGAGACAGCAGCAATTAGGCCAGGTTGGAGCCATCCTGAAATCGCTGTCACATTCGCCTCGCGCAGAACCATGCCTTTTCATCACAGCTGCAAGCACGCACAGCAGGATGCTTCTCATCGCTGGCTGGTGGGAAGGAAGCACTGTTAGCTGTGCATTTCTATACCAGGACTTGACTTTCTCTGTGTTAAGCAGCTCCTACCCAAACCATTTATAGACCTCAGTGACTCACTAAGCTAAAGACACCACCGCAGACTCCAAACAGAGCACTGTCAGTTAGTATATAATGTGTAATTATCACTCACATTTTTTTCCTGGGCATTCTGGTCTCTCGTTATAAAGTGACTTAGTTCACTGAAGCAGTCTCCCACTAATACCTGCTGCAAAGATCCTCTAATCCAAAACCTCTGCAAATCCGACTTGCACCCAGGTAAAACACCCCAGCGATCCAGAGGGATTTATTTTGGTTTGAGACAGCTCAAGTCAGAGCAGTCGTAACAGCAAATGGCTTCTGAATGCACACAAAAAACAAGTGAAGATGCAAACGGCGCAGAACCGTCTGCTTTACAAGTCCCTGCTTCAAATGGGGTGCGTTTTAACGCTTCTGCTGACGCTGCGACAACCAGTAACATTAGTGTCCACCACACAGGAAAATTCATGTTTTGTAAGAAGGCTTAATTTATAAAGGTATTCTCTGGCCCTTAAGCACAGTAAATCTTTGTGCCTTGATGCTGACATTTCACACTTCTCCCAAGAAGCAGGGGGGCTCTCGCAGGAGCCCTGAATCAACCCCCGGGGTCGTTCTCTCTGCCGTACCGGAGCCAGAGGGCCAGCTGAGCAGGGAACAGCCCTCCACATGCCACGAAGGCCCCGAAGCCGCTCGGGCCGGCCTCGCACTGAGAGCAGACAGAGCGCGGAGGCACAGAGCAGCGAGGTGCGCGCAGGGCGAGGCTGCAGAGGCGGCGGGGAGGAGAAGCAGATGGGAAGGAAGGGGGGTGGACGGGCAGCCCGCCCGCCGGGGCTCTCACCTCGCAGGCGCCGGGCCAGCCGCTTGGCCCAGGCGGCCCGGTGCGGCGCGGCGCCGTCGGGCGGCCCCTGGTGGCGGCTCGGAGCCTCCGCCGCCCCGCCGCGCCCCGCGGGCAGCCGCCTCCGCTGCCGCCGCCCGCCGCCGCCCTGCCCCGCCGCGCCGCTGCCCAGCGACGCCGCGGGGCTGCCCCACTCCACGTCCATCTCCAGCACCGGCCCCCCCGCCGCCGCCGCCGCGGCCGCCGCCGCCTCCTCCTCCTCGGGCTCGAAGCCCGGGTTGTCCCGGCTCCACGCCTGCCGCGAGCAGGCGGACGGCGGCGGCGACGGCGGGCAGGGGCCGGCCCGCGCCGCCTCGCCCAGCCGCTCCAGCTCCAGCTGCTCCCGGCCGCGCCGGCACTCGCCGCGGCCCGCCATCAGCCCGCCGCCGCTGCCCGGGGCGGGGCGCAGCCGCCACCGCCCCTTCCCCGCCCTCCGGGGCCAGCCCGGAAAGCCCGGGGCACGGAGGGAGATGTAGTCGGTCCGTCCGGCGGTCGGACGGTCGGTCTGCCCGCAGCACTGCTCGCGGCCGGCCGGCTCTCTCCCTCCCTCCCTCCGGCGGCCCTTGAGGGGCGCGCCCCTCCCGCTCTTTTCTCCTCAGCGCCCCTCCCGCCACGCAGTCGGGCGCTGCCGAAATAAAGTTTTGTGGGTTTGTTCTGTGTGTTTTGGTAAAAGCAGAAATAATCACAGGACACACACAGACGAGTATTTCACCTCATGTACGTGTGGAAGCTCCTCGCACCATGAGCTACGCAGCTCCCCCCCCCCCCCCCCCCCCACAGCAACACAACCCTGAGGAATGGGTTTTTTGTGATTTTATTTAAATCCGGTTACAAAATATACACAGGCAGCAGGATGCGCAGCATCCCCCGGAGGCACCGCTCCCCAGCACCCCACCACAGCCTGGCTGGGTGGCCAGGAAGCAGTGCGCCCCAACTTGGGCATTGCCACGCACTCTGTGTTTACAGATACCACAGCAGATCTGCTCTCCCCCAGCCCCACATTTTGGCAGAAATTACAGAAAGAAGGAACACACCAGATTTCCCTCAAATTGTGACTTCATTGTTTTCAATGCTGTGATGCTCTCGAGCATTCTCAGCACTCTCCAATGTCTGGTTGCTGGTGTCATCAATAGTGGGGATGCTGGCAGCTGCGCTGACCCGTCTCTCCCTGCTCTCCAAGCTGTGGCGGCCATCTCCTCTGGCACCATCCTGGCTGTCACCTCCCTCAACCTCGGGGCTGTCGAATTTCTGACGGCTGTCATTTTCCATGCTCTGGTGGTGGGTGAGCTCGCTGCTGTCCCGCTCATGGCTCTTGTCCAGCCACTCTCCACTGACAGCGCGCTTCCCTGGGGCACGGTGGGCAGCCAGTTCCTTCTGCCAGAGCCCCACTTGCTGGCTGTCCCCATGCAGGGCACTCTCATCTTCCTCTGTGGCATCGTCTGCAATGAGCTGCATTGCACAAAGGGAAAATGAAGAGCCATCAGCCGCCTGCCACCTGCACTGCAGTGCTACACCTCTGCTCTGAGACAGTGTGGACTTACACAAACCGGTCATGTTATAAGAAACTCAGGTCTGATCCTGGACTCAGATTTCCTGTGTGCAAGCCCATCAGGGCAGTGCAACCCGCATTACCGCCTTGCTTGCAGCAGCGGGCTGTGCTCCTGCCTCTGCATGTCCACAGCCCTCACTGACTGGGGGTGTCCAGAGGAAAGGCACCCCTCTGGTTACGCCTGCCTTTACCTCCCGCCAATCCTTTTCAGAGCTGACTCCCATATGATAATATCTCCATTCTCATCTTCACCACCCTTTTCCAATACCCGCTGCACAGCCCCATTCACCTTTCTGGCAGCTTTGCGGAGCTTGCTCGATTTCACCATGCTGGCTTTGGCCTTCATCCTGTATGCCATGCTGTCGCCCCTGCCCGCGTTGTCCCCACGGGTGAAAGGGAAGGGAGGGGAGGGTGCCGTTACTGGGATGTCAGTGGGAAAGTCTGTGACAACCTCATCAGACTCGTCGGTGTCATTGGAATCATTATCATCATCATCATCGTTATCGTCATCCACAGCCTCGTGGCTCTTGCTTGGCACGTCAGGAAAGTGCTGGAAAGCATTAACCATGCATCAGTCAAATCAACATACACCGAGGCATGCTGAGCAACGTCCCTCCTGCTAACCCAGTGCTTAGGCACTGTTGCAGACCTAAGTGCCCAAATTGTTCCTAATTTGCCCCATCCTGCCTGAAGCCTTGCTTTATTTAGGGGGAAATGTTACCACAAGAACTGCATTTGGCTGAGGAGAGCAAGTATGGCTATGCACTGGCTGCCCTGCAGAGCTCAGCTGGCATTTAGCCATCCAAAACACTTACCGGTTTTACCGGGACATTTTCAGCATTTTCTTCTGAAGAGTAAAGAGTCTGAAAACAACAGAAAACTCACTATATTAGCACAAAGGGGCGCATTCAGTGGAGCTAATAAACAAGCTCATTATTCGTAAAGCACTTAATCCTAAATCACAAGGTTTGGCATTGAAAGATGCCACACTTTCTCCCCCAGTCAGTTGGGCGTACCTGCTGAAGTGATGCCAGGTCATTCTGCGGGTGCTGCAGGAGCTCTTGAGAGTGAGAATTCACAAGGTCGTGGTGTTGTCTGTGCGAGTGATGGCCCCTGGGGTCCTTCAGGAGAAAAAAGGAGGTTTTAAGGAGGAAAAAAGGAGCAGAGCAGAGCCGGTGAAACTGCTGGTGCCGTGCAATCTGTGTTCACGCAGGTGTGGCAGCTGCAGCACGTACTCTGTTCATACAGGATGTGTCCTCAACCATCCCCTACCACAGGGAGAGGACTGGGAACAAGCCACAATCACAGATGAATGTTAGACCCAAATAGGATGGTACAGCAGATGTGCCTGTGCTCATTTTAGTGACATTTGGAGTTATATCTAAACGCTGTGGTTTCTGCTCATTCTCAGGCTCTTTTCCCTACAGTGATCTATCTCCCTCACCATCAAGGCCCCAAACTAAACGCAGTAGCTGGTTCTTAGAGAAAATAATTGATTTTACAAGTTTTGTAGTTAGTGATGGGGTATAAATCAAATAGCTCTATACAAGATGAATATCATTTGCTCACACCACTCCAAAATTCACAGGAAGTGGGCTGCAGTGCTCTTCTAACACTAGACATTGTTATTCAACCCACACTAGTGTGTAGTAGTATAAATCACAACTGCTTTGTTAAAGACAACAGATAGAACAGAAGGACAAAGAAACTTACGTATTTTTCTTCAGAGCTGGCAGAAATGGCATGCTGCTTGGATTTAATCTTGAAGGGAGGAAAGAGAAAAAGGGTTTATGGGTATCAATTTCTCGCTAAAGTGCACAGAAAATATTGCAAGTGATCACTAATACACATTTATGATGTACTCACCGGCCATGCAGCAGCAACGCTGATAAGGCATAAGCAAAGAACTGTCACCTTCATTGTGATGTTTTACCTGGAAAATAAGTTGTAACGATAAGTTAATGAGGTTAATGAGGAACTACCACAAAAAAAATGCCATAGGCTTTTTCTTTCTCCTGGTGTCCTTTACTGTGCCTAGAGCAACTCTCTAACTCGGATTCAGCCTGCCCATTGCCATCTTATTCTTCTGTCCCCCAACTAGCTGGTTTTGCAATGACTTAGCAACTCAAAAGCTACAAGAAATTTAAAAGCAGATATTGAAAATTGCTGAGCAGCGGGGAGAGCAATCCCACTGAGAGGACAAGCAGACCTCTTCTGAAAAATAAGGTGCTATGCAGGTCGGTAAGGGTTTGTTATCATCGAGTTAACATCATTTCTTCAAGAGACCAGACAACAAAAACCCAGCTTGGATTTGTTTTTCAGTTACTTTAAAACTAGTTTTCAGAATTATTAACTAGAGTGGCTGTGAGTAAATTCACTTTACGTGAACAGGAACCGCTTTTATGGACAGACTTTCGTTTCCCCTTCAGAATTTTGAACAGAACAAGCTGCATTTCCAAGCAGGAGATGAAGTGAAATAACTGCTCACACTGCAGTTTTAGCAATTTGATAAAAGAGTGGTGCCTGTGGGACAGTGCTGAGCTGCAGTAAATTTTGGTGCTGACAGACCATTTCCCAGGATAAACAACATCCCTGATAAATTAAGCCAGTTCTGGAATGAACAAGGAGCATTTAAAACTTCAGTAAGTCATAGCAGAAACGAAAGGCTACTACAGACATTTAAAACATATTAATAAGCCTGGCAGTAAGGCAGGGCTCTCTGTTAGAGGTACTGCAGTCCCAAGAGATACACAGAGAAGGGCACACATCCCACCGCTTCAGTAGCATGCAGCACCAACTGCAAGCCTGCCAGGAGAAACTGGGATATTACAAGGCTGTGGTTACACGCAGAAGGAAGCTTTCAGGGTTTTCAGTAACCTCCTGATATCTATCAGCACACAGATTTAAAACTGTGATTTTTTTCTTTTTTGTGGTACTTTGTATTGCTTCAGCAACCACCTTCTCCCTCTAGAAGCAGACCTTTTCCCACAGAGAAGCATCAAATGTTCCTGCCCAGCAATGCAGCTCTGGAAGCTCGCCTTGGGTGAAGCTACAGACAGATAGGCATGCATTGGGTGAAAAAGCAAAAAATTACCTTTTCTGGTGCTGGAGGAGTCTGCTGTAGCAGGAGGGCTCCCAGTGATCCCAGCAGCAGCTCCTGCTCGTTGGCTGCAAGAAGCTCTGGCTTTCTCCCTTCGTCCCTGACTGCCTGGCATCTGCAACCATGGGGAATTTAAACCCTGTCCCCGAGACTGGCCACCAATCCCTGCGTGGCGGAAAAAGCTGAGGTCATGAGGCTCCTGGCCACCGTCCTGCCCACGTTCTCCTACACTTCCTCTTTGGCTTTGTGGCTTTTGAAGCAAACAAAAGCCACTCTATGGTTAAAACATTACTTATGGGCAAGATCATTAACCAGCAGGTTTGTTGAATGCACAGCAGTTGGTATCGTGTAGGAGGACTTCAGGGCACATCCGTCCTCCTTTTGTAAGGAGGCAGAGCACTCCTTCCCAGAAACCTTTCACGCCCTGTTCTGTAAGGGGTAGGGATACATAATGCCTGCAGGAAGACCTGAACATAAAGCTCCCCAAAAATGTATTAAGGAGATTTGCTCAGCAGGTATACATCTTGCAACGGGAATTGCAAAGGCAGGGCGCAGAAGATGGCTTTCTGCCTTTTCAGTCTGAACAAGAAAACAATATTAGTCTGTCTCAATAAGCTTTCTGCTTCCAGAAACTTGTTTGGAAAGGTACACCAGATCCACTGATATGCTAATTAAAAAGGGGTTGTGTGCCATTATCTGAAATTCTCTCTCCGTTTCCATTCAGTAGTGTCCCCTCTGGGTCCTTTCCAGTTTCATTCACTCTTTCAGCTGGACCAGTTGAGTCACCTGCTGCAGCTGTCTGCTGCACTGAGCCCGCTGCAGGATCCTTTCCAAGGACCAAATTCGAGGCATATACTCCATCTCAAGAAGTGCCATGACTAGTATTGGGAACAAAGAGATGTTGTGGGATGAATTTCCACACCTGCCACCCACTGAGCAGCATGTCAGCTCTGCCGATGGGCAACAGGTCTGTTCTGATAGCACCTGGCCTGGACAGCCTGGTCCCCCTGCCTGGTCTGTGACTTGCTGCCAGACTTGCAGACCCCCTTCCAACTGGTGTGCCTTTAAAATAACACAGGCGTGCCATTGAAGCACAGAGAAACCTTCCCAGCAGTCATTTTAGAAGGCAAAATATTCATAGCTGTCTCAAAGCCCTTATCTTTCTCCTCATTTCCGATACCTGGTTAATGTTTGATTTTGCAGCTTAACATCACTGAAGATGTTCATTTTGTGAGAGAATGGCTGTCTGTCCCTGGTCTAGCAGCAGTGAAATAGACACCTTGTCATGGCTCCTGTCACCAGTTACCCTGTGCTTACTAACACTTGTGTTGTTTATTTGGAAACACCACCAGAAACACACCCAAGTTAGCTCAGCAACTGTCCCCCACAGCATCACACAGAACTACCTCATTGTATTTTTGAGTTCAGATCAACAACAATTATAAGTTTAACTTAGCCTGCTTAATAATGTCACCTTAATAATTTAAGTTAATAGTGTAGGAGAATTGGGTAAAAAGCTAGGACGTCACTAACAGCTCCGAACATTCATGAGCCCATGCATGCATCCACTTGGATGAGGGCTGTCATAGCTTTCATTTTTGGAGCAGCAGAATCACAATTTACTACCTTGTCAAAGATTTTTAAAGCATAAAAGCCTTCAGGAACAGAGGTTTCCTGAGGATTTAGATGGCTTCTGTCATCCCATCGCATCCACAGCTTGGTGCTTTTGGAAAGCAGGCTGTTTACCGAAGACCTTGGATGCAAATGCAGGCCTACATCTGCAGGTGGGTGTTCGTCGGATATTTTAGCTTCAGCATTAGGTAGTAGCTGATACACCGAGTTAATCATACGTTGATACGGCTGTTGTCTCTCACGAGAGACATGACATGAACCCCAGGGAGTTGTTTCTGGCAAACAACTGGTGTTTCCAGCCTGCTGGGAGATGGCTATGCTTCTGAGCACCACTGCCAAGGCCACGGGACTGATTTTGTAAGAGATGGAGAACAATAGTCATGTTTTGCGCTAATTCAGAAGCAGGACATGCAGCGACCGTTATTACTAAAGAGCTTCATTTTATGCACGATCAGCTAGTATGGAGCTGTAGTAAATTTAGCACTTGTCTCATGCCCGTCATTATGTGGTTATTCATCCTGTAAATTGTTTTGCCCAGCCGAGAAATTCCTGTGCCTTGGCAGGAGGCAGTGCTTCTCGTCCTGTCAGAGATAAGCAACAAGCGGAGCAGAAAGGGGGTAGGCTTCCACCATTTTCACTTCCCACATTAAGCTCCCAAATTCCTGCTCCATCTTGGGCATGGGGGACCCCTGCCTGCAGCTACCTGAAACACCCCGTCCAGGAGAGTCAGCCCTCCTGACCTTTCCCATATTGGCCCTGCTCGCCTTGTTGTCCCACAGTCGTCAGTCCTCTGGTTACAATCCCGCCTGGGTTTCCTACTTGCCCTGGACCCCATTCAGCACATCGGGCTGAGCAACAGCTCCAGCTGCACTCTGGGACCAGAGCAGCATCCTCTACGTGGTTGTGACTAAGGCCAGGACAGAGAGGTTATTTTTTTCAGCAGCGTTACGAACGCTGTCAAGGAGAAAACCCAAGAAACCCCAACTTGGCAGTGCTCTTATAAACAACTGCTCTGCAGCTACAGCATCCCAAAGAAAAGCAGGCTTGCAAAATGCCGGTTTCTATGAAAAACAGATGGAAACCAAAACATTCTTGCACCGCAACCATGTTGTGTGGAGTGACACGGCCATTGCAGAATGATGCAGGGACCTATGACTTGTCTGCATATTGCAGCACCCAATACTGGAATACACGAGGCAATAACATTTCTGTTCTGCTGCGCAGTGCAGATGCCAAGCTGCCAAGGCGAGTGCCATTTAACCCTTGCTCAGGCACCAAAGGGGATTTCAGAATCCCACATACCCAGCGCCAGCTCTCGCCCTTCCAGGAACAACGCTGGCCCAGGAGGGATGGATAGGGACAGAAAGCAGACTTTCTGGGAAAACAACCCAGATGTAAGCAGCCAGCGGATGAGAAAGTGCCAAAGTTTGACAGATAGCACCAGCTTTGGTCTGCCATTTCCTCCCCCTATACCTGGAGCGTCCACTGGCTTCCTCCTTCTGACCCTATGAGGCTAGCTGCTACCTGTTTGCAGTTTTGAGTGCCTTCTCAAAAACAGAGGACTAAATAAATAAATAGATAAATAAAAGAGAGAAAAGAAAAGAAATCTGAGAAATAGCCATACAGCTGTAGGCCAGAAATCCACGAGGCTGAATGGCCTCAGCCAGATTACAGCTCTAGGATAGCCAAGAGCCTGCTCCTACTACAGCGTAAATACAGCCCAGCTGTCTGTAGCTTCCTAAAATGGAGCCCTAGATGAGTCTCCTCCCTTAGCTTTCAAAGCCAGACATAAAATAATAGCAATAATAATCAACTTTTCTGGATCATTTTTCCCTGCTGAAATTCACGTGATTTAATACCAAAGCCAGCGGCGTGGCTGCAGGAGCCAAAGCAGCACAGAGCAGTTGTGTTATTTTCCCATCCGGTAGTCCCTGGTACGAGGAGCAGAGCTGCAGACACTGCTGTACTGCTGTGCTTCAGCACCGAGCTGACAGGACAAGAATTGCATTTGTTTCAAATGGAAAATTTAGGAAACTGTCCGGACTACTATTAGAAACAAATGCAGCAGGCAAAAACACATAGAGCTGTGCATGATTCTTCCACAGCGGTGCCATTCTGTGGTGTACGTAACCCCTAAAAAGCAGTTGTTTGAGAGCTGGAGGGTGAGGCTTGTAGCACCCCAGCAGGGGCTGGGCTGAAGCAGCTCTCTTGAGGTGTTGGCTCTGAAGCCTGAACGCTGCTGCAGAAAGCCCACAAGACCTGTGCTTAAATCTTCTGTGTGCTCCTAAAAAGTCACCAGCACCCTGCCCGCTCATGCCTCATGATCCAAGAACTGAGGGCAACCTAAGCGTAGAGACAGCTTTGCGGAAGACTGCTTTTTGAGCAAGGATTGCAAAGCATGGTGACGAGCCACTTCCCTCTCCCCCTCCCCTGCCATCTCAGCACCCCTGTTTCCTATCCCCGCAGCACAATTTTCTCCTCCCAGGGAGAGAGGACACTAATGGAAAGGTCCGCGTGTGCAGAACAGGCATGGAAAGAACAGCATCGCCTCGCTCTGCGTTGCGAAACTGCCGGAAAGTCACAAGACACCCATTCCACCTAGCAGAGGGAACGGGGAGCAGACAGCCTCCCCAGAAAAGCTGCTACCTGTGCCAGAGGCAAACGCTGAACAGGGCAAATTTCCCAGCACCTCCTGGCAGGGAACAGCACTGACCAGGGAATTTGGAGCACTGCCAGGCGCTGCACCATGCTCCGCAGCACGCGGGTCTGTGGTTACCCGCACAAAAGACCTGTTGTCCACATCCTGCTTGTGCTTCTCTGTCCCCAGAAGGGCTGGGGAAGGTGAAGCATGAGCTGCGATGGAGTGCAGGACTGCCGGGATGGGCTGTGACCCTGCCACTGAACCTGAACTTGGACCCAGCCTGGGCTGAGCACCAGAAACCACCCTGCTTTCGCACGGTGTCAGTTTTTTTTGTGAGCAGTTTTCATGGTTTTCAGTCTGGGGCCGCTGTGGTGGGAAGGGGACGGATGCAGCACTGAGTCAGTGTGAAAGCAAACATCTCTCCTGGGCACTGCACGCGGAGTGGGAGGAAAAATCCTCTCATGGACCCGGTGAAAGGAAATTAGAGACCTGGGGACTGGGTTTGGAGAGGAAGTAGCTTGGTGGAGAGGCTGATCTGATTTTGTGGGAGAACCAAAAACCATCAGGCCAGGGTCAAGGCGTCCTGCCCGAGTCGGGAAAGGCTCCCCGCCAGAGGCTCAGCTCCAGGCTGGAAAGGCAAGACAGCTCCTGCTCATCAGGGCAACCTGTTTTAATTAGCATCGGGACAAACACCTCCAACACCATGCGCAAGCAATGAGCCAGTATAGAACATCCCTCACATCCAGCACTTTCTCCTCCTGTTCTACCTAAAATTGCGTTAAAAAAATTATGAATGTAATTTATTTTTTTTTCTGATGGAATGGAAAGTAGTCACTCACACCCGAGAGAGATATTGCCATCCAGCAAGTCAAGGGACAGATTCAGTTTCCTAATCGTATACTTGCTCCCCCGGCAGCCTGCCACGCGGGAAGGACAAGCTCCTGCTCTCCTTCCTTGCTTTCCAGCACCCTTAGGAAGGGAGTGTTTTTTTGGGGAAAAAAAAAAAAAGATAATCACATCCAGATTTAGGAAATAACATTTTGCACATAATTCATAGTGGCTACCTAGAAAGATTATCGGTTGAGCTTACAGCTATAAATTTGACAGAATAAATGGCAAACTGTGGTTGGCATAGGGATGCAAAGCAGGAAGTGCACTGGAGCTATACATTAACTAGAGGAAAGGAAAGTCTAAGAAACTCGGTTAATGAGCAGGCTCGAAAGCAAACAGCAAGAAGGGACAGCCACCAGGACAACCAGTCCTGGAGAGGCATAGGCAGCATCAGGGATCTTTGCATTAGGAACAACATTACAGGCCAATAAATAACAAGCCAGAAGTGCAGTTTGCTCACAGAGCCTTGTTTATCACCAAGAGGTCAAGTGACTTCTCCTCACCCATGGAAAATGTGAGCACAGAAGATGACAAGCAATTTTGGGAAGCAACATCCGTTCTGTATGGAGAAATTTGATCTGTTGTACCCAAAATAACTGATGTTGAAACACAGCCTAACTCACGTCTAAGCCATCGATTAGACAACAGGAGGAAGCAAGATGGTTTTTGGGAGCTCGGTTGGTCTCATCTCAGGACGGGGGGCGGTGGCAGAGCTGCTGGGCAGCACTGACTGTGCCCCTGAGGGGCAGCAGAAACACCAGCACCTGCACCTTCAGTAGCACTGACGCAGCAGCACCTGACCCACACAGCTCCCCAGTGCTTCACCCTCCTGCACCACCCTAGCAGCAGCATATGGATGTGAAAAGCAGGAGGAAAAATAAAAAATCAGATGGTGGCTACAGCAAAACGCAGAGCAAGGTGCAGGTCAGCAATGCTGCTCAGATTAACAAACCCTGGCAAGAGTGTTCTTCTGTGTTCAGCATTTGTCAAAAGGTGCCGAGCTCCCTTGGGCAGGCTCTGGTATGCAGGGGCACACACAAGGTATTTTTGCTGTTTTGAAACAGGAGGCACGATTACATCCAGGGCTGCACGATGGCAGCACGATGGGAGCGAGCTTCCTGCAACGCTGCTGCGCTTGGACTCAGCCACGGCCGTGCATGCACACAGGTGTGCACATAGAAACACATCCACATGCGGTTAATAAGTTACGTTCCCCTTTCTGTCCCAAATGAAATTCTGGAGTTCTGAGTCACACGGAAGCTACAAAACAAATGGAAAATCACAGCAACAAGAGAGAGACCTGGAGCATGCGCCTGTACAGTACGTCAGAAGACCTAATGCAAATAACCCAAGCCCCCTGCTTGAGAGAAGATGGGAAGAGGAGGGACGAATTCCCACAAGTAGTCATGGGTGTGGGCATCTCCTCTGCTTGCACCCCAAGCAGACACAGTGGTTGTTTTCAGATATACCTTCCAACCTCCCGGACCCAGCCGCCCTGCCTCTCTGCTAGGTCACTGCCATCACGGGAGGCTGCAGGGTAACACAGCATTTGTACCATTTCACAGATTCACGTAGGAGGACAAGTGGGACCAGGTCTCAGGAGCAAGAGCAGGACAAGGTGGGCTGTGCAGAGAACACTCCCTGTGGCTTTTTGGCAAACACTGTGAGTTTCACTGCAGGGCAGCACGGCTGCTTTTCCAGTTGAGTCACCCTTTTCCAAAGACATGCCTGCTGGATGGTCTGGGCTCTTAAAATGATTGCAATTACATTGATTTTCCACCAAAGGTGACTATAACCAAAACACAGTAGCATCAAAATCCTAATGGAAACCACTCTTTGAACTAGCCTTTCATTCAACTCGATGTCTACCAACCCTTCCCACCCTGATGTCGTAGCATGTAACTCACATCGCTTTCAGCACGGGTCAGATTCATCGTGGCTCTGTGCAGGCCCGACATCGCAGTGCTGCTTCAAAGGACACACGTTTCCTCACGGGTCGTGCAGCTATCAGGTCCTAGGTAAGGTATGAAAGAAAGGAGCCATCTATAAGAGAAATGGTAGTTCGCCTTTTTTTTTTTTTTTTTGTCTGTCAGCCCCAGCTCCGTGCTGCCCACACATCAGACGGGGCACAGAAGCCCCAGAGGTGCTCAGATCTCACTCTCAACCCACAGCTATGCCAGCATTTCTCCCAGCACACTGATTTCCCATCAGCACGGATACTGGCAGCAAACCCCACAGATACAGAACAGCAGAACAAACAGAAACCTGGCCACCTAATTGCTTTCTGTGGCCATCACTTCTAAACTCTAGCGGGAAGTCCTCCCCATAGACTTCGGTGGGGAAAAGCTGCATTCATACACGCAGGGACTGTGTGTTGGGCGGCTTTCTGTTACGTGGGCTGTGCAGACGCTGCAAATTGAAGCCTCAGACAGCAGGGCTGCTCCTGTTTCACCACCACACGGCCTGTGGACAATTAGCCCGTCTGCACCCGCTGCCCCACACCATCCACACGCAGCAATTAGTGGGGGCACGAGGAACCCAAGCCCAACAGCTTGCGTTGGGCCAAATCCTGCCATCCAGCAGATGTGCTGTGAGCATTTCTCCTATTCGTCATCGCAGTGGCCATGGCTTACTTCTAAGACCTTGCACCTTTGTCACACATGTTGGGGTTAATTTTTCATTTTTTTCAGCCGTGCATGAGGCATCCCAGCACATATTTTTTTAGCCCTTGGCTAAGAGGTGTCCACCTGTGCTGCATTTCAAAGGATCGTACCCTCTGGTGCTTGGGAGCATTTTCAAGATGCCCCCACTTAAACAGTACACAATGCTCCACTAAGTCTCGCTAACTCTCCTGTTCGCTCTTCTCCACTTACTCCTCCTGTATTGGTGTTATTGCACATTAAAGCCATTATTCTTTAAAAACCACACTGATGAGCACCAGTTCCACCACCCACACCACACTCATGTCTTGGTCTTCTCCTCCCAGCTACCCACCCCAGCAGGCTGCCCAGGTAGCCAAGCCTCCAGTGGGAAAGGTGTTAGGAACACTCTGGTGTTAAAAAGCTGAAAACAGGGTCTGGAAGAGAGCAGTGCCCAGAAGGAGCATTTTTCCTGCAGGTTGTTCAGCTGTTACTCTCCAGGAAATCTCTTCATCCGAGCAGAGCCTACTCTGACGAGTGGCAGGGGGGAAACTGGGCTTTCCAATGAAAACAGCGGTTGGTTGGCTTGTTTGTGTTTTCATTTCAACACAGTAATCTCTCTGCAGAACAGTCTAGGAAAGCAGAAGAGAAACGTGTTTTCTGTGAAATGTAATTAACATGGTTTTCTTCCTGTCGCGAGGTATAATTGCACATACAAACCGAAGCACAAGAATGGGGTTATTCTGAGCTCTGGTTTGAGCATTTCAAAACACTGTGATGGGTTTGGTTTGTAAAACTGAAGAGAGGGCAGACGTCTCTCTGCCTTCCTGTTTAAGGCAGTGGTCTGGGAAGGGCTGCCATAACCTATAATGACAGCTGGCTCTCTGAGAGCAGCTTGTTCCCCCCAGTCTATAAATGCAATTTTCCACAGAGTAAACATGTGCCACAACACGCGTGTGCTCGTGAGCCACTGCTCGACATGACAAACCCCTTTCTGATCCCAAGTAGTTGTAAAACTTGTGTACAAACACCAGTCCTGACAATCCGCACGTGGCGTGCACCGGGGCATGAGATACTCCTGCAGAATTCCCAAAATCCGCCCAATTCTGGGCAGCAACCAGAATCGGCCCTCCTCACAGTCACTGCCTCTCCCTGGCCTTCGTGCAAGGAGTGCTGAGATCCAAGACGTGTTTTCTGAAATGAGAGCAGCAGTGGAGGAGAAAGGTAAGAGAGATGAACCGAGCAGGCAAATATTTTGATTTCCAGGGAACTGCACAAAGACCACAGGACAAAGCCTGAGAGCTTCTGGAAGCACGAGCTCCTGCTGAAAGTCAGTCACCCAAAAGGTGTCCCTCTTGCGTCTGTTTTACCATGTTCTGGCCCATTAGGTCCAGGAGGTTACTGTGTTACAGAACACTGACTCAGTGTTGGCTCAGCAAGGGTTTTCCCAAGGACCTGGTGCTTCCAGCAAGCATTTAGCAGCAAAATCCCCTTTCAGCTGCATTTGCGGAGGCCGCGACTGGTCTAGCCATGCTTCAGAAGCAGGCAGGGATGCTGAGATGCATGCCCTGCCCTCCCTCCTGGTCACCGTCACCACCAAGGCGTGCAAAAAAAGCCACCCAGGGCAAGCACCAGCCTCACCCGCGTGTTTTGGAGAAGCATCCAGACCCCAGAGGAGCTGAGCTCCGACCTTGCACCTCAAGGTACCGAAGGGCAAGAAAACACAAATAACTTCTGAGCCACTCCAGAGGTGTGACAGACTGCAGCATCTCGGTAATGTGCGATTTTCCAGCAGCCTCCTGGCTCATGAATCATGTTTCCTCAGTGCCATCAGCAAGGTCAGCGTGCCAGCTCTGGCCCCGTTGCTTGCTGACAGAGCAGCCCCAGCAGCATTGCTGCCCATCCTGGCTTCCTCTGGTGCGCGTGAGATGGCAAAAACACCCCCAAAATGGGAGTGATTTCCCCTGAAGGTCAGGGACCTTGCTCTTGGTGCCTGGAGCTGCGTGGCAAAGGCTGTGCTACCTCCTTGTGGTGCCAGGAAACCCTGAAACTCTCTGCCTGCCACACCAACTGCATGAGGAGCGGAAGGCTTGACTCTTCCCACAAGGCCCAGCACAAGGCAGGTGGGAGCCCTTCAGAGACACCTCTGGAGCTGAAACAGCCTGGGTATTAATTACAATTATCCAAAACCCCACCGCCATCTGCTTGCAGCATTTCTCCAACCCCTCTAGACCCAGGAGGGCAGGACAAGAGGTTTCCCACCACAAGAGCTGTGGCATCACCGCATCCATGTTAACGCGGAGCGAGCAGGCAACCAAGAAAAACAGCAAGCAGAGCTTCGTGGAGAGCACAGAGCAAACGTCTCACACTTTTGGGGTGCCCCTGACTTTAAAACAAAGGCACCGTCGGTACCTGGGTGATGGTGGTGGTGGCCCCACCAGCTCCAGTGGCCATAGTACCTCATCTTTCCAGGTGGGGCTTACAAACAGGCTGGTGGCCATGCCAGGATGAGGAGCTGCTGCCGCTGCCCTCCCCAAAAGAGGGATGGTGCTTCCTCAGGGGCTAAATAGCTGTGGGGCAGGGTGTCCCTGATGAAGGGCCGGGCTCCTCCCGGCACAGCTGTGCATGCTGCAGGCAGGAACAGCTGCATCAGGGCCTGGGGAGAGGTTGAAGCTGCAAAACCTGGGGTTTTCTGCTGCTGAGGCCACTGCCAAAAGCCTCTGCACCCCGTGTGCCAGGGGGCCGAGACGCTAAACATCGCTGGAAACCCACTGTGGCTGACATTTCTCCCATAAGCATTTACCCAAATAAACAGCTGCCCACGTGCACCTGGCTGCTCTCCCTCCAAAAGCCTTTTCCCACTAGATGGTGCCCAGCTCTCGCCAGTGGACAGCACAGGGACACGATGGGTGACGGACGGGTAGGAATCGCGTCCGGGGGGGCTGCTTGCGGGGCTCCGCATGGCACGCCAGTCCCCACTGTGAGCACAAAAGTCAGCAGAGCCTCAGTGACAGAAATGCCTTTATTTCTGCATCGTGCTGGAGGCTGGAGGACACGGGGCTCTCCTCACCGTTTTGCTACGCCGCCGCCGAGCGCGCGCTTTGTTACACTGCTGATTTTTGGGGTGGCGGGAGGGGGGGGACACACACTGGTGGCACCTTAGAGAGGCCCAGAGGGGCCATGGTGGAACCGCGCCGCCCCCCTCCGGGCACCCCACCCGTCCTCCTCGCCGCTCCCGCTGCGGCTGCCTCGCTCCCCCTCCGAGGACTGGCTGCTGTCGGCGCTCCAGCGGCCGGCATGGGCGCGGGGGGGCATCGGGGGGCTGCCCCCTACCCCGCCGAGGCTGTACAGGGCCCGCTGGTGCAGGTGGAGCTCGTCGGCATGCCTCACCTGGTCCAGCTGCCTGGAGCGCTCCAGCGCCGCCAGACCTACCAGCCTCCGGCCTCCATGCAGGCGGACGAAGCCCCCTGCTGAGGCCGAGGGCGATGCCTTGCTGCCCTCAGGGTGCTGGGCCCGGGCTCGGGGGCTGCCCCACAGCCTGGGGGCTCCCGGCACTCTGGCGGCGGTCCCAACGGCATCCCCTGTGTGGGCTCTGCCAGAGGCCAGCCTCGCCGCTGCCCTCCTGGGTGATGACGCTGCCTCCGTCCTCGCCGCCTTTCCGAGTTCAGCTTCCTCTGGCCAGGCCTTGGGCCCGTCCTGCACTGGGGACGCCGTTCCCACCTCCCCGCTGCCTCCTTGCCCTGCAACGGCGCTCCTGCTTGTGTGCCCAGCCAGTGTGCTGGCAGTGGTGCTGCAGTCCCCTGTGGTCAGTCCTGAGGATGCCATGCTGCTGGCACCCCCGCTTGTGACAGCAGGCCTCCCCCTGGACCTTGGCCCCTCACCTCTCACCTTGTCGCCATGGTCCCCATGGCCATTGACCACTGTGGTGACAGTAACGTCACCCTTGGTGCTTCCCTCAGGGATGGGGACCATCAACCCTAGTCCACTGGGGACAGCGGTGGCACCGCTCCCATCATTCTCTGTGGAACGGCCACCCCCAGGGCTGCTGGTGATGCTGTCCCTGTGGCGTGGGGTGTCTGTGGCGGCCAGTCCCTCAGGCTGCCCCCAGGGCCCAGTGGTCCCCACGGTGGGGACGGCGCCATCCTCGCTGCTAGCGCTGGTGCTGCCCGGGGTGCCACCGTGCTCACCCATGTGGATGTTAGCCCTCCCGATGAAGATCTTCACCTCATCCTCTGGGGTGATCTCTGTGACACCAGCACTGCCTGGCAGCCCCCTGGTGATGGTGATGGCACCCACATCGGGAATGTAGGCAAACTCATCCACGCCTTCGGCGTCCATGTGGACGTCCTCCTCCTTCTCGGTGACAGAGCTGACAGCGGCGCGTCCTGTCCCCATGCCACCTGTGCTGCCTGCCCGCCCTCGGCCAGGCGTGGTGACATCGCCGCTGCCCTCGTCCCCAGCCCCTCTGGCAGCCGAGACCCTCTCCCGCCCAGCTGTCACAGCCCTGTCCACCAGGACCCCCCACACACCACCATCACTCCCATCCCCTCCATCGCCGTCCCCACGGGGGCCACCAGGGCGGATGCTCTGCAGGAGGATGTCCTCGCCACCGTTGACCTCCTCCAGCGACACCAAATCCATGTCACCACTGCCCTCCGAGCTAGCCAAGGTGGGACCCACATGCGTGCTGGCACCCAGGCGTGGAGCATGGCTCTCCCCGCGGCTACCCGGGGTGCTGCGGTTTTCAGGCTTGGGGCTGTACCCATCCTCCAGCACATAGCGGCCTCCGCTGCCTCGCACCAGAGCCTCCCCATCCTCCTCTCCTGGTTGGTGCACGGGGACAGCGCTCTGCTCATCAGCCTCTTCCTTCTGTGGGGGGCAGGGGGAGGGTGGGCATGGGGCAGTGGGCGCACCTCGGGGTCCCACACCACCCCCGGCACCTCTCACCTTTATCTGCGTCTGGTTCCTCCGTGTGGAAAACGAGTACACATATTTGAAGATGTAGAAGCCGTGCTTGGTGTTGCAGCCTTTCAACAGTATCTGGGGGGAGAGGGAAAAATAATTTCCTTCTAAAAATGGTGGCAGAAGCTTCCCTGCAGTGGGGTTCCGCTCCAACCACCTCCCTCACATGCCTCCCGGGCTCATGCGTCCCATGTCCCCTGGCTTCATTTCCCAATTTTCCATGTGCTTTTTGGCATGGCCTGACCTACCCGGTGCTGTCCAACGCAGTTCCCACTCACCCTGGCCGGTGGCAGCGGTACCTGTGGGCAGGAAAACACCAGTGGGAGCTGCAGCCTGGTACCCGGGATTGCGTGGGGTAAGCGGATCTGAGTGGTGCTGCGGGCTCTGCTGCCACAGCACTAGCAGGGTTAATGGGATCACTAATGGGGTAGTCACTGGGGTGGTTAATGGGGTAGTCACTGGGGAAGTTAATGGGGTAATAGATGAGGTATTCGATGGGGTACTTAATGGCTTAGCTACAGGGGTAGACGATGGGATAGTTAATGGGGTATTGGATGGGGTATTCAATGGGGCAGTTAATGGAGTATTCAATGGGATATTTGACGTATAAATGATGCATTTGATATGACAGTTAATGAGGAATTTAATAGGGTAGTTAATGGGGTATTCGAAGGGATATTTAATGGGGTATTCGATGGGATAGTTAATGGGGTATTCAATGGGGTATTCAAGAGGGTAGTTAATAGGGTATTAGATGGGATACTGGATGGGATGCTCCTTGGGATATTAGATGGGATGTGGGACGGGGCAGGGGACGGGGCTATTTGGTGGGTTGCTCCCAGTGGGCAGCACCATACTCACGGGCGTGGGCAGCACGGCGCCCAGCAGGCAGAGGCAGAGGAGGGCTGCACGCATCCTGGGCGGCTTCCGGGGGCACAGCATCACCCCGTGGAGGGCTCTGCACCTGGGGTGTGGGCGGGTGGCCCCAGGGGCAGCAGGGCAGGGGGGGTTACCTGTGCTCCTCAGAGGCTGGTCCCTGCAGGCGACGCTGGGGGCTCTGTGCCCTTGGCTGAAATTTAAAGTTGCCCAGGGGGGGCCCAGAGCCAATCAGCTCCTGCCCAGGGCCATTTGTCAGGGCTGGGAGCGCCTGCGGACGCTGGGCTGGGGAGGGGGGGAGTAATTTCCATCTAAAAATGAGCCTGTGGTGGCAGGCAGCTATCAAATGTTCCACCTGGCCGCGCAAACAGAAAGCACGGTGTATAAATATCTGTCCCTGGGGGCTGCAATTGCCCGATAATTAGCGCGGCTCGCAGCCTGGCACCCGGCCAGCCCTGCCGTGGGAACACCAGGGCCACGCAGGGACCCTTGGACCTGATGCTGGCGTCCACCCCCCAGGGTTGCAGCCGCTCCTGCTGACCCGAAACGCTCATCCAGAAGCAAACCACGCCTCACGAGCCAGCTCCGTTCAGTTGCTTTATTGCATTTGGGTTGGTGAGATACACAGAAAATGGGAGGTGGCTGCTGCGCGATCCCAAGCGCTCCTGCGCTCACTGGCTATAGTAGTAATCCTGGCCGTAGACGTCGTAGCCATGCCCCTTGTAGTAGCCGTACTCATCCTCGTACGCCCGGTAGCTGTCCCCACGTGCGTAACCCTCATGATCCCCGTAGCTGCCCTCGGTGGGGCCCTCGTCCCCGCGGCCCCCGGCCGTCACCACGTACTCCCACTGCTCCTCAGCCGTGGTGGCCTCAGTGTGCTCCCCGTCGCCTGCCGTGGTCGCCTCGACCAGCTCGGTGGTGGCAGCCACAGTGGTTGCTTCAGGTTCCTCCTCTTCCTCCTCTTCCTCTTCCTCCTCCTCATCTTCCTCCTCCTCCTCCTCGGCTGCCGCGGTGCCATTGCCATGGGGCCCCTCCGTCCCCGCCGTGGTGTTGGTGCTCGTCCCATTGACGCTGCTCTCCTGCTCCTCTACCTCTTCCTCCTCCTCCTCCTCCTCCTCTTCCTCCTCATCGCTGTCTTCATCCCCACCCTTGCCCTTCGGGGCCCCCTTACAGCCCTGCAGCACAAAGGAATAACCCAGCATCAGCTGTGCATTTCAGGGGGCCCAACTTTGGAGGCCATACACTGATCCCCCCGCCCCCCTGAGCTCACCTTTTGGGGGTATGCGGCATCCCCCCCCAGCCCGCCGTCCCCAGGGGCCACCCCCTCGCCTGCCACCTGGGTTCCTGGGTGGGACGGTACCTGTGGGGACAGGAGGGGACACAGCGTCAGTTGCATTCCCGCCCCCCCCCCCCCCCCCAAATCCAACGATGTGTGGGTGTGAGTCCCCCAGATTTCTGTGTTTTTTCTTCTCCAGGCTGGAGGGCCCCCTATGGCCAGTACTCACCCCACCTTCCCCCTCCTCCTCTTCCTCCGAGCCGTCCCCCTCTTCCTCCGAGGAGTCGCTGCCCTACAGAGGTGAAGAACGTGCTGCTGGGTCCCATCAGTGTTATGAGCCCCACGGCCTCAGCCCTGCAGGTGCTGGTGTGGATGTGCGGGGGCATTTTGGGGGCAAAACCCCCAGGTGTGGGGCTGAGATGCCCGTGAAGCCCCCAGTGGACCCACCTGGTAGCGTTGTTGCGGCAGGTAGGCATAGCGGTACAGGTAGTACCGGCGACGGTTCTTGAACACCTGCAGGGGAAAGGAAGGAGGGGATCAGCCCTACTGCTTGGGGTCAGCCCCCGCTGCAGATCCCCATCACTCGGGGAGGGATGCAGCGACCCCGCTAACGCTGGCACCACCGCGGCGCGACCCTACCGTGTTTTCCTCCGAGTCGTCCGCCCCCACTCGCCGCAGCCAGCTCTTCACCTGGGGGAAAGGCTGCGTTGGTGTCAGCCCGGGGTGGGGCAGGTCAGGGTCCCCCCATGGTCCCCACACTCACCGAGAAGGCGGAGGCCATGGCCAGCAGGCAGGCGAGCAGCAGCGCTGTCCTCATGGTGCCGGGAGCAGCGGGAAGAGGCAGAGGCTGGTGCCGTGCCTGGGGAACACCACAGCTATGCCCCAAAAGGCAGAGGGGACATTGGCATCTGCACTTCCCATGCCCAGCCAACCCCTTCCTAAAAACACGGGGTACTGCTTGGAGGAGCTGTGTCCCCATGAATGGCGTCAGTGGTGCCGGTCCCTACCCTGCATCCCCACCATCGCCAGCAGGATGCTGCTGCCATCCTGGGTGGAAGGCAGCCAACCCATATCCCCAAGCCATCTCATACAGCCATACAACAGCTGAAAACACCCCATGCCCCCTCTCAGCCCCCCCAAAACACATTAAATCCATGCAACCCCGAACAGAAAAAACTCACGCTCTGCAGCACCCGGGGCTCCCAGCGAGTCGGCCGGCACTGATTTCCCACAGCTGCTGCCCTGTGGGATATAAGGCGGCCGCGGGCCCCCCCTTTCCCCCCCAGACAGTCGCCGCCCTGCCCTGGCCCTGCCCACCCAGAAAACCCCCAAATCTCTTCAAGCCAATGGCCAGCCTCGTGCTGATGCCAGGAGGGATGTGCCGCTGCACTTAATTGAGGGTCTGGCCATGGCTGGAGGGTATAATAATGTCCTGGGCCTCGGTTAAAATAAATATTGGGAATTCTGGTTTTGGGGTGTTTTTTTGTTGTTGTTGTTTTGTTTTTGCTACTGCTGCCTCCCTCTTTGGGAAACTCTGCTGCTGTTTTTTTCTGTAAAACAACCAAAATAAATAAATAAATGGCGATCTCAGAGGCCCAGCTTCCACGGTCCAGAAAAAGCGAAAGCATGGACCAAAAAAATGCTGAGTCCTGACGGATGGGGCTGCCTGGAGAAGCCCCTGGTGAACTCACTGCCTGGGACAGAAGTGTAATAAAAAACGCAGAGCCTGCTCCCGTGTGAGGTGGGATGGGGCTGGAGATGAAACGCTTCCCGTCAGCTTGTCCCCAGGTCGGGACCGCACGGGTGAGGCATTGTTTTTTTGTCCTTGCCTTCATCCCCACATCAGCACGGAGATGTTGGGGAAGGGCTCCCACCGTTCCCACATCTGAGGGGACGGAGAGGTCCCTCACGGCCACCCAGGGGACCGGTGGCCCCGGTTGCAAGCATGTGCCTGTGGGGCAGAGCTGCATGTGCCCAGCAGGCTTCAAAGCCCACGGTGTTGCTGCAGCCATAATTACAAGGGAGCAGCAGGGCTGGCCACAGCTTTCGGCCAGTGCCTTGGGCCAGGAAAACCCGCAAAAAAAAATTATATATATATAACAACAATATATAAACAATACATTTTTCCAAAGCCATTGCAGTGCTCTCTGTTAAAGAGGGAAAAAAAAAAATAGGGCTAGGTGGGGATGGGGACAGGCACAGCTTGCCCAGGTTGGAGTTTAAATTTAATCAGAGCTGGGCTGCAGGAGGTGACCCGTAATGTAATTAGAGGGACACTGCCTTTTAAAAAAAGAACTTTGACTCTAAAAGTGCTGATTTCACCCAAAATCCCTAAAAAAGCCGGGGGATAATGACCGTGTGCCCACACACCTAAGTTTAGCTGGCAGGGCAGAGCCGGCACCAGCCAGCCCCGGTGTCCCCACGTCCCCTGATGCCACCCGCGATGGCGCACGTGGGGCTCGCTGTGCCGCAACCCAACACCCGGGGCTCCACAATGGGCTCATTACTGCAGGTGATGACGAACATGGGGCTGGGAGACCGGACCCCCTGGAGCCCCAAGGAGGAGGAGAAGGATGAGGAGGAGGATGGGGAAGGCACCCCTGAGCTCTGCCCCACAGGACACGCGCCTCGGGGCTCGCACCGGGACGCCCCGTCCTGGTGCCAAGCGGCACGTTCCCGCCTGTAATTGGTATTTTTGCAGCGCGGCAAGGCGGTGCCGTCCCATCTCCTCGCCCTGCAGCTATTCTGGCAGGAAACCTCAGCACCAAAAATAAGTAAAGCAAACACAGGCAGAAGCTCACTCGACACGGGAGGTGGCGGGGAGAAGGGCGGCGTGTGCCCCCAGATCCAAAGCCCATCGGCCGGGCATGGGGCTGGCTGTTTTTTCAGCAAGCTGTCAATTTTAGAGTAAAAGCAGGAAGGGAGAGCACCTAAAACTCTTCAGGTATCTGGCTAAGGTATTAGCACCCAAATGCTTGCATCAGCCCACTGCAAACACACGTTTCATATTATTTCCCATTTTCTCTGAGGCACGAAACCACATCAAAGGAATTAATGCTATTTATGCACCCAGCTAAAAGCAGGCAACGACTGGGGCTGCAACGCATGCTCCCGAAATGCAGGGACACGGAAACAGGGCAGGTCCATGAAACGCAATCACGGAGCTGTCGCAAACCCGAACCTGTCAGATGCTGCCCGCGCCAGCAGCAGCAGCGCAGGGCTGCAATGCGTGCGGTGTGTGGCCGAGCTGCTACGTCAGGAGGACAGTGCCAAAACCCACACCAATCAGTCACCGTGCAACTCGTACGGATGGGCTTCGACGCTCGCCACCAACCACCTGACTGCGTACAGCATGCCCTTTCCAGCTCAGGTGCTCGTTTTACTTTTGCAGAGGAAGGCTCTGGGGGTGCGTGTGCTGTAAGGGGTGCTGCGTGCCGTAACGGACCTCGTGCGCTGCCTTGTGCTTTGCAGATGGCACAGCACCGGGTTTCGGCTGGCAGCAGCAGGTGGTGCCTCCTCTCCTCTTCTCTCCAGACTTAGCTCTTCCTCCAGAAACCCGCTCCCTGCAGCTGAAATAAAATAAAGCAGTGCCTCTTCCCGCTGCGCGTGAGAACCTTGCAGCCTGGCACATGAGGCACCCGCCCGGCACCCCTCTGCAGCTCAGATTTGTGCCCAAAATGGCAAAAAGGCACCCCAAACCAACCTGCTCACCTTACAGCATAGCCCCAACCTTCCTATGGCCCAGCCCATTTCCTGCTTTTCTACCCCAAATCTCACCCAGCTGGGGGCAGAGCCCGGTTTGGGTTAACCCCTTCTTGCCCAGCAGCTCCCTCCCCCCCCCCCCCCCCCCCCGCAGCCTTCTGGGAAAGAAAAGCAGCAAAGCCAACAGCAGTGGGGTCTGATGTTTTTTTAATGTTGATGAAGACGTACACAGGATATGTTTCAGTTTCGAAAAGGTAAGTGCCATTGACACAAAAAGGATACAATAGAATGCTTTCTGTACATTTCTTACAAAATATTACATACACCTCATCCTGACGTGGTGTGACACTCCACGCACGGCTCCCCGTGCAGCACAGGTGGGCACTTTTAGGGAGAGTGCCGGGACGCATCTGCTTGCGATGCAGAACTTGGGTTTTACCCGTGTCCAGCAACCCCCTCACAAGTGACTGCCCCACATGGCCAGCCCTCACCCATTTTGTCCATAGCATCTTCCCTGGAGGAAGCTGACCTGTCCACACAACCAAAAAGTTATGTGCTGCTCTCAGTACCCATCCTGGCAGTCGTTGTCGTCATAGTCAGCGGCTGGCTTCCTGCGGTAGGCGTCCAGCCGCCGCTTGCGGCTCTCGCTGCCCAGGCTGCGCGGAGAGCTGGCGTCCTCCTGGGAGTGGCTCTGCTCATCATCCTCGTCCTCTGGGGACGCACTGTTGGTGCTCTCTGTGGATGTGCTGTCCTCGCCTGTTGTGTTGTCTTCATCCTCGTCGTCCTCGTCACTGCCCTCCGGGGATGCGCTGTGGCTCTCGGCCGATGCACTCGGAGCATCCTCATCAGGTTTGGAGCCGTTCCCATCCTCCTCTGATTCCAAGCTGTCCTCTGTAGACTTACTCTCCTCCTCCTCCTCCCTGGACTTGCTCTGCTCTTCCTCGCTGTCGAGGTCAGATGGTGCGCTCCTGTCCTCAGGGGACGCCCGCTCCTCCCTGCTGCCACTGCGCCCCTCTGGTGTGCTCACTGCCTCCTCTGAGCCATCCTCTGCAGATTCTGTGGACTCCTTAGCCTCCTCATCTGAGGCCTCCTCATCTGAGGCCTCCTCATCTGAGGCCTCCTCATCTGAGGCCTCCTCATCTGAGGCCTCCTCATCTGAGGCCTCCTCATCTGAGGCCTCCCTGGAGGGGCTATCCCTGTCCTCATCGTGGCTGTCCTCGTCCTCCCCAGACCTGCTGGCCTGGCTGTCCTCCTGCGAGTTGCTCTTCTCCTCAGCTGAGGGGCTGTCCTCCGTGGAGTCAGTGTCCTCGGCCTCCGGGGACCGGCTGTCCCCATCCTCCCGGGGGCTGATAGAGGCCCCCCGGACACGTCGCCCTCTGCCCAGATTGTCGAAAACTGAGGGGTCATCGCCCTGCATGCCTTCACCGCCCAAGCCGGCGCTCTCCTCCTCGTCCTCCTGGCTACTGCTGCTGCCCCCTCCCCGCCTGAAGCTGCCACGGTACCTGCTGTAGCGGTGCTGGGCCATTGCACTCTCACTGCTGCTGCTGCTGCTGCTGCTGCTGCCACCATGTCCTCCACCATCCCCAGTGCCATAGCTGGGCCCTTCACCCTCTTCACCGTCCAAGGTGTCGTCCCCGCTGTCGTCCTCCTCGTCCGCGGGCCAGGCAGGCAGCCCGTCATGCTTGGCAAGGTCCTGCTCCACGTGGTTCCCAACAGCGAGGTCCCTGTCACCGCCGTCCCCTGGCCCCACGCTGGCACGAAGGTGACCGAGGCTTCCACCGCCCAGGAGGGGGCCCAGTACCCTCACCTCATCCCCCGGCACCGTCTCCTGCAGGTAATAACAGCATGTAAGTTCCCTGAGCATCGCTGCCGCCTAAGCCATGCAAGCCTCTGTGGACCCACAGCATTTCCCACCTCACCCCCTCTGCTACTGTGGGTGGGAGAAAAAAATCCAGCCCTTCTTAGCTGGGGCCAGGCATTACAAGAGACTGTCACCTTATGTGTTAGGTGCCATATCATCCTGCAGAGATGGGACAGGTCATCATGCACAGATATATGAATAAGAAGGCTTTGAGCTCAGGGTAGCCTAAACCGCAGCAGTTGAAAGCACAGAAACTCCTTTTTTTTTTTTTTTTTTTGCACAAGCATAGTGGAGCGCTTCAGGTTAATAGAAGACATGCACAGAGAGACAAGGTCACTTGAGCTGAAGCCCCTGCAGCTTAAAAAAACTAAACTGATGGGACAAAGCTCCTGGACCCGCAGCAGAAGCAGCACTCCCCACGGGGAACGTCCCACTGCCACGGGATGCGGGCACCTTACCTCAGGCTCCAGGGGCGCGGAGAGGTGGTTGTGCACCTAAACACCAAGAAAACACCTTGCATAAATTTGGGGGCAGGAACAGTGGGGTTTGGAGCTCGGGGACTGCGCGGGGGATACTCACAGGGTGGGCGTAGGCCGCAGCCCACAGCATCAGCAGCGCCAGCAGCGCAGCCTTCATCCTGCTGCCGGTGCAACGCAGCCAAGGCACGGACGCGTGCGGTAGCGTGCAGCGCGTGTGCTGCCGGCCCGACGCTGCTGCCCCGGCATTTAACCGCTGTCCTGGGCGGCCAGCAGCCAATGGCACCAGGGCCGGGTGCGGAGGTGTCGGCGGGAAGCGGCCTCCCACACTTCCTCCACGGACGCCGGCCCCAAAAACAGCTCCTGGTGGCGGGGGGGGGGGGCAAGTGGCAGGGCTGGCCGTTAATGAGCTGACAGGCCTGCGCTCTGTTTTCCTTGCTAAATTTGCGCCCCTCCTGTCAACGTTCCCCTCCTCCTCACCCGATTCCCCTCACAGATACCGTGGGACGTGTTTTCCTCTTGACCTGTGACCAAATTATATCCCTGGCCCCCGCCAGATGCAAGCATGCATCACCGGCCTTATTTTAGGCACCTCGAACAATTACGATGTGTTGTTTTGCTCCCTGTGTCCAGCCCGCATTTAACTCGGCCCCTGAGGACCCGGTGACTTCTCACATCCCTGCTTGGGAAGGGGACTGGACCCCCAAAACAGGCATCAAGCAGCAAATCCCCCAAGGAAGGAGCCAGGGCCGCATCGGGTCGTGATTTGGGGTGAGGTGCCTCAAATCCCAGTCACGTACCATTGCCGCTCCCTGTGACGCGGGTACCTGGAGGGCAGCCATGCTCCTTGCCTTCCTCTGCTGTAATTATGCCGCCCTCCTGCTATATTTACCTCTGCCCAGTGGAGCCGGACAGGAAGCATTGCTGCAGCCCAGCGAGAGCCTGGAGGAGCAGGATGCGGCCCGGGAGGCGAGCAGCAGAAGGTGCTGGTGCCCAGAGCCAGGAAGTGGTTCTTGTTCACCCTCAGCTCCTAAAAAATGGTGTGAATACTGAGTTTTGAATGTCAGGAGGACAAGAGAAACCTGCAGTGACTCAAAATGCAACCAGAAGCACTGTTACATTTACTTTAGGAAAAAAAAAAAAAGGCCGTGTGAGAACTGAGTACTAAGCATTTCCCTCACGCACCCGGTTCACATCTCTGTGCAGAGAGACCCATGCAGGTACACAAAGATTCCCTTCAGGTTGGTTTTTTTGGGGTGGACTAACTTTTCGACTGATGTGCTTGGCAAATGCTGCCCTGAGGGTTTCTGGCAGTGCCCGGGCAGTGACACCATGCGCTGCATGGTCTGCTGGACAGAAGTGGCCTCAACCCCCCCCACCAGACCTGGGGAACCTCAACCCACCCTCACCTCCAATCCATGGCCTTGTGAGTGCGGCCACCCAGCCCAGGCTCACGTCTTGCCCATGCCCAAAGCCGCCACCTCTTCATGGGGCTGCACAAGTTCAGGTCTCCCCCATCACCCCACTGACAGTGTAGTACAGCTCCTTGCCATTTTGAGATCCTTCTCCACCTCCATCGGAGGAAAACACCATTTGCTCCTAACACAAAATGTGTTGGAAACCCCCAAGAATGCACAGGCAGCGCTAAGGCACGTAACTCAGCAGGGTATTACACGTGATGCATAATACTTGTGCTTCTCCAGAAGGCTCCAGGTGCACCGTGTGTCTGGAGTGACCAGAACTACCACGAACTTGAGCTGCACATGGACATTGCCCATCTTGGGTGCTTGTGGTGGAAGAGCACTCACATTACCCACACTGGCCTCCACCTCCGCTCCTCCTTGTTAATGCAAGTGCATGCCTGAATAAGGCAGCAAGGCAAAGCACATGGCAACACACCTCACCCCAAGGGGATCCAGTACAGATCAGGTCCTTCCAGCTTACCTCTGTGTCTGCCTCATGCTGGTTGAAGGACCCTTCTTGTTCTGTTTTATTCTACTTTTTAAGAATTTGGTCAGCGTGACACTTTGGACAGTATAGGGCATTAGTTGAGTCAGTCTGGCTGAGGGGCAAAAATAGCCATCCCTCCGTCTGCGCTTTAAAATAGCTCCTCCCCAACGGGAGTCAAATGTTCCCAGGCTGGGAGCAGTGTTTATTTCTCTCCCTCTTTTTTAAACTTTTAATTTCAGCTTGCGTAGGCTATGTGGTCAAACATGACACAGCCCAGCACAGCAGCTCCGAGGCGACAGGGTTTAAGTCTCTAATACACCGAGTGCATCACGCCTCAAAGGCCCAAACCCAATTTAGCAGCCACATACGGGCAGCCTCAGCTGAGCGTTTCCGAGCCACTTCCCGCACACAGCCAGCACATCTAGATGGCAGAGCCCTGACTGCCGTTCTCCCCTCTATCAGGAACACCACACACACAAATACAGTCACTACAGCTTTTATTCAAAACTGATAATGAAATAGAGAAGTACAATACAAGAAAAAAAAAAGAACCAATCAACACAAATGAGATCCCTGAAAACCATCGGGCTAGTTCTTTGCCTTATGCACACAGGGCACAGGTCAGCTCACCCACGCCAGGCTCATCAGCCACCAGGGCTGCAACATCTGCAGGGACAAGCCCAAGGAATCCCACCTGCTCCCAGCTTTCCTGCAGTATTTTTCAGTAAGGAAAAACAAAGCGATGATGTCAGACTCCTTGACTAGCACATAAAATCAACTTTGAAAGCACCTAGTCTGTATGCCTCTGGCTTGACTTTTTTTTTTTCCCCCGAAAGGAAGATGAAATAACCAGCTAAAGAGAGCACAGGAGGATTTTTTTTCCTCTGATTTTCTTTTTTAATGATATGCCCCTATCATAGTGATCTTTTGTTGATATTTTTCCCGACAAGTTCTCCAGAGATAGCTCAAGTAAGAAACATTGTCAGTTCATATGCATTTATTATTATGCTCCAACTTAAGAGCTGCTTGTAAATTTAGACAGGCACAGGACACTACCCATTTCAGACGGATAAACATAGCTTTTAAATTCAAGAAAACAGTGCTAAAAGTTAGGTTTTTTTAGAGTATGCAAATTTCAGTAAACAATGAGCCTTCAGGAGGCATTTCAGTTTTCATTTGTTTGAGGTGAAATGGAAAGAGCAAGACAAGTAGTAATGTGAGCCAGTACACAGAACAAAAATGAACACATGATAATAACGTACATATTCAAACACATCGATTATAACCACTATCAGCACTTACTTCCAATAGGGAAGGCCAACTTTTTCAGCATGAGCTGCTACAGGTTGTGATCTTTCCAAAGTCTCAAGTGCTTACATACAAATATTCTAAATGAGAGCCACCTCACCAGCTCAAAGCCTTAACGTGCATCATCCAGCACGGAAGTTAGAGCCCTCCCTTCGTGCCTGACCAGCTGTAACCCTAAGTCACAAACAGGAGGACTTACGCTCAGAGCCCTGTCAGCACCACCAGGCAGACTACAACCCCAAACCACCTAGGGAACCTTGGAGAGGCACATCCACACTGAATGACCAGCCCTGGCTATAAGCAGATTCAAAATGGTTTATTTTCTTCCAGTAGTAAGTAAAAAACCATGTGGACACATACAGTAGAAATAATATGACAGAAACAACAGCTGGTGTATTTACAGTTCCTTTATATTCTAAAGCAGCTGAATTTCAAAATATTTATATTATTTCAAATTAGCATAAAGCGTATTTGATAGAAAAGTCACATTTTATTTGGGAATCAGAACTGGCACCGAGGTCAAATTGTACTTTACATACAAAAAACCTGTAAATTCAATCCTTGTACCTGGTATGCAAATGGATGGCTCAACACCACTCTCTTGTGGGCACAGGTCTGAAGGCCTGTGGCTGTATCAAGCACAAAAATGTGCAGATAGTTGCAATAAAAACAAACCTGTCCTCAGTCCTTCCTGTTACGCAACACAATGCAGGGCACGTGTATTAATCAACAAAAAAATACACTTCTCTCCGCTTTTCCTCTTCTTGCTTTGTTTCAAGAGCTCATTTAGCAACACAAAGGGGAACCAAAACAAAGGTATCAGGACCTCCAGCATAACTCTGGTACACAATAAATTCATGCTCTTCTATACCATGGAGCCATCCTTGATGCAGTCAGACACTCCACTAAAAGGTCACCTAGCTGTCAAACACACCAGTGCTCGAGTACATCACCCCAAGTCAAATAAAAGGGGGGAATAGGATATAATTACTCAGTTTCCAAATGATATCATCTAATGAGTCACAACAGTAATTTCTAGGTTGCAGTTTTCCGGCACACCAACTACTCAGCTTCCCTCCCCCACATACTTTACCATGACAGTACAGCATCTCTTTCTGGTGATGGAAACATCATTCCATAAACCATAGGGTTTCCTAAAATGACCCTCCCTGGCACTGCAGGACTCACTGCAGTCATCCCCACCAACACCTATGACTGAGACAAGCTCAAGCTACCTGATGACATTCAGGGAGCAGCCAGGGGTCTTTTCTTAACCGATTTTTTTTTTTTTTAATCAAAGGCAAAAACAGACTTTGATTTGTGGAACATTCTGCAGATAACTAAGAGCTTTGATAAGCTACACCAGTCAACAAATAACAAAGGCATAATCTTTCAAAACCTTCAAAAAAAAATCAAACCCTCCTCTTCCTCCCCCAAGTCCCAATACATCTGTTGAAAACCAAGATGGGCAAAGCTTTTAAATCACATACACCTTTTTTTATAACCTTCTGGCTCCTACAAATTCCAGCCTCAAGTTCCTACACAGCTCTTTGCACAGCTATCAAGAATGTGATCTGATCCTAATTCTTGGGTGGAAATCCTTACATAGACAGGGTATTTGAGAGAATCTGGCACCTTTTTTGTCAAGTGGGAATTGCAGGTCAATTTTAATAGCTACTGTCTCCAAGTGTTACCAGAACTAAGCCTTGCATGTTTTAGCTAGTGTTAAGATTAGCATTGGACCATTTGTTCTAACCTCTTGGGAACTACCTGCGCATTGATTTGTTAGCTGAGGATCTGCCCATACTTGGGATATTTAATCATCACAGAAAAACACTTACCTCCCATCCCCCAATAAACTTAGACATATTAAAAAGAGGGATGTGCATGGCGCACTGCAAAATTCTAAATAAATAAAAAGGATGGTCTTTTTATTGATACACAACAAAAAAAACAAAAAAACAGAAGTTCTGAAATCTCACCTCTCCCTTCAGATGCTGACTAGCTGACAGAACAGCAGAATTTCAACTCCAATAGGCATCAATCAGTTTCCAGGGAAAGAAGCAGAGACAAAAGGGGAAGGGATTTAAAGAATTTCTCACAGGCTTTTTGTCAAAGTTTGATTTTCTGTTTGGTTTACAGAGAGATGGCTCAGCTGTGATATCAGCCTTTTTTTTTTTTTTAATTCATTAACAATAATTTTCATAATTGGCCATACAAAACAATGTAAGTTTTTGTACACTTCTCACTGTAGCTCGTCTACTCAGATTCACGATATCTGTTACCTTGTGGTATGAACAGAGTAGAAGCTAGTACAACCGTAACCTTCAAAAAACATGTCAAAACATCATCCAAAAAGAATTATTTTTCAGAATTTGCATTACAGTTTGCACCATTCATGCAATTCATTTCACTTTACTTTGACCTCTCTGCCAATTGTGTAAGGACAACATACAAAATGCCCTCGTCAGTAATGGATGATATTGGAAGAATGGGAAATAGGAGGCTGGATCTGCTGAATCTACCGCACACACCGCTGAAAGTGCCTCTTCTCGGTGCATCTGCTCCACTAGTTGTTATCTGAGAACCTCCTCTGAAGTATGTCAGCTCAGGAGATGTATTTTCTAGAACAACAAAAAGGAAAAATAAAGATTAAACTCATTACTAGGGAGTCAGTACAAAACCAAAAGCCACCAGGCACCTGTTCCAGACAGGTGCCACCTACAGAGCTTTTCACACATACACGAGCTCACTCTGCTAGTACCATCACTCTCCAAGAGACAGCACAGCAATGGCAACAGCATTAAAAGAGCCAATGCTCAAGAATTATGCAAAACTCCAAACAATCCCTTTGTTATCATCATCTACTTTTCTTTTAATTTAGAGCTTGACTTTTCACTCCTTTCCCTTCTTTTCCGCAGGCTTGCACACACCACATGCAGTATATTGAAACGACACCAAAAAGCTCAGCAAGGACCAGCATCCTCCCTGCTTCTCTTGCTCCCAGGCTTGCAACGTGACTGCCCCGGCCAAACTCGTAGCTCAGCTCTTTCTGCCACACTGGCTGGCCTCAGAGCTATTGCACCCATTCCCTTTGGCTCCCCTCCCCCTGAAAGACTAAATATGTCCTTCCCACACTGTGGCTGAGCTCCACTGGCCCAGAGCCTATGAACACTGAATGGTCTTTCTCATTCAATTAATTCAGCAGAATTTCACTAATTTATCCCCCCACCCCTCTACCTCATCCTGTGGAAGCCTAAGAGGGTGGTTCATTTATTTTTACTGAGATCCACAGAATCAGATCTTCATTCTCTGAAGCTCACAGCAAAACATTTTCAGAGTCCATACTATATGCTAAAATATACCACAGGGAAAGAAGCAAGATCTTGCAAGGCTCACGGATTTCCAGCGTGTCAGTGGATAACCAAGCAGGAGCACCTCTTCTACTGCTATGGTACTGTTTCTTTACTTTTTAATTAAAACCATAGAATATCTTCTCTAATCCTCTGTTTCCCCCCCTGTGGACTGAAATAGCTAACGTTTTCTTAGAGTACTGTTGCTTATTTTAAGGATAAATCATATCAGACATTTATGCCTGGAGCAGGAAGAAACGTGTTCTGTAGAAGAGAAAGCACTGTATAGTTATTGTGTTGAAAAAGGTGACCTTTATCTTACTGTTGAGACCATTATTTTCCCTGTGATCCTGCAAAACAATAAAGCATTATGTGAGAGCCAACAGCAGTGAAGCAAAATATGTACCTCTTGCAGAAGTGTACAAATGTCCACTTGAAACTGCTGGGCAACCTGGTTTCCCAACATCTGACAATTTCCTGCATTACCAGCTCAAGAACCTCATCTGACAGAAAAGGCCACAAAAAGCAAGGTACACCCTTGTCCTTTCCCATAAGGAAGTGAAAACACATGAGCTGTGGCTGGTCTTGGAGGAACCTTTCACAAACTTATTTGTAGAACTGGTAGAAGCCTGTAGAACCTACAGGATCTGCAAAGGAAAGGCAGGTTCAGGGACACGGCAATAATCACTAATTCATAAGAAATAGAGAAAAACATTCTCACTATTTAAGAGGTCTCATTTCATCCCATCTCAAAATGAATCAAAATAGCCTGAACTTGACTTAAACTACTTAGGAAAGATAATAGATCTAACAATAACATTAAGCACAGATGAAATATTTTATTTAATAATTGTTTCAAGGTGTCCTCAAGTACTTTCGTTTCATATTTTTGAATTAAACAGCCATCAAGACCAAAGGCTTTTGCAGCTGTAAAACTGGTAACATCAAAAGGATTGAGTCTCATTAGCAGCCACTTCCTGGTGCAGAGTGAAAGTAGAATAATTTCACCTTCTGGGATATGCTTTTATTACTTTCTCTTCATTTACTCTGATCAGATGTAACTGTGCCTTTGTTCTGTATGCACATACACGTGATTCAGTTTAGGTATGTGTGTGTACACACATACTCCTACAAGAATTTCTGAAACAGACCTACACTTACGAGCTCTGTACCAATTGCACTTGAAGAACATCACATGCACATCTTGGTTATTGCAAGACTTTGTACAGTGAATTCTTAGTTTCCATACTCCACCAAATACTTGTACACAAAACTTGATCCACTCACAACTATTTGTGCTGTGATTATCGCCTAAGAGGTCCACATCTTAGAAGTATTTATCAGTGAGGATAGGCATCAGCATCTGCATTTCCTACTAACAGAGCTGACACACCACCAAGGACAGTGCTTTCACAAGAATTCAAGTAAGACTATTTTATTGCAATCTCAAACTGATTCAATGGGCTGATTTCACAATTCGTTGCGTATCTTCCTGATGATACTTTAGGGTACGTGAGCATAAGCTAAAGCTTCTGTCATTTAATGAATTATGAAAAACATCAACATCTTATCACACTTCACCTGACTCTCAAAGTTTTAAAGAGCTCATAATCTAAAGTCTCATCCTTATGAGATGAGACTTGGTGTCCCCTGTACACAATGAGAAGCTGAGTTCCAAAGCTGACTTGTCTTCTAATTCTCTTTTCTGAATTCTGGACAACAGCCACGCTCATTAGTGATGGTGGCAGATTAGGTAACTTCATTTTCTAGAGTTAGGTCTAATGACCAAGGACCATGCAGAATTATCTCCCACTGCCAGAGCTGAAACTAGGTCAGTTCACATGCTTTCTTTTGTCCATCACAAGGCATTTGTCACCTTCAGCCATGACCTCCACCAATTAATCATTTCTGGGTGGCATTTCAAAAGGCTAGAGAACCTGCTACGTGTCAGCTGCATGAGACTTGCTATTTCAGTGGCTGAACAAAAATGCTCAACCAAAAACAAAACAAAGAAGTAGCAGTAAAGACTGCACTTGCCATCTCATCTATTCTTGCAGACGATTTTATCTGATTTCCCACTTCAGATGCAGGCTTCCTGCTGTAAGCAATGAGAAACAGTGAACTGTTGTCAGATCCCTGGGTGACTGAGAAGAACTGTTATTCAAAATACATGTGGTACAGCACAGCTGAGGACAGGCAAGACTGGCAGGCAGGTCAAATGTCATTACTTCTAGACCTCTAGACAAAAATCACGTCATTGATCAGTATTTCAAGTGACTGCTGACACAATTGATTAGCAGCAGCCCTTGCACAGTCCTCCTGTCAAGGATAAGCTCACAAGAAGTTTCTTAGATGGCCAAGAGTGCATTGCTCGAGTGTCTGCTAAGATGCCAGCAACTGCAGGACTAGGAGGAGTGAAATAAACCCCTGAGCAATCATCTCTACAACCTAAGTTTGGAAGACATGAGCAGAAGTCTTATGTAAAACTTGAACCACTGAGTTACAACCATCAGGTTTCCAGACCAAAGACCTAACTATAAACACTGATGTCTGTCATTTTTAATACACTTAAGGATACACTGCAATTTAGCTTGCGATCTGTTTTTCTCTGTCCTGTCTGGATGGACATGGCTATTGTTTGCAAGTTCAGCAAACCAAGTAGATTAACATACATTGTTTTAAAAGCTATTGATATGTCAGATAATTTCATTTACCGTATCATACATTTCTGCAGCTCTTGCTGGTCACAGGTCTGACCACAGGCTGCGACTGGTGTTCACTGTGCTTAGGAGGCCATTGGGTACTTTTGGAGATGACCATGTCACATGCAGCCCATACTCACAGCCAACTGCTCCTCATAAAGTAACTCCGCTCATATCCTGACAGAGGCTCTCGTGAGCTGGGACTACTCCCATGTGCAAGCGCTGCAGGAACCTGCCTTGGAATGACTGAACATGGCCCAATGTACCTGAGTCCAACAGGACTGAGTGCACAAAAACTTCCTTAGCTTCACCTGTCTCCTCACAGCAGCTCTGCACTGTTATCTGAAAAAGAGACTTTTTGGGTTGTCTACTCAAAACGACTGTCACTGGTGAAGCAAGGCCTTTTTTTCCCCCATATTAAGCTGAGCAGCACGTATCCTACAGAGACCCCACTATCATGGATGAAGTGAGTCAGAGCTTTTGCCTCCTCCAAGTTTCAGGTAAATCAATTTCTTTCCAAGACTGAAAAAGGGCAGAGTGAGGGCCTGGTTAGCATTGCTTTCTCAAGACCCCAAACAAAAGTGTTTTCCAATTACTCATTTCTTTGTCCAAAAATTCCAATTTAAGACACTGCATATTATCTTTTGACCAAGCCTTCCTACAGATTTCACTGCAAAGTGTGGTGACTGCGTTGCTCTATGTAGATGGCTGCTGCTTTTAAAATAGCTCCCACCGTAATACTTCCACACTGGCAGTTCTGCTGATCTCAAGCATTACAAAAGCTTGTTTTTAGGCACTGTCCTGTAGTATAAATTTGAAAATTAAAGTAAGAACAAATTGTCTTCACATTTAGATCTCAGTGTAGAAAAAAGGTACTGTCACAATGCAGATCCTTGCATCATATGACAGTTAGGTAATGCTGAACTTCTTCCATGACCATCAACTTAATTACCATGCATTACTTATGACCCACAAAACCACTCATCTCTGCACCTGCCCAAGCTTCTGTAACAATGACTTGTCTTTTCTAGCACCAGAAGGCTAAAAGAGCAAGTGCAAAAATGCCATTGCCATGACCTTGGCAGCAAGAAGGGCAGCAGGCTTGCAGGAAGAGTTCTTTGTGCTTTTTTCCCCCTAACCTCAAACTAAATCCCCTGCTCCAGCAAACTGCCTCAAATCCTTCACATGGATTATTTGTACCAAACCCAACTGTTCTCCTGGGTTCTGGCAAAAGATCCTTGCATATTTCACAGCCAAGCCCCTGGCGCCTCACCGAAAATGAAGCAATGCCAAAGGAAACACTGGTCACCCCTGGAGGACCGAAGGGACCCCAGCCCATTGTACAAGGATGTTTTTTCCCCTTTATTGAAGCCCAGCTGCCGTGTTATTGACTTTGCAGCTTTTATGACAGCAATCCCAGCTTCCCCCACTGCTCCCCCTTCTTTATGAATGCTGCCAGCACTGAGTTTTTTTATTTTTTTATTTTTTACTGTGGCTTTTGAACTTGTTCAGTAGTTCCGTCTGCCCGCCTCAAACAGCTCCCTGTACTGATAGCATAATGGAATTGGCACCAGAAACAAAACAACGAATTAGATATTTCACTCACAGCAGTCAGGTCCAATATGAAGCACCAGAGTTCTGAAGAACCCCAGAACTCCTTGCTCCAAAACCCATGCGAGGAAACACTTCCTGCATGCTATTGCTGCCATATTGAAAAAGGGAAACAACAGGAATTAACAAGGGCAATACTTGCGTAAGCATCACAGCTCAAGAGGCTGTTTAACTCTTCAGATGCTATTTGGTGATTTGTGGCAGATTATCCCACTGCAGATCATTTTGTAAGTGCTTGCAACTCATTTGGACTATCACGACAGGAAGAGATGCTTAACTAGACTTAGTTCCTATACTCAGTTCAAGTAGGTCAGACTTCTCTGATAATTAAAGATTGATTCTTCCCATGGGTGACTGCAGGCTAGTGACTAAGAGAAAAACAATGCAAAAGATCTGTTTTGCCGCATGAACTCAAGAGTTATTCCAACCATTTTTTTGTTATTTGGATAAAGGTGGTGGAGCCAACTTACCCAGTTAGAGCCAGATTTGAAAAACCTAATCATAAATCAAATCCATTTATAGCTCTCAAAGTACTTTACCAGAATAAATGCATCTAATGTGATTTTAAAGCTGAGAAACTCAGTGATGGGAAGACGTGCCCAGAGCTGCTTTGCTAGCCAAGAACAAGGAGACAGATGAAGACTACCTGACTTGTAAAACTGCAGTTCAACTACTACTTCCCTCGGTCACTTGCCAGGCCTTCAAGAGCATGGCATACAGTTTTTGGGGCTATATGTTAATAATCAATTTGATTACACCACTTTCTTGTAAGTCACCTGCATGGCTCTCAGTCTAACATAATGTGCCTTTAATCTGAAGTGATTGCCTATATGCAATAATTAGGAATTCTGCATATCCTCTTTGATGGCTTTTGTTATATTCTGTCTCTATGAGAGAATCTCAGCTAACCCTGGATGCCAAAGAGATAATTGATGTTGTATGTTGAGCCACATTTGGAGACTGAATTAGTTCATTGAGAGAAAAATTGTTTGCATACTAGATGTGCCCCACTAATTAAGTATTTTGCTCTTCATTAACTAAAAGATATTGACATTAAATAATTCAGGAATGCTGGAAAACACAGTAAGCTTCCAATCTGTATATTCCCAACAGATCTAGGCATGGCAGGAACCAGGATGCTTGTTAGTTGGTTCACACTCTGGCTCCAATAAGCACAAGCTCCTCTGGAATTCCGCCCCCCTTTTTGGGTTTTGGTGTCTATTCCCCCCACTCCCCAATCAAGAACAACTGCCTGGATGAACATTTGGAAACCATACACTGAGCCTCATGCATTTGCATACGGTTGACCTAACTGAAAGAACCACTGCCAATTTCTTCATATGCCAAGGAGCTTGACCAGTAACAGAGACTACAGTGCATCAGTTAACAGAGGAATAGGTGTTTCATTTAGATTAATAAAGGTGTGGGGGGGGAACGAAAATTTGTGATGTAGAAATTGAAAATATTTTCAAGGGCAGGAGGGGGAAGACAGAGGAGACTTTCTAAGGAAAAGAACAACCATTAACATGTGGACGGAAACAGAAGCAAAGGAAAAATGTTACGGAAGGAAGTTACGACCAGGGGTAAAAGTAGAGAAGGAAATGAAAAACAGAAAGAAAGCAAAAGAGCAATAAAGGATAAGCATTCCTTTTTTTTCCCCCATTTTTCCTGGTGATACAGCTACAGCTATAGGAACTTCCAGTGCATGTGCTCTGCATAGGTGAGAGAATATACTAGCGATACCTGCAAGGTAAAAATAAGTTGCCACTCACTTAAGTAAAAATAAGTTCTCACTCACTTAAGAAGGTTGGCTCAGGCAGAACTCCAATTGCATCCCATATTCTTTCAGCTGCTCGTCTCACACTGGTATGTAGCAGAGCTGGGTTTGGTGCTCCCCAAGCAGGACTCAAGCAGTGCACTGAGCATTCTACGCAGAGCTTCTGGCTTTGAAACCTGCTGGAACAGAGCTTCACCACCCAATTCTTCCCACTACTGCAGCACAGTACAGCAGCCCTTGGCTGTAGGGATGCCAATCAGGCAGCGTCCCAAAATTGCATGAGGAGGGACATGTTTTCCAAGAAGTACTGTCTCAGAAGAGTGGATAAAGCTTTACAGGACAGAACTTATAACTCTGCCTTTCAGTGAGCCCACTAGAGTTTGTGGGTACAGCATGCAATCTAAGCTCGGTAAAAGAACCAGGATCAAAGCACCCCCTGAATAAGCTGGTCTAACACCTGAATTCACATACAAGTGGGCACAGCATCCAAATGTTACAGGGCTTCGGACTGATCTGTACCATACAGCAGCCACCACGTTGCTTCCATCCATTATTTCTAAACCATGATATCCACAACCTAACTTGGTTTCTTTTGATGTTACTTGCAGAAAGGAAACCTTCAAACCCTTCCATTGTACCACTAACTATTGGCCTGTTCAGGAGATGAAAACCATGAAGACTCTGATGCTCTTGATTTGCCTGCTAGGATCAGCTTTGGCTATTCCAGTAAGTGCTCACCACACTATTATTGCCACTCACTTGAACTTTCCTTTCCTGTGAATACTCTCTTAATCCACGTAGTTATACAAAATTATTTACATACAGATTTTTAATAATTGCCTCTTCTAGACATATCCCTTAAACCACCAACTTGGAGCCTGGGGACAGAAAGCTGCAGAAAAGGTACTGATGTTCTTAAAAGCATTAAGAGGCAATGTATATTTTTGATACCAACTATGAAAAGCCATTACCACATACATACCCTAACACCCCCGTCCCCAAATTATTACAGAGCATATCATGCCTCGCACATCACATAGCTAGCAATGCAACAGGACAAAATCTAAAGCTCAAAACAGAAGTTTGACTTATATACATGTATTCCCTTATAAACATTGCACTCATTTTCATAGAGGCAATAAGCTCCACCAACAACCCAGCTTGTGATCCTCACTGCTCCATTGAAGGAATAAGATGCAATCCTCAAATTATCATGTCAAGTCATCATATGCAAAGTCTCAAACGTAAAAATTTTAGCCACCATAGCTTTTGTTATTCGCTATACAGAGCACTAGAAAGATTCAGCTCGGAAAACCGTACTGTGGCTGAGAAGCCAGATAGGCAGCTCTGATGGTAGTGAGAACAATGACTTCAGCAGTGCCAAGCCATGCATGCGGGCTAAGGACAGAGCTCCCAATTTTTCATTCATGGTCAAGCCAAATGAAAATTGCTTTGTAATGCACCGTTCTGGTGAGCATCTGTGGCTCAGACAAAATGGGCACGGGCTCCAATCCAATCAAGTTTTGTAAAAACTAAATTCAGAGGATGCTGTACAGAACTAACATACAAAATCCCTTCTCCCCTGCTAACATTTTCCTATAACTATATCCAGCTCCGTGCAGCTTTCTAGATGCATTCTATGTCACTCCAGACAGTGCTCTGTGTTATGAAAACCAAGCAAGTATCTGTTCCTAGTCAAGTTTTCAGCAGAACTGGGACAGTTGGCAGCCTACAGCTATATCCCAGAAGCAGACACCTGCATGAAAAGAAATCACTGTGATACCAGACAGATAAGCCATCAGTTCCGCATCAATACACAGCATTTCTCCAAGGCCAGTTGTCCCTAAGATGTGACGACTACAGCTACATTGACCAAAACTTAGATCATCATATTAAGGGACCCCAGTATCTTTACAAACAAAAGAGTCATAAATGTTTATTTTAAAATAAAAATAATGGCATAAAAAAAAAAAAACAGTTGAAAACCACATCCAGGCACAAACAAATTGAAGCTGCAGCACATAAAAGCTTCCTATTGAGACAGGAGACAAAATATCTTCCTCAAAAAAAGACTGTTTCATCAAACAGGGGCACCCAGAGCAAAGGATTTTAATGAAGGCTTGACCTTATTTTTGTTAACTATACAGAATTCCAAGCCCTTTGCAGAAGATTGGTTTTGGTTCAAGATAAAGGCATAGTATGTTTCAGGCCACAGTGCCCCAAAACATAGGAAAAACAAACTACTCATGAAGTTGAGTTTGGTTTGATTTCATCTTGTGATGCTTTGTAATACATAATGACCTTTTATAACATCTTCAAGAAAAATGCATTTCATCTGGACAAAGTTCCCACTGACCTTATTAGATTTCAGTCAATATGCATTCTTTTCCTGAAACAGTTAAGAGTT
The DNA here is from genome assembly GCF_964211835.1 of Anser anser. NCBI lineage: Eukaryota > Metazoa > Chordata > Aves > Anseriformes > Anatidae > Anser > Anser anser. Next base: position 47,111,772 of record NC_139724.1, on the reverse strand, counting down.
GGAAAACATAAGGTGAATATTTTGCCTAGTACTTCTCCTGCATCACTAAGTACACTAGACAAAAGAAACAATTTTTAGATACCATCTTGACATTAGGAAACAGGATATAGCTTATCTGCCATGAGCCAAATAAATACATCTAATCCTACAGTATTTGTTTTAAATTATTTGTCTAAGTATTTGTTAGTGGAGTATTTGTTTCCAAGCTTTCAAGATTCTTCCCACACTAAAGGAAATGCTTTTCCATCAACTTGGACACTTAGAATTAACTTCTGTTTTCATAAATGACTCCCGAAAGCTTTGAGGAAAACCAGTTTCAGTGCTGTACTTTAGTAAAAGCAACACCGAACACCCATATGTGCTCAGAAATACATCAGAAGTTCCTGTTCTCAACCTGCAGTAGCTGTGATGCTGTTTAACAGCAGAAAGGGAATCCCTGCAGCAATAGGGAGCAGTCATTTTAGAACTTGCTTTCTCCTTGAGGATTTGTACCTTGCCCTCAAGTTACCGGTTTTGCTGTTGACGTCACTGCACACAATAAAAGCCTCTCAGCTCCCCTCAAAGCTTAGGTGGAGTTGCATGGACTACTTAAACTCTAGCCATGCAGAAAGAGGGGACTGAAGCCAACTCACTGAGAAGCAGAAAGGATATCAGATGTCAATTTCATCATTTGACCTAACTTGTTAAAAAGTCACTTACAAAGAACATAACAGTGTCATGTTTCTCTGATGTATATGCCATTGCACCTACTTCAAAATGAAGCCCTAAGACTTATTAATCTACTTGTTAAACGTCTTTTTTCCTTCAGACTAAGCCTATTCATTCTGAAGCCCAAGAGGAAGGGAAGACAAGGCCTGCAAACGAGGGTGACTTGCAGCCCAGTCACAGAAACATAAAAGCAAAGACACCAGTAGCAGATGCTGAGCACAGGGAGAAGCCCTGGACAGCTAGAAGACACGGACAAAGTGGTCACGAGCATCAAATGAAAACCAGTCTGAAGAGCATTAACTTCCTTTCCCTGCAGGGTAAACCAGGCTTGACTTCTGATAGCCGGGAGAGTGATTCTGGCAGCAGTGGAAGAGAGCGGTCCAGCTCTGACCACTACCAGCTCAGGAGGCATGAGAAACACAGCAACACAGCCAACCAAGCACTGGATGCTGGAGAAAATCCAGTGGATGCTCTCAATCTCGATCATGAGCATAATGAATGGAAATATAATAAAAATACAGTTGACCTATCTGAAAACAACAATGAAAGCGATGAAGAGGAAAACGTGGAAGAAGAGGACGAGGAATGGGGGGAAGTGACTGATTACAGGGATATGAAGCACAAAGCCCACCGGACAAGTCACGGAAACCAATACAGGAGACAGCAGAAAGAAAACAGCAGGCAGTCTGATGAAACACTGAGAGATTCCAGTCAGCCAATCCAGATAACCAAGAGACACGGTGAGAAATTCAGCACAGAGGAGGAAGAGGAAAGTCATGAAAAGCCCTATAAGGAAGAAAAAATCCCCCTCTCAAAGAAAAGTCATAATGAGAATGAAGATGAAAAATGGCAAAGCCAAGAAAACAAAGATAGTTTTCAAGTAAACCATCAGAGCGATCATGGCATGGTGATGAAAAGACAGGATAAGGAGGGCGGTAGTATTGATAAGGATGATATCGATAGTGGAGATGATGGTGAGGAAGATCTCAGCAATGCCTGGAAAGAAGCAGCCTATGAGGAAGAGGAGAGAATCCAGAGGAATGACCAAGACAGCACCAGCAATGAGCCTGAAGGAGAAGGAACCACTGGGGATGCCAGTGCATTTCAGAGAGAGAGATGGGATCACCAAGGTGTCAAAATTAAAGACCTTACTCACTCTGAAGATGCTAACTACCACTATGAGGTGCCTAATTCTGACAGCAAGCAACAACTGCAAACAAGCGGCTCTGTTCAGAGTGTGAATTCAATGGAACCTGTAGATGAGGTAAATTTTCTTTAAAATATAACTGGAAGAGTAGAGAGGGGAAAAAAAATCAGTCCCATATTTAAGCTTCTTGTGATTAAGAGGTCCTTTATGTGCTCCCATATGCCCCTTGCAATTAAGGGGACATTTTGGAGAAAAAATGGGTCTACCAAACTTAATGTTTTGGAGAAGTCTGATCTCCTTTTACACATTGTTAACCTAGTTTGTTACGCGTCACTTCATGTACAACATTGAAATAAATTGTCCAGAAAGGAAGTGAACACAGCTCACGTAATAGCTTCAGTCCCAATGGGCCATGTAATGAAACGTACTTATAAACATGGACACTTCTATAACAACACTTGGAACCAAGTCTCAACCCAAGTACCGAAGTCTGTTCACTCCCCTCTCCCACTTTCATGCATACCTTTCCTACAAAACTGAACATTTTTCAAGGGAAGGGACAGGATTCCCTGCATGACCACCCCAGCGGCTAGCAGACTTTTGCACAAGATGAAGGATATGCACTTTGTCCCTTCAGACAAAAGAGAATATTGCACCCTGACCTCCCACATCAGTGTCAGCCACTAGCTAAGCAGGAGACGTCCATTAAAAATAGAGACTGTTTGCTACATCTGTTAGTTCAACATCTACACTGTTGAAAACCAATGAAAGCTTTCCAGATGGAGTATGGTAGGCACCTCCCCACAGCACTGTAGGAGGGACAAGACTGAGGACACATCCATCCTTTCTCCTTCTTCACACACAGCATGGCCACTCACAGCGCTGCTGCAGCTCCCAGGCACTACTGAGATGCTGTCTATGCTCACTGACCCATTGGGACCACCGACCCAAGTAAGGACTAAAATGCCAGTTCTGCCAAGCCTCAAGGCAGACCACTGCTCTATGTCAGTCAGTGCGAAACTACAAGGAGCCCAGGTCTTGCTGGACTCCTAGCTTCTCTCCACCCATTACTTTTTCCCCAGAAAAGAGAGCACTAATACTAGGCCTCATATACTACCTCATACTAGGCCTCATACAACTGTCACACATTTTGCACAACAACCCCTTTCTGTAGCAAATATAGCAAATTGAGTCAGGTCTATATTTGTATCTGAAAAAAAATTTCCCAAAGTATTTTTTCTTTCCAAGATTTACCACAGCTTCTGCTTCTCTCTGTGACTGTACAGGTTAAGACCACAGGCAGTTCATACAGTGTGAGAAGTGCAAGCAACAGCACTGGGGAGGCTTTTCCGGGTGAGTAAACCACATGCAAAGCCCACACATCACCATAACTCTCTTTGACTGGGGAATGTGCTGGCCTGCAGTTCTTTTCTGCCTTCAGCAGCAAGCCATTTCACATGACTGACCTGCGCTGGTGCATCATCCTGCACCACAGATATGTTCCAAGAACAATCCCTTTTGCACACCCTTGGATTCACTCATTTGTTTCTCAAAAACATTTAGATAGCGTACATATTTTTGTGTCAGCATTGCAGAATGGGAAACATTTTCCACTGAAACTCCTCAGTTTAACACTTCTAGCCTGAATTAAACTAGGAATGGGTCAAGTGTCTCAGATGCAGCAAGGACGCATGGGATAAGTTTCAAAGAAAGCTGGAAGTGAACGTCAGCCCTTACAGGAGAAAGCTTTTTCTAAGAAACGTTTCCCCATCCAACTCAAGCCTGGGAACACCATGAGTCCCTCAAAATAATGCACTTAAAATTTGGCTCTATTATTCAGTGAAAGATCCAGCTATGTTTTCATAAACTTACAAAAAACACTTGACTCCTTGGTGAGTGTTTGGCTCTATTTTGCTTCAACTGTAAGCAGTACTTGACAGAAATGCTTGGTTTCATCCTGTTCTAACATTGCCTCCCTCTTGATCTTACCACTAGACCCATGCAGGAACTTCCACTGCAAAAGAGGAAAAGTCTGCCAGGCAGACAGACAAGGGAAACCCGGCTGTATTTGCCAAGATCCTGCTGCTTGCCCTTCCACCAAAGATTATGAGCGTGTAAGTATTACATTCAGTGCACAGCATGTGGGAAATCCAGCTACAACACTTACAGGATACCACATTCCCCTGCTATTATTTCAAATAATTCTACCCTAAAAATCATGCTAGTAGGTTTGGGTCATTTCAGTAACTGTCAATGTAAGCACAGAGTACCAGCATTTACAAATACTTGAGAATAGTATTAACATATGTAGCTAGAAAGTACTTACTGTGATTTTCTGCCATTAGTCTTCTCTCAGGGAACATGGCTTTTTCCTGCCATTAAAAGTAGTCATCATCCATTTAAGGTTTCCGAGCATATAGCAAATACTAGTGCAATAGTCCAGCAGCATCTCAATTGCTGTATTATTACCACATGAAAATAAATTCAAGTGTCTTGAAATAGGGTGCTTAAGTACAGTCACCTAATCTCTATGTAGGCATATTATAACCAAAATTTTCAGTACTTCTGATCACATCCAGTCTCTGTGGGGCATTCACAACTGCCACAGCATATTGCAACAACCACTTCATTATTGTAATGCCTCCTTTACTGACCAGGTAATTTTTCAGAACATGGTGGGGGTGTGTTTGTTTTTCACTCCTTTAGGTTTGTGGCACAGATAATAAGACTTATGACGGTACATGCCAACTCTTTGGTACCAAATGTCAACTTGAAGGAACAAAAATGGGACGCCAGCTGCACCTAGACTATATGGGCTCCTGCAAATGTAAGACTTGTTTTGCCATATAGAATTGACTTAGATATAAACAAGCCTTAGCATCACTAGCTAACCGTTAGTGATCTGCTTTCTTCCTGTGCTCTCCCCCTTCTCCATCAATTAACTCATAAGTAAAACTGACTTTCCAATTCTAACCATGTCAAACAACTCACTTTTCCTACAGTTAATGTTATTAAGTGGCTGAATCCCAAATACATCCCTCCTGTGCTTACAATCAGCACAACCCCAGCACTATTGTTGTATTTCTTTACCATCTGAAGATTTTTCATATCTTTACTCTCAAAAAAAACCCCACCACAGTACATAAATCAACTTAATAGATGAAAATATCAAGGTAAAAAACAAAGTCACCTAAATACAGGAGTCACGATCAAGAGGCTCTAATTGATTTCTAAGCTCTTCTTCAGTTGCCGTTTATCCCAGGAGGAGGAGATTCCTTTTCTCCTAGAAACTCCGCTTTCATACAAGTAAATAGATTGATCATAGCTTCACTGCACAATTCTGCCTTTAAGGTGCACAGGTGTGTAAAGCTTGTGGCTTGTGCAACTGGTAAAAGATGCACACCAATCAATGAATTATACATTTATTATTGAACCCATTAGTTGCATTCCCGGTTTTATGTATTAACTACATCAATTTTAAGATGAACTGGAAGTTTGCTAGTAAGAATCAGGTCTAACTTGGCTCAGAAATGCTTGAATGAGTATTTAACAAGCGATCCATTAACAAAAACTTTGTTGTCTGGCACAGACATACCTCACTGTACTGATTACGAAGTAGATCAGTTCCCCCTCCGTATGAGAGACTGGCTCAAAAACATCCTCATGCAATATTATGAACATGATCAGGATACAACTGGATTCCTAACTGAAAAGCAAAGGAATAAGGTAAGCAATCCATTTTCGAATAGGACCATGCAGTTACATTGTTAGAGTGTGATGAAGCAGCCCGCAAAAGCCATTCGCAGAATCACAGAATGGTTGAGGTTTGAAGGGACATCTTGAGGTCATCTGGTCCAAGTGAGTGACACTCAGTTTTCAAGTGAAAACCAACTTTCTACCACCCAGTAGACCTAAAGCAGAATCACACTACATTGGCTTAAAGCATAGTTAGCATTTACTGCCACTGAGCATTTTTGTTCTTAAATAGGGGGAGACAAAGGATTTACATCAGATAAATTGGCGACAGTAGGCAGTTTCTGAAGATACCAACGTCATAACTGCCTAAGAGCTGATCTGCAGACAAATAGTTAAAGTTGAACAAAACCCTGGGCTGCTCTAACTCTGGAATCAAAGATGCAAACAGCAGGCGACAGCAGGCTTACACAAAATGTTCTTGAGGAGTACCAAAGACTACTCCTATAAACACCAAGAGGGCCTGTGGCTGACCAGGAACATCTCATACTAAATGGTATGAATTACCTGGTATCTGATATGGCTTATTCCATGCCAAAGCGGAGTTGCTTACCCCAGAACAGTGGCTTGTGTCTCATATCCTGAGGCTACTGCCCTGTTTAGCTGGCCCAGATAACTACATTGTAGGGGTTTGATTTCCTCTCCAGTTACTACTGAAGCTCACACAGCCACCACCAATCACTCGGCAAACTTGAGGTAAACTTTCTGTACAGCATACAGCCACAAACACTAAACCCCCTTTCCTCTGTAGTATTTTATCAAGAGCCACTTCTTCAAATCATCTCCTTGCTGGAAAGCTCTCTTCAGGCCAATCTTCCCCCCCTAAACAAAAATGGATTTCTCTGTGGTCTTCAGGTCAAAAAGATCTACCAGAATGAAAAGCGTCTCATGGCTGGTAACCACTCAGCTGAGCTTCTCTTGCATGACTTTGAGAAAAACTATCACATGTACGTGTATCCTGTGCACTGGCAGTTTCATCAGCTTGATCAGCATCCAGCTGACAGGTAAAAATTCTTTGCATATTAAGTTCTGATTTGCAGGTCAAGCTAAGGCTGTTTTACCTTGCTATACCACGTCAAGCATCCTCTGACATACAGGACCAGTCCCTCAGCCGATACAAGCCAGTATCCCCCCCTCAGAACTCAACTGAAACACAGGACATTTCACTGCTGCGCTGGAGCAGTGTCTTGAGCCAGAACCTGCTATCTTCTTGCTTTTCATAATCATGTTACAGCTAACTCTACAGCTTCTTAATTGCTACTCATGGCCTGATCATGGAGGAGAATGCAGTTCATGAGATCCAGCTGCCACAGAACCTAGGACAAACAGGCTAAATACAATGGGCAGATGCCTGTCAGCAATAATTAACTAGTGAGGTACTGTTTATTAAACCAATACTGACAAGCTCTCAGTTTAAGGAGCAGGTACAATAAGACAGCACTAATGTCACAATTCAGAGAAAGCCCCAGCTTACTTCTGAAAATAAGACTCAGATTTCAGGCCCTCCATCAGAACACTCAGCGTTGGATCAGTGTCCAACGATTCAAGGGTGCAGGCCCTTAATACCTCGTGTTGATCACACCTAGCATCTTACAAAACAACTAAGCACCTTTGCAAACTTCTCCTTAAGATCAACAGCAAAATGACACCACTGGTGAACTGTAAACACAGGACAATTATGCTTGCTGTAGGTAAAAGATTTTAGAGAGAGCAGTTAAAGCTTATGTTAGATTATCAGGTATTATACATCACCCTAAGGACACAGGACAGAGTCACTACAGAAGCACCAGAGCTTCTCTGTCAAAGCCACTGCTGCCATCTTCTAGCCACACTGAGCATCTTTGATGATCCTGGTGATTTATCACTGAAATATACCTCTACATATCTGCTCTTTCAGATCACTGACACACTCAGAGCTCGCTCCCTTGAGAGCCTCCCTCGTTCCCATGGAACACTGCATCACCCGTTTCTTCCAGGAGTGTGACCGAGACCAAGACAAACTCATTGCTTTGAAGGAGTGGTGCCACTGTTTTGGGATTAAGGAAGGTAAGCCTCAAAGACCAGGAAGGTGTGCAGGACAAAGTGTTCTCATTAATACTTGGCTAAGTCTCAGGCCATAAAGTACAAGAAAAATTCTAGACAGAAGCTACGACTAGTGTGCACAACAGCAACAGGAATAGTAATGACAAGACAGTGAAAGATGCAAGGTTCTGAAATGGTTGACACAACCAGGAAAAAGTCATGTTTTTCACTAGGAATAATTTGGGAGGTAGTTTGTAATAAATAGGAAATCGCTCCTCTCTGTGGTGTCTGACCCTGTATGTTCTGTCTCCACCACTCCCGAAGTATTGATTTTTCATCCTTTAGTGCCAAAAGCAAGGCTAAGCAAACTTGTAATGTAAACCAATGGTCAGAGCATACCGACTGAAGATGCACTTGAAGAATCTCAGGCCAAGTAGTGAAATTAACTGAGACATCTGCAGTTAACTATACTCATCTGTACCTGACAATATGCAACACAATCACCATCGTCACACTGCAGCAGTAGGCCGGGCAGTGCATTTAACCTAACCCGTGCCTAATGCGACACATGCTGAGGCTGCCCACCAGACTTGGTGCTTCCTGAGGCTTCAGCAGAGGGATTTTCTCAATCCTACACGTGCTAGGCATATGTTTGGCTCAGGTCGATCCAGAGACACCTGAGATATCTAAAAGGCTAGGCACTACTGTGCTTGTGATGTCTCCAAAATTAGGCAACAGCTGAACAGAAGCTGCTGTGACTGATGTTACATTAACATGATGACATTCCATCTAGGGCACTCTTTAGAAATCCACATTATAGCCTTGAGTGACAGCTAAGCAATGCAGCCAGTTTTTAAACAAGGGTAGCAGCAGTACAGGTTAAACCTAGAACAGGTGCATGATAGAAGCTGAGCTAGGAACACAGATTGAAAACTTTTTTTCAAAATCCTACTAGCTACTCCCTAAACTCAACCAGAGGCTGATTAGCAGAGGTCAGATATTCACTGAGTTTATACTCTGTACACAATTTTTCCAGCTCTTCTAACTACACTTAATGAGTAACAAACCACGTGTGGAAATAAGCTACGAGTTAAAATATGCATGTACTGCTGCTAATGATTGCTCATCCAGAGAAGGTCTTAGGGTTCATCCTTTAGTTAAAACTGACGGTAAGGGCGTAGGGGATTCTCAACTCACAAGCAGCTTAAGACCTAACACAATGAACAATGAAGCACCTACCAAAAAGGCTCGAAAGGAATGGCTCCTGACTATAACAGCAACCGTATTTTTTAGTGCCAATAATGTTCCCATACCTAAGCCCGATTAAATTTTCCCGTGTCAATTTCTTAATAACAACACTACATAAAAACAATACTTTGGCATCAAGTATTCAAATGTTATTAACATTTTCTTCTATGTTGCAGAAGACATAAATGAAAATCTCCTGTTCTGAGCCTGGATGAGCCTGTTCTGAGCCAGTATCCCAGTGCTGCACTACAACTGGTCAAATATATAAAGCCCATTTATTACTGTAATTAACAGCTTCATAGTTTTCAGAACAAAGTTGTCATAAGGTTCTTGTAGGCTGAGTTATTCTCAAATAACACAAGTGCATAACTGGTATAAATTCACTAACAAAAAAATTTAAGAACTCCAAGTGGCTCATTGCTGAACAGAAGTGTTCTCCTCCGCATGTACCTATGACCTCTCTGAAGCAAGAAGTAGAATTAGCCCAAGAGCCGAGTTGTTGACAAAGCTCTTCTTCAGTAGAACTATAGGATGTGGATCTGAAACCTATCTTGACATAGGATTTATTTCTTTTCCTGTTACTGTCAGTTTAACATTCTGCATAGAAGTGTCAAATAAAGATAATGTCTACCTAGATTTTTTTTTTGTTCTGTGGTTTGTTCATTTTTAAGACTTTTGTCAAAGAAAAGCTCAAGGTAAAGGTTCAGTGGAAAATCCATGTTAAATTTAAGGCTGGAAAAGAAACTCCAGGATAGATCAGAATTATCAGAATTTGGCAGTCCGTAAATTCTAATTCCTAATGCATGAACATTATCGGCTTTTCAGCAATTCCTGTCCCTTGGAAAAAACAGTAACAGTGCAGGAAGTGTGTCACACACTGAATTCCAGCTGAGCAACTGTGTAACAAACAACTGAAAGGACCATAGCAAGCCTGGGTGTGCATACAAAGACAAATTAGTGATAGGTCCACAAGAACGCAGGAGATATCTCAGCTGCAACTTCTCCTCCAGTGGCTTCCTTTCCTCCACAGAAGCATTAACTACTGCCACCATTTTTCCACAGAAAGAACTGCCACCTACTCCTTTCACCACCTGCCAACTCTTGTTTGCCTGAAAGCGAGCACAATTTAGGCATGGAAAAGCAAGGACAGAAATATTAGTTTTGAATCCCAGTAGCTTTGTGATGTCATGCCAAACACTTCACAAAGAACAGACACCCCAAGTGTCTGCTCTACACAGGAGACCCCAAATACTCTTCCTACAAAGGCAGACCCCAAACCACCCAACCCCCCCCCCACCTGAATGATGGTACCCTCCCAACAAAAGCGAATGCCATTGCCCTTACAGTTTCCCCTGTAAGCCCGACCTGTCACCCGCTGCACCTTCTGCGACGTCACCCAGCAGCCTGTACACATAAACCCAGATTAGATGTACAATGACACATGCACTGCGCTAATTCCTTTTGATAAAGAGCCTTTCTCTGGGACTTGACATCTCTTAGGACGAGGAACTTTTGACAGCCTTTTCTTCTGCCTGCCCGCAGCCTATTGCTTACTTGCTCTTTCTACAGCCATGAGTCAGCCCACTTAGAGCGATCCAGGTGAGTTCGTTGCCCTTTTTAGGACAGGACAACACACAAGGGACTGTCCTGTTCTCCGCAGGCTAACCCACCAGTGCTGTGCTCCAGCCAAACGGTAGGAAAAGATGCAGCAAACCAGAATTCATTGGGACAAATGGGAAAGAAAGGCCCTTAAACCACCCAAGCTACATGGGGCAGACGAGTAGACCCCAAGACCAGTACAGCCATGGAGATCTGAAGCACCTGGCACGTGAAGGAGCCAGCATCCCACCTGCTCCAGAGGTCTCCGTGATGCCACTGCTTCCACGTTCCCACTGTGGGGCACAGAGGAGGAGCACCTGCTGGCGTTCACATGGAGGGATGCTGCTCTCCCAGAGTGCTACACCAGTGAGATATTCAGCTCAGCTCACATCTGCTGCAAAGGGGGGAGCTCCACCAGTCCATCATTAACCTACAAATCATAAAAAACTCCATTAAGAATAAGGACCATAAATGACCACCTGTTTCACATGCCAGAAATAGCACCAACCAATAACAGTAACAGTGCAGTTAACTTAAAAATATCTTAACACTTATCACTTCATGTCTTCACAGTATGGTGAAGTAGGCAAAAGATTGTGAACCTCTGTGGACTTGATTGCTTCCATTTAGTTTTAACGAGCATAAATTGAAATTAGAAGTATTTTCTCCCTCCACAAGCGAGTATCAGCAGTGAAATGTCATTCCCCTCCAGCTTAAGGCAACCTAATTTGAGATACAGGCACACACACACACACAGCGCCCTTCCAGCCACACTCCTTGTTCACACTTACCATTGCACAGTTTTATCCATCATGGTTGGTTACAAGCAACAAGGCACCAGGACGTTGCTACCCAACACAGGTTGGCTGCTTACTTTTTACTGACTTGGCAATCTGATTCTTCTTTTCCAGCTCCCTGTGCTGTACTGCTTGATACCAGAGATGTTTACATTAGGTTTAACTTTCAGTCTGCCTGTTTGGCCTGATGGCAAACACTAGAAAGAAAGAAATACAGGAAACAACCACCTCTGCTGCTGTTTCTCGCTCCAAGGTTCATGCCAAAAGATGCGGGGTCACAGTTCTCATTTTGTTGAACACTGACCAGCTTTACCTGATTGCATTCCCAAAAAACATGTGCACACTAGGAACCCCAGATTACACCTCTGCCTCCATGGCCTTGCATGCGTCCTAAAGGAAAACATATTAGAATTTCTGCACATTTTCTGCATGCATCTCAAGTGCATTTCTACTTGTACCTATCTGGGTTTTTTAGTCACTGCTAGTGATTTCCATACATGGGGACTTTCAAAGAAGTCAACAAATTACTTAACAAAAAGAACACACTACACCAATAAAGAAAACCCACTAAAGAGCACAACAATTACTTTCTGCTCTTTCATCCCCATACTCTGGAACAAACTGCTCCACCACTATTGCAGGCAAAGAGCATGCTTGGTAACAAACCTTGAGTAAAACAGACATCAGCCATGTCTTTTGTAATAGACGCATCCATTGCCAAATCTGTCGATCCCCCGAGGATTAAATAAAAATCATAATATAAAGGTCATTTGCAAAATCTGGCGGCTTTATCAGGTGAAAAGTAATTAAACAGCCAGCAGGGTTCATGAGGATATGACACATGACACCTTCCAGATTCCTGATGTGTGGCACACTACCCAGCAGCGTATATATAGATGCCGGCCGTCCAGGCAGCGCTATCACCGCAGCCAGCCGACTTCTCCTGACCCGCTGACCAGCCGCTCAACATGCAACCCAAAGGTAGTACCGGGGCGAGCTCTTACCCCACTGCCCTGCAGGACAGAAATCTGCTTGGGTATGGCTGCAAACTGCAGGGAAGGGAAGGGAACAGAAGGGAAAGTCCACGATGAGGGTGGGCAAGCGCTGGAATGGGTTGCCCAGACAGGTCACAGAGCCTCCGCCACAGGAGATGCTCAAAGCCCAGCTGGAGCAGCCCTGGACCAGCTGCTGCAGTCAACCCAGCGTGCGTGCGTGCTCCCCGCGCCTTCCCTTCTGCTGGAACTGGGGCGCTGCAACTCTGTGCCATCTGCTCCACAGGCGTCTCGCTCAAAATGAAGCTCCTCTTGCTGTCCTGCGTCGTGAGCATGGTCCTTGCTGTCGCCAACGCTGTAAGTACCGAACAAAGAAACAGGCGGGCGTCCAATGCGGGCAATCTCCATGTTGTCACTTGGAAATTGCAAGGTTTTTTAACCGATGGGAGAGCCTCAGAAATACCAATGGCTGGTGCAAGGCTGAACACATGTACTGTACTCCCATTCCAGACTTCTGGCTTAAGATCGAGTCCTCCTCAAACTTTAAAGCAAAAGAGAAATTGCAAGGTCACTCCCAGCCCATCAGTGGGGGCCCCCAATTCCTTTGTCGCGCAGCTGACCATTTTCCAGACACTGAAGAACAAGTTTCTCCTGCAGATCTTGGCTTTCTAACAGGACACACTTAAAAATAAACAACTGAGCACTTTGTTTAAAACAAACAAAGAAAAAAACAAAGAGAAGTGTGTTTTTTCAAGTGTGTTTTGCTCTAACAAAAAGTTGTTTCTTCTTCTACAGCAAGACGACAGCGATAGCTCTGGTGGGGAGAGCACTGAGGCGGTAAGGCTTCTGTTTCTAAATTACTGGGTCTCACCAGTTGTAACATTCAGATTTAACCAGGCAGTTGGCCCTCACCTGGGAAACACTGACACACAATGCCTTTCTTTTCACAGCCACGAACAGGACCCTTTTTCCGGCCCTTTCGTCCCTTTTTTCGCCCCTTCCCGAGAAGGCTCAGGGCTGCTCAATCTTCCTGGTTGCGAGCCTGAGGTAAGCAACCTATCTTGCTGTACAAAAACACATCTGCAGCCAGCTCTATCACGACATTTGCCTACTTCTCACTGTTAATATTTCAATTGTGCAAGAAATTTCATGGCCCAAGCAAGCATCAAGATCTAGCTATGAAGATACTTGAACAGGCATAAAGCAATGGTGCTCTGTACAACATACCGTCTACGATCAGGTACTCCAGCTGAAAATGGTCTAGCTGGAAATCTTTCTTGGGAACAAACGACTACCAAAAAACATATCCAAGCCCCCGTACCCCTGCCAGAATGGCCTGAAAACTGCTGAGGACAGGAAAATCATTAAGAATTTTTACTTCCACAAACAACACACTACCCTTGTGCAGTTTTTAAATCTCATCCAGCAGGATACTTTCAGTGATTTTCATTTCCTTCAGCACTGCACATTATCTTAAGCACTTCACAGAGAAGAAAAAATCATGCTACTTGGACTTGCCACACCATAGCCAGCCGTATACCCAGCTGTCAGGAGCTGCCCAGCCACCTCCCGTCAACACAGAAACAGCCTCCTCCTGGGGCCATGGCTTCAAAAGACAATTACACTGCTAAGGGCTCAAATAAAACATTCATTAAGACGTTAAAACAATTAACTGCTCTTGGTTCTAACCTGCAATTCTCCTATTGCTCTGCAGGTGCCTACCTGGATAACCATGGCTGTCTCCTGCAGGATGCTGCTGCTTCCAGATGATCTTCTGCTTCCCACATCTCCTTCATATCTTCTGTCACCAATGTGCTGAAAATGGAGGACCACCAACAACAGGGTCCCTGTTTCACACGCCCACTACTGAAGCTGGTGTGTGGCAAAGTGCATGGCTCTCAACCCTTCTCTGCTTAATTCCTAAATCTGAATAAATGCTGAGCATCAAATGACTAAGGTCTCTTCATCTCTTAATTATTTCTTGGGAAAAAGAAACACATCAACGTCACTTCAGCGACCCTGCTTGCAATGACCATGAGTAGGAAAGGAAGGGAACTCCTGAGGCTGGCTTTGCCTTTTGTCCATGCTAAGACTCACAGGCTCTCTCAGGTCTTCATCTGGCCCTACCAAATACTACCCAGCACTCTGTGCTTTTAAGGGCTTGTTTATCACAAACATTGCTGCTGAAGAAAACACCAGATTTTAACTACAATTTATGATAGTGGTTTTTGTAAATGAAGGCTGTGGAAGTCTACACAGCAACAGAAACCACTGATGCTGTCTTATAACACTGCTGATGAACTGAAATGTATAGGAGTAAGTAGGGCAAGGATTGACAGGAAAACTAAAAGCTCTTACCTTCACTTTTTCCTCTGAAAGTTAACTAATATACTCTCATGCTATTTCACAGCTAAGCTTGACTAAGCACAGGAAAAAATGGCAACCAATACATCTCCTGTTGTCAACAAATGCCTCAGAGGGCCCACGTGCGCCTCTTGACCAAAAGTTACACACATGACCTAAAGCATTAAATACAGCCAAAACATTTGGAAGATTACTCTCGAGGCCACACATCCCAATGATCCTGCGTATGGCACTGTCTCCCCAACAGCTGTACTGCCACGTGCAGTGTGAAGAGAAGAACGTCCGAATGTGATTTGCCCAAAAAAACCAGTCAATGTATACCCTCCAACCGTGATATTTTTAGATAGACACACTAGGACATTCTCATGTGAATACCATAGTGTTAACTAGAAAGTAACTAAAGGTGAAAACTCATCTCAAATAAGACTTTTATTCAGTGACTTTTCTAAGGAGAAACCACTCAGAAACTTCGCTTTTTTACATAGCTCTTTAATTCATCTTAGAAATTAATTCAGATTATCATCCTACAAGTCTCACAGGCCTGAAAGATCCATTCTCCTGATAAGAAATCAGTGCAAAAATACAGAGTTCAAGTGTAGCTCAGAACTACAATCAGTCAAATTCCCAATTATTTCATAAAACGCTGCAGATACGAAGAATGGCTGAAAACAAGTAAGACAAGAAAGAAGTTAACAGCTCCACATTAATCTCATTTTACACTTGAGAAATCCAACAAAGCCATTTTATATTTTCCAAAAGCCTCCATTACGGCACGTCTCATTGAAGCCAAAAGTTCTGGCAGATATTTAGCCAGAGCGTGACCCCACAACTGTAACACTGCATGCACTTGACACAGTCAATGTTATACATCACTTGCAATGCAACCTTGCTAATCCAGGGAAGAGTTTTTGCCAGCTGAACTTCAGCACTGAAAAGGACGTCATTTCAGTTTCAAGGCTGGGCAGCTGGTATTCCCCTCGTGTGGGAGTCTGTTCCTCATTTACATCACTCACGGCACTCAGGATCAGGATCCTCTTGCCAGTGGGCTCCCCGTTTCTCAGTCACAAGCTTAATGAAGTAGCTATGGTTGGCATACAGCTTGAGCTTCTCACTGATGTCAACCCACTTCACCATCCCAGCATCATCACCTGCTTCCAGAGGCAAGTTATCCATTGTCTCACCTGTTCACAAAACAAGCGTTAGGACATGCTGTTTTCTCCTACTTCCTCTTCTCACACCTGACCAGTTCTTCCTTTCCACAAGGCTCCCTCAAAGGCAGCAACCTTCAACCATTTCTCAGAGAGAAACCAATCAAGTAGCTCAATGAGTCTGTGCTAGAAAACGTTTCCAGACTTGAATTAAACATTTTTTCGGAAATTTGAGTGGCACAGCTACAACTCTTTATGGCCACTCCTAGGTTAACACCAGGAGTGTGACAAGTTACCAGAAACCATTACAACAGCGCAAGTTTAGCCAATCCCTCTGCATCAATTAAACGTTTAACATCTGATTGCTTACTTTCTCAGGTACTCAACAAAATAGGAACTGAATTCTGAAACTTACATATGCCTGCAATCCTGCCCCTCCCCTCCCCAAATTACTATTTTATCAAAGTCACCAAAGTAAAAAACATAACCAGTACTTAAATAAGGATGCAGAAGGGCTTTCTAGTTGCTCTGAAGTTGTTAAAAACCAAGCCAAGAAATGCTTATTAAAAAAAAGTATATTGGAAACAAAGACCAAAAGAACACCATGTTCATTTTTTTCTGGGGGCTAATAAATCAAAAACCAGCAGCATATTAAACTTCACCACTGTTACCTCTTAACTACCCAAGAGTGAAAATATCACTGTATGACTTCTGTCTGTCTGATTTCCAGACAGAGAAAGCAGACCGATTCACGTCAAGAGGGGAAAGATGAGCATTCAGGATAACAGATCGATGCAAGAACTAGCAATGTATGCTCATTCCAATTAAATGATAGAAGGAATCTAAAGCACAACAATTGCTCTGGCAGAGTAACAAAGATAAAAGGTGTCAAGAGACAACAAGTAAGACAACAAAGTCAAGAACGCAGTAAAGACCAGCCAGCAGCCAGAGGCAATGCACCTAAAGCAGGCACTGGTACTGACCGTGAAGAAACGAAACCCAAGAGACTTCCAACTCAGTCATTGAAATAGGAAATTAAACCAACTCAAGCTAAATACAGTGACCGGACAGTGACTGGCCTAGTGTTCAGTCTATATAACAAATGCACATTCTGCGATTTGGAACTAGCTAACACAAAAATAAATTATTTTCAGGCAAATCCCTTATGTTCCTTAATTCAGGACTGAAAGAAATCCAAGGGGAACGACAACCAATACTGGCTGTGAATGAACGTGACAAAAGATGGGAGACCCTCACACCCATTGCTTTCAGTTTAAGAATTAAACTCAACTTGCATTCTCTTCCACTTTCATGGCTCACCCCAGCCCCACGTACACAAAAACAACATCTACAGTAAAAAAACAGCAAAAAGCACAAGCAGCAATGCCTACCTGTTTCATCGTGATAGTTCACAGCCTCCGTCTCCATCCACGCGTTGTCGGTGTTACGAGGGTCATCCACATATCCTCTGTACACCTTACTCAGAGAACAATCACAAGAAGTTCAAAAAAAGGCGGCATCATTAAAAATCACCCACAGCCACTCTTACAGAGTATGCAATTGTCTCTTCCCTGTCTTATATCACAAAACCCTGAGCATCACAGCTTATTTCGATGACAGTGCATTTTTTCAACTCCTAACTAGGTACAAGTTACCCCAAGGCTATCTCAAAAACACAGCTTACCACAAAGTGCTCCTGGCTGAACAGCCTCTGCAGTTGCTTTTCCAAGCTTGCTTTTTCCTCAGGAGATTTCTGCAAGGAGTTCAAGGCCTCTTCCCCAAATTCTCGCTTCAGAGTAGCGCTGATCTTCTCCCCTGGGTCCACCATCCCCTGAGAGTGGAGGAAAAAAACACAACTGAGGAGCCTAAGACCTCCCTTGCTATCACTCTTTTACTGGTGCTTACGACATTACACCCATAGAAATCACGCTCTGGTTATGTGAGAAATTCTACACTTATTTGTAAAAAGCAAGCAGACACATCCTTCAAAAACTACAACAGATGAAATTATACCTGCATTAAGCAAAGGACACCATCAAAATTAAATACAAGTACTGCCCTGTAATGCAGGAACAGCAGAAAGCCTATCAATTGACGCTTGGGAGGATAAAGACAAATTGTTTATAGAACCTTTCTCTTCCCCTCTACATCATGAGGTCATCCCCAAAAAGTAATTATACCACATGTATGCCAGTTATCTGCTTATGGACTTGCCAGAGAGATGTCCACCGTTTCCAGAGCTTTGCTCTTACCCCCGGGATGGCCCACTCCCCACAGTCTCTCCTCTTTATAGCTACGAACTGCAAGATGTTTTTGCCAGTAACTGCGTGAGCGATCTTATTGCCACTTCCATCCCTCTTCCACCTGCAGAAAACAACACATAAGGACATTTGTTGCTGCTGCTTCTTAGAAGGAAACCAAACAGCAGAGCTCCCACACAATGGCCTGTTGGAGGGCCAAGGCAGTGGATCAAGCACAGTTCTGGATCAAAGACAGACAAGAGCTGTCTGGGAAGATCTCGTCCCTCCATTTTTGCAGCTAGGTCCAGAACATTGGTATCTACTGTAACTCTCACTGTGAAGCCTTTACGTCTAACTGTACTTCTACCTACCTGTAAGATAACGATAACTATACTTTCTGCTATGACAAAGTATAAATTCCAGCTGCAACACTTTCAAACCACCCACTCAGCACCAACAGAAGGCCTCAAACACCCACCACTGCACTCAGGATTTAGAATAACTGCAGTAATTACAGCAAAAAACTACTTAAATAAAGACAAAAATCAAATCCGTGTTGGTTTTACTTCAAAGGAAAAAAACAGCAGCATCGGTAGCCTTCTGAAAAGGGCAAGAACTAAAAGGCAGCGGCGTGACTTTAACAATGGTTCTGTCTTCAACGCGGTGTTCCTTAGCTTGCAGTTTGGTACTTGCACCAGCTCCTCTGAAAGCTCTAGGTGTAATACACTTGACATGAAATCACACAGGCTCTGGAGGCAAAACCACCATTAAAGTAAAGCACACACTGACAAAACAGACTAAGCAAGCCCTCATCTCCTTCTCCTGCACACCAGGCCACCCCAGTGTTTCCTCCTGTGCAAAACCAGGCACACCACTTCATTCACAGCTGAGGCACCAAGACAAAACCCTGTTCCTGCAATTTATTATGCCTCAGCTATGGTCTTTTGGTGCATTATTCAGACAATAACAAAATGTCATGTTATCTTTTAATTTTCACGTTTGTTACTGAAGAGCATTTGTACAGTGTATTTCTACTGAGTTACACTTTCTTGATCTTTAATTTGCCTTCTCAGCATTTCAGAAGCAATGGCTTATAATGAACAGCAAGTCCTAAGCATTTTCCAGGAACAAAGGCTAAAATACTTTTGTGTTCCACATATCTATACATCTCTCCATGCACATATACATACAGGCTTACACAGAGCAACACACAAAAAGCCACCTGACATGTAATTGCTGGTTCCCAAATGCACAGAAAAAGATGTGAATGCTTTTGCTTTACTGCACGCCACCTTTCGGTCGCTTGTTCCTTACCTAGTCACAATGGGATCGGCGGCGTGGTTTGGCCCCCAGCGCCCTAATAGTCCTCTGCCTGTGAGACCAGTCCTTCCCGTGGGATTTCTGAAAGATGCAGCACAGCACATTAAATAAGTGTATGGCCCCACGTGGAGCTTCAAGTGTTCTGCAAAAGCAGCTCTTAAGGAAGCTGCAATAACAAAGCTAAGGATAGCACCGTACATCCAGTGTCAGCAAAAGCTTTAAAGAATAAAGAGATTCTCTCCTTCATTATCTTTTTGTGTCTGACAGTACAGGCAAAGAACAAAATAGCTTTGTTATTTTCCAGATGACATATTCCTGATCAAGTTTTACTCTCATCACACAAATATCACCTGGTCTGGGAACCTAATCCAGTTTTCAGTTTACCAGACTACACATGCACGTAGCATTTAATTACAAAAAAATCCCAGAGGAAAAAAAAAGAAATTAAATTCAGGTCTGATTACACATCTGTGCTACACGAGGATTTGTTAGTGGATCTCATCTACTCTGCCGTAGCGCACCTGAATGGTATAAAAAACTTCAGAGCACAACACGTGGTCCGATTGAGGGAGCTACTCCACCACACCCTACTATCAAAGGTGCTAATGACCTCCTCCTCCCAGGTTCCCACAGCCCAGTGTTGGGGCACAACTGGCTAGCATTTCAGTGCCTCGCTGCCACAGCCTTCTTCCCAAAAGAACCTTCTGGCACTGAAGTATCGTTTCTTCTGTCTCTTGGGAGGACCCTCTTGATTTTATTCTAGCAGGTACCATCTACCTAAACTGATACAGACCCATAGGAGCTCTAAAACTACATCACTGAAATGAATATGCAAAGAAAATCACTCACCGGGGCCTCCCATTTTCAACCACATACAAGCCATTCCGACTCGTCCTCTCCACGTCTCCATCTCTCTCATTAAATTTGGGAGAAAAATTTTTATCACTGCAGAAAAGAGTAATTAGAAGCAAGTTAAAACCCAACACACCCCCCTTGCACCAGAAAAGGTTGGAGGCCAGCCACCCAATCTACAACACCCCTTTGGCTAATGGGCAGGTTTAGATGGAACTTAAAGTACAGGCCCTCCCTCTCCTGTGGGAAGCTATACAGTCTGAGCAATTACTGATGACTATCTCTGTATTTAAATCTTCAGCTACGCGTGGCACTCTAAAGCATTTAACGTTTTCTCCTCCTACAATTTCATTTAGAGGATGTTTCAAAGCTGTTCTTGTTCACGTTAGGGAGCATTAGATTTTATCCAGTGACAAAGCCAACAAACACTTTCCTAACTGAAGAGCAGCGAGCAGTTACATGCTAAAAGCAATCAACAACTTTGCAAAAGTTTACTGCCCATGCCCTGTGTGCACCTCTGAAAATTGAAGCACACGCTGGTAGGGTGGCCTACAGAAGCCTCCTTGCTGCTCCCCAAAGCAATTCCCCTCAAACCACCACAGGAGTCAACCTACTGACCAGCTTTTTCCTCACAATCCATTTGGGAAGCTACACTAAAAACCAACTCTGCATTTTCAAGCATTACCAACACCTCCTACAAGAGCATCTGGCAGTAGGTAAGTGCATGCACCTAATCCCCTCACTAAGCAGCCTACGGCATTCCTCAAGAGGAGAACAGAGAACGTGTTCACGGAACCAATACACACATTCACAGAGCAGTCACCATCAGGCATTCAACTTGCTGCATTTCCTGAGTCAGAGCTCAGCTCCAGACCTCCAGATCTAACTAGATTCTTCTCATCTTGCATCCAATTACGCATGTACGTACTGAAAACTTTCTCCCAAGCTCTTATTCGCACTTATCAAAAATATTGGAAAATATGTATCAGTAAGGGTTCTGAGAATTTTACTTCTCTCACAACACACAACAGCTGTAGGAACAGTTGCCCATTATTGCAATTAACACTACTGCTTTACCTCAATCACCAGCTGACTAAAACCATGTGTCAAAGACATTCACAGCTGACCCAAACCATTCAGTCCCCCAGCCACCATCCCCAGGTCTTAGCCTGCAAAATCCCTCTAGCATCACGTGACACTTAACTCAGCCGATCAGTATTTCCTCCTGCCCAGTTCAAAAAAGCCAAGAGCCACACTTTCCACTCACTTGAGCTGAGGATCCGCCCACTTGGGTCCGGCCAAAACAGCCGCTGCAGTGTACTCCACAGGATTATAACCTTCCCACTGAGTTAGCCAGCCCACTTTGTCTTCAGGAACTTGGCTACGCTCAATGTGCGATCCAGGATATGGGGAGGTGAGAGCTTTGCTGTGGTAGAACTTGTTAACGTTACAACTGTTGAACATGTTAGTAGGGTGGAGATGGGACCAATGGGTTGCAGACAAGTTACTGAAAGAAAAAATAAATATCTTATTCCTGAACACGTAACGAGTAAGTATTAAGCCTGTTATTAAATCTCACATCTGAATATGAGACTAGAACAAGCAGAACAGCCTAGGCATTTTGCAAAATGACAGCTTTCAGCAATGCATTGCTGTTTCTTTCAGAAAGCTTGCAAACAGTCACTTGGGACCAACAGGTTCTGAGCTTTTCCTCCCGCTCTGTGAAGCACCAAGTATTTCACTGGACACATGAGGACTTTGCTGCACGAGAAGCTGAGAAGTGTCAGTGCCATTCTGGGCCGGGCAGTGCTGTGACCATTACTGATCTCCAAGGTACAGCTCAGGTGTTGACCAGGACCTGCAGCTGGGAGGCCTGCACTTGGGCGTTTCATCAACAAACCAGCTCAGCCTTATGAGAGGCCTGCTCTCACAGCTAGCAGCAGAGCAGGGAAAACCAAATAGGAAATAATCCAGAAGCCTTAGCAAAACAACCTTATGAGTTGCTCTGAGCAACAGTTTTGTGTGACATAGCAGAGAGTAACATACACCTTGCTCTTCTATTTCTGGGAAGGCTTTGAGCACGCAACCAACTCAGTGAAAAGGAAAAACCTTGGTCTCCTGTAATTTTACTTTGCCATGGGTGTTGCGGAGCTGACATTCTGCAGCTGATAATTAAGTTTTTAAAAGTATTTAGGTTATAGTGGCTGATGTGCAGCTCTTAAAAATGCTACGCAGGTTAATTTCAGTGCACGAAGCAGCCTTCCTGTACTCATAATAATATGTTTATAAACTGTCCCCAAAATGCAGGGAAATATTCGAAGAGGCTCAAAGTACTGCAAGGGGCTACAGTCTTGCAAAGTGCTTAAAAAGGAAAATATTTACAAGCTCTCAGCAAGAAGCCTTGCGGTTTCGGTTAAGGAGTCCCGGCACATGAGGAAATCCATCTGCTCTGTAAAAGGGCGTGAGCTTTAGCAACCGCCCGTGCTGACTGCGTGAAGACGGGCAGCGAGCTTTTTGAGAAGAAAACCCCCAGTTTATATTACTTACTAACCCCATCGCTTCACCTCAGAGGGGCACAGGAGGCTGCACCAAGCGAACCTCTCCCAGAAGGGCCCCTCCAGCTCCCAGCCGCAGCCACGCCACCCGTGCGGGCGCCGGCCGCAGCGCTTCTGCCGAGCGCCCCCCTTCCCCCAGCAGCCCCGGGGGGCGGCCTGGCCCCTCGCGAACCCCACAGCCGGGTGCTGGCGGTACCTGCGGGGCCGCAGGGCGCAGCGGGCGGCCGGGGGGCCCAGCGCGGCGGCGAGCCCCAGCAGCGTGAGGGCCGGCGGCAGGCCGGGTCCCGGCAGCATCGGCAGCGAGCGCGGCCGCCCCTCCTCCCGGCACGGCTGTCCCTGGGGAGGGGCGGGGCTCTGCCGCCCCCTCCCTCAGTGCGCGGCCAGCGGCCCCTGGCGGTGGGCGCTGGGGGCGCTGCGTGCGCTGGGGGCGCTGCGTGCGCTGGGGGCGCTGCGTGCGCTGGGGGCGCTGCGTGCGCTGGGGGCGCTGCGTGCGCTGGGGGCGCTGCGTGCGCTGGGGGCGCTGCGGTTCCTGCGTGCGCTGGGGGCGCTGCGTGCGGCGGGATGGGCGCGGTGCGGGAGCTGGCGCTGTTCCTGGGCACGCTGCTCTACGCGTACGCCGAGGCGGCGGTGCGGCTGCTGCTGCCCGCCCGCAGGAAGGCCGTCGGCGGGGAGCTGGTGCTGCTGACGGGGGCCGGCCGCGGGCTGGGCAGAGCCACGGCCCTCGAGTTCGCCCGGCGCCAGAGCCGCCTGGTGCTGTGGGACGTCGACACGGTAACGGGCCGTGAGGTGGGGGGGAGCGGTTGGGGGGTCGCTGAGGCACGGTGTAACGGGCACGAAGGGGGGAACGGGCAGCCGTTGCCAGCAGCAGCAGCGCCGGGACACGCACGGGGATGCCGGCCGGGCAGGCGCTGCATCGCGTTGCCAAGGGAGACGCTTGAGCCCAAAGCTTTTGGCAGCTAAGGTGATGATGTAAGATCGGAAAGCATGCCCCTGCGGATCTGGTTTCAGGGTAAAGGATAGACATTTCTCTAACATAAAAGACAGCCATCTTCGTCAGATGCTTCTCCACTCCACTGGTTTAAAAATATATTAAAAAAATCTTCTCCAAAGGTGCTCTCTTCTCGAGGTCCTCCCCCCGGGCAACATGTGGGCGCGGTACAGTGGCACATAACGTCCGCTCCTTTCCTTCCTCTCCCAGCACGGCCTCAGGGAGACGGCTGCGGAGTGCGAAAGGCTGGGAGCCACCGTCCACACCTTCGTGGTGGACTGCAGCAAAAGGGAGGAAATCTACGGCGCTGCGGAGAAGGTAGGGGAGCAGGTGCACGAGCGAAAGCTTAGCCAGATGGGCTTGGGTGTCAGGAAGGGCTGGAAAACTGCACCCGAGGTATTCCACTCACGGCGTGCAAGTCTTAAAATTGCAGCTTTTTTGTTTCTGTATGTACAGAGAGGAAAGCGGCCCTTTGGGTATCACAGCCCAGCTCATCCTCCTTTGTGGGCTTCTGTCCCTGCGAGCCCCCACTTTAGGCTTTAGACCCATGAAGGAACGTCTTCCTTTTAGCTTGCTGAGAAACAGGCAGACACCACTGTGGAAATTTGAAAGACTATTGTAGAAAGTAAGGTTCAGGTGGTCCAGAACATTCAGTATGTCTACAGAGCCAGCTATGACTGCAGAGCATATTTTTCTGTGGGTGAAGATTCTATAAAAACTGGCATGTGTAAAAACATCACATCTAAATCAGCTTCCAGGATACTGCACACTTCCTACTGGATCAGGAAACACAGCATGATTTTCTTCTCCCTGAAAGAAAGAGTTGTAAAAATTAAATTAATTGCTGCTCATAACCTTGCACTATTGTGATAACAAATGACACGTGGCTGCATGTTCTTTTTGCCAAAAAGGTGAAGAAGGACATTGGCGATGTCTCCATCCTCGTGAACAATGCTGGTGTGATCACGGCTGCCGACTTGCTCTCGACCCAGGACCACCAGATTGAGAAAATGTTTGAGGTCAACATTCTCGCCCACATCTGGGTAAGGGCCGCTAGCGCGTTCGTCCCTCTGTGGTGGTGTGAGTGTTATTGAGGAGGTGAGGGCACCCTCAGCCAGGCACCGAGACCCTGCAGGCAGGAGATGCATGGCTCAAAAATGCAAAATGTTTTTTTGTAGCAAAGCCCTGAGAGCAGGCAGCAGGGCCAGCCTCTTCCCAAGTGCTCCTGTCAGCCCAGCAGGGCTCCAGGTCTCTACCCCGGGGCATTTTGTACCTGCCTGCATTGCTGACTCTGTTCTGGGCTCCTGGCACTGTCTCAAGCCCATCCTGGAGCCTTTGCCTGTGTGTATCACCTTCCTTATACCCCTCCAGAACTTCTCTCTGCATGGAGGTGACATGGCTGGGCCCTATCAGAGCTAGGCCTTGCCTTTCCCCTCTCCGGGGACAGGGACAGCTTTCAGCAGGGAAAACAGAGTGGTCAGTAAACAATTTCTGCTTGCAGGGGACTAAAAGGTGTGCTACAGATTGGTGTGCTGAGAGATACCGGCAGCGTGGCTACTGACAAGTGAAACCTAAAAACTAGGCCAGGAGCAATGTGAACATCAGCTTCTGTCAATCCCTGGCTTTGCTGAAAGGCTCCTTTTGGAAACTGGGATGCAAATTGTCCCAGCTAAAAGGAGACTGGGTGTCTCTGTGGTTCTCAGGAGCTTGGTGCCATGCAACCCCAGCACTAGGGGTAGGCTTAGTCACTTAACTGCACATAACTGAGTAACTTTATTGCACATAATTGGGGCCAGCGTTGAAGACTCCTAAGAAGTTATTGTTTGTTTCCTCCTCCACATGCCCCACCTCTTCTTATTCTAAAACCCTTTCCAGACAACCAGAGCTTTTCTGCCAGCAATGATGGACAACAACCGCGGTCACATTGTTACAGTGGCTTCTGCAGCAGGTCATTTTGTAACCTCTTTCATGGTGGCTTATTGGTAAGTGACTTCCAAATCAGCTCTCTTCATTTCTTGTTTTTAATTGTGTCTTCTCCACCAGCACACACGGAGTAACCGAAATAAACATCCCACTGAATAAGCTACTTCCAAAGAGCAATGCTAAGGAGAAAAAAAACACAACACCCGTCAAATAAGGACCCACAGAGGTACCCACTAATTTCATTATTAGCTCTGATTGAGGTGATTCAGTAAAGGATTAATGATGTGACCAATCAACTAATGAAATCTTCTTACTTTTTTCTCTCCATACCTAATCCAGATTTTGCTTTGTTAAAAAAAAAGGTATCTTCCTTCCCTTCTCCTCCTTAGAATGTAGCACTCCTGTGAGTTGGTGTGGTGTTAATGAGAAAATCCTTACTAAGCAGCTTTTTGCATTTCTAGCATTTGTGGCAGTGACTGCAGTGGATAGAAACGCTTCTGCCATCATCAGATAAAACAAGGTTTTGACTGTAAAACTACTGTAATCTTTTGAGAAGATAAAAGATACAGTAATACTGAGTGCTGTAAGGAACATGACACTGCTGAGAGGCCAAAGTACTGCCCAAGTTTAACAGAGGCACTGGAAACGCATGCACAAAATTGCAGAAATACTGTTGTCTGGCATAATGTCATACTGCATCTGACCTAGCCCTCTACAATAGTGTTTCCCAGCAGAAGCATCTTTCCCTGGGTATGTTCCTTCATGGGGAGTCACTGTTGGCCATGTAAGAACACCTGAGCCAGGACTTTTAGCTGTATTACACTGTTAAACTTATTTGATATTGCTCATTTGATTTGTTTCTGCTTGGTTCTGTTTTATACTCCTGGCCTCCACAAACTTCAGTTGCGCTAAATTGCTTAAGTCCTTTGTTTCAAATCTC
This sequence comes from Anser anser, assembly GCF_964211835.1. Classification (NCBI taxonomy): domain Eukaryota; kingdom Metazoa; phylum Chordata; class Aves; order Anseriformes; family Anatidae; genus Anser; species Anser anser. The sequence continues at coordinate 47,085,176 of NC_139724.1, read as the reverse complement.
GTGCTTCAACGTCACAACATGCTCCACGTGATACAAGAAGCAGTAGGATTGTTGCCCATACCTATAATCCCATTTGTTCTTAATTTTGCACACTTCAGAAAATTCTTCAGAAGAATTCAGCTTAAAACATTCTAAGTCAGCTGTATGGATTCACACACTATAGTTTCCTAGCATTTATCTGCCTGCTCAGTAGTAACCTAAGATTTTCAGAGTCACCCACTTCACATCTCACTATGCCCTCCCCTGGCAGCACTATCTATTTCTGTGCTACACTGTGAGACAGTAAAAGCCAGCATTAGTTCCTGCCCTATCTCTTAGGGATGGATTACACGTCTTCCCCTGCTAGTCAGTATTGGGTGTTCTTTCAGCCCCTTTCTATTTACATCACGTTGGAAATAGCATTCCCATCTTCTCATTTGTGACATTTTTTCCGTCCAGTTCAAGCAAGTTTGCTGCAGTTGGATTTCATAAAGCTCTAACCGAGGAACTATCTACCCTGGGAAAGGATGGAATAAAAACAACGTGTGTCTGCCCAGTTTTTATGAACACTGGATTTGTCAAAAACCCCCGTACAAGGTAATGTTTTGATAAAAGCCACATCTCAGCCTGCCTTTCTTTGCATTTAGATGTATTTACCCCTGCTTTAGGACTTGCTTCCAACCTGTATATCAAAGGGTAAATAAAATTGGCTGAATATAAATCTCTATCTGCAACATCACTTCAACCACAAGACCTGCATTTGAATTACCTGACTTTGCCTGCAGTCAAAGTATCCTACTTCACATTCAACTCTCCCATGTTTTACCTATATCATTCTTAAATTTATGCTTTCCTTTCATTTTAGGCTTGGAAGGATTTTGGAAGTTGATGAAGTTGTGAAAGAAATGATGGAAGGAATACTGACTAACAAGAAAATGGTTTTTGTTCCACCACAGCTGAGCATTGCTTTACTTTCTGACATGTAAGTGGCATTAAAAAAAAGGGGGGGGGGGAAATATTCAACACAACTGCGTGAGTGTAGAAGCATCACACTTGAACCATCTAATTCAAGTTTTACCATTGGAATAAGTGTCTTTTGCTTTCACAGTAGGAAAACTTTCAGTTGATATCATTGAAATAAATACCCCTGAATGATGGCTAGACACCCAAAGTCTACATTCAATCCAGTTCCATTTATTTTCTACCATCTTTAATATCTTTAACCAATATACTAGGTCATTAAATTCATTTCTTATTTGACTTCAGTATGTCTATAGCCACTTGAAAATGTGCATCAGTCTGCAGGAGACATTTTTTTCCCTGACTGAATTACCTCAAGCATCTTACACCACATGTCAAGGCTAAGGAATTACGTGGTGATTATTCCTAATGACAATAGGAGAAATAAAAGCATTTTGTTGAGTCCTGTCATAGGTCATTACAACCCACTGTTTGCAGAGAGCTGCTGAGTGGGGAACTCGACTGCTCCACAGGCTGGTAAGGAGGCAAAGGGAGACTGAGGGATCTCTCTTCCTTCACAGACAGGATTTCTCATGGGCTTGCCAAGAACAGCTTCACAGGTTCTCTGAACCAGCAGCCACAAGCTCCAGAAGCAGCTGAGGAACTGCTGCATTTTAGCCTTCACTTCTTCATGTCAGCACCGGAAGGTCTAGGCCACAGGGGCTGGGAAGGGTGCTTGAGAAGGACTCTGCTGCTTCTCCTGGCCATGAGAAGCACAATTTGTCCTCTCAGGCTTCTTTACCAAGTTGTAGTTGCTCTGCTGGGACATTTTCACCAGAGCTCAGGTTCGAAGCCTAGAAGGCACATCAGAACAACTAAATTGCCATGTCAGTTAGCTCCTACAGTCCCTCAAGAAACCCTTGGTAATAACTCGTTTGTGAGAAGACAACTTGGCTCTAACCAAAACCTCCTGTTTATGAGAGGCTGTAAAGATTCTTCTGTTTTCCCCAAATTCCTCAGTCAACCAGATGAGGTTTTGAAAGCAAAGAAGGCAAAGGCAATTCTCACCTTATTTTTAATGCACATGCCTACGTTTGGTGTTAAACCTTCCTGGATGCAGCAGCAATGCTGCAACCAACATCCTGCCCAGGGGATACCTGTCCTTGGAGTTGTCATCAAAGGAGGAAGGTGGTGAAGGGATCAGAATCAAAGCTAGCCAAAGAATTTCAAGGGCTACATATCCTTGGGAACTACTCCCCAGTTTCAGTTTTGGTCTCTGTCTGAGGCGAGCACACATTCTGCACCCAGACCAGCTCTTGTCCCACCTGTGCTGCCACTTTTCCTGTGACCCAAGTTCTTATCCTAGATTTCATCTCACGATTTTATCTTTCAGGTTGCTTCCAGAACGTGTCTCAAGAGTTCTGAAAAAGCTGACAGATGTTAAGTTTGATGCAATTGTTGGACACTGGAGCAAACAGTGAACAACAAGTCGTTTGTCGTTTCCCCATGACACGAGTGAAAACAGAACATGGACCATGTGTAGCGCAGCGGTTTTGATTCAGAGCAGAAGCAAGACAGGTACTTCCTCCAGGCCACCACTGCCCTTCACACCTAGAGGCTTATCCCACACCTGCAGCAGGAACACACCTGCATAACATGGAGTGTTACCAGAGCAGAGATGCAGCTCTGCAAGTGAGAAGGGCTGTTTTAGCTGTGCATTGTGACATCGCTAGCTCCTTCCCTGCTTCCCGCATGCACCGAGGCAGCCAGGAAATGCAGCAAAGCCCGTTTTTGGGCAACACAGGGATTGCCTGAGTATATTTATGTTAATCTGGACTCATCACTGAGCAAAGTGATCTTGTGGGAAGAAATTCATACGGGTGGTCTGCTTCATCTCAATGAATCATTTAAATTTAAAAATCCTGTAACACACACTCCATTTTATGTGCTTTTGTAGTGAGTACTTGAAAGAACACAACCTTTTAATCAAGTGTTACCTGAATGTGTTGATTGTCGCTTTATGCATGAGCAACATCAGCACCACTTGTACAGAATAAATACAGTTCTTTACCCAAAAGTTGCCTCGCAGCAGTTCAGCCATAACCATGTCCTAGAGGTGCGTTTAAGGCACAGCAGCGTCAAGTAACGCGCCCTCTGCCGGTGTCATTTCCCACATGGCTTATCGGTAATCCCCAGGCTCTTTCCAACCAGCTTCCTCTGAAACAAGCACAGTATTTCTTGGCCAGTTACCGGGTGCCCTCCTGCATTTCGTGCTCACTTGAGAATGCAACTTATTTCAACCAAAGGTAGAAAAAGTTGCACTGAAAAAAAAGAAGATATGGACTTATTGTCCTCACACTAGCAGGCACTCTTGTCTTTAAATAAAAATCAAGGAGATGCTAAACCTGGAAGCTCCTCATTGAGATGCCAGGGGTGAACTGAAGTAGAAGTCTATGGGACTTCCACACACACTGCTGCATTAGGCACGGCTACATGTGGGTGGCTTCCAGTGTAATCCTTGCTCTCCATACCAATGTTCTCCTGGCCTCCTCAGTTCTCTTCCTGGCCACCAGAGTCAATACAGCTCAAGCTTACCCCAAAATCTGGTTGTTCGGGGTACCTGGTGGAAGCCTATGCCATCAAACTTCATATAGCCGCTTCCAGCAAAGCCCCACACTCAAGCAGAGGAGTCTTGCATGCCAGCTTAGGGCACTTACGAGCCTGGTGGGGACTCTGCTGTCATGCTCTGCTTCCGCCTTGGCCACCTCTTGGAGCTGGCACTCCCCTGCCTCAGCCCCAGCCCCAGCTGGAGGCCCATGCCAGGAAGGCGGCAGCACTGCTGAGCTGTGAAATCAGAGCCTGGCTGAACCACCAAACATGTTAATTGGGAAGAGGAAAAAGTTCCAGGAGAAAACCAGCATCTAGCTCTGAGCATCCCCACTGGCATCAAATATCTTCTCCCACTGAAAGTATGAGCAACTGTGGAGCCAAGGTACAGCAACAAAACCTCTAACAACTCATTTTAGCTGTAAGCCAATACTAGTTCGAGGGCAGATGTTTAGGGAGATATTTATTTTCCCAGACTAGGGAAAAAATCCTTGTGTACAGTTATAAACACGATTCAAATATATCCAAATTTCAAACTGAAAAGTAAAAGAAAAAAACAATCTCTTTCAAACAAGACTAAGCAGTTACATTGTTTGAGGTGGGTGAAGGAACTCAAGTGATTCACAGTTGAATTTCTTCCATTTTCTACAATTACTATGTTATAGTAATAGTAGGAAGTAATACTACGTCCTACAAAGGCAGGCCCCACGCCCCCCTCCACCTGAACCACAGCACCCTCCCAGCAAACAATGAACGGCAGCCCAAAATGCCGTTGGGGCGGCTCAGGATGCACCACTCCACCTGCCTCCTACTCCTTCACTCGTGAGCCAGCCCAGCTCCAGCCTGATGCTTTGCAAGACAACAAAAAAGCCAACAGGATGCTCGACACAGGAACGTCTTTCATAAGCTAAGGGCGGCTGCCCAACAAAACCCAACTCGCTGACAGTTTCCCTGTAAGCCTGACCTGTTACCACGTGCACCATTACCCAGCAGCTTGTACACATAAACCCATATTAGATGTACAAACAGCACACACAGTCTGCTAATTCCTTTTGATAAAGAGCCTTTCTCTGGGACTTGACATCTCTCAGGACGAGGAACTTTTGACAGCCTTTTCTTCTGCCTGCCCGCAGCCTATTGCTTACTTGCTCTTTCTACAGCCATGAGTCAGCCCACTTAGAGCGATCCAGGTGAGTTCGTTGCCCTTTTTAGGACAGGACAACACACAAGGGACTGTCCTGTTCTCCGCAGGCTAACCCAGCAGTGCTGCGCTCCAGCCAAACGGTAGGAAAAGATGCAGCAAACCAGAATTCATCAGGACATACGGGAAAGAAAGGCCCTTAAACCACCCAAGCTACGTGGGGCAGACGACTAGACCCCAAGACCAGTACAGCCATGGAGATCTGAAGTGCCTGGCATGTGAAGGAGCCAGCATCCCACCTGCTCCAGAGGTCTCCGTGATGCCACTGCTTCCACGTTCCCACTGTGGGGCACAGAGGAGGAGCACCTGCTGGCGTTCACATGGAGGGATGCTGCTCTCCCAGAGTGCTACACCAGTGAGATATTCAGCTCAGCTCAGCTCCTGTCCTCTGCTGGGGGGGGGGGGGAGTTGCAGTTGATCGTTAACCTACAAATCATAAACACCAGTAAGAATAAGGACCATAAATGACCACTTGTTTCACCTGCCAGTGTGTTAACCAGTAACAATAACACTACAGTTAACTTATGAAGTCGGTAAAAGAAAGGTTGTGACCCTCTGTGGACTCGATTGCTTCCACTTGGTTTTGATGAGTCTAAGTTAAAATTAGTCATAAGTATTTATCCTCTCTACAAGGAAGTATCATCAGTGAAGTCTCATGCCTACCCAGCATCTGGCACCCTCCTTAGAGATACATCCCCCCCGGCCCTTATGAACACACTCATTGTGCGAGGGTTTTAGTGGGAACAATCTTAACTCTGCAGTTGCTTAAAAGATGAACCAGAGTAAAAATATCACATTTATTGACTTTCCTTCTATTCCAGTGAAAACATCAGGTCAATGTTAAGTGAGACGGTAAAAGCAGATACGGCTAAATGTTCTTACACAGGTCCATTCAGGTAGATACGAGTTCAGGATGTATATATAACCTCCAGTCCACATTGAATAATAGCTGTACTTTGTTAGGCTAAAGATCAAAAATACTCCACAAACAGCACAAATCAGCAAAACAACCTCCAGCTGGTTTCCACTGAGTGGAACCCAATCATAAAACTCTTCTCTGCAACTTAGGGAAACTGCTCAGTTAGGTGGGTTCCCTCCACACGTAGAGTTGACCGCCTCTGCTCCAACATTAACAAGCCACCAAGATACAGCTGCTGAAGACAAGCAGCCTTCTTCCTTTTCACTTACCTGACAATCTGAATCTCCTTTTCCAACTCCCTGTGCTGTACTGATACCAGAGGTTCTTGCCTTCAGTCTCATTTCAGCCCACCTGCAGGGCCACATGGAGGACTCCAGAAAGAAGGAAACACTGGCCTCACAGGTCAGCAGTAACTAGAATTCACAAAGTCCTGCTTCCTCAGGAATTCCAAGGTCCTTCTCCTCTCAACATCACAGAGTGGCTTAAATTGGAAGGGACCTCTGGACATCATCTGCTCAAGCACAACCTAGGTAGGCTGCCCACGACCACACCCATGTGGATTCCAAATACCTTCAAGGAGAGAAACACCACAAATCCTCTGGGCAACCTTTGCCAGTGCTCAGTCATGCCCACAATAAGAAAGAAGGAAAAAGAAAAAAATGCATTTCCTGATGTTCAGAGGGAACCTCCTGTTTCACTTTGTGCCCATTGCCTCCTGACCTGTCACTGGGCACCACTGAAAAGAGCCCAGCTCCAGCTCCTTTACATCTTCCCTTGTGGGATTTACAGGCATGGATCAGATCCCCCCAAACCTTCTCCTCTAAGCTGAACTGTCCCCACTCTCTCAGCCTTTCCTCATAGGTGCTGCAGGCCCTTAATCTTCTTTGAGGCCCTTCGCCAGACTCCCCCCTGCAGCCCCAAGTCTCCCTTGTACTGTGGAGCACCCATCAATACCCAGCACTCCAGGTGTGGCCTCACCAGTGCAGAACAGAGGGGAAGAACTGCCTCCCTCAACCTGCTGGCAATGCTTTGCCTAGTGCAGGCCAGGACACCAGCAGTCTTTTTCACAGCCAGGGCACATTGCCAACTCACATTGAGTGTGGTATCTCACCCAGGCTGACTAATGATCATTTTCTTGTCCTTCACATGCCTGGAAAGGGTCTCCCAGATCAGCTGCTCCATCCATTTTGGACAGCGTAACTCTCCATCTCAGTTAGCAGCTTCAGTACTCTGGGCACTGTTACCACACAAGCATTCCTGCAGCAACACTAAAATGCAGAACCCTATAGTCAGGTGAAGATCTTTAGTGAAACAGACAACAGCCATTCCTTTTGTAACATATGTTTCCACTGCCAACTCTGTCGATCCCCCAAGGATTATATGAAAAACATCATATAAAGGTCATTTGCAAAATCTGGCTGCTTTATCAGGTGAGAAGTAATTAAACTAAACAGCCAGCGGGGTTTATGAGAATATGACGCATGACACCTTCCAGCTTCCTGATGTGTGGCACACTACCCAGCAGCGTATATATAGATGCCGGCCGTCCAGGCAGCGCTATCACCGCAGCCAGCCGACTTCTCCTGACCCGCTGACCAGCCGCTCAACATGCAACCCAAAGGTAGTACCGGGGCGAGCTCTTACCCCACTGCCCTGCAGGACAGAAATCTGCTTGGGTATGGCTGCAAACTGCAGGGAAGGGAAGGGAACAGAAGGGAAAGTCCACGATGAGGGTGGGCAAGCGCTGGAATGGGTTGCCCAGACAGGTCACAGAGCCTCCACCACAGGAGATGCTCAAAGCCCAGCTGGAGCAGCCTTGGGCCAGCTGCTGCAGTCAACCCAGCCTGCGTGCGTGCTCCCCGCGCCTTCCCTTCTGCTGGAACTGGGGCGCTGCAACTCTGTGCCATCTGCTCCACAGGCGTCTCGCTCAAAATGAAGCTCCTCTTGCTGTCCTGCGTCGTGAGCATGGTCCTTGCTGTCGCCAACGCTGTAAGTACCGAACAAAGAAACAGGCGGGCGTCCAATGCAGGCAATCTCCATGTTGTCACTTGGAAATTGCAAGGTTTTTTAACCGATGGGAGAGCCTCAGAAATACCAATGGCTGGTGCAAGGCTGAACACATGTACTGTACTCCCATTCCAGACTTCTGGCTTAAGATCAAGTCCTCCTCAAACTTTAAAGCAAAAGAGAAATTGCAAGGTCACTCCCAGCCCATCAGTGGGGCCCCCCCCAATTCCTTTGTCATGCAGCTGACCATTTTCCAGACACTGAAGAACAAGTTTCCTCTGCAGATCTTGGCTTTCTAACAGGATACACTTAAAAATAAACAACTGAGCACTTTGTTTAAAACAAACAAACAAAAAAACAAAGAGAAGTGTGTTTTTTCAAGTGTGTTTTGCTCTAACAAAAAGTTGTTTCTTCTACAGCAAGACGACAGCGATAGCTCTGGTGGGGAGAGCACTGAGGCGGTAAGGCTTCTGTTTCTAAATTACTGGGTCTCACCAGTTGTAACATTCAGATTTAACCAGGCGGTTGGCCCTCACTTGGAAAACACTGACGCACAATGCCTTTCTTTTCACAGCCACGAAGACGACCCATTTTCCGGCCCTTTCGTCCCTTTTTTCGCCCCTTCCTGAGAAGGCTCAGGGCTTCTCAGTCTTCCTGATTGCGAGCCTGAGGTAAGCAACCTATCTTGCTGTACAAAAACATATCTGCAGCCAGCTCTATCACGACATTTGCCTACTTCTCACTGTTAATATTTTAATTGTGCAAGAAATTTCATGGCCCAAGCAAGCATCAAGATCTAGCTATGAAGATACTTGAACAGGCATAAAGCAATGGTGCTCTGTACAACATATCGTCTACGATCAGGTACTCCAGCTGAAAATGGTCTAGCTGGAAATCTTTCTTGGGAACAAACGACTACCAAAAAATATATCCAAGGCCCCGTACCCCTGCCAGAATGGCCTGAATAGAAAACTGCTGAGGACAGGAAAATCATTAAGAATTTTTACTTCCACAAATAACACACTACCCTTGTGCAGTTTTTAAATCTCATCCAGCAGGATACTTTCAGTGATTTTCATTTCCTTCAGCACTGCACATTATCTTAAGCACTTCACAGAGAAGAAAAAATCATGCTACTTGGACTTGCCACACCATAGCCAGCCGTATACCCAGCTGTCAGGAGCTGCCCAGCCACCTCCCGTCAACACAGAAACAGCCTCCTCCTGGGGCCATGGCTTCAAAAGACAATTACACTGCTAAGGGCTCAAATAAAACATTCATTAAGACGTTAAAACAATTAACTGCTCTTGGTTCTAACCTGCAATTCTCCTATTGCTCTGCAGGTGCCTACCTGGATAACCATGGCTGTCTCCTGCAGGATGCTGCTGCTTCCAGATGATCTTCTGCTTTCCACATCTCCTTCATATCTTCTGTCACCAATGTGCTGAAAATGGAGGACCACCAACAACAGGGTCCCTGTTTCACACGCCCACTACTGAAGCTGGTGTGTGGCAAAGTGCATGGCTCTCAACCCTTCTCTGCTTAATTCCTAAATCTGAATAAATGCTGAGCATCAAATGACTAAGGTCTCTTCATCTCTTAATTATTTCTTGGGAAAAAGAAACACATCAACGTCACTTCAGCGACCCTGCTTGCAATGACCATGAGTAGGAAAGGAAGGGAACTCCTGAGGCTGGCTTTGCCTTTTGTCCATGCTAAGACTCACAGGCTCTCTCAGGTCTTCATCTGGCCCTACCAAATACTACCCAGCACTCTGTGCTTTTAAGGGCTTGTTTATCACAAACATTGCTGCTGAAGAAAACACCAGATTTTAACTACAATTTATGATAGTGGTTTTTGTAAATGAAGGCTTTGGAAGTCTATACAGCAACAGAAACCACTGATGTTGTCTTATAACACTGCTGATGAACTGAAATGTATAGGAGTAAGTAGGGCAAGGATTGACAGGAAAACTAAAAGCTCTTACCTTCACTTTTTCCTCTGAAAGTTAACTAATATACTCTCATACTATTTCACAGCTAAGCTTGACTAAGCACAGGAAAAAATGGCAACCAATACATCTCCTGTTGTCAACAAATGCCTCAGAGGGCCCACGTGCGCCTCTTGACCAAAAGTTACACACATGACCTAAAGCATTAAATACAGCCAAAACATTTGGAAGATTACTCTCGAGGCCACACATCCCAATGATCCTGCGTATGGCACTGTCTCCCCAACAGCTGTACTGCCACGTGCAGTGTGAAGAGAAGAACGTCCGAATGTGATTTGCCCAAAAAAACCAGTCAATGTATACCCTCCAACAGTGATATTTTTAGATAGACACACTAGGACATTCTCATGTGAATACCATAGTGTTAACTAGAAAGTAACTAAAGGTGAAAACTCATCTCAGATAAGACTTTTATTCAGTGACTTTTCTAAGGAGAAACCACTCAGAAACTTCGCTTTTTTACATAGCTCTTTAATTCATCTTAGAAATTAATTCAGATTATCATCCTACAAGTCTCACAGGCCTGAAAGATCCATTCTCCTGATAAGAAATCAGTGCAAAAATACAGAGTTCAAGTGTAGCTCAGAACTACAATCAGTCAAATTCCCAATTATTTCATAAAACGCTGCAGATATGAAGAATGGCTGAAAACAAGTAAGACAAGAAAGAAGTTAACAGCTCCACATTAATCTCATTTTACACTTGAGAAATCCAACAAAGCCATTTTATATTTTCCAAAAGCCTCCATTACGGCACGTCTCATTGAAGCCAAAAGTTCTGGCAGATATTTAGCCAGAGCATGACCCCACAACTGTAACACTGCATGCACTTGACACAGTCAATGTTATACATCACTTGCAATGCAACCTTGCTAATCCAGGGAAGAGTTTTTGCCAGCTGAACTTCAGCACTGAAAAGGACGTCATTTCAGTTTCAAGGCTGGGCAGCTGGTATTCCCCTCGTGTGGGAGTCTGTTCCTCATTTACATCACTCACGGCACTCAGGATCAGGATCCTCTTGCCAGTGGGCTCCCCGTTTCTCAGTCACAAGCTTAATGAAGTAGCTATGGTTGGCATACAGCTTGAGCTTCTCACTGATGTCAACCCACTTCACCATCCCAGCATCATCACCTGCTTCCAGAGGCAAGTTATCCATTGTCTCACCTGTTCACAAAACAAGCGTTAGGACATGCTGTTTTCTCCTACTTCCTCTTCTCACACCTGACCAGTTCTTCCTTTCCACAAGGCTCCCTCAAAGGCAGCAACCTTCAACTATTTCTCAGAGAGAAACCAATCAAGTAGCTCACTGAGTCTGTGCTAGAAAACTTTTCCAGACTTGAATTAAACATTTTTTCGGAAATTTGAGTGGCACAGCTACAACTCTTTATGGCCACTCCTAGGTTAACACCAGGAGCGTGACAAGTTACCAGAAATCATTACAACAGTGCAAGTTTAGCCAATCTCTCTGCATCAATTAAACGTTTAACATCTGATTGCTTACTTTCTCAGGTACTCAACAAAATAGGAACTGAATTCTGAAACTTACATATGCCTGCAATCCTGCCCCTCCCCTCCCCAAATTACTATTTTATCAAAGTCACCAAAGTAAAAAACATAACCAGTACTTAAATAAGGATGCAGAAGGGCTTTCTAGTTGCTCTGAAGTTGTTAAAAACCAAGCCAAGAAATGCTTATTAAAAAAAAGTATATTGGAAACAAAGACCAAAAGAACACCCTGTTCATTTTTTTTCTGGGGGCTAATAAATCAAAAACCAGCAGCATATTAAATTTCACCACTGTTACCTCTTAACTACCCAAGAGTGAAAATATCACTGTATGACTTCTGTCTGTCTGATTTCCAGACAGAGAAAGCAGACCGATTCACCTCAAGAGGGGAAAGATGAGCATTCAGGATAACAGATCGATGCAAGAACTAGCAATGTATGCTCATTCCAATTAAATGATAGAAGGAATCTAAAGCACAACAATTGCTCTGGCAGAGTAACAAAGATAAAAGGTGTCAAGAGACAGCAAGTAAGACAACAAAGTCAAGAACGCAGTAAAGACCAGCCAGCAGCCAGAGGCAATGCACCTAAAGCAGGCACTGGTACTGACCGTGAAGAAACGAAAGCCAAGAGCCTTCCAACTCAGTCATTGAAATAGGAAATTAAACCAACTCAAGCTAAATACAGTGACCGGACAGTGACTGGCCTAGTGTTCAGTCTATATAACAAATGCACATTCTGCGATTTGGAACTAGCTAACACAAAAATAAATTATTTTCAGGCAAATCCCTTATGTTCCTTAATTCAGGACTGAAAGAAATCCAAGGGGAACGACAACCAATACTGGCTGTGAATGAACATGACAAAAGATGGGAGACCCTCACACCCATTGCTTTCAGTTTAAGAATTAAACTCAACTTGCATTCTCTTCCACTTTCATGGCTCACCCCAGCCCCACGTACACAAAAACAACATCTACAGTAAAAAAACAGCAAAAAGCACAAGCAGCAATGCCTACCTGTTTCATCGTGATAGTTCACAGCCTCCGTCTCCATCCACGCGTTGTCGGTGTTACGAGGGTCATCCACATATCCTCTGTACACCTTACTCAGAGAACAATCACAAGAAGTTCAAAAAAAGGTGGCATCATTAAAAATCGCCTACAGCCACTCTTACAGAGTATGCAATTGTCTCTTCCCTGTCTTATATCACAAAACCCTGAGCATCACAGCTTATTTCGATGACAGTGCATTTTTTCAACTCCTAACTAGGTACAAGTTACCCCAAGGCTATCTCAAAAGACACAGCTTACCACAAAGTGCTCCTGGCTGAACAGCCTCTGCAGTTGCTTTTCCAAGCTTGCTTTTTCCTCAGGAGATTTCTGCAAGGAGTTCAAGGCCTCTTCCCCAAATTCTCGCTTCAGAGTAGCGCTGATCTTCTCCCCTGGGTCCACCATCCCCTGAGAGTGGAGGAAAAAAACACAACTGAGGAGCCTAAGACCTCCCTTGCTATCACTCTTTTACTGGTGCTTACGACATTACACCCATACAAATCACGCTCTGGTTATGTAAGAAATTCTACACTTATTTGTAAAAAGCAAGCAGACACATCCTTCAAAAACTACAACAGATGAAATTATACCTGCATTAAGCAAAGGACACCATCAAAATTAAATACAAGTACTGCCCTGTAATGCAGGAACAGCAGAAAGCCTATCAATTGACGCTTGGGAGGATAAAGACAAATTGTTTATAGAACCTTTCTCTTCCCCTCTACATCATGAGGTCATCCCCAAAAAGTAATTATACCACATGTATGCCAGTTATCTGCTTATGGACTTGCCAGAGAGATGTCCACCGCTTCCAGAGCTTTGCTCTTACCCCCAGGATGGCCCACTCCCCACAGTCTCTCCTCTTTATAGCTACGAACTGCAAGATGTTTTTGCCAGTAACTGCGTGAGCGATCTTATTGCCACTTCCATCCCTCTTCCACCTGCAGAAAACAACACATAAGGACATTTGTTGCTGCTGCTTCTTAGAAGGAAACCAAACAGCAGAGCTCCCACACAATGGCCTGTTGGAGGGCCAAGGCAGTGGATCAAGCACAGTTCTGGATCAAAGACAGACAAGAGCTGTCTGGGAAGATCTCGTCCCTCCATTTTTGCAGCTAGGTCCAGAACATTGGTATCTACTGTAACTCTCACTGTGAAGCCTTTACGTCTAACTGTACTTCTACCTACCTGTAAGATAACGATAACTATACTTTCTGCTATGACAAAGTATAAATTCCAGCTGCAACACTTTCAAACCACCCACTCAGCACCAACAGAAGGCCTCAAACACCCACCACTGCACTCAGGATTTAGAATAACTGCAGTAATTACAGCAAAAAACTACTTAAATAAAGACAAAAATCAAATCCGTGTTTGTTTTACTTCAAAGGAAAAAAACAGCAGCATCGGTAGCCTTCTGAAAAGGGCAAGAACTAAAAGGCAGCGGCATGACTTTAACAATGGTTCTGTCTTCAACGCGGTGTTCCTTAGCTTGCAGTTTGGTACTTGCACCAGCTCCTCTGAAAGCTCTAGGTGTAATACACTTGACATGAAATCACACAGCCCACATCATTTCAGCCCACCTACAGGGCCACATGGAGGACTCCAGAAAGAAGGAAACACTGGCCTCACAGGTCAGCAGTAACTAGAATTCACAAAGTCCTGCTTCCTCAGGAATTCCAAGGTCCTTCTCCTCTCAGCATCACAGAATGGCTTAAATTGGAAGGGACCTCTGGACATCATCTGCTCAAGCACAACCTAGGTAGACTGCCCATGACCACACCCATGTGGATTCCAAATACCTTCAAGGAGAGAAACACCACAAATCCTCTGGGCAACCTTTGCCAGTGCTCAGTCATGCCCACAGTAAGAAAGAAGGAAAAAGAAAAAAAAGTGTTTCCTGATGTTCAGAGGGAACCTCCTGTTTCACTTTGTGCCCATTGCCTCCTGACCTGTCACTGGGCACCACTGAAAAGAGCCCAGCTCCAGCTCCTTTACATCTTCCCTTGTGGGATTTACAGACATGGATCGGATCCCCCCAAACCTTCTCCTCTAAGCTGAACTGTCCCCACTCTCTCAGCCTTTCCTCATAGGTGCTGCAGGCCCTTAATCTTCTTTGAGGCCCTTCGCCAGACTCCCCCCTGCAGCCCCAAGTCTCCCTTGTACTGTGGAGCACCCATCAATACCCAGCACTCCAGGTGTGGCCTCACCAGTGCAGAACAGAGGGGAAGAACTGCCTCCCTCAACCTGCTGGCAATGCTTTGCCTAGTGCAGGCCAGGACACCAGCAGTCTTTTTCACAGCCAGGGTACATTGCCAACTCACATTGAGTGTGGTATCTCACCCAGGCTGACTAATGATCGTTTTCTTGTCCTTCACATGCCTGGAAAGGGTCTCCCAGATCAGCTGCTCCATCCATTTTGGACAGCGTAACTCTCCATCTCAGTTAGCAGCTTCAGTACTCTGGGCACTGTTACCACACAAGCATTCCTGCAGCAACACTAAAATGCAGAACCCTATAGTCAGGTGAAGATCTTTAGTGAAACAGACAACAGCCATTCCTTTTGTAACATTATGTTTCCACTGCCAACTCTGTCGATCCCCCAAGGATTATATGAAAAACATCATGTAAAGGTCATTTGCAAAATCTGGCTGCTTTATCAGGTGAGAAGTAATTAAACTAAACAGCCAGCGGGGTTTATGAGGATATGACACATGACACCTTCCAGCTTCCTGATGTGTGGCACACTACCCAGCAGCGTATATATAGATGCCGGCCGTCCAGGCAGCGCTATCACCGCAGCCAGCCGACTTCTCCTGACCCGCTGACCAGCCGCTCAACATGCAACCCAAAGGTAGTACCGGGGTGAGCTCTTACCCCACTGCCCTGCAGGACAGAAATCTGCTTGGGTATGGCTGCAAACTGTAGGGAAGGGAAGGGAACAGAAGGGAAAGTCCACGATGAGGGTGGGCAAGCGCTGGAATGGGTTGCCCAGACAGGTCACAGAGCCTCCACCACAGGAGATGCTCAAAGCCCAGCTGGAGCAGCCCTGGACCAGCTGCTGCAGTCAACCCAGCGTGCGTGCGTGCTCCCCGCGCCTTCCCTTCTGCTGGAACTGGGGCGCTGCAACTCTGTGCCATCTGCTCCACAGGCGTCTCGCTCAAAATGAAGCTCCTCTTGCTGTCCTGCGTCGTGAGCATGGTCCTTGCTGTCGCCAACGCTGTAAGTACCGAACAAAGAAACAGGCGGGCGTCCAATGCGGGCAATCTCCATGTTGTCACTTGGAAATTGCAAGGTTTTTTAACCGATGGGAGAGCCTCAGAAATACCAATGGCTGGTGCAAGGCTGAACACATGTACTGTACTCCCATTCCAGACTTCTGGCTTAAGATCGAGTCCTCCTCAAACTTTAAAGCAAAAGAGAAATTGCAAGGTCATTCCCAGCCCATCAGTGGGGGCCCCCCCCCAATTCCTTTGTCGCGCAGCTGACCATTTTCCAGACACTGAAGAACAAGTTTCCTCTGCAGATCTTGGCTTTCTAACAGGACACACTTAAAAATAAACAACTGAGCACTTTGTTTAAAACAAACAAACAAAAACACAAAGAGAAGTGTGTTTTTTCAAGTGTGTTTTGCTCTAACAAAAAGTTGTTTCTTCTTCTACAGCAAGACGACAGCGATAGCTCTGGTGGGGAGAGCACTGAGGCGGTAAGGCTTCTGTTTCTAAATTACTGGGTCTCACCAGTTGTAACATTCAGATTTAACCAGGCGGTTGGCCCTCACCTGGGAAACACTGATGCACAATGCCTTTCTTTTCACAGCCACGAACACGTCCCATTTTCTGGCCTTTTCGTCCCATTATTCGCCCCTTCCTGGAAAGGCTTAGGGCTGCTCGGTCTTCCTGATTGCAAGCCTGAGGTAAGCAACCTATCTTTTTATACAAAAAAGAAGTCTGCAGCAAGCACTACCATGACATTTGCCTACTTTTTACATTCTACACTGTAATCATTCTGCAGAGTACTTTTCAGAACTTAAGTGATTTTCATTTCCTTCAGCACTGCACATTATCTTAAGCACTTCACAGAGAAGAAAGAATCATGCTACTTGGACTTGCCACACCATAACCAGCCGTATACCCAGCTGTCAGGAGCTGCCCAGCCACCTCCCGTCAACACAGAAACAGCCTCCTCTTGGGGCCATGGCTTCAAAAGACAATTACACTGCTAAGGGCTCAAATAAAACATTCATTAAGACGTTAAAACAATTAACTGCTCTTGGTTCTAACCTGCAATTCTCCTATTGCTCTGCAGGTGCCTACCTGGATAACCATGGCTGTCTCCTGCAGGATGCTGCTGCTTCCAGATGATCTTCTGCTTCCCACATCTCCTTCATATCTTCTGTCACCAATGTGCTGAAAATGGAGGACCACCAACAACAGGGTCCCTGTTTCACACGCCCACTACTGAAGCTGGTGTGTGGCAAAGTGCATGACTCTCAACCCTTCTCTGCTTAATTCCTAAATCTGAATAAATGCTGAGCATCAAATGACTAAGGTCTCTTCATCTCTTAATTATTTCTTGGGAAAAAGAAACACATCAACGTCACTTCAGCGACCCTGCTTGCAATGACCATGAGTAGGAAAGGAAAGGAACTCCTGAGGCTGGCTTTGCCTTTTGTCCATGCTGAGATTCACAGGCTCTCTCAGGTCTTTATCTGGCACTACTAAATGCTACCCAGCCTCCTCCCTGTGCTTTTAAGAGACTATTTATTACAAACATGGCCACTGAAGCAAACACCACATCTTAACCATAATTTAAGATAGTGTTTTTGTAAACAAGATCCATGTAAGCTTAAACAGCAACAGAAAGCATTTATGTAGTGTTAGTAATACTATACAAGATATAAAGTATGGGGAAAGAAGTGTACAGGGATTTAAAGGGAACCTCAAGGCTATTAGCATGTTTTAGATAGAGACACTCTAAGACATTAGGATGTGAATAACTGTTAATCCTACACAGGTATGTAACCAGGGCATCACAGTTTATTTCAACGGCAGACATATTTTTTCAACTCCTAACTAGGTGCAAGTTACCCAAAGCTATCTCAAAAGACACAGCTTACCACAAAGTGCTCTTGGCTGAGCAACCTCTGGAGTCGCTTCTCTAAGCTTCCTTTTTCCTCAGGCCATTTCTGCAAGGAGTTCAAGGCCTCTTCCCCAAATTATTGCCTAAGAGAGGCACTGACCTTCTCCCCTGGGTCCCCCATCCCCCTAAAGGGGGAAGGAAAAAAAAAAAAAAAAATACAGAACTGAGTATCCCTAAGGGCTCCCTGGCTGCCCCCCTTTTTCAGCGGTGCTGAGGACACTGCACCCCCTCACGCCAGGCTGTGCTTATGGGAGGAGTCCCGCGTTCCCTTGTCAAAAGGAAGCAAACCCCAGGCTAGGAGAATTTAAACTCGAAAAATTAGAACGGGCTAAAGGACACCTGCCCTAAGCACGAGACACCACCAGAATTAAACACAGCCCCCGCCCTGCGGACAACAGACAGCCCGCGAACCCCACACGGGCACCGGGCACCCTCCGCCCGCGGCCCCTCTGAGGCGCCCAACGGGGCCCCGCCACCGCCCCTCCTCCCCTCATTGGGCGGAGTCCCCGCCCCCCCCCGCGCTGCGCTCTCCGATTGGCTGCCTCTTCCCCCGCCCCCCGCCGCTGTCAGGGTCCCGGGCTGCGGGCGCTGCGTGCGCTGCGGTTCCTGCGTGCGCTGCGGTCGCTGCGTGCGCTGCGGTCGCTGCGTGCGCTGGGGGCGCTGCGGTTCCTGCGTGCGCTGGGGGCGCTGCGTGCGGCGGGATGGGCGCGGTGCGGGAGCTGGCGCTGTTCCTGGGCACGCTGCTCTACGCGTACGCCGAGGCGGCGGTGCGGCTGCTGCTGCCCGCCCGCAGGAAGGCCGTCGGCGGGGAGCTGGTGCTGCTGACGGGGGCCGGCCGCGGGCTGGGCAGAGCCACGGCCCTCGAGTTCGCCCGGCGCCAGAGCCGCCTGGTGCTGTGGGACGTCGACACGGTAACGGGCCGCGGAGCCCCCCACTCCGCCCAGGCGAGCCCCTGCGGGGTGCATGGCACATAACGTCCGCTCCTTTCCTTCCTCTCCCAGCACGGCCTCAGGGAGACGGCTGCGGAGTGCGAAAGGCTGGGAGCCACCGTCCACACCTTCGTGGTGGACTGCAGCAAAAGGGAGGAAATCTACGGCGCTGCGGAGAAGGTAGGGGAGCAGGTGCACGAGCGAAAGCTTAGCCAGATGGGCTTGGGTGTCAGGAAGGGCTGGAAAACTGCACCCGAGGTATTCCGCTCACGGCATGCAAGTCTTAAAATTGCAGCTTTTTTGTTTCTGTATGTACAGAGAGGAAAGCGGCCCTTTGGGTATCACAGCCCAGCTCATCCTCCTTTGTGGGCTTCTGTCCCTGCGAGCCCCCACTTTAGGCTTTAGACCCGTCTTCCTTTTAGCTTGCTGAGAAACAGGCAGACACCGCTGTGGAAATTTGAAAGACTATTGTAGAAAGTAAGGTTCAGGTGGTCCAGAACATTCAGTATGTCCACAGAGCCAGCTATGACTGTGCAGAGCATATTTTTCTGTGGGTGAAGATTCTATAAAAACTGGCATGTGTAAAAACATCACATCTAAATCAGCTTCCAGGATACTGCACACTTCCTACTGGATCAGGAAACACAGCATGATTTTCTTCTCCCTGAAAGAAAGAGTTGTAAAAATTAAATTAATTGCTGCTCACAACCTTGCACTCGTGTGATAACAAATGACATGTGGCTGCATGTTCTTTTTGCCAAAAAGGTGAAGAAGGACATTGGCGATGTCTCCATCCTCGTGAACAATACTGGTGTGATCACGGCTGCCGACTTGCTCTCGACCCAGGACCACCAGATTGAGAAAATGTTTGAGGTCAACATTCTCGCCCACATCTGGGTAAGGGCCGCTAGCGCGTTCGTCCCTCTGTGGTGGTGTGAGTGTTATTGAGGAGGTGAGGGCACCCTCAGCCAGGCACCGAGACCCTGCAGGCAGGAGATGCATGGCTCAAAAATGCAAAATGTTTTTTTGTAGCAAAGCCCTGAGAGCAGGCAGCAGGGCCAGCCTCTTCCCAAGTGCTCCTGTCAGCCCAGCAGGGCTCCAGGTCTCTACCCCGGGGCATTTTGTACCTGCCTGCATTGCTGACTCTGTTCTGGGCTCCTGGCACTGTCTCAAGCCCATCCTGGAGCCTTTGCCTGTGTGTATCACCTTCCTTATACCCCTCCAGAACTTCTCTCTGCATGGAGGTGACATGGCTGGGCCCTATCAGAGCTAGGCCTTGCCTTTCCCCTCTCCGGGGACAGGGACAGCGTTCAGCAGGAAAAACAGAGTGGTCAGTAAACAATTTCTGCTTGCAGGGGACTAAAAGGTGTGCTACAGATTGGGTGTGCTGAGGAGAGATACCGGCAGCGTGGCTACTGACAAGTGAAACCTAAAAACTAGGCTAGGAGCAATGTGAACATCAGCTTCTGTCAATCCCTGGCTTTGCTGAAAGGCTCCTTTTGGAAACTGGGATGCAAATTGTCCCAGCTAAAAGGAGACTGGGTGTCTCTGTGGTTCTCAGGAGCTTGGTGCCATGCAACCCCAGCACTAGGGGTAGGCTTAGTCACTTAACTGCACATAACTGAGTAACTTTATTGCACATAATTGGGGCCAGCATTGAAGACTCCTAAGAAGTTATTGTTCGTTTCCTCCTCCACATGCCCCACCTCTTCTTATTCTAAAACCCTTTCCAGACAACCAGAGCTTTTCTGCCAGCAATGATGGACAACAACCGCGGTCACATTGTTACAGTGGCTTCTGCAGCAGGTCATTTTGTAACCTCTTTCATGGTGGCTTATTGGTGACTTCCGAATCAGCTCTCTTCATTTCTTGTTTTTAATTGTGTCTTCTCCACCAGCACACACGGAGTAACCGAAATAAACATCCCACTGAATAAGCTACTTCCAAAGAGCAATGCTAAGGAGAAAAAAAACACAACACCCGTCAAATAAGGACCCACAGAGGTACCCACTAATTTCATTATTAGCTCTGATTGAGGTGATTCAGTAAAGGATTAATGATGTGACCAATCAACTAATGAAATCTTCTTACTTTTTTCTCTCCATACCTAATCCAGATTTTGCTTTGTTTAAAAAAAAAAAAAGGTATCTTCTTCCCTTCTCCTCCTTAGAGTGTAGCACTCCTGTGAGTTGGTGTGGTGTTAATGAGAAAATCCTTACTGAGCAGCTTTTTGCATTTCTAGCATTTGTGGCAGTGACTGCAGTGGATAGAAACGCTTCTGCCATCATCAGATAAAACAAGGTTTTGACTGTAAAACTACTGTAATCTTTTGAGAAGATAAAAGATACAGTAATACTGAGTGCTGTAAGGAACATGACACTGCTGAGAGGCCAAAGTACTGCCCAAGTTTAACAGAGGCACTGGAAACGCATGCACAAAATTGCAGAAATACTGTTGTCTGGCATAATGTCATACTGCATCTGACCTAGCCCTCTACAATAGTGTTTCCCAGCAGAAGCATCTTTCCCTGGGTATGTTCCTTCATGGGGAGTCACTGTTGGCCATGTAAGAACACCTGAGCCAGGACTTTTAGCTGTATTACACTGTTAAACTTATTTGATATTGCTCATTTGATTTGTTTCTGCTTGGTTCTGTTTTATACTCCTGGCCTCCACAAACTTCAGTTGCGCTAAATTGCTTAAGTCCTTTGTTTCAAATCTCGTGCTTCAACGTCACAACATGCTCCACGTGATACAAGAAGCAGTAGGATTGTTGCCCATACCTATAATCCCATTTGTTCTTAATTTTGCACACTTCAGAAAATTCTTCAGAAGAATTCAGCTTAAAACATTCTAAGTCAGCTGTATGGATTCACACACTATAGTTTCCTAGCATTTATCTGCCTGCTCAGTAGTAACCTAAGATTTTCAGAGTCACCCACTTCACATCTCACTATGCCCTCCCCTGGCAGCACTATCTATTTCTGTGCTACACTGTGAGACAGTAAAAGCCAGCATTAGTTCCTGCCCTATCTCTTAGGGATGGATTACACGTCTTCCCCTGCTAGTCAGTATTGGGTGTTCTTTCAGCCCCTTTCTATTTACATCACGTTGGAAATAGCATTCCCATCTTCTCATTTGTGACATTTTTTCCGTCCAGTTCAAGCAAGTTTGCTGCAGTTGGATTTCATAAAGCTCTAACCGAGGAACTATCTACCCTGGGAAAGGATGGAATAAAAACAACGTGTGTCTGCCCAGTTTTTATGAACACTGGATTTGTCAAAAACCCCCGTACAAGGTAATGTTTTGATAAAAGCCACATCTCAGCCTGCCTTTCTTTGCATTTAGATGTATTTACCCCTGCTTTAGGACTTGCTTCCAACCTGTATATCAAAGGGTAAATAAAATTGGCTGAATATAAATCTCTATCTGCAACATCACTTCAACCACAAGACCTGCATTTGAATTACCTGACTTTGCCTGCAGTCAAAGTATCCTACTTCACATTCAACTCTCCCATGTTTTACCTATATCATTCTTAAATTTATGCTTTCCTTTCATTTTAGGCTTGGAAGGATTTTGGAAGTTGATGAAGTTGTGAAAGAAATGATGGAAGGAATACTGACTAACAAGAAAATGGTTTTTGTTCCACCACAGCTGAGCATTGCTTTACTTTCTGACATGTAAGTGGCATTAAAAAAAAGGGGGGGGGGGAAATATTCAACACAACTGCGTGAGTGTAGAAGCATCACACTTGAACCATCTAATTCAAGTTTTACCATTGGAATAAGTGTCTTTTGCTTTCACAGTAGGAAAACTTTCAGTTGATATCATTGAAATAAATACCCCTGAATGATGGCTAGACACCCAAAGTCTACATTCAATCCAGTTCCATTTATTTTCTACCATCTTTAATATCTTTAACCAATATACTAGGTCATTAAATTCATTTCTTATTTGACTTCAGTATGTCTATAGCCACTTGAAAATGTGCATCAGTCTGCAGGAGACATTTTTTTCCCCTGACTGAATTATCTCAAGCATCTTACACCACATGTCAAGGCTAAGGAATTACGTGGTGATTATTCCTAATGACAATAGGAGAAATAAAAGCATTTTGTTGAGTCCTGTCATAGGTCATTACAACCCACTGTTTGCAGAGAGTTGCTGAGTGGGGAACTCGACTGCTCCACAGGCTGGTAAGGAGGCAAAGGGAGACCGAGGGATCTCTCTTCCTTCACAGACAGGATTTCTCATGGGCTTGCCAAGAACAGCTTCACAGGTTCTCTGAACCAGCAGCCACAAGCTCCAGAAGCAGCTGAGGAACTGCTGCATTTTAGCCTTCACTTCTTCATGTCAGCACCGGAAGGTCTAGGCCACAGGGGCTGGGAAGGGTGCTTGAGAAGGACTCTGCTGCTTCTCTTGGCCATGAGAAGCACAATTTGTCCTCTCAGGCTTCTTTACCAAGTTGTAGTTGCTCTGCTGGGACATTTTCACCAGAGCTCAGGTTCGAAGCCTAGAAGGCACATCAGAACAACTGAATTGCCATGTCAGTTAGCTCCTACAGTCCCTCAAGAAACCCTTGGTAACAACTCGTTTGTGAGAAGACAACTTGGCTCTAACCAAAACCTCCTATTTATGAGAGGCTGTAAAGATTCTTCTGTTTTCCCCAAATTCCTCAGTCAACCAGATGAGGTTTTGAAAGCAAAGAAGACAAAGGCAATTCTCACCTTATTTTTAATGCACATGCCTACGTTCGGTGTTAAACCTTCCTGGATGCAGCAGCAATGCTGCAACTAACATCCTGCCCAGGGGATACCTGTCCTTGGAGTTGTCATCAAAGGAGGAAGGTGGTGAAGGGATCAGAATCAAAGCTAGCCAAAGAATTTCAAGGGCTACATATCCTTGGGAACTACTCCCCAGTTTCAGTTTTGGTCTCTGTCTGAGGCGAGCACACATTCTGCACCCAGACCAGCTCTTGTCCCACCTGTGCTGCCACTTTTCCTGTGACCCAAGTTCTTATCCTAGATTTCATCTCACGATTTTATCTTTCAGGTTGCTTCCAGAACGTGTCTCAAGAGTTCTGAAAAAGCTGACAGATGTTAAGTTTGATGCAATTGTTGGACACTGGAACAAACAGTGAACAGCAAGTTGTTTGTTGTTTCCCCATGACACGAGTGAAAACAGAACATGGACCATGTGTAGCGCAGCGGTTTTGATTCAGAGCAGAAGCAAGACAGGTACTTCCTCC
The DNA here is from genome assembly GCF_964211835.1 of Anser anser. Taxonomy (NCBI): domain Eukaryota; kingdom Metazoa; phylum Chordata; class Aves; order Anseriformes; family Anatidae; genus Anser; species Anser anser. The sequence continues at coordinate 47,061,616 of NC_139724.1, read as the reverse complement.
AGGCCACCACTGCCCTTCACACCTAGAGGCTTATCCCACACCTGCAGCAGGAACACACCTGCATAACATGGAGTGTTACCAGAGCAGAGATGCAGCTCTGCAAGTGAGAAGGGCTGTTTTAGCTGTGCATTGTGACATCGCTAGCTCCTTCCCTGCTTCCCGCATGCACCGAGGCAGCCAGGAAATGCAGCAAAGCCCGTTTTTGGGCAACACAGGGATTGCCTGAGTATATTTATGTTAATCTGGACTCATCACTGAGCAAAGTGATCTTGTGGGAAGAAATTCATACGGGTGGTCTGCTTCATCTCAATGAATCATTTTAAATTTAAAAATCCTGTAACACACACTCCATTTTATGTGCTTTTGTAGTGAGTACCTGAAAGAACACAACCTTTTAATCAAGTGTTACCTGAATGTGTTGATTGTCGCGTTATGCATGAGCAACATCAGCACAACTTGTACAGAATAAATACAGTTCTTTACCCAAAAGTTGCCTCGCAGCAGTTCAGCCATAACCATGTCCTAGAGGTGCGTTTAAGGCACAGCAGCGTCAAGTAACGCGCCCTCTGCCGGTGTCATTTCCCACATGGCTTATCGGTAATCCCCAGGCTCTTTCCAACCAGCTTCCTCTGAAACAAGCACAGTATTTCTTGGCCAGTTACCGGGTGCCCTCCTGCATTTCGTGCTCACTTGAGAATGCAACTTATTTCAACCAAAGGTAGAAAAAGTTGCACTGAAAAAAAAGAAGAAGATATGGACTTGTTGTCCTCACACTAGCAGGCACTCTTGTCTTTAAATAAAAATCAAGGAGATGCTAAACCTGGAAGCTCCTCATTGAGATGCCAGGGGTGAACTGAAGTGGAAGTCTATGGGACTTGTACACCAGTACAGACCAGAAGAGAAAGCCTTAACAGGGACGCCAGCGACTCCTGGATAAGCCTTCATTTCAGCTCACTGACGCTCTTCAGACACACATGCACAGCAATGAGGGTTTTCATATTCCACTCCTCTCGAACGCTGGCACTGTTCATTGCACAAGCTGCCGCAGCTCCAACAGGCTGGGATGATTCCTGGCTTCCCCCTCCCCACCCTGCTCTGCCCCTTGCAGGGGAGCAGCAGAGCAGGGTTTGCCAGCAGGAGGAGACAATCCCAGCGCTGTGGCCAACAATCTGTCAGGCACCTCACCCATGGGGCACTGGCCAGCCCCACTCTGCCCCTGGCCCAACCCAGCAATGAAGTCACAGCAGGAAGGCTGGGTCAGGATCAGCAAGGCACTGAACACCTACAGCGCCACCAACGCACAGGCTGGAGCTTTAACGTGGGTGGCAGGCCAACGGGCAGGCCTATGTGGGGCCACGGCCCCAGAGGAGCCCCGCTCTCCCTCACAAGCCTCCCTCCTGCTTCCCTGGGCACCACTGTGACCAGGAAGAGGTTAAGCCTCCAAAGGTCTGTGTAAACTCCCTTTGGCCTGCGGAACAGCAGAACACCGTGCGATGAAACGCCGGTCAAAGACCTCTTCGGAGCACAGAGAGGTTTTCTGCCTACTTGTGCAACTGCTGGCTGCAGCAGGCACTTGCTGGCTGGCGGCCATTTGAGGGAGACCTGAACACACTGCTGCATTAGGCACGGCTACATGTGGGTGGCTTCCAGTGTAATCCTTGCTCTCCATACCAATGTTCTCCTGGCCTCCTCAGTTCTCTTCCTGGCCACCAGAGTCAATACAGCTCAAGATTACCCCAAAATCTGGTTGTTCGGGGTACCTGGTGGAAGCCTATGCCATCAAACTTCATATAGCCGCTTCCAGCAAAGCCCCACACTCAAGCAGAGGAGTCTTGCATGCCAGCTTAGGGCACTTACGAGCCTGGTGGGGACTCTGCTGTCGTGTTCTGCTTCCGCCTTGGCCACCTCTTGGAGCTGGCACTCCCCTGCCTCAGCCCCAGCCCCAGCTGGAGGCCCATGCCAGGAGGGCGGCAGCACTGCTGAGCTGTGAAATCAGGGCCTGGCTGAACCGCCAAACGCGTTAATTAGGAAGAGGAAAAAGTTCCAGGAGAAAACCAGCATCTAGCTCTGAGCACCCCCACTGGCATCAAATATCTTCTCCCACTGAAAGTATGAGCAACTGTGGAGCCAAGGTACAGCAACAAAACCTCTAACAACTCATTTTAGCTGTAAGCCAATACTAGTTCGAGGGCAGATGTTTAGGGAGATATTTATTTTCCCAGACTAGGGAAAAAATCCTTGTGTACAGTTATAAACACGATTCAAATATATCCAAATTTCAAACTGAAAAGTAAAAGAAAAAAACAATCTCTTTCAAACAAGACTAAGCAGTTACATTGTTTGAGGTGGGTGAAGGAACTCAAGTGATTCACAGTTGAATTTCTTCCATTTTCTACAATTACTATGTTATAGTAATAGTAGGAAGTAATACTACGTCCTACAAAGGCAGGCCCCACGCCCCCCTCCACCTGAACCACGGCACCCTCCCAGCAAACAATGAACGGCAGCCCAAAATGCCGTTGGGGCGGCTCAGGATGCACCACTCCACCTGCCTCCTACTCCTTTGCTCCTGAGCCAGCCGAACTCCACTCTGATGCTTCACAAGAGAACAAAAAAGCCAACGGGATGCTCGACACAGGAACGTCTTTCATAAGCTAAGGGCGGCTGCCCAACAAAACCCAACTCGCTGACAGTTTCCCCGTAAGCCTGACCTGTCACTACACGCACCATTACCCAGCAGCTTGTACACATAAACCCATATTAGATGTACAAACAGCACACACAGTCTGCTAATTCCTTTTGATAAAGAGCCTTTCTCTGGGACTTGACATCTCTCAGGACGAGGAACTTTTGACAGCCTTTTCTTCTGCCTGCCCGCAGCCTATTGCTTACTTGCTCTTTCTACAGCCATGAGTCAGCCCACTTAGAGCGATCCAGGTGAGTTCGTTGCCCTTTTTAGGACAGGACAACACACAAGGGACTGTTCTGTTCTCCGCAGGCTAACCCAGCAGTGCTGCGCTCCAGCCAAACGGTAGGAAAAGATGCAGCAAACCAGAATTCATCAGGACAAACGGGAAAGAAAGGCCCTTAAACCACCCAAGCTACGTGGGGCAGACGACTAGACCCCAAGACCAGTACAGCCATGGAGATCTGAAGTGCCTGGCATGTGAAGGAGCCAGCATCCCACCTGCTCCAGAGGTCTCCATGATGCCACTGCTTCCACGTTCCCACTGTGGGGCACAGAGGAGGAGCACCTGCTGGCGTTCACATGGAGGGATGCTGCTCTCCCAGAGTGCTACACCAGTGAGATATTCAGCTCAGCTCCTGTCCTCTGCTGGGGGGGGGGGGAGTTGCAGTTGATCGTTAACCTACAAATCATAAACACCAGTAAGAATAAGGACCATAAATGACCACTTGTTTCACCTGCCAGTGTGTTAACCAGTAACAATAACACTACAGTTAACTTATGAAGTCGGTAAAAGAAAGGTTGTGACCCTCTGTGGACTCGATTGCTTCCACTTGGTTTTGATGAGTCTAAGTTAAAATTAGTCATAAGTATTTATCCTCTCTACAAGGAAGTATCATCAGTGAAGTCTCATGCCTACCCAGCATCTGGCACCCTCCTTAGAGATACATCCCCCCCGGCCCTTATGAACACACTCATTGTGCGAGGGTTTTAGTGGGAACAATCTTAACTCTGCAGTTGCTTAAAAGATGAACCAGAGTAAAAATATCACATTTATTGACTTTCCTTCTATTCCAGTGAAAACATCAGGTCAATGTTAAGTGAGACGGAAAAAGCAGATACGGCTAAATGTTCTTACACAGGTCCATTCAGGTAGATACGAGTTCAGGATGTATATATAACCTCCAGTCCACATTGAATAATAGCTGTACTTTGTTAGGCTAAAGATCAAAAATACTCCACAAACAGCACAAATCAGCAAAACAACCTCCAGCTGGTTTCCACTGAGTGGAACCCAATCATAAAACTCTTCTCTGCAACTTAGGGAAACTGCTCAGTTAGGTGGGTTCCCTCCACACGTAGAGTTGACCGCCTCTGCTCCAACATTAACAAGCCACCAAGATACAGCTGCTGAAGACAAGCAGCCTTCTTCCTTTTCACTTACCTGACAATCTGAATCTCCTTTTCCAACTCCCTGTGCTGTACTGATACCAGAGGTTCTTGCCTTCAGTCTCATTTCAGCCCACCTGCAGGGCCACATGGAAGACTCCAGAAAGAAGGAAACACTGGCCTCACAGGTCAGCAGTAACTAGAATTCACAAAGTCCTGCTTCCTCAGGAAATCCAAGGTCCTTCTCCTCTCAACATCACAGAGTGGCTTAAATTGGAAGGGACCTCTGGACATCATCTGCTCAAGCACAACCTAGGTAGGCTGCCCATGACCACACCCATGTGGATTCCAAATACCTTCAAGGAGAGAAACACCACAAATCCTCTGGGCAACCTTTGCCAGTGCTCAGTCATGCCCACAGTAAGAAAGAAGGAAAAAGAAAAAAAAGTGTTTCCTGATGTTCAGAGGGAACCTCCTGTTTCACTTTGTGCCCATTGCCTCCTGACCTGTCACTGGGCACCACTGAAAAGAGCCCAGCTCCAGCTCCTTTACATCTTCCCTTGTGGGATTTACAGACATGGATCAGATCCCCCCAAACCTTCTCCTCTAAGCTGAACTGTCCCCACTCTCTCAGCCTTTCCTCATAGGTGCTGCAGGCCCTTAATCTTCTCTGAGGCCCTTCGCCAGACTCCCCCCTGCAGCCCCAAGTCTCCCTTGTACTGTGGAGCACCCATCAATACCCAGCACTCCAGGTGTGGCCTCACCAGTGCAGAACAGAGGGGAAGAACTGCCTCCCTCAACCTGCTGGCAATGCTTTGCCTAGTGCAGGCCAGGACACCAGCAGTCTTTTTCACAGCCAGGGCACATTGCCAACTCACATTGAGTGTGGTATCTCACCCAGGCTGACTAATGATCGTTTTCTTGTCCTTCACATGCCTGGAAAGGGTCTCCCAGATCAGCTGCTCCATCCATTTTGGACAGCGTAACTCTCCATCTCAGTTAGCAGCTTCAGTACTCTGGGCACTGTTACCACACAAGCATTCCTGCAGCAACACTAAAATGCAGAACCCTATAGTCAGGTGAAGATCTTTAGTGAAACAGACAACAGCCATTCCTTTTGTAACATATGTTTCCACTGCCAACTCTGTCGATCCCCCAAGGATTATATGAAAAACATCATGTAAAGGTCATTTGCAAAATCTGGCTGCTTTATCAGGTGAGAAGTAATTAAACTAAACAGCCAGCGGGGTTTATGAGAATATGACACATGACACCTTCCAGCTTCCTGATGTGTGCCACGCTACCCAGCAGCGTATATATAGATGCCGGCCGTCCAGGCAGCGCTATCACCGCAGCCAGCCGACTTCTCCTGACCCGCTGACCAGCCGCTCAACATGCAACCCAAAGGTAGTACCGGGGCGAGCTCTTACCCCACTGCCCTGCAGGACAGAAATCTGCTTGGGTATGGCTGCAAACTGTAGGGAAGGGAAGGGAACAGAAGGGTCCACGATGAGGGTGGGCAAGCGCTGGAATGGGTTGCCCAGACAGGTCACAGAGCCTCCGCCACAGGAGATGCTCAAAGCCCAGCTGGAGCAGCCCTGGACCAGCTGCTGCAGTCAACCCAGCGTGCGTGCGTGCTCCCCGCGCCTTCCCTTCTGCTGGAACTGGGGCGCTGCAACTCTGTGCCATCTGCTCCACAGGCGTCTCGCTCAAAATGAAGCTCCTCTTGCTGTCCTGCGTCGTGAGCATGGTCCTTGCTGTCGCCAACGCTGTAAGTACCGAACAAAGAAACAGGCGGGCGTCCAATGCAGGCAATCTCCATGTTGTCACTTGGAAATTGCAAGGTTTTTTAACCGATGGGAGAGCCTCAGAAATACCAATGGCTGGTGCAAGGCTGAACACATGTACTGTACTCCCATTCCAGACTTCTGGCTTAAGATCGAGTCCTCCTCAAACTTTAAAGCAAAAGAGAAATTGCAAGGTCACTCCCAGCCCATCAGTGGGGGCCCCCCCCAATTCCTTCGTCACGCAGCTGACCATATTCCAGACACTGAAGAACAAGTTTCTCCTGCAGATCTTGGCTTTCTAACAGGACACACTTAAAAATAAACAACTGAGCACTTTGTTTAAAACAAACAAACAAAAAAACAAAGAGAAGTGTGTTTTTTCAAGTGTGTTTTGCTCTAACAAAAAGTTGTTTCTTCTTCTACAGCAAGACGACAGCGATAGCTCTGGTGGGGAGAGCACTGAGGCGGTAAGGCTTCTGTTTCTAAATTACTGGGTCTCACCAGTTGTAACATTCAGATTTAACCAGGCGGTTGGCCCTCACCTGGAAAACACTGACGCACAATGCCTTTCTTTTCACAGCCACGAACACGTCCCATTTTCTGGCCTTTTCGTCCCATTATTCGCCCCTTCCTGGAAAGGCTTAGGGCTGCTCGGTCTTCCTGATTGCAAGCCTGAGGTAAGCAACCTATCTTGTTATACAAAAAGAAGTCTGCAGCAAGCACTACCATGACATTTGCCTACTTTTTACATTCTACACTGTAATCATTCTGCAGAGTACTTTTCAGAATTTAAGTGATTTTCATTTCCTTCAGCACTGCACATTATCTTAAGCAACTTCACAGAGCAGAAAAAATCATGCTAATTGGACTTGCCACACCATAGCCAGCCGTATACCCAGCTGTCAGGAGCTGTCCAGCCACCTCCCGTCAACACAGAAACAGCCTCCTCTTGGGGCCATGGCTTCAAAAGACAATTACACTGCTAAGGGCTCAAATAAAACATTCATTAAGATGTTAAAACAATTAACTACTCTTGGTTCTAACCTGCAATTCTCCTATTGCTCTGCAGGTGCCGACCATGACTGTCTCCTACAGGACACTGCTGCTTCTAGATGATCTTCTGCTTCCCACATCTCCTTCATATCTCCTGTCACTAATGTGCTGAAAATGGAGGACCACCAACAACAGGGTCCCTGTTTCACACGCCCACTACTGAAGCTGGTGTGTGGCAAAGTGCATGGCTCTCAACCCTTCTCTGCTTAATTCCTAAATCTGAATAAATGCTGAGCATCAAATGACTAAGGTCTCTTCATCTCTTAATTATTTCTTGGGAAAAAGAAACACATCAACGTCACTTCAGCGACCCTGCTTGCAATGACCATGAGTAGGAAAGGAAGGGAACTCCTGAGGCTGGCTTTGCCTTTTGTCCATGCTGAGATTCACAGGCTCTCTCAGGTCTTTATCTGGCACTACTAAATGCTACCCAGCCTCCTCTCTGTGCTTTTAAGAGACTATTTATTACAAACATGGCCACTGAAGCAACCACATCTGAACTACAGTTTAAGACAGTGTTTTTGTAAACAAGATCCATGTAAGCTTAAACAGCAACAGAAAGCATTTATGTAGTGTTAGTAATACTATACAAGATATAAAGTATGGGGAAAGAAATGTACAGGGATTTAAAGGGAACCTTAAGGCTATTAGCATGTTTTAGATAGAGACACTCTAAGACATTAGGATGTGAATAACTGTTAATCCTACACAGGTATGTAACCAGGGCATCACAGTTTATTTCAACGGCAGACATATTTTTTCAACTCCTAACTAGGTGCAAGTTACCCAAAGCTATCTCAAAAGACACAGCTTACCACAAAGTGCTCTTGGCTGAGCGACCTCTGGAGTCGCTTCTCTAAGCTTCCTTTTTCCTCAGGCCATTTCTGCAAGGAGTTCAAGGCCTCTTCCCCAAATTATTGCCTAAGAGAGGCACTGACCTTCTCCCCTGGGTCCCCCATCCCCCTAAAGGGGGAAGGAAAAAAAAAATACAGAACTGAGTATCCCTAAGGGCTCCCTGGCTGCCCCACTTTTTCAGCGGTGCTGAGGACACTGCACCCCCTCACGCCAGGCTGTGCTTATGGGAGGAGTCCCGCGTTCCCTTGTCAAAAGGAAGCAAACCCCAGGCTAGGAGAATTTAAACTCGAAAAATTAGAACGGGCTAAAGGACACCTGCCCTAAGCACGAGACACCACCAGAATTAAACACAGCCCCCGCCCTGCGGACAACAGACAGCCCGCGAACCCCACACGGGCACCGGGCACCCTCCGCCCGCGGCCCCTCTGAGGCGCCCAACGGGGCCCCGCCACCGCCCCTCCTCCCCTCATTGGGCGGAGTCCCCGCCCCCCCCCGCGCTGCGCTCTCCGATTGGCTGCCTCTTCCCCCGCCCCCCGCCGCTGTCAGGGTCCCGGGCTGCGGGCGCTGCGTGCGCTGCGGTTCCTGCGTGCGCTGCGGTCGCTGCGTGCGCTGGGGGCGCTGCGTGCGCTGGGGGCGCTGCGTGCGGCGGGATGGGCGCGGTGCGGGAGCTGGCGCTGTTCCTGGGCACGCTGCTCTACGCGTACGCCGAGGCGGCGGTGCGGCTGCTGCTGCCCGCCCGCAGGAAGGCCGTCGGCGGGGAGCTGGTGCTGCTGACGGGGGCCGGCCGCGGGCTGGGCAGAGCCACGGCCCTCGAGTTCGCCCGGCGCCAGAGCCGCCTGGTGCTGTGGGACGTCGACACGGTAACGGGCCGCGGAGCCCCCCACTCCGCCCAGGCGAGCCCCTGCGGGGTGCATGGCACATAACGTCCGCTCCTTTCCTTCCTCTCCCAGCATGGCCTCAGGGAGACGGCTGCGGAGTGCGAAAGGCTGGGAGCCACCGTCCACACCTTCGTGGTGGACTGCAGCAAAAGGGAGGAAATCTACGGCGCTGCGGAGAAGGTAGGGGAGCAGGTGCACGAGCGAAAGCTTAGCCAGATGGGCTTGGGTGTCAGGAAGGGCTGGAAAACTGCACCCGAGGTATTCCACTCACAGCGTACAAATCTTGAAATTGCTGCCCTTTTGTTGCTGCACATACAGAGATCGCAGTGGCCCTTTGGGTATCACAGCCCAGCTCATCCTCCCTCACGAGCCTCTGTCCCTGCGAGCTCCCACTTTAGGCTTTAGACCCGTGAAGGAACATCTTCCTTTAATCTTGCCAAAAAACACACAGACACCTCTGTGGAAATTTGAAAGACTTTGTTGTAGAGAGTAAGGTTAAGGTGGTCCAAAATATTCAGTAATGTCCACAGAGCCAGCTGTGACTGTGCAGGGCATATTCATCTGTGTGATGTATAGAAGACTGCAAATACCGGCAGAAATAAAGGGGAAAATGTCACATCTAAATTGTCTTCAAGGATACTGCACAATTCCTACCTCAAATAAAAGAATTGTAAGAAATTGCTGCTCACAACCTTGCACTCTTGTGATAACAAATGACATGTGGCTGCATGTTCTTTTTGCCAAAAAGGTGAAGAAGGACATTGGCGATGTCTCCATCCTCGTGAACAATGCTGGTGTGATCACGGCTGCCGACTTGCTCTCGACCCAGGACCACCAGATTGAGAAAATGTTTGAGGTCAACATTCTCGCCCACATCTGGGTAAGGGCCACTAGTGCGTTCGTCCCTCTGTGGTAGTGTGAGTGTTATTGAGGAGGTGGGGGCACCCTCAGCCAGGCACCGAGACCCTGCAGGCAGGAGATGCATAACTCAAAAATGCAAAATGTTTTTTTGTAGCAAAGCCCTGAGAGCAGGCAGCAGCTGATACCTCGCCCCAGGGGCTGGACAGGGTAGGGCCAGCCCTGGCTCTTGGCCCAGCTCGGACATGGAACAGAGCTCATGTACAGGGGCAGCATTCAGCAGGGAAAACAGAGTGGTCAGTAAACAATTTCTGCTTGCAGGGGACTGAAAGGTGTGCTACAGATTGGGTGTGCTGAGGAGAGACACTGGCAGCGTGGCTGCTGACAAGTGAAACCTAAAAACTGAAAGGAGACTGGATGTCTCTGTGGTTCTCAGGAGCTTGGTGCCATGCACCCCCCAGCACTAGGGGTAGGCTTAGTCACTTAACTGCATATAATTGAATTGCTTAATTGCACATAATTGAGGCCAGTGTTGAAGACTCCTAAGAAGTTATTGTTCGTTTCCTCCTTCCCACGCCCCACCTCTTCCTCTTGTTCTAAAACCCTTTCCAGACAACCAGAGCTTTTCTGCCAACAATGATGGACAACAACCGCGGTCACATTGTTACAGTGGCATCCGCAGCAGGTCATTTTGTAACCTCTTTCATGGTGGCTTATTGGTAAGTGACTTCCAAATCAGCTCTCCGTTTCTTATTTCAAATTGCCTTCTGCACTACCAAGGAGAGTAAGAATAGTTTGCCACTGAATAAGTTACTTGCTAAGCAGGACGGCTAAGGAGGGGAAAAAAACAAACAAACAAACAAAAAAAACCACAACACCCGTCAAATAAGGACTCATGGGTGTACCCAGTGATTTGCTTATTAGCATTGACTAAAAAGGAAGAATGTTTCAGTGAAGGAATGATGATGTGATAAATCAACTAATAATGTCTTCCATTTCTTTTTCTCTCTATACCTTCTCCAGAGTTTGGTTGGTAAGAAAGGTATCCTCTTTTCGTCTTACAATATCATAGTGCGCTTGTGAGTTGTTGTAGTCCTCAAATAAACAATAGGTAGTTTTACTGTTTTTTACTATTCTCTTTCTTCTTCATTTTAAAAACTTAGGCAGTATTTTTGTCCCCTGCAGTGAGAAATGCTGGACAGCACAGGCTTGCCTCAAGTGCTTCCTTAAAAAAGGAAACACTAGATTTATGCATGTGAATTACTGTTTCCTAAGAATTCTTAATATTCTTCTGACTATTCACTGCTAGGGTAACCTATGTTTTCCCCTCTAAATTCCACAGTGTCTTCCCCATCAGCAATATGCATTTCAGCACTATGCTGCACTGAAAAGCAGCACAGGGGAAAGTAGAATTATTCCCTGCCCTCTCAGGTGGATCGCCTTTTTTCCCCCCCTCAAGTCAGTACTGCATGTTGTTTCAGCACATTTCCATTTGTATGAGGTTGGAAATAGCATTCATACCTTCTTATTTGTGCTTTTTTCCCCACCAGTTCAAGCAAGTTTGCTGCTGTTGGATTTCATAAAGCTCTAACTGAGGAGCTGTCTACCCTGGGAAAGGATGGAGTAAAAACAACATGTCTCTGCCCAGTTTTTATAAATACTGGATTTGTCAAAAATCCCAGTACCAGGTAATGGTCAAAATTCAGCATTACATATTTGAATCTGCTTTACAACTGTTATTCAAACTGAGTATATAAAAACTGAGGTTAATTGATATATACAATTGGCTAACAAAAATTTGCAACATTTTTTATCCTACATAATGCTCATCTTTTAATTACCTAACTTGGTGGAAGCGTGAAACATCCTACTTTATATTCAACTGCTACCTTTATATTACCACTGTTGCTCTTATATGAATGCTTTCCTTTCATTTTAGGCTTGGAAGAATTTTGGAGGTTGACGAAGTTGTAAAGGAACTGATGGAAGGAATACTCACTAACAAAAAAATGGTTTTTGTTCCATCAAATCAACGCTTTGCTTTACTTCTTGAAAGGTAAGAACAACATAAGTATTGGGAATAAGTCCATGCGTGTACAACTATTAAGCTTGTAACATCGGATTCAAGTTTAACCATTAATTTAGAACACGTGAGGAGACAATGAAATAGCATCATGTTTCTTTCTAATGAAAACAGCAGAGAACAAAAAGTTTTTGTTGAGTCCTGTCATAGGTCATTACAACCCACTGTTTGCAGAGAGCTGCTGAGTGGGGAACTCGACTGCTCCACAGGCTGACACGGAGGCAAAGGGATACCGAGGGATCTCTCTTCCTTCACAGACAGGATTTCTCATGGGCTTGCCAAGAACAGCTTCACAGGTTCTCTGAACCAGCAGCCACAAGCTCCAGAAGCAGCTGAGGAACTGCTGCATTTTAGCCTTCACTTCTTCATGTCAGCACCAGAAGGTCTAGGCCACAGGGGCTGGGAAGGGTGCTTGAGAAGGACTCTGCTGCTTCTCCTGGCCATGAGAAGCACAATTTGTCCTCTCAGGCTTCTTTACCGAGTTGTAGTTGCTCTGCTGGGACATTTTCACCAGAGCTCAGGTTCGAAGCCTAGAAGGCACATCAGAACAACTAAATTGCCATGTCAGTTAGCTCCCACAGTCCCTCAAGAAACCCTTGGTAATAACTCGTTTGTGAGAAGACAACTTGGCTCTAACCAAAACCTCCTGTTTATGAGAGGCTGTAAAGATTCTTCTGTTTTCCCCAAATTCCTCAGTCAACCAGATGAGGTTTTGAAAGCAAAGAAGACAAAGGCAATTCTCACCTTATTTTTAATGCACTTGCCTACGTTTGGTGTTAAACCTTCCTGGATGCAGCAGCAATGCTGCAACCAACATCCTGCCCAGGGGATACCTGTCCTTGGAGTTGTCATCAAAGGAGGAAGGTGGTGAAGGGATCAGAATCAAAGCTAGCCAAAGGATTTCAAGGGCTACATATCCTTGGGAACTACTCCCCAGTTTCAGTTTTGGTCTCTGTCTAAGGCAAGCACACATTCTGCACCCAGACCAGCTCTTGTCCCACCTGTGCTGCCACTTTTCCTGTGACCCAAGTTCTTATCCTAGATTTCATCTCACGATTTTATCTTTCAGGTTGCTTCCAGAACGTGCCTTGAATTGTCTGAAAAAGCTGACAGATGTTAAGTTTGATGCAATCATCGGGCAGCGAAGCAACCAATGAACAGCAAGTTGTTTCTCGTTTCCCTGTGGCATGACTGAAAGCAGAACACAGACCGTGTGTAGCACAGCAGTTTTGATTCAGAGCAGAAGCAAGACAGGTACTTCCTCCAGGCCACCACTGCCCTTCACACCTAGAGGCTTATCCCACACCTGCAGCAGGAACACACCTGCATAACATGGAGTGTTACCAGAGCAGAGATGCAGCTCTGCAAGTGAGAAGGGCTGTTTTAGCTGTGCATTGTATCAGCCCTAGCTCTTTTCTGCACCAATACAGACAGGAAATGCAGCAAAGCCCATTTTTGGGCAACACAGTGATTTCCTGAGTATAAATTAATCTGGCTCATCACTGAGCAAAGTGATCTTGTGGGAAGAAATTCATACGGGTGGTCTGCTTCATCTCAATGAATCATTTTAAATTTTAAAAGCCCTGTAACGCACACAGTTTTATATGCTTTTGTAGTGAGTACCTGAAAGAACACAACCTTTTAATCAAGTGTTACCTGAATATGGTGATTATCGCATTATGCGTGAGCAACATCAGCACAACTTGTACAGAATAAATACAGTTCTTTACCCAAAAGTTGCCTCGCAGCAGTTCAGCCATAACCATGTCCTAGAGGTGCGTTTAAGGCACAGCAGCGTCAAGTAACGCGCCCTCTGCCGGTGTCATTTCCCACATGGCTTATCGGTAATCCCCAGGCTCTTTCCAACCAGCTTCCTCTGAAACAAGCACAGTATTTCTTGGCCAGTTACCGGGTGCCCTCCCGCATTTCATGCTCACTTGAGAATGCAACTTATTTCAACCAAAGGCAGAAAAAGTTGCACTGAAAAAAAAGAAGAAGATATGGACTTGTTGTCCTCACACTAGCAGGCACTCTTGTCTTTAAAGAAAAATCAAGGAGATGCTAAGCCAGGAAGCCCTTCATTCATGTGCTGGGGTGACCTGAAGTGGAAGTCCAAGGGACTTCTACGCCAGTATAGACCAGAAGAGAAAGCCTTAACAGGGAAGCCAGTGACTCCTGGATAAGCCTTCATTTCAGCTAACTCATGCGTTCTTCACAGCCCAACGTAAAACCAGAACTGATACCAGTTAACATGCAAGTTTCCATATGCTTCTGTTTCTTATCTCTTCAAACACAAACGGAGCTGATTGAGGGCAAATTCCACTCCTCTTAAACACTGGCACTGTTCATTGCACAAGGTGCCTCAGCACCAACAGCTCAGGATGATTCCGGGCTTTCTCTTCCTCACCCTGCTCTGCCCCTTGCAGGAACAGGGGATCAGGGATGCTGCACAGCAGGAAGCAAGCCTGGTGCTGCAGGTGTTGGGGCCATGGCCCTAGAGGAGCCCTGCTGTCCCTCACAAGCCTCCCTCCTGCTTCCCTGGGCACCACCGTGACCAGGAAGAGGTTAAGCCTCCAAAGGTCTGTGTAAACTCCCTTTGGCCTGCGGAACAGCAGAACACCGTGCGATGAAACACTGGTCAAAGACCTCTTCAGAGCACAGAGAGGTTTTCTGCCTACTTGTGCAACTGCTGGCTGCGGCAGGCTCTAGCTGGCTGGCGGCCATTTGAGGGAGACCTGAACACACTGCTGCATTAGGCATGGCTACACATGGGTGGCTTCCGGTGTAATCTGTTCTGATGTCCTTCCTGAGCATTTATCTTGCCAACTGAGATTCTTCAGACAATTGAGAGCTCTTGTAATCCAGCTTTACCTGCTCTTATGCAGCAACAGGTCTAAGTTTGTGCTGCTGGCAAGAACCAGCAGGAAAAAAAAAAGAAAGGGCTCCTTTGGTACTCATACAAACTGCATGGAACAGGACTTTCTAAGCACAAGTTCCCAGGTTGGGACAATTTGATTCCTAGTTGTTCCTATGGCTGAGAAAGGGCTTGTGAAAATTCCACTCCTGGAAATAAGTTAAAATTAATAATGAACAAGTTATCCAGGTAAAGGAAATACTAGTTTTGCATTTCAAACTAAAACCCTCCTAATGGCAAAACTTTTGAGAAGTGTTGTTGGAGCCACAAGGGAAAAGCAGGCTAATAGGCATGCATGTCTAGTGAATTATTTTTTCTTCTCCCTTTCTCAGAAGCAACCCTGAAATTTGAAAAGAGCATTTTTGTCTTGCATCTACTCTGAATTAAGTTCTGTGTTTTTGTGCGGTTCCTGCTTTTATTTGAGCTGCATATTCCCACTTTTGCTTGGCATAAAGGAACATAAAAGTGAGAATTTAAACCTAGCAGAAGCCTATGCCATCAAACCTCGTATAGACACTTCCAGCAAAGCCCCAAATTCAAACAGGGGCATCTCACTTGCCAGCTTAGGGTGCTTATGATCCCGGTGGGGACTCTGCTTTCATGCTTTGCCTCCCTTTTGGCACCTCTTGGAGCTGGCACTCCCCTGCCTCAGCCACAGCCCCATGCCAGGAGAGTGGCAGGACTGCTGAGCTGTGAAATCGGGGCCTGGCTGAACTGCCAAACGTATTAATTAGGAAGAGAAACAAGTTCCAGGAGATGACTAGTGCCTAGCTCTGCATGTCCACACGTTTTCAGATGCCTCTAAGAGGCTTCAGCTCCTCTCGGGTAGACCCACTCTTACTGACCTCCTACTAGCACGGGTTAAAGCTCCCCACAACACCGCAACGTGATCTGTCTCTTCAGCAAAGTCTGGGATTACCAGCTCTGCTGCATTTTCCAAAGTTCTTGAATCCTCCTCTCTGTGTTACAACTATCATCCATGTTGCGTTTCTTGTCACAAACAGAGGACACTTACAAGTGAAACTTGTGTCTGTACCTCATATTGCCAGTGTCTCTGAGCACCAAGGTAGCACTGAGGCCCCAAACTCATACCTGGGGCAATACTCATAATTTAATGCTTGCTGGTAATGCCAATATATGCATGCAATAATATGCAAATTTAGGCAGCAGTTCAGGAAATGGAACTCTAAATGCACAGAACTTCCTCAATCCAGAAGCTTAATGAAAAGGATTTTTCCTACTATCCCACTGAAATTAAGCATCTGAGATCACTGTCTGTTCACCAAGGGTGAAAGGCTGCCTGCCAAATTCTCATCTGAAACAAATTTCTCTTACCCTAAACCTCAAGGATTCTTTTAAGTCTGCATCTAGCCATGCGTTTTGCTTTTTCGAAGCGCATCTCTTGCTTTTGATGGTACAGTTTGAGCTCACCACCACGAGTACCTCGTCCTCACTGCAAGACCCCTATCAGCGTATGAATAATTTTACACTGACCTACAGACCTCTTGCCAGGAATAAACCTGCTCTCACCCAAACTATTTCCCCCTCTGTGTTCTCAGCCTTTTAGCGTTTACAGCTGGCAGCTGATCACGTTCCAAAACATCACAAGCAAAATCGCTTACTCTCATCTAGTAACTTCCGTGCCCGTACAGGCACACGTACAGGCACAGGGACCCCTCCAGGCGCAGCCCGACGCCTTCAAGCACCTCACAGGCTCTGTGAGGGCTGCCCTCCGCTCGCGCGCGCTTCCCGCCTCCCTCCCTCCCTCCCTCCCTCCCTCCCGCCGCCGCGCATGCGCCCTGCCCACCACCGGCGCCCCCTCCACCGGCCGGCGCGCGGCGGCTGAGGCGCAGGTGAGCGGGCGGCGGGGCGCGGCGGCCCCTCGCGGGGCTCCCCCGTGACGGGACGGGACGGGACGGGACGGGCGCGGGGGGGGAGCTCGGGGGGCTCCGGCCCCGGCGGAGCAGGCGAGGCCGCCCGGCGCCTTACGTAACGCCCGGCCCCTCAGCGCGGCGACCGGGGCCTGCGGATCCCAACGGCCGCCAACGGCCCCCGGACGGCGGGGACGGGCAGGGCCGGGCCGGGCCCGCTCCGGGGGCTGCCTGGTGCCCTGCCTGGTGCCTCGCCCGCTGCGGCCAGCCCGCCTTTACCTCTGCAGGGAAGCTCGCTGGTGGGTGGGAAATAGCAATTAAGCAATTCTGCGCCGTTAAGAGGGGACGCGCAGACCGCGTAGGGCTCGTTTATCAATCTCCTGTCCTAATGACTCTGTATTCACGTATATATGATGCATCGTGTATATATAACGACCGGGGTGCGTAGCAATGCTGAGAATGTGGGCTTTCTGGACCGCTCGCAAAGGCTTCTGGAAGCGCAGCCAAGGCTTATTTTTGCACCTGTGACTACCAAGTAGTTTCTGCCCCATTTCAGTATGGGCATATTTCCACCCACCGTGTTCCTTCCTGGCAAGGCAGCTGAAGCCAGCCCTAGCGAGCAGCTGCTTGAGCAGCTACTGCTGGGCTGCAGTTGGTGCTGTGCTGCATGCATCCTGCCTTCACCGCCTCTCTTGCACTACCTGCCCTCTGCTGTCCAGCCTCAGCCAGGGAGGATCTCATCCCTGACGATGCCTCTCGCATGTTGTGGGCAGCAGCACCATCATATAGGTACCTGTAGAAACTCATCAGGCTCTGCAGTAGACTAGTCAGTGTTACACATCCGCACTTGCACAATTAGATTTATGTGTACTCAGATCCAATGCCTGTTCATAAGCCTACCAATAGCACAAAACCCCTCGTTTGAGCATTTCTAGTTGTGAGTAATACCTAACTCATGGTTCCGTTTCCATATCCTGTAGCTGAGATGCCCTCCTCCGTTGTGCCAGCGGAGCTGGGCAAACAGTCCTCTTGTTCTGGGGCATCATCTCCAAGCTGGTGTGCTGGGGAGGAGGGCATGTGCTCCATGTGTAGGCTGGCCTGTTTGTCAGTTCACCACAGAGGAAAACAGCGATGGTCATGCCCAGCTTGTGCCTGACAGCTCTTCCATTTTGCTGCAGAATTCCTTGAGGCGCGTTACTTGTACTGGACCTAACCGCTCTGTCAGCCTCGAGGCATTTTATGGTTGCTTCAGTTTCAGTGTTTGGCTAGAATGAACAAATCAAAAGCGAACGAATCACTTCAGCACGTTATGGTTAGCTGAACTGGAGCAGCTACCTTGTGCTTGTGCTCTGACCGACCACTCCTGCTTGTTTCTTGAGAAATAGCTGGGCTAGGATCCTTGAGCCCTCTTCCGAGGACCGGAACATCATCTCTGGACGGCTGCACTCTGCCAACAAATATTTCTAAATGTTTATAACTTGACCAGTAAAATTGCTGTGCTTCTGCCAGCAAACAATAGTGTGATACAAACAATGTGTACTTTTTTTTTTGTCAGGGCATTACTCTTCCATGGAAGGTGTTAGGCTGCTGCCTACAGACTAACACCGGATGATGCCATGAATGAGGCACTTCCTTCAGCTTCCTTACAGCCAGTAACTTACACTGCTCAGGGAGGGAAAATGCCAGTCTGTACGCAAGCGTGGATGCTTCACTGCCAAGATAAAGAGGACAGTGGCTGGCCATGGCAATACTTGCTTTTAGAGAAGAAAGAAAGGCGCCGCATGATTTGTGCGCAGCATTCTCCGAGCACTAACCTCCCCTCACGTAGCTGCTGTTACATTGCATTCTTGTTGATTTGAGGAATGTCTGCAAACAACTTTTCTCTGTTGGTCTGTGGAGTCGTGGTACGACACTGACAGAACATCATGCATGCTAATCTAAATGCTTATTAAGCCTCCTAGCAAGTGATTTTTAAACTAGAGTACTTGTATACAATTCAGGAGATGAAAAATACAACTTTGTTATGCTATCTATTTAAGGCTGTGCAATGGCAAAACAATTTGTCATTCCAATTCTGGCTAGGAAGAGGAGTAGACTGGAGCTGAAGCATGCTGACCTTCAAGACTTCTGCGAGACCTTCACGTTTCTGCAGTTCACTATCTTGACTGAAAAAGCTATTGCTAAAACTCATCGCTGGTCTGTTTAGAAGCTGCGAACAGCAAAGGCCTGTAGCCAGGCATTCATATCAGCCCAGACCGGTATTTTCTGCAAATTACACCTCTCTTCTCTCCTTGTCCCGACAGATTGTATCACAGACTTCCCATACGTGTTCTTAATATTGCGTGTTACCTCTTCTAATATTACTCCTGTGTGTAACTCTACAAGCATGCCGTGTGAACGCATCCGCCTGTTTACAGGAAGTAAGGTGAGGTACAGGCTGCTGACTTCCTCTAAAACCTCTGGTTGTAAAAAACACTTGATTTCCACAACAGACAACAGTAATGCTCACAGTGATATTTCTCAAGCGAGATACAACTTGGCAGCCCTTAGTTATCCCTGGGCAGCTGCAGTTATACAGGGACCTCCATCTCCTTCCAAGTTAGCTTTTCAGCTGCCTCATGGCTTCGGCTGCTCTTTTCCATAGAAGCCAATGATTTGGTTAAAGACTTGAAATCTCAGATACTGAAATTAAGACAAGTGTCAGATTTGGGGATAGAGTAGCTAAGACGACCTGAGGAGCAAGACACATCACAGAAACAAGATGTTCCTGAATTGGTGACTTTGGGGAAGAACTAAAATCTTAACCTAAGATATTAATATCTGTCCCAAAGTCTCATCACAATGAAGCTGTGGTGCGTCATACTACTTAGTATCTGAATTTCATATTCATGTTTTATTAAACCTGTTAATTTTAACATGTCTTAAAGTAACTTCTTTTTACCTGAGGTTTACCTTAGTGTCATGTGCCCATACACGTATTTGATATTGCCGTGACCTGTATCAGAAGCTTCCCCTGGTACATGTGATTCCTGTCCACGACTTTGTGCGTGTACAAAGCCTTGGTCTCCCCAGTGTGATTTCTAGGTTCTGCCCCTGTAGTACCATGTCTGTTCTTGGTATGTACCAAATATATCAATCCACGTAAGTGCACAGACCATCTCCAACAGCTTCATTTGATATGAGCATCCTGTGAGGATGAAAAACATTGCTTAAAATCAGTTACGGTTGGCTTTTGAGTTACTGCTGAATTTATTACAAAAATAAAAAGCCGTCTCAGCAGTGTTGATTGAGGTTGGGAAGTGTGAGTTTGAAGATGGTGTTCACAATGTCCTGTCCAGAAAGGGTGAAACTTACACCATCAGCCACTTTTATGAAGGGTCACAGTGTAGGCTTGTAAAGCTGGGTGTGCAGGTGCAATTAAAACATGCAGACACGCTTAGCACGTACACCAGGTGGCATAACCGTATTCATTAGGAGCTGCAAACTATTGCCTGCGAGTCAATGACAGTTGTCTGAAAGCAGTGTTTCTATGCCACTGTAAAAGTACCGTCACATGCTACATCTTACTTGTGAATAACACATGATGCTCTTCAAAACCCTTGTGCAGCATTCTAACTTGTGTCTTTTTCTTGGCTGTCTTTTACAGGAAAGGTACCTAGCTTGCAGCAGCAATAGAGAATATTCTAAGCACACCGCACCGTAACCCGCCTGGCCAATTGCTGCCACCCGAGCTGTAACTGCATGGAACACGGAGCTGTCAGCCACGCTGAGACCTAGAGCAGAAATGTATATGATCGCCTCAAGTCACTTCCTGCTCTTTTTGATGCTTGAGGAGTTGCACATTTACTAAGGGGCACGGGTACCTTAAAAATATTCCAGAAGAACAGAAGTCCTGCGTCCAAACGTGACTTAGGTTTTTATTTTAAAAGTTTCTTACCTGAGTCAGTCGGCTTCCTCCAACACCGGTGCCCAGGAGCAGAAATCGCGGGGTAAGAGCAATGATCAATTCTTAGCGTAGAACGAAGAATGCTCATGCAGAAAGTTAACCAGCAAACATTAAACCCAAAGCTAGCCAGTGTAAGAGAGGCACACGCTACTAAATATTCCCTCTGCTTTCCAGAGACTTTTGTCTTAAAACCTTACAGATCCATTTGTTTCCCTTGCCAAAACAGCTTGTAACCTGAATCAGTAACTGCATGCTTTCAATCAGTATTTCATTTTTCTCGTGGGCTTCATCATCTTCAATAAAGCACAGCCTACACCTCACTGATTTAATGTGATTCAAGTTTTCATGGATTTGTGACACAGATGAAGATTGAATTGCGCTACTGAACTAAAAACCAATTTGCTGTTCCCCTACTACTGAACTTTTATTTGCAAATAAAAAGGTGGACTTCAAACTTAACCAAATTGAAGTCCACAGCAGCAGAAAGAGTGAAATATTTCTGTGACAGAAGCAGAAAAAGCCTTTTCCTCTCTCCCTTGCCTGTGGTATCCCAGATGCATATTTCAGTCCTGGAAAAGCTGTGCTATCAGTACAACTAAGATTCTTTTTGTCAGAACATTATACATCTTAGACACCACAAACTTCGTCAGCTAAGATAAGTAGACTCTAAAAAAATAAAAGCTAGCAAGCAGTAACAAACTTTTGCAGGATGCTCATTTTCATGCTTTAAACATCAGTCTTTGGGTTAATGTTAGATAAAAACAAATCATTTTCATTCCAAAGTTTCTCCGTAAATGTAAATTTCTTTTTAGTTCCTGTTGAAACAGTATTAGAGTGGTTTCATTTTTGCGTTTTGCTTTGTATATTTGCATAAATACACAAAACACTTTAGGACGGCTTTAGCTGTTGAGTTTAAGGAAAACATATGTACTTAGTAATGTGTACATACAAACATACCTGCTGGGTTAGGATCAACATTCTGCACGTGTCCCTCTGCTCCTCTGCCATCCACAGCTGTTAGGTCAGGAATGGCAGAGAACACATCCTTGCCTTTTTGTTTTTGTTTGCTATTTTCTCCAAGAAGTGAGGGGAACAAGTCCATAAACAAGGGGTTTTCCTAAAGGTACCTGCGTACCATTTTGTCTCTGGGCCTGTTTTACCTTCTTTCTCTCTCAACCCACCCCAAATAAGAATGGAGGTAGTATTTTTTGCATGGGATCTAATGGTAGGTACTAACAGTAGCTAATACCTCATTTGTCCTTTGGTTTGTGTGTGTTTTTTTTTAAACAGGAAGATGAAAAGGACTTAGCTGCATTTTAGGACTGACCCTGATGGGCTGGATTTTGTCTTGGCAGGAGCATTTGAAGATTCACGCTGAGAAAGACAAAACAGCCAATGGCTTCAGAATCCTTGGTCTCCGAGCAGGGAAAGCAACATCTGATGAAGGGAAGAAGGCGGCCACAGCAGCAGCAAACGAGATCTTCCAACGGTGACGGTGAAGACGACATCTTCGTCTTTGAGGCGAATGAGGCTTGGAAGGATTTTCACAGTTCTCTTCTTCACTTCTTTGAAGCTGGAGAGCTCTGCGACGTGACACTGAAGGTGACAGTGCCACCCTCATCCATTGCGTTTAACAGGCTGAGGATCAGCCTTTAAATAAGTGTGTTGGAGATGGCAGCGAATTTGGGCGGGGGGGGCGAAAGCAATACAATACTTGTTGGATCTGAGGCATGTCCAGATAAGCTTTTTTTTTTTTTTGTCATTTAGAAAGTTCACAACTAAAATGTGAATGTTGAAGATACTGACAATCCCAGAGATCAAGAACGTGACTGTCACCTCACCCAACTTGCCTTCTAAGCAAGTTCCCCCAATTGATCAGTTCATTACTATGCAATTTGATCCCAATTTTTCTATTTTTGCATTCTGTGTTGCTCTTATGTACCTTTCCTGGCAAACAGGATTTCTGGAACAAATCTAACTCCCAGCATTCGCAAAGAAGAAAAAGAACCTCAGACAGTCATGTCGTTCTACAACCAATCAAAGTGTAAATGAGAAGGAGGGAACCAGTTGTACAATTCTTGCACTGCATTGTGTTTAAATGCATTCTTTGCAGCTCAGCTCTATCTTATTTATACCCTGATCACAAGAAAATTATATTTACCATTTGTAGCTGTGGTTGCCAGCACCTACAAACCTTCTTTTGGGGAAGAGCATTTCAGAACTCTTAACAACGCATCCCTTCCCTTCGCTTCTTTTGACCTCATCTTCTCCTTTCTCCCCTTCCATCCACCCTTGCAAAAAAGCCTCCTTTTCTGTTTATTTTATAATGGTCTTATTGCTTACAGTTGTTATAAGCATAGTTAATGTGTGTTCTGGCTAGGGAAATTGGGCATGGAAAATATACTTTCCTATGGCTGCAATTTAACTTTCCATAAGTTAGGCTTTTCTTACTGTTCATTTTTATTTGTGTGAAGCTGTTTTGGTAATTTAAAAATATTAGATTGAAGGCTGCCAGTCCTGAAGTGGAGAAGAGGATCTGCGGAGGCTAGAGCAACGGCTTCTTACAGAGTACTAACACTGTAACCGTCGTAAGCCACGGGAGCACACGGGGAGACTTGTGCTCTGCAAACTTAAATCAGGAATTTCTCCTGAAGTACTGCTCCTGTCGTGTGAACAGCTCATTCCTGTCTTTGAATCTGTCCTTATGCTCCTCCATGTGTATTTGCTTTTGGAACTGAATGTGCTGCTCACTAAACAGCTTACACCTGTGTTGATGACACTATTAAAAAGGAAAGAGCGATTCTGTATTGAATCACATCTAGAAAAACTCCAAAATATCCTATAGAATTTAAAATCCCTTTTTTTTCCTTTTAAATCACTCACACCTTAATCTGAAAATGAAGACGTACTTGAAATCTGTCAATGAAATTTGTTGCTTAACTCCCATCCCTTTATGTTAGTACAGACTGAAAGATGGCCAAGTTTGTAAGAAATCACTGCTATAACACAAGTATTAGGTTGACTATCTTTTAATATAATTGAAATCTGCAGATTTCAAAGTGAAAATTTTGTTTCACAATTTCTGATCAGAATTTTAAAAAATATGTGAAATAGTACATCTTTTGAGCACATCTAACTAACTTCTAAAGCCTTGAAGTGATTGGTAACCTTTAATAATCCCTATGTTTATTTATACTTGCTCTTATTATTGCAGTTTTACATGATTTTGCTTCTATGAAGAGCATTACAGACTCCTCAAACAGTAGTAAAAGTGCAGAGGTTTAAATTAAATAGTTTTAAAATGTCACTTTAGAGTTTTTCCTGCAAAATCTCTACATGCTCATAAAACAACCAAGATTTTTTTTGGCAGTCACCTCCTGTCTCCAAGATGCTTTGAGAAGGTTCCTAAGGAAGCTTCCTTTAAAAAATGGGGCATGGCTCTTGAAAGACAAAAAAGTTCAGCAGATGAATGATACTGCTTCCTTGTGTTATGGCCTTGCCATGCTCTGGTGGCCAAGTTACAGCTCAAATCTGCTTGGGATGCACTGATCTAATGTCAGCAGTACAGAGCAAACAGAGTGTGTTTGTTTCAGCAAAATATGGGAGCTCAATGCGTATTGAATCCAGAATTCTACATTTTCAGCTTAACTGGCCTTTCTTGTAGAGCTGAAGGAAAGTAACTGAAAAAATAGTTCTTTCTTTTCTTTTTTCACAGGTTGGTACAAAGCTCATCTCCTGCCACAAACTGGTGCTAGCGTGCGTTATACCTTACTTCAGAGCCATGTTTCTTTCGGAGATGGCTGAAGCCAAGCAGACTTTGATTGAAATCAGGGACTTTGATGGTGACGCAGTAGAAGACCTCGTGAAGTTCGTGTACTCCTCCCGGCTTACGCTGACTGTAGACAATGTCCAGCCACTCCTGTATGCTGCCTGCATTCTTCAGGTGGAACTGGTGGCAAAGGCGTGCTGCGAGTACATGAAGCTGCACTTTCATCCCTCCAACTGCCTGGCGGTCAGGGCGTTCGCAGAGAGTCACAACCGCATCGACTTGATGGACATGGCCGATCAGTACGCCTGCGAACACTTCACTGAGGTGGTGGAATGTGAAGACTTTGTGAGAATCTCACCTCAGCACCTACATAAACTCTTGTCCTCCAACGACCTGAACATTGAAAACGAAAAGCAAGTTTACAGTGCTGCTATCAAGTGGCTGCTAGCCAATCCCCAGCATCACGCTACATGGCTGGATGAAATACTCGCACAGGTAGGGCAGAGTGAGGCACTGGGTGCCTGTCTCATCCCTGGTGTGGTTCTATATCAACTGTTTATATTTGGGTAGATTTTGAGAAGAAAAATGCTTTTACCAGTTGGTGCTTCATCTTGTATTCATAGTGGTGTGTTGACAGCGAGAGCAGGTTAGGCCTCAGGAGCATCAGGAACAAATTATGTTCTCCAGTCTCTGTCAAGAAAAGAGTATTCACTGTAAGCTCATCAGAGGAGGGAGCTGGGGGAGCCAACACAAAGCTCTTTCTGTGCCAGAACAGAGAATTCTTAGATTTACATGTAGTGGAGAACCTAGAGCCATCACTTCACATGCTTTGATACTATGCAGCCTGAAACTAACTTCCCTTGCTGGTAAGTATTTGCACTTGTGAAAGGCGAGCAAAGCTGTTTGTCACATGGCTAGGAATGGAGATAAGTCGTCAAGTCATGCTACTTCTAGAATGTTTTGTTATACAAACAGCAAAAGACCAAGGTTTTGCAGCCCTACAGACAGGCCAGGAAACACATTCTAGACCTTTTCAAGGTAGAGTATCAGCGCTGATTACCTGTAGGATCCAAAAGGAGTTTGCATTTTTCACATCCTTCAGATGTGTTAAGAATTTACTGCTTCTGGGAGGAAACCCTTAGGCAGGCATCCCTTACAGCAGGGCCACTCAGCTGAACATCATCCTGTCAGAACGGTAAGAACTTCAGTTAAGCTCTGCACGTGCTGGTTATGGAAGTTTAAAATACAGCGCCTGAGACAAGTAGGCAGAACCTGCCCTGGGGAGGAGGGAATGTGCCACGTGCTGCAGAGTGCCGCACGTATCGCCACAGGAGGGATCAGCTGTGGTCTGACAGTTGTCACTGAACACCAATTTGAACGCGCTGCATCCAGCAGAATTTCTAATATTTACATCATGCGAGTAACATGCTGCTCTTGTTGCCTCGATGCATTATTTTTTCATTTTTCCCTGTAAAAGATCTCAATTGTTTATTAAGTGACTTCCAAAAATTTTCAGCTGTATCTAGACTGGCATAAAATTTTTTGATACAAAAACCCTTCTTTAGCACACTATTAATTAAATTTACAGGCCATATAACTTGAACATTTTTAAAAGAAGAATTAGGTTGGTGTTTACAATCCAGTTATGCTAGCAGATGAGATTAATGGCTTTACTCTATTCATGGAAACCAGAGTCCAGAGCAAAACAATGAGAAAGTAAAACCCTTCCTGCAAATACAGGTTGTTTGCCAAAATGTGTGCAGCCTGCAGTTGCATTTGACATTATTGCTAGCAGGAAACAGGACGGGCCTTCCTGACAGTTATTATCAACACCACAGTAAGTTTTATGGGCTTCACTGTTACAATGAGGTTCTGAATTTTCATCAGCCTTGTGTTGTTACTGCATTATTAACCTTGTGAGCTTATTAGCAGGACTATGGTAGTGCTTTGAGGCAGCCTAAAATAAAATGGGGCCAAAGGGAAGGAAGAAATGGGATTGAAAGCAAGTGGTTAAGGAATAATTGCTAGAGAGACCTGCTTACTTGAAAGACAGGGGTACTTGCCAGCCGTGAACAGCACCGTTCTGCTGCTCTGAGAAGCCCTGGAGGTGCTGGATTTGTCCTTCACCATTCTTGCTGAGCTGCCTGGAAGCTGTGTGACGGTGCTGACTCCAGCCCTTAGCAAGCCAGGTGGTGCTTTACTTCAGTTCACCCGTCCAGACCTGTCCCGCCTGTTGGCCTTCCTGCTGTTGCCCCACTCCGATTGTCCTTCGTATTCCTCATTGTTTCTCTCAGAAGGACCAACGTGAGGTTTGCAGAAATTAATTCCTATGGGGAGGGACATTTCAAGGTGGTCTTTGAGAGGCTGACCCTATTTTGGAGCTGCTCTGTCACTGGGGATTGCTCGAGGCAGGGACTGCAGGTGGCCAAGCAGCACTGTCCCACCCAGGCAGCGCCTGGTGGTTGTGTGTAACACCACCCATCAGGAAAACTCAAGTCTGAGCAATATAAATGTCACGGTATCAACAGGCAGCTGCCAGCACGGTTACAGCCTTACAGCTCTCGAACCTTCATGTCTCTGCCTCACCATTCTTTTTTTTGATATTAATCTTTTTAATAGTCTTTAACCTGCTCCTGATACATTCCAATATTAATCTGACATCAAGATTTTATCTTAATTTGAGTGGACTGTACAGCACTGTAGCTCCATCTGCTCCCTGTGGACTTTGGCAATTAGCTGTCCATGGCCTGTTTCTCTTTATCCTGCAGCCTGTCAAGTCATCCTAGAGAAGGGTGTAACTGTGCAGTCAGTAACACCTCCTTAATATTCACTTAGTTCACACTGACAGACTTGCCACCCAAGATAAAACTCTAGAAAAAGTCCTTTTGCACAGGCACAGCAGTGAGCTGAAAATTGGTACCCTCACCAGACTAACCAGAAATGGGCGATCCCAGTGAAACGACCGACCCTGCTTGGGAAGGAACAGCTGGCCACGCTCAGGGCACCTGCAGCCACGGCCCTCCTGGTACAGCCAAGCTGCCCTTCTTCCTCCACTGTGAATGCATTGCCTACAAATGCAAATGGTTGTAGCAAACATTTGTCACTAAAACGAACTGTTTGTCTCAGTGTTGTTCTGGAAAAGAAAATGAAAGTTGCTCTTTTTACCAAAGAGCACGGGGCTGACAGTAGGCTCGGAAGTTGCAGTCTGTTACGCGTACGTCACTGTAAATGGTTAGATTCAGTTTAGCCAGTTATTCCAACTGTGTTCATTTCTGTCAGGTACGACTGCCTCTCTTGCCCATTTGTTTCCTTATGGGTGTTGTGGCAAAGGAAGAGATTGTCAAGCAGAATCTAAAATGTAGGGATTTGCTGGATGAAGCAAGAAACTACCACCTTCACCTGAGCAGCAGGGCAGTGCCAGACTTTGAATACTCCATTCGCACAACACCAAGGAAGCAGACTGCTGGTAATTAAATGTGTGTCTGATTATCCAGTATGAAGTGGTGTGGAGAAAAGACAGCGCATCTGCGTAGGGCTAGACAGCTTGGTATAAATGGTTGTTAATGCGTAACTGGGAAAACCATTGTGTACCTCTGTGGTGATTAGGTTCTGTGCTACAGTTTCTTAACAGAACTTTAGCGGTTTTTTTTTCTTTGTTTAGAGCAGTATTTATTCTGATCAGCCAGAACTGTTAAGTGTATTATGTGCAGGCAGTATGCTCAAAGCTCTGCAGAAAGCAATGGGCACTTACCTTTTGGTGCGAGAAGGCTGAGCTAGCTTTTAGATTCTCTGCCTAACCTACACCAAAAGCAAGTGATATTACACTGCAAATTCTAATTTCTACATTCAGTTAAGATTTAACAAACAATCAGTTTCTCTCCCTAAGCAAATCAGAAAACATATTTAAAATATGCATTGCTTTTGCAAGAGAGTAGACAGTTAATTGCCCTAGCAGCATGCCAAACAAAGCCCAAAGTCCAGCATCCAATATGCAGGGCAATGACTGTGCCCCTTGAAGGGAAATACAGCTTCTCCTGAACTACATAGTTTTCCCTCTACTCTGCTATACAGTTTTATCCCTGTTTTCCCTGCTAGCTCTCTGGAAACCTGTTATGTCTCCTTCAGGTGTGCTGTTCTGCGTCGGTGGTCGAGGAGGATCAGGCGACCCATTTCGCAGCATTGAATGTTACTCTATAAATAAGAACAACTGGTTCTTCGGCCCTGAAATGAACAGCAGGAGAAGACACGTGGGTGTCATCTCCGTGGGAGGTCAGTAACCTACTCAAGCAACCCTGTTCAAAAGGGACTTGTTTGCACATTTTGCTGGAATTGGTGCTATTGCTAAATAAATGCCTTGCATGGCTTCTCAAATTCATGTTAGTAAAGCTTCTTCTCCATGAAGGGGTTGTTGCTTCTGAAACAATCTCAGAGCACAAATTCCTAAAGTGGAGTTACTCAGCAGTCACCAAGACTTCGCTAGTACTCATGCTAGTTTCCTTCACAATAAAATCCATACGGGCAAATTGCTAAGACTGTAAGGACAGACCTACCTTTAGTTCTGGGTCTTCGTCTTCTGCAGCCAGGCCCGGGCAGTCCAGAGCAGATTAGCACTCATGATGCAGCTCTCCTTTGTACATGGTATCCCCTGCGTTGCTGCAGCAGAACAGAGATCTGCTTTCCCTGTAGAAAATCTGGAGAGGCTGAGGTAAACATGAAATGGATCTGATCCACGCTACTTGAGCTACGGGAAGAATCCCTGTTTAAATATCTCAAGGTTTGTGTAAAGTCTATGATAAAACAGCTCTCTGATTGAGTACAGCATATAAAAATATCGGGTCCTTAACTTAATAAAACCCTGATACGGAAAACCTTTAAAAACATTAACCTTTGTTTGAGCTTATTTCTCCACATAGGCAGGGAGACTGTACAAGTGAAAACTGAAACACTGCCAGGCAATCTCTGTATCCAAATAATGTGCATGCCTTTCAGGTAAAGTCTATGCAGTAGGTGGACATGATGGAAATGAACACTTAGGAAGCATGGAAGTGTTTGATCCTCTCACAAACAAGTGGATGATGAAGGCATCGATGAACACAAAGAGGTATGTGTCCCAGGATCCACACGGGACAAAATTTAAGTCTACTCCACAATACATCATTTCTTGTTAATGCTAAAAAACTGTGCGTCTGTCCTGCCTTTATTTGGGTTTCCAAACTTGGTTGTTTTTTTTGTTTGTTTGTTTTTTTCCTATTATGTGGCCTGAATGCTAACAAACACTTAATATCTGTAGAGCAAACAAAAATCTGCATCACATACTTTCATACATCACATATTTGCATGAACACAAAGTTGTTTGGAACATACTAAGTGTTTCAGTGCAAAACTGCATAATTCCTTCTCTCCAGCAAGAGGTCCTGGCTGGTAATGTGGGTTTTCTTTGCTCTTTTGTTTTCTGTTGCCCCCCCCCTCCCCCCCAGTATCCTTGTTTTGTTTTTCGTTTTGGTGGTCTGGCTTGTGAAGCAGAGAGAACTCTTCCATTGCAGCCCTACTTATGTTCTGATAACTAGGGCCTTTCTGCTAAGACAGATAAAAATTCTGAAACTGGTTAAGTGTTTTGGTATGTTATCTCTTTTAAGCAATGAGCAAGATACGTCAGCATGACATGCATAGTAAAATTGTTAATGTCCAGTAGTTACCTGATTTTTGCCACTGGAAGCACTAAAACACTGAAAGACACATTGTGGATTTTTCTTGCCTTTTGCTGCTGTAAGACTCTTCTATGGAGTTATAGAACTCTCAGATCTCTGTTTTTTTCCCTGTCATTTAAATCAACCTCATTAATTCTACATTTAATTCCGTGATTTGTTGTTTCTAAAAGTGACATGTACAAGTAGGAGTGAAATACTGGCCCTGGCTGCACCCTAACAATTTGTGGCTGTGACCTAATCAAAGGAGAAGGCCCAGAGTTGTAGAAATGTCTTCTCACTCCTCTTCCTCCCTCCTGCCACCATGCTGGGCATATTCTTGGTGAACTTCAGTTCCGGATTTCTGTGACATTTCTTTCTCAGGAGATTGGTAAATGAAATGGCTGCTGTGCCTTGGCCACACCCCACCCCTCCAGTTCAAGAAGGCAGTGCCAGAACATTTTATTGAGAGAAAACTGCCACCATTGGTTGTGACTACAAGTTACCTGCTGAGGCAATATAAGATAAGCCCAGGATATCGCCACAACCTTTATTCTGTTGAGGGATTCTACCTTCTGCACACTTATATCTGCAAACTTACCCTCTGTGCAGTAACACGAGAATATTCTCAGAGAAACAGTAAATCAGATGTCTTGGTAGTTTCAGTAGTATCTTACCAGTTTCATTCTAGACCACACTTTACACTAAGCTCTCTGACAACGACACATTTCATTTCACACTCTGATTGTACTCTCATATTGCTAGATTTTGCAGCACAGGTTTGCCTGTTAGTATGTATTATCACCCCTCAAAAATTGATTTGCAAGCTATAGCAGCAGCTATACCAACAAAGTTAAAACCAGCAGGTTTTAGTTCTCCATCAGACACAACAAAGACAGAAGCTGCAAGATTCAGTATTCAGGTAGAGCAATCTAATAACTAAGAAAACCTCATATATTCACACATTTGATTAGAATACTTATGCCTTTGATGACATGCAATCAAAACAGTATTCCATGCTGCCTGGCCTTTTTTCTTTCTTTCTTTTCTTTTTTTTTTGTTTTTTAATAGGACTTTCTCTTTTTGCAGTCTTAAAATATTGTAGCTTCAACAGTCCTGTTCATGGATGGCACAATAACATATAGGTAAAGCTGAGGTGAAGTTAAGATAAAACTCTAGATTCCCCTCTAATGGGAGGCTGCAAACATACAAAAGACTTTCTAGGTAATGCTGTGAGGCTGACAGAGCTGTGCAGAGAATCAGCCACAGTTACTGATCATTATTTATTTAAAACGTCACCTGATAACTTTTCCTGATAACCTGATAACTTTTCTCCCATATTTTGACATACTTGCCAGTCAGGTAATGTTGCACCTGATGCACATTTCCCATTCCCATTAAGGATTTGCACTGTGGTATTGATCCTATGGTTTTCTTAGGAGAGGAATCGCTCTTGCCTCCCTCGGCGGCCCCATTTACGCAATAGGAGGCTTAGATGACAACACGTGCTTCAGCGATGTGGAAAGATATGACATTGAGTCTGATCGATGGAGTGCGATAGCTCCCATGAACACTCCCAGGGGAGGAGTTGGCTCCGTAGCCCTCATGGTGAGTTACTGCTTCCTCCCAGCTCTGCAGCAAGCAGCAGAACTGACCTCGGGGACTGCTTTTCAAATCTTGTTTTACAAGGCAGAACACAGGATTTAAACCAAATGCAGCTGGTAGGGCTGAGCTCCTCTGGCTGTCAAAATCCTACAGAAGCTTGCAAAAGGTGTGGGTAGTGTGGGTATTTAGGATAATACTCCTATCAAACTGTGCTCCCTGTTTGAGAAGTACTCGAGGTACTGTGAGCAAGCACCAGGACACTTGAAAAACAACAGGGGAGAGCGAGGCTAATGCTGCAGGTCTCATTCAGAAGACTCTGCTTTGTTATTGCCACCATCTTTGAACGTGCTGCATTTTATCTCCACTGTAATCCTCCCTGTGTACTCTGCAAAACATCTGCAACAACACACAACCTTTTCACTTCTTTAGCTGGAAAACAGCATTTGCAAGTTAGATAAATTTGTTGGAATTCCTACATCAAGGTAAATAATTAGGAGGGCATGGTTATACCGTATTTTCCTGTAATTCTAACACTGCCTATGAAAAGCTACCTAAATACATATGTATTACAAATAATCTTTCTCTATACAAATTTTTCAGAACCACGTTTACGCAGTGGGTGGCAACGATGGTGTAGCATCTCTTTCCAGTGTGGAGAAATACGATCCCCATTTGGATAAGTGGATAGAAGTGAAAGAGATGGGCCAGCGGCGAGCTGGCAACGGTGTCAGCGAGCTCCACGGCTGCTTGTATGTTGTTGGTGAGTAGGTGTGGGGCATTTCGTCGTGCAGTTTCTGCCAAGCACTAGTGTTTGGAAGGGGCTCTCCTTGCTAAAGGAACTGGGGAAGAGACAGACCTGGCCTGTACTGCATGTTCTTGGGCAGAAGAAAGTAAGCACAACCAGGGCACATTTAACTAATTGTGTATGCTAAAAGGAAATAAAATCCAGTTCCTAACTCATTTCAGGAGGGCTATACTGTTCAGAACAAGATGTCTACGTATGAAATCACTGTGCAACTCACTCATCACAAGTTTCCTTTTAATATAAGTTATTACTAAAAGTTGTTACTACACATACGTGCAAAGCACTCGGTTCTGATTTCAGCACAGACCCCAGCAGCTGTCTGGTGCAGAGATTACACTAAGTCCCTGGCCTGCTAATAACCTGGGCCCGACTTGTTCTGCTCAACTTGCATTTACCTTCTTTCCTGAGGGAGGAACATTCCAACTTGGGATGCCACAATAATACTGAGTTCTGCGTTGTGTATTAAAAAGTAGTAATTAAATCGTTTTTGAGTAAAATGTACCTTGGACAGCTGACCCCACCAATGGGAGTCCATCACTGAAGTCAGTCTTACTTGAGGATTTTTTCCTACTCAAGTTTTCAGCAATTGTTTCTTTTGAACATACTGCAAGAGCTTGTTTTATTTAAACCTGAATGAAATCAAAAACCGTGCTTACACCAGGCTTACCGTTTTTTTTTCCATTCCAAGTTAGAAGCCATTTCATTATAACTACATGCAATACAAATTCAAGGAGCAAATGACAGAAATAGCTCTTCCAAAGTGAGTTTAAGAAACAGCATTAATGTGATATGTGTAAGGTGACAGCATAGAGAGCTACTAGATTGATTTTTAGGACATTTTAAGAATCAGATAAAAACACAGACCTGGACACTAGCCCACTCTATACTAAGAAAGCCCCGATAATGCAAACCCGGAATATCACTACCACCACCAAGTGGCCAAATACGAGTACATGATGACTCCTTGCAGGTGGCTTCGATGACAACTCTCCACTCAGCTCTGTGGAACGCTTTGACCCACGCAGCAACAAGTGGGAGTACGTTGCAGAGCTTACAACTCCAAGGGGTGGAGTCGGCATCGCAACACTGATGGGGAGAATTTTTGCAGTGGGAGGTCACAACGGCAACGCATACCTGAATACAGTGGAAGCATTTGATCCCATAGTGAACAGGTAATTTAATGTTTTTCATTTGGCTTACGAAAGTGCTCATATCTGCCTATATGAAAACACAGCTTAATAGAAACTGTGTGTAGCAGGAGCATGTCTGTTGTTTCCTGGCAGTAATTGAGTAATATTCATGGTGAGTGATGCAGGAATGCTGCTCATGCTGCTGGGTTCTTGAAATACTTAAATACATTCTCCTCCTGCTTCCTCTTCCTGTCTATCCCTTGTCCTCTTACCTTCATTCAGTTTGTGGTGGTCTCAATCTGATTTTGCACTAAACTTACCAGAGAAATAACAAAAATGAACTAACAGGTTGTATTTTTGTGCAGAGTTAACAGCTAGGTTCTACAATAGAATTTCAGACACTGGAAATAAATAGTTCAGGTTGCTCAGAAAGGCCAACAGCTTACTTCTATTTTTCTCCTTTGCCCTCTCCTCTAGGTGGGAGCTCGTCGGCTCTGTGTCACACTGCAGGGCTGGGGCAGGCGTGGCTGTGTGCTCCTGCCTCAGCAGCCAGATCCGTGACGTGGGCCAAGGATCCAGCAACGTTGTTGATTGCATGTGAGCTCTGCTGCCTCCTCCAAACTCCAGAGGAGTCATTGTACAGAGGCACTACAGAGCTTTTAAATTTGGTGTTTTGTGTGGTAGGTTAAGAAATAAACACTATACATTTTCTCTGTGAAAATGTTACCTTCTGTGACTTTCAGGCTTTGGGTGGCTTTCTGACAATAGCTATACAGAAAAGCCTGTGAAAACACGGAATAACAGTGTGACTTACAGGAGAAAACCTGCCAAGAGCTGTAATCATCCCGTCTTTGAGAAGCTGCAATTTCAGTCACTGGAGGCAGCTGCTGCAGCGACTTGTTATTGAACTGTAAACCAGGCACGGGAGGGTGAGGAAGGGAGAGCAGCAGGCAGTGCTGCCAAGCCTTACCCGACAGCCCTGCTGCATGTTTCTGAAGGACCAGAGTGCTGTTTATTAATGTAACTTATTTTCAGGATTCAAGTCTTAAGCATTTCCTAATTGTAGAAGAGCTCTGAAACACAAAGCCTTCCAAGTTTTAGAAGGTAACGACATCCGTGTTTCTCATGAAGCTAACTGGAGTACAGAAGTTAACTGCACACCTCCCAAGGGACTGTTGGCTGCAGTGGGAACTGCAGGTAGTCTTTCTCAGGCCCACACACTTGTTAGAAAGCTGAAATTTAGCCTCAGCCTGAATTTAGCCACTGGACTACTCAAATTATTTTATCCTCAATAAAATCTGTAGTAGTGACGCCCTCCAAAAGACAAATTTCTATGGAGAGATCATTCCCAAAGTAACCAATGTAATTTGGCCTTCTTGAGATGTGTGCCAAAATGTAGGCTTCAGTGGTCTCAGAATTACCTTTTTCAGACTAAAGGGAAACATAATGTAGTTGCAGTGTTCACTTAAGACCTTTAAATGCAGCTCTAGGAAATGACACGTCCAATTTCAGTACCCAGTAACAACTCTGTGGCAATAGTAGGGGTGCTGGCTCTTTTAAGATCATTCAGCTAGAAAGATCTCTCCTCAAAGCAGTTTCATGGCTTAAAGCTTAAATAAACCAAAGAGAACCAGCAGCAGCAACAAGTGGAAATAAGCAGTACTTACCTTAAAGACCAAAATAGGAACTTGACACTGCTCCGTGCAAAGACATCTTGTTACACAGTCACAAACCTTGAACGCGAGGTCAAGTCTGGCTGGAAAGACCAGTGTCCTGGTCTGCATCACCGCCAACAGGTTGAGACTGACGCCCTGTGGTGAGCAGGGCCCCCAGGTGCCACCGTGTTCAAGTGACCAGGGAGTGCAGCAAACTTCTGTGCCTTCAGTACCAGGGAAGAGGTGCGACCACCAGCATAAAAGCACAGCCACCTTTTACTGTTGTGTTACCATCATTTCGCTTTTCAGTTTCAAACAGTTTGCACGTGGGTAGCACCCAGGGACATAACAAACGGTACTGTAAATAATTAAACACTGCAATAAAATGTTTGTACTTCACCTTGTTTATAGTGTGAGTGGATCGTGCTATCTTGGGGAAACATGAAAAGAGGGAGCATTTCTTGGGGGAAACATGAAAAGAGGGAGTATTTCTCGGTTCCTGCAAAGTGCAGCTCTGAGCAGGAGGCCTTTGTCCGTGGGGACAAACCTGTGCTAGAGCCACGAGCTGTACCACCCAGTACCCGGCTCAGTCAGGGCACGAGGAAGGGGCGATGGATCACACTGCACTGGCTGCAGGCTTGCGCTGGCACTCCAGGCGTAAGCTGGGACCTTTTGGACCTTCCACAAGGCCCAGTGAAGCCGCTGCTACCCCTGCTCTCCTCAAGATCAGAGCACTCTGAAGGGCTGCAGCCTTGCCCAGAGTGCCACAGCAGCACGGCCTGCAGACACAAAGCTTTTCTCCTTCCCAGTAACGAGGCTGGAGCCAGGCCGCCTGCACACCACCCGTGACATCCTGCTCCAGACCCCAGCACAAATGCCCCCATGCAAGGGTTTGGTCACCCCTCTGGTGACTGTGGCACAAGGCAGAGCAGGAGCAGGCTCTGAGCCACTCTTGACCTGGCCACATGTGTGAAGAAAGGTGTTTTTTTTAAAATACTGCTCTCTCCTAAAAGCATCTCCTTTCCATCAGCCAGGCTGGAAGCACAACTGGATTAAACATCCTGCTAAAACATTCAGCAACAGCTCTTAATGCGAACACCAACCAGATGTGGGGAAAAGGCTGTAGAAGGTGCTGCACTCGATGCTTACATATTTCCAAGTGTTCAAAAACCATGCGTGCACTCTTAGTCCCATCAGAAAGCCTACGTGCTGCTTTTCCCCTTCCTGAAAGCCAGCTGAGGAAAACCATTCCCTCTGCTCGATCCCACTGTGTCCAAGCCCGGGCAATGGAGACGCACAAAGCCCAGTGGCCACCAGGCTCCAAGTCCCTGGAACTTGTAGGAGGTCACCGTGTTGTTCACAACTTTTGTGTGCACTTACCTAAATCCGTGTCCCCACTGCATGGCCTTGGCTTTGTGCATTCCCCCTTCCCCTTTCAACAGCATTTTGATTCTGAGGTGATCAACAGGAGTTGGTAATGAGCTGCACCAGAAAATTCACATCAACATAAAAATTCAGCCAATTCACCTGTCCAGGCTTAATTACAACAAATGCCTGGAAAGTCCAGGTTATTCTCACCTTTAAATGGGGCCTTTTATCTTTATTTAGGCTGAATCTACTTTTAAAACTATTTTCAGCATCACTGCTGTGCACTATTTTGCAAACCTAAGTACTTTATACCAGATGCTCCCCTTAAACGTTTTGCTGACCGCTTCTGCCACATCTGTATTTGTTTTCTGAACCTTTGCGTGTTCTCTGACTGGAACTGGCAGAAAACACAGCACTCCTAGCCAGGAGATTAAACTTATATTTGTAATTCTTTCCTGGCTCTGTCAGCAAGGTTGGTGCTGCTGTCATTTCATGACTTTTTTTACGCAATTCCTTGGCTTACAGTTTTGTTTTAAAGCTGTTCCAGCACCAAAAGCAAGTCAACAGGCAGCTGCATTACGTCTGCCATCTGACTTGTGTGGTCAGAAAGGTCTGCAAGGGTTGCTGTGCGCCACCACTTGGAACAAAAATCCCACACTGATAAATACCTGCACTGTTTCTAACACATCTCCACCGACCGGGCGACTTGACACTTTGGTCCCTGCCCGCAGCTGGCGTCCGGATGGAAATGATGACTGGGCTGTGAGCACAAGGGGCCTGGCCGCCCCGCTGAAGTGCCCCTCTGCCTGACAGCGACCCACGGGAGCACCTCTCTGATGCTTTTTTAACTATTGGTCCTGAAAAGGAATGCTCTAAGCAGCAAAGTATGCTGTTACAGCCATTCCTGGGAGTGGCATCAAGGCTTGGCTCTGGTTACACAGCCAGCGAGAAACTTTTTTGTCTTTGCTTGATGGTAAGACTTAGCTTAGGCCAAGAATCATAAGCAAATTGTCTTCCCACACATGCATTTTCCAAGAAAAACAAGAAAGGAGAAAACAGAACAGTGCAAGTCAGCACACCTAACCCAGCACGTCTGGGAGAAAGTAATTACAAACCCACGCGATGGGCACCCAGCTGCGCCCTGAGGCCTTGCTTCAATTCAAGGAGACGATGTGCCCCTGTCTCACCTGCAGCCCCCGTGTGCCCCTGTGTGCCATGACCGGGATCCGCCTGCTGCTGACGGCTGGTTGTTAACAGAAGGTGAACTAAAATTCATTAATTAATTTTTTCCTCACTGAAAGAAGGTGGACAACACAGGGTGGTCAGGTGGATTGCTGGCTCTGCCTTCTCTTTAGTGCCATCAGCAGCCACAGGGCCAGATTACCCTGCATGAAGGTATCAGGAAAGAGGCAAAAATTAAATGTGACCCTACCAGGCTCGTGGTGCTCCTGAGGACAATTTGCCTGGTAAAACATGCCTGCCCCTCACCAAGATAGATGCAATTTGGAAGCACACATCAATTTTTTTTTGCCAAAGCAGTACTTACGGATGAGCGCCAGCATTGCTGTCTCCTCAGGATGGACACCTGGATGTCAAACTCAAAGGTTAAAAAAAAAAACCACAAAACATACTGCAACGATGTCTTCCTTCCAAAGGCAGTAAGGAGGTGAAGGTGTGTTCATGCCACTGAGTTTTTTGGGAAATTCCAGCATGTGCCAAGGAAAACGCTGCGCTCATGCGTGGGCAGAGCACGGCTGAGGAAGGGCAAGACCGCTCAAGCTCAGGACTGCCAAAACAAGAAATTCCCTTCTCCCCTCCCTCCCCCCAGGTGGCTTGTTTGCCATTTCGCCTTTAGATTGAACCAACATCTCCTTCATCTGAAGAATTTAAAGACAAGCAAGTCAAAATTCATTTCTTTTAATTATATATATATATATATATATAACTATACACACACGCGCACACAACAATTCATCCCCAGTACAGAAGACAGACAAAAGATCTGTGGCACAATTTCTTTGGAGAGATTTTTGTTTGTTTTTCCCAAGCTGTATCACAGATCTGATTTTCACCTTTTTCAAGGACTATAAAGGCAGCTACTTCTTACTGACAGAAGCCTCAGAGTGCAGATTCAGCGCCGCAGCCCCAGTACACCTCCTTTTCTGGGGCTAACTTGACAACATTTACAACCCATGTTGGGGGAACTCCACAGTTACTTTGTTAAGGACATCCTCACTGAGAACTGCAGTATTTTATTTATGCTTTAAAAAGCTGAGCAAGGTAGGGTGAAAAAAGAAAAAAGGAATTAAAACACAAGCCCATATGATAACTCTTGAAATACAAAGCCCACGGCGAGGACCCAGAAAGGCAGGGGTGAGCGTGGCAGCTGAGCAGCACCTGCCGGGGGGGCCCTGCCACTGCCACACACCTCTACTCTGCTTGAGAAGTGCCGTATGTGAAGCCTTTGCGGGCACAGGGTGCATCTCACCAAACCCTGCTTCCTGGGGACACGCGGAGAAACCAAGCAAAGCAAAAACCCTGCCCCCACAACCCTCACCAGCTCCTGCGGGCAACCAGCAAGGAGGTGCACGGCTCTGAGCAGCTTGCAGAAATGCCTCCCAGCAGCAAGGGGCTGCGGCTGGGCAGCCACACGCTTGCGGACATCGAAGCGGAACAGAAAGAAGCCATCAGCTGGGTTGCGGTTTTGATGGCTTAATGGAAGTGGACAACGCTGCTGTGCTGTTACGACACGAAACGTTGGACCCAGAGAAAAGCTTAACCTCAGCAATACTGAGTGGGAGAGGACAAATCCCAACAAGACTTCCAGGAGCCTCGTACCTTGACAAAGCCCATCACAAAACCCCACTGACAACACGCTGCAGATGTAGCACGTACAAAACGCTTGCTTCAGGAACACAAAGTTTATGGAAACAGATTGAGAAATGCTGACGGTGGCCTTGGAATACTGCTGATTCCGGGTAGTGACAGTGGTTACTAACAGTGCAATTCACATCAAGAAAGCACAGGCTGCCAAAGAGAGATCTCAGTGTCTGGAGGCCAGCAGAGAGCTGAGCGACTGCAATCAACCTTAATGCAGCTGGTTTGCCAAAAATAACATTTGCCTCTGAAACAGATAAGCAAAGCCAAGGAGAGAAAGACAGCTAATCCATAGTGTATAACAAATCTCAAAATAAATTATACACGGCTGCAAAATTAGGTTTGGTCAATACAGGCTCAATAAATAAACACGCAAAAATAAAAACCCAACCCCAAGTACGTCACTGCCACAGGACGCCCAGGCTGGCACAACACTGCTGCAAGCTCCAGGTTTGGCTCTGCCGGTCACCAACAGCTCGCCCCGTGGCCACCCTGCACTGTGGCAAACCTCGCAGGGGCCAAGCTGGCTCCAAGCTGATTGAAACATCTTCTGGTTTTGGCAAACTGTGTCCAGTGCCACCTTGCCGCAAGCTCCTCCTGTCTAGTCCACAGCTCAAGACTGCAGCAGGTGCTCACCTGGGGATGTTTCACACTGCAGTTTTTGTCAAACTAGTTGTTCTTTTCCTTTTACTTCAAGATCAATTTTGCCCTTGGGATTTTACATGCGCAGTGAAAAACTGCACTGACCTAAAAAAAAAGTGTACATTTCCATATACGCCATCTGTAAGAGCAACATATCTAATGAGTATTAAAACAGATTTCAGTATTCTCTACGCTTTAGACACTGTGTTAAAAAAAACCACATCCATTAGTAGCAAACATCGTAGGTGCAATGCATGTTGCAGAAAGGACCTGAAATAAACACGGATTATACCACAACAGTGCATAGAGATGCGAAGCCGCTCTTCCAGGGAACCGTGACGTTTTCCAACGGCAAGCAGAGAGCAGAACACCCAGAGGAGAAGCGCGAGGCCATGGGGACCCCCTTAGGCGGGTGAGGGGCGGCGGGGCAGACGACCCCGCGGGCTGACAGGGTGCCGCTGCCCCTCGCGGCACGGCACAAAGGCACTAACCAGCCCGCCTGCGCAGACCTGGTTTCTCGACAAGAAGCTGAGAACATGAGGACTCTCGCAACGACTCGTAACAAATGGGCTACTTCATTTATTGTTTATTACCCCGTAGGAATGAATCGACCATCTCGGACACTCCACCACACACAGGGCAGAAAACGGTATTTACAAGAGGGATGTGCATCCCCAAAATAAGTTTAAGATGTACAGATTTGCAATGGGAACCAAGAGGGAGGGGAAAAAAAACACAAAAACAAGGACATTGCAGTCAGACTTTGACTTTTGGTTACAGAAGAGATCTCTGTCTCCATGTAAGTGGGGCTTTCCAACTCTTAAATAAACAGCATCTTAAAAATAGAACATTTGACAATTTAAACACATGTATTATTCCTTCTAAATAAATATTGTGTGGAAATGATGCTTTGTTGCCACCATACCCTCCATCTCTCCTTCGGGGACTCAACCATCACCTCTGTTTTTCCTTTTTTCCTTGGATGCATGGTTTTGTTTTCTAATGGCAAATCCTATTTCCTTTTTTTTTTTCCTTTTTTTTTTTTCTTTTTTCCTTTTCCTTTTCTTTCCTTTTTTTTTTTTTTTTTTAAAGGGCCTGACCAGACTCAGGTGAAAACTATGGGCATCTTCCCCTATCCCTCACAGGCCTCTGACCTGGCTCATGGTTGAAATACGATGGCTTTCTAAAAAGTAACAACTATGTAAGCAGTCTCCTCCGTAACAGAAAGAAAAAGCCGGCTGCTGGCGTGCAGCCGGTTACCGACGCTTCCACAGGCCCCTGGCCTTTGAAACGAGAGCCCCCCACCGCCCCGGGCGCGTGCCAGCCATGCAGCTGCACACACTCCGCTCGCCCGCTGGGCAATGGGTGCTCCCCATCCGGGTTGCAAAGTGCTTGGAGGGCCGGGGGCCACGGCTGGGGACAGCACATGAAATGCCGTCCCAGGCTGAGCGCCCTCCCTGCTCCCACTCACCCTCACCCTTGCCGTGCTTCTTGCCCACTCCCACGCTGCTGTCCGGCTGCCATGAGGCTTTCTGCCTTCGTCCTGCTCGGCTGGTGGGCCTGACACTAACTCTGCACCAAGACCAAGTCAGAAAAGGCCGCTGGCCCGCCGACCAACCCCAAAGTGCACACCAGGAGCTGGACCTGGCTGTCCCCTCCCACGCTTCCTGAGATCGCAGCCCTAAGTCCCAGCCTCCCCTCCGCACTCGGGCCAAAGCCGGGGTAGCGCACGTGAGGGTCGGCAGGTAAATCAGGCAGGGGACAGGGACCTCCCTTCCACCACTAGGGCAGCTTATCCCTGAAATGCGCTAAGGCTTTGAATAAAGTGAATGTAAGACGACTCGAAGGTCCGGGAAGACGCCCGGGGAGGTGCGTCTCCGGCACGGCACGCTCCCGCCAGCTCCAACTGGAGCTGAGCCCCGCAGCAGGGGCCACTTCTACAGGACCTACTTCTGGAAATGCAGACCTTTTGCTGATATGTGTTCGCTGCTGGTTTTTGCGAGCCTCTAAACCACCAGCAGGTATTTTACAATGGAGGTGCTGCTGCATGTGTGCAGACCTGTTCCTCCATCCTGGTATTAGGTGGGAAAAGGGAACTACTTCACCGGAGACATGTTCCTTCCTGTAAGCACAATGATTTTGGGATATCATCCTCCTCTTTGCCACTCCCGCATCTGAGTCAGCAACAGGGCGAGGGATGCGAGAGGGGACCAGAGGGCTAAGGCACACTATTAGACATGAGGATGGCAGGATGCTGCTGTCATGCAACAGGAAATCTTTGGGTACAGAAGGCTGTCTTTTTACTGAACGCACAAATGCCGCAGATACTGCCTTCGCTCTTATTGCCACTTGCAAAATCGCAATTTCAAATGTGCAGCTCCTGACAAGGAAAAAAAGGCTTGCAAACACCTCATTATTCCCTTCCATGATCCCCTGAAGACAGATTTCCAAGTCCCTGGGCCCGTCCTGGGGCTTGGCTGAGGAAGAGCACATGAATTACCTCCCACACAAAGAATGCACGACTTGGGTACCAGATCCTGCTCTTAGATACTCACCAAGACCTGCGAGGGTTGCGTGCCGATATCCAAGTGCAGGATTTGCCTCGCTTTCCACAAGCAGCCCCTTCCCGCTCACCCGCAGAGCCCCAGAACGGCCGCGCGCCCCCACCCACCGAAACCACCCAACGCAACCGGACGAGGCGTCCTCAGCAGGGCGGGCGCTGAGCTGTTTCCAGCCACACCTGGTGATTTCACCACCTTGACCATGTTCAGCTTATGTGGCTGAAACCGAGTGAGATGGCGAGCAACACAGCGTTAGGGGCGGGCGTGTGGGTGAGCGTACGGCAAGGAAGAGGACCGCAGCAATGGTGACTCCAGAAGTGAACGTGCAGCACCGATGGCAGGGCTTCACCCGACTCTCAGCACAGGAGCTGGCTGGCGAGTGCACGCGGGTGAGGCTGGGAAGCAGGCGAGGCAGATCACTCGGCTGTCTACTGTAACATAATGCTGCTGGGTGCTGATGAGGACGCTACTCGCCATCCGAGAACCAACGTGGTGTGATGGACAAAGAACCAACGCGGTGTGATGAACTGCATCCGTGCTTGCAAAAACACTTCTCTGACATCTCTTCTGGGCACACAGCTGTTGCAGACTGTGGCATGTTGCATAATAACTCACCTCTGGAGGCAGATTTCCTTCTTGTCGGCACTTCTTCACGTGTGATTATTGTCCTGCTGGTTATTCGTAATAGAAATGTTTATAGACCATCAATACATTGAGCCATTCAGACAATTCATTGCACTTTGTTGTTTTAAAGGAAGGCGACATCAATGCTGGGGCCCTCCTCTGTCTCTTCTTTTTCAAGGCAGCAAAATGTTACCCTAAAAACAAAGTTCATTTTTTTTTCCAGTGTAACCAGATCCCTTCCACTCTGATTTATTTTCCCTTGCAGGTGCTTTGTATCCCATGATTCAGCAAGCCAGACTGTTTCTGAGGCTTCCAAAGTGCAAAAGAGTTCAAGGTACTTAACCACCTTGAGCACCAGTTAAGGCGTATTTGTCTCCAGTCTCAGCCACTGTAAACCCTGTCTACTGTAGTGTACCAGTTCGGTCATGCTACTGTTCAGTGCCAGAGGGCACGCCGCTGCGCTGAGTTCAGCAAAAAACTCTAGAGAAGGAGGGGAGAGAGAGAGAGAGAGAGAGAGAGAAAGAGAGAGATAGAACAATTGGTTGGTTTCACACAAGAGGCACAGCCGATGGGCTGGGGGCAGCGAGGGGGGACAGCAGCAGTCCTCAAGTCTCACGAAAGACCTTGTTAATGCACAAAGATCAGGGCTTTCGCCAGTGCAACAAGCACGTGACGCAGGGCGCATGCAAGGATCACACACACACGCACTGAAGTGCCTCCCCACGTTCTGGCATCGGAAGGACATGGACACTCCATGGCAGGTGAGCAGGAGTCTGGGTGTTCGTAGCTCAGTCCCTGCCGCGCATGTCCCCCGGGTTTAAGAAGCCAAATTTGAGCGTTTTTCTGAGTGCTGCCTGGAAGCACGAGCAGCTGTCATCAGACT
The DNA here is from genome assembly GCF_964211835.1 of Anser anser. Lineage (NCBI taxonomy): Eukaryota > Metazoa > Chordata > Aves > Anseriformes > Anatidae > Anser > Anser anser. The sequence goes on along the minus strand of NC_139724.1, from coordinate 47,017,693 downwards.
GGTCCCTGCTGTCCTTCCATCCTCAGACCACGGAGACCTGACAGCTCCTCAGCCAGACAGGCCTCCAACGTCTCCACCAAAACAAGTGCCAAGCCTACATGACTATTCACTGTTCTGCATGGATCCACGCCCTCAGGAGCATTTAACAAACCAGCCGTCATTCCCCTGCACTGAAGCAGCAGCCTAGAACAGGGGTTGATTTTCATCTTGCTTGATGCACGGTTGTGCTCTGCCTGCTCTCCCGTGGGTTTTCTTCCATGACTCATTCGCTCTGGCTTACCAGCACATGCCTTCAGTGTGGCAGCCTTTGATCAGCCTCTCGAGGATACAGCCCAAAACACTACACGTGAACTGCTGCTGTGAGCACGCATCTGCTCAGCAGACAGCCAACAACTGGAGTTACTTTATTCAACACTTACTTACACAGCCTTTTGAATTTCAGAAACTGCCTTACTAGCATGAGTGTTTTTACAGCCTTCCAATAATTTAGGCCAGGCACATCCTTGTCATTTTCTTTTGCAGGTTTGGCAATACATCCCTTCACTCACAGTAGCTGACAAAACATGGTGTCCTATGAACAACGGCACTGCGAACACCACGTGGGCTGGCTGGTCACAGACTGAACTGTGCCCGCTCTGGGGCTGTTGCTTACCCACAGCTGCTTGTGGGACAATGAAACACTATTTGAAACAATAAATCTCTAAGGTAAAAAAGTAGCAGAGGATTTAGGAAATGCTACTGGCAAATGCCAGTCACATGCCCAACAAGGGCTCCCATTGAAGTGCTGCTCGCCTGCTCTCTTATGGCAGGAAACCAGCCTCGCCATTTTCAAATCAAGAATACCTGGGAGGCTGACAAACAAAATGAAACACCAGGCCATTGGGCACAAACCTGTTTGAAAGTTGGGTGAACCAACTCCGAAAACCTAAGCTTCCCACAAAGGGAAAAACAAATAGCAGAAAAACACTGGTGCTTCTCTTGCTACTGTGAAGCAATTTGCCTGGTTTTCTGTGCTCGATACTCTCACCCCCTAGGCTGTTAGACTTCTGAGGCTACTGAGAAGTACTTTTAATTTGGAACACTCACCAACGCACTGCCAGCAAGTATCTCTGCCTAAAACCAGCCAATACACCACAGATGTCTATTTCCACATATTTGAGGCTTTGATCTGTAGGCATGGTGTTTGCTACACCGAGCGTTAGGATTTAAGCAGGCACATGCAGATAAACACAACGTGCAAGACAGAAAAGCCAAAGGGAAAAAACCTTACCCTTATTCTTCCTGGCCAGTGCATCAGCCTGTTCCCAAATATCATACGCATAGAGGATATAGGAAGTGATGTTGACATATGAAGAGGTGATGCTTGGGATATTATAAGGGATGGTGACTGAAGAGCTAATGCTGTTGCCACCACAATTGCTAGCATTTGATCCTGGCTGAGAACTCATGGATCCAGCAGGAGAGGGCATTGGAGAAAGAGGAGAAGGCATGCCTGTGCTTCTGCAGGAAAAAGAAACACCACCATGAATGTTACCTTCAGCAACAAATGTCTTACCACAAGGCTCATACCAGGAGCTATCCCATGCCATTTGGGCCTGTGCTACGGAGTGTTGAAAACTGAGAAGTGTTCAGCTAGAGAGGACATAATTATCCTTCAGGTGCAAGGCCAAGGTTTTTCAAGTGATCCCCAACTCCAAGCACTCCTCTTGGGACAAAAGAAACAAGGGATCGGACACCCAAAAGCATCACCCATCCACCTTCCAAAAACCACACCTATTGGTGGAAGCCTTCACCAGGTAATCCAAGTGTTTTTACCTAACGACTTCAGGCATGCTTATGTTGTCCCCCGCTTATGGAGACTGGAGCTTTCTGGCAGCTAGTCCTTTACTTGCAGACCTGGAGAAGCTCAATGTGGCCAGCTCAGCTGCCTGCTGGCTTCACCCCATCATTGCTTCCCACTGCTTCACCCAATCTAGTTATAATTTACTTGTACAGACAGCCTCCACCACTGCTCCTGGGAGACTATTTACATACTGGTCAGCTGTACTGCACAAGGTGGCATAAGAATAACTGGAATTTCAGACCAAACAAGCCTCTCAACCACAGAGTTTAAATGGAACAGATGCAGAGCTGAGCATCTATTTGCCACACACCGTTACTGCAAAACACAGTAAAACTCCTAGCGCTGCTAAAAAGCAGGCCCAGTGTGCTGGGCTTTGGGTCAAACACTTTTATATGACAGCTTTCCTTTTACTTTTGCTGCTACATATACAAGAACTCTGCAGCAAATACATAAGAATGACAAGATGTTCAATAAATCAGAAGTCAGAAAATGTGTTTCTTTTTCTTAATCAGCAGCTAAATCGGAGAAAAATACGGAAATACCACTTTAAAGTGAGGCTGCCACATGGTAAAGGCATAATCCCACTGGTCAGTAGCCAGGGAGAGGGGATGGTGTCCCAGCAGGTCTTAGAGATCTCTGACATCCAAAGGAAGGATGAGAACACCAGGGACTCTGAGAGGAGCTCAGTGACATTACTCTCCCTGCTCCTCTGGTGGAAAACTACTCTGCATGATAGGCGCTAACCCTCTGGATCTCACAGAGAAAAAAATCCCTCTCCGATGCAGAAGATGGAGAATAAGAGAGCAGAAACATACTTGCACCCTGTAACAAAACGATTTCAGGTGGCAGGGCAGAGTCAGTCGCTCTCAAATGCGGCTAGCATCTCAAAGATCCCCGCTACTGTTTTCGCTTACACCTTCATGGACGCACCACAAGACCCATATTTCTACATCTTACCTTGCAACACATGGAGAAGGTGCTTGTGTTACTCTGGAAGAACTCTGCAGCAAGGAAGAGAGTTCTTGTTAGTTTTGTTGGCCCACACCAGTAACAGCTACAGCTGTTCAACTGGCAGCTTGGCAATACACGTGCCCTACCTTGAAGTGGTCATTCAGGATCCTGGAATACTTTATTGCAGTGTCCTTTTTGTAACGAAACATTGCCATGTGCAGGAGGGACTGGCAGCGCATGCTGTGAACAGAAAGAAACCCAAGAGTCAGCACCTGTGCCCACTGCTGCTGGCTCGCCAGCAATCCACCATGTGGGATGGGGCAGGCACCCATCAGCCTCTCTGCAAATTCAAGAGACCTCAGGATTTCTCCTGTCCTGCTCATCTCAGAAACGAAGACTCAGTGAAAAAAAAATCACACAACAGAAAAAAAGAAAAAAGAGGAAGGGCCACGTTTTAAAGAAATGGGTGCCCAGCCTCTTACGGATGTCATGGGCTGAACGTGCCCCTGTCCAGCAGCACCTCAGCTCTGTTCAACATGGCCAAAACGTGGGCAGGCACATCACATTCTTCCACCTGAGGTGAAAGTCCTTATGTGCTCTCAAGTTACCATCAGATCAAATTTTAGAGCCGGTGCCTTCCACATGTGGTCCCTTTAGGTATTCTGGCTCACTTCAGAGATGTTCCAGTTTGCTCTGGCTTTTATATTGCTTTTTCCCTTGCAGAACTCTGATTCCCATTTCACTCATTCCTTTGCCCCGACAGCAACAGGGCTTTCACTATACCAGATCTAGGAACAGACTATGAAGTCACAGAGAAAACATTACGCACCATAACACAGCAAAGATTTTTTCATGTGAAGATGCTGAGGTGTCCGTAAAGGGTTTTAATGTCATTATGAATCTAAGGAAACAAAAATAACAATCATATCAGTCGTCAAGGCTCTTAAGTCCCACTGTTCACGAAAAACTAGCACATACCTCTGTAGAGAGGTGGGGGTTGGTCTATTCTCCCACGTGCCTAGTGACAGGACGAGGGGGAATGGGCTAAAGTTGCGACAGGGGAGTTTTAGGTTGGATGTTAGGAAGTACTTCTTTACCGAAAGGGTTATTAAGCATTGGAACGGGCTGCCCAGGGAGGTGGTGGAGTCACCATCCCTGGAGGTCTTTAAAAGACGTTTAGATGTAGAGCTTAGGGATATGGTTTAGTGGAGTACTTAGTGTTAGGTCGGAGGTTGGACTCGATGATCTTGAGGTCTCTTCCAACCTAGAGAAATCTGTGAATCTGTGAATCTGTGAATCTGTGAATACCACCATCTTAAACACTGGTCCAAAAACCAGGAAACTTGACCTGAATCCTTGGTGCTGGCACTGAGTGCTTCGTATGATTCTGAGCAGACAACTTTGTCTGAAAATGCCTTGTGTCACCCATAGTAGGAATAGATGTAGCCCCTCACAGGACCTCCTCTCCTCTTAGACTGATTAATGGGCAACATGCGCACATGTACAACTAAGTGCCTCCCCAGGGAACCACCACAGACCTAGGGTCCCCCTGAACTGAGGGTGAAATATTAATTCCAGTGTTTCTGGCCAGGATAGACATCTTGGTGGAATTCTTTCTTTTTGGAAGGTTTAAAAAAAAAAAAAAAGGGCAAATCTCCTTTTTGAAAGCAAAACAACAACAGCATTGTGGAAATACAGTCTGTCAAAACCATAGAGCAATGACATTTTTAAAAGTAAGTTTGAAGCCTACTACAAAAAATAACAGGCAGCTGTCTCAATCAGCTTCACAGGCATCCAGAGCCATCCTGGTTGCAAACAAATGACACAACCAACGACTCTCCTCCAAACATACTGCCTAACCGTCACGGTTCCAAAACCACTTACTTGATGAGATCTATCGTGTCGGCGAATATGCTGTAAGCAGATTTTGGTGCTGATGCATCTGATTCCATGGCAATCCCATATTCAATGAAGGAAAGGGCAGCATCAAGGTACTGAAAGGCCTTTCCAGTCTTGTCGGTCTGTTGGGAAAAAAATCCCATTTTCAGACTACGGAAAATACTATTTCTCTCTACCCGAATTCCTTTTCTCCTCCTAAATAGGCAGTATTTGAATAAAAAAAAAAATCACGTCAAACCTCCAGGTGATAACAAAAGGGTTCTCCTCAGGGTCCCTAACGTAGTCCTAGTCATCAGCTCTGTGTGCTCTGGCTACCTGGGTCTCCACCTTATGCTCTGACACAGCCAAGTGATTTTCTCTGATAATTTATTTTCTTCACATTCTTTGGATACTCTTGGCTGGCACTGGGGGCAGGCCTCATGCGAGGCAGGTGGGGTTTTCCCACTCTATTACTTTCCCCACTTTATTTTCACAGGGGAATGGCAAGTGGCAAACATACATTACCTGACTGAGCCATATCTAGCAAAAAAAAACGTAGTTTAACCATGCATGCTGTTAAACTGCACGCATCTGAGACAGCCAGCAAAGGGCACTTTCAAGTCTTGTTCACCAGCAACACAATCATCATCAGAATCTTGATATTTCAGAGAGAACTGCTGTAAAACCAACTCTCTGAGCCATCTTCTCAAGACAGAGTGATAGCTCTGCAAAGCAAAGAGGCCTGCTAACCTCCAAGCCCATTTCGATTCCTATTCTCCAGGCATAATCTCTAAGTGTGTTTATACAAAGGGAAGTGCCTGAAAATTAGGCAAATGAAAACAGCCTCTCCACGTATGACTAAGCACATACTCCGTTAGGTGGAAGTGACATGAGCCAACACAACTTGATCACGTGCCTGCAGCTATCAGATCCCCGTGCAAGAGCCGCTGGACTTTTCTAGCAGAGGTCCCAGGCTTACCATTGCATCAGCTTTGTGCTTCAGCCTCTTGGCCTCTTCTATGTGATATTCCATCGAATGCTGTCTGAATTGGGGGCAGACAGAGGAGAAAAGACACAAGAAAAAAAGCGTAGTGTAAGTATTGATTTTACCTTATCTAGAGGATGCTGTGACTCCAGTACAACCTGGTACTGTTACCAAACGCACGTTAGAGTTATGATAATCACTAAATCAGTGTTATCTGCCTGTTCGTAAATACACAGCTGCTGAATGCACAAACAAAATGGTATGAAAAGAAGTTGATTTTTTTTTAAGACTATTTAAGGATATGATAGAAAACCAGGTAAAATTTACATTTGGACATAAAAAAATAATAGGAAATTAGTCTTTTGCGAGTACAAGCTTACTTCTTCACTTCTATGTAAAAATAGTAGTCATGTGATTGCCTGTCATTCCTCAATCACAACACCCCCATATTTTGTCTGAAGCATACAGCACACCTTGCAACACGATGCACTCATCTCAGAGCACAAGAACTTGCGTTCCAGGTAGCTCCTTACAAAGGATGGGGTCACCAAGGCTGCTGCAGGTCCCAGTCTCCTAACTGATGATAAAGCAGGACCAGGCATGATTCTGAGTGCGGGAATAATCTGTTCACCGCGCAAATGGCATGGAGCCACCTGAGCACTAACACAATGAGCCAGAAAGGAATCACGTCTTCTCAGAGACATCAGTCTCCTGCACAGCACCTTGTCACAGACAAGTCTACCACCTGTCAGGAATCAGACAAACCAGCACCCATCCCTTGCAGGCAGGCAAAAGAGACACGGCCTTGCAGAGGGGGATTGTCTCTGAGTTAAGAAGTACCTGCGTCTACACCAGCTCCCTCAAAACAAGAGCTGGTGAGAGGAGGGAGCTTTGCTTTGTGGTGGGTGGGGAAGTCCCAGAGGTGAGAAGGACGGGGCAGGTCCTGTATCTCTCTCTCTCACAAAAGCAGTGCTCAATATGGAGCAGAAGCCCAGTGTCTTCAGAACGAACAGATGAGGAGCACAAAACACACACTTACTTTTCAAACTTGACTTGAGGTCTCCTTGGCTTGGAGGTACCATTTGGCAAAGAAGGCACTGGGAAAGGATTCGTGACATCCCCTGCAGATCCCTGAAAAATCACAGAGCGAGATAAAGCTGGTTAGAGACATCCATCTAAAACTGTTCTAAAGCACAGCTTTCCTAAATTTAAAGAGAAAATGTTTATTTGTCGGAGACATAGTATACTTCTCCAGGCTCCCCGCTTTCTTCTTTCTTTCTTCCCCAGTCCCCACTCCAATACTGGAAATGAAAACTTGGCTTCTCGCTAGACTGCTGGTGAGGGTTAATACCATTCAGATTTTCCCTGAGCATGCAGAAATTAGGTAGCAGGTTTCCTTGCACAATGGCTAAGAGAGCAGCAAGGACGCTAGGAGCACATTTTTCACGGCCACTAGAAAAGGCAGGAACTAGTACTACCTATTCACACTTACTCCTAGTTTAACCACACAGCAGTTGCTGACTCTGCATTGCTATCTACAACATCGGGAAAAAGAAAGCAGTTAGAAGCCAGCACAGACAGTCTCCATTAATGTGCACACACATCAAAGTCCCAGACCACAAACATCCAGGCACTTGTAAATGGCAATATAATTGAATTTTATAACCCAATAATGCAAAGATTCAGCTGCAAGAATCATTAACAATAATTTTGTAAGCAAACTATGAAAGCTCATAGTGAAGATTACAGTTAAAACCAAAGGTTGCTTATTTTCAAGAATGAACTTTTTTTTTTCCTTTTGTAAACACACTTATTTTCACACCTGTTGTATTATACTCGCAGTTGCCTACAGTCAGAACCAGGTCCTGGCACTAACACGATTCTCTTGCCTTTAATTTTTACATGGTCACAGCTTCTCATTGTGTTTCACAAGTAAGATTAAAATAAAACAGAAGATGGAAATTGACCTGAGATATTACAGCACGGGCGTTAGGGCTAGCAAGATAGGGTCACAGATAGCCACCGAAGGGGCAAATATGCTTCAAAGAGCTTTCTCTAGTGACTGGCTTACCCTTCTTTTCGTTCAATATCCTAAGGGAAGGTTTCTAAAGCAAATCACACAGTACCCACGGGTCGCAGGATACGCCAGCAGTAACGGATACCTACTTTGTTGCCCTTCACCTGTTCAGGGTGCTTTCTCTCCACCTTCTTGTGCTTGGCAGACAAAGGATCCTTGTGGCTGCTTGAGTCCCTGGCAGTGTTGTTTTCTGTGGCAGGCAGCTGGCCGTTCTCACTCCTGGGTCTCTTTTGGGCCATCTTGGTTGACTTTGGTGCAGAATGTGCGGGAGACATGGGTGGCAGTGGTGGGGGTAGCAGGAGATCTTTCTTCTGGGTCTCAAATGATGCTTTTGGTGCTCTAGAGGTGGGAAATGAATTTTGCAATTGGCATGAATACAATGTCTATATAATATAGGGATTTTTTTTTTTAGCAGAAAAAACAATCAGAAAACTTAAATACATTGTGTACCAATTCTGTTCAAATATCTCTGGAAATGTAAACTGACTTGTTAACAAAGAATCTTGCAAAAGCAAAATGAAACCTCAGGGACTTCACAGTGCATTAGATCCCACATGTTCAGCTGTCAACAACGCACAAGCAAGTTGCTTTTGAAGTAGGAATAAGCCCCAGGGCTTATCCTTGGAGGAAAGACTTGCAACCAGAATGTCAGAATGTTGCAAAAATGACATCCCTCCAACACAGCACCTTTTCACTGAAAAAGGGGGAGAGGTAATTCCAGCAAGTAAAATCCCCGGGACACTTCACCCAACATGGCAAGTGATGCACAGCGCTGCCCCTCTCTCCCGTTACGGTAGAAGATATCTTTTACAGTCAAGGATACTTGCCCTGACACTTGATCCTGTGCGTGCTTTGACAGAATTAAACTGAGTTGTTCCTTTGGGACTTGCCAGCTAAACTAGACAACACATACGAGTTGGGAGGATATGAGGGACAGAGACTTAAAATGCTGTGCTTTTAAATGGCAGAGCTGATCATATTTAATAACTCTGTGGCAAATTTCTGATCATCTGGGGTTAGGATTACCAGGGAACTCCAGCAGTTATAGGCAGCACGCAATAGCACTAAACCTTGTTTTGCAACTACCCGTTTTTATTTCATTTTCCTTCAGCTCCTCAGTTTCCAAGAATGCACAAAATGTCTAGAGCAGTGAATGCCAACCCTCCAGCTGCAAAGTCAGGAGAGGAAGAAACAAAATGAAACGCAGTGAGAAGTGTGAAGTTGAGCAGCTTGCTCAGCTCTCCCTTCTTAACTGTGCCACCTCGTGCAGCACGATCCTCCAGAGAGGGCCTTTTACAGGGAGCAGAGCAGCAGCCCCAACCTCCTTCCCAACCTCCAGCCAAGTTAACCTGCATCCCTGACCTGACCCTGGAGCTCTCTCCCCACAAAAAAGGATCCAATTCTTCCCGCTCTAAAGGTCACCACATGGCTAGAAGGGGCGCTGGTTTGCTCTGAGAAAAGGGGAGGTACGAACCCTGGATTCAAAACCCTTCCATTATTAGCAGGGCTGCAAAGTCCCTTCACCTGGCTAAACCCCAGTCCTGACGTTTCAGTTCTCTGTCTCACTTGCTCTGTGAGATGAGAATTTTCTGGCTGTAAGGGCCACCTGAAATTTGAGACAGGGTCACGATTCCAAAGGCACCCTGGGCGTGCGTTTGTTCAGTCACACGAGCTGCATTTAGTGGAAAAGGGAAATGCTCCCTATCTATCCTCACCTACATACACAGATCTGTTTTCTGGACCATAAGCATTACAGCCCCAAAAACAAGTAAGACAGCAGAAACCAAGAAGGGGAAAATGTGTAATGGATGGACCAGAGCACACAGCACTCTGAACTGCAGGATGGACAAGTTTGTGTTGAAAATGGTCAACTCTTCATTCCTTCTCAGCTGCTAGAAATCAGGACAAATACCACCACATTCAATGGTTTCACAGCAGCATAATACAAGTATGGAAGGGGAAACAGGCACTACAACGTCACCTTGTGCTTGAATAACAAGAACATGAACATTCTGCATTAAAAAGGCAGAGGAAGATCAATGACACCAAGTATAATTGCACATCTGCAACAAATAAAGAGGCAAATAAATTACACTCTCATAGCCACATGGCTGGTGTCAGGACATACAGACAAATTTGCAGCAGATTAAGTTTCAGAAAGCACATTATGTTAAACAAACTCACAAGAAGAATAAAAGGTACAGTTCCTTGCTTTAAGCTTTAAAAGAAAGGCTCAATTTCTGCTATCCCACCGCTGTATACTCACTTCTGTTTAGCGGAGTCTTTGTTAGTTGAAGACTGCAATGATTTTGTTTCTTTGTCTGATTTCATTTTCTTCCTATCAATCTCCTTCTCCATGTCCCTCTAACAAAAACAAAACAAAAAAATCACTCAGATCTAGGAAGTTCATGTACAGTACAGACCAACACAGCTACATTTGATGGCTTCATGTTAAAAAAAGAAAAGAGATTGGAACTGACAAAGTGGAAAACGAGAGCACAGTTGATTTCAGGCTCAACGACAAGTATTCTAACATGACATTTTATCTACTTCTGCTGGTTAGAATAATTATTTTGTAGTGGAGGGGATGAACTGCCTAAACCTCTCCTTGCCAACAGTCTGAAACAAATGTACTTCTATAGCTGAAGCATTTCATGATCTGTTCTGGGTGTTGGTTTTCTTCTCCTAGTGTTTTGTGATACGTTTTTGTTTGTTTGTTTGTTTTTGTCTAAGGGAAGGGAAAAAAAAGCATTCATTGGAGACCTAGACTACACAGGGATGTAGTCAAGATGTTTTACTAGCAAGAATCAAGTATAGCATGAAATTTTGAAGTGTCAATTAAATTTGCTGCCTATACACTGAACAGCAGGAACCACTGAGGCAGAGGGAAAATAAATGACACTTTTTAAGCACACTCTACAAATCTTACAATACAAAGCATTCAGTACCAAATTATCGTCTCACCTGAACAGAAAACCTTCAGAATAATTCATTATAAGACAAGGAAATGCAAAACAAAAGGAGCTCTTCAGCCAGCACTACCCATGGAGTGCCTGGTGCTAGCCCAAAGCATCCCAGGACTTTGCATCTGCCTCCAGGGGCACACGCAGGTTAACCTCAGCGCAATGGGAGCTCTGCAGGTTGTGCATGGCACAAAGTCCACCTCTGAGCCTCCAGAGCATGGCTCCAGCAGGTGCACGGGTTAAGTTCTCACACTGCTTGTCAGATTGAGCTTCATGCTGCTGCAGAAAGAAGCTGTCTGGGTTAAAGCCTGAGCCACCACAGGCACGCTGACCTAACGCGGGTGGTGAGGCTCTGCAATGGGTTTTCCAGCTGTGCAATGCTTAGGCTGCAGGGCACAGGATGCCCGGTGTGGAATAGCTCCTCTCTTGGGTCTCAGGGAGAACAACAGGAGCAGTGAGAGATTTACTGCCTGTTTATTTACTGCCTGTTTACCTTCCTCCTGCTGCTCTGCAGGACAGGGACTGCTTGTGCCTCCCATGTTTCTTCACCACTTCCCTGCTCTTCTCAGTTCTCCCATGTAACCATGGGAAGCTCACAGGGTGACAAGTGTAAATGAAACCCACCCCAAACCCAGTTATTCACCCCACATGCTAAGCCACCTGCTCCTTGAGGAGGGACCAAAAAGATATATAAGCAGCGATGAATACATGCAGCAGGCCTGTTCATTGCAAGTCTTGCAGCTAACTTGCTGTGCAGGTGAACCAGCTGGCTGTGAGTATATTCACAGCCTGCTTTGGGAGGCAGCTTTCAAAAAACCACTTGTGAACAAACCAAGCGAAGGAATTCAAATGAAAGCAACTATTCCTGCTGCAGGACTCTGCAAAGGGATCCCTGGAAAGCCCCTTACTGGAGACGTGCATCTTGTGAGCATCAGCATCTCTGCCAGTGCCACAGCAGCTCCAGGAGAAATCAGAGGCTTTTTCGATGTATTCATCCAAGCACTGAGACGCACAGGAGGGTTTAGTGATGGTTGTTATTAGCAGTGGTTTAGTTCAAAGTCTGCATTTAGGGAAAAGCAAAAGGCATGGAGCTGCTGGCATCACCCCTGGAAATCACACAGTTCACAGCTGCAGAATTTGTTCTCTCTCTGCGTAAGCCAGCCATCACAATTGTTTCCCAGAAACCCACAACTCTAGACAGGAAAAGGCCACGCTACTCGGACTGAGGCTGCAAGCAAGATGTAACAGCAAGAATTCTTTGAAAACACCAAAGCATTTGTTAGACAGCTTGCAGGGCTTTTTATTTGCTCAGCAGTGGATTTTTGACCAATAAGAAACATCTGTGAATAGTTTTTGACACATCTTCCCTTTAAAAGTTTGGAAACACCATGGTATGAGAAGGACAATGAGCCCAATCTGACCCTATGAAGCAGAAACAAACTCCAAGCACGGGATTTTCAAACAGCTCCACACTCCCTACACATCACTGCAGTCCTTGCACAAACCCACCTTCACCTCCACCTCTACCTCTCACCTTCCTCTTTTTGAAGGACTTGTCAGGAGTGTCCGTGTTTCTCCTCTCCACATCCTGTCCCCTTGCACCAGGGAACTCCTTTGCCTCCACTCTTTTCTGGTGACCGCCTTTCCCGGGGAGCTGGGGAACTCTTGACAGCAGTGGGAGATCAATTTTAACCATGAGACTGTGAGGGACATGCACGTCCCTCACTGGTGACAGCAACTTCTTCTCCTTGACACACAAGGGAAGCTTCTCCTTGTCGAAGTCCTCTCTGAGCACAGCAGCAGGTCTGTGGCCGCTAGTCCTGGTGGGAGTCGTGCCCTGGCCCTGAGAGAGGGGGCTGAGAGTGAGGTGCTCCTGGGTACTGCCCACCACAATGTCCCTCGGGGGCTTGGGGTCCAGCAGGGCTTTGGCGCTGGCCTGATGGGAGTTCTTGTGCTTTCTGCTCTCGGGGGGCTCTTGCAGCCTGGGTTTCAGTTCTTTTCGGTCGCTGGATTTTGGCCTCCCTTTCGTTTTTACTTTTGGCTTGTCTCTGGAAGACTGGTCTCTAACCTCGTAAGGACCAGGTTCGCTCTCCACCTTCAGGCCTCCCTTGGGCCCCTCGTGCACTGGAGGCTTGCTGGGCCTTTTGATACCAACAGTCTGCCTCTGCGAGGGCTCCTCAGCGCACACGGGAGACTTCTGGCAGTTGCGTTTGGTCGGAAGGTGAGCATCCTGAGAAGCCCTGGCTGCTCGGACAGAGCTCTTGTATTGAGGCTCCCTCGGCTCAGCGTGCTCGTGGGAGGAATCGCTGTCAATATGCTGTCCTGGCTCCTTGTCCTCCTCATGTCCATCTGTGTGGGCAGTTTCTCTGGGGCTCTCTGCTGGCACTGCTGGAGGGTTCACCTTGGTGAGCCAGTTGTCAAGCTGCCACTTGTTTGAAGTTGGTGGGTCAGGCTGCAGACAAATAGAGAAAGGAAGGATGCAAGACTGACGCCTTTATCTCAATCCTAACACACATTATCAGAACCCAGTAAAATTTCCCCTTACTGTTAAAGATGAAAGACCATGACAAAGTGGGGACGCTCTAGTACATACACATCAACATTTAATTCACAAGCACAGGACCAACCACGTGGTACAGCTTTCCTGGATCTCTGCTAGCCCTACCTGTTGTGCAGTAAGAGATACGCCTGAAAACCCCTGCTTGGTTTGCTCTGTGCCACTACCCAACGTCTTTGTACAGTCAGACAAGTACCAACTGTGAAAACAAAGTAGGTGCCATCCTCACAATGCATTTACAAAGTAATCTGCACAAGATGGACCAAGAGCTGTCCCAGCTGTCACATCTCGCTGAAGTCTGACAGGTAGGTTGGCAGGCTCCCTTGGCTTAAGCAGTTACCAAAAGAATTTACACATCAAGCTCAGTTTCTTCCAAGTCCTCTGCCTACACAATCCAACACTCGCGTCCCCCTGGGTCAACCAAGGCATGAGCTACGACTGACTACTGAGGGCCTCTGCAATCAGTCAGATACGTAACATAGTTAAGAGAAGCCCTGCCTAATCAAAACAGAAGTCTGACGTATCAGGAGAAAACTTAACCAGCCAGCTGTAAAAACAGACATCTGAAGCTGCAAATTAGGGGCACAATTCTCTAGGGCCCATTCTGAAAATGCCGCTTAATTTTCAGCATTGCTCAAATGTGTCACTTGCGATCTGGGCACCATCAGAGCACAGCTACGCTTGTGCCCTCACCAATCCTCCCCAGCCACAACTCTCTTCTGAGGACAGCCACAGCACTTCTCAGAAAAGAGAAGCCCTAGCACATGAAAGGCTTTCCAGGACTAATTAATCCCTTCTGCTGGCATTTTCTTCTCCACCCAGACTCTACCCTTCTTTGCGACGTACAACATGTTGACAAAGAAGACGTGTCTTCAGCTGTGTCTGGGTGACTCCATTTAGAAAGTTGGTTTATAAAATGGACTTGGTTTTATCACATTTTAAACTTCCCAATCACAAATGATAGTAAGAGACAATATTAAAAAAATAAATAATAATAAGCAAATACTGCGTATGGTTCCTAAAGTCTTTGCTTTTATGTGAGGAGCTGGATATAAAAAACACAGAGCATGTGCACCACTTGACTCCTTGTGTAAAATGAACAGTTTACTGAATAAAAAGGGGGGGAAATGGTCAATCCACGATAACTAGGACTTCACTAGAGTGAAAACAACACTGTAATACAGTATATTTTCAGTATAAAGCAGGCATGATTTGGTGTAAGAAGGTAAGTATAATATCTGTTTCTCACATAGCACAAGGCAAAGTCTGTGAGTGAACTGCTGCAGAGTGAAGCGTGTTAGATGTGAGATCAGAAGACAGGTCTTTTCAAAGCTTCTGCACGCAAAATTCTCCCTGTTAATGTGCTTCTAAGGTAAAAGAAAGGAAAGCTAAGGCTAGGGAGATCAAAAGGAATAAATGACAAGGTTTCTGGGCTTTGTGAGAATTATCTCAAAGCTGTCAGTGGACTGGTTTATATAAGCTGTGGTCCATCAGATATAACCCTGCACTTCCTGCTGGCCCAAGAATGTTTTGTGAGCTGGAGGACCTGTTTTAAACCGCAGGACACGAGTACATTTGTAGCAGATTTTTAAAAGCTGCATGGTCTCAATTATTATGCAACTTTGAGGCACTAAGCTCTGTTTGCCTGCTTTTCCCAATAAAAGCCTCAGAAACGCCAGTGCAGCACTATGTGAGCCAAACTCAACAGAAGCAAGTCTAAGCACATTCCAGCCCTTCCTGCAGGCCTGATCACTTCAGCTGGGAGAAGCCAAGTCTGTCACTCATGCGCAGGAGCTGCAGAGGGGCAGTGGCAGCTTCCCGGAGCATGTCAGGGAATTGGGCTCACCCTGAAGCAGCTGACAGCCTCAGCACCCTGAAGAGCTGCACGGGCAGAGGTGGGCCCCAAGCACTGAGGACAAGCTGCAGTTCCCACCTGTGCCTTGCTTGTGCCTCATCAGTAAAGGCACCAGTTCCTCCAGGAGTGCTAGCCAATGACGCCAAAAGGCAAGGGTCAGGCACTTCAAAGTCTAATTTATGCTATTACTACAGGTTATTTCATTGACAAACTCCTGCAAAGAAGCAAAGGGCAAGTGAAGCTTGATGATGCAGCAAAGATGCCAACAGGACACCTGAAGGATGATGGTATTTCAGGTCCCCTGTCTGACTGCGTTCAGCCAGCAGAGAGCCTGCATTAAGCAGCCCCTACAGTTCACGTGCATTCACCTCAGGAGCTGACACTCTCGGAGGGTCAGGGTCGTTGGCTTCACTGTCACTCGAGCTGCTCTCCGTCTCCGAGTCTGAAGAGCTGTCTGAGTCACTGGTGCTCCCTGACTCTGGGCTGCTGGAATGTGCTGATGCCACGCTCTCGGGCTTGGACTGCAGGGCACTGCAAGGCCACCAGGAGATAAAATTAGAAAGCAGCACGCGTCAAGGTTACTTACTATATTGATATGGAAGCATTCAGAAATAAAACTTAAAGTTTTGGCACTGGAAGGAAAGGGGACAAGGCCAAAAGAATACACTGCCATACTCCAAGATAAAGCACCGGAATAAAAAAACCTCTGGAAATAATAAAACCTTCAATTCCAACCCAGCCATAACTATACAAGCAGGATGTCACTGCAAGAGTACAAAGCCGCATTTAGCCAACAAAAGGCTTTAAAAAAAAAAAAAGCGACAAATGCTATTCTGCAAGTCCCAACACTCAGCAGAAAAGATGCCTAATAAAGACTAACAAGACGGAAACGTACATGCCCGGATGGTTTCTCTGTTTTTATTTTCCCCCTTCACAAAAAGGGGGAAAGCAGGTTCTCACTTCTTCACCCATGTTACTTGCTTGAGGTGCTGCAGCTGTTTTGTGAACAGCCCCAAACAGCAACATTTTTTGCAAAACCCATCCCTGCTCACAAGTGCTTTGCCCCAGCCCTGCTGACAATGGGAGTGGATGGAGCTGAGGCATACCTTTTTGTTCTGAAACCAACTAAAGAAGTCAAAACATTGACTTCTGACTCTGAAAACTGTTTCCCATGTCAGCTTAAATGCATTTGTATGATGTGGAGGCAAGCTCCTTGCTGATGCAGACTGATATTGCAAGAACATACTGTTTCAAGAGCCTGCAGAGACAGTCGGTCATGCCAAGAAATCGATACGCCCTTGTGCAAGCCTGACTTTGTAGACTGTCACCAGTGCTTGAAGAGCACACACATCAAGCCAGAAAGGTACATAGGTGCTCTCTTGCTGGGGTTTCTCCACCTTTCTGCTTCTAATCCAGGTATGTGGCTTTTCAGTCAACCTTGAATACTGCTTCTAAGTTGCCCTATCAGGAGGGGCTGAAGCAGCCTCAGCAAATTTCTTCTTCACCTACTTGGCTGTTTCTGGCTTCCTTCCGAACTACAGCTGCACTCATACCTTAGCCATCACTATTACAACTGAAAATCCCATCATCTCCAGTGTGCTCTCCAAATAATGTGATGGTGTGGAAGAGGAGAACGGAAGGGAACAGATGGGGAAATACAATTCTGGTTCAAAGGCAAAATCTAGCATGCCTGGACTGCTTTCTAGTTGAAGCTTTCTGTAAAACCTCACACAACTAAAGCCAATTTGGCTTCAGGCAGCTAGAAACCAAAGCTTGCATCTATGACAGAAATGAGGGACCCTTTCCCACCTACCCTCATATAAAATAAACAATTCTTTTTTTCCTCCTTATCTGTCTACCTAGCAGTTTGGGAACAAACCTGTACCTTGGAGGAGCAAGTGAAGAAGGTGGCTTTTCAACAACCTGTTTTGTTCACAAAAACAAAGAGGAGAGGGGGAGGAAAGGTTAGCTTAAGGAGCTCAGAGCAACGCAACACGTCGCGATGATTTAACGGGATGTCTGTGGGCGTAGGGTATAAAACATCTAAAACTGACTTGGTCGTCACCACTGTCTTCACTATCACTGAGCTGCAGGTCGTCCTGGAGCATTCTGAAAGACAACCAGAAGATACACATCAGCCAGGGCAGACACGTTTTCAAGCAGCAGACACTGAAAAAAGACTTGGTTTGCACTTTCCAAAACAAACGGACCTCCCCAAGGCCTTTTAACATTTGGCATGCTCAATCTGCTAAATCCTCTCGTTACCTGAATGAACAACAAAATGGAAACACACAGCCTAGGCCTTTCAGTGTGCCTTCCACCTGACCTCAGGGCACTTTGCAACACAGGGTCAGTACCACTGGCTGCCATCTGCAGACAACTGCTGGAACAAGTCCAGTCCTGGTACAGCAAGAGACGGGCAAGCTTTTAGCTGGCACTAGCTCCCCAAGGGGCAGAAAGCACCACAAGATGCGCACGTTCACATGTCCTGCTCTTTGTGGGCTGCAAATACTTCTCCTGACACAAAGCTCCTCTTTTTGCTGCTCAAATCTCCCATCACACACACATACCTAAGCAGAGGCCAAGGTCAAGCCAAGCTCCTATTCCTACTCTGCACAGCGAGAGCCCTAACACTGGGGATTCACATACCCAAAGCAGTTCCTGAGTGGTGAGGCACAAGTCCTGTTCTAGCATTGCTAGAGCAGACAGTGGGCTGCCTGCGAGTGTTTCCAGATGCACCATTCAGTCCTAAGTCTGCAGGTGGTACCTGCTGCTTCCAATTTCCCCGTCCTGTATGAAATTGGGGTCCTCAAAAGGCTGGAGGAGAGGGATTTGTGGGCAGAGACCCCACGTTCTCCTGAACTGTCATTCCCCCCCTTTGGCAGCCACGTAGGCATCCTAAAAAAAAGCCAGAAAGCAGAAAGGCGAATCTCTTATTGCTTTAGAAGTACGGGGATTCAAACCTCGGGCCTGCCTGGAGACTGCTCAGCCTAGAGAGCTCCTATTTATTATCCCCACTAACTCAAGTCACCTTATACTTAGACCAAAGCAGTCAATAGGCAAAGAGATGCCTTCATTGACACAAGACCATGTTTAGTGTCAAAGCTAGCAATGTTCTCACACCGAACGAGTCCACAAACCGCAAGCAATGAATCTCAAGTCCAAAAGAAAATTTCAGAGCAATTGACCTGTCAGTCAACAGATAAAATCTATTTCAGCAGTCAGTAACTGAGGATTAGGGTCAAACAATAACTTAGGCATTATCTCAGTACCTTTCAACCTTTCCCAGCACCAGATTAAAGCACCATAATTCAAAGGAAAGACTATCTTTCCTTCAAACAGAAAGCTACGTCACTTCTATTAGCTCTAATGGAAATTGCACATTCAGAACGAAGAGAGAACAGACTCCAGCAATTATTCTCAAGGTTTGTTTCTGTTGTTGCCTGTTTTATGTTTCCTTTTAGTACCAGGAACAAATCCTCTGCTTCCACCATTTGAGGAGGGAACCCAGCCCTGTACATAAAACCACGGGAAGCGCAGTCAGTGATTTCCTGCTACTTGAAAGCCTTTCTGCTCACACTGAAGGTCAACCACTCACTTTCTAGGGCACCTCAACCCCAGCTGGAGCAAGCGAGATGTCGAAATCAGCCGGGAGCCCTCCGGGAAACTCCACACCCCCCTACAGCCACATACCAGCAATGACAGCGCATCAGTTCGGCAGGACAGCCTGAACATGCTAACACACCCATGGCCCCGTCTGCTATTTTTAGCAAGGAAGACAGGTCCTTGACACAGGTGCCTCCTCACGCTGGTGCTGGGCGACAAGCACTGAGCTATGGGGAAGGAGATCGTTGGTGAGGCTTCGCCATCTCAACCACTGCGTACTCAAGGGCGAGTTGCTCTGAGCCTTTCACAGCATTCACAACGGAGACATCTCTTCCAACAGCTTTGCTGCTTTTACACGTCATTTCCTAATAATATATATTTTACTGTGGATGCCTCTAAGAAAAGGAACATCAAAACACTACTGCTGAAGTCCCTTGAAAAGACAATTTCAAATGCCTAAAACCAAACACTTTTATTTTGGTTTACAAGCAAGTTGAGATTCTAATACTTGTGCGACTGAAAACCGAGCATACTGCCCTCCAGAATTAACTTCTCTTCATGCAGTGCTGTACATCCTCACTATGAAAATCAGAACTTGTTGCCTGAAGCTGAATATCCACTAATGAGAAAACCCCAGACCTCCAGTCTCTTTGCAAAACAACACTCCAATACTGTGGCAGGCTCTCTTACTGAATTACACATTGCATGTCTGAACTGCTGTCTTCATACATTGCTGTCATCCCATCTGCTTGCACTATTAAGCTGAAAAACTTCGGCCATCCAAATTAATCTCTTACTAGGGATGTTGCCAGGTTTGATTTTTTTTCCTTTCTTTTTCTTTTTTTCTTTTTTCCTGTATGGGGTTTGGGTGAGGGGCCATTTCCGTTTCCCATGTGCTTGCTGTTTGTTACACTTTCAGGCTCTTGGTTTGGAAGATGAGGAAATGGGAATGTTTTCCTCCCTGTTAAAAAAAAGTCTTTTTATCTAATCCTTCTTATCTTTTTATTTACATCTTTGAATCTAGTAAAAATTTGCTATCCTAGGGTACATTCTCATTTTGGCAAGATGTATACTTTGGTACAGTTTCCTTCCCAAGACACCGGGGTTGGCAGCTCTGGACCCCAACTGCTGACTCTGATGAGACAGCATCTCTTCTTCATGCATTTTATTTTCAAGTTATAAACCCCTCAAACCTCAGGACAGAATGTAAAAATGAGTTAGGTTAAGAAGGTCAGGGTGTCCAAGTAATAAGAGACAAATTGAGTTCTCCTGCCTTCCCTTTTCCCAAACTCAGACTAGCTACTCCCACTGCAGCACCAGCAGTGTAATTCGTTGCTGCTGACGTTATTTTTCCAGTTACGAGGTCTTTTGTTGAAACACGTTCACGGGGCTGCTAGCGTACAGTTCACAGAAAAAAAATTGGCTTCAGAAGGGTATGTTTCTACGTGACACACATCTGAGTCAGAGTTTACTAAAGACTAGGGTTGGGACCCACGCTCTTGTACCTGGAGCAGGATGGCGCCCAGAGGCCTCCGGTGCCCACCAGCAGGGCCCACCCCTCCTGCACAGCACTGCCTCCCGAGGAGTTACCAGCCCCACTGCCCCGCGTTACCTCACACTGATGCAGAAAAGGCTCTTGGTGCCATAAGGGCTCTGCCTGCTGTCACCTTCGCAGAGCTACGTGTTTTCTTTGTTCAGGCATTTTGACTTCGCCATTCCCTCGTGGCTGTCCTCTTCCATCTCCCAGCCTCCAACACCTCATTTCCTCACACACATTCCCTGTGGACACCACCTGGAGCCTCTGCTTTTAGAGTAAACACTGGAGGGAAGTGCTACGAGACACTGATGTGGCAAACAACCCCCCTCCATCTCCTACTGAAGGCAAACGGCATGCAGCCCACAGCAACGTGCGCACACTGGCTTCAGCTGGAGCCAAAGCTGGTCTGCCCTGCAATTTAAACACACTTCCAGGGATGTGAAAATGTCCTGGAAGTTTTTCCTGGGTTTTGTTTTGTTTTACCTTAAGCACTCTGGCCTACAGATGCATTTCCTTTAGAGGCTAAAGGATACACTAGGCAATGCTACCTAGATTGTCCTTTAAATCTGATTTAACTGTTTCTACTCAAAAGAACTGCCTTTTTCACCTGAGCTGCTGGTAAGTAAAGCACAGAGTGCGAGAACATTGCAACCACTTAACTTCAATTTAGGATCAAGGAAGAACATTGCTACCACTTAAATTCAATTTAGTATCAAGGAGGAACATGAAAATTTTATATGAGTCACACTTTTGCATGGCTAGACAAAGCCACTTTCCCCAAAACAAGGTTTCAACAAATTGTTAAATAGCCTACTTAAAGAAGATAAATCTGCCCTAATAATCTTTATACTTTAATTAGCTCAGCACTTAAAAGATGCTGAGTTTTCATTTGCAGGACCTGCCGCTTATGCACACATCATCAATATCCCTGTGAATCTATTTATAAAGAGCTCTTTTCGTGAGATGAGTGGCGCTAAAATCAGCGCAGCTTGCCCAGCAGCTCCACTGAAGGCACGGGCTGGCCCCTCTCTGCTGGCTGTGCTGAAGATGCATTGCGGAGGCAGAGGTCGGCATCTCCCCCGTGAGCAGGAGGGTTGCTCCCATTCCAGCACAGCCAGGAGCTGACCTGGGGGCTGCACCCAAGAAGGAAAGCCACCTGGGAACCTGTGCCTGCTCGGGGAAGCTGGATGCTTAATTTGGGCACACAGATGCCCAGGGATTTCAACCTCTAATTAAGCAACACAAATGCTGTTTGTGTTCAGCCAGCCACAGTTGGTAACACGAGCTACTATCGGCAGCCGAGTTTTCTGAGGGTCACGTGGCTTCTGAAGAGCAAAGAAAGCCCTGTTTGGCAAAGGAGAAAAAAAGGAGACAAAAAGAAGGGATGCATCACTTCAAGGGGAAAACGCAGGGCAAGTCCTCGGGTAAACCTCCGTTCAGTCCATTTAGGATGTCAACCTAAGCTGCTCTGTTCCTCTGCCTTCAACTGCCTCTGTCGATGTATGGCCACGGTAAGTGAGCGCTGGCTCCAAGATGCTAATAAAAATCACCACGAAGGGAAAGACATTCACTGATGGACATCAGCAAACCGAGGTTCCCTTTACCCTCGAGGAGGACCAGCCCGTGAAGGCAACCAACGCCCAGGGACGGGGTCCCTGGCTTGAGCTGCCTTGTGCCTTCCGCTCAGCTGGTCCCAGAGGGCTTGTGTTTGTCTTAGTTCATATGAAATCCCTAAACGCAGAGGCTCAGTGAGATGCTACCAGAAACCAGCAGCAGGAAGGTTCTGGCTGTCCTTTGGAGACTGGTCAGGTCAGGAAGGCTCGAATGAAAAGCCTGAACACAAAATCTTGCAATTCAGCTGAGGAGGAGAGCCTCTTGCTTGTGCCCTTCCCAGGTTTTTATTTTAATTGAATTATTTATTATAAACTAAAAAAAAAAAAAGGTGTAAGCTTTGTAGTCTGCAGTTTGCAGCCTTCCATGGAAGGATACAGTGTGAAGTAAAACGAGCTCTTTATCACTGAGCTGACAGGCATTTAATGCCTGGGCAATTGACTCGCACACAGACCACTTAGCCTCCTGGATGTGGAAAGGTTTCTATTATTCAAGGCTCAGAACCCATCAACGCTGCCATCTGGCCAGGTTAATCCCGAAAGACTCAAAGTCAGCCCACACAAAACTACTTTCAAGAAATTCCTGTGATTAACCTAATTAATAGACAACCACTTGAACCTACCAGGACGCTGCCAAGTTGTTTTTTTTATTGCCATTATGGATCTTTCCCACCAACTTACAACTTGATATTGAAGCAATACAAGTATTAGCTGGCATTCCTTCCCTGCCTTTGTAAAACTGTTGCCAAGATTATGCACAAAGATCTGGGACTCCAATTCTGAGAAGCCTTCTCAGAGAAACCATAAAATAATAGGGGAAAGAAGAGACACAAAGAGACAAAAGAAATATGTAAATAATATTAAAAAAATATACAGGACCCCACTTTGCACCTTGCTAACTTGATTAGATAATGTAAGTTGAGGTTTTTAGAAACTTCATATGAAGGTAGTTTTTTTTTTTGGAGGGGTGGAGGGTTTAAATAAAATTTTTAAAAAAATTGAAGAACAACACTTCTCACGAACTTTCCCTTGGACAACTGAAAAAAATTATACCCCATGATTTCTATAAGATGTGCAAGTTTTCACAAATTTTGTAAGCATAGCTTTACTAACCTTCACAAATTCAAAATGGTATGCTAAATGGATCAGATTCAGTTTGTTTCTAATTTATGTCAGTTTAATGCATTATTAATACACACACACTGTGTGACAACGTATTAAGTAGCCACAGATTAACAGAGCAAAACCCCCTCCACTTGGTATATTAATAGTTGTGTGGTTTTGTGTTTGTGTTTTTTTTTTTTTAATACAGTAATGATAAACATGAAACAGCAATATTGCTGTGGCTGTAAGTTCCCTCCATTGAAATTTTCAGAGAAAAACTGAACTAATAAACTTTAATCTTCAGAAACTTCAAGTAAGGCATTTTTTAATTCATTACAGATTCTTTTAAGTAACTGCACAGTAGAGCATGGGAACTGAGTCTGGTTACTTACGATGTTCTTGGTTGAGAACTAGGCAACGTTTTTGAAGGTGCGTCATACTGTTCTGCAAATCAAAAACAAATCAGTTCTTTTTACTTGCCTCACATGAACTGTATTTTACCCTACAGTCTCTGGGTGTCACAATTAGAAAGTCACTCTCTTCCAGGATGTAATTCCTTGCCAGTGAGATTATTCATCATCCTAAGTGGGATTTCCTAACAAAACACTGTTTGTTCTCTGCTGAACTGCTGCTTTACTTTCCAAGTAAGGAACGTACACAATCTCTGAGGCATTATCTAAATTCTTCAGTGTTCAACCAAGCCCAGGAAATTGTGCTCCTTAATCAATGTAAACATTTGATATTCTCATCAATCTCTCACACACAACACACAAAGTTATCTGTGAGCTCATACAGACATTGCTGTGTATTCTTTGGATTTCTACTTACTCTGATTCTGTGCTACAGATCCAACATGCTGTGATTCCTGCAAAGAAAGGACAAAGCGAAAAGTTGAGAATAAAATACACCAGCTCTCTCTCAATAGCTGCATGTTGGTGATGTGTTTTCAACGTGTAACTTATTGTAATAAAAGTCAACTTAACCACAGCTTGCCTTTGAACTGTCTAAGAGTTTAGGTTGCTCTGACGTAGTTTAGCACTAACATGATGTGCTACTGCCACCAAAAATGTGCTGCTGGAAAACTAGCAGTATGTGCCTTTTTGAAGGAATATAGAAAATTTTGACAGAGCTGCCAAATATTTCTGTTTAATGCAGCCAACAAATATTTTTCTTGAAAGTAAAGGTTAAAACTTTTTTGTGCTGCAACAGAGAGGAGATGCTTAAAATGTTTCTGCAAAGTAGTCACATTTGGAGTCCACAATTCGAACAAACATCTATGTCATCTAAACAGCATTCATTCACCCTTCTCTCTGGCTCAAACATCTTACAATTCTAAAAATATAAAGCTTGCTAAAAAAAAAAAGGTAAAAGATAATCACACTACCACATAGCTCACTCAGAAATAATTACTCGTAAGCACCATCTGATCTAATTCTCAGTAAAATTATGCATTTCACGCAGCAGTTATGTAATGTGAGATCCACTGTGCTTTCGTTTATCTGATTGCTTCAAAAGATAATCTCTCCTCACAGCCTTTACCTAAGAAAGGGATGGGGTCAAAAATTAGATGAATACACATGCAAGCTGGAAAGCTGTCTTTAATATATCAAAAGGTCTGACAAAAAGAGGCTGTTTTACCTTTGTTGGAAACGGAAATTTTGAGGGCTCTGCCGTACTAGGTGTATGAATAGCTGTCAGAGGAGGTGGCCATGAGTGGGTCATTTCCTGGAAAGAGATGGAGAAAAGTGGATTAGGGTATTTTTGCTGATACTTGCAGTGAAGTTTTAAGCTTAAGACTCGTATCTACCTAAAGTCCTTGTAGGCTGGACTGCAGACCATGGAGACAGCACCGCAGTGAGAAACCATCCTTGGGATGCAGCATCTGCCCTGTGGTGAGCACTTGCCCCTCTCTGCAAGCACATTTGCATTGCCCAAGCAGCAGCCATCTCAGCACAGCTTGCAGAGCTAAGCACCTACTGCGTTTGCAGCATCTGGCCTCGGCATTACAGCTAACAGTTAATAAAAGGAAAAGCAAACAAAACCTGCACATGAGTAGCTGTGGGCTTTTTCAGAGTGCAGACTGGGCTCGGTGACAGCACATGTGCGAGCAGAGCAGGGGCAGCGCACCATGGGACAGGGCTGGCTGGGTAGGACCAGCCTCAATGCACGTGCTCGGCTGGCACCGCCGTTGACGTGCTCAGAACGCCTGGCACAGAGCAGCAGCTCTGCCTCCAGCCGGGGCTAACACAACACTGGCGCTGGACTCGATTTACAGAGGTAGGAACTGTGCTCGTGCTGAACGCATCTCGAGACAGACATGCACCACACGTGGCTTGCCTGAGGACTGGAAAGAAATGTATGGAGAAGGTGCCTGCAAACTATATGGCTGTACCGCGTGCACCAAATACACCGACTGTGGTGTGAACATCTCTACCGGGCTGTAATTTTGGGGCGCCTGTTTTCGTCAAGGCACAAAAGCTCAGAAGTGGCTCCAGTTCCCTTATCAATTAGGAATAGCATAAAACATGAAAATTTATAGGGAAGTGACTCCATGTGGCTACCTTTGACTCTAGAAGCAGGGATTGGATAAATCTAGGAGGATTTTGTGCAAGAACTGGAAACAGCCTTCAAGTAACCTGTGTAACCATCCGGTCATGTAATTATCACCCTTATCTTCTTGTTTCTCCCCTTCCACTCCTCAGCTCGCTGCTCTCTACACTCTCTAGCTGTGCAATCTTGCAATAGACAGCAAACCCCTCAATATACTGCTCTACATCTCTTCAGGCATGTGTATGTGTTTCCTTTTGGTTGCATCAGTGTCTCAGAAATATCTAACAGCAGCCCCCTGGCCTGGCCGAGGAGTAGCTCTGGCTGGTTCAGGTGATGTGCCCATCTTCCTCTTGGATTGCACAAGGCTGCGTTGTGTGTATGCACTGATGGGTGTGACAACTCCAGCTGTATCTGAAGCTGTCACCTTACTTCTCTGCAGCATACCCAAAGACATGCTTCTGGTGATTGCAACACCAGTTGATAAAAAAGAAGCAGAGCAGTATTTCCCCCCTGCATGTTATTTTAATGCAAGCAAAATATAAGGAAACACAAGATGTGGTATTTAACAGCACCCACCTTCAGAATTTCTTCAACGCACTGGACATCACTGGGGAAGGTTTGCTACAACAAAAAGAAGAGGAAGAAGTGTGAGTTTGTTTCAGTTTTACCAACTGACACTGGGCAGATAAACTCAGCAAACATTTGCTCACCCCTAGTTCTATAAGCTTCATGGAAACTCATTAATTAAAAAAATGCTAGCAAGAAGTAAAAGGCCATCAGAAGGGCAGATAATAACATGCCTCTACAAAGCTTGTTGTTTTCAAGTATTTAGCAGAAGCTATATTCTAAGAAATTTGAAAAAGTAGGAAAGTGTCTTCAAACAGCTTCTCCTGAAGAAATCACGTAAAGAGAAACAGAGCTTATTAAACAGTGCTGGGATTCTCCTCACTTTGTGACTTGCCTTCTTACTTCTACGCAGCCACGTGCACTCAGCCAAAAAAGAAACTAAAGCCCTAAGCTTAGAGAAGGCAAAATAGAGGTGGTTTTTAAAGTGGAGGTTATCGTGCACCAAGAGCTTGAATTCCAGCTCTCAGACTCATGTGAATATCAATTACCATTAAGATACTGACATTTAAAAAACAGTGCAATCGTGACGCGCACATCTCAGAGCAAAACGTTGGCTCTACCACCAAGTTGGAGCAACGTGCTGGCTTTTGGCAAAGCCTGCCACGAGTCCCAAGCAAAAGCAATGCAGGGGCTGACAGAAGCGCAGCCAACACCTCCTGCTCCAGGGGATGCTCCCTACTGGGAAGCAGAGGGCAGCGAGCTCCCCTGTGTGGCCAAAGGGATCTCCCCCAGCAGAGGTAAAGCAAGAAAGGGCTTCACAGTAAAGACCAAAAGTGTCCTCAGTGCTCACACAGGAAGGACACTCAACTGTTTTCCATATGCTACACCACAGAGGAAACAGCAGGTGAGGAACCCTTTTGCCCTGCATCCTCATTTGCCTGTGTCTACACAAAGCCCTCGTGGAACAGTACTCATCTGCCAAGGATTTGACTGCTCTTCAGAAAATCATGCACGCAGGGCTGCCACTTACTCACCCAAGATCAGTGGAAACAGGGCACGGCAGCAAACTTGTACCACGTGGCAGAGTTCAAAATGCTTCATAACTCATGGTGCTGAAAAGGGATCCTTCCCTTCTGCTTTTTTTCTTTTGCTAGCAAGCTTAACCTGGTAGCATAGCCACCTAATTCACTGCTTAATTTCATGAGTTGTGAACAGCAGGCACAGAAAATTGCATCTGGTTGTACAGAAAAGCAGGATTCAGCTAGGAGGTGGCTTCAGAAAGCTCCTGAGGCCTTGATGATCCTTTCACTTTATCAGAGCACAGGCAGCCTGATCTCGAAGTCAAGAGCCAACCTCGCTGCCGCGCTGAGGACCTATGAGGAGCCACCCAGCAACATCTGGGGTGCCACGGGGGTTCGGGAGCAGCAGGAGGAATCGATTCAAAGGGCAGGTGGCCAGCCCGAAAGCCAGCACGCAGACATGTGAAACATCCTGAGCTGCGTATACATCACCTGCACTTGTAACCCTGCGTGGTTTTGCAAGGGAACATGAAGGAAAAGCATTGCTAGCACAACTGCTGCAGTAAAAAAAAAAAAAAAAAAAAAAAAAGAAAAAAAGAAAAAAAGAAACCCCTGCACTTCTGTGCAGTTAAAATCTCCCCCTTTCCACTCTATAGTTATTCATTAGCTGCACGCACACAGCTTCCAAGACAAGCCATCCAACTATAGAGACGATGCATGTTTTTAAACAATCTTCTACTAACCTTGATTACGAATACAGAAACATTTTACAGCATACTGACAAAGCCTGCCAAAATTTGAGCTTGCATTACCTTGTTGCTCAAAACAAGTGCAAGCAGAAATTTGTGCAGATTTTCTCACACGACTGTGAGGAACATCAGACACCGAGCAGATTGTCCTCCAAGGGTGCGTAAGTGCTCCGTATCACAAAACAGGCTGAAATGCATCTATCAGGCAAAGACAGCAGTGAGGATCTCAAACTCAGCTTGCTCCATCCATGATTTTTAGAGGATGTGGCAACACGGCTGCTTTCAGGGAAAGCTGAAGCAGTAACACCTATTAATCTGCTTGTAAAGCATGTAGCAGAACAGCTACGAAGACTGTGCGAACACACACGTGATGAGTATCTCTTACTGCAGAACAGGCACCGCTGTCAGCATGCGGTCATCATGGGTGGCCGTAGAACATGTTGTTGAAAGATGTTTCTGTTTTGCTGCAGACGGAGCACATTTGTTCAGCAGACCTCTTGCTTTCAGGCACTTACCGATGCCCCGTAGCGTCTGACGCACGGGAAGCCCTTTCTTCATATGCCAAAAGACAACTTTTCTCAACTCTGTCACCTAAGGCTTTATTGTACAGATAGGTTCTTAAACACCCCTTCACAGAGTATCTCCTGAATTCGACATCATTTTCCTATCATGAATAACTACTGTTACGATACGCAAGAAACAGGGGGCGAATAGAAATGAAAATGAGATTAATTAGACAACAATGCTAACAAGGTTATCATGCCTGCAAGCTTTTTTTTACTTTGTGATTCCTCTCGCACAGCCTCATCCAGCAATTAAATGTGGCCTGTACAGCAAACATTTTCTATGTCAACCTGGCAGACAACCATTAGCTCTTCTGCTTTTTCTTTCACTGGTGGCTCTCTCTTTCTGGTGATTCAGCTCCTTGAACCACCTTGCCACAGCACCAGATGAATACAAGAAGGGGTACAAGCAAGGGGGAAGGACAACTCGTGCTAACACTCAGCTCACCTGTAGGGAACAAAGTCTTCATTTTACACAATTTCAGTGTTAGGTAAAACTGTGGAATCCAGAGCTGACTACCTGAGGTCAAAATCTCCTCTGGAAGCACAAAGTTCCCAGCTTCACCCTGCTCCTGCAGTGCTAAAACTCCTGGGAGGTCCAGTGGAAGAAGTGTCACAGGTCTTGGTGTTTTTCAAACCTGGAGTGCCTCTTACGTTGCATCTCATACTGCATAACTTGAAAGTAACCATTTAAAAAAAAAAAAAAAAGATGAACTGGCTATTTCAGCTTTCTGAAAAGATATCCTCCCCTGCAATGTATGCTTTGCTACCAGCTCATTTCCTGTTCCCTAGAAAGCATGCAAATAGGTGCCACGACACTGCATTTTCTTCTCTTGCATGCACTAACCCAGTCCAAAGCATTGTTTTTGCCTCAGTTCTCAAACATGGATCAGATTTCTTTAATTGTTTGCAGCTCGGCAGACGGGAAACAAAAGAAAGCGATGCCTTAGTTCTGAAGTGCAGGACACGCTTATGAAACTCACTGCCCTCAAGAGCTCTCTGAGGCGTAAAACCACACTTGTTTCCCCCCTGCACGTTCTGTCAGCACCTGCCCCTCTGATACTCCACCACAGATTCAGATCGGGCAGCACCGGGCACTTGGTGGAACTGGCCTTGCCCATGCAGGTGAGCCCCAACCACGACAGTCGGCTGCCACGCCGGCTTTCCCAGCTGCCAGGAGCAGCCTGACCTCGAAGTCAAGAGCCAACCTCGCTGCCGCGCTGAGGACCTATGAGGAGCCACCCAGCAACATCTGGGGTGCCACGGGGGTTCGGGAGCAGCAGGAGGAATCGATTCAAAGGGCAGGTGGCCAGCCCGAAAGCCAGCATGCAGACATGTGAAACATCTTGAGCTGCGTATACATCACCTGCACTTGTAACCCTGCGTGGTTTTGCAAGGGAACATGAAGGAAAAGCACTGCTAGCACAACTGCTGCAGTAAAAAAAAAAAAAAAAAAAGAAGAGAAAGAAAAAAAGAGACCCCTGCAAACCACAGGAGAACTGACTGCACATGGGAACCTGTGGCGCTGATGAAGAGCTAATAAAAGCAACAAAGCTGCACCAAAGAAAAGCGGTGCAGGAAGGTAGATTTTCCTCTGATTTCTTTCAAGTTCACAGATTGTAAGGTTTGGGTTGGTTGGTTGGTTTTCTTTTTTTTTGTTTGTTTTGTTTTTCTCCAAGTCCTTAAAAAAGTATTGGAAATTTGAAAAGGAAAAATATGGAATTTGACCTAAAACTTGCTGAGATGATTAAGTCTTTATGCTCTTTCCTGTGAGCTCTGGTAAGTCAGTAACAAATCAGACTGTGCAGACAGACTTAAAAACAAGCGGTAGTTTAAGAAT
The DNA here is from genome assembly GCF_964211835.1 of Anser anser. Classification (NCBI taxonomy): domain Eukaryota; kingdom Metazoa; phylum Chordata; class Aves; order Anseriformes; family Anatidae; genus Anser; species Anser anser. Next base: position 46,987,439 of record NC_139724.1, on the reverse strand, counting down.
GCAACCACCCCTTCCCTGACTTCAGGGTGGGAATACTTGTGTAAATTTAGGTTTTCCTTAATGCGATTTCTCTACTAAGTCCAAACACATTTATTTCATTAACTTAGAGTTAAGCAGGAGCTTGTATTATCTAATTGGAAATCTTTGTTGATACGATTTGTTTAAAGCCTCGAATTTGACCCAGTTAAATACATCCTTAATGACTGGCTCCAAACATGACAGCCACAGGTTTTAAACACCATTTTGTTATGGGCATATTGCCCTGGGTTTCATTACCACTGTAAATTAACACACAGATAGTACCTGACAGCAGGGTCCCTGTAACAGCAGCTTGAATGCTCTAGGAAATTCGGGGAAGTGCTGTCAGAGGCAGGCAAAGCCACAAGAAGAAAAGTCAGTTTTCTCTGCAGGTTGCCCAGGACCAGGATTAATTTTCACAGCAGGTGAAGAATTACCATGGGACTCATCGTTTTTAAGGACGGAAGAAAGCTTGCTTGATTTCAGCAAAAACAGGACAACCGCAACAAAAACGGTACAAGAAGGTAGAAGACAGAGGGACAAAAGGAAGAAATGGAGAGGAAACTGAAATAGAAAACTAATTTTATAAAAAGCTCCTTCTTGACAAGGAAAAAGTCTCTGGTTCATATGCCTTTGTCTGAAGGAGCACAGTGCTTTGTGCAGATACATTTTAATAAAGGACCTTCCAAAATCGTGAGCTGCTGGAACGAACTCCTGCAGCCCTATTAGCCCTGCCCTAATAATACTACAGCTGAAACCCAAATAAACAAAACATCAAAAGTAAGTGCTGCAGCAGAGCCTGCATACAGCCATGCAGACCAGAACTCCAGCCAAGGCCGATGATTTCATTAGTTAATTAGTGTCCCCCTGACGTCTCCAGAAGGAAAACAAGGTGTCTTTCAGCGTAAGTGTTGATGGTATGAAAACCACTTCTGTAAGAGCTGCAAGTCATGACTTTGAGTATTTTTCCCTTCCAATCCCCCCTTGCTGCAATTTATGCCATTAGATATACTTGTTACACTATTTTGAGTAGCCTGACTCCACAAAAATGTTGCTCGCCACAGGTGATGGAGATAAAGCTGAGCAAGCAGAACAAACCAGAACTTGTACCAGAGGCAGTTTGTTGTTGACGGTATTTGTCAGATGAATAAATGAGGCAAATCTGCACACGTGCTCTGTTGGCATAACCACAGTTACGTGTGAATTTCTGGTAATACAAACTACTCACAGGAAGGGAGCGGAGCAGGAGGAGAAATCATGGCTTTGGTGATTTTGGTCTGGGGGAGGAGGGGAGAGCAGCACAGGCTGGCTGAAAGGTGGTGGGAGTCAACATTTTCTAAAGCAAAGAAACGTGAAGTCAGGCATTATGGTGCATCAACATGTCTGCAAAATTTAATACATGATCATCAGCAAGAATGTGCTATCACGGTTAAGACATATATATGCCCAAGTGACCTATCAATTACAACAAGGTTATAGCGAAATCACAGTGTCGTAACTGAGTAAGGAGTTCATAAATTCAAATGATGGGCTACGTATTCCCAAGGTTTTGAATTTCTCAGTAGCTCCAGCTTTACTTGCTAGCATGATATAACTGTTTAAGAGTCCATGTTTTGGTCAAAGTCAGCAGGAATTATGCTCTTAAAAGCAAACAGCTCTTTGTAAATAAATTCTACTCACTAAGACCAAAAGTGAACATAGCAACTTCTTGTTCTGTTCAAAAAAAATATTGTCTGTTCTTCTGTTTAAAAAAATATTCAAAATATTCACACTTCTGAGAACCTACACATGCTTCCCAGACCTCCTCTCTCCCCCTGCCCATTCCTGCCCACTGCTGTTTGTCTTGCCGACACTCGGTGCCCACCTCACAACCCCCCAGGTATTGGCACAAGGAAGTCCCTTCCAAGGCCCTCAGGAACTGCAGCTGTGAGCAGGCTGACTTCCGATGTCAACGAGACTGTCGGCGCTGGACTGCTTTCCCTTGCATGGTGACAGTAACGCCGTGCACGCTGCCGTGTTACAGCTAGCACGATGCACTCCCAAGTCGGAGGCAATGTCGGCTTGAGACAGCATTTGACAGCAAATTCTGATCTTCACTTGAGTTCAACAAAGGCACGACAGCAGTAATGATATTTGTTAAAACCATCAAAGAAACAGGAGGTTTTAGCAGCGAGAGGTATGCCGCAGTACTCAGAGCAACTCATATCATTACTGACTGCCATCTCTCACAAGCTTTTCCCTTTCCAACCTCACTTTCCCCTTGGAAAAGGAGGAGAGCAAGAGTTCTCCTGGCAGCAGTGCCACCTGATGCCCCCAGCTGAGCAAACAAGCGGTGGATGTGGAGGCCCCAGCCCGGAAAAGCACTCCTTCCCTTTTCTGAACCAAGACCTTGGGCTCATTTGTGGGTTTGCAGCTCCCAGAACCATGCAGCAACCCGTCGAGGAGCACCAGAGCTCAGCATCAATGCTGGTGCTGCTATGTCAGCAGAGAAGCGGGTGCTTGTCAGCGCATCCGGCGTTGCCTTCCCAGGGGAAAAGGAAGCAAATGTGAGCCTTTAGAGAAGACAAGTTTCACCTCTCTCCTTACATGAGCAGAACTCTTCACTGAGAAACAGCCTAGGTGCTATTTTTAAAACTCAGGAAAAAAATTAAGAAATATTTTCAAGTGCTTCCAAACCAAGGAACTTAACCTGTGGGAAATAAATAGCAGGATATCCTTTTGCTTGTCAAGGCAACTTTCGCCATTGTTTTACAACTGACCTGAATGCAAACAGAGCATTTCTAGATTGTATGTTTTGGAGTCGAGAGAGAAGAGCGTCTTATTGTCAGTGACATTATTTGAAGTCACGTACGCTCAGATGAAAGGTCGTCTCCCTGAGATGAATATTAGACACATGTCCCAGAAAGCTCCCCAGCCTTGCAACAGAAGGCTCGAAGCCTGTCCTATGACACAACAGAGCGCACACACCGGCACCTCCATCCCCTCCTCTGCACACAGCTTTGTGCACTCAGCAGCGTGCTTGCCCAGGAGGTACGGGGGTGTCCTCCCCACATCCAGAAATACTTTCCAGGCAGGACAGGAAGCTGCTGGGTGCGCTCTGCGTCGGCAGCTTGGCGAGGCCAGAAACCGAAGCTGAGAAGACAGTAGAAAGGCAGCTGTTTGCTCCTGTCCCCTCCCATCTACTCTGGGGGGGAGAAGCAGCTTCTCTGTGTATTTGAAACACTCTGACTGCCTTGTAATAAAAACCCAACCAAGGGGAGATGGCTGCAGCATGGATCACCAGGACACCAGCAAAATTCTGCCTAAGGGAAAGTTTTTTGCATCTTTCCCTGAAGCAACTTTAGTGGACAGCAAACAATGAGACTTACTTGTAGCCCTGGAACATATTCCTCTTGAATAGACAGACATATCACATGGCACAGAATATATTCCTTCCGCATGTCCAGCCAATGGAGCACAGCTGAGGACTGACAAGCTACAGGAGAACCTTTAGCACAGTGCTTCCTTCAAGTGAAAACATTCAAGCTGCAAATACACACCCTTCCACCTTGAACAAACAGATGGCATCCAACCCAGTCTGAATTACAGTGTAGTCTGAACTGCAAGGAGCGGACAGGCTAGCAAAAGAAACCAAAAGATGCCTTTTAAAAGGAGGTGAAGGCTGGAAGTCTTCAAATTTGACTCAACTTTGTCTCCTGCTAAGTCAGTTTGCCCCGTTTTCCAAACCCCATAGCATTCTTCATAAACCACTGCCATTCAAAATGCAATGTGCTGAAGGCACATCATAAAAATCTGGGGTTATTACGCAAGGGAAAAAAATGCTCTTCAAGTAGCGAGCATCTTGAACTATACGCTTTGAAAGAAATATATGCTACAGTGCTAATACGGAATCATTCCACACATTGTTTATTTTACAATAGACTCTTAAAATGTGCAGCCACCAAGCCAGTGTTTTCATGTTAGGGACACAGAAAAGACTTGTAAATATATACAGCCATCAGCCTTAAAAATCAGGAATTGCTCCTTTTTTTTTTTTGTTTGTTTATCGAAGTCAATATGCATTAAAACAAATATTTGAGTTTAGGTTCTCATTCAAGAGGGAAGCTCTCTTGTAGAAACCCTGCTGATACAGACACCCAGTTCTCTAAACGTCTCTCAAGGTGAGGGAACAGCATTGCCATGTTGTCCTTATTCATTCTAAATTTAAGCAGCCAAAGATAAAGAATGATCCTCTGAAAACGTGAAATACCCACCAGAGTTTTAGAAAAACTGAATGCTGACCATATTTCTCTTCTGACTTAACGAAGCTTAACAAGCAAGTCAAGAACATATTTCTGGCTGTGGCAATATCTGAGCTACTCAGCATTTATGAGAGCGAAGTGCGCATCTGGACCAGACACCCAGACCCAAATATCTGCAAGTGCTGCGAGTGGACGCTTAGCTGAAGTTTCACCATTTGCTAATTCTGCAGCTGACCAACAGGTTAACAATCAGTCCCTGCACCCAGAGCTATTGGTCTCCCTTTCCTTAGCGGCCAAGGCAAACATCAGGCTGGCTCTTCCCTCCCGTGATTCAAGAAGAGCTCCATGTTAGGAACTGGCAGAAAGGCCAAGGGATTAATAGATACAGGAGCCTGGAGAAGCAAGCCTCACAAAAAGTGGCAATGCCTTCTGCTAAGCCAAGCTGGCCGCGGGGCAGGAGACGCCTTCCTTTGCAGCATCAAGCCCTTCTCGGGTCTGAAGCACAAGGCGGCTGCAGCTTGTCTTCTGTGTGGCTGGGGACGTGCAAAGGCGGCCGGGCTGAGGGCAGAGCCTGGTTGGGAAACCCAGCCGGACCTTTTGCTCGGAGCGGGACGGAGACATCATCTCATCGGGCAGTATCTGCAACACTTGGCCGCAGACAAAAAGAGCACGCTGATGTCTGATGATATTCATAAATGTCTGACCAAATGCACAGGAAAAATGGAAACCTGCTAATGCAGTATAGAAAGTGAAATTAGTATGCTGAAAAGCGGAAGATGGAAAAGGCAGGAACATCACCTTTTCCAACTGGGAGTTAAAATATTCTGCTGCGAAAAACAATAAGATACAACTTAATTGTCCAAGTATCATCATTAAGATGATGAAAACTAGCAGCTAAAGCTTGGGAAGGAGGGAAGGAAATACTAAAGATGATTCAGGCAGCGACATCATTAGACATCAGTCAAAATGAACCATGAGACCTGAAACTTTGAAGTGCAGCAGAACCCCCCACAGAGGCAAAAAGAGAGGCACAACCGACAGCAGACGGACTGTGCTGAGCACGACGTCAGGGCGAGAACAGCACTGCTTTCTGAATGTTCCTTCCAAACCAACACACCGGTGGAGCCAGGGGACGGCCAGGAGGAGCGCAGCCCCTGCTGCCTGCCTTCCCAGTACCACTTGGCCAGGCAGAGGAAGAGCCACACGCAAGGTTTTACAGCTGGTCACGGCTAAGAGCCCCTCTGCCCTTCCTCTGGGGGCTCCAGAAGCTGCTGCCAGCCCCGCTGCCGCCAGCCCGCCCCGAGGTCCCTGTGGCCAGCGCCGGGCGGCGCGTGGTGCGCTTACCTCTGTGAACATCTCGTAGGGCCTTCCTGCATGGCAAGGGAGATGTCCTGTCTTCGTGCATCCCCTTGCTGGCCCTAATCGGTGCCAACAGGTTACGGTGCCTTTTGTGCTGGTGGCGGCCCTGGCAGGAAAGAACTTTTCTTCTCTTCCCTCGCGCCGAGCCACAAGAAGCCGCGAGCGCTCCCAGGCATAACTCCCTTGGCTCCTCTCCGAAAAACGCTCTCTCAAGCACACGGTTGCTTAGCAATACTCGCCTTCCCCCTGTACGGTTCAAATTGGCAACATCTGTCCCTTCGGCACTTTCCACTCGCGCAAGAAATGGTGCGGAGAGTTTTAAAATCTACAGGCAGGTTGGCCGAAGAGGTTTCGTGTGAGCTGCTACAGCTGCTTGGGCGCCGTTTTGCTGGTTTATTTCCAGCCTGGATAAAACGTGCTGCTTCTTCCAAAGAAGAGGCACACAAGGGAAAAAATGTCTTTTGCATCCGGTGGGACTCACCTATTAAATCAAATACAACAAGTAGCTTTTGCTGTTTATATAATTACTTCTGCATGCTTTGGCTTGGTTTAAAAACAAAACAAAAAAACAGAACACCACACCATGTGGATCCCTGTCCACTGGGATCGGGCTCAATTCCTCCTAAGGACGTGCACATGCATCAGGAGAGAGAAAACAAGGGAATCCAGGAGTTGTTTGGGTACTCAGAGGCACAAAAGCTGTGTGCAGCCCTGACCCTGTGCCCAGACGCTCTCTGTCCCTCTGCTCGCCTCTCCTGAAGCTGCCCGAGGAGCGCAGGGCAGGATCCATGCCTGTGGATGGACCTGCAACAGAGCTGGGGAGCTCAACCACAGGAGGGGATAAAAACAGCAAAAGCAGTGCAAGATCAGAAAGGGATCCACCCGCTTTCATCTCCGAGAGCCTCAGAGGGCCACGGGGAAGACCCAGGTGAAAGGCTCCTTGTTCAAGGGTTGATGCTCACCCCTCGTGATGCTAGCGGTGACTGGATGAGACTGAAAAACCTGTGCCACAAATGCACCCCTTGCACCTCCCTGGCATGCATTGGGAAGAAAGTGGGTAGGGCAGAAAACAGTGAAGACAGTGAAGAAACCCAGTGCAAGCTTGGTGAGGCACGGGGGAGAGAAGGAAGAGAGCAGAAGGCAGTCTGACATACCCAACCAGCTGCTCATCCTTTTTTTGCCTCTTCCATCTTGCTTTAGCAGAGAGTAACATGCTGCCACTGCAAGGATCCACTGAAGCGTGAAGTTTTCCCTAAGGGTTTCTGAAATATGCCCCAACCACAGCAGCCTGGGTTGCAGAGGATGGATGAAATCAGCCGTGTCCAAGACAGAAAAAAATCTTTCTCCAACCCCGAAAGAATTATTAAATAAATCACAAATTAAAGACACCTTGGCCATAGCTCACATTTAAACATCTTTTAGGTAAGAAACAAGCCAGCTCTCAGCTTTTCATTTTAACAAGCTTACCACCCCAGGCTGAAAGAGCAAGAAAATCATCTGCCAGTGGCTGCCTAACACAGAGCGCACCACGGATGGTCTACGCAGTGGGATTTTTTTTTTCTTCCAAGAAGCGCATTTAGAATGAATCAACACTTTTTGTACCCCCCGCCATCAGAGGCCTTACAAAACTGCAGGATGATGGAGGCTGGGCGCCAGGCAGACCAACAGCTGAGGCCAGCACCGTCACTCCTCCTCCGAGGCAGATCTCTGCCCTGCTTGGGAAGCCAGCTGCTGGTGGCTGCCTTCGGTTTGCAGCCCATCGGCACGCACACCGCCTGCCACCGGCGCTGGCTTGCAAGTTACCTGGTTGGAAGGCTTGGCTGCCATCCGCTGTCAGCCCTCCTCAGGCTTTGTGCATCACCTTTTTTTTTTTTTTAAAAAAAATAATTATTTTTTATTACTCAGAACATCGGGCAGTCACAATCACAGTAGCAGCTCTTGCTCTGCTTACCAAAGCGTGTTAGTAGCGTGCTTTGAGGAAAGACTTCTCAATTCCCTTTTGATACCACCTTCTCGGCACTACATCCGAATGTTTCCTTACTCATGTACTCGCTTTCTGAAAAGCTGCGTGCATTAGTACACATGGTACAGATGAAGGTTTGGAGAATTTCTCTTAACCACAATTGCAGGATATGCATTTTACTGCTTAATGCACAGCCGTTGACTTAAAACGGGTTATCACAGAAAAAAAGCAGCTATTCAGATACACAGCATTTAACAAGCACTAATTTTGTGCTGCACAACAATGGTAATTAAAAACGGAAATGCTCTCAAGTTCTTCCTAAGTTCAGCTTGGCTCCTGACTTGGCAAACCACAGAGGACCATGGGTTTCCAGTTGTTTTTACTTTTTCCTCCCTTTTTTAAGCAGCTCTCTTTTATGCAAGGCAAAGGTCTACATGCTATGTTGGAGTCACAGCTGATTGCAGCCAGGATGGCTGACCACAAGCCCTTCACAGGCAGATCAACAGACTGGCAAACCTCAACCCCCCCAACATGGTGGCAATGAATACACTGTGGTAGCTCGCTTAAGCACAAGTTTGTCACAGCCCGGACGAGGCACTGAATTCTGAGTCACCTGGAAAGATGCAAGGCAGCTCACGACTCAGTCTCTTGTTGCTTTGTGAAGCAATGGATTTAGCAACTGAATTTGGACAAACCTGGTGCTCTGAGACACTCTGGAGAGAAGCCAGCTCTTTGCCTTATGCCAGGCACGGTCCACCCATACCTGCTGGGAGAAGCTGGTAAGGACTGAGCCACTCTAAGAAACACCGAGTGTTTCTGAAGGCATCCCCTCCTCCTTCCCCTTCTCACCATACTCCAGGCAGATGCAGCACCCCCACTCCTTTCCTCATGATACCCCCTTGCTGGCCTTCCAAACAGCAGGAGCACAAACCACCCGCCGCTGTTGACAGCTGAATGCAGCACTATGGATATTTAACCTTTTTTTTTTTTTTTTTGGAGGGAAAGCGAGCGCAATTCCCCTGATATTTGGTATTCTGCGTAAGAGCCAAGGCCAGATCTTGGATCCAAGCGAACAAGCAAGGATCTCCAATCTGAAGAGCCTTGCAGCTGAGAACTGGGAGCTGAATGTGACCGGAGTGCACCTTCACCAAGCGTAAGAGGAAGATGAACGAGCACTGCTAATTTATGACCTCTGCAGTCTGACACACGAGCTTTGAACATCAGCGTCTGGTTCAGCTGCAGTAACAATACAAGACGTCCTTTTGGCTTCTGAACCAAACACCTGCCTCCTTGCCCCGCATAACCTCACCCTCCAGCTCTTCCAGAGCATTCTTTGTTCCCAGGACTTTCAGTAAACATTAAAAAAAACAGCAGTAACAACTGTCATTAATGTTTGATCTGCCTGTTTTGCAGTCATGCACCAACAAAAAGACAAATTTACACAATCCTGGCGAAGCAAGGAAATCCATCTCAAGCCACATATGACACTTCTGACCACGAAGAGGGCAGCAGGGGAGACACGTAACTAAACTAACAACCTGTGGCTTCTCTCCTGGTGCGAAGCAAAAAACAGACACACAAAAACAAGGAGAGTCAAAAAAGGAAATCAATCTCCCCCCCATTTAATAAATGTTAAGTAAATACAAGGTTGGTGAAAAGAAGAGAATAGCACCTTAATCCAGGATTAAAACAATACATTTATTTCTAGTTTACAGGGCTCAACTGTCTGGCCACTTCTGTCAGTGGAAGAGTTTAGTTGCCATGGAAAGAAGTCACTGAAAACCTAAAATGGACTTTTTATTCATCATCTAAATGTCTCGCTAGGTATTTAGTCACTCCTATATGCTATACCATGATCACATTTTAACTGGTGACCCTTCAAAGATGTGTACTGAGGTGAACAGGGCTCAACGACAGCAATCCCACTGTGAAAGCTGAGATCTTTTTGTATATCCTGTGCCTCAAGGATAATGAAGTACTACCAGAAAGACTTAATATACCTTTATGTGTTTTTTATTTTAAACATTGTTTGTTTGTTTGTTAAACTAGTTGCTTCCCAATTTACTTCCCAGTTTGTAGGTGAAAGAGGTGGGTCCCGTGACGCTTCATCGCATGTGATAAAGCAGCTACCTACTAACATTAATAAAACTGCGAGGAAAACAAAGCCAAATCTCTTTAGACAACGTGCCCTTAATAAAGCTTTAGGATTTATAAACACTCTTTCTCAAACCAGCCTCACTGATTCTGGGCCCTGCTGTCAAGCCAATTCCCTTCCAGGCATCTCCGTCTTTGCAAATGGAGGTAGTAGGAGCGTTTCTGGTAGTGCTGCAGCTCTCCTGAAGAGATGGAAAGAGAGACTGGCTTTAAAAGCATATTTGTTTAAGAGCTGTGAAGAGGTAAAACTTGGTACATTTAGAGAACGCATATGTTTACGCTTCACGCATGGTTTTTTTTGTTTTTGTTTTTTTTAAGTCTTCTCAATAAATTTGGACAGCTGCCTTGAAGAGAAGGGGATAAAGTATGAAAGCAAAGTTTTTTTATTTGGAAGAGATGGGAAAGGCTGTTCAGCTTCTGTATATGAATGCAAAGTGAGTCACCACAGTTATCTGCTGTGGATTCATTCACTTGACAGCGAATCTGCTCGTCTATTCAGACTGGAAGGTTTAACTCCTCACTGTTGCCATGAGCAGAAGCTGCCGATAATGAATTCACAGCTGCAGGTGACACGCCTTCAAAATTCAACTAACCTCAAACCATGTGGTCAAAGAAATGGCTTTCCTAAATGATGTCGGGAGATCACGGGAAAAACTGTACTTTGCATGTGGCTGTTCAGCACAATTGGGGCTGAAGGGGATAAATAAGTGTAAAACCAGGCTTTGAGTTGCTGGGAGGGAGGGGGAAGAACTGCAGCGTTTCTGCTAGCCCAGACCCACTCGCTGCCACACTTCACCAAAATCATACAATGGTCAACCTGTGGTTGAAGGATCCCCTGATTTGCCTTCCCAAGATCCTACCTGCCCATAAGACGCCTTGCTGTTCCCAGGAAGCAAGCCAGACCACCCCTCTCCCCAAGCCACTTATCTCATACTGCACATCCAGCACATGGACTTGTCCAGCTGTGCCATAGTACCCTTTTCCCTCTTCACTCTCCAGGCTTTACACTGAAATACTGTGTCATTAATGACAAAAAAAAAATACAAAAAAAACCCCACAAATAAGTAAATACCATAATGACAAAGCTCAAAACAGGCAGAAAATGAAGTCACAGATTTTCTACTAGAGCTTCTTATAGCCATTATTCCAAATGTCCTTGCACAGAAAACAGTCAACAGAGGTCACAGCCTACCCCATGGGAGGGTTATTCAACACATTTACTCAAGGGGTCATCTATCAACTTCTAAGTTGTCCAACCATATAAATAAAATCAGGGTTTTGGCTTGTGCAGAATCATTTTCTACATTAGCTTTGATTCCCTTTTTACTATATTCTTACTCTGCCACAGATGTAACAGCACTCCCACACCAGCACTGCTACTGCACAGCTCTGGCAGCTGTAGGATTTTGGATAGGCATTTAGAACCAAAGTCATGTGCTTAATGGAAAGTGAGCAGAGAAGTTTCATTCAGTAGACAGCATCGTGGCTAACAGTGCCCTATCTGAGCTCAGATTCAAACAGACACATAAGCACACAAAGCATGGGGTTGTGAAAAAAGATAAGATGAAAACAGTAATGGAACCAGAGCTGGGACAGAACAGGGAAGTCTCATTTCTGACAAGTAAGCGCTCTTTCTCAACGGAAAAGACAACACCAAGACAAAATTCAGGCTTTACAAAGACAGTTTTAAAACCAGAAATGCCCTTTATCTTTGGGGTAATGGGTAATGAAGAATGGGTAGTGAAGAAGTTAAGACCCCGTGCGTTGCTTTATTCCTCCCTCAGGAGCAAAATATCTGGTCGAGCAAATAATGAAATCCAGACCTCGCTGCTCTTTCCTTTTTGAGTTATGATGTGCAATGCTGAATCTACTTGGAAGCAAACACTGTCTCTCAGCATGAAACTATTTTCACAACTTCTTGACAATGTCATTTTGCCAGCTTCCTCTCATTTTCCACAAGAAATTGCCTACAGCTACTTGCAGCTGATGAAAACATCCTACAACACTCTTTTCCATGAAAAGCAGACCGCACCCGTCCTATCCCTTTTTATTACAAATGCAAAATACAACTTGAAAAGCATCTCTGCAGGTCTCCTCACCCAAATGCCTTGAGGTCAGCACTGTGGGTTCCTACATGCTATAACACACAGGATGAGCATAAGGACAGGCATGGTAAAGCTTCCCAAAACACGTGCAACAATATTGCTCCTACTCTCAAAGTGCTGCATCAGGGCGGGCTGCAAGCCACTTGATCCTACAGCACGTCTCAGAACCCCAAGACTTGTCCGCCACCACATGTGACAAATCAGATAGGTGACCTTGGGGTAGGCACAAACAGATGGAGTACAACGAGGGATCTTGCTGTCTCTAAACAATTACAAAGGAAAGGGGAAGCATCCCCTGGTTAAGAAGCGACTAATTCCAGCCACTCCTTCCCTTAAAGTCTCCCCATAGGCTCATAAACAACATACCCCAGTGACTTCACGGCAGGGTCCAAACATAGGTGCGAGATGCCTTCTAACGCTGTCAGAAAAGCCGTCCAAACCACTCTGACAGCTGCTCTGGGCTTTTTCTCTGAAGCCAAAGCTAGAACAGACTAGTCTAATCCTGTTCAAGTGTGCCAGTCTCTACCACACAGTGCATATAATCTCTAAACAACTGAACTTGCAGAGAAAGCTACACAAAACATCTGTATCCTCAGAAGATGTTTTCCCTTGCTGGCACGAGTGGCAGCGTTCTTCTGAATCACACACTCCATGCCCAACCTTGCTGCAACCTATTGCAATGTCTCAGCCTGGAAAACAGCAATTCATGACAACGACTGCAAGGGGAGAGTACACGATGAAACGACATCTCAAGATTGAAATCTAACTGCAGATCTTCCAAGCCATAAACATGACCAATTTTAAAACGGGGCGCAGATGAAGAAGCGTTTGGCTCTCAGGAAAATAACAAGTACTAGGAAGGAGCTGTTCTTGGATGCGCAGGAATAACTGCACATTTACATGCAGCAGATCTGCCATCTTTCCTCTGCAAAAACCGCAGCTTCCCATCCTACGCCTGTTGGGACATCCCACTTCCTCTCACTCCTCGGGAGAGAAAGAACAAGAGCTAGAACAAAGGTATGCTCAAACGCGCAGGCCAGGCCGCTCTGTGCTGGTAAGAATGAGCAAAAAGCAGACTTGTTTTCATTTTTCTCCTGGTTGGGACAAGGAAGAGGGCACCTCCTTTGCTTGTATGCCAAATATTACAGAACTTCTGGGATCCTATCACTGAGACTTCCTCCTCTGTGCTAAGATTTACTTAAACCTTCAAAACATGCTCAAAAGGGATGTGAAGAACGAGAAGACAGAATGGTGATATGTTTCCTGAGGATGCTAGGCTAAATTCTTCTGGCAGAAATCTACATCATGTTTTTTCTTCATCACATTCTTGCCTGACACACTATGGTGAGATCTTGCAGACTGACTTTGGTGAATTCTGGGGTGCTCAGAGTCACGTACCACAGCGCCCCAGAAACTTGAGCCTATGGGGTGACCGTAGAAATCACTGGACGATCAGCTGTCCCAATATTCAGCCAGTATTTGGGGCCTCTACCCACCAGCACGGAGATACAGAGATAGAAAACAGCCTCTCTAACCACAAAACCTGTCGCAGCCTCATCAAAATCACCATGAGCACTGCAGTTTCACCACTCAAAGAGGTATCTCACCCAGGTCAGCTGAAGCCAACCTCAAAATGCACCTTCTAGACATTGTAATGTGCACAGCCGTCAGCGCTGCCAGCAGTCAACAGAACAGCCAACTGGTCTTCAGTGACCTGCTCTCCCACAGCTCAACGTACCCTGCCAGCCAAGCCCCCCGACCACTGCACTCACCTCAATGGGCTCAGAAGGGATTTTCAGCTTGGATAACTTGGCTTTGGCATTCGCCTTCAAATCTGAGATTTTCTCATACGGTTCTGTATGGTACTCCTCTGGGAGAGGTTTGAGCTCCGGGGATTCTACCGGTGCCTGATCTTGGCCATCCATTGGCCTGACATAGGCAGTTGGTTTCTGCTGCATTGCACTGGTTTTTGATGGCAAAGGTGGGGGAAAGGTCTGCGAGGAAGGCTGAGTGGTGCCAGCCAAGTTAATGGCTGAGCTGTCCCGACTTTCATTCTCCTGTGAGCCTGCCACTAGGTCCTGAGGTGATTTTGTTTGAGTGTAGGTCGGCCCATGACTTTTGCTGCTGTTCTGTGACCTGGAATTATGCTGGCTGGAATGTAGAGGTGACAGAGGTGCCACTGGAGTAGACAAAGATGACAGCAATGGAGAAAGCTCCAGAAGGGAGGCCTGAAGTTCATTAGCACGACCCTCACCAACAGCGCGCCTCTCGGTTCTCTTGTGGCGAGAACCTGTGTGACTTTCCTGCCCACCACGACTGTGTTCTTGACCTTGGCTCCGGCTGCTGGACAAGCTGTGACTCTTGGCATGCAAACCTGAAGCCGGTTCTGTTCTTGATTGTGCCTTTTGGTAGTGAATGGAGTGGCTTGGAGGGGGAGGAGCTACAACCGGAGGTCCCATGTGTGGATGGCGGCTTGCATGGTGGAATGAAGATGGTGTATGGCTGGTCTTTTCAGGGAAGAACGGGCGATCGGGCTTTCCTTGAGGGATCAGAGGAGCGATGCTTTTTGGTATCCCTATGAGATTCTGATGGCACCTGGCGCTGATAAGCTCCTTGACCTCCTCGTAATTGCCCAGCATGTTCTGAATACGGCTTGACAACTCATCCTCTTTATTAGTCTGAAACAGAAGATCAGAAAGTGGGAAATTTAAAAAGAAAAAAATAACCCCAGAGATCCAGCTCAAGAAGAGACACCCTTCAGGATCTTATTTTAATCGCCACGCATCACCACAACTTCAGTTAGGCAAGCTCATTTTGTTTCTGCAGGCAGTCTCTCCAAAGAGAATAAGACCGCTCCTAGCAGCATGAGTTCTTCGTTACAAATGCTGCAGGCCCAACTGCAGGTCTGCGAACATCAGACCACTTCGTTTCAACCATAGCTGCAGACAGATGTGTGGCCAAGCTACGTGTGAGCACTCTGCCACAAACTTCCAGACTACAGGAGGCCCCCGAATGAACCTGCCCACCCCAAAGGCCATACTGTACACTGCCACCTGCACAGCTTTATGAACATACACTGCTGATTTAAGTGAAGCAGATGGGACGTTGTTAGATCTGTTAATATCGTACTCAAGCCAACTATACTTTGCGCAGAGGCCATGGCTCTGCTCTTCTGCCCCAACCCTCTTTTCTCTTTGCCCTCCACCACACAGCCCTACCGTTACCTTGTAGGGCTCGGCAAAGAGTGGGGTGTTCTCACTGAACTTGTCTCTCTCCTGCAGCGCCTCCTGATTCCGCCTCTCTCTCTCTCGAATACGCAGCAGGTTTCTGTCCTCATTGTACAAGCTTCAGGAAAGAGAGAATAAAGGATGGTTAACATTTCATGAGCAGCACTATCAACAGACATCTTTGTGCAGAACCCTTGGTTTTCAGACAACTGTATCCATCCTGCACAGCAGCCATTCTGAAATGCACAGGGTGCTTACCGACAACAAATTGTTCGCATCAGGTATTTGCCATCTAGCATTGTAAGGTAACGTACCGCATCCAGCGTGTACCCTTCTCAGTCATTGCTACTGCTGATACCTTATATCAAGAAGGACGGGGAAGGAGGAAAATATTCATCCATTTAATGGTGAAAAATGACTTGAGAAGTACTCCATAGTTCCACTCCAGTTCTTCTCTTGGGGAAAACGAAGTTTCAGAGTTTGAACTTTGCTGACTTCAGAAACAAGCCTGTTCCTCTTTACTTTAAATGGACATTTGGAAAGCAGCTTACTTGGGAAACCATTTAGTTGCATTTAAAGCCATCACATAGCCATATTTAAAGAGAAGGTCTCAGGAATTTGGAAAATACCAGGCAAAAACCCTTCCTGAACCACAAACGCACAGTCCTCACTCCATCAGCCCTACATCAAAACAGCAATAAAGCTGTCTCGTATGCACAGCGGGACGACTTCATGGAAAACCAGACACTGTAAGCTAATGCTCCTCTGTGAAATATTACTGCAAAACAAGGAAATCCATTGCTCAGATATTTCTGGACATTTAGAAAGAAAAAGCATGCCCGTGTAGTGTGCGGACGCAGGTATTTCAGCCCTCCTTCACCACCGTGCAGCCTACTGCATGCATGCAGATCCTCTGCTACTTTTAGGTTGGCTCTGAAGCATCCCAGTGTGGAAGGGAAGAGCCACGTCTCGCCCCCGAGCAATGCCTTCTCAGCTATCACACACACACAACCACCTACTGAAGGTTTAACTTGCCCTAGAGGAGCAGAGGTTCTGCTCCAAGAGTTAGCCAAGAGGTCTGACAACTGCACAGGGGTATTCCTGACTCCATACAAATCTGGAAAAGGATGCAGCCTGGTGGCAAATTTCCATACATGGAACTGCAGCAAGGATGTACTTGTGCCACTAAGGCAGAAAAGCATATTCAGGGGTCAGACGACACGCATTTAAAATAGTTTCCAATTTTTGCTAGTGCTGAATGGTTTCCAAACATAGCAAACCAGAAGTTTCCATGTACTATGCTTCCAATTACTAGGTAACCCACTTCTGAAAACAATGCAAGAAATTAAAATAATAAAAAGGAACCACAGATCACTGATTTGGTAAATATACTCAACCCTTCTGTTAAAAACAATATGCAAGAGAAATATTTCCTCTGTGCATCTGATGTCATCTTGCATGTGAAAAATGTCCTATTTATAAGCAGTTTGTTGGTCAGCTGCCCTGTGTGTGTGCGCTGGGAAACCTCTGTCTAGCCAGATGTGATAGATATCAACTGCAGAATAAAAGAATTAGGGCAAATTAGACGAAATATTGACTGCATCCACTCCTTGAAACCGTGTGTATGTGAGAGAGTTCTTAAATGAATGCATTTCATGTTGACAGTATTTTCTAAACATTTCTGTCTGAGTTATCTGGAAAATTTTTACTGAATGAAACATCATTTTCCAAACATTCCAGGAAGTAAAAAGTGATTCCGTAAATATCCTTTATATAACTCTAAAAAAAAATCCCTTCAGAGCAAGCGTGAAAAAGCCCTGAAACATCTTTTTAACTGCTAAGAAGTTGGCTGTTAGCACAAAGCAATCCCCTGACACTTCCCTTGTACACAGCTGTGAGATTACAGACCCATTTCAGGAACACTGATGCCAACCATAGGATAAACTTATTACCAGATGAGTGAGATTTAACGTGGACCAGATCCTCTTCCCCCGCCGCCCCCCAAAGCCCTGTCGCATTTCCCAGGTGGCTGCACAAGCCAACAAAAGCGGAGCAGGGTGGCTGCCCTTGGTGGCAGCCCTCACTTCTTCTTTTCCTGTCTCCTTGCCCTACAGTCATCTCTTTCCCTGAGCAGACTACACGGCTCCCTTGCAAGCAGCTCTCCTGACCCCTGTTTGGGCTCATTTCCTCCCTCACTGTGACCACGTGCTGGGCTCCAGCTCTGCTCCCAGCCTTGACTTCTGCCCGCCAAAGCCAGCACCAAGTATATATCTGAGGCTAACAGCAGCATTCAGTTCAGCGCCAAAGCTACAACGGGAGCATGCACGTAGAGCCAACTCCTCGTGGTGTCCCAAGTCCTCCCCCACCCCAGCCACACAAGTGGCAAGAAACAGGAGACAGCATGCAGCTAAAATTAACTCTTCCTCCTGGTGATCCCAGGAGACAGCATTTGCTACTACAAACAAACCTGAGAGTGTTTACACACAACGCACATTTACTTGTTCTGGTCACATGCCACATACTTTTTTTTTTTTTTCCTTCATCACACACACCTCTTAGGGAAAGCAGACGACACACCTTTTGGACATAGTCCCATCTCAGGCTGCAAATGACTTTCTAAAACACATTTCTCCACCACTTCCTTTGGTATCAGTTGTTTGCCTGGTCAAGTTTTCCCCTGGCAGTGCTTAGGCCATTGTTTCCATTGCTCCGTGGGCAGGAAGACATGCAAGAAATTAGCGGACACAAAGGGGATCTACTTTTTGCAATGTGACAAAGAGTAAAAAGAGCAAAGCTCCTTCCCCTCCTTCATGTCTTTGGATACACATGTGCATTTTGGCCTGCACGGCACTGACAACACCTTAGGCTGTCCTATAGCTATTTCTTTCTTGATGCACGCCATGGATACCAAGCGCTTGGTTCTTTGCAATACAACTGCTGCACTAAATATACATCCTTGTTTTTGTTTGTTTTCTCCCAAGTGCTTATTAAATTACTGACAGTGTTGGCTGAAGTACAGTACTCGCAGATACTGTGCTAGCTTTCCCCAACACAGATTTTGCTAATGCAATTCGCAGATTGTTGAGGCACGCTTCAGATCCAGGCCTCCCGCGGGTGAACTGCTGAACTGGCACAGCTCTGTGCTGAAGCGTGAGATCACAAGTAACGAAAGCAGTTTAAAATACTCATCTAAACAAGACAGAAGGACAAATGCAGCAGACAAACCATCGGTTAAATCTCATTTTATCTCCCCAGGTGAGAAATGGTTTGCCTCTTTCAGTGAGGATGGGGAAGATGAAGGCAAGCCTCTTGGAGAACGCTGTCACGACCAAAGGAGTAACTTCCCTTCTCCCAGCCGACCCACTCCTGACCATCACAACAACCTCAGTTACCTTCAGATATCCCTTTATAGCCTGCCTTGTTGTTTAGCAAGGCTTTCGCAGCAGGACCCAAGAGCTGAGATCTGACGTGGCTCACTCTGGCAGTGCCCCCACTGCAAGGCGCTCAGGGCTCGCAGAGCCTCCAGCTGATGTGGGGAGCTGGGACCAGGGGAAGGATGTCCACGATGTGGCCTGTGCTCTCCCTGTGTATGATAAACCCATACAGAATTTGACTCTGTATCAGCAGTTTTTGTTAATGCTTGCTGGGTAAGAAGGGCAGGAGCAGTAACCTAGTCAGATGACCCTTCTTCCAGAAAAAAACACCCAAGATCACACCACTATCAACAGCAAGCCAAGACTGAAAAGCACCTGGGGTGATCCACAAACATCAGCACAAGTACGTGTGTATTTTGTTGGCTGGAAGAGCACTGAGGTTATGAATCGCTTCTCAGCTCGAAGCTGAGAAGCCAACAAGTGGAAATTCTGACTGGGAGGCTTCACCTTTTGGTCACTTGTCCCAGCTTGCGGAGCAGGTGGGTGAGCCAAAGCCCACTGAAATAGGCAAAAATATTCCTATCGACTTCAATGGACCGCGTGCTGGGCACCGAGTGAGCATTCTTCAGTCATGCAAAACAGGCCTGACCTTGGACACAGATGAGCAACGCAGAAGGAAGGAGCGTCGTCATTTGGACGCTACGCAGCAGCTCACAGGGCTCAGCTCTGGTGCCTTTCCAAAAAAGAAAACAAACAACAAACTCGAAAAACTTAAACATTTAGGGTTTGAGCTGCTAAACATTAGATGTAAACCAAAGCAATAGTGCCACATTAGTGCACACACCACAGGACTGCATTTTGTCCTCTTTACCAGAAGCTGTCTCAGCAGTAACATCACAACTATTAAGATAAAGCAGGCCGTGTGCGTGCACATACATACAGGAGCAAAAACTGACGGGAATGGAGGCAAGAGGAACATCAGTCTGAGATTTTTGAGACCACAGAGGGGGGAACACCCTGGGGGCTGTTTGTGTTTGTCCTACTGGGACAATGCCTGCTGTCAGCACAGAAGGAGCAGGGCTCTGGTTTTACACTGTGCCCTGTCACAAATGTCTCACAAGCTCCCAGCTTAGAGCAAGAGAAGCAGAAAACTCGCAGGCAGTTTAACAGCAGCAGTAAGAAGGATCCAAGCCACGTATTATGACCTTGCAAATTGTTTTCTGAAGCACTGCGTCCATGTGGATTACGGATATCCTTCTATTTCTAGGCTGGCAAGCATCCAAATTCAGAGCCATTGAGCTGTTTTCGTCACAGGTCCTGATTACATCCAAACAAAAGGAAAACCCTACACAGTCCAAACTCGCATCTCCTGCAACCGTAATATTTACAAAGAGACACAGCTATCTTTGCTCTGTGTATCCCAGCGCTGAACACTAAGCATCTTACGTGCTGCTTGCTGCAGAAGCAGCAGCTGTAACACGTCTAAGGACCTTCTCTTTCCCTGAACCCTCCTTGACCCGCAGCCTGCTTCCCAGCAATAAATTCTTTTTCAAGAGTGTGTGAAGAGAAGAGGAGGAGGGACCGAGGGGGTGGAGGGATGCTGCGTTCCTGCCCTGGAGCCAACTCCAGCAGGTCTGAAAGGAGACCGACATGCCGACTCCGGCAGATACAGGCACTCTCCCACGGATGGGCTGGCAGGCACGGCTCGGCAGGTTGCCCTATTCCCCCCGGCACTTCATGGCTGGGCAGCTGACCACCCATCCATCACCTCGGGAGGTCACCCGCTCCATTTTGTGCTCAAGGAGCCCCATCCACGCTCATCCATGCTTTCCAAAAGCTATCAGACCGACTTTCGTTCAGAATTTTCCTTCCACTTCAGAGCACAGAAGGGGACACATTTTCAAAAGCAGAAAGGGGATAAAAATCTCATCGTGCAGTTGAGAGAACCTACCCTAAGTTTGCTTTAAAAGCTAGCCCTTAAGCTAACTGAAGACAAAAGCTAAAACTCCTGTTAATTCATGTATTTTACACTGCAAGTGTCAGGTTTCTGTGCACACCACCTCACAGTGAGGGGCTTTTGTTTGGAACAACTTTTGTTGCATTACACTAGGTGGCATTCTGAATTCAGACCACGGGTATTCGCGTTCTGCTGAAATCTCCATGCTTTTTAACACAAGCCTGCAGTCATCCGAACGCCAGCATCTGTGTTTCAGTCAACCATTAACCTGACCAGCTGGGGTATGCCCCCACACTGACAGCACCATCCAGGCTCGGGTCGGTAACGCGAGCCATGAAGAGAGCAGCGTGCTCTGAGACCATTCTCACAGACATCGCAGTCTTTGCCACGGTTTCAGATGCTGGCAAGTGGCTATCTAGCCCATGATGCCATTTTCAAAAAATAGACAGCTGTGAAAGGAAAGTCTGTCTCTGCTCCTGACTTGCGTGTTCTCTGTATGAAAACAAAAGTAAAATAAAAATCTGCTTTAGTTTTAATTGCAGTAAGATCTGCTGCTGGCTCCCAAAAGGAATTACTCCAGCAGCAGGGAAGGGGGTGGAAAAAGGCTAACAGCAAACACAAACAGCGCTCACTTCCTTCTGAACACACACAACCTCTTTCTCCAGAACATTAAAAGGGAACATTTCCTTTTAGTACAACTGCAGGAAATCACAGATTTATTAAAGCCATTTTGGCATTAAAACAGATTCTCTTTTATCACGAGAAGCTGCTGATCAACATTTCTCAGGGCTGAGGGACACGTTCCTGCCTCATTTGGAAAGCAATGCAGATCAGGCTCGGCTCTCGCACCGCAGTGCCCAAGCAGCTCGCCTTACAATGTGGCTGTGAGACAGGCAGATCAAAGACAGACATTAAAGCTAATAGCAAACACCATCAAACGAGCCTCGTCCCAACCTTTCCTTCCTTTCCTTGCTGGAAAGGCTGCCTCACATCATTAAACACTACTTCACAGAACATACACAGTTTGAACAGAAACAGACGATAGAAGCAAGCATATGGCAGAGGCGCAACAGATGGTACAGTTAGTCAATTATTTTCTGCATCGTCATCACACACCAGCTTCGGTGCATGCTTTCCAGAAAACACATCTTCACACTGGAGAAATAAGAGGTGGAACTTGGATTTCAAGCACTGGCTCCCCTCCTCCTTCAGCTCGCCACATGTGTGCAGCCCTGTTTGCTACCCGCGCGACAGCAGCGTTACACCTCCCGGCCCACCTGCAGGCCCACCATGGCTGCAGGAAAACTGCTGCCCCTGAACTACAACAGCCTTCCCAGGTAACCCAGAAAGTCAGAGAACGGTTGGGGTCTTTTAACGGAGGGCAGGGAATCACCAGTTTGGTTAAGGAGAAGTTAAGTTGGCTTTTTCCAGAAAAAAAATCATTTTTACTTAAGTAACGTCAAACATCTCCACACTGCCTCTCCTGTGGTAATCTTTGGGTTCAAACTCCTACTTGTTTCCTATTGCTGTCGCCAAGTTTAAAAATACATTAATTACTACAGTCATTAAAAGGTTTTTGCTTCCTTTTGGCATCAGTAGGCCTTGATTCACCCAGCAGCTCCCAGGAGTAAGCCCAAGTGTCTGCTGAGAGGAGCTGAGCCCCTGCAGTGCCCGGTGACTTGAGCAGCAATCGGGAGCTCGCCTCCTGTGACGTTCTTCACACAGGACAAACCCTTCACAGAATTGGGCCTACAGCCGCCCACGGCTCAGCCTTCACAGACACACCACTCACCCTACGAAAAGAAACATGCGCTGAGGGCCAGCTTCACTTAACAGCTGTCTACAGCAGCAGCCTAAAAAATCTGCAAAGACGTGACAATTATTTCACACGGTCTCCACTTTGTCATCTTCAGTAAGAGCACTTAACTACGTTGTAATCAAAGCACCTCAGCAAACCAAAAGAGGCAGTCTCTCTGCCCAGGATGCCCCAGAAATGAAGTCTCCAAAGAAACCCAGGCTTGTACCCTCTCCCCGGTAGGCTGATGTTAATAGAATGCTGTCAGGAAAGGCGTTAATTACAAGTTATGCAGGGAACACGAAAGTTGTCATTCTCCATCTAAATGCAAATATACCGGGAGGGCTTCTATGAAGGTGTGGATGTGTGAAGAGTAATTACAAGGAGCACAGCCGAGGCGGCGGAACAATGATGAATTTAAGGCTTTGTTTGATCTGGAAGTGGCAGGCACAGGAGGAAATGTGAAAAATTTAAATCACCGGGTAGAAGCAATGAAAAATCCTGACCACTTTGTCTCTTAGAGACGAGCGCTCTGTATACAGCAGCCTAATTCATCAGGCACACGTCTCAGGATTTCCCCAAGCCAAGTATGTGGTCCGACCACCTTTCAGCCCCGAAGGCACTTATGTCTCTTCGGGTAGTTGAGGAAAGGAGAGGAAACTGTGAGCAGGCAAGAGGAGCCAGCGTCTCTTGTCACTTCATCGAAAAGGATCAAAAGATTAGCCTACTCAGGACACAGATGCGCACACAAATCACTGGGGTTACTCTGCAATGGGCAAAACTGAGTTGGCAGTTGTGCAGAACTTCGTTCTCCCTGCCGAAGCTGGAGACTTTGGCCTGCCACTAAGGTGATTACAGCCCAGCAAACCTTAGCACACAGACACAAGTGCTCCAGAGGCACTGCCACTGCATGCTCCCGGAGAGCAGACTAACCTGCGCTAAGTTTCGATGGTATTTCTGGAGGCATGTGCCTAGCTTGCTCTGACAGCACCTTACATCCTGGCTGTGAGAACCTGCCCCTCGGAGAAATGGCAATCCTCGCTGCGCGGATCCTGCTTGGCCAGGGAGGGGACCCTGAGTCACCAACCATCAGCCCCATACTGGTCTGCAACGAGTCCTGAAGAAACTACCACACTGACAGAGAAGACATTAACCCTGCACAGGTATTTACATCACGCCTCCCTAGATCAAAGGCTGCTGCAAGTAAATACAAGGCCTTGGCATTATCAACCAACGCGCAGGGTGGGGTGTAGCCTTTCCGCCAGAATGTAAACTTTGGCTCTGCTCAGAAGTTGAGCTCCGAGAGAAAACATCGACTGTCAAAGCACAGGGAAATCAGATTTCAAAGACCAGCCTCTCCATTCCTCTCGCTGCCCTCACAGCCATCGTGCTCTTATTTCGCTTTCTTTTGCCACCTGTCTTATTTCAAGCGGCCAGACATCGACTTACCATTTCTGAGCCCTTTTTTCAGACACTGCTTCAGCATGCAGACTCATAAGCTATTTGGAAAAGACTTTTGGGAAGACCCCCTGCATAGCGTTCGTTAAGCACCACCCATCACCACAGTGACTGCAGAATCGCCTTCGACTTTTCATCTGTCACTCTCCATCTTCCTTTCGGACGTGCCTGGGTGTCACCCTGCAGGATCTCAGGCCCAATTCTGACAAGTCTCACTTGTTATCTTCCTGACGGCTCCTTTACGCTGAGGCCAACTCCTGCCTCGGAAGTTTATTTTTCCATCAGAACAGCCACGCTGCATGACACTTGCTGCGACTCTGCACCAACAGCCTCGAGCACTTGCCCTCACGCCGCCATCTCCAAATGCCTCCACACGACAGAGCAAGCATCAGCAGCGTTTCGTCTTCCTTCTGAACACCCACGGGTCCACCAGCGATGAACAAGAAGTGAGCTGCCTGTCTACACGCAGCTCGGGGCAGCTGAGTTGAACCAAGCAGGCAACGTGGCTTCGAGGACAGGAGAACATCCCACCTTTTCACTGACAGAACTGACAGTCTTAAGAGTCCTGGGAATTGCTGGGCACAGACCTGCTGTAGTAACTCACCACTCTGCTTACACTGCGCTGCTTTAGGAACTCTTTTGGATTGCTTAAGAAGGACGCAGTTTCTGACTTTAAATGCACAAGCAGGAAAAAAACCTACATTCCTAAAACAAGCTTCTTCAATTTACTAAGGAACGTTTACTTGGTGGATAGCTTTAAACCCTTCAGTTCATCTCCTGTCTCTCCTCCCACCCTGAGAAGCATGATTTCTGAGTTTATGTTGTAGCACACTTTTTTTTTTTTTATAGAAGAAACTCTGGCTAGCGTAACTTATTATTCTAAGTCACCAAACACAAAACAAAGCAATACTTTTTCCAGCAGAGCATCATACAGCAATCAGCACACAATAATTCAATTTCTTCAAGAGAGTTTCATGAAGAACACGTACAAGAAAAAGAATGTCTTTAAACTGAAAATTCAGTCCATTTTTGCATTTAATATAGTGCCCAGAGAGACTCACTTCTGATCAAACACTTCATATGTACAGGCAACAGCTTCTCTGATAAAAAGCTACACCCCAGTAGCAAGCTCTCCCTGGTTAGGAACAATAGATTATCAGCAGCTATGGAATTTACGCCTGTGAATCACCCTTACCACAAAAACTGCTATTCCTTTTTTAGCTTTATGTTTATGTTTTTACCTACCAAGTGCCATGCAGGCTAGGAGAATAACCTTACCAGCACGTATACCTGCCAAGTGCTTCCCTGCCTCCCTGATGCAGCAGAGCTCCCCACCTAAGAACTGGGACATATTTGCAGATCGAAGCCCAGACGTCCACCAAATAGAGGATAAGGAAAAAAAAAGTCATTACAAAGCCCTCGGCAAATGTCATGCACTCCTCTGTAGAACTAATGCAAAAATGACATGAGGAAAAAATAAGGAAACAAGAAGAAAAACACAGGGAGGAATAAATCACCGAATTTTCTTCAGTTGTCTTATTTTTCCCAGTGATTTTTTCATGTTAGATCTTGAGAAACCTGACCGAAAAAATAAACTGTCAATGTGCAAGGGAGAAATTAACGACATACTCTCATTTGATTTCCTCAAATGATGAGGAGGAAGACAGAGTTGAAAAACCCTCTTTTATGTAAGTCGCGGTCGCTCTCCAGGGCTGATGGGGGCTGGTCTTGTTCCTCACAGCCAAAGCATTACAACACAACCTTGACACGAAGAAACTTGAGGAGGAAGCGACCTATCTCACTAAGGAAAGTGTATGCTTAACTCACCACAGATGTATGACAGCACACCAGGGGTGCAGAAAGGCTACTGTCACGGTACACAGCCTTCTGAAAAAGTAACCTGTTTTCCAATGTATGCAACTTAAACGTGCCACCCAAAGCCTGAATGTATTTTACCTATGGCAGTGAAGAGAAATCCTCCTGCAGCTTTTACACCAGCTGTTCCATGTGCAAACCCACCCTGACCACAAGAGCAGGATCTATGTTTACCTCAATTTCCCATTTTCAGGATTTAACAGCCAAAGGTGGTCATACAGTCTCCCATCAACAAAATCTACCTCGCGTTATTCCCAGTCTGCCAGAGGGCAAGCGCAGGCACAGCGGCAGTAGGGTAACAAACCACTGTGCGCAGCCACTGGGCAGGAACTGTTTCAGAGGCACTTACCCTGGCCCTACAGCACCAGGAGCTTGCTGCAAGGGAGCTTTCCACTTGATGGGAAATGGGGGAAAAGCACTCTGCAGCTGCCACGTGCCAGGGATGCGTACAGGAGATCAGATGTGGCCGTGTCAGGATGGCACGGCAGCCATTTGCTTGGAGAAAGGAACGGTCAGGCAGTAGGACGCAGAAAAGGACCAACAGGACAAGTTGCAGCATGGGCACCTGTTCAAGAGCCAAGTCTCCACCAGGGCTGCGGTACCTGGATCAACTCCCACTGCTCAGGAACTGACTCAGCTGCAGCATCACCCACTCCCACAGTGTTTCTTCCTCTTGATTAGCTGCATCCCACTCATAATGAAAACAATTAAGTCAGCCCAAGAGACATAAATAAACCCAGATCAAGTGTTAGCTTACAAACCGCAGCTTCTGAAAACGATGAGACTGAAGTGAAATACGTGGAGGAACGCCGAAACACAAGTTAGGTCAAGCACGGCAAGATCCTCCAGCACTGCAATTCAACACGCACCGCTGCAGCCGTGCCAAATCTCTGCTGTTACGGCTCTGCAAGTCAGTTATATGAGTAGAGGAATGCAGCGGCTACCACGTGGCAAGCAGCAAGCCTCTTTGGCAGGGACGGGCTCTTGCCGCGTGCGTACTGCATGAAATCTTCTTCTCTCACCATAGCCACCTGCCTCGGTACTCCTGCTCTCAGTAGAAATGCAGCAGCTCTGGGGAACTGCTCTAGGCTTGCCTAGGAAGAGAAATAAAACCTCCATTCTGTTCCATTTGCGTGGGAACTATCCTGCCTGTCGATTTGCATTGAAGTACTGCGTGAAGTAGCATTTGTTGTTGTTCTGTACAATCAATTCATTGGTAACATGCTTAAACACAGCAAGAGAACCGGGCATTTGCAGCAGAGAATTACCAAGAGAGGAACAAAATCATGAAATCAGGCTTCTGTTCCCTTACAACAGGTTCCAGAAGTCTTTCACAGGTAAATCTGAGATTAAGTGGAAAAAGCTGCAGCAAAGTTGCACTAGTGCAGAAAGAATTTAATAGTCAAGGGATCGAGTAAAACATATTTTTGCCTTTTAAGTATCAATTTCTCAGACCCATTTCACAGAATCACAGAATTGCAGGGGTTGGAAGGAATCTCAAGAGATCACTGGGTCCAAACCCCAAAATTTCATTCATTTGTTCACACAATCACAAGATTTTGATTCCCACACACCCATTTTCATTTTACTGATCATAAGAAAGGAACTGTGATTACTTAGAACTAGTGTTTTCTTCAGACCAACTGTCCTAAAATTGTGTTCCTGACCTCGCACAGAAGTACTCGGTAAAGGAAAGCCCAGTGGTCCCCCAACACACTTGCTCTTTCCTAGGGGGCCGCACAAAAATGGGGAGCCTTTCCAACAACTGTCATGGTAAAAGCTCTGAAAAAAAAAAGTAGGTTACAAAAAAAAAATCCAGATATCAACATATCAGAAAAAAAAAAAAGATGTTTAATTATCCACCTGAAATGACTTTGAACAGCAAATCAAGGATTCATGTCTTGCAATCTATTATTCTACCTCAGTTCATCCAGCATACAGCAATGTTTATCGCAGGTGCAAGAAGTCAAATGCAATACATTTTCTACTTTAAGGCTACATTAAAATTATTCAAGCAGATGTGCTCTTTGTTCACTTTGTTCACTGATTTTATAGAACTAGCTCCTTAAATCCTCTTAAAAAAACCCAAGAAGAACACAAAACGTTGCTCTCCACTTCACCAAAGAAGTTTAACAAGATATATGTTGTTGGATAAAAAAACAAAACCCTGCAATGTTTACTGAGCAGCTGCTTTGTGTGCCTGCATTTTAAATCTCTTGTTGAACAGCATCCTCACCCTACAGCTACCGCCTCTGCATGTCCAGCTGAGTGAGCACGCTGCTGGGTTTCTGCAGAGCCTGCTACCAGCCGACCTTGTGCAGGCTGCGCCAAGCAGCTCGTGAGTCCACCAGGACCCGAGAGCTACGCAGTCCGTCCACGGGTGCCCCATCATGGCCACGCTGCCAGCCAGTGCCCCACGTCCTCATTTCACGTGTCATTTCAAATGACACCTCATTTCAGTGTCAGCTGCACTGCCTGCACCACCATGTGCCTGCAGACCACCGGTTTTGGCACTAGCAAAATCAAGGAATATTAACGGCTTAAATTCTTCCATACTTCCATAGAAACGGGCAGCAAACAACTCATGCAACAAGGTTTCCTATTCCCCTGAGTTCTCCCTTTATATAACAGCACCTACAAAGTAACAGGTTGAACAAGTCTTATCTGCATAGCAAGGACTAAGTAGGAACGGAAAGAGATTAGCACTGTTTGCAGAAGAAGCCTGCTTATACGCTCAAAAGCCTATTTAAAAAAAATCTTTCCTGCACTCTCTGCCAGGTTACAGGTATTCCACAAGTATTTCCTAATTTTTCCATCCACACACAGAACCGTCTGCACATTTTCCCATGGTTTGTCGCTTTTGTTTGATGTTATTAAGAGGTTTCAAACTGCATTTGAACCATCACTCTGATGTCTCTATAACAAAGT
The DNA here is from genome assembly GCF_964211835.1 of Anser anser. Taxonomy (NCBI): domain Eukaryota; kingdom Metazoa; phylum Chordata; class Aves; order Anseriformes; family Anatidae; genus Anser; species Anser anser. Next base: position 46,958,985 of record NC_139724.1, on the reverse strand, counting down.
GGCTCATTGTCATTCAGAAGGGCTTGGAAAGCATTCAAACCATGCAACGGCAATAATCCGCGACAGGGAGCATTAGGCAGGTACTGAAGCATGCCTAATGCACGTTGCAAAGCATATGTCCCTCCAAAACACATGCGGAGGTGCTTCGCCTTTCCTTTCTGCTGCTTGCTAAAAATACGCGTATGCGGTACATTTTGCAGGGGCTACAACCATCAGCAACGTGGGCGGGCACGCGCATGCTTCCCGGAGAGCCCAGCCGCAACACAGGATGTCCCAAACTTGCAAAGAAAGGCTCGGGCAACCGAGGGGCTCCTGCCAGCATGTGGAGCCAGCACAGGGATCGCCCACGGTATGCGGTGGAAAAGGCAGCGCTGACAGGAACCAGCAAGGCCGCTTCCAAAATGTTTACCCTGCGTGGGAATTCGCTGATAACCCTGCTCTGCTTGGGAGAGCACACAGCTGTACAACCAACACACTGCCAGACCAATACTGAGCCGCTCTGCTTTCGCCTGCTGCTGCTGAACCTCGGTGAGATACCCCAAAGATTGACACGGCGTCTGTAAGGCCTGATGGGCCTTGGGAGGCTTACAGCAGTACCCAGAAATCCTAAAGCCAACGTGCCTGCAAACACCTCCCCTCTGCGGCTGGAAAGCCACGCGCTGCTTTTTGTGAACCACGTAGCAGCCAAAGCCATGATTTTTGCAGGAAGGCTGAGGGACAATGCATTTTCCAGCTGAAATGGCAAACTGCTGCACAGCAGGAGTCATCTGCCAGCAACTGGGCAATCTGCTGATGAACACTTTTTTGGGGTTGCCTCAGGACAGAGCAGGCATGTGTATCTTGCCACTATTAATTGTTCTTTGTGTATTTATCCCCACAGAATTTAGGTGTCCCACACAGCGACTACATCAAACGAGGCAATTTCTGCCTCCAAAAGCACTTACATTGTCCATTTATTTGCAATGCTTAGCTTGATGCTCGGACTGGCAATAAATTATCCTTCTTAAGTGTTTAGCCTATTTCTATTAATATTCTTCCTTCCCCACCACCCTCCTGCGAGTACAGTAACCACGGGGGGTGGATCGACATCGACAGCACTGCAATTAAGAGATTACTCTGTGAGGTTTTGTATTTCTGCCTGGTTTCATGTTCCCGTTAAAAGCACTTGGTTAAACAACTGAGCAACTGAAGGCAACGTAACCACGGGAGCCTTGCCAGCAGATCCCGGTAAAGCAGCCCCAGAAGGGCAGGCAGCGCCCGAGCGGGAACAGAGACGGGCTCCCAAAATCAGGGAGAGGACAGCGAGCACGACTGCAAAGGGGCCAGCTTGGAGGGAGTGTGGGAGGAGCTTACCGCCAGCCGGGAATCTGGGTCAGAGTCAAGAGCCACTGGCTGGACACCTACATGCAGGACAGGAGGGTTTCCATGCAGACGCAGCAGCTTTGGTTGTGTCGAGAAAGAAACTGCAGGTTACTGCTGGAAGCCCCCACTTTGTCACCTGCAAAACTTCAGCCCTGAGATACGATCGATACAGTGAAGCCCTTGCCAAGTACCAAGGCTGTGACAAATGAGAAAGATGCTCTTCCTCCCGCTCAGCTTGGCAGGAAGCTCACGGAGTGAACAGAAAGATCAGCTGCAACTCCTGCAAATGCAAATCAGAGAGGAAGCTCAACTTCAGCTAAATAAAAATAGGCCTATCTCAGCCATCACAACATATGGTCACATCACATCAACTTTGCTTCCCTTTTTCAAGGAAAGCAAAACCTGACAGCCAACTGGTAAAAGGCAACTAGTCAACATCCTTGTTAATTACGTTACAACTCTTCTATTGTATTGGCTTCAACACCCTCTCTATCATTCTGTTTCCAGTTTGAACTCTCTAAGGGACTGGGGTCTTTCCAAGCCCATTCTGAACTGCTGTCCTTCTGTCCGCAGAAACCACCACTCAAAGGAAGTCACATCTGCTCAGACGATAACAGCGGTAATTTCATGCCAAACCTGCAACCACGGCTGGCAAATTACACCAATGTGCCGTAGGATCTCACAGGAGAAGCTCCACGAGGCACACGCAGCCTTCTGTCCATTCAGGACTTCTTCCAGGGGCAGGTCGCTTCCCTGATAAAACCTCTGGAGCCTCTGCCCATTCAACGATTTTCACGGCAGTAGCCCATGGCCTCTTCCAGTCCCCATCCTCTATGGCACGGTGGCAAGAGGCAGCTTCAAAAGGAGAAGTGAATCAACACCGCCTCTCCCTGGGGTTCCTCGTCCTCAAACCTCCCACGTGCCTTTTCCAGCCAGGCTTATTCATCGCCCTGAGCAGGAGGCTTTTTGCTCTCCCAGGGTCTCAGCAGATGCCCTGCATTAAGCACCACGTCAAATTTCCAAAGCAGCTTTAAAATCCTTCTGCGTATGCTGACGGGGATTCTTCCTCATCCCCGGCTTGTGCCTGCCACTGCTATACGCGGTGTGGCAAGCCTCGCCAACAGCCTCTCCCCAGGCTACAACACCTCCAGCACGGGCTAACCCCCAAAATAACCCAAGCTACATCCAGCCCAGTCATCTGTGGAAAGCTAGGCGTTTTCAAGAAAATACAGGCTGATCGTAAAGACTTGCAGTAACTCTTTGCCTTTTTTTTCATTGTTTTTCAAACAGAATTTCCCTAAATCTTCTGCACATACTCTCTGCAGAAGTCTGTATCTTTTCCATGTTACTCAGTGGTTCAGTTGTTACAATTACTAAACACACCACCAGAGACACATAAACGTTTTTGCACTACAGATGTGGTACCTGTATTTCTAGAAGCACCTGAAAAAATGGGCAGGAGGAAGGAACAGAATCACTATTGCTTCTTTTGCCTATTCTACCTAAAACCTTGCTTTTATCCAACTTCACCTCAGAAAAACTACTGGAATCCTTTCTGGCCAGTATTTTGGTCTAAAACACCTTTTTTTTTTCTTTTTTTTTTTTCCTAACTTAACACTTCTTTGCTTTAGAAAATATGACATTTGCAAGAACCAACACAACAGAAGAACAGGAATAGAGGAAATGGTGAGACTAACAGCCTTCCCCTCTCCCACATCACTTCTCTGTCATGCACACACAGAGAAGTCACTCCTCAGTTTAAAGCTGTGAATCAGGAGCCCTTTTTGAGCACCTGCTTACACAGATGCAGACACAATAAATATCCTCCACATTTCACTTTCTAGCTCCAGGTCAAGAGTTGCTGTTGTGCATACACTCGAGCAGGGCTCTTCACCGGAATGCTTTCTGGAACTGGACTTGAGAGCTGAAAGGCAACAAGGAAATCAGATCTTGATCGTAAAAGTGGTCGACTGCCTTACAACACACAAGCTAAGCCTTTCAAAAGAAGGGGACAGCTCAGCTGGCCACGAGTTGGACCTGAGCACGAGTGACAGTGATGGAATTTGGAGCAGAAGCCGTGCATCGCTTCCACCCAGAGGCTACTGCGTGCTGGGAAGACGTGAGATGCTTGTCCTTGCTCACTGAGGGGAAAGAGAAGAGGAAGGGTGAAAGAACCATTCGAGGACTTTCTAAGAAAAGTGCATCACTTAACTGAAGACCTTTAAAAAGCACCATATTAACCCCAGTGACTGCTGATGGTGTCTCAGCCCTCCGAGCCTGTTTCACACGTGTTGAGGGACTCCTCTAGGGGAAGGAAAGAAACACTGAACAAACCTAAACAAATCATAATTTGCTTGGCAGATTACTATACATAAATGGTCTTTAAAGTTGTTACACTCAAGTAAACATAGCTTATATCAATTATCATCTGTAAATTTCCATTGTTAAGCTGGGAGAGAGGTGGATGGCACATTTTCAAAGGAAGCCATTTTAAAAAAAGGAAACCACTACCTTGGTATTTAATACACGCACAAAGGAACAGACACATAAAGAAATTATTTTCCTGATATTTCCCCCACCCAGAAGTTGTTTATTTCTTCATCTGGCCCATGATCGACATCTCTCACCCACCAAGGTCACAGCAGGAAAGGAAAGGACCAGAGGAAGACGTGAAACGGTGGATAGCACAGAAACCCCTCAAAAGAAAAGCAAAAGATAGGCTCAGAACATGGAAAGAAGAGAGATCTCTTCACACCACCATCTTCTATACGACATTTCTATCTGACTTTTTGAAGGGGGTGGGGGAATATGTTACTCACATTACTTTTGAGTTTTACATTTGCAACAGCTGAAAACGACTTTTTCTCCCCTTTGCCCCTGTTCTGGCTAGCACAAGTAATTGTTGCCGAATCTGAAAGCCCCAAGAACAAGCACTCTGAGGAGAGCTGGGTGGACACAGGGCCACGTGCACCATCCTCACCTGAGACAACAAGTGATCCGTGCGTGTTGCTACCAAGCGAAGTACAGCACAGAGACAAATCCAGCTCTTAGGGCAAGGACTGAGACATAAGATCCAGTCTCTGAAAGGTCTGAATGTCAAATTATTGTTCATTAGATTCAAGAAACAATCCAGATCGTGTCTGGCTTTGCATGCATTAAAGGATAGGTTTGTTTTGGTTTTGTTTGTTTTAATAAAATAGCACTTGGGAACAGATTTTAATCAATTGCTAAGCTTCCACAATAAATTCAAATAGTGGAACAACATCAACACACACCAATACAGCTGCCAACAACCAGCCTGAGGTGGGTTTGGTTGCAATTATCAGATTGTGTGGCAATTACAATCTGTTTGCATTTATTTAAAAAATCACAGAATGAAGGTTCTGGCTGCGAAAAGCAGTGCTAGACTGTATCAGATGTCTGAGCTGTAAGGGAAAGAACGGGCTCCCTGCCCATCCATTCCGCATGTGCCTCCAAAAACCTATGGGAAAGGGATGCGTAGTTAGGGAAACCCACCTACCACAGGGCCGCTAGCTTGACTGACTTGGAAGGAAAACACACCTTCCAAATCATCAGGAACCAGACCGATTCATGTATTTTGACAGGGCTTGGGAGTGCTTGAGCAGCGCTGCTCAGCGACGTGCCAACGTAGTAGGGGTGGAAACGCCAGCTCGGGGCTGTCATGTTTTGAGTCACTCAAAGGCCGAGCTCATTCCATTTACCCATCGAGGGCTTCAAACTGGCCTAGAAGGAGGAGAGGATTAAAAAATGGAAGAAAACTTCAGGGCAGCTTCAGAGGGGAAATCTAGGTTCTGCTGGAAACCAAGCTGTTAGCATCATTTTTTCTTCTCCTTTCCTAAGTCAAACTCATCATCTCAGACAGACCGGGCTGCCTTGCACACACAAGGTCATGTAACGGCACAGAAAGTCTCTGGCTAAAACACGTTTCTAGCATGGTTTACTCCTGCACAAGAAGCTGCAGGTTGTAGATGGCTACTCAGAACCAATCCTTCAGCACACCACTGTACTCAGAGGGGCTCATTTTATGAGATGAGTTTACCTGAGCCAGTAACTCTTCCTTTAGCCATTGTTACTAATGGCTCCCTGTTAGGCTGTGGAACTGCTCAGTACAAACACTTGTATCCTGCTAAGACGAACTAGAAAGTGAAGCTCTTTTTCCCCTTAAATAGAACTTACTGAATATGTTAAAAATATTTTTTTTTCATAGGTAACTTATGGAAAAAAAATCTCCAGCACCTGTTACAACTAGACGGCCCAACTCCTACAGCACTATTAGCATCATCTCTGCTCTCCTTCAGCTCTTGTACTTGCAAATCCTTGATTACATTATACCATCTAACTGAAAAACTCTGCCTTTTCCCAGCAGGGAAGAATTTCAGCTAGCTCCTCCAAACATCACATCATTTTTATCCCGATAGCTTGAGAACACTGAAAAATCCTGTACCGGAAGAACAAAAGACATAGAGCTATTCCTTTATCAGCATGTGCTTTAACAGAGAAGGCTGGGATTTTTGGAACAAATCATAGAGAACAATGCATGAAAGCTCCGTGGCACTAATTGACCCAAAGTATTTTTTCAAAGGCGAAACATTTGAGTTGCTGCATTTTTCCATGTCAGCCAGTTTAGGAAGTTTTTTGGTCTGTTATTTTTAATGCCTCGATGTATGAGTCAACTGATTTTCATGCAGAATGGCATGGAAAAAACGTCTCTGAATACCACATCTCGTTATTGTCGTGCCTCTGAAAGGAGACAAGACTTTCTCAAAGAAAAGAACACAAATCTAACTGTTTTTCTTTCCCTCCAGGATTTGGGCAGTTCAACAGAATTTTCTTAGTCTCTAGACCAGCAGCTTTCTTTAGGCCTGTAGCCCATTGCACAGAACCAGGCATTTACTCCTAGGAGGTTCACAAAGCCAGCTAAGCAAAGCAAGCCTATTATTAGTTTGCTGAAATCAGCCTGTGTACAATGGACAGGGGGTTGCAAACAGATAAAGATGATTAACGGTGTTCTCAAACCTCGGCGTAACGATCGCGTTCCCCTAAAATATTAAAAGGGTATCTTTGGTCTGCAGGAAGTTATGGAACATTGTCTCTTAAATCAAGGATCTGTGAAACTAAAAAACCATCACTTTAAACATTTCACAGACACAGCATTTAAACAAACTGAAAATCACAAGCTTTCAACATAAACGTGCATAAAGCATAGTCATAGATTGCGGAAAGAAAACAGCTTATGGACTTGACATGCTTGTGAATTGGCACCGACAGAGCTTTAAAACCAGCCGGTTGCTCCTGCAGGAGAAGCACTGCCTGGTGCACTGTCACGTGAGAACCTCAGCTGGCCATGGGTTCAGCTCAAAATCACAGGAGACGAGGCGCAAAGTCTCCGGTATCATCATCTCTTTGCCTTGTTTCCCCCCGGACAGGTACCACTACCAAAGTGTATTTCTTGTTTCCAACTACGCTGCAGTAGCAAGGAAAATCTACTTTTCCCAAGAGAGGCATAGAGCGTGTGCCCAGTGATGTGTGTCCAAGGCACCTTCACCTCTGCATCTATAGAAACCACAGGGGTTTTAGCGCTTTTAAGATAGGCAGCTCCAGGAGCTCAGCGATACGGTGGAGCTGACGCTCAGCGCTGGCCAGCAGTTATCTCACCTCCGCAGCCTATTTCTTTGCCTGTACTTCCAGCTCGCCAGCCAAACTCCTCCTGGTAAACACACAGACACAGGCACTGGTGGCTCTGAGCAAGCCCAGTTCCCTGCCCCAAACAAATGTGCTCCTAGACTGACGACAGCCTGTTCTCTTCCCAGCCCTCAAAGCTGGGTGTTTTCTCCATATCAGCCTGCTGGGGAGAGAGAAGCCTTGAGCAAGAGCTGCAGAGCAGTCATGAGGGAGAGTTTCTCAGCCGTACTTGCAAAGATGGATTAGCTCTGTAATATATTTGTTACATACAATCTCACAGACTACAGAAGCGCACAAATATTGAGAGCAATTTCTTACCAGGTGTCTCGAACTCTTTGAAGATGTAAAAACCCCTTTACCACTACACATTTTAATAATTCCTTGCAAGTTCAGATGCTAACAGCTGTCAGTATTTCAAACTGCAATGCCTGTAACTCAGCTCAGGAAAGGAGGAAAAAAAAGACTTGCCTTTCAGAGGAGGCACCCGCACTCACATACCTCGCATACACACACCAGCTGCTAAACACTACTGTGCCATGAAGGTGCTGCTCCTATGTTGATGAACAAATACATCAATTACTGCTTATAGATTACACCATAAATGGTATTCTGAGCAAAAAGGTATATATACACACACACACATATACATATATATATATCTCAAACACTACCATACACTTCTTCTCACTTTGCTTTTCTTAAAAAAAAAAAAACACACAAAAAAACAGCATCTGCTGTACTCTTCCTGTTTAGGTTTTGGTGAGGATTTTTTTTTTTCCTTTAACAAGTACACAAAGGAAACCCACGCTTTAGGTTGTTGGTTTTCTTTCTTTTTTTTTTTTTTTTTTTTTTACAGTTCTGAGAATGAGTTTTACTGTTGTCACAGAGGTTAACCATTAACCATTTGCTTGTTGACCTCTCTCTAAAAACTAAAGCAGGGGCATTGCTTTCTCTTAACCTGAGGGGTAATGCCGCAGAACAACACTGGAACTTCCCATCACTGTTAAAACAAACATTTAGTACAATGAAAAATGACAGCTCTAACTATTAAACAACAAACAAGGCTAATGCTGAAGACAAATGTGTGCAGATGAAGCACAGAGCAGCTGTGATGAAGCTGGTTCCCTCCCTTCCACTACAAGATCAGGGCAGCAGAACAACCCTAACACATGCCAAGCCAAACCCGTGTGGTAAAACCAGGCGACGGATGACTTCCGCACCTGAGCAGCAGACAGCACCTGGGGGCTGCTTCCCCAAATTGTCCGTGAACACACAGCTGAGGAAAATCTGCACGAGCACTTGCCTGCTCCCCAGTAAAGCCTTTTACCCGAGCAAAGCAGCTCTGCCTTCATCCTCCCACGGTGACACGACGCATCTCGGAGTGATGTCTGCCCCAGCCAGTCGCTCCACCCCAGCGCTACGTGTGTCTTCTGCCCTGCATCATGGCCAGAACCAGCCCCAGGAGCCTGAGTTGCAACACGGAGCACGGCCATGCTTTTTTCACGGTGATGTACCGCAGGGAAAAAACCTCTGTGCCATGTTCAAGCCCAAACAGGATGAGTGCTTTCCTATAAATAGAGGTTAAACAGCCTCTGAGCTCCCTGCCGCCCTGTACTTGCAGCTGGCAGTAGGAAGGCAGCCTGCATGCTGTGGAAAACTCTCCCTCGCCTCCCTGTAGCCCACCACGACAGGAGGAACAGTCTTAGCAGCTTTCCTATGTATTTACTGAGGTCCCTTCGATAACATCTTTTAAAGGATTTAACAGCTTCATGCTCTCGTTCACTGTGGCTACACACAGAAAGAAAAGGCTGAGGAGAATTGATGCAGTTCATTAAGAGCTTGTTTCCTGCTATTTGTGCTGCATCCTGCACTTTCTCCTAAAAAGCAGCAAGAAGATGCCTCCCTCTACAATACAGATTCAGGCCCAGCAAAAATTACTTGATCTGAGGAAACGTTCCCTTCCATCCCAGGGCTGGCACACTGTGATAATAGCAATTCCAAGGTTTCGGGGACTTGGGTCCTATTACAGCTTAGACCTGTAATCCTCACCACCCCTAACAAACATCCTGGGTGTCCTCTTCCCCGGAGGAGCTCCAGTCGTGGGCCATTTCCAGCTGGGCTGCCCCACAGCAAGCTCAGAGAGCCCAGACAAGTAGGCAGCTGTGGACTGAAACTCCCCAGGAGCCTGCAAAGCATGCTGCAGGGCAGCCAGACATCGCATGCCAGAGAAAACCCAAGTGTAATTCTCCAGGATGATTTCAGAGAAGCGTGGTGGATGTTTTAGCTTTCAACTTACAGGTAAGGCACACTTGGACACTGTTTCAGCCCTTCTTCACCTGCCTCAGCTGACTGGAATGCAGTATCACCAATACTCACATCTGCCTGTATCAACAGGACCCGCAGAACAAACATGTTATGAAACGTGTCTGTTGATCTGGCCTGGAAAGCTGCAAAACGACACGGAGCAAAAAATCAAGCTGCATCATTCAAAGTAGCTCTTCCTTGGGAAAAAGCCTCGGCATCACTCCCTTTAGAAGAGACTGTTTTGCTGCATACACTGTGTTTTAAACGCTGGTACAGCCACAAGGTTTTTTTCGGCACATCATCTGCTCCTTTTTCTACCCGAATGAGTGGTCTAGCCCCGTTCCGAGGCGCCCCTGGGGCCAGCTGCGGTGATGGGGCTGTCGGGGTGGAAAGGGAGGGCTCCCCAGGGTGCTGCCCATCCTCACCCTTCCCTGCAGGGCCAGCTCAGAAGGAGCAAGGTGAGCCTGGCGGGGATGACGGCACGACACTGATTGTACGCTGCTCTGACAGTGCTGCCCTACAAAGATAAGGAAACGGAGTTGGTTCTGCCTACCTGCAACCACACTGAGCACATCCAAAGCCAAGTTTTACAACAATCAGGAATTCTTAGCATCCAGAGTAACACAGTATCTATCCATAATTTTAAGTGTAACCAACAGGGTCCACAATGATCCTGACCAGCCCAAGAGCAGCAGCCTACCTCTTCAAAAAAGCAGCTATGCATTTAAAGATCCTCAGCTTGCGATTGCTGCAGCAGAGCTTGTTTTTTAATGAAGAAGGGAGCAGAAGAGAGCTGGGCTCCACCACCCGGCAAAGGAGCCACATCCTTGTGCCTCACTGACCTCTGCTTGGAGCTGTCACATTGACAGAGGGTCTCAGTCAGTCCCACATACCTCCTAGGGGTCCTGCCATACCTCGGAGCATCTGCATAACACTGCTGAGCATCATACCGTATCCAACAAGAAAGTGAACTTGTCCTTATTCTGCTCGATTCAGCTTCTGAATTTCACACGTTCCCGAATACAGCACAAAAACCTGACAGAGGCCGTGCTGCCCGGGGACACTGCAAGCATCAGATCAGCCGCACATTCCAGAAGTGAGTGCATAGAAAGCTACGGCTGCAAGCCTACAGCTCAGCCAGCAACTTGAAAACAACCCCCCTACTTTCTGCACAGAACAACCCAGACCGAGGGATGGTTTCTCCACCTAATGATTCTGGATATAAGCTAATTACAGTAGCCAGTAGCAGAAGCTGATTCATCTCAAACAGCTAAAACAAAACACCCAACTCACTGTGTAATTCATTCTTAAGATTCAGTATGGAAAAAAAAATTGTTACGGCACCCATTAACACACCAGTTTCTCGCTCACTACTACTGTAGTTTTTAAAATGCTGGCGAGCAGCAACAGGCATGTTTTACCACCTGGTTTTCTTTATCCTTCCACCCTTCAGAACAAGGGAATCCAAATGCTATGGGAGCTGCCCTGGATCACAGCACTGAAGCTGAAGGATAGGTGCAGGATTTTCTTGCTGCCAAACCCGCACCCTCCCCAAGTTCACATCCCTTGCACTAGCTGTGCCTACTGAACACCCAGCATGAGAAACAGCAAGCCCAAGCAGATGGAGGAGTGCCCGAAGATCTCATACTGAGCGATACCTAAACACTGTGGTGTTCTGTATCATACCAGCTCATCAGTAATTTACTGAGCTTGCAGATTTTTATTTTTTAAGAAGAGATGCAAAACCAAAAAGCTCGCCCACATCTTTCATCAGCTGCCTACCAGGGAGAACCCTCTGGCATGTTTTAACAAATTCATTCCAGAGACATTTGGCCTCTCCTTCCTATGCAGCATAACTCCAGTTATTTATTGCACATACGAATTCATCCTTTGCTGTTGAAGAAAAGCTTTTATGCACTCATACAGCACGTATCTGTTGCAATGAGGCGGATAACACAGCCAACTTGTGCCACCAAAAGAGGAGTATCACAAACACTAAGCTTACTGGTAAACATAGCCTCTCTCCTGCAAGAGATTCATTTCTGCTGCTCGTTTTCACTCCTACTCCCTTTTAAAGGTCTTTTAAAGTGATCAGTTATCAGAATTGAAGACTGATCTTGAAGCACACAGAGGTTGCCTTCTTACTCACCGCGCCGAAATGCTCTGACGCAGATTTACAGTGTAAGAGCCTCACACCATCCTGACAAGAAGCAGAAACCAATGCACAGAATGGAGGAGCAGGGCGGCAGGTACGTGCCGTGGGTCACTCATTCTGCAGTGCTTGGCCCCACAGGCCAGCCCTGACCTGTGTCCCTTCTATTCTGGGCATCTTGACGGACAGAATTTTGCTCTTGGTGGAGCGGCGCCTGGCCCAAGAGGATTACGCCTCCCCCTCGTGGGTTACAGATGGGGCTGGGGGCTGCTGCTGGGCCCTGGCACCCAAGAAAATGGCTGTGCGACCTCTGAGACAGCAAGCATGCCCCTGGCCTTGGGGCCCAGCCAAGCCTCAAGGCCAGCCAGCAGCACCAAGATTTATGCTGAACCCTCTCTTAGCATGTGGGCCTATTAAAGCAATGCACTGATAATGCAGGCCAGTAAATCATGCGAATCAAGCAATCGCACAAAGGGGGAGGCAAAAAAAAAAAAAAAAAGCTGGAAAATTAAACCTTGGTCTCTTTGTTAAGTACTCCCGGGCTCCCCACACACAGTGAGAAGAGCAGGCAGTTGTAGCTCGACAAGAGTTCAGCTGCTAACAAAGCAATCAATCTTCCAGCCCTTCCTCCCCGAAGCTCAGGGCTCTGTCATTTTGCAGTTTGTAATTTAAAGCCAGCTCCCGGCTTCAAAGCTGCAGCGAAGCGCCGCTGCGAAAGCACAGCGCCGGTGCCAAACTTCTGCTTCGGCGATGCCACCATTTTTCTTCCTGCGCGCAGGGAAGGGGAGCGGGGCGGCCGTGCGGTGCGGGACGAAGGAGCCCGAAGCCGAGTTCCTGAAACGCCCCCGAGAGCAGCCGAAAAGCTGCCAGGTGTTTCCCACGTCCCTTAAGGAGCGTGGCTTCGCCAAGCGCGGCGGCTGGGTGAGGAGAGGCTGCCTTCGGGCTGCCTCCCCCCGTACCCCGCTTCTCCTTGGCGAACCGCAGCTCGCCCGCAGCCTGACCCCGGGCTGCCGCCCGCAGCCCGCGCTGCCTCCTCACGCCGAGTTACGGCACGGAACCGCGACAAAACCCCCCAAAAACGAGTACCGGGAGCAGAGGCCGGGATCCCACCCCCCCCCCCCGCTGCCGGGCCGTACCTGGAGTGCGCAGCCATGGCGAAGCTCAGCGCCGGGCCCCCATGCGGCGGTGCCTCAGCCGCCGGCCGGCCCGGGGCCCCTCGGCCATTTGCCGGCCTCGCTACGGCGCCGCCCGGCAGCTGCTCCTCATCGCCCCGCTGGCGGCGGCGGCCGGGGCTGGCCCCGGCTCCCCCCGCCCCACGGCCGGGCCCTCCCCCGGCTCCTCGCACCGCCCGGCGGCGGGGAGGCGCCGACCGGGAGGCCCCGGCGCCACAGAAGGGCCCCAGGGGCGGCAGCGGGCCCCCCTCCCCCCCGGCCCCGTCGCCCGGCGCTGCCCGGCCCCGCGGCGGGCAGCGAGCAGGGGGCGCCGCGGCCCGGCCGCGGCCCCTCGGGGCCCGCCGCTGCCCCCCGGCCCCCCCGCGGGAGGGGCGCTGTGGTACGGCCCGGCCCGGCCGCAAATGGAGGCACGGGGGGCGGGCGGAGCGACTGGAGCAGCCCGGGGGGGTGTGGGGGTGTGTCTGGGGAAGCGCTGAGGGGAGAGCGGCGGCCGCGGGGCTGGGGGCTTGCTGCGGGGGGCTGGAGTTGGGCGAACGCAAATAAAGCGGGTCGCGGGCAGGGCTCTGAAGAAGGTTAGCAAAACGAGGGGCAGCTTCACAGCGCGGCGTCGGAAGCGGCTCAACGTGCAGGTGCCCACGCCTCAGACTGCAGGCTGGGAGAAGGGAGAAGTAAAATAAAATAAAAACAAACCCCAACCAGTTACGCAATCGGTGTGCGAACCGATGCAGAAAGCAGCGCTACCCGTCCCTTTCTCTGGGTGTTCCTTGGCACCATTATAAAACCCAACTCCTGCAACTCCTCCAGGCCAGTCATGAAGCAAACACTCGGCAGGCAGCACACTTACCGACGTCCCCTCAGCCTTTCTTGGCAGCTCGGGCACAGCCAGCATTTCCACCGACACACATTCCCCATTGCTGTTTTAAGCCCATCAGTATGTCAAAGATCAAAAACCCAGAGAGCAGCTTGTACCCCATTCATGTGAAACAGTAGATTAGATCACAAAGTACTCACCACCACTACCCGCAACTTCTGCAGGCCTACTGGTTCAAACAGGCAGTTTAAAAACATGATAGCTACACGATTAGAAAACATCCCTGTCGGCTCAAGGGCCACAAAACATCGTCCCCTGTTGAGCAAATGGGCCAGCCCTCCATCACTGGGGGCAATGGCAGGAATGCTGCCAGCCCCAGCAAAGCAGGCCTTGCCCTTAGCCAAGCGTCCACTCACGATACATGCTTCTAAACTGAAAAGTGAGCCTTTTCCCCTTTTTTAAAGTGTTGTTTTGCAAGGCAGAATCATAATATTATATAGGTGCAATGTGCAGACATCAGTTATTGCAGTGTCTGCCCCCAAAACACGACCGACTTAGATCAAGTTGCACTGGAGATGGAGACTCTACAAAATCTCTGTGCCCATGTTCATCTTCTCTACCAGGACATTCACCTCCCTTAAGTGGCAAAATCTGGATTCAGTGCGATGGACATGACCAAAAAGAGTACAGGAGCAACTGCAGTTTTCAAAATTTGTATTCTTTTCTTCTTAGGGCTTGATCACATCATTTAAAATTATGACTTAAAAAAATATATACATAAATAATCCCACATCCTCTTTGAAGCTCATTTGTCACTCCAAGGAACTTCATTTTTCCCCTAAGAAAATAATAATGCCAAGAATCTGACATCTTCAGAGAAAAGAATATGGTTCACTGCTGCTAGAAAGTTCTAAGTATGTAAGTATAACCAAAAGCACTGATAATGAACCATACTATTACTGGCACCAGAACTGCATATCCAGCCAACGTTTTAGAGGGGTTTTCCCACTAGAAGAAAGACTGCCCTAGAGAATTATACGTATAATTATTTTCTGCAATTTCAGCTGAAGAGATTAGGAAACAGGGAAAAAGGGAAGGGACGCATTTACTTTTTTAAGAGTATCTACATTTTTTCAAGTCAAGTAATTAAAATTTCATTGAACCGTCTTCATGCAAGCAACAACAGAATCCTTTTTGAAAGAAGGGGTACTACGCAGAGAAAGGAAATGAGCTGAAATCTATCTCAATGTTTCATCTTTGATATTTTTTTCCTACATAGATGTATCTAGGAAGTTAAAACACTTCTGAACATTCATAATCTATGGGTAGAACATGAGGTCCTTTCACCCTGCTGTTTAAACAACGAAACAAAAAATACGTCCTGCCACACCAAGTCACACACCCCGCAGGCTCAGCGCTGGAAATGCACAATGCAAACGGGGGCAATTAGGCCTTCGGCTACCCCACACCCTGCTAAGACCTGCGACTCCTGCACTGCTCCAACAACCTGCTTGCTGGTGTTTTCCATGTTTTTCACACGCAAGTTGGAACTATTTTCTGCATTTAACAGGACGGTTTGCACTTGAATCAAAGCTGCTACAAAACACCACAAAACACAGCAACCTACTCCCATTGTCTGGACGGTAAGTGTGCACAAAGCAGGCAATCCCATTACTTTCATTCAACCCTGCAGAAAGCCCGTGATGGAGGTGATGGCGGTCAGCATTCCTCTCTCCAAGCCCTACACTTCAGCTGCTCACCCACACGAAGGGAATGCTAAGTACTCCAGGCTCCTCAAGTGCTTAGGGAAACATAAAGACTCGGACCAAATGTCAGATCTGCTTGACTAGAAATGAATTTGGACCTGGGCCCAAAGTCCAGACTACATTTCCAGATGTTTAATGTAAGCCAGGCGACACAGCTTTTAAGAAATTTGTCAAAGAAGACCATTAAATGAAAGGGTCATTTTCCTTCCTGTGAGAACAAATACAAATCTTCTGAAGACACGCCTGGATGCTTCAGTCCCGTATGAAGAGACTGACAGCATCAGTAAAGGATATCTCAAGCCCCTTGCCTACACTTAACCAGGCTGGAACCTGCTCTGTGTTCAAGACAATTTTGAAAATTAGATACTTACAGGCTTCCTCTTTGTCTCCAATACCAAACAAAGCTTTTGTCTGTCCACACTGCACAGATACACCACTTAAGAAATTTTAAGAAATGTCATTTGTCAAATTACAGACAGAGCTGCTGTCTGTTTTAAGGCCCTCTTCGGCTGTTCATAGAGCTTCTCTTAATCCAGATAGTACAGGCTGAAGATTTCCATAAAGGTTATCTCCCTGAAGATTAAATACAATCCGTTTCAGCCCTTTCAGGCATAACAATAGATGACGGAAATATATATATACTCTTGCCAGAAGAGCTAAGCTTTTTTCCAGGAAAAATCATCAAAAACAATATGCTTTGTTTGCATTGAAAGTTTCTAGCAGTTTTCTGCCCTTTTGCTTGAGAAGCACTTGTTGATTCCCACATTGTGCAAAGGCATTGATGTTTAACAGGGTGATGGCCTTCCAGCAAGGTCTTCTGCACTGATCCGAGGTATGCCAGGCTGTGCCAAGGTGAGGCACTGGCACAGGTAGCACAGAGGCTCTCCGAGAGAACATGGCAGGAGAGAGCCCTCCATACGTCACTATCCAGCATTTCAGCCCTCCTCACATCTCATGAACGTCCATGAGAGCCGCTGAGACAGGATAACAGATGTCTACCACCCTTCACGCTGCCAGGTGAGGATGCCTACCACCAGTTTCTTCAAAGCACAAAGCAAAGCCCTTTGCTGAGCTCTGGAGAGGCTACAGACCTGCAGGTCAAGCAAAGGATGACTGTACAACGCCGTGGCACAGGAATGCCAGCCTAGCAGCTGGCTTTATTTTTTTAATTGAACTTACACTGTGATGAAAAGGATGCTATTATTTTTGCAAAGGTGAGCACTTCAAATTTAAGAAATGACAGTATCACTGATGCCTAGGCAACAATGATGAATGTGTCTTTTAAGACATGGCCACGAACCACACAGATCCCACTGCCAGTCCTCAGGACAAAGCAATCCTAATGGTGTCCTCCCGTCCCCAAACTGCATCATGCTGAATTTGGCTTGACAGTGAATTCAAATAAAAAGCGTACGAATATCAGCCTTTAAAAAGATGAACAAAGTCACCATAAAGTCACGCAACGCATAACCCCTGGACAGAGCTTCTAAGTAACATCAATACTCAAATAATTTGAAACCTTAGTGCAAAAATTGCACAGCACAGCTGGAGAACATCAGGGTCCTGCTGACTACTGGACCGGAGGAATAACACAACCAGGAATTGAAGCAGGAAAGGACTGCGATATGTAGGACACTCGCACTGTGCTTCCCCTAGTGCTGCTCAGTTACATGCTACTTCTGACTTGCAGAGTGGTTTGTACTCCTTTCCGAGGAAGATATCTCTGGGGAAAGAAAAGGCAAAGAATACTGGGAGTGACATGTGAAAACAACATTTCAAGCTTGGTGAAGATATAAAAGGGATTTTAAAAGATTTTAAAAGGGATTTTAAAAACAAAACCGAACATGTTCTTTGTCAAAGCTGTAAGTTAACAAGGAAGACAGTAAACTGCTCAAGCACATCCTAGTCCTTTCAGATTTTCTAAAACATCTCAACAATCCTACTTGTGCTTCCTGGGGTTTTCCAAAGAGGCTGGGCAGGACAGGGAGCTGCTTTCTACCAGCAGAGATGAACAATAATTCCTGAGCTGTGCTGGCATCCACTTTCCATGTTAAAGGAAGGAGAGGGAGGCAGAGCACGGAACAGCCCACCCAGAACAAAGCCTCACAAATCCCACACCACAAGAGTTTCATGTGAAGCAAATGCCATTATGATGCTATTTTTTAGGTTTCAAACTCACAACCCAGGGGACATCCGAGAGGCCCTGCATTCCCAGCCTCTGGCTTCTGGCTCACCAGCTGCCCTAAAAACAAGATTGTGCCATTCCGGTTGGAAGGCTTGATGAAAACGGATAAGTTCCTGTGGAACATTTCAAGTCCAACAAATCAGTGGTTCCCCGAAGAAAGCTTTCTGTCCGAATACATCCTGTCAGCTGTAGAGCCCTCCCTTACATCTGTTTTCAAGATTAGCAGGCTGCAGCTTTTCCCCACCTGTTTTTTTATTCACCCACCAGGGTTACAAGTTTCCCCTTTTCAAGTCCGTGTCTCTGAAAAACACATTCCAAGCCAAGGAAACAGTCTCCATGAGGTAAAATGCAAGCAGAACAAAACAATAAAATAAGCTTTTCATACTCCATCTCATCACACGCTCAGGAATGCACTTCTGAGGTGAGGAGCAATACTTCTTAAAAACACCACAGGAAAAGCTTCCTACAGGTGATCACAATTCAACAAGTATTTAAGCTATTTAGCAGCATTTCGATATTAGAAGATCCGCTCTTATCTACCTACGGATTGAATGAGAATGGATTTCTCCAGAGATGAAGCTGGTGATTAAACATCGCACAGAAATGCAAATCCAACTGAACAGCAAATGAAGCTGCACAGGCAACCTAGATGCCATCATTTCCTAATTCTGAATTCCTGAAAATGCCAGACTACTGACCTCAGGCACCAATGGTAAAACACAGGATGCGGGTACATTATGTGCATTTTATACATGAAGCACCGCCTCCTCCAGCCATTTACCTAGCTGGATCCACAGGTGCTGACCAAAAGGAAGCTGACATGTATAGGGAAAAAAAGAGGCTGAGATTTTTTGAACATAAAGCGACATTTTCAAATAAGGTGCAGAGGCTGCGAAGAAGTGGCCCAAGACAGTACCTACAGCATCGCCAACAGGATTAAAAATCAATGCTCCTACTGCAGGAAGAGCATTATCTCTCAACCCACCAGTAACAGCACCTGCCATACCTGAGTATCAGTTCCGTACTACTCAGTTCACACATCCATGGATTTTGAAAGATATCATGTGGCATTTTATCTTCAGCTTTGTTAATCCATTAAACCTGATCCTCCTGAAGCACCTAGAAGCTTTCCACATCTTCACAAAACTTCAGGAAGACAATCTTTACATTACTCTTTTTTAACCTGTTATGAAGTTTAGTTGCTGCAGGGCATTTTCTGCTATAACATCTTTCAGGGGGCGGGGTGGGTATGTATGGGGGTTCTTCTAGGTTTTATTAAAGAAATCTTTACATATCTTTGTTTTCAAGAAGTGTTAAAGAAGTGGTGGTGGGGAAAGAACAAAAGAAGCAAAAATATTAATGACAGAAATCAGTACCTAACTTCTGGTGCAAGATTCCAACAAATATGGATCAGGGACTGTTCAAATGGCAATACAGCATCCCTTACTCAGCAAAAAATTGCAGTAACACATTAGACTAATAAATGTATGATAATCCATTAAGTTTGTGTGACAAATCCCAGAAGCTTACACTATTGCAAAACAGTTCAGCAAGCACAGAGGGTGAATACAGGAGTAGATACCACACTGTATTAAAATCATTAGACACTACATGGCCTGTAAGCTTTCCTCAAGTATCACATTTGCTGTAAAATAAACCATATGCTTGTTTACACCCAGAAATAGGTCAGCTTCCTGCCCTACCAACCTTTTCAAAACATCTCATTACACTGTACCACATCTGTGTTTTTTTTTAAACAGACACACACCCTTACTTTCAGTCTTCAAGAGTCACTGCTGTCTTTTAATTAACGTGGGCCCTCCCAGCTCTGTTGACTAGAAATACATCTCACCACCACCACCATTTATTGCCACTGATGAGTCCTACTCGTTGGGGGGTGAAAAGGGTCAAATGCGTATTGTGATTCCAGATACGTGAAGCGGAGGGTGGCCTTTTCATTTGCAAAGGGGACTTCTGCACCATGTCAGAAGGAAAGATGGCACTCCTGCAAGGCTCAGCTGCCCCAGACTTGCAGGAGATTTCTAACCACTCAGCTCCAGGAGTATTCTTAGCTGTCAGCACCCTCCTTCCCCGCTCCTCCTCCTCAACTCTGTAGAAAACCCAAGGCTGCATGCCAGCAGACAGGTTCATCCTTAAAGAGCAGCTAGCGTTTTGGCAATCCCAAACCCTGCACAAACCTGTCAAGGGCTTGATATTCTCCTGTCTTCCTCCACTACCAGCCGAGGAAGTAGCTGCGCAACAAGTATATGCATTGCTACTGTAAAGCACAGGCTACACCACCATAAAGCAGTGTTTCACAGGCTCCACATGTTTGGAAGAAAGGAGATAGATTAGTCTGGTCCCCACACTCCTGCCTCCAAAGCACTATTGGAAAGCAAGTAAAACTCAGAAACCCGTACATGCAAGCATGCACAAAAACCAGTTTAGCAAGGTAAATCAAGCTGCCTGCTGTGAGCAATGGCAAGAGCCTGGAGAAGGCTGAGGTAGCAAAGCTCTTTGTTGACCCTGATTCAGCAGAGCACTTCTCCATAAGCTTGCTTTATCACACCTTCTTCAACTCGGCACTTTTCAGAACTCGAGCTGGCTGCCAGCAACACATCCTTGCCAGGCAATGAAAAGCACTCAGATTTCACCAGGTCTAACCCATACTGCATGACTACAGCAAGGCTACAGAAGCAGCAGGGCAAAGGCAGGAAAATCAGTACTGTAGTGAAAAAAATAGGGGAGGAATATAACCAAGAAGTTATTTTGACTTGAACAATAGAGGACTAAGATAAATGCAGGCAGTTATGGAAAAAAATGTTCTACAGATGTTAAAAATCAAACATTTGTGAGAAAAGAGAGGAAAGCAACCCTTTGTGCTTCAGTATTTAAATTAAAGGAAACATTTTTAAAAAAAGAAACCACCTTCTCCTACGAATGAGACTGCACTGGAGGCTGCACCCTACTAGCTTTTGGCAGCCATCAGGAGGAATTTCCACCATCTTCCTTGGCACTACTCACTTATCGCTCCTCATGTCTTTGAATGTTCCATCGCCAGTAAGGACTTTCACAAACAGCTCAAATCAACAGAGAGAAGTTTATAGTCCTTGTTGGCTTTGGCACTGGAGCTGTCAGAAACCACACTGTGAACGAGTGTTAAATATCCTGATTTATATTCCAATTGAATCAAGATAACATCTATGTACAGAACACACTGTACCCTTCAGATTCACTACAGCTGTCAGATTCATTTCATAGTGATATCTAATCCCTAGATGAGGCAGAAAGGTATGTAGGACACTAAGCAAGTGAATGCCCACAGTTTTGGTTTGCATTTTGATCAGGCAAAAATACATTATATTCCCAACAGAAACCATCCAGAAATAGATTTTTTAATGGCTAACTCTTCACAGCTATATCACCAACTGTGATGTGATCACCAACTATAGATGAAGATGTACTTTGGAGGGTGACAGCAGAGGAAGCACAGTAGAATTGTTTGAATGTCTTCACAATAGCTAAGTTTAAGTCTCTGCCCACCCACGCCTCCCCCCTTATGTGGCTTTACAGCGATCGCTGTCCTTTCATGCCTCAGGACAAGCACACAAAACAGGGGAAAAGAACACTGACCTGTAAAAAAAGCCTACTGGCAGTTGTAGAGAGTCTCATGAGACAGTAATGGGAATTGCAGAAAAAATGACCCCCATAAAATCACTTTTGCAAGTTAGGCATCTAAGGGAAAACCCTCATTGCCCCAGTTTCCAATGATGTGTGCTTGCAAGACTCAGCCCCCTGGTCAGGACTGATTTTCTGAACTCAAAGGCATTAGAGCACAGGGGTGATTATTTGAAGGGCTGGGTTTGCCTCATGCAGATCAATGGCAATGCTGCCCCCTGTGATGACGAAGCTGCGAACCCAACGGGATATGGAACAACAGTGCCAGTGCACTGCTCTGAAGAGATGGAGGCATACTGTGCTGCAAGAGAATGCCCCAACTCAGTGTGACACCTGCAGATTACACAGGACAAGGGGCCACTTGCATCAGTGAGGGTCCCACTGAGACCTGGTGTCAAACACAGTTCATTTCACATTAGATGCAGGTTACAAAAGGCATCAATTCTTTGGTAAAAGATAGCATTAGTTTGAAACCACTTCCATCCCACCCAGTCATAATGATTCTTTCATTGAGGTTTTTATTTTTTTTAAACCATCTCAAAATTAGTCTCAGCACCTGGGTAGCCAGGATTACACAAAATGAACTCCTACCTGTCTGTGGTGCTCTTGTCGTCTGGAGATGCCATTGCTTTGTTTTCATTTAAGTCACCTCACCTGGAAGAGAAAAAGCAGGTATTGAACATCTCTTTTGCAAAAGAACAGCACATTACACTCTGCTGATGCAACCCAAGCTTTGCTTCAACAGTCAAAGACCAACACAAGAACATCCTTCTTCAGAGTCTGAACAGAGAGAGAAAACAGAATTAAATAAGGAAACCTGAAGTACCTTCAGTGACCAAAGAAGCAAGTCATTACAGAATCATCCAGGTTGGTAGAGACCTCCAAGATCACCTAGTCCAACCTCTGACCCAACACTAACAAGTCCTCCACTAAACCATATCACTAAGCTCTACATCTAAACGTCTCTTAAAGACCTCCAGGGATGGAGACTCAACCACTTCCCTGGGCAGCCCGTTCCAATGCCTAACAACCCTTTCAGTAAAGAAGTTCTTCCTAATATCCAACCTAAACCTCCCCTGGCACAACTTTAACCCATTCCCCCTCGTGCTGTCACCAGGCACGTGGGAGAACAGACCAACCCCCACCTCTCTACAGCCTCCTTTAAGGTACCTATAGAGAGCGATAAGGTCGCCCCTGAGCCTCCTCTTCTCCAGGCTGAACAATCCCAGCTCCCTCAGCCGCTCCTCGTGAGACTTGTTCTCCAGGCCCCTCACCAGCTTCATTGCCCTTCTCTGGACTCGCTCGAGCACCTCCATGTCCTTCTTGTAGCGAGGGGCCCAAAACTGAATACAGTACTCGAGGTGCGGCCTCACCAGAGCCGAGTACAGGGGGACAATCACTTCCCTAGCCCTGCTGGCTACACTATTCCTGATACAAGCCAGGATGCTGTTGGCCTTCCTGGCCACCTGAGCACACTGCTGGCTCATATTCAGCTGACATTACAGTATGGTGATGTCTAAAATTTTTGTTACAGTGAACAGAAAATGAAATCTAAATGTTTATTTCCCTTCTCTCTCTGTACACTCTGCTTTTAGGTTTGGATTTGTGTTACATCCAAAATCTCTGTTTTATGTTAACTCTCCAGAACCATTATGCACTACAAAATTAAGACACAGTACTCATCCCCCCTGCCTGATATTTTCAGAATTGTGCGAATGCCTCAATTCTCCCTAGCAGTCTAAATTTTCTCTCAATTATGTTCAGGGTGACAGTGTGAAATAGAACCCAACAGAAAGGTGAGACATAACCTAATGAATAGATTGCTTATCCGAGCAATCACTTGAATTTCTGCTGCACGCTAGGTTGGTAGCTTCAATCCCCAATGCACAGGCTGAGGCACAATCTCTTCATCAAAAACGCTTACAGTTTAAGAGACTGAATACTGGAAAAACTTGGAAATGCTGGGACTGGTCCTGTAAACACTTGTTAAGTTTCCAAGAGACCTCTTAGAGCCCCAAACACTCATCACTACATGATAATGAGTGCTTGCAGGAACTGGTCCTAACTGTCTAGGAATAGCAAAATGTGTTTAGCAATCATCTGACTGGAACAGCAATGCAGCAGGAGCCACCATGGGATCCTGCTTCTCACAGGCAGGTTTTTCCAAAGGTCTAGCACCCACCTAAGCCAGCAGCTATGCCACTCTCTCTGCTGAGCCTTTCAGCATTGAAAACAAGGAGTTAAGTGGCAGCTGGCTCAATACCTGCCTGAAGTGGGGAGAGAACATCGAGTTCTCCAGGGACACAGCATGCACAGAGCCCCTGATGTCCAACTGGCAGCCACTGCAGTGCTCCCAAACCACGCAAGCCAGATGTATGGATCACAGGTAAGTAAGAAGCAGGGAGTCCTGAGGCGCATCTATCCCTTGTCTCAGCAGTGATCCTGCGTTTCAGAGAACTATGGGCTCGGCCAAGAGCGTGACAATCCAGGCTCCAGGCTGTTCTGTTCAACTGCAGAACAAATATGCCATTAGGGCACTCCCTTCAGACAACCAAGTAGCCTTCTGATGAACGGAAACCTTTGTGGAAAGGGGAAGGAGAGAAAAAAAATATTTAAAAAAGATACAGCTACTGATTAACAGGTAACACAGGAAAAAAAATTCAAAGCAGCAGTGCTCAGGAAGCAAGGAGGAAACAGAAGGGGAAGGATGTTGCAGTAATTACTGCAAGAGACTGACTCTTGTGCTGCTGTAACAGCAGTTCCACCTCTCAGGGCATTCAGACAGGTTTTAGCCACTACACAACTAGTGCCATTTTGGCAGATTGCAGAACATACATCCAAAAAAGTCTTCCCTCTGCTCCTGTGCACATGAAAGAGACAAACGTGGAGCATAGTTTGTCACAAAGCTCTTTTCACTCTGTCCAACACCTCTTCCTCACCTTCCCTGCTTGCCCCAAGCTTGCCTTTCTCAGTAGGGCAGAGGAAGCCAGGCGTGTGCAAGACTGACAGCACCTGAACAGCTTGCAACATGCTTGCCACATGGGTGCCCCGTACAGCTAAGAAGTGGTCTACAAGAAATTTGCCTGGGGACACAAAGGCAGGATAACAAGCTGGGCTTAATCATCGTGCAAGATCACCTCAGCAGAAGTGACAATTTGCAACAACAGCTGAAAGCATCCACATTTCTCTCTGTGACATTAATTTGCAGCATCTCACATGTCTGAGGGAGCAAAATGATTTCTGTCTGGAGGGCAGGCTACAGGAGCAGCATGCAAAGCCATGTGAACTTTTTTAAGGTAACTGAGAGTAAACAGGAGCAGATGCTATGGCAATTAGATGAAGCAGCTGACCTCCAGGTCATGGTTTTAATCCCAGGTCAGATACCATTGTATGACCACTCTACGAACTGCAGAAAGACACAGGCCACTGACGATGGGAATTCCTTCGGACAACCACCTCGACCTGCGGCTAAGAAGACTACAGATTAGACACGCATGCTAAGTTTAGAAAACAGATCTGAGCGGGAACAAACCCTTAATATCCGTTCCCTTCTAAGAACAATGAAAACTGTAACCTTCACTGGTGAATCAACACCTTAAAGGGAAAGGGGCATCCACTTGAATTTAAAATAAACAGAGCACAGACCTCACACCTTGCAATAACGTAGGCAGATAGAGGTGCATTCACACTTCTGATGAAGCTGGGTGCTGGGGACACGTACTCTTCTGCCAGCATCTCTTTAACAAATGCGCACGCATCCAACAGCAGCAACTGGATTTCCTTAAACTAGCTACAAGTTTTGCAACTGCCTGTAACAGCACCAGGTTTTCAAACAATGTTACACTTACAGAGCTGCAGCAGGGACTTACCCTGCGTGGGCACCACTGATCTGTCACACTTCGACAAGTTACAAATGCTTCTGCTTTTATTTTCTACAACCAGACAATGTTTATAAACACAGCCTTTCATTTTCTCTTCAATGTCAGTTAAACTATCTGGGTAATTTAGCTAGGATGCTTCTTCCTGTTCTAAAAGCAGCTATTTTATTAACACTGCTTTTTACTTAAAACGCTTCAAACTTTGTTTCTTCACTCATTTTCAGTGCCATCCACTACCTCCCTGATGTTTCAGGGATGCTAGAATGCCGAAGTTTTCCTTCAGAATCTGTCCGGAAGCCTCCTGTCTTCCACAAGATTTGCAAACATCACTTTTTAGGTATGACACGCTAACCATTTCTGTCGTTTCTTTTTCTTTGCAGTTCTTTGTTTCATTCTTCAAGAATCAAAGCTACAAAACCAGACTAAAAATAGAAATTAATGCCTGTGCACATTTATTCAGCCTACTAACTTATCCTCCCAAAATGGTGACACTAACAGTCATGCAAAAATGAGCTAACATAACAGGAGACACAGCTTGCTGTATGGGAAAAGGTCACATTTTTATTATTTGCTTTACTGAAGTCTTAAAAATAGCAATTCTAATATTACTTCACTATAACTCTTAAAGGAGAAAAAGGAAAGGCTAGCACCGCATGCCTGAGCATATGCAAAATACTATAAATGCACCCCTGACAGCCCCTGGAAGACAAAACGCTGCAAGCCCACCTTAGTGGTGACATTGCAGAAAGCCCAGGCTCCTAACCACGAGGGGTAGCTCATCTTCTACCTGTGCCAAACCCTGGTGAGCCAAGCTCTATTTTAAGCTGTTAGGTGCAGATTAATCAAGAGATTAGTTAAAGCTGGGGAAGTGCAGAGCTGCTGGGGGTGTACCCTGTGCTTCTCCAATGGCCAAGAAGAACACATACTCTAGCAATTAGTTGAAAAAGATAATTGTCTATACTGAGAGGCAACAGAAATGCTCAAAACCAGACTCTTCAGGAGATCAAAATTTTATGAAAGCAAAGCGAAATAGCTACTGTCATAGACAACCACAGAGTACCATGAAAATGAGAGCAGGCACCTAAGTGGCACTGATAGTTCATTTTTTATTTGTAATAAGTTGCTTATACTCCTGTATTTGGCAGAAGTAATTTTTGCTTTCCTTAGCTGGACATAACTGTGTTCTTTCTGCTTTTCTCCATCAAGCCACAGGCAACCAGCTGCTCTGATGAACCCAGAATCTGTTGGGAAGGTTAAATCACATGTACCCATTTGAAGAGCTCCCCTTCAGGCCTGATATAATTAATTTGATATTGTTATGGAAAAAACCTTACATATTTGTATATACAAAATTATTCAAAGAGACACCTCAGTGCCTAGAGTCAGATAAGACTTTGGGTTATTACAACAAATAAAAACAGTCAACAGTTTGGGCTTCATCTCTCTAATTCGTATTTTTCCCCACGCAAGCTTTACCATCTTCCTCCAAGCCAGTGAGGGCTACAGCTGAACACTGACCAACGACTGTGCACAAACAAGAACAGTGCTGGTACTCAACCCAGCAAAAATGCCCAGATAAGCTCCTTTCCCAGAGCAGATCCCCAGCTAATCAGCTCCCAGCTACACAAACTGGGGGGCAAACAGAGAAGCCCATCTCTGCTGGGCTGCAGAAGCAGGCGTGCAGAAAGGTGTGAGGCAGCTGGAAACAGGGCAGGAGTGGAGGGAAGAGCATGATGCCATGAACTTGCTTTGTCAGCACAGACCTGTTTCTGCCATCACACTAGTACATGCAGAAGACGTGTAAATTCTTGTCTGGTATTTCTCCTCAGATTCCAGAAGCAAATGAAAAGCGTCTAACCTCCGAACGTGCTGTGCGTTCCCAAGGAGCTCGCTGGTATAGGAAGTGAAACCGAACAGAAACACCAGGAGAACTGATGGACTGAGAAGGCTGTTTGCCATAAATATTCTCTTGCTATCTTACCCCTCTTTTTTTTTTCCCCCCTAACAAGCAAAGAAGCATTTTCAACACAGGACATCTAGCAGAGTACAAGAGAACTCCCTCAGTGTTCACACATGCACGCACATGCATTCACGCTGACAGATTATCATAAAACCTGTGCCAGACCCTGCAGACAGATCTTCGGATGTACATGTGTTCTGCACACAGGAGAGAAACCACACACAAACAATTTCCACCGTATTCCCTGCTTCACCCAGCTTCCTGTGGGCCCTCTTGATGTATTAAACAGCTTCAGCCAATTAACTAAACAACACATGAATTTTATCTCATCACAAAGCCTGCCACAGAACCTACCTCAGGCTGAAAACCACCACAAAGGTACTAAGAATTGCCTAAGCACTTGGCTAGCAAGGTCACTATGTGCAAAGAGCAACTTTCAGGAAATACAAAAGCAAAACACCAGCACGAGGTCTTGCAGCTAGGAAGGCAACAACTGCAACAACTGCTGTTTCTGTAGAGTAATATTCCTTTCACAGAAATGACTTCCTAGCAACAGCAACTATTTTACTGCCAGCTATTAAGCAGGCAGAGATGTGTGGAAGAGCAGGAAAGTAAGTAATTAATATAGTAACATCTGTGTATCCTAGGACCTTCCAAGTCTTATTTCAGACTCAATGCCGTTAAAAGATTAATTTCGTGCTAGCCACCGTCTCAAAGCTGCTTCTGTCAATGCTGTTTAAATATCGATTGTCTAAGACTCACTCTCATCTTCATTTTTTAGTTTTAATTCAAAGGGTTAGAAGATTGTCTAACAGGAGTGTTAGACAACAGAAGGATGCCCCCCAAATCATAACACTCTGAAATGCCATCTGTTCCTCAGAGATTTGCAGAATTATGGAGACTGCTGTGTGCAAGGCCTGCATACTGTTTTGCTGCAGCAGTCACACTGCAGTCGGCTCGTGCCGAACCTCTGCCTGATCTTGTTTTGTTACGTTGCCAGGGGCAGCTGATTCAGAGGAAACTTCAAGAAACCCTCAAAAAGATATTTTTAGGATCACTAGCTGTCCCAGCGGTAGCGCTACTTCCTAACCACGCACTAGCTCTTGGTCTGTGCTTTGATACAATTCTGCTCTGCAGAGTATTTCACTTGGCTGACCTTGCTCATGCCAGCCGGACAACTCTACATGGAAAGACGCCTCCAGGTTGGCAGCGCAAATCCAAGGGGCAGTTTTATGGTGGAGACATATCCTTCCTGCCAAAAGTTACACCCCTGCAAGTCTCTCCCTTGTCCAGCCTTCCCGCGAGAGAGAAATATCATGTGCATGACACCGAAATCTGTATTTGGCCAGGTTGCTTACAACATTGCAGAGATGTAGGATCACAGCACAAAACTGTCACTACGGAGCGCTCATAAACAAGAGGGATTGCATGGCTGTCCTAGTCCTCAAAGAGACGTGTGTTTAATGCTCAATCAGCACCAAGCCCTCCTGGAACCTTACACTCTCCACTTGAAATTAATTTCACACACTGCAGGCTGTTAAAAATAAAAATCCATAAAAATGGCCTTACCCACAATTTGCGTGGTGTGGGGACTTCTAGCAGAGAAAACAATTTGTGGCATCCAGCTTGCAGAGCAGAGAAGTAGAAATCTGTAGTTAGAACTGTAGTAGCAATTTTCTCTCCTAAAAAGGAAGTAAGAGAAAACTAGGACTGCTGGAAGAACTGCAAGGAGTCACCAGGTTCAGCGTCCTTTATCCTCTGTACCATATGCACAGAGATCGAGGTCAAAGATACTATCTGTGCTTTCTGTGAATGAAAACTAAGGGACAGCACTGCAAAGGTACAGCTCTGACCATTTCCAAAGCCACCTGTAAAAGCAATGCTTAAGAAAATAGCTAACAGTTGAGCTTGTGAATTACGACTTCTGAAATCTAACAGAAGTAGATGCTGGCTGCTCTGGGGACAGGTCATAGTTTTACCACGTTTACAAGAAACCCACCCCCAGATGAAAGAAGGTGAATTGGCTGAACCCAGAGCTTATGATTTTTTTTTCCAGGCCTTAATTTTCAAATGAGCTGTGTGATTTTGAGGGTCAGCTGAATGACAGCATGACTGTCAAGGGGGGCACTGCTAAAGCGGTGGTGCTGCGGAGACCTGAAGGGAGGCATACCGCCACGCACACCTACCTTCTAGCTCCGCCTGAAGGTAGTGGCGCTGTGACTCCCCATGTCCCCCGGAGCCGGGCACATGGGTATCACAAAGACACTGCCAGCACCAGCATTGTGACCCCACTGCCCCGTGTTCCTAGCTTCGCAGGGACAGCTTGGCCCCATCACCCATCTCCACCTGAAGCTGGGGACATCAGGACAAAGGCATGTCATTAGTACATATAGCACAGATGTACGTGTATGACAAAACCTCCCAACCCCTTGTCCAGAAGGTGGTAAAAAGCCATCTCAGGAACCCTTAGGAACCAGGACCAGAAATGTGGCTTATTTTTTCCAAAGGCTGCAGTACCAGAGGGATTAAGTGGAAAAAGAAAAAAGGCGAGAAAACTAAATGAAATAATGACTTGCACATTTCATTGGCAACCACACACTGATGGAAATAAAAGGAGGCTGAATTTACCTATCTAGACAGGCTAACTTTGGACTGGGGCCTTTACAACAAGAATTTCGTATATAAATCCTTGGTTAAAGGAAAAAAAACCTCTCGAAACTCTGATATCCTGTAGCCAGCCAAACACCACAGCAGTCCAGCTTTGAGCAGGAGTGTATGATTCACAGAGTCTTCTCAAGTTTCCTTAAATTGCAGCTACTTCTTGGAAGATTTAAAATTGAAAAAGGCTTCTGCAAACCTTCCCAAGCATCCCCATCATATTGTGAATGCAGTATTAAATTTCCTCAGTGAAATATAGACAATTAATCTAAGAAATTCAAAATGAACACATCACTGAGAAGGCTTAAATCACCAATTCAAAGAATCAAAGAGATTATTTGCTCAGCTCTATGCTGACAAATACTTGTCAGACTTTTTCTTTTTGGTGAGAGGTGATTCATGCAGCTCAACTGCTCTACTCACTTGCCAGCTGTGCAATCTTTTCAACATCGAGTCTCTGCACTGCAACTCTATGCCAGATTTATTTTTGTTTTTTTTGGAAGGAGGGGGGAATGTAATCCTGTAACAAATTCCTATTTAGGATGGCTTTCAATCACAACATTAACAGCACTTAACATTTGATCTCATACACCTTGGCTTTGCTGGAAAAGCTCTTGGTTTGTTACATGATGAGCTGGTTTGCAGAGAAGTCCTGCCCTAATGCCCTGGAACCCAACAGGACAGGAACTCTTTCATCTTAGAAAGATGGCACGATTTCAGCAAATTAATTGAATATTCTATGCGTTTCTTTCCATTAACTGTACGTACAATAAAATGAACTGTCTGACTTCCAGCCTTTTCCATGGTAGACAAGTGTAAGATGTCTGGGGCACACAAACTGCTCAGCTGCCTCATTTTTGGACTCCTGCTGCACACCGCTTCACATTCCTTGGCATTTTTCTGACAAAGCAACAATCATTAGATATTTTACCCAAAATGTACTGCCTGAACAATTTCATTTCAGTACGCAGTTCAAACCATAGTTGTTAACAGAGCAGTTATCTTCAGTATACGTTTTCCATTAAAAGACTCGAGAGGCATCAACCAGCACTGAATTCAGAAGCAGAACAGCACAGTCATTTCCAGCCTGGAGGCCTGAGGAGACAGTGCTTGGGGATGTTTTGGCTTCCTTTTGCTGCAGATGTAACAGCTATCACCACCTAGTCTCTTTCCACCTAGCCTGCTTTCACATCCTGAACTTCTACAGTTGCTATATCCCTGGAAATAAAATCAGACTTTTCATTTCACCTCAAATTGTTTTAAGTTTTCCTACATCCTGAGCTTTACATTTGCAATTTTGCTTCAAAGAAGTTCCCGTGTCCCATTTTCCCATGGTGAATGCTGGAGTGACAAGCATCAAGAACTATCTTTCAGTATTTAAAAAATGAATCAATCCCCATTTATTTCTTCACCAACGTTCCCGCAAACAAGCATGTCCTGTCCCAGTTAAAACCAGCCAGTGCACACTCGTGCTGCACAGTCTGTGCCCTCCTCACAGCCCTCAGGAAGCACTGAGGAGAAGCAGCAGAGGGTTTGGGAACACTAAGATGGGCGCTGTGCCATTCCAGCTCTGGCTACCAAGCTGCAGAGTGCCATCTCGTCCTCACCCTCAGGGTAAATCCTGCTCTTACGCAAAATGCCAGCAGGGGGAAGTCATGCTTCTGCCTGTGAAGATGGTTTTCCTCCACTAGCACCATAAATACTCTGAATTATTTGCTTCCACAAAACCTTCAGCCAGATAATCAGCCCAGAAAGGCTGCTGGGTGTCAAGGAGCAGGTTCCTTGTGCTGGGATCAGCTCTGTGGCTGTGAGCTGCAGAACTCTTGGCACTTTTTAACTCAGCCAGTCTGTTTACCCTAACCTATTACCTGCTTGCTATTCAAATCAACCCTACGTATATTCGAATATAAAGGGCTAATTCCTCCCAGCTGTGTGGGTTAGTAAGGATTTGATGCAATGACTGCAGGATATTTGCCCCCAGCACCAGCCTACATGCACATCATTTCACACATCGGTCTGTACCATGACTACTTTTTGCCCACAAACTCTTCTTTGGTCAAAAAGATTCCAGCTACTCCCAGGCACTACAGCATCTAAGTGACTAATCCTTTACAATTGTTAAGTGATCAGTATTTTCTGATTCTTTCAAATAAAAATTAAGAAAATATGTTAATTTAAATGCTAGAGCATCCAAATGAGAGTGGACAGCGGACACTTGGGGAGAAAACACCTGTGAGAAGTGAAAAAAAAAAAAGGATGTGATTTTTTTACTTGAAAAAAAGAGTCTGGACTATTTTTTCATTTGAAAACATTTCTCTAAATGCTCTAGAGGCCATTGCCAGGAACGGGCAGGGCAGATTTTAACTTAAGGAGCCTATCACAACTCTTTTCCTGGTCCCTTTTGGTTCATTTTTCCTATTTTTTTTCCTGTTCTCCTTACTCTAACCTAGAAATTCTAGATCAAAAGAGCCTGAGATAGGCCCACTGGATTTAGGAGAAAGGATTTTCGTCAACTCTCTTAACCTTCAATCAAGCCTAAAGGTCAGTTTTCCTTTTATATACATAAGAGCAAAATTGAAGCTGGAATTAGCAAGTTTATTCACTCTCTTCTTCATGGTTTCTTCAGAATCGGGTAACTAAAAAAGAGCACAGATTCCAAGCAGCAAAGCTCCTCAAAGCTAACAGAAACTCCTTTTGTAGGTGGGCACCGAGGCAAAGGAGGCAGTTCACTGCAGTTTTTGCCACATGTACGGAGGTGAGCTTCATAAAGTGCAGACTGCAGAGTACAATTTACACGGAAAGAGGACATCCAATCCTGTGTAAGTGACACAGCAGCACAGCACTGTTCTTTACACTGCTCTACTATATTAATCACTCATTATTAAGAGACTGCAACTTAAACATGCTGGGCAGTAACCAAAATACATTGTAAAAGGGACTCAGCCGAAGATGTACATAAAAATGCTCCCCACTAAGCTGACCAGGAAAGGCAGGGACATGATTCTCCCTTGTCTGGGCAGAAAGACAGCAAAAGCACCATGACAAGAGCACCACCACCAGCAGCTTCTTGCTCACGCATCCTGGCAACCCTTCACATGCGATGCGACAATCACGGAAGGGGAAATTTCAGCTTGCCAATGCCAGGAAGCTAGCTAACATGCTAAAAGAGGCTTCAGCACGTGCAAGATGAAATGGCAATCCTTATGTAACAGCAAACACTAAAAAACAAACCAACCACCCACCCCAAACAATGTAGAAACCACACCACCACCCAAGCCCACCAAAAATAACAGTAGATTAAACATGAATAGCAGCCGATTAAGCACACATAAAAAGCAGAAATAAGAAATTTAATTCATTTCTGTATCATCTAAGTCAACAGCATGACTTCTCAACCTTCACTTACCTATCTATCTGTCTGTCTGTCTAAGCCTTTAACTGTAATGGTTTCAACTTTCTTTTACCTTTTCTGGCGTGACTACAAGTCCAGTGACTGTAATGGGAGCATGGGCCCCATGTGGACATGATGAAACCTACGTCACTTCCCAATGATCAGGCTGAGTCCCGGCCTCAAAAAGGACACAGGTGCTCAGTGTTAGAGAAAGTGAGTGGGAGACAGGAGCTGAGCTTGAGGATCCCTATGCTTCAATTCCCATATTAGAAAAGGGGATTGCAGGTAGAGGCCCTGGGACTGGAAGGATTCCCTAAGCCACTGGAGCCAGTCCTTCCCAGTCACTGCTAAACTAGGAAGTGTATCCTATGTGTATTTAAATCAGCAACAGCACTTTGAGAAACCTAATAGCACCTAAGGTGTTTATGCAGACAAATCATTCTGTTTTCTCTGAGCCCTGCAGTGTGCATAGAAGCACAAAGTGCAGGGTCTTGTGCACATAAATAACCCACTTTCCCCAAATCTTGCCTTCTAACTCCTGGAAAAGCAAATTAAAAAGTTAAGAGAGAAGACATGTAAAAAAATTGTTTCTCTTCTCAGATTTTACCAAAGAAACAGAATACTTGTAAGCTGTGCTTAGTGATGCTAAGGTCTGAGTTAGAGCTGTGTGCCTCAGGCCCTGCTTTCTGCTGATTTGGCTACGAACGTGTTGGGCTTGGGCTCATTACACTGTCACACTGCTCTTCCTAAGCACCTTTCTCCTAAGACAAAACCTATGGAAAAGATGAGCCTGCAAATCACTGCAAATCCAGAAGATACTGAAAGTTTTCTTCACAATGTGAAGAATCCCCTGATTCTGTGTTTTCATTTCTATTAAATCTACTCTTTCTGTCACACTGGGAACATCACAGGCACAACCCCATGGAGCCAGCCTTGCAAGAACCGGGAAAGCACGGAACGGCTGCTTATCCAGACATTCCCAAGAGACACACTGTCACACTGCAGAGAGCCATAACTGTTGAGAGAGGCCTGATACCACCAAAAGAAGGTATTGCCTGCTTTCTGAAGCAGCACAGGGCCATTCTGAATGACGTGCCTTCAAACCTGGTTAATCTGAAGGGATTCCACTATAGGTGGAATTCCATTCATAGGTGCAAGGGACCGATAATGACACTGACCGCAACCTTGAAACAGTCAGCTGCAAAACGTGCATATAAAAACTAGCTGAAGTGGTTGCTGTCTTCACGATTAATTCTTTGATGTCAAAGTAAAACATGTTCTAAGTGGAAATATGGGAAAAACAATTAGAAAACCTCTGGGTTCTATTGACAAAATGAATTGTCATCACCCTTTTCCAATAGGGAAACCAGAGCACAAGGTGGCTATATTACCCATTTTAAGTTGGAATCTGACTCAGGTCTACTTGAGTCCCACCAGAAGCCCATGCAGAAAGGAGAGATGCAGCAGGAGAGTAAGAAGAGAGACGGACATGGCACTGAAAACTGCCAAGTGTTTGCACTTGCCTTGCTTACAAGAAGTGCTTGATTCCCAGTTATGCAAACTCAAACTCACTCTACAGCCAGCCAATGTGCAAGCACATCTCACCTAGAAGTCATGGGCTGCACGAAGTCCAAGCTAGCCCCTGGCAGATGCGGGGATTGCTTGAGTGAGGAATTCAATTTGCTAGTCTTACCCCCATGGGAAATTCCCTCTCTAAGTGTTAAATCTCTACCTGCCTCTGAAGGGCAGTGCTAAGACTATGGAAATTGGATTAAAGCTGGGCAAGATTCTAGCTCAAAACCCCTTCTGTAATCATTTAAAACTCTTCCTATCTTCAGCTGTAATTACTGCAAGGGGAGAAAGCAAAGCCACTTCTCTAAATCTTGCATTAAAGCACTCTCTTTTCACTTTACAGCTTAACTTCTTAAAAATACATTTTACAAAAAAAAAAAAAAGTTTATTTTTAACTTCTGACGGCAGCAGCTTCTCAGAGGAATTTCATATCCCCCAACAATCCTTTCAGGATTAGCGACAGCACTGAGTCAGACTCCAGAATGTAAATGCTAATGTAGCTGAATTGCTTCCTGTAGAGCTGCATACAGAGATGTCAGGTGCACTGGGTCTGTTACTGGTAGAAGTGACCTAAACCAGTTGCTTATTTTGACCAGGCAATTCCAGCTTGCTGACTAAAGAAGTCTGCATTCTTATCCTCTGGAATTTCTGTGTGTTTTCATGAACAATTTTTTACAGATAAGCTGTGATTTACCATCTGATAGTACTTGGGCATGTTTGGCAAAATCTCAACATTAAACTCAGGCTGAAAAAAGGGAAAAAGGAAAGTTTCTGGTAATATGCACAGCAATTCTTTACACAGAAGATGGTAAAGAAAATGATATGAGGAAAACTTCTCGCATTCCTCCCCCCCCTCCCCCCCCCCCCCCACGTCCTGGGGAAATAAGCACTTGCTAAAATCACATCTGCAGGAGATAATGCTTTCCTTAATTAGACCATGAATGATACAAGTGTCCAATCCTGGGAAATAAATGAGAAAACAAAACAAAACAAAACCAACTATTATTGGAAATCACCTTTTCCTGGGAGAACCCTACTGTTGCAGTTTGTACTCAGTACACTGCAGATAACTGCTGAAAAGGTGTCGGTATCATTCTGTTGGCTCTCTTTTGCCCTTGTAGCTATAGAGGCTGAAAGGACTTCTGAATTAAAAAGAATAGCTAGGATTGAATTCCAGAGCGCGCTCAGACAGCAAGCTGCATCTGACCTGCACGGCACGAGGATTGGTGCAAGACGACCCCTCCCTCCCTCCGAGCACAAGCTGATGCCAAACACCCCAAGAGCCCCATCCGCCTGAAGCCTGGCGCCCCAAAAGCTGCTCGAAAGGCTGAGGCAAGAGCGAGACAGGGGAAGCCTTTAGCCTGAAATAAACACTGCCCTTCAGACCCCGCACAAGGCTTTGTTGCTATTATTTACCTCCTGGGTCCCTCTCTGGGAGGAGTCACTGCACGCACAACAAACAAGGAAACCTTACGTTCTGTGGGAAGGGAGAGATTTTACTACTGTTAAAATGCCATTTGTAAAAAACAAACCAAAACACTTCCTTCCATTCCAGCCTTCAGCTGTGCTCTCACGCAGTGCTTCTTTGGGCTTGAGGATGAATTTCTATAAGCAGGAACTGACTAAACATAGTACATTGCATCTTTCTGAACACATAAGGTGATAAATTTCTTGGGTCAGGTCCTGATGTGCTTTTGCCTCATACCAAGAACATTGGCAAGTCTCAGCAAATTATGGGAGTGAGACAGCTAGGAATCATGACACAGCACGACCGCACAATACATCGTGCTAGGGAAAAGCCAGGAGGCCATGCTTGCTGTGGTTCCCTCAGTTGCACTGGTTTTCTGCCCAGCTCTGTAACTTTGGAGCATGGAAGAAGGTTCTTGCATTTCTTGGAGCCTCTGATACCATGCTTGGATTCTGAAAAGAACAACAAAGAGCTGTTCTCAAAATGGTCGCAGGAAGGGCTTACCGCAGCACACCAGAAGTACTGAACACTTACAGTGAGCCAGGGATACAAAACAACAACCACTAGGGCTCTGCTGGAAAGAAAAAACAACGGTACGTGGAAAAACAGGTTGCAGCAGGGGGACAAACACACAATTTTCATATGAACAAACAGCCTTGCTTGTTTAACTGCAAGCCTGGCTCACATAGCTCCTGCATAAATCTAACTTTGCTTGCTAATGCTTTATGTTTTACTGAGGAAAGCCAAGCAAAGCAGGCAGCTGTGCTCTGGGAATCGTTTCCGTTGAGGCACGGGGAAAGAAGATCGAATTATGCTGATGGACAGACTGGCAGTGCCCTGGGCACAGTACCGTGGAGGAAATGCCTCGTGATAACCACTTGCTCCCATCCGCAGCATCAGTATGATAACCTTTTCCAGAATAGAGCTGACAACGATGCCCTTGTGTCACTGTCCTGAGATCCAGCCTCAGGAGCTAGCAGGCAGCATTACAGTTGCTTCACAGCATTCAGAGCTTGTCAAAAACACTGAGACAAACAGACTTGACCTTACTCTGTAATTTCATTTGTTGTAGCTGAAATTTTTCTTTGTGGATACATCAAGCGGACCAGGACCAGTTATTTTAATCGTCAAGTCTGAGGTCACTGGCCTTTGAGACATTATTGCTAGAGAAATAACTGCTAAAAAAAAACCTTGTCATTTCCTAGACTCCACTGAACAACGCCAGCACCTAAAGACAGCCTTGACCTCGAGGAGCTGACAACCTATATATAAAGAAGCGACAGAATGACAGCAGATGGACAGAGAGCACAGGAAAGCAAAGATACTCCACACGGCAGGCTGACAGGCCATATTTGAACATACCAGCAGCCCACAGGGCAT
Organism: Anser anser; assembly: GCF_964211835.1. Lineage (NCBI taxonomy): Eukaryota > Metazoa > Chordata > Aves > Anseriformes > Anatidae > Anser > Anser anser. Next base: position 46,921,545 of record NC_139724.1, on the reverse strand, counting down.
CAGAGCAAGGGTGAACTACGACGAGACAAATGAGATGACAGGCTATCAGCTGCTGGTGTTGTTTGGGATGGCTCCAATGGGCTGGAAAGGTCTGGCTTCAGTGGGTCCATGGTGGCACTACTCTAGAGGCGTTCTGCTTTCCCTAATCCCGAAAAGGCCATGCAGAGGAGATGCAAGAAGATACAGTCCTGACTCTTGACCACTCAAGGCCAGGATATTTTTAAACCCACAACTGTTTGATGCGAGAAATTTATTTGCTTGACAAATGTCAAAATAGCTGTGGGGAAAGTGATCCCATTTTACAGTGCATAGCCAAGTCCTCTTCTGCTTTATCCCCTAACTCTGTCCAGCTTCCAAGTGACTCCTGCTGCTCACCGCATCGAAGCTGGCTCTCCCAGCCCAGGCAGGAAGGTGTTAGGTGCAAAATGCTGAAAGCCCTCAGCTCTCATTTCAGTAGGCTCAGCCTCAATGCCCAACACTGGTAGAGGAGGAACCAAATTCCAGCTGTTACTCAAGCTTTGAATTCTACCTCACTCAAGATTTCAAGGCAAGAGCAGTGAAGTTTTGAATGCTCATTATTAAAACAAGTCTTCTAACTACACTTATCAATTAGAGAGTGCTTCTGAGTCCTTACAGAGTTTCCTGCAAGCCTGTTAGGTTCTGCAGCTATTAAGGACCTGCCCCTTGCAGTGCCAAGCACAGCATGCCCAGCTGAGGGCAGAACTGCAGCTACCATCACAGGGAAATTCGCTGCTGGGGAAACAGGAACAGAAAACACCACAACTCCTTTGCTTATCTTCTGGACTCTTTTGCATACTTTCTTTAACTCAGTCTGTTAACTAAAGTTGGGTATGCATTCAGACCCAACCTCACCATTTACAAAAGAACCTTCCACTTTTGGAAAAACCAGCAGCTGGAACACACAAAGGCTCACCTCAGCGCTGGGGGATCCATTCATTGTCAAAGGCTGAAGCAATGTTCTAGGAGCTGGAATGGAGACTTGTAGAAAAGAAGTACAATAGGATGGAGAGGAATGTTAATGTCTTCTGCCTTTGGGCACGCGACTAACACCTGGGTTTGGGATTGCGCTATTAGTCAGACAAGGAATACATTCTGAAGCACGTATAGAGTCTGCCAGGTCTCTGCTTAACACCAAGATGATAGATGGTCATGTTACGACACCTGCACAGCACCCAGGGATATTCTGAGGGACAAGGGGCTTCATTTTCCATTGCCAGCGCTCCGTCAGTTTTCCTTTAACCAGTTCTCCATTTGCCTCATGGGCCGGGGAGAAGATATCCAAAACATACTTGCTGTCAACAGTGCAACTGTGTAGGAATTTCAAGTATTGGAGTCTAGTGTGATTCTTTTACGTACAATTTGTCAGGTGTACAAGCAGAAACTTACGCCTGATGTGAAAAAGGAACTCCAGGTGCTGGATTTTTGCCAGTGATTTGTAAGAGCAACAGATTTCAAGGAGAACATGCAGCATTGAGGAAGATGAATAGAGGAATGAAACTCAGATCCACAGTCACCATAAAATGATCCAAGCAAGGCCAGACTCCGTAAATGTTTCACAAAGGGGCACAACTGGCCCTAAAAGGCACCCATGAGATTATTTCAACAGAACACCTCAAGAAGTTGAAAACCAGTATGAAAAATAAAGAGTGCTCTGAGGTAACACTGAAACTTTTTAAAGGATGGTGACACTACAAGGAAGGAACACTAAGATGTTTTTTGTCCTTAGCCTTCAGTAGGGCCTGTAAATTCTGACTGGCAATGCCAAAAGCATTGCTGATGCTGGAGATGCAAGAACTAACAAAACAGACTTATGCAGCGAGTTCTTGAGGAAGGAAAGGCTGAATAATTGGCATACTACCTTATTTTCCACAGCAAAGCTTTCACAAGAATTTTTATGAAGAAAAATAAAAATGGTTTAACGTCTGTGGAATACAACCCAGCAATAGAAAAAGGTGGTGCTGAACATGTTCTTCCCCCAAAAGAAATTCAAAGAACTAAAAAGCATACACACAGAGAGACACATACACGTATACATAATTGAGAAGAATTATGAGCATATGTGAAAACACAGCTGCAGACGTGTCATGTGTTTTTAATGGGATATTTCATTATCTCTATCTGCTTGAGGACAATGTGGAAATACTGTATATCTAGCTTTAAAAGAGTTGAAAAACCAAATTAGTCCATGCAAAGCTCCTTGTTAATGAATACCAGGTTGTTTCTGTGACCAAGCTGACTCATTTAGAGGTAACACTTTGTTTGGGAATCTTGTTATTATAATCAAGTAGCAGTCACAGCCCTACCAGAGGAAAAAAAAACCAAACAAATACTGAGGTCATCACAGTACAGCAATGGAGATGAAATCCACTTCCTGGGACTCATCTAAGCAAATTAGTAACTAAATCTGCTCCCAGCCCAACAATTTCTCCTTCAGATCCCATTCTTTTAGCCAGCAAGATCTTGCCTTCATTAAAACAAAACCAACCTCCCGCTCCCAACATCTCATTACAAAACAAAGCTCCCTGCAGAGCCCACTTGACTAGCCAAGACAAATCAGTAGAAACAAAGCACAACAAGAGAAGTTCAAATTCAGGTCTGAATGCCACCTGCAGAAGGCATTCTTCAGTTTTATGAACCAGCACTGCTCACACCCCCTCCCAAGACTTTCAAGTGACTCAGTCGCTCTTTTTTCATAGTTTACACAAAAATAACTGCTGGGTTACACCAGACACACTTGTATCACCAGTAAAATCAAGTAACGCAACACAGAAACACAACAAAACTCACTGTGCCTCTAACATTCATAGCTGTTGCTGGGCTGTCCTCTCAAAAGCTGCTTAAATGATGAGTAACATTTCCCAGAACCCTTCGTTTGGCCAAGATCAACTAACTGAACTGGAAAGGTAGCGCCGAACAGACTGTCCACTCCAGCAGGGCGAAGAGCCGCAAACCATTCCACGTTTGCCCCTGGTTTCGTTACAACTTGACTATCGGTGGATGCCATAACAAACTCAGACTGGCATCCCGACGATGCTTCACATTCCTGAATGTTGGCAAAACACCTCCCACTCACTCAACAAAAGGTGGCCCTTGGCCCATAGGTTTCTACCCCTGGGGTGCTCTAAAGCAGACATCACATATCGTGCATATTAATAGCAGGTTTGTTTGGGTGAGAAATACTACGATGACATAAACCAAGAAGTTATAAGCATATATGAGGGGCCAAACCGCTTTGGTTTCCCAGTGGGAAAATATTTTTCAGCAGAGAAGTCCAAAGCACTTCAAAAGCATTATAGCGCCTGCAAGTCAGCTGGTTTTTCAGCTTCCAAAGCTTAGATTTTGTCTTTATTCTACGTTGTTCATCATATGCAGTACTCATGGCCCAGACATTCTGTTGATGCACCTTCCTGTAAGGGGTTTGCAGGGGTGGGTTATACCACTGGCTTCTGCCATGTCTGCAGAGTCACTCCAGAAAACCTTCGCTACCATGCAGTTCACTATGCACAGAGTTGTTCAGCTCCTGAGATTTCTCCTGTTTCATCTTCCATAGTCCTCCTCAGTCCCACCTCACCACACAGACAACAAAGTATGTGCAGCTGTGGAATTATCCGGACACCCAAGAAAGTGAGTGGCTGTTTGGACTTGCACTGTCAGAAGATGACAGACGAGAGCTTTAATGGAAAACAAGCCCACGTCCCAGCAAGAAGCCTGCTTCCTTTTACTTAAAGCACCTTTTGAAATCTTTCCCTCCTGCCCTTTAGATCTTCCTGCAAAACACTGGGCAGTTGATGCAGGGAAGCAATCCAGAGTTTTCAATCATTCCTAAGTACTTACTTTCCCCAGATAGCTATTGAGCTAGCTATAGAAGGAAGCCCACTGTGAAAGAAGTGGCTGCTTAGAAGCATTCAAGGAACAAGAGTAATGAGTCCTCAGAACAGCCTCCAAGGAGTGATTGGAATTAATTCTTCATAGGCCGTTGCCCTCCTCTTGCATAGAGGAAGACCATCAACAAAAGCCAAAGTACAGATAAACTACTAATGGCACAGGGCTGCTTATTTAGCAAAGCACATATGCTTCTGTCAGCTAATTCTATTTGGAAGAAAAAAGAATCCTTCCCCTGTTAACACAAGGACAATCCTTTAATTAGAGCCATAATGGGGTATGTATCAGCTTTTTCCCTAGTCTAGCAAACTTCCTGCTGAAAGTCAGATACCCTATAAAAGGGAAAATCCCTTTCAGCTCTAACATGCCCTGGTTGCTTAATCAGCAAGACGTCGCAATGTTATTTAAAAAAAAATAAAAAAATAAGTAAATAAAAAGGTGTGTGTGTGGGAGCACTCAATATTTTTTTTTTCCCCTGAGAATTATGTGGTCAGCCTCCTAAGAAATCACAAAGTATTTATCCATCCAGGGAAGTAGCTTCTCAATCACTTTTCCTCTACCTACTTTTAAGGGGACATAAAGATTTCAGGTAGTCTAACCCTGTGGAGAAAGATAACATCACTGCTTGCTTCCAACCTGATTCCCCATGGATACCAAGCTTAAGCAATGACATTGTGTGAGCATGTGCATTTTCTGGTAACAAGTTTTGAGCTATGCGGTCCATTTCAGCCCAGTGTCACAGATGGTGAGTTCCACCTGTTAGGCAAAAGACAGATACCCACCTTTCTCAGTGCCCTCAACAGGTACAAGACAAAGGAGCAATTTCATCTTTATTGGATATCAAATTCCTCAAAGCTGAGACACGAACGGGAAGAAATTCAGACCAATTTTTTCTTTGTTTTTTCCTGGGGGTGGGAAGGTTTGGTCAAGCTAATTATCCTCCGCTTTGGTGCACCCATCATTAAAAGGAAAGTGGGTACAATATACCATACTGTAGATCTTCGTATTTGTGACAACAACAAGCAAATCCTGGAATCTTCCACTGATTTCTGTTTCCCATGGGCTGTTTGCTGTATTGTGCAGATTGTTTGCACAATACAAAAGTGGGCTTCACATAGCATAGCATATAAAAAAGTTCCTGTTTCTATACTTTTTGTCTTGTATATGAAAACATCTAAGGGAAGAATTTAACAGCTTTAAATATAATGTATTTTTATTTTAATAATGTAATTTTTTATTTTTGAAAACCAGACATACCCAAATCCTCTAAACTCACTACTTTTGTGAAAACAGTAGCAGCATATCAGCTGTCTTTACTTACTTTGCCTGTTGACAACTGTAGTCCTGAAAATGTTCTCTCGTTACTTTAAAGCTCCTTCATACAGGTGTACTGTCAACATGGCTAGTCAATTTGCCTCTGCTTCTCACTATGCACACAATTTGTTTTCCTTCCTTAATATACACTGCTCTTAAAAGGCGTAATTTTTCAGCTGTGCTGGTAAGCTGGAGGGAATAAAGATCATAGCATTACTGTGACAAGTGAAAAAGGCTCTTTTCCTTTCTTCAGTCATGCTATTGCTAGTTATATTACCATTAATAATATATAATGCCATTAAATAAGCTAGATGGTGACCGTTCCAGGGTTGGGACAGCAGAACACTGTGGGGTATATGGTGGTTTCACACCGGTAGGTAGCTCAGCACCACCACGCTGCTTTCTCGCTCCCCCTCCTCAGGCAGACAGGGAGAAAATACAGTGAAAATAAAGCTCAAGGGCTGAGATAAGGACAGTGAGATCAATACAGCTACTATTTTGAAGAGTGAAACCTTGGAGAGTCACAGGTCTCTGAACTTATTTTTACCCTTGCAATGCAGAACGCTTCTAGCAGTTTTTCCATCATCAAAAAATGCCCACAGAGCATAAAACTAAGATTTCCTTTCAGAACAGTTGGCTGTTTATAGTATCACTAAAACACTAAGTTACTTAGGACTCAGTATCCTGCCTTCCCCATCAAACGTGGCTGGTTTAAGCAGAGCAGGTTCCATTGTTGTCAGCTCATTGCTACAGCATCCAAGTACCAACCCACCATAAAAATGTGATGCAGGTCTCAACACCCACGTATGCTGAAAAACAGGGAGGGAAGGGAAAATAACTCTTCCTTTCACCACAGTGTGGAAGCTCTCTAGAACGGAACCCACAGTTCTGCAGCTTTTCTCAAATGGATACTGAAGAACAGGCACCAGGAGGGCCCTTTTGTTGCCAATCATGTAAGAAGTGTAGCAACCACAGTGTTAGGGAAGGATGCCCTGTTAGGCCAGGGAAACCAGTAAAAGGACACAAAAATACCCAGATCCACTGATCAGTGTATTTTAAGTGTATTTTTATTTACAGAGTAGAGATGCCTAATAAGTTATAAGGTTAGACATCTGATAATTCAACTTTTTTTTTTTGTAAAAGTATATAAATATATACATGAAACTCTATCAAGTAAACATTATTAACTGTGATACTTACAGTAAACATTCACTACTATCCTTACGCTAAAAGGCATCTCTTAAAGCTTAAATACTGATTTCAGGATACCCTCTATAAAATAGTTCTAACTGTACTAAAAGGACAAAAAAGTCTGTGCCATAAACAAGCTTTTAAAAGAGACTAGTAAAATATCTTCGTAATAAAGTTGACCAGGCCAAAAATACTGCTTTATCCCACCCCCCGAAGAAACAAATACCCCAGAGCAGTTGCAGAACTGCAGGAGGTATTATAAGATTATTTTTTTCTTCATTGTTTTTTAATTAAAATATTTTTATTTCAGTACTTTATCACATATTAAGGATGCTGCAAAAAAATGCAGCTTTTATTAAATATTATTTACTGTTATACAAGTATCTCACAGATGTGTCCATGGGCTTAAGACACTAGTGGTATTGCATGAGCTATCCCTTTTCCATATACTATATACCTTATCTGGAGTGATGAAGAGACTATTTAGAAAAAACATTTGACAGCAACTGAAGAAAATGACTGGAATAATATTAGCAGAACAAATAAAACAGGTGAGAGTCTTTAGATCTCCTTGCTTCCTTGTTTTAAAAGCACTTCCATTCATTATTTTATTTCCCTCTCTGTTCTTCCTGTTGGAGATGGTTCAGGACACATAGGACAACTTGATAGCAGAAAATGTACTGATCCTGCAAGGGAAAGGAAATCAGAGTACACATGAAAAACGCTTGCACCACCTAAGCAATTCACTCTCACCTGCCACAGCACTTGATTTCAATACTATTTCTATAGTAAAATAAGCCAAAAAAATAGACAATTGAGAAATATACAACCTCAACTTCAAACAAGGATAGGTACTTGCCTGCCACTAAAGGTATAGTTTTACACAGGGCATTTATCATCCTTTCGTTTCATTTTTGATGTGAAATAGAATAGACTAAACACTTCACAGAAGCAGAAATGAAGACAGCAAGTGACCTTTAAAGATCTTTGATCACTCCAACTAACAGAGAACTCAGATTACTATCTGAGATTAACTAATAGAGAACTCAGATTACAGGGCATCTTATCATCTTATAATCTTAGGTTTTATAGGCCAATACAGGTTTGAGAGCTAATCTTCATTTTGTGGGAGAGCTTGGGGTGATAGTTCTTTCTGGTTTATTTTTTAACTGCAGTTAGACAAGTCCTTCATGTTCAAAAAGTGGTGCAAATCCAAAGTAAGGTTAAACAGCTCCAGATCCAGATTACTCCTAAGATACTCAAATTTATTTCTAGTTAAACACCTCCGCCTAAAAGGTGGTTTCAAGATGTCTCCAGTAGTTTCAGCGATTCACGGCAGCTATATAGTTAGGCTTTCTCTTCAGCATGCAATGCAATTCTTTTTGACAAAAAAGCTCATCTGATTTCTACTCTAACATATGCTTTAGAAGAAGAAAACTCTAACTCCAGCTCTATTATTTTTTTAACCACAAACTGAAAGAGCACAGAGCATCTGATTTAATTCCCCCAACACAAACATTGCATTAGAGGACATGAAGACAACCACTGCATGCCTTACAAAAGGCTTCCTGGCACATCAGAGTTCGAATTCCAGCATCTTTCCTGTAGCCGGAAGGCTGAACCTGGAGAAGCCAGACTCACCTCTGTCTGAACCATCCCATGCCTCTGCAGACGCATCGTGCGCACCAGGTCTGAGATGTCAAACTACAAAAACAAACAGCAAGTGAAATGTTGAAAGACATACTGCATGTAAGAAAATGAGCATCACACAAAAGAATCCAACTAGCTACATGAAACATTTCGTAGTGAAACGATTTACAATTCAGTGTATCCTGCACATATTTGGCAGATTACCAGCATGAGCTATCTTGGAGCGATAAGGATGTGGCCCTCCTACACCATATACCTTTCTCTTTTTTCTTCCGCTGTACGCCTCTATTGGCTCTCTTGCTTACGCATACCAGGAACCAAGTATACAGAAAACAGAGCCCCTCATCCCAACCTAACACAACGCTTTTAATTTCTACAGGTCTATACGAGTTCTAGACATTTAGTGGGTGCTTGGAAACCCTGCTGATGACATCATAGCTCACCTCTACAAAATTCACAAAAACATTTGCTACACCGGTCCAGCGAAGGATACAAACATTAAGGAGGCTAGCACCCTCCTGTGGATCATCCTAGAGAGCAGGGTGCTGTCTCAGAATAAGGTGTTTGCACTGTGTGTTTTTGATGGATTTTTGTTACTTGTTTTAAACACGGAAATTACACTGTCACTAAGATTGGGATTCAGTTGCATAAACATATACTCTGCTTGCCTTTAGCAGCTCTGCAACTGTGCATCAATCTCTGGCTCATCAAGCGTCACATCTGTCATCTCTACTGTCATTTACCGTAAGAGTTTCTCAGATCTGTCAGTATATCCAGCCAGTACGGCAAGCATTTTAACTCTTTTCCTTCACTTGCCTGAGCTCTTGTGGCAATACACTCTTATTCCCAAGCCACACTCTGAAAATCTGCTCAGTAGATCTCCTTGTAGCACAACCTAGAATATGTTAGGCGGCACCTCATATAGCGTTACTGAGCTCTCAACAACCAGGACACTTAAAGAAATTCCCTGATCTAATCCAAGAACCAGATGTTAGATCTCTCCCTGCACCCTTCTGCATCCCCATCATCATTAAAGAAATATTTGCACAGCTGCTGCTGTTTTACATCCTCATTTATGTTACACTAAGATGTGGACTACATGCTGACCTCAAAAGCATGGCATTTTCTCGAAACCACTGATCAACTCCCATTGAGCAGCTCCTGCAAGTCAAAAGCACAGCTTACCCATCCTGTCAGGTACTTACATCGAGATCTCTGCTGATTAATCCCAGAACTACATCTATACATATGAGGGTCCCTGACCGGCCAATGCCCGCACTGCAGTGAGTTACGATGGGTCCTGATTTGTAGACATGCCGCATGTATGAGATAAAAGTTAGCAGGTCATCTGGTTGAGAAGGGGTGTCATGGTCAGGCCAGGCAATGAAGTTCAGATGGGAAATGTGTCGTACTTCACCTGTCTGAGGTTTAAGAACAACAGGAACAACAAAATGTTACACACAGAATGAAGAAAAAGACAGGTAAGTTCTCAAAAGAAGCAGTTTCTGAAGAGACGGATTTGCCCCATGGAAGTGGTCTCTAATCCAGTGAAACAAGAGAAGCCACGAGCTAAACTCCTAGCTGATAATTAAACTGTATAAGGTTCAATGTGCAGGCTGAGTTAATCAAAAACAGGAATGAACCAGACAAACTGAATAATGAGTGTTACACCCTGATATATCTTTCTGTTTACATGACCAAAGGCACATAAAGAGCCACACTAGCATCATAAAATCACCTCCTGGCCCATCAGGCCTTCTCTTGTAAAAAGTCACTAAGTGGCACAACTTGCAAGGCAGAAGAGTTGCTCAGTAACATTCATTGGCCAGAGAGAAGCTCCATGTTACATCTCCACATGGACATTGCAATTGAAAGCAGGCAAGCCACAAATACGAGAACTAAAACATCAGCACCCAGGAAGAAGTTCTCAGCATGCCAAATGAGATGCACTTACCTGAATCTCTTCTAGCTCCAGCACTCTAATGATAAAGCCTTTCAGCTGCTGGAATCTTACTAGAGCAAGCCGTAGTCTGTCAGTTATCATGGTAGTTTTATTGAGTGCATCTGGCCAGTAACGCTGGCATTTTATCTTTTCTCCTTCAACCTCCTGAGTCATCATGGCAATCACAGTACATTTTTGTTCCCAAACCATTTGCCAGAAATCAGCTACAGTAGTAGGGAGAGGTCCTTGACATGCAATGTAAATGAACTCTTCGTTCCCCACTGGCATGCGAATGAAGCTGGCATTGATGTATCCACCTTCAGTCCCAAGAGGTACTCTAGTGGTATCATCTGCAATCCCAACGCAACAGAAATACTTTAATGCTATGCATGCACATTAACAGACCTTCACACAGTAGAGATGCTGAGCCTTGCACACTCACATGGTGCTTATCTTCAAAGATGTTTCCAAATTTTATTAAAAAGAAAACCCAAAACAACAGAAAACAATATAATACTTGCTTTAAGATACAAGTCAGTACTTCTTGAGAAAAGAAGATAGCTAGGGGAGAAACTTAACCAACAGACAGGCAGGGTATGTCACTAAAACTGCATCACCTTTGAAACTGAATTGGAGTATTTTTCACTCAGAGGTAGCCTCTGTCAGTTCTCACTACTCCTCAACTCATCTCCCAGCTAACAAACCAACTTTTATTGTAGGAAACTTACTGGCAATTGCATATACGTTTGTTATTCCCAAATGTACATGGGTAAAACTGAAAAAAGTTCTCTGGCTCCATAAATATATCTCATTTAATAAGTGGAACCTTCTCAAATAGCTGCCAAACCCACGGACATCCATTCCTACCTACCACATGAATTTGTTGCTTACCAATACTAAACTGCTTTATAAATATTCAATTTAAACTTGTAGAAAATGACATTAACTTTTCCCTACTCAGCAGTAGAACTGGGACTGGGAATCAAACCATCTCAACTTGTGATCCAATTCATGTGACCATACAGATGGAGACAAAATATCAACAGTGTCAGATTAGTTAGGACTTACAAGGAAGTATGTTTTTGTATCTGTTCTTCTTCCTGTTCTCTTTTGCTTGTCCAATCAAACACTGATCCAACGGTTTTAACTCTTGAAGATTCTGCAAGGAAGAAATAACTTATACATTACAATGCAATGAATGATGACAAGTGGTAAAGCAGTCTCTCAAAGACACGAAACAAAGAAAATAGTCCTACTGTGGATATGCACAAAAATCAGGTCACAGAAAGGAAGCCAATGTCAGATACCTAAAAAAATACACCACCATGAAACAAACCAATGGAAAAAAACCCTGTGATCTAGTGAATACTTCAGCTCCTTCTCCTAAAGGAGAGTTTAACAATGTTGAGACATGGAAAGGACCGTTTTCTGATTCTGCAGCTAGATTTTGTAGCATTTATTTACCTTATCCATGCCTGTATATTCATTTAGGATAGAGAAATGAAATAAGAATTTACCAAAAATTTACTAAAAATAAGAATGACGTAAACACATTTTTGAATTGAACTGCCAGCTCCACCTCATCTCATCTCTCAGCAGCTGGCGGGGGGAAGGGAGAGATGTTTGGTGAAGGAAGTCTTTTCATCCTTTTAAAGAGCTGCAAATCAAAGCGCTGTGGTCTTTAAGGCGGTGATGAATCAACCATTCTATTTCTAACTGTTTCATCCTCTTAAAAAGCAAAGTTTTAGAAAAAAGGACCTAAGGACCTAAAAGGACAAACAGTTACTCACTTCAATCTCTTTAGAAGGGACTCCCTGTTCCAGCAATCCACGCAACATCCTGATGACCGACTTCAATTTGGCTCCTGAGTACTTGCCTCCAGGGAGCACATTCACAGTAGGGAGGGAAGAGATCTCTTCATTTGTCACCAAAGGGAAATCTAGCAGAAGAATAAGGCTGATTTAAATGCCTGTATAAACAGCTAAAATTAAGGCAACATAAAATGCAGTGCGGTGCTAGATTTCTTTGTTACTGTTATATATGGTTTTCCTGCCATGCAGGGGTGACTCATACATTATTACTATCTTTTACAAAAAAGGCATGACCAATAAAGCATCTTTGAGTGAAACAGTCTTTTCAATGCTATTTGCTACCTCTGTAGATAGTTCCTCAGTTTGACAGGCAAAACCAAACTAACAAACAGCAAGAAGCAAAATTGGCTTTCATTAATCCAGGTACCAAATGGAATGTTTTCCTGAACTTACAATAACTAAACTAAAATAAACTCCATATATACTTTAAATGTAGGTTCTTAAAAACAATAGTCTACTAAATTCATAAATATAAACATGGATGAGTTCAGAAGTCTCCAGTTAAATAAAAATCACATCCTGTGAATTCATCTGTAGCGCTTTTAAGTCAAGATGGCTTTTAAATGTTAATTGTAAGATGCATTAAAAACACTGTTTTCTCCAATAAAGCCTGCTTCCTGTAAGACCTTCAGCGCTCCTCTGAAACACAAAAAAATTCATAAACCAGAAGTCTCTGCTATTGCAATTAAGTGTCTTTTTATCTACTAGCTTAGGCAAAAGGTTTACATGGATTATTCTTTACTTCTTTTAATGAATACAGATACTACAGACAAAATGCTACTGTGTATGAATTTCAGGAGCTAACATTTCTAATCCTATCTCAAAAGGAAAAGACTAGCTTCTGCCAAATGCATCAGACTTCGCAGTACTTCACCCTGCCAAATTGAGCAACAGTGGAAAACTGAGACTCAATATAGGGGGAAAATATTGCACAATTTGAACATGCAGGTACTACTTCAAGCACACAAGATACTGATTTGATCATGGTTAAACCACACAAACCATCAAATGTTGCTACAGTTTTTGTCAGATAGATGCTATGGGAGAGAACTGGTTTCAACTCTACTACAACTAGAGGCCAAATCTTGACAATACTTGTTCTGATCAGCTCTCACACAGATACTACAGCTGTAAAGATCCTTTCCAGTGGGTGGTGGAGCTGTTATATTTCCCATTATACCTATCACTACACCCTCAAAACACATCCTAGACATTTTACTATTCAGTTCTGACATATTGTCTCCTTAATGTGATCCTCAGTTTTCAGTTGATTATTTGCTGAAGTTCTTGCCTTTATTTACACGTTCCTGGTTGATTGATTCAATTGGCAATTCATCGCTTCCCCACGTGATTTCATCTTCATCTGCTTGACTCAAGGGAGGTTGTGGAGGTGACCTACAGAAGACAAGGAACATAAGAAACAACACCCAGAGATAACACATTTGCAATCTAATGAAACATTACCAGGAGGTAATTTATAGCTACGAGTTCTTCTGGACCAGATCCATATAAGTGATCTCAAAAAAAAAAAAAAAAAAACCAACCCACTTTTTTTCCAATCACCTTCAATCACCACTGGGGATTTAAAAAAAGATGACAGTGGGGAAAGAACTCGGACAATATTACTCTAGTAATAATAATCACTGCAATTACATTTCAAAGGCAAAGCAGGCAAATAACATCCAATAGAATATTTGGACCATTCACATAATTCAACACGTATGTACTAGGGTACCTATTTTAAACTGCAAGTTTTCTACCTTTGTTGAGAATGGCAATAAAGATATCAAGTAACTACACAACATAACGGCACTGTTTAAGCCAAGATTCAACTCAAACTTTCCAGAGGCTTTATCAAAACAGAAGCACATACATCTTGACTGAAGCACTATTTAGACTAAGGACAAATATTAGCACAGAGAAACCACTGTGTGAATTTCCAAGATTCAAGGTGTCTCGAAGCAAAAGCTGGAAACGTGGCCAGGCGCATCCTTAGTTTTCCATGTAAGAAGAGGAAGCCCCAAACACCCAAGTGGAAACAGACTGCACACACGTCCTAATTACATGTTGAAACCATATATCAAAGGAATAAATACAGCCAGGGCACAGTAAACCACAGAAAGGTGACTAACGTTCAGGTGAATTATAACCTTTTCAATAACAAGAACAGGCAGACAGCAATTCAACAAGACATTACATAAATAATTATCCGTATCCCTCTTCCCCCTGCACACACACATATGCTATATTTGCATTGTAACAGCTCTCTTCAGAGCTTCATATCTCACCGGTTTACTTTCAAGCAACACTAGAAATCTTACCTTTCTGGCACAGCTTTTTCTTCACAATGGTCTTCACAACCATTTAAGTGCGTTGGCTAGTGGAAGAGAAAAACACACACATCAAGATCATAGTCATAATGCTCATCCACTCTAAATTATCAAGGATGTGAGCAGTTATACAGAGTTTTTCTGAAGGGGACTAAGTTCAGAGCATCAAATAATGTAAGAGTTTACTATTTTAGCTCACTAATGCAAAATAACAGAGAAGAACACTGAGCACTTGGAAGAAGGCTGCACTGTAACAAGGCCAACAGCTATCTTAAAATTATTCCTGACTCATGGCAGCAGTAAAGCCATCCACATTTTTTCCAGGTGACTTTTTTGTTTGTAATCCTTAAAAACCTCTTATGAGGCAAGTCTGACAGTGAACACTTAGGCATCCTGAAAAGCCACCGCTGCCATAAAGAACAGAACAGGGCTTTACCTCTAAATTCTAGGTACTCCTATCTATGTCTTACTCAAAAGACAAAGATGACTCAGCAAAGAAGAGGGCATTTAAATTCTCCTTTGGAGAAAGAACAACTCTCCAAAATGATTTATGCTTATTAGGCCATCCTGGAAGTTTCCACTGCCATAGTCAATTAATTTTACTTTTGGATCTCCTAGAGAACGTGACAGAGAGCCAGATTGCCATTTTGTCTCTCAGCTCTCCCTGACTGGACAGAGAAATCCACAACAGCTAGGATATGGCAGATACAAAGGAGTTCTGATAATTTGAAGTGTGAAACCATACTAGCGCATCTAGTGACTGATATAGAACAGGACATGTAATAATGTAGGGTAAATCGCACGTAGAAGGTATTCAAGTTAATGAAAGAATTCTAGCAAAAAGTAAGGAGAAAAGAGGCCTCAAATTTATATGTTGCACAGATAAATCTACACAATATTCATTGTGACTACTTCCCTTATTTGAGCAGGAATCAAGGCAACTTTTGAGATGAAATGACTGAAGTAACACTAATGAGGTATTTTATCACAAAAAACAACAACACATGGAACAAAACAAAAACTGGTTTTATATGAGAAAAAGTTTACGCTAATTCTATGCTTTGTTCTCTTGCATAATTATTTTATTAAAGAGTAATCATACACTATTTCAAAAATAACTTTTTATACACCATTTAAAGCTACTATTGATAAAGATAATTTCATTTAAAATGCACGTTAAGGTTATTTCCACAAGGCCTATGCAAATAAGTAAAACAATAAATTAAAACAGACTGACACAACAAAATCTGCAGACATGTCTGCCATCTTATTGCCATCTCACCTCTGAAAAATCTTCAGGTAAAGATGACCCATCACAGTCAGTATCTTCAGACTTATCTTCTGTCAGCTTCCCATTCATTTCTACTGTAGCAGGAAAATCAGAATGCAGAAGACACAGCATGAACACAATGAAAGTTATCCTGAAACTACCTTCTCAGACATGTATTCCTGTGTAGGGCCAAACATGTGTAACAGGATTCACAGGTGCCAGAATAATCAAGAAACAACTTTTAAGTCCCTTTACTACCAGCGTGCTGGAGAATCAGACCTACAGCTTCCTCCTTCTTAACTAGAAGAGTTGTGATTAAAAGCAAGGTTGTTTGCACAGCTAACAGAATGTATGTTCCACAGTGTAACAGACGGGCAGGCCAGTGCTAGGAAATCATCAGATTCCCATGTCAACAGTGTTTCTGCAATTCAATTACATTTAGACCTGCAACGGTTATAAACAAGGCTTCTACTCTCTCCTTGTATTACCAAGTCCTAATCAAAAGTTCTGGATAAAAACTGGCTGCTATAGCAGTTCTCTGCTGCCCTGTCTTAAATGTACAATATATGTTCATTTGCAAAGAGATCGCAGCTAAAAGAAATTGCAAGTAGTGGAGCTCAAAAAATGATATTCCTCAGGTAAGGTCCTGGCACACCCAGAACCTTAGTATTCCTTGATTTCTAATATAATGACAGGTGACTATAAGCCAACGAACTTAAAGAGCAGCAAAAAAGCTGAAGTAGTTACAATTTTGGAAGGTTTATCTTCAATTCTGAAAGGAAACTCTATACAAGTTAGCAAGCATCTTGCTTGAGCAGTGGGGAGCATCCATAGCATGACACCACAAAGAACAACAAATCATACTGCACACAAAGTTTCAGTTAGTAACAACTGCAGCTGAGGAGACCAAAAAAAAAGAAAATAAAGCTGCACAAACAGAAGCAGCTACTGAAAAGATGCACGGTTTTCCTAAGAGATAACGCATGTTGGAACAAACTGTTTGGTTTTGAGAGATCTCAATACATTTCCAAATTTTGCAATCTGCGATCAAGGCAACATTGGAATGCCAAAAGTGTGATTGCAGCTAAAGAACTAGGTACCTAGGCACTAATTCCACTCATGAAACAATTTGAGAACAGAACAGGATTCTTTCTCCCAGATTACTGAATGCAATGATTCAGATTTATCAACCTAGAACTTGACATACTAACTGCATCTGAAGTTCACTGGAAACAGCAACCATTTGTAGTCTACTTTGGAAACTTTCACTTCAGAAAACAATTCAATGTCACCTGTCACACTTGCTGCGGCTTACTCAGCACCTATTTCACAAGGCATGTTGTTTCTAGTCATCTGTTTTTTCAGTGGCTCACAGTACCTGACAGATGATCTTCTGATGTGGCCTTCTTGATGTGTAGAAGGTTCTGGGCATCTGATGTAGCGTTACTACGATTTAAGAGGTTCTGGGCTTCCTCATCTACAACATCCAACAGGTATTGGACAACTTCATTGTGATCGTCTTCATCATAATATTCATCATCTGGAACCTCTGTTTCTGAGAAACACATAGCATAAAATGTCAATTTTTCCCAAAATGGGTTGGGGGCGGACGAGGAGGAGAAAGACAGGGGCAGACAGCAAGGCATTATTCCTAGCTGCTATCGTGGCTTTCCCTCATTTCCCTCTGACGCAAAATCTAATTTTCATATATCTACTTCCAACATGAACTAATTCCTCAAGAGCACACCACGGGGCTTGAAGATGATCTTTTAATGTTGACTGCCAACCTAGCTTTCACTAATTTCAGTCTATTCAAACTCTATTACCTTGATTCTCTTTCACCCGCAAACAAATGGTCCCTTATCTCATCTCTTCTTACCTGATTTGTCACTGTGTTTAGAAAAATCCGCTATCTGAGTGGCAAAGCCAAGGGAAGAGACATCTCCAGACCCTGTGAGATTCATCAGTCCTTTTGTGTGGTGGGTGTTATTTTCTGTGTTTGCATGAGATGGTCCTAGGATGCCATTGCCATTGACCTAATAAAGTGAAGAACACTACAAATTAACTCTTAAAGAGTTTGGCATCTTTTTAAGCAGTTTAGCAAGTAAAAAGCACACAGCTCCACTTAGCAAAAAGCACAAAGAAACTAGTCATATCCTATTTCATCTCAGACAGCTGGGTGATGGGTGGGCAGAATTCTACTTGCCCATTTGGCAGCTTTAAAGTTTGTTTGAAGTTTCAAATGACATTAGCAAAGGAAAAGAAAGAAAGTAATTAAGAAAAAAACACACAGAGATGAAGAATTAACTACTACAAGAAAACACACAATAACATTTCACATTATATATCCTCAATAAAATGTGCTGGCTTCAAGTCTTTTGGTGCCACATTACACCTTTTCCTCAAAAAAAAAAACAAAGGCGAAAAGGAGAAAGCAATCTGGTGATGTAACATGCAAGTATCTGCAGGAACTGGGAAGAGAATAGATAATAGCCTTGCATCCTCTCATAAGATCACTTGTCTTTCTATAAGGCAATCCTAAAGAAAGAGAAGATGAATTCCCAAAACTAGCATATTTATTATCATCACTGCTTTTTCATAACAAATGGCAACAGGGGATTTGCATAATTAAACAGTGCATTAAGTCAAACTAAATTCTTCTTTAAAAAAAGAAAAGGAACAAAACTCTAACTTGTGTAAACTATATTCTTTTCTCTAGTTAATGAAAATGCGCACCA
This sequence comes from Anser anser, assembly GCF_964211835.1. Classification (NCBI taxonomy): domain Eukaryota; kingdom Metazoa; phylum Chordata; class Aves; order Anseriformes; family Anatidae; genus Anser; species Anser anser. Next base: position 46,903,336 of record NC_139724.1, on the reverse strand, counting down.
TAGAGGAAATGTTTACCTTGGGCCCATAAGCATCGGTTGTCTTTTCTGTTTTATCACAGGGATCACCATGAGAACAGCCTAAACAAAATGGGGAAGAAAATCAACAACTTAAGAACATTATTTTTACCATAATTAAATTAGTCCCCATCAGTTATTATTATAAAATAAACAAGATGTTTTGTATTATATTGTGAAATGAGTAACATGTCTGCCAGTCTGATTAATGGACATTGCCAAGCTTACATCTGACAAACTAAAACTTCAAAAAGCCATAATAAAATAAAGTTCAATGGAAGGGGAAGCTTGACTCCTCATAAAAATAACCAACTTTAAAAAAAGACAAATGTTAATAAATAGAGTAACAACTTAACGTGTAAAGGCAACACTGGCATTCTAGGGAAACAGGATATGATTTCCTTTCCCTTCAGATGTATAGATTACAACCCTGCAAACATCTGGTAATTTGTTGCTTGTTTATTTTTCAATAAACATCATCTGACATATTGGTCCTTGTTGTAAGGTACCTTCCCTTCTTGGTCAAGAAAAGAGTGATACCATGATACATAAGACCATTGCTTATGTCAGACATCATATTACTGGTATAATAAATAAGACAAAGAGGAACCACTTGATGCTGTGTATGTAGCTTCTAGTGGAGTTCTGGATTTCCTTACACATGCTTTTACAAGCTGAGAAGCGTTTAGATGAAATTACCAAAAGGTAAGAATTGCTTGTTGTGAACCTATGCATGACAAGTCATCTAAGAGAAGGGAGTTTAAGGTGGTATCTTTGAAGATTCAGTTAAAAGGCATCTTCCTAATCAATATCTTGACTAACTCTTTTGAAACAGAATGTTTAGCATAGTTGTCGAGTATGTGAACAACAATGAAATGGAACAGTTCAATAATTTTACAAGGTGAGATCAATATTCAAAACTATCTTGATACATTAAAGGCAAGTGTGAAAAACAAGACCTTGATGAATCACAACAAATGCCAAGCACCACACTTTAATGGAAGAAACAAATGCTTAAGACAGTGACAGCATAAACATTGGTTCAGCAGGGAAGCAAATGTAGGTGGTAAAACATCCTGAATTTAAGTGAGTGAACAAGGTACTATTTAGCCAAACGAAGTTCATCTCATCTCACTCAGGAAGCACTAACAGGAATGCTGTCTACAGAAAACTACAACCAATTATTTCTGTCTGCTTGGCCTGTCTGTGAGCCTCACTCAATGTCGTGTGTGACTGGAGACACCATGTTTGAGGAGGAAAACAGCCCAATGTAAACAAACTGGAGGGGAATGATAAGATCAGTTTGGGCTTGTTTGGTCTGCAAAACGATTAACAGGTGACCTGAAGCCCTTGCAAATGTAACAAAATGATATTTTTATGCCTCGTCAGAAGATACGGGACACAAGTAGAATAATTATTTTTATTATAATTATTTTTACAAGTATATCATAAAAAAAGATCAGTTGAACTTACTCCTTTGGCTTGTTTTTAGAGAAAATTTCTAAATTTCAGTAGAAACAGAAACACAGAGAGACTATTGCTGAATCTCTTTTAGTGCAGCTTTTAAAGCAAAGAGCCAGCAGACACCTGCTGGAGCTGATCTCAGTACACGGAGTTGCAGTGCAGCAACTGCACTTGGATAGCATCTTAAGATGCATACAAGTTCCTTCATGTTCATGGACACATGCATTTCACCTGCAATAAGTAACCAAGCAAATCTTACCATTAGATTTTTTTGACCATGAATTTGAGCTGTCGGGGATTTTGGATTTTGGAAGCACTGGATGACCATCTCTATGAAAAGAAATGTTTACAGAAATGTGTATTAACATATATAAATCAATAAAAGCATAATTATTGCATATACATACATCAATATCTGATGACCAGTAGAACTGCTAGTTGTTCTGTCTATTACAAGAGCTCTGGAACTTTAAAATATTCCATAATAGAGATAAAAGCACTGGTAGTTTGGTTAGTTCCTACTTCGGGAAGGAACCAAGACTTGGTTAGAGATGGAGTTTCATTCTGGATTCCCACAAAAAGATTTGACCTCAAAACTCTTCCCCTTCTCTGACAGAACAGAGGAGAAAGGTGGGGAGGGAGCAAAGAACAGCAAGCATGGCTGGAAGATTTCAAAAATGAGGTAAATGTCACTAGGCTTTCTGTCCCAAGCAAAAACTAAAACTCACAATAATCTGGAGAGTTTGTTAGACTGCTGTATTCCATAAAAGAAGCAGCAGGGATTAGTGAAAATGCAATGGTAGACTAAGATCTGTGCCAGAGGGTTTTGACATTCAAGGCTGTGCCAGAGCATCCATGCGATGACAGAACTATTTAAGCACTGAACATCAGTTTATCTCCTTTTTATGCTTACAGAATGCTCAGTAGCAGTTTGATTTAAACAACAACAAAAAGGGAATAATTGCATTAAAACAACCTGTGTTATATTTTGAAAACGATACTTTGAACACTTATGTTTCATGGATGGACACTGCCGTGTGTTCCCTAGAAACACAAAACACAACAAGTACCAAGTACCCTTCTCCCCTGAAGCACAAAAATTGGGAATATACATCCCCTTTTTGTGGCATCAGTCTTCAGTAACATGACAGCTGGTACCACTCCGGTGAATCAGCTATCATAGCATGAACGCGTTTTACCCAAATACTCATATAATCATTTGTGGTTTTTTTTTTTTTGAGTAAAACGAAAGGGAAGCATTTGCTTCCAACATACAACATACCTGGTCGCTTTGAGCACCACTTTAGGAAGGGATGTTTCCAATGACCTTTTGGCTTCTTTCAGAGACATTCCCTGTGTGCTTACTCCATTAATGTAATGGATAATATCTAGCTCATGGAGACTCTCTTCCCTGGCAGCAACTGATCTGGGGAGAATGTCACTAATATACACAACTTGGTAAAGGCTGTCATGACCTCCTGATAACACCAGACCTGTGTAGGTAAAGAAAAAAAAAAAATCAAGTTCTTGCTTTGTAAATGAAGAAAAAAAATCGCAGTAGAGAAAAAAGCTGTATAATTCTCTGTTACCTAGCTCCTCCTTATGACATGTTAGTGTAATATCAGGCAGTAAATGAGGCAATACTGGCATCTTGGGTAACTCCAAAACGCGTCCTAGCACTAATCTGACAGTTTTGGGGGCAGCACGGAGAAAATTTACTGCATCTGTATGACTCATGTTAGTGACATCAATGTCATTAACCTGCGAAGAAAAAAAAAAAAGAAGCATCTCCCAGTTAGGTTCCAAATAAAACAGACAGTGTTAGAATAAACAATCACTACTGTTCCTGTTGTTGATGCTTGACATTAAAGGACAAAACTATGGATGCTTTATTGACAACACTTGCGGTTACTCATACTTATTTCCTACTTTTATTTCTTTTGTCTAACTGCTATCTAATTATGCCTCACAAAATGTACACACCTTTGTTCCTTAAGCACATTTACTTTAGCACACAATGGAGTTCACATTTATTTTAGGGTCAAAGTTGTCCTTTTCATGCAATCACTCTATCTGGAAATGGTAATTCTCTCACTTTTATTAGTCGGTCTCCAGGTCGTAGTCTCCCATCGCTTTTGGCAGGATCCTGAACAATGTCATGAATGTAGCAGCCAACGTTATCGTTACCTTTGGTCACTGTGAAGCCCAGACTACCCTTTTCAGACTTGGTCATGGTGACTTGGAGCTCTACTTCCTAGGGAAAGAAAGTAGCACTTTACAACGCATACAAACAGAAGCAAACACTTCACTGAATTTAAGAGCGTCAGAAATATAAAATGGATTTACCTATCGGTTTAAATGGAACACAAGCCTGAATAAGTACTGAGATGTCTGTCTTAGCAGGCTCAGCTTAGCTGCATCAAGTAATTACCTCTAATTTGGACCTCTTTTTCATGAAGCTAACCTTGTGCCGAAGGCCCATTATCTAAACAGAGTTGTCAAGGTACCTGTCAAAACTGACACCTTAATTTACCCTCAACTAGCTGCCAAGCAATAAAGACTCTGTATTTTCCAAGAAAGACAATACAGCAGCAGCTATTCAACTAAAGTAGGCAAATATATTTTCTTACGATGGGATACAACACTAGCTTTTCTTAGAACTGAACACAGGCATATGTTTTGTCTTTTTTAATTTGCATGATTTTTCGTTTGAAAGATGCATATCTACTTCACTTGCACATAAACTCACACAGCACCATGAAGATTTGAGGAAAAACTTCTCCAAATGGAGTATAGGCTAGAACAGCTCTGTAACTTGGAAGACTCTCATGATTAAAAAATATCGAGCCTCGCTTTTCATTTTCTTTTCTATCTGTGAATCGATTATGGGAGGCTATGGAAGCACAAGTCCCTTCTGATACACAACACAAATGTTTCTCAGGTGGCAGTAAGCTATCTCAGAAGAATCTTAAAAATAAGCTGCATTTTGTGGCAGAGCAGAAAATTTGGGGGATTCAGAGATACTAAAGCAGCAAAGAACAGGGTCTACTCAGTTCCCTTTTGCCCTGATTTATCCCATTCTCTCCAAACAACCACAAAGCAAGGTAACTGCCATATAAGGTTAATCTAAGAACACTGCCTAGAGCTCAATAAATGCTTAATGCCAAGCGTTCTAAGGCTGAGATGACACATGAAATACACACGCATACATGCATACAGGGAGGCTTCCACACTCAGAGGGAAACATAAAAAACCTTGAAAAACCCAGGCAGAAAGCATCTGCCAACGCTTGTATGAACAGCCACAGCTCAGTGGTTACAAATGGCAGATGTCCATGTGCCATTTATAAGACACAACTCCAGTTTACTGCAAGTATAACTTACAACTATCCCCTTTGTAAATTAACATTCGTAACTTTCATACTGTCACTCCCAATACCACAGCTATAAAAACTTCCAGTTGGCCACAGCAACAAGTATGCTTATATTACTGAAAGGCAGAAAAAGGACATTACTGGCTCATATTCTTCAGCATTTTTTTCCAACTGGCTGAGTAACGATGCCATTCCTCCCAGGTGTGGAGTCAGCTCAGATGCAGGAGTAGCAAAACAGTTGTTCATTAAAACGGATGTGGTAACATCAGGAACAGTTCTACAGGTTGGGATCAGTGGCAAATCCAATGGCACAGTGCTAAAGATAAAGAAGAAAATCAAGGATCAGTTTACACAATGTACCTATCACCAATAAATGAATATACAAACCACTACAGTATTCCATGTATTTCCATGAGTAGGTCCAAAAAACTATTTTTGTAAACACTTTCTGCAGCACTACAAGGGTCATTATGAGCAACGTACCTGTCGTCCTCTAGCTCCGACTTGCTAGAAGTTTCATGAACAGAATACAAGATGGCGCGAACAGCCTCTTCCTGCCCGCTGCGTGCCTCGTACTGGCTGTGTGCCTGTGTCACAGCTTCACCGGATGTTTGGTATAGGGCAGAACTCCAGCCAGAGCCCACCTGTGCTGCTGAGTCCATCACCTCCTCATCACCACTTCTGCTGCTGTCACTGTAGCTATCTCTCCTCGAGGGAGATTTTAGTCTTTTCTTGCTCGGATCAATGGTTTCATTTTCATCTGAGCTGTCACCCTGTTCTCCAGTCGACGGACCAGAAACTTCTCTGCTGACATCTGGAAATACTTGGTGGGGTGAATGGATGGGAGTCTGCAGAAAGCAAGGAGATTTAATGCATCAAACTCCAATTTTGCAGAGAGAAGAAAGTTGCAAAGACTGCATTAAATTACCAGAAGCAGTCAGTGACCCCTTCCATTTAGAAGTAGCCTCAATTCAGTGAACATACTATGGTGCAGTTTTACCAAGTTCAATGCAGCTTTGCCAAGATGAATTATGCAGAACTTGGAAACATATATTGCTAAACAACTGCAACATCATCTATGGAAAACAAATACACTCTGCGCTTTTGCTTCTGAGAGCCTGCTGACAGGTGCTTCTGAGCTATGAGGAGCATAATATACTGCTGATGGTTAAAGTGCAACATAAGTCAAACTGATTTCACACAGCAGGGAATCAGAAAAAGTTTTAAACAAAAAGCTAAACAATAGTCTACAAAAGCCATCAGAATTTACACCAAACGGAGACTGTTTAGCCAAGTTAACGACTATGGTGAGGATAAAAGACGGTTTGGCCAACCATCACATAATCCCAAGAACGAAAAAAAAAGTTTATAAGCTTCACATATGCTTTTATGGCCAAATTCTTGCATTCATGACCATGTCCATCTGTGTTAGTGTTATATACAAAAATTTTCACTTGATCATTTACTTATTTTAATATATGTGCTCCTTTATTAAAGGTATTCCTTACTAGAAATGGATTATAGGATTAGTTGTTTGTATTATTATGCCCACTTGTTCATCTCATTTTCTTACTCTAATCTTTGCTTTGCTTACATTTTTATTTGTACATTTAGGTTTCTGCCATCAGACTTGAATGGATTTAACAGTGTGAACATGAAATTAAGTAACTTAAATAGAATTTTTGCCATTCCTTTTATACTTTTTTCCCTGTATTATGGAAAGCCTACATTTCAAACTCCTCTATATATTCTCTTTTACTGAAATATTTGTTTTTTCAATTTTTCTAAGTATCCTTCTGTTGAACAGAATGTTCTTCTGTTCTTTTGATTTACTTACTGGAGTGCTTTGTAACATGTTCTTTGGAACATCTCTCAAGTCCAGCAAGTAAATATAACAATCTTTTCCCCAGTTTTACATGTGCCAGAAGCAGACAAATAGAACATACTTTTCAAACCTATCATCTATTAATCAACCCCCTCCCCCCAAAAGTTTAAGCCAATCTCAAATGTTTTAGACTACATAACAATATTAATAAACAAACCACAAATACATTATGGAAGGCTTGCATTCTTTTAGTATCTGTGAAATCCTTGGTACACGGATAAAGGAATTTACCAGAGGAACAAAATTTCTGTGAGTGCCGTTCACCCATCTTTCCACCCCCATTTTGCATTTATTTAACTAATCCACCAGACCAAACAAATAAACCTTCAAACAGTAATTAAAAGAAAAATATTCTATGCCATAGACCTTACCAACAAAGAAGGATCGATGTCTGGTAGTATACCAGGTGGTGGCCGACAAAGGAGAAGAGAAACTTCTGGAGATGTTCCCCTCAGAGCAGAGATGACTTCCTATGGCCAGAGTTGGATTCAGTATTAGACACAGACACCAAGACTTCCAAGGCTACCACACCACTAAGACAGACGGTAGAAAGCACATACCTGCTGGGATAAACCCTTCAGTGATGCCCCGTTCACTTTGAGAATGACGTCCCCAATTTCTATCTGCCCACTTTCTGCAGCAGGCTGCCCAGGAAAGAGCTTTTTCACCCTCACAATGGTTGAGCCCAGCTGCTCTGGGGTAAGATTATCCTCACGGCAGAAGCTGAACCCAAGGCCTGAGCTATTCTTCAACAGCTTCACCTCAAATGTGTTCTCTGCAAGAGAAAGAGTTACACATGATTTTCTACACCATGCTGGTCATTAAAAAAAACAACAGCATGTGCTCTGACTCCAGATGTGACATTGCACACTCTCCCCCCTCACACAGTTCTCCTTCACCTTCCAAGTTGCTGAAAGCCAGGGCGTCTCCAAAGCAGTCCATTCAGGAGGCTGTTACAGCCGAGTGGTGTAACCGTTCTGGCCACTGATCAAACATTTTTGAGAGAAGTAAGGGTAGATCCTGACAGACAAGATAAACCCCACATGGGAAGACAAAAAGCCACCTGAAGTGGCTTTGCCATCTGAGTAGGCTTCCCTCCCTTTTCACACATCCCCAGCAGGAGCTGAAGAGTGCCAGCCTCTTGTCAGCCAGAAAATTCTCACCTTTCCAGTCTCTCTTCTGGCCTCACCCAGCTCTTGATGTCTACTCTCATCTAGACAGGAACAGCAGGACCTACAGGAGCTCTCATTTACACCTGAGTATCTCGACCTCCACTTGGTATGCTTTTCTTAGCAGTACCAGAGTTAGCAGCACCCCTTTTACCCCAATCTTGCTACCAACCTGGGCTGCAAGGCTGGCAAAATTGGGAAACAACCAGGAGCAGTGAGAGAGGAAACAGTTAATAGCCACTGAGTTATGTTAACAAGATGAGAAAGGAAACCTTCACAACAAATGCAACAGCACAAAAAGTAAGAAACTCCATTATGTGCTGGTGCTTGGTAGAGACTCCTACCAGCTTTGTCTCCTGTCTGCCTTTCTATTTCACAGAAGATAAGAGAAAACAACTAATAAAGCTAAAGGATGCTTTGAGCCTTCAGACAATTTTCCTACAAGACCCGACCTGCAGTGACAAAGCTGTAGTCTTTGGCATTTGTAGCTTTTATCGCTGGCTTCTCCTGAGGCTCACATTGCCCCACCTGATTTGGAGGCGTGCACTGTGGCGTTACCGGAGCATGAACCTTTGCTGCTGAAAGTTGCCCTTTTTCCAACAGCAGATGCACCACCTAAAGGGATGAAACAATCTCTAGTTAAGTTGCAACAGTCACAGAGATGACACACAGTTTATGGTTCTTTCTAACTTCTCAGGATCTTAAGTTTTACAGCAGCAAGTTTTATGGACACCTCCCTCCCTCACATGTCCTCAGTTTGCTCCTTATTTTAAAGGCTGTGAGCGACAAGTTCCATAATAAACTAATGGGCTTGCAAATTATTTGTCAAGGCAGAATCAGAAAAGGTTTTCTTCCAATAAGGCTCTGAAGGGGTTAAGCGTCAAAGATGGTGTGATTTTCACATGGGTACAGGGAAGAGTTAAAAGCATTTTATAAAGTGTGCACAGACAGTAATCCTTCATAGTTCTGGATGTGTGCAGTCACTGGCTATTTTCAGGTATGCATGTACTTCCACAGATCAAGCAGCAGCCATGAACAGCACTACGAGGAGACACTGCTGACAGACTCTAGTGCCTTCCAAAAAGATAACACTCAAATAAAGCTACTCACACAACATGCAAACACAGCTGCACACATGGAGGCCCTTATGTTCCCAGTGGATCAGATTCAGGACCTTACTGTAGCATGCCAGAGCTGTTTTCCAACCCACGTGCCCCAGCTTCCTTCCTACGAAACTCAGGGTCAAGCAGAAGCCAATGGCTTGCAGATCTCTCACCCACACACAGCACCAGAACTTGGCTTGGATGGACAGAGAGACTTGGGACCCAGGAAGCAACAGTCTCTGAGAAATCACACCTGAAACAACCAGCACACTGCGGAGAATTCCTGTCTGTAGTTTCCTCTATTTTTATTCCCTCATGAACAGCCGGTTTACTACAGACAGAAGGAATGAACAACCACCACTTACCTGCCCAGTGTTTCTCAGTGTTTCCACAGCTTGTTTATGGGTAGCGCCTTCCAAACTAATCCCATTGACAGAAAGCACACGGTCACCTACAAATAAATGATGAGTCCTTTGAGAAAAATTAATCAGAACATCTGTAAAACATACGTGACATACAAAAACCTTCAAGTCTCAGCTAACAAAGGCAGTTACTGAAGTAAATCCTCTCTCCCCTCCGTTCTCTGAACAAAGAAGAGAACTAATCTGGCATAACAGCGTGTCAAAGCCAGCATTAACTGTGAGAATGCTATCTGCCACAAACCTCAAAATCTTTATTAAAAAATATTTTAGTCTATAAGGGCAATTCTCTCTTTAGTAAAGAATGAAACCTGGCTTAGAAACACGAAAAATCATAGCAATTACATTGATTTTCTCTGTCAAGTTACCCTTAACAACAAGCAAGAGGGCCACAAATAAAACAAAGCCCTCTCCATGGCTGGCACAGAGAAATATTCTGCATTACCACAGGCTGCATTAGGGAAACAGAAATCATGCAGCGTATTTCATATTTTTCCTTTCCACCATCCCTGCACTTTTCTGTTGGTTCTGCAATTGTCTTAACATTTTATCTTTCCCTGCAGAATTACCTGTCAAATCATTTGAGACAGTATATAAAATTACAACTGCAAATGCAGTAGCTCAGGGAAACTGCTCTTCTTCTCAGTGCCTCCTCTAATCGTACTTTCATCCAACATATTTCCTAGCTTCTAGGCCACAGCGTACCCCTCAAGTCCACCACAGACAGTTATCTGTCATTTTGCACATTAAGAGTCTGACTGAACCAAGTGAAATATTACCTTTTTCTATCCTGCCATCTGCTTCAGCTGCTCCCTTAGGAATAATCGCTTTCACATAAATGCCACCGTGCCGTATGCTAGTATTTACACCACCCTAAAAGGAGAGCAAAACCAGGATTTGTCAGCCTTTTTTCAGTCAGAGCACTGTGTAGTTAAATGCTATGTCACACAAGGATAGCTGCACTCAGGAAGCACTCTGGCTACTGCCATGTATAAGGAACAGCCAAACCATCAAAAGCAAACTGTTTCACAAAGCATGTTCCCACAGTCATGCAATTTGTTACAAGTGAAGCTGGGGTGGGAAGACTGTAAAAACACAATGCTTCACAGTGTAGATGCACTCAGGGCAAACAGGCGTCTTTCAGCAAAAAGACGTCTGCTCTGCAGTTGAAGGCTTGCATGCACACAGACGCTCCGAGATGTTTGAGAGCACAGCACGCATCAACAGCCAAAGCAGAAGATGCATACCATGCACTGTCCTACTCCGATTCACCCTCTCTGATGTAACACCAAACTAAGGAGTGCTGCCTTCTCTCACATCATAGAAGTCTGAAGGTTTAAGCTCAAAACACCTGCCCAAGCTCAAACGGCACTGCTTTTTGAGGGCCTTAGTGATTCTGGCTCACAGACAGCTAATGCTGCACCACCAGAGCTTCTCCACAGACTCGGAGGGCAGAGGGAGCCCAGCAATGAGTATATTGGAATATTAAGCTACCCAAAAAGCATTTTTTAAGACACAACAAAAACAGGAGCTGTGAAAAACGTGTGCATCTGAGTTCTAAATCCTTCTCATCACCCCGAAGCGCCACTCTGCAGGGTAGCAGGCCCTAAATGCAAACTACCTTCAAAATTTTATAACCTGATGAGAAATTTGTCCACTAAAAAAACATTTTTGATCTCATAAGGCAGTAACCTTGCGAGGCAGTGTCAGCCAGGTCTAATTTGGATCTAAGTATTTTTTTTGCTTTCTGCCTTTTAACCAGCAGAGGGAGAACAAAGAACACGGTGCATGTACGCATGGAAGTGCTCAGATACCCTGAGGTAACACTACTTCCACTGCCTGCGATGCCCATCAGAAAAGGTCTTATTTCTCTCCCTTGCATGTTATTGGATGGCAGGGGCCAAATACCATCTTTTTATTTGTACTTGCAAGTAGTTTCTACGATAAGATTCTACTAGGACTTTGGGGATTTACCATAAAACAACAAAAGGGGAGATGACAAAAAAGGGACTTAAAATATTATAATTTTTCAGCTTTGGTGAGATGAATTCTATGTCAGTAAAGCTGTATACTCTGCAGTGACTCCAGAAAATGTTTTGCTTCCTTGTAATTTAGTAATTAATGGGTTGCTGGGAGTAGAGAAAAAGAGAAAACATCTAAAAACCTTGTCAAACAGTACCGTGACACTTATTCCCAAGCCGTTATCTTTTTTGGCTAGTTCAACCTCAAAGATATCTCCAGGTTTAAGAAGTGCTGCAGTAACCTTTTTAGAATTCGTTTTGTGTGCTGTATTCGCTGAGGAAGATTCCTTTATTTAAAACAAAAAGCAAAAAGAAAAACAAAGAGAAAGGTTTCTGTTAGAACAGAAGTTTGCAGTTAAGACCCCCACAGGATGAGCTTTTGAGTCAGATGCAGCCAAAAGGAGTCCACATGGGAAAGGACCCACCAGTCTGACTCGTAAGACTCATAGCTTTAACTCCTCTAATGCTGCAGTCAAAGTTTTAGTGCAGAAACATGCCTGGCCTTCAGCGGCTGAGTCTTTACTGTCAAAGTGAGCTGGTTGTGGAACAGAGAAACTGTTAACTATAAAACTTCAGTATTACAGCAGCCTAGGGTCTGTTGGATTATTACAACTTCACTGAACTATCTCCATCAGCCAAAAATAGGGATCACTGCAAGTTAGGGATGAATTTGTAGTACTTTCTCGTGTGCTTTCAGCAAGGTGAAGCAGCAAGCTCTCTGCTCGGGCATGGCTCGCTGCAATGAAGTTCTCATTAAACAAGAGCATTTTTTCCTTGATTAGATAATGAACTCCCAAACAATAGGAGTTGAGCTGCTATTCTAGCTACTCATTCCAGACACATCACTACTAATTTATCTAATCTAGGAAAAATTTAAATTATCTTCCAGGTAAATTAATTTATCTTCGGGAGTGGCCATTACCCCACAATCACACTGGACAAAACCAAAGAACTGAAAACATGTTCTCTACAGAATCAGCAAGAGCACTACACATTCATCCCAAAGCAGAATCTGCCTCAACTAAGACATGCCCATGATGTGATATTGGAAAGCTCTTGGAAGTCACAGGAGTGATTTTCTCCACTCATTTTGAACAAAATCACCAAACTAGTAGAAATTAGCTACTAGCATTTGCCATTAGCAGGATAAGCTGCAGGCTAGGCTGGCCTTCTCCCACACCCTTTCACCTTATTCACACCCACAGGCAGCTATTTCATTCCCACTCTTAACACCAATGGGAAATGCTCATATGAAATAAACTATGCCTTTTTATCTGCCTGCTGCTCCTGACTGCTGGAGTAAGTTGCTTCATCCATGTCAGAATCTCCTCGGTCAGAATATTCCACCGACTCTACTACCCCAGGCCTTTTAATTTTTGCTCGAGCACTGTCAGACGACGATCTTCTCTTCTCATTACTTTTTGAAAGCCCAGTCTGGGAATCACTGTTGTTCTGAGGATCCTGCTGGGCTCTGCCACTTGCACGTTTGCCAAAGAAGCCGGCAGTCTGGCTCTGAGACAGGCTGGCACTCTCAGTTCTGGAGTCCTGGGAGCTCATGCTCCCATCCCGCTTGGCTCCTGACAAGCCAGACAAACTCCCTGAGACAGGCCTCTGGTGGCCATGGGGCCGGTTGTGCTCTTCCGAAGAGGACTCTGCCTCATTGTCTTGCACGGACGACGGCCTCCTTAAATAAGTCCTGGTTCCATTAGTGAGGTGTGCAGCGTTGGATGATGCTGAAAGATCATGAGACAAGACAGTCAGGAGCTGCTGGTAACATCTTGTCTGCAGTGTTACAGAAATTTCTCAGTTTACAGCCATGCACGGTTTTACTGGTCCATATCACGTAGAACACTTTCATCTTAAAGTGCAAGCAGTGTGTCCTCACTAAAGTTTACCACAAGTTATCTTACTGCTAAGTTCAATGCGTCTGCTTTCAGTCCCAAAACACAACTTCAAGCACGTATTAGCTGGGTTTTCACAGAAGTGACTGAAGTTATGGGTGGCTAGGTCAGTTGCTCAGATCAGTGAATTAAAGGAAACAGAGAAAGGACTTTACAAAAGTTGTCAGAGAAGGCAGATCGCTCAAACTCAAAGAAGAACTCTTTAATAGTAAAGAATATTTCTCTCCGTACCTTTGGATAGCTTGTCCTTGGGCTGAGAGATAACAAGTGTCACATCTTCAGGTGCATTCTCTATAATTTCTAATGCTGCATGATGGCTGACACCCTCTAAACTTGTGCTATTCACGGATATTAGTCGGTGTCCTGCACAAAATGATTTGTTCAGATACAATCTAACATACATATTTTCAGCCATCGTTGATGACATGAGTGTGCAGGTCTGAACACATTTATGCAAAGCATGGAATAAAAACTACTAAAATTAAACTGATGCTAGGAAAAGGAACCCCAATCATTAATAAGAAAAAAATCAACAACTGATGATATTTCCTTTTTTGAAACTGCCAAACCTTTCCCTGTTACTTTTTCCTGATTTTTTTTTCACTCATTCAACCTTTTCCTTTGCCATAAGCAGAACGGATGCAAAAACAGAAACTGAGAAGTGAAATAGACTGTGCAGTTCAGTTCAAGGCACAGACTAAAATAAATAAGCACTGATATTACATAAAATCCATTTTCTCTCTTTTTTTAAATAGTATTAACAGGATTACATGCACTTTTCCCTAAATCCTGGTATGGATTGGGAGTTTAAACAGTTTTAAATTAGAAAGTACCAATCAAGAGATAGTATCAAAGAAAACCTCTCTCTTTTTACGAATTTTCCATTTTCTACTCCTTCAAGTTTACAATTTTTATTTTGATGCAAATGTCGTTTATTTTCATATTGTCTAACTGAGATGTACATCACCAGTTTTCTAAGTTATCCTGAAGGAATCTGAAGTTTGGCACGTTTAAGGGACTGACTTCTGCAGCCATAGATGACAACTGCACTACATAGGTGTTTGGCCTTTTGTGTCATGTATACCCCTCTCCTAATTTACATTATTCACCTGGCTTTAGAGATCCTTCCAGATCAGCTGGCCCTCCAGGAGTAACTGAATGAATAAAAATTCCCAGATCAAGTTTGCCAGTCTTCTCTCCACCAACTATTTGAAAGCCTATTAAAAAAGGCCCGATGCAAATATGTCAGTGATCAAAGTTTATCTTAATACACTGCAAGTCTATATTTCAAAACAGACAAAAACTTAGTCATTCCAACATATGTAAAGTAACAGAAAATCATCTATACATCTCGAAGAATTCTACATGAAAGTAAACGCTAAAGCTTTTTGATAAAACTTTACTGCGCTCTTGTTTTTTAAGTAAGCAGTTCAGACTTTGTCTAGCTGTCAACTGTGGCACAAAAAACATGCACAAAAAGATAACATTATATGTCCATTCACTGACTGGATGAAATGTATTTGCACTTAAAATGTTAGATGCTTTACTTAAATGTCTGACCCTGATATTAAGAACGGGGTTCGTCAAACCCCAGTTTTGTGTACTGAAGTGCAACATACCTAGGCTTTCTTTTGAAGCTTCTAAGATCTATCTGCCAATTCTACAAGCTAAAGCTGGCAAAGATGTCCATGATCAAGAAACAAAAAGGTCAAAGATGACAGGTCTCCTCTACTCTAGCAGAACAGCAAAGTAACAGATTGCATGGGAAAGAAAAGGTAAAGTTCATATGAACTGCTATCCTTTTTGGTCAGCTCTTATCTTAACGTTTAGTGTTGACCCTGCACAATATGATCTTGTCGACTTTTTCCCTCTTCAAATTTACAAAACAGTCTTATGTGGAATGACAGAACTATACCCTAAAGGATACTTCAAAGAGCCTCCCCTCAAGTGCAACTGTTATCAAACTAAAGAGAAAAATTACATGGGTTTATGGAAAACAACAACAGGAAGAGGAATGGAATCCAAATATCTCAACTTCCAGACTCACTAAACCTCATACTAATGTTCCATTCAATGATATTATGAGAACACAATTATTTGTTAACAGCTTTATAAGGTTTTCTTCTTTAAAACCTCCAAGTTGTCACAACTGTGAGGTGTCCATGTGTTAGGTGAACACAGAGACAAACTTCAAATGCTAACTTCTATGATGATTATTTCGCAATAATCAGAAATGTTATACCACACGTAATATAGAGAAGCTGAGAAACAGGCTTGCTTAACACCAATCAAGTCAGTAGCGTGTGCTGTTAAGAAAGCCTAGCCTTCTGCATCTTAAACAAATGCCTTAGAAATCCAACTCATGTCTGTTTTCCTCAGTCCTATGATAAATACTTCAAAACAGAACACCAAAACTGTATTTTATTTTCAGCTTCAACGAATATAAAAAATAACAAACTCAACAATTTTAAAGTCACTTACCTAAACCCATTTTTTCATCCTTTTTCAAGTTCACTAAAGTGATCTCTCTTTCTGGCGAGGAAACTCTGCTCTGTGTTGTTTGCAGAGAGTCAGCTGAAAAGCCAACATTTGCTGATCAGGCACGAGGTGAACACTTGCACATGCACATCCTTTTAGGTTTGCCTTTAAATCCTATTCCATAGGAGAAATTAGTCCTCTGATAAACTGAAAAGCTTCTCTGAAGCAGTGGGTCCAGCTTGGATGTTCCAAGCCACGTATGAGTAAAAAAGAAAAAATAAAAAAAATTGCACCT
Source organism: Anser anser (assembly GCF_964211835.1). Lineage (NCBI taxonomy): Eukaryota > Metazoa > Chordata > Aves > Anseriformes > Anatidae > Anser > Anser anser. The sequence continues at coordinate 46,887,213 of NC_139724.1, read as the reverse complement.
CATCTCATCTTCATCAGGTAAAATCTTTGTTTCCTCCTAAGAAAAGCACTTAGCGTAGTCTGAGCTCACCTGAGCCTTAAATCTTCAAATTGGTAGGTCTTGGTTCTGCCAGGTATATAGATCTGTGGTTATGTACCCTGCCCAGGGACACAGGGCTTAAACACATTGGTAAAAGTGAAACTGGGGCTTAATATATTAAGTTACTAAAGGTTAAGAGTGAATTCTCTTAATGACGGTCCTTTGTTTAAACAGTCAACATTAGAAACATCTTCTAGACCCTATCTTGTTTAAATTGACTTCCACATTTGCAGGTCTAAAGGCTGGTGACTCTGCCGCTTCTCAAATCTGAGCACACTCATGGTAGCTTTATGTGACTTATGAGTGTTCTCAACAGGCTGAAAGAGATCCAGGCACTTAAGAGACAGAAGCAGCATGATTTGGGGGAAAAAAAACCTAAAAAAAAAAAACAACAACAAAACCCACCACAACAACATCTCCTGCAGTTCAAAAAAAGGCAATGTATTCTAAGTCTGACCTCATGACTTTTCTACCTGTAGAAGATGGAACTCGTTTAGACTGGACAGTTAGCTCAGTTTTGCTGTAAATGGTACAAGTGCTTCCACAACAGCAGAAACCTAGTGTGCTCTGCACACCAGTAACAAACAAAAAAACCTGATGCGAGAGAATGTGACAGACTTCTCCATCTGGAAAAGGGTTATGATCCCCACTGCAAAAGTCAAAACACGTTCTTTTGGGACCCTACAGCATCATTAGCCTCACAAGTAAGGGAAATGAGCTTGGAAGGGCATGGCATGTTAGGTAACAACTGTCCAAGCATCAGGCTGAACAGACACCCTCCACAGCAGAAAAGCATTACACAAACGTAAAAATCTCCCTCAAAAAGCCATCCAAAACAAATATTGGAAGCTGTATCTAGCAAAACGTTCCACATCCAACTAAGTGGCAGAAGTATCTGATTTAAGAATAGCCAAGAAACAAGACAGGTTCAAGTAAAGCACTTGACAAGTACAAATTAAAAGTAACTGACTGAAATAATTAAATGGACATGCTATTTATCAACTTACTGCTCTCTTTTAATGGTGTTGATGATGGAAGATTTCCAGAACTATTCATGCTAACGCCTGCAACATGAATGCAAATATTAGACATTATCGTTTTTTTCATAAAGCTATGGAGAAGCTTCAGATTTTACACAGAACATGCATGAGCTCGTGTCACAATATCAGATTACTTAGTTGAAAAATGACACCAAAGAAGTTATGGTTTAGCAAATTGTGGTGATTAAAGTACTTTGGTCGCAATTCGAAGTTAAGAGAGGGGGGTAGCTCATGCAAAGGCAAAGAATTAAAGAAAGGACAGAGCTTTGGCCTTCACAGCCACTCTTAACTTCAGATAAAATTAGCAGGGTTTTAAGGAAAGGCCTAAGTCAAGGACTAAATTTTGTTACACGACTTGATGAATATACCTAACCTTATAAAGCAACAGAACAGTAGCCTTGTAAGATTTTATACAGTAACAAGCAAGTTTGGGCAGTAACAAGCCACTTGGACCAAATATTTCTATTCAAATTGGTTTGCACTTAGGACCATATTTTCTTTGGAAGAAGCAATGCTGAGTAAATAAGGCTGTACTTTACAGAGGATGAAATAATAAATGTACTAAGTTATGGAATTAAATGAGTTAAGACCATTCAAGCTTTTTAGCAAAGCAGCGCAGACCTTCTCAAACTCTAAACCCTAAAGTTTCAGCTGATGAGTTTCATCCACAAAGAATATATGTCCCCCAGCAGCATCAATGTCCAACATGTAACTAAGATGGTTATTGGACTTGCTGACCCAGAGATCATGGGTTAGCACATGATAACAAGACTAATTGTAAAGCTAAATGCACAGGATAAATGGCTGCCATCAGTCTCTACAGAAATTCCATGCCTCATCTCACTTCTGAGCAGCTGATGCTCTTAATCCAGAAAAAGCTTGGTTCCCAGTTCAGTCCTTGTTTTGTGTGCAGTTGTTAAGTATTGGCACATCACTATTTGCATTTTTTTTATTTCACAGAACAGAATCATAGAATGGCCTGGGTTGAAAAGGACCTTAAAGATCATCTAGTTTCAACCCCCCTGCTCTGGGCAGGGTTGCCAACCACTAGAGCAGGCTGCCCAGAGCCACATCCAGCCTGGCCTTGAATGCCTCCAGGGATGGGGCATCCACAACCTCTCTAGGCAACCTGTTCCAGTGCCTCACCACCCTCTGAGCGAAAGGTCCACTTCTATCGACTCCCATAAACTTAACATTCTCCCACTTGTTTTCAAATTCCGTAACCAATCAATGTTATGATATTAAACACACAAAAAGCAAGTTAAGGTTGCAGATACTTCAGTCATCCTTGCTTCTGTTATTTTAACAGGGAACCTTCTATAACCAGAAATTCATGACAGAGCTACTAAAATTTTATGTTCCATAATCCAATGATTGAGTTTAAAAGCATTCAGCTTGTTTTTTTGTGAACTTGATTTTTACTGTCTGCTAGGACTTATTTGTGCAATCGGTACCATAAACTATTGATTCTTTGCATATCCGTGTATAGACTCGTTTGTCATTTTCTCCATAGGAGTATTTTTTTTTTTTATTTCTTTGCTACAGTTATTCTGGAACTACAGGCGATGTGTCTGGAGTACTTTAACATGTGATCCCTTTTTTAAGTCCAAATATTACTACCACTTAATATGTATATCAAAGCATTACATCTGAAGCAATTTTAGAGGTTAGTTAGTAAATACCGCAATAGGATTTTTGTATGCTGACCTACAACATAGGCTTGACCAGTATCTTCAATGGATGATGAGTCCGATTCATTTTTCTTTCTTTCAGGACTTCTACTTAAACCTGCATGAGATTTTGAACTTAAAGGGGAGAAGGAGAGAGGGGAAACCAGACAGAGGGAAAAGGAAATTGGGAGAGGGAAGGAAGGATCAATGTAATAAAATAATGGTATGAATAATAAATCAAAACCGATGCATATGTACATTGACTGTACACAAAGGCATTTCAGGGTGGTCAGAGAGACTCTTACTTGCTCAGTTTTAATGCTCCTGCTGCCAATCCAGTATCAAATTTCGGCATTTGCTGAAAGACTCTTCCCATTATGTCCTCTATTTTTTGGGAGGAAGAGTCCAAAGCAGCAATAATATTTTTCCTTGGAGGGTAAACCGAGATATGGCTCTGACTCAGATCATGAAATGATTTGCTCATAACCCTGGGTCTGTCTTCCCATGAAGTCTTCTCGTTCTTGTCCTTTGAAGAGCCAGGAAGAGGCTGGAAGAGTGAGAGCTCGGAGCAGGACAACCTCTTCAGAATCTCTGCTTGAACTGACAGAGGTCGGACAGCAAGTCGGTTCAAAGTACTGCTGGCCAGGCTACCGGTACTGATTGCTCGTCCCATGTTGAATCCTTTGACAGACTCTGCATGAAGGTTTAGACTCCTAAATGAAGCTCGCTCTGCAGATTGTTTTTTTTTTTAAAGAAGAAACAAATTCACATTATAAAACAGAGCTAATGCAACCTCTTTGTATAAGGCATGCATTTTAAACAACCAACTCAAAGCTTCTTTTTTTCCTGTAGGCATAACACCCAAAAGTATGCACCATCATCAGGTACATACATATGACGTCCATGCAGCTTGCTCAAAAAGCAAAGTTTGGATTTAATGATAGTATGCTAACCTAACTGTATGCTACACTGAAGTTCAAAAACACTAAGTTGAAAAACATTTATCCCCTTATTAGTACAAAGATTCGTACTTCCTGTTAAACTGCCACGCCGCCTTATGAACAGGCACTTCACTTCCGTCTGCCAAGCAAGTCATCTTTGTCGCATCTCGAGCCAAGTGAACTGTAAGACTATACCTCCTTTAACCTGCTCGTGCAATTATTTTCCAGAATTTGAACAAGCAGCGCTGCCCCACATCCACGCTATCAGATCCCACACAATTTCCATCCAACCACTGGTTAACTCTCTTCACAAGTCCCTGACACTCTTACAGCCCTGTTGGCTAAACGTGGCAAGGTTTTGGTAGTAGGGGGCCATAGGGGTGGCTTCTGTGAGAAGAACCTAGAAGCAGCCCCATGTGAGGTATGGGCCCCACTGCTGACCAGAGCCGAGCCAATAAGCAATGTTGTTTGCACCTCTGTGAGAGCATATTTAAGACGGGAAAAAAAAAGACGCTGCCACACACAGCAGGTGGGAGAGAAAGAGGAGTGAGGAACAGCCTTGCAGGCGCCAAGGTCAGTGAAGAAGGAAGGGGAGAGGTGCTCCAGGCGCCAGAGCAGAAGTCCCCAGCAGCCTGTGGTGAGGACCATGGTGAAGCAGGCTGTCCCCCCGCAGCCCATGGAGTACCACGGTGGAGCAGGGTTCCACACTGCAGCCCATGGAGGAGACCATGGTGGAGCAGGTGGACCTGCACTGACGGAGGCTGCGGCCTGTGGAAGACCCCTGCCGGAGCAGATTCCAGTCTGGACCTGTAGCCCGTGGAGAGGAGACCACGCAGGAGCAGGTGACCTGGCAGGAGCTGCTGCCCGTGGGGGATCCAGGTTGGAGCAGTTTGCTCCTGGGGGATGGACCCCGTGGTACGGGCCCATATCTGGAGCAGTTCTTGAAGAGCTGCTGCCTGTGGGCAGCCCACACCGGATCAGTTCAGCAAGGACTGCAGCCCGTGGGAGGGACCCCACAGCAGACAGGATGAGAGTGACTGTAAAGGAGTGGCAGAGACAAAGACTGACCACAGACTGACCACAACCCCCATTCCTCCATTCCCCTGCGCCGCTCGGGAGGAGGATGGGGGGAAGGCGTATTTGGTTTCTTTCCTTCGTTTCTCGCTTCTCTAGCTTGTTAGCAATAGGCAATAAATCTTACTATCTCCCTATGCTGAGTCTGTTTTGCCCGTCACGATAATTGTTGAGTGATCTCCCCGTCCTTATCTCAACCCTTGAGCCTTTTTCATCGTATTTTCTCCCTGTTCCTCTTCGAGGAAGGGGAGTGAGAGAGAGGCCGTGGCGGAACTCAGCTGCCCACTTGAGTAAAACCATCACAGCTTGGCAGCATCTCTACCCGGTACAAGAACATCAGTTCACTCAGGTGAACTTGGGGACCTCCCCTGCCAGAAACATCCTAAATGTTCTAGCACAGAACAGACAATGTGGACTGGGGTTTGCCAGACTTTATGACCCCTGAAATCCCAATTCCTTTAAGCAGCAGAGAGAAGCAGGTTTTGGATTGTAGTTAAATTACTGTGTCAGCTGAGTCGTGGGAACCGTCTGGGTGAATATTCTTAGCTGAAAGCAAACACGAGATAATATAAGCTAGCCTAACCCCGCCTTATTCAGAGCAAAGCTGAGCTGAGCCCACATCTATTAGCCTAACTGCCTCCTAAGGCTAGCAGGTAAGTTCCTGTGGCTTGGCTCTCACACAGAAGCTTGATAAGCTGTGGCAACATGTTTGCTGGTTAAAACCTCTAAAGGAAATCTGGCCATCTGAACCCTTCATCAACTTCACTGATGTCCTGGAGTCAGTTCAGAGGGAAGATGGAGGAAAAGCAATCCTCAACCACGTAGATAATTCTCATTTTCTGTTAGCTAGTGTTTTAAGCTCCACACATGCAGCTGGGAAATAAGCTGCTTTTGGAAGCAGCAGTGTAACTTGCAAGGGAAACGTTACTTTTTTGCAGGCATCATCCAGCAGCACTACTAAATGCTGAAGCATTCACCACTGCAGAGCGCATTTGGCTACCACAGCCTCAGCACTGCCATTTGAGGAAGACAATCCTTCCTCTAGTAGGAAATTAATGTCAGAAATTAACTGCAACAGTAACTCAATCCTGCTCTGTAATAAACACACAGATAGAGAGAAGGTTTAGTTGTGGAACACATTTTGTCATTTTAAAATGTGAATTAGCATACAACTATTACCTCCCTATCCACATCAAATAGCTGATAAGCAATGTAAGAATGGTTCTGCTGGATCAGATACACACAAATCTGTTTCCTGACAGTGACAGAAGCTCAGTGATGCTGGCTCTTGTTGCGTTCACATCCTGAGGAAGAGTACCCCCATAAAACATTTTAAGATTTCTATTCTTGACCTTGTACGTACCCTCTGACAATACAACACTGAATTTTCCTATGGATTTCAGGTGAGTGTTTTCTGCCAACCCCATAACTGAGAATTCTCATGTGCTCTAAAATCTTCCTTTGTAAAACTGACTTAACCCTTCAATCTTTGTGGTTTTCTATACACCCTTTCAAGAATCCAAAAGATCCATCTTAAAACTCGGTGCCTGGTTCTGTTTGCTGCATTGACACAGAAGCTGTGCATAAAAGAAGTGATTATCTCTCAAGTTATAGCTAACATCCTTTCTTATGTGCCATAAAATTGTTCCTTACTTTTTTTCCCTGAACTCTGTGTCTCATCTCTTTTTATTCATGCAGAAAGAATGTTATCCAAGAGGCACTCTCCTCTTATTTTCCCAACCTATTTCTTTTCATTAAGTTTGTGTATGTTAAAATGTTTTTTCCCAGGACACTGTGCAGCAAGTGAAAAACATGCCATGGAACATCACAGGAACTATCAAATTGCTCTCTGTTATGTCTCTATCCTCTGTTATATTCCATGAAAATTCATTCTCTGCCATTATGCACACCAGATCTTCTCCCTTTTCTCAGAGTATTTTCTCCACTTATCAACTGAAATCACATGCGAGTCTGCTAGACACAGTAAAACTGTATTTCTGAAGTCTTTAGAAGCATTTGAATCCTCGTCACTCTGCTACTCCAACCCATGAACGCTGTAAGCCTTAGGTACACGTGTGTTTACTCTGTTGTTAACCCACAATCAGCCCTTAAGAAGCCTTCGACACGTGCAGCTTCTGGGATGATCAGCCTAGAGTTACTAATGTCCTTATTGACCTGTCCTTTTCTTTACTGTTTTGCTGAGTTCTTCCAACCACCACTTTCTGTTTTCTTTTTTAACTAATGTTTTAATAGCTCTGGGAAAAAAAAAAAGAAAAAAAAAAGGATGCTTCTGCAGATGAATAATAATGCTTCCCAAATACTGCTTGGGATCTCACTGCTCTAACAGAAGGAAAGCAGTATTTGTAATTAATATGCTATTTGAATTAGCTACTTCATTACTGTTTTCTCCTATCTGTATTGCAGTATTTTTTTATTTAAAAAATACTATTGTAATAATTTTATTACTATATATATATATATATGCAGGAAAGAGAAACAGGGCTAATCCATTTAGGTCAGTGAAATTATGGCAAAAGCAAATTTTTCCCTTGCATTATTTTTCCTTTTAATGATAGAGCACAACAGAATTAACCACAGCACAATCTTCTTCTGGTTATAAATGACTGATGAGACTTGAAACCGCTGAATTCAAAGAAACCTGCACTGCACAGAAATGAACTACTATTTTCCAGATTCTGAAAGCATAACACCTACCTCATCTGCAAGCAACCAAGTTTGCCTGCCATGACAGCCTTGCATGTACTGCCTTTCTTTGCGTTTCAGTGCAAGCTAACACTAAGTGCAGTACCAAGCACCATACCAACGTACCCTGTGGTCCCACTATGCACTAACAAGTTGGTTGCATCTGACTGAATAGAAAAGGCTGCAATATACATATATATTTATATCACAATCTCTACTGCAATGGGGTCACGGACTCCATCCCAGCTAGGATGGTGGAAATCTGGATTAACAGCAACTGGAATGCAGACAGATAAAAACACAGAACAAAAAGACTGAGCAGACAGACTGACCAGAACTGCATTTTCAGGTCTGCACTGACGTCAGGCAGAGAAGCCAGCTCTGATCCAAGTAGGCAAGAAATTACTACAGGGGCTGTTTTTTTCTTTTTAAATGAGTGTTCATCAGATACTTTCCGTCTAGAAGAACACCACTTCACTTTCTATTATATACACACAAATTAGATGGCAATTCCTATCTGAAGAAAATTGACTATCATCAGTGTCGTTCCTTAGTTGGTCCACCAAAAAGTAAATAGAATAAAAAAACAGCTACCCTCTCCACTTACAGATGCAGCAGCATGAAATGCTCCCTGGTTTATTTGCCCTAGTGAGTTCACACAGTTTTATCCATAATTCCACATGATGAAATCAACGCATTTCACATTAAGCAAAATCTACAAATCACATTTAGGAATTATCTTTTTTTTCCTAAAAAATACCAAAAGCTATTATTCAAGATTGGAGAGCACTACTAATGACCTATTTTTAGATTCCTTGTATTTAAAAGGAACTGCTGGCTGCCAGCTCTGTGCGATTGCCAACTCACTGTCTCAAAATAAACCTAGCTAGTAGATTCTCCTTATACATTCTCTCTAAATGTAGAGCTACACATGTAGTGTGAAGCTGAAGTCCACTTTTTTCTCCTTATAAAAATACATATAGACTGCTATTAAAAACCACCACAGCACCACAGTCCTTACCAATGTCCTGAGTGTCTTGGTTGCTCTGCCTGGTTCTCATCTGTAACTGGAACTTATGCTGGGAAGAGCAGAGATGCAGAAGGTACTGACAGGTCTTACTATTGTCAGTCTGAAACGCATGCTTGATACCATCTGATGTGTTCTGCAAAGTTATTTTCTTCTTCTACATGATGGGGGAAAAAAAAAAGTTTAAGACAGTGATTTCTTTTACCCTATGAATAATTTTTTTATTTGCTTTTGCATAATGACAGCATTCAAACTTTCCTGAAAAAAATGCATCGATGGGAGAGATTTCTGTTTAAAATAGGGGTTGAAAGTAATTTGAGATTTACAAAGAAGCACTTTAAAGCTACTTCTGGGCTAGCTGAGATGGTACTTCATTATTATTTAATTAGTCTCTGCTACTGTTACTGCTGAATAACAACTAGCACTGTCACATTTAGCAGGATGAGTTTTTGAAAAACCTCTCCGAAATTTACGGGGGCTGGTACCGCTCAAGAGAAGAGGAACTATAAGCCCATCTATTTATGAAATCTATCAGCTAATGCTTCAGGTCTTTTTAAGATTCTTGAAATTTCAATTGACCATTACAATCCTAGAACAGACAACACAAGCTGCAGCTTTTCAATATGGTATCAGAATTAGAAGTACTGTTTTCAATACCTCTATAAAAGCAAGCATTGGCAGCTCATTAACAACTGACACACAACCCCCAGTGTAAGGTATGCTCCCTGAAGTTGGCTGGTATAGCCCAGACCAAGTGTCTCACCCACTGCCATCCAATATATCACTTAGCTTAACGACTCTTTTAAACACCTCAGCTGACAAGCAAGGTTGGTGCAACAACTCTTTCCAGAGAGCACTGGCATTTGCCAGTACACGGTCCACTGACACAGGATTCTCACCCTAGGGCTCCTTCACTTCTCAGGTGCCATACAGGGTGCCGTACAGCAGCGTGGGCAGAGTGCCCAGAAATGCACTAGGTAGGTAGAGCTCTTCCCCACACTCCCAGTAGCCTCTGATCTATCTTTGCATTAGTTCTTTCCTAGACAGCAGGGAAGCCATGTTTCATACCATTACAGATTTGCTGTAAAGCACTTCAAAACACAGGTGCTAAAATCTCTTCTGAGGCTGGAACCTGAGCAGCATAGAATGCACGCTAGTAGAAAAAAAAAAATCAAACAGGGAAAGAGGCTGACTTACACTAAAGGATATTTTCTTTGTCTCTCTCCATGGGAAGCGTAGTACAGGTGTGCGAGCACCATTGTGGACCTCAAAAATAACAACTCCTTTGGAGCACACTCCCAGAAGGATACCTGTTTGGGATCTCTTCTCAGGCAACACATGATGAAGATGAATGCCATATTCTGTGAGCCTCTGACACAACTGCATAGATCAACGCAAAGAGGGTCTGAAGTTAAGGATACATAGTACAAGTACGAAATATATATATTTATGTATACATATGGATTTTGGAAAAAAAGATTGCTCTTCATCTGGTGATTCCACTTAGGTTATGAATGTGATGATAACACACATCAACACGAACTGTTCTAGATGGTTTTAAGTCTTGGCAGTATCTGCTGATACACTGGCCAAGACCACAGCAAAGGATTCATTAGGATTCATTACAAAATCTAACAACTCAAGTATGAATAATGAAAACTGAAATCAAACTTTCCACACATTAATTGCTAAGAATAAATTGTAACCAGTCAGATGCATTTGTTGTGTTAAGACATTTCTTAAAAGCAGAATTATATCTACGCTTCCATTCCGTGATCACGGTAAGGCATCCCCACAGCTGAAAGAAGCAGTTTGGCTCACTTTGCACTCCCAGTCCTTCTTCTCGCTCTCTCTTCAGTACTTGCTTAAGGGACTGATGCAATGAATCAAACGAAGAAATCCAACTGCTCTCCCTACCCCGCCCCCAGCCAGGCTAGATTTGGGTAGGATCAAGTCCCCAGCTCTTGCTCGCTCTAATTCCTGGTGGTTATAAGAATGTTTCTGCCACATGAGCAACAGCCAAGACCACCTCTGCCACTGCGGTCTCTGAGTGTGCCGCTGCAGTGCAGAGAGTGACTCTGGAAATACAGTGTAATAGTTATCCAGCATCTAAGTTGCATACTCTCAGATGCTTAATTCATTTTCAGCCATTGAATCAAGGCTGGACTTGATCATTATCTCATGAGCAACAGCAGCAAAGCCCATAATTATATTTCTTAATCGGTCCTTTTAGAATAAAGCAAGTATGTCTGCAATTATAGTTTTCCTATCATCGTACACACTATCTGCAAAAGGAAGTCTGCTTGGTAATGTTTCTGGCTCGCTTTATACCATGTGTCCTAACCAGCATAAAAGGTATTAGATCTAACAAAACTTTTCATGATTTAAATTCTCTTTTTTCCCCACAGCAGAAAGAACAAACTAGATAGGGCATGCAGGCTGTGCTGCCTCATAATCATGGCTTCCTTTAGAATGAACACAAGAATCAATAGTTGCTTTTAATTAACCTATTTGAGCTAAAGCAAGAAGACTACTGATGATGGAAAAAAAGCATAAGGGATTTTCTCCTCATCTATTATGATTTTTTTTCCACTTTTAACAATTAATCTTTTGAGATCTTTTCAGCTTTTTTCCTTTCAAGCTGGCTTCCTCTGATTTCATTTGAAGTCCATGCACCCAACTTCTCAAAAGGAATTTCAAGCAGTCAGACTAAGGAAGCAAACAGTTACCACTTACCTTCAAGAATTCTAACTCTGTCTCTTTTTCAGAAGCACCCACGTAAGTGCTGTGCAATTTTGGCAGCTCTTCCTTGATGTAGGATGTATCTAGTTTCTCCATCACTCTAGCTGGGACATAGTGTTCTAGTCTGAAATATGACATGCCATGCACCTACAACATGAAACATTTTTGTGACAGCATTTCCATATGCTACGGACTATATGGGTGTGACTGAGTTTATTTAGCTTTAAGGTTAATTTCAGGCAGAATTGCACATTTGCAAACTCAGACTGAGTAAGGGGACGGATTCAGACTCCCAGCTGTGACCCACAGCTTAGTTTCACATATAGTTTCAAAGCCCATCCAAGCCTGACTCCACTTCTACCGAATAGGGAGGGTTCAACATCTAGATCTTGAACTAGGTTCCGCAACAGCCCTGTGCATGTTCTCTGTTAGACTGTAAGAAAACTACAGTTGTCAGCAGCATATTGGCTGACCTTTTTGTCTAGGGCAGAACTGTGAAGCACGCATGGCTGCTCACAGTCCGTTCTTTTATTAAGCAGCAAGAACACAAAGAACACAGTTTCTCAGAGATGAAATTGATGGTGTACCTCTGCCTGGTAATCTCCATACTCAGCTTGAAGAGCTAGGGATGCTAATAATAAGGCTGTCTCATCATCACAGTGCATCCTGTCTTCCAAGATGTCCTTCCGCAACTGCAGATAATACTGGTGACAAGTGAGAGTATGCCTAGAAGAAGGAAAACACAAAAAAAAACACAAGAAAACACACCATCTTTGGTACTGTTCCTTTTAGGAATTTAGAGTGTTTGATTAATATCCAATTTCCATACATAAATTTAGGGCTTAAGAGGTTAAAAAGATGTTCATACACTCACTGTATAAGACTGACATCATCCACAAAAAACTTGATGCGAAAAAACAGAGTGAAGTTGACAGGGGGCTTGTTCTTTTTCTTTGGTTCTTCTTTCCATCCTTCTGGAGCTACTTTACTTAGCTTTATGTCAGGATCAACGAAGAAAAATTCATTGTCTGCCATGAATGTTAAAGAGAAGCACATGAGTAAAAACATCAGAGTCAAGTAATTTTTCCAGCTGGAGGATCAAGACCAGATTTTTAATTCTGAAACTCAGTTTTATACAGTAAGGTTTTCTGATGGCTAACAAAGGCTTATGAACAGAATGGCTATTGAAGGGAAGAAACACTGAATAACAGTATTAGAAATAATTTTTAGTAATGACAAAAATAGGGGAAGGGAAAAAAAAGTAATATTCCACGATAGCCATGAAATTGGAGCTACGGCGTCTTTAAAATTTTAAATTTCTTAACCCATAGGAATTTCAAATCTGTCATTCCCTCCCTCCCTTGCTACTTATGTCCAAATTATGCTTCTGCAAAGTATTTTCAAGGCTTTCTAAACTGCCTAGGGCACTGGGAGGCCGCCACAGACGGAGAATGTTCTCAGGCTGCTAAGGTTTTCTATCTCTTGCCAGTACTCTGAGTGCTACAGTTCTGCACTAGTCCACTAGACAAGAAAACAGGAAACTTGTGTCTCAACACGTTAGTTCTGCCAAAATGACCTTCCCCCCAGTGAACAAAAAGAAATCCAACTTCTGGTCTGTTCTAACAGCAAAAAATAAACAGTTCAGAAGCAAACCTTTTTTAGCTGAACACAACTCTCTCTACACCAGGAGCCCTATTAGTTAACCCAGCACCCCCGCGGGCCTGCCCCCACAAGAGGCTGCAGCATTGCTGAGAGCATATTATCAGAACCCAAACCCCTCTCACATCCTCTGAGGGGTGCCATACAGAGCAATACACATTGTGAAGGCAGCAAGCTGCAGTGAAGAACATGCAGCAACCAAAAGGAACAGGCTGCCTGAGCCGAGATGCCATTACTCAGGCAAACAAATGATTTTAATGAGTAGAATTTTTCTTCACTGCAGAACATATTTTGCCTCAGTACAAAAGCATGTAACTCAAAGTAAATGCCTTGTACGTGCCAGGCAGTCTCTGATCATCTTGTCTCAACACCCTGTACTTATCTCTTACTGCTCTATACCAGTCTACTACACAAAAAGATTATTCTTACCTCTTAAAGTAGCCAGCCCAAATAAGTGATGCTCCACTAAGCCAATATGGGCAACAACCATATCAAAGACATCTTTACATATTGTTTTGGTGTCACAGGTCAGCTCCAGCTTCTGCCCACTTAGAAGCATCACATTTACTTTCCGCCTTGTGTCATCATTCTTCCCTTTCTTCGTCTGCGTTGTGTGAAATAAAATATCCCAATGTTCACACTCACGGTAAAAGTGCATTTGTTTATTTGTTCGTTAAACTTCCTACACCTGCCACTGATTGCTCAACAGCCCCTTTCTTACCAAGATAGACTTAGGTAGATCCAAGGAGATGAACGGCTCAATCGTCATTTTCACAAACTCAGGGCCAAAGAAATTCTGCAAAGCACAAGCATATGAATGAATACTGTGTTGCTCGAACAAGAGACCAAGGGACGGTTAGTTCCTGACCTGTACACACTAAAGAGGAACTGAAGGCTGAAGCTGGAAAATTGTTATGAATTCCTCACAGGAGCTGGTCAGTTATTTTGTCAGCATGCACGCCAGATGCGCTAGCAGGCTGCAGTTTTGATGGCATTGCTACTTTACATGTTTTCCTTCCTTACCCGGGCAAAAAGCTAACACTCTGATATTATTTGTCTTCCTTGAAAATATAGGGGTGTGTGCTGCATATTAGGACCATCTGGGCTTATTTCAGTAATCTATGTCCTAACATTGCTAAGGTTTTCTGCACTGGCAGCAACTCTGCCTTGACAGATCTCTGCGTGCAACACCCAACTCTCCTGTCCTGAAGTCTGAAATGCTTCAGTCTCATTCTGTCTGCTGGGTTCAAGCAAAGGTTCTGGCAAATTTCTATCTGCCTGTAGGCAAATAAGCATTACGTATTTGTTCTCCTGTGAATTACAGAAGAGCATGAACTGTCTAAACTGTTCAAAGAAGTCCTCTGCACAATACTGACTTGAATATTGCCTTAAGGAAGTGGTCTAAGATTCACCTAAATACTTGTTAGTTAAGGCCTATGTGAATAAACTGGCCAGAGTGCTAGGGACTGGAGACACACAGAGCCAGTATGACGACTGCGAATTCACCTGCAAATCTTGTATCACTGTTTCCCATGCATACAAGAAAAAGAATTCAATTAACTGAAAGCAGCAGCAGAGGGCATCAAACTGTCATCTCCTCTGAACATCATCCACTCCGTTTACCTATGTCTCTGTCTCCCTCTTTAATCTTGTACTTCATCCACATACTAAGAGAGCTGGGAAAGCGAGGGGCAGTTTGCACGACGAGTCAGGGTGAACCCAAACACAAAATGTATCACCTTTTTGCCATTCTTTCTTTACCTTCCCAGCTTATTTAATAACTACTGATGGTGGCGTGACACATCTACTTTCTACTAAGAGGAACCGATACTGGAAAAAATATACCTTATCCCCATTAGAGCTCTTGATTGTTTAACCTTTAACCAATGCAATGTTCAGTCAAGGCTTGCTGTCTGTTTCAGTATCTTTTGCTGCTTCTTTATGCTACGCGGCCACTAACACCACAAAAGCTCAGGAGTTTACTTTGTGAGAGTTAAGCCTTTCCTACCACAGCAACACCAACCACCTAGTATTTCATCTGTTTATGGCAGGACCCAGTTTATGAATCCCATATATTTCAATTTCAGTCATGACATTGCTCCATTTCAATGAAAATAAGAGTTCACCTGAGATCAAGGCATTACCCTCAGTTTTCTTTGAGTCATGGCAGTTTCCAGGGCTATTTCTCTCAGCGGATCTCTGGTGATATCGAGCATTGAGGACCTAATTGCATCTCCAGGGTAGAGGTTCGGTCGGGACTGCCGAAGAGCCATTCTAGCTTGCAGTTGCATCATTTCTTCTTCCTGACGCTTTAGCATCACTTCTTGACTTATAAGATTGCCTTCAAATTGTGCTTCATGCTGCCTGTTACATAGTCAGAGAGGATAAAAGACATTACGGGTGTGACTAAGACATTCCTCTGCATTAAGCACTTATCAAAGTGGAAACCCAGAAACATAAACAAGCTAACCAATACTATGGTAAACTCAACATTTATCCAGCAGCCAGGAGATGAACAGGGTGTTCCTAGACAGAAGCACTCCATAGCAAGCAATCAGTATGGAAAATGAGTAGAACATGCCAAGGTTCTACAACTGCCTGTCATTTATCTGTATGAAAATAAAGGCTCAACTGCAGTCTAAAAAATACTCGACACTACAAACCAGTGGAATCCATACAAAACCAGGCAATCTACACGAGGAAGAACAACTGAGTCTGTTCAAGCAGAGACTGTGAAAAAGGTATGCTTGAAAAGATGTTGTAAAAAATAAAAAAGTGTACTTTATATGGGTACGTATTGCTCCAATCATTTCCTCCACAGCAATTCTTTACTAACTCCTTGCACAACATTGTATTTTATTCCCTGAACTTTTCCTTAGCAGGAAATATAGCTTAAAATATTTGCTATGCTTTACTTGAAATATTTACTATATTTCATATTTATATAAACATTTTATATGTTTATATATATGTTTATATATATATATTATATGTTTATATGTTTATTTATATGTTTATAATCAGCATCCTAAGTTATTCTAAATACCATACTAAAATGTTTTAATCATCTTTTTTTTTTTCCTGGAAAAAAATAAATGTTTCTCTTAAACTCCTAAGAATAACTTGGGTGATATATAGGCATGACAATAAATTAAGTAAGAGTCTAAATGAATCATTCGAAGGAAAAAAGTAGAAGAGAACAAAAATAAAAAGCCACCACTGTTTCTGTGAAAAGAGCAATCTAGCCTCCAGTTCTTATCTCAGCAAATATGGATCCCCAGTATCCTACCAATTTTATTCTAATTAGGAAAAAAATCCAGGTCTCATTTTGGGTAAACAACCATTTTTATTTGAAAAATTGGAAAAAAATAAACACAACTTTGACTTCTCTCCCTGTCTCCTGTACTTACAAGTAAAAAACACCTCTAAACCCCAAACTAAAGAGAAATGAATCAGGGCTTATTGTTCCCCCTCTGTTTACAGAACTACACAGACACAATTTTTCAACACAAGTAGACAGGAGAAATTAACAAGAAGTTCATCTACCAAAAAATACCTTTAACAATGCAAAGGCACTTTGACCAATACCAAGCTAAATTAGCTCTGTTAGCAATTCTGCCAGCTAAGTTAACAACTCTATTTTTCAAGAGCTAAGTTAGTTCTGACGGCACACTAGAGCAATGAAAAACACAAAAGAAGAAAGAAAAAATGTTTTGAATCCTGTACACCCCTGCACTGAAATTTAGGAATACAGAGGAATGTGAAACAAGTCCTGCACTGACACTTTGTAGTAAGAAGGTAACCTAGAAACTTCTTCAGACAGAAAAATTTATCATTAGTTTCTTTTAAGAAGTAGGCATATAAGTTTGATAAATGACAAATCAGTTACCAAGAGAAAAGGCACCTGCCCAGACAGCACAGTTGTCTACGATAATCTGTGGGCATAATTTCAAATCTATTTCCATCATCTCAGAGCAAAGCTTCTAATGAATGCCAGCAGTGTGAACCATACAGCATGTCCTCATACATTTTCTGATATTGGAGTTCCATCGACCAACATACAAAAATTCCAAACAATAAAACGGCACAGATGTGCCAAGAGCTGAGCAAAATAAGGCAGAGGTTCCTCAAACGGAGTTTCAGGCAAATTCTTGAGGAGTTACAGAGAAACTTATTGATGTCAGCCCATTATCCTTCCCATTGTGCTGGGCTTTCCTAGCATTGCTCCCCTTCTCCCTCCTCTGCTTCTTTTTGCAGCAGACTTAATAACGTGCACCTAAAAGGCCAAAGTAATGAGGAAAGTGCTCAGACCTGCAAAGACTTGTGCACAAGCTTAGCTTTTCACAGAGAGAAGGCTTATTAAGATCAACATAGTCTGTGTGGGAATATTCACAATGAAGTTAGTTAAATACGCCCACAAGCACTCTTCAGATCAAGGTCTAAGGATGGGCTCCAAAATGAAAAAAAGAACACAAAACAAAACCAAAACACTTTCTGAATGTAAATATCTATGAATTATCAAAGTTGATATGCAAAAGTGAGGCATGTTGCAACTGGCTGTATCTGAAAACACTTGCTAATGTGAAAACCACCCCTACTGCTGAAAAAAAATGCCTTTTTAATAATATATAGATCTGTGCAATAGCAATAATAAATTACTGTGCAAAACAGTCTCGTTACGCTGGTTTATCTTTTTAATTCACATGCATTTCTCTGAAAACGTGAGTGGTGGCAGGGAGAGGAAGCTCAAAAATCTGATGCTTCAGAAGTTTTCCCAGCTCAGGATATAAACACTGTCACCACCCAGAGAAAGCACACTCCAGCATCCCAGATAAATACAGTAAAGCCAGGCTTGGGCAGACTGTCTATTTTCCATGGAGGGTGGCAACTTGATTCCCTCTCCAGGTCCCAAGACAAGAAATATACCTCTTTCAACAGCGGAGAAGATACTGCTGACAGATCCAGGTAGAGCTCTTTTGAGAAGTTTGGAATAGGCAAGTGTTATTACTGCCATAAAAAAATCCCAATGACATTCCTAACAGATAGCAGCGTGTTTCCTATGGTTCCCCATAAGGCAAGTAGTTGGCTGCTACTCTTTATTTTCATCCATGTCTGGCTGCAAACCACTGTCTGGCGGTTAGATATTAACCTAGGATGGCAGGTGAGCAGTCACCTGGAAGGCTGACTCCTGTCAAAGCAGCAAGTGAATTCACTCCTCACCTAGCATACTTACCACGGCATGAGCACATAGTGGATCACAGAAGGAAACAAGCTGGAAGAAGGGGAGCAGGTAGCATTCTGCAACGAACAGTGCAGTGGAAAGGTTAGGAAGAGACTGAGAAAGATGGATTCACAGTGGTAGGAGAGGACGGAGATGCAAATGGAATCTAGCAGGTAACTGGAAAGAAAAGGCAACAGAAGGAAGAGATCCATGTCAGCTGCTGCTCCTAGAGAGAAAAAGGAAGAAATAGTAAAGGAGGAAAAAGAGATAAAAGGACAAAAATAAGAAATACGAGAGGCAAAGAGGAAAAGGTCAAGTATCCATTGCCAAAAGGAAAGCATTCCAAGAAGTTTAAAGGGTAACAACTGTCACAGAACACAAGAAGGGCTTGGGCTTACTCTAAAATTACTAAATAAATAAATAAATAAAATCTATGGCTTATGTTTGTTTAGGAGCAGGCTGCTCCCCCAAACAGCACAAATCTTGCTGCAGCTTTACCACTTTCTTAATATCAGCTGCTGACTTCCTCAAATTCAAATCCCCCCATTTGATATACACCTCACTTGTATGAGATTTATTCCATGGATAATTAAGCAGACTGCCTCTAAGGACGTGCCACAGGAGCAGTGAATTTAAAATGTACCAAAGTACAGATGCTATCTCTGAATACAGAGAAAAACACTCTGAACGGCTGCAGGGACTCAAGTTATAGGTTCGTTCACATGTGCCTCCCCAAACCCGGAGCAAAAACCATTGAACTCTGAGAATGTGCTCCCTGGAACTACTTGCTATCAATGATTTTACTCTGACAGTTTATGGTTCTGAAATTATGAAAGTCATGGTCTTCTGCAGCATGGAGCATTCTGAAGGAGCAATACACAATATGCTGGATACAAATAGCAGGTTATTTCCTTGGAAATGTCCCTGCTGAACCAGCTACGATCCGTCAGTGGTGGTACTCCTTTCCACACTCCATACCACCGGGAAGTTTTAACAGCTGTTGGAGAAAGACACAAAGAGAAAGAGACAGACAGACAGACCTGTCTTCTGTTCAGCTCACATAATTAACAGAGATATTATCTAAGTATCATTTCAGGACCAAATTCTGCTCCTGGCTGCTTTGCTCTGTTTCTCAATGGGTTTAAAAAAAACAAAAAGAGTAAAATTAGCTTTCAGGAATTCAGTCTAATTTTTTATTTTTATTTTTTATCTTGGATATACTTACTAGTCTGGTACTGAGAAAAAGGTTTCTCAGCTTATGAAAATAGGGTGTCAGTTTCTAACTCTGTAAAGAACTACCTGTGGTACCCTTCTATACCATTTTTGTGCAGGTATAGAGTGGTATCTTTCAGCAGATGCAGAGATATGCGGCCAAGCAAAACCAGCAGATCAAAATAAATATTAAGCCTTGGAGAAAGGCTGTAGAGTTCCATAAATGTGAAGCTCACACCACTGCTAAGCCAAGGAGATGATTCTACGCTGCACTTACAGAACAGTATTTTCCTGCTGGATTTCACACATACACAAATTACTTCCATTAAAGGTACCAGTCTTAACAGAACAATATAAATTAAAATAAGACAATGTAAAACGAACCATGAGAAAGTATGTACTCTTTTACCACAGCACCTTCACTTGCATAATAGGCCTGATTCATTTACAACAATGTGACTTGTTTCCATACCACATACTACACTCTGTTTCTGAAACGTTTTGTAAATAGAAACCCAAGCTCTCTACCAGCATCCACCAACTACTGACAGGTTATTCTGAAGCACTGCTGCAGCGTTGAATTGGCAGCTTCCTGGCGTCAAAATCAGCCACTGTGGAAATGAGGCTGACATAGCAGTATTCACCAAAAGGAAAAGCAAGGGCAAAGAATAAATTTATGAGCTCGTTCTGTGCACTCAGTGGAAGTAGTCGCTTTGCCATTTTACTGCTCTAAGGTAGCATAAAATTGGAAGCAGAACTTTACAGCTCTTTAACAGGTTGACATGCGACATGAACCTGTAAGCAGGGTCCTTGAACATTTGCCCTGCAAGCTCCCATACAAGCCTAAATCCTCTTAAGTCACAACAGGACAGATCTCTTAGATTGCCTCAATGTTGCAGCACAACACCTACACTGTTATATGAATTGATACTGTATTTCTGCCCAGCTAAGTAATGCTTAAATACTTCTCCGCCACAAGAAATGCCAATACATATATCTCTAAACAACTTCACATTTTCCAGGCAAAGTGCAAGTGGTAAGGAAACCGATACATTATTTCAACAGACCTACAGAAGCCATAAAATTTCCAAGTTTGTTCTTTTTCTCATCTGCACCCATACACAGCCCACCTGAGACCCTGCCTTACTCAGATGCATTTAGGGGAAACAACATAGTGCAAGAAGGACATGTTATTTTATTTTAATCTCCATGTTCAAAGCATAGCTCTATAGGCTAAACTACAAGGACATATCTGGCAGCCTTGCCACATTTCCTGAAATGTTTACAATCTTCAGACACCTCTGAGTTTCTTTAATAGAATAAAGCAGGATTTCCATCTGGTCCATGCTAAAAAGTTATAAATATCCTACAATACTGAGCACAGCAGCAATCATTCTCCCGATCTATCCCAAATAAAGCTAAAAGCTGCTGAGAGATGGCTGTAGTTGTAATGAAATGAGAGGAGAGAGAGAAAACACCTCTTCCCCGCCCAACCCAAAATGCTGTTGGAATATTTTTGATCAAATATTCCAAGGTGATTCAGCATGTGACAAAGACTAAAAGAGGAAAATTTTCCATCTAAAATGTTCACGCCCATAAAGATTATCAAACATTTACAATGGAACCACACACAAAACCTAGCAGGTATGGCTAGAGTACCCTCTGCTGTACACAAGTACAGTCTAAAAGAGAACCTGCTTTTTAAAGCAATATTGATAAACAGCATTTAAAAAATAATTAATCTAAAAATGCAACAGAATCATACGGACTTAATATTCCAATATACCATATGGTAAAATAGGTTTCAAAAAGCCTAAGTTGTTACTAAATTGGCCAGCCTAACCAGTGCTGAGATTATACAAAAAAAAGAAAATAATCTAACATTATCATAAACCAAGAGTTTGTCAGAATAAACAACCAAATGTATGGCTTTTAGCTTATTTCAAAGCAATTGCATATTATCATCTCATTATTAAATGAACACATTTCAAAATAATACCAATACTTCCTAAAAATTTTAGGCAAGTATACCAAATAGAAATGATTAACTATTTCCAAGCAGAACATAAACCTTGACCTTCTAACAGATATGCCAACATGACAGAGCGCAACCCAGTCTCCAATAAATACAGGAGCCAAATTTGGACTCACAGCTGGTATAGTTACCTCTACACCACATGCACGATGAGACTTGGACTGACTGCATTACGCGATTTTGAAACACCATCATCGTTCAGACAACAATTTACTAAAATTAGTAAACAGAAGCTAGGATGGGAGTGAAAAATTGGTTTGCAGATTTACTATAATTTCTCTGATAGAGACTGAGCACTCCAAGACACAGTTTTCACATGGTTTACCTGGCTCTCTGAGAATTAGCTTGACTTGACGTTGAGATATCATCAGCGCCCGGTAAAGCACCGTTGGCATCATCTCTCTTGAAACCTTCATTTCTTCTCACTAGCAAACCAAAAGACAAATTAATACCTGACTGGGCAAACAAAGCATACAGAACGATCCCATTTAAAAATCAAGGATTTATCAGTCATATGAGATTACTTAGAAGGAATCAGATTTCTATGTTCCGCATATTAGACACGCTAGTATTAGGAAGTTGATTTCAGTTTTCAGAGAAATCTTACTGCTTCCCCCAGTGAAGGTAGCTACACTACAGAATTCCTTTGAGGAAGAATACTAAGGAAGGCTTAAAAAAATATGCTGAAAAAATAAATACACGATTGCATAGACACCTTTCCAACACAAAGGGTTTCTTTTTCTGCTATTCTATTGAGACATGAAGTGACAGAGACACCACACAAAACCGCTCCAGAACAGTATCAATGCAGCTAGACAAGGTAATTCTGCATCCAGTTCACAAGAAGGGAGTTAAGAATCCAGTATACTGCTGAGCTCCTGTGATTAATTTTTGTCCCTGAAATCTGATCCTTTACTATGAAAAAGTTTTTTTTTTTTTTTTTTAATAATAAACTTATCTGCTTTCCTGTTTATAATGGTTAGCTCCTTTGCTGGTGTGTCTTCCTGCAGCAGCACCTGAGATTTTAAACTTCTGACCTGATTTTGCAAAGTGCTTGGCTTTGATTTCTTATTGTACCCTCAGTGAACAGAGGTAGTAGCAGGAGAGATCTTGGACAACACATTAAAGCCATGTTGATTTTGAAATTGTTCTTTATGACACCCATTTCATTGACTCTGGCTACTGGTACCCAAAAAGCAGCTCTCTCTCACCTGTACAGACTTTGGATAGAAACTCTTAAGTAGCCTGTTCTAAATGGCTGGAAACAGATGGGAGGATAGTTATTGTGCCTCAAGACCACTGCTGTTACTTGCTGCTTGTTTCTGCTTATTAGGCTTCAGGCTCAGTATTTAGGAGGACTGCCAAAAGATGTGGAAGGAGTGGTGAGCACAGGGCAGCTGGGTTGGAGCATATTCTAGCACTGCTTTCATAAAACACCCCAAGCACTTTTTTCCATGTTGTGAAGAAAACCTTCCTGTCATATATCAACAAATAATACCATTGCCTGTTTTTCCAAGCCACTGATTTAGTAGAACTTACATAAATTTGTCATACAGTTAGCCTGTACTATCTACTTTTTTGCGTTACACCAAAATCTTTGGTTTATAAATTATTGACCGTTTTATCCTCTTAGTAAAGCCTATGGAAATCCAAAAAATTAAACCATATACGTTCCATAGAAAGCTTTTACAAGTTACTGAGATTGCACGCTAGCAACAACTAGGATTGTTTTTGTGCCTGTGAAGACTGTGTGCCATTTAAATCAAGCACTCCAGTGAAGTTAACCATTTCCACCTTTTCCTACCATGTTCCCTTTCAGAGTGCTAAATGTCAAATTCATTTCTGAACAGACTGCCAATTATGCTGAACTGAACACAATTATTTAATTACATGAGATCATCTTACAACTTCATATTAGTAGTAATTATCAAGCCTCCTACTAATGATTTAACTTCCCTCATTTTTTTTTTTCCTTTGAACTTTCTTCTTGCCTTTTTTTTTTTTTTTTTAATTTCTTTTACTATTATTTTTAAACACAGGTCTTACCTTGCCTGAAATCTGGTTCCGAGGAAATAACAGATGGGCTTTCACTCGAAGTACTATAAACATCGCTGTGGTAAGATTTGTACCTTCTCAGAGGCTCTGAAAGTTTAAATCAGGGTGTCAGAAAAGAATAACAGTTCTAATGCAAAGTCAAATACAAAGCAACACTTGAAATTTGATCTGTTCAAAACATTTTAAATGCCAGTCTGTGGTTTGGGAGTCTGAAAGCAAAGGGAATGCTCAGTGGATGCTGTGCAGAAAACTAATAGTTAGAAGAAATTAAAAAAAAACACAGAAAAACCAACCTACCTAAAGCCCCACAAGCCAACAAAACACACAACAGCTACAAGCCCCAGTATCCAGACCAAAATTGACTAAAACATTTGGCGCATGCCTCGTGTGTAGAAAGCAACAGCCAGGACTCAGCCCCTGGCTCCTTCTCTATGAGAAAGAAAAAATATCCATAGCAACAAAGCAGGAACTGGAAAATGAGAATTCATTAAGCCTTAATTTGACATCCATAGAATATGATTAGCAATCAATTATTAAGTCCCTGCAGGATTTTTAATTAACCAGAAGAGCTAATTGCTTTTGAAGAGGAAGCAAAACAACGCAGCCTCAACTCCTAGTGTCAGTGAACTCTCCACATAATGTACTGAAAGCAAAAGGAATTGGAAGGGATACGTACTTGATATTTTCAGCTATCTTCAAAACTTTGTCATATGCAAGGCAGGGAACAACCACGTACAACGCTTATAAGCAAGAAACAGAAAACAAAAAAGCCTCCACACTTGGAGACTTCCAAGGCTTTGCTGTCAAACGGAGCACACTTCAGATGTCCTTCTTTCCAAAAGGCTGTCTTCGGTCCACTTAGAGTTAACATTTTCGAAAACAGAAGTGATGATACAGAGCAAGCACATGTAACAGCTGTAAATACAAGTGCCAATTACTGCAGTAAGGCATGTAAGGGGAGGAGTAAAAAATGGTGAAGAATCGAGCATGCAGCAGCAAGAGATGTGAAGTTATTGCAGACCACAGCTTGACCAGGTGTGATTAACACTAGTGATAAATTTACTAAGTGAACCATCTTAATAACAAAATTATTATATAGAAATAATGAAAACATGTTTTCTACCCAATCCAATGTTGCCGAGGACACAACTGGTAAACTAAGCTTATTTCCAAAACAAGCAAAAAACCAATACAGAGGAATTCAGTTAATTGCACTTCCCCCTTCTGGACGGGAGCAGCAGAATCAAACCATAACCAACCAGAACATCATCCACCATTAAGTGAAACACTGCTACTTCCTCTACAGATGATGAGAAATAACTGAAAACAAAGAAAAGAGGGAGATGGGCAAAGGACTCCAGCATCAGAAGTGCTCTTCTGAACAAAGCAGTTACCTGCTTTGTTTGGAAAAGCAGAAATGGAGCAAAATTGGCAGGATGAGATATTTAGCTCAGTTCCTGGGAACAAGTTTTCCAGTACAAGGTTACCAGTATGAAGGGACAGGCTGAGCAGCAAGGGTGCAATCCATCACCACAAGAGCTGGACGTGGCTGATCCAACCCCAGCCCGCCAAGGCTCCACAAACAGAGCCTGCACCAAACTGATTTCTGTCCTCCACTATGTTCTCAGAGAACTAGAACCACATGTTACCAACTGTGCCCTGTCACTACCTGCACAACCTCACTAATTATTTTCCACTAATTATTAACAAGCAACATATTTTAGGCTCACAAGTAACATTCTCAAAACTATCTTCTGACGCGTGGTTTAAGCCACATCCTTGTTTTTCCAAGATGATTCTGCAAAAAGGAATTCTGAAGTTCCATCTTCCCACATTCAAAAGACAAAACCCTCTGAGAAAAAACAACAACAAAAAAGGTGCAGCAAACCCTGAATGAGGCCAGAGGAAAAGTCGGACATGCAACTGACAGCACTACTTGTTTGGATTTGGCATGGTGGCAGAGAAAGCTCCAAGCAAGAAAAAGATATGAGAAGAAACTAAGTGCTGCAGTAGACAAACACTGAAGACAAGATTGTGTTAATTTTGCAATACTCGTTTCCAAAACCTCCAAAAGCTGGTATTTCCTACAACTGCCTACCAGCCCACTCAGTTGTGCAGCTCCCCAGGGCCCCAGCAAATGCAGCAAGATGCTGCAAGAGACACACAAAAAGCTGAAGCCCGGTGAATCCTACACACATGCCTCACTTGATTCTCGCAGCTGAGCACCACTGCGTGCACATCTGCAAAGCGACCTACAGCTCGATGCAGAGAATTCATTGGGGGGTTGGGGGGGCTTGCTTCAGCCTTTCACAATGGCTACTTTCAGCCTTCTGGATTTTACACCACTGAAACCCACCACCAATCTAGCAATGACTTGCCTAAATAGGAAAATAACCCCCAAGTTCAGTGGGAAGCCTTCTGTTGCGTATTTTAAAATGCTCCCAGCCCTTCAAATGCGGCATGAATCCTAACATGAATACTGAAGCTACAGTGGAGAAATGCTTAAGTGAAAACAGATCTCCTCTTTCCCAGTAGTTTTATTAGCTGTAGATTTTGCAAGTCTGCTAGACCGTCTTTGAAGCAAAAGGAAGGGAAGGGAACAATAAAACACAACATGAGATTTTAAGCAGATTTTTTTCCACCTAGTCAGCAGCCTGGGCTTCCTGAATTGCACACAGAACTGTGGCTCCGTCCTGGCTCTCTGAGACATAAAATTTTGCAAAAAGAAAATATACATAAAATGGTAAAGCAGAATATGAAACAAGCACTTGTTGCGGAGCTATCACACTCTGCGGGCTGTCCAGCTTCCCCTCGCTCAGCCCATCAGCGGATGCCCTGCTGGAGGCCACGGGGGCAGCTCGTGGGCCAGGAACACCAAGTGAGATTCCCAGTCACCGCTCAGAGGTTTTGCACCTCGCCACAGGAGGCCCAGCCAGCTGTAAGTCTGTTATCGCAGTGTTAGCAAGCATAGGCAGAGCTGGAACCAGCTGTGCCTTGTCACACCTTCCACTCTAAGGAGGCCAGACAGCTTTCCCTAATAACACACGCAAAGATCATCTTCTCATTTCCCCAGTCATTTTATAACCTTCCCATAAGGGGCCGTGCCCACAACTATCAGCCCTAGCTTAAGAACAGAGGTTTAGGGGCAAATGAGAAGCCACAGCCTCTGCTTCGGGGTAAAAGCAAGAGATTTTTCTTTGCTTCGCTCAGTTTCAGGAAAAATATACATAGCAGTGGAACTGATTGCACGGACAGGATACATGCTGCAAGAGGGAGATTCAACCATCAATACGGAGACTGCTGTATCTACAGTGCTTGCTGAATTCACCCAGTAATTCATGCTTGCTTCTCTCCTCTAGCAAATTCTCTTCAATTCTAACATATCATATTAGGTTTAACTTCAGAGAAGGCGTCTGGATCGCGTCCAAACCAAACCTCTTCTAATGAAGAACTGGCTTCCAAAGGTCACGAGTCCGCACTCTGGGACTGAGCTGAAGCTGAGCTTTTCATCCAAGAATTTCAAAAACAAGGACCAACTTTTAGCCTGAATAGCTTGGAAGGAACTGTAAAATGAGATCTGCAAAAGCTAATGATGACAATAAACAACTGGTCTCCAGAATTCACATTTTTCCCTGGGATTTTTGAATAGCCTTGGTATTTTTATTTTTGTTTTAAGAGTCTGTAATGAAGATGTAGATATAAAACTTGTAATAAAAGTGCAAGCACCACAACATGGGGATGAAAGCTGCCGTACAAATGGAAGAAAGCACGTTTGTGCCATTTTTGTAGCACTGCAGTGGTACTTTTTGAAACTCCCCGTGGAAGCCAGCAGAGCACAACCTCACAGGCACCTAACCCAGTACAAAACAACAAACCACGCCATTTACGCAAGGCAAGACGTGCAAGCCCAGGCTCGTAATTTACAGAAAGCCTCATCCCAGCCAACTTCAACAGAAATCAGAGGACCGCATTTAGCCTGGAACGTCATTATCCCGAACACATGACTCACATTAGATACACAGGTTTTCAAATGCGCATTATTACAAAATTCTTACTGGATGTGCAGAGAAGGAAAAGGATAGAGATAGAAGAGTTCAACAAGCAGTTTCCCAGCAGGGCGGGTGTTCTGGTTTGTTCTTGGGGTTCTGGTGGTGGGCATCTTGAGTACTGAAGAGCTTCACTGTAACGCCATGAAACTCATCCGTGGTCTTTTGAGAAAGGGCTGGGATGTGCTTCTTTCACAGAAGCATAGAAAGTAAGTTAGAGTCATGTTTACTCTTCCCTTTCCTCTTTTCGTCGAATACAACTTGAATTACCTTCTGTGAGGCAGCACGGCAGATGTTTAACAGAGAGCGTAGTGACCCAGAATGAATCCCTGGTAAGGATTCCTATTTGACACATGCTCACAGGTAACACACAGGATTTCCACCATCCTGTTTTACTACCTTTTGTTAAGCTATATAATTCAGAACAAAACAGCTGTGCCTGATGCCAGAGTACTTGTACCTTATAGGTATTTCACACAAGTATTTCTTATTTTCTTCCTTAAAAGGCCAATTTCCACAGCACCAGCTTAAGTCATGACCCGAAGTTTTCTTAGTTAGGAACAGTTCATTAGCCTACCCTGCAGCTTCATGACTGTGATTGCTGAACAGTAACTGAACCTTATCCATACCGGACATACCAGCCACATGACAATTCCTTTCACCGCCACTGAGCTGAAATCACACTGCAGCAGGATGAGCCTAAAACAAGTGTAAACTGAGCCTCAATTTGCTTTCACATGCAAACAGCATACATCATTGTGGGTGACTCGCATTTCCTCCACTTAGCTTACCTGTAGAGTACATACAACTCAACTGAAAAAGAAAGTATGCATGTCATTGAATCCGCAG
Organism: Anser anser; assembly: GCF_964211835.1. NCBI lineage: Eukaryota > Metazoa > Chordata > Aves > Anseriformes > Anatidae > Anser > Anser anser. The sequence goes on along the minus strand of NC_139724.1, from coordinate 46,858,861 downwards.
AGGTGAGTTTGCAGAGCAGCTATTCCTCCTCTGCCCTACATCCCACCTCCTGCTTAACCTGCTTCTCCTGTAGCTCCCCAGTTCCAGTCTCTGGGCTTCATTTGCTGGAAGGCATTCGCTACCAACCTGCTTACCCATAATATACTGACCACAATAACTTTTCCTTATTCCCAAATGCAACTTCTAACTAAGAGTTTTAAAAATCTGAACATTTAGAGTACCCGCAAGCTTAACTCGCCAGCCGAAGACATGCAGCCATGACATGGAAGGTGTATAAGTGGGGTCCAGACGAGTCTTCTGGGGAGCACATCAATTAACAGTCTTGCGAGATAAATACTCAGAAGACTTGGGAGGCAGAGGCCAATCTAGAAACACAGAATCCTACACTGTCTGCTGCTACCTCTTAGAAGCAGACACCACTATGTGAAGAAAAAACAGAGCTAATCATGCAGGATTCCAGTTGAAAAAAACAGAGGAAAAAGAGAGGGGGATAAACACAAGTTGAGGCCCTGGAATTCACATGGTTCCCAACTGCAAACGTGTTGAACAAAGACAGCCTTGAGAATATTCCCCAACCACCCCCAGTCCCTCACCCCTGTATCCAGCATTCCAACACTCCAGCACAATCAACTTTTTTGGTATCCTCCCATTTTCCCCCCGTGTGCTATTTAATCCACAGCCAGCTCTGCATTACTACTCTCCCAACCGCCTCTTGTGCTCCTGTGCACCAGGACACAGAGAATCTTTACTCCTTGCTCCCTCTTGCATTCATTTCCAACGTTCCCATAAGCAACACTGTACATAAAAAGGATACACATTTGCTCAAGGAACACAGAAACCAATTCCCTTATAACTATGAAGATGCATGAAACAAGGGGGAAAAGGCACCTGAGCCAACGAATGGGGGAGACTGTCAGTAGTCTGTCTCAGAGCCACATGCCTGCATATCGTGCCAGCTGAAGGCAGGCCCAACACGAAAACTGAACTGTTTATGCTTTGCAGCTCTCAGAAGATACCATCAGTTCTGTGGGTGAGAAGGCAAAGAAAGCTGGGAGTAAGGGAGAAGGCACAAGGCTCTCATGCTCTCGAGCAGCGATCCAGGCTTGCAAGATGCCAAAGGCAGAAGGTTGTTGGCTCTGACAGGGGGTGCTGTCTGGGGGTGCCAAGCAGCCATTGCCAACTTGCAGATCATCAGCACCATCAGCTCACTCGGTACAGAAGAGCTGCTTGGGTTTAACACCAAAGCTGACAAACTACATGACAAAAACAAGAACAAATAACAGCAGCAGAGATACAGAACTCTCTCTTCCATCACTTGACAAGATGAAAACACATTTTTGGAGTCTGATCTGAGCGTTCAGAATTGGCTGACGTGCACCTGAGCTGAAATAGCAGCCATCTTCTCTCCCCCCCAGCTTGTGGCCAAGCACCTGGTCACTGACAAACACCCAAACTTGGTCTACGACAACCACCTCAGCCCTCAAGCAGCACAGAGGACAAACATACAACACAGCAAGTTTGTGAGCAAGACACTTGGAAGACGCTGCCTCTGGAGGGTTTGGGAGGCTGCATCCAAGACGTTCCAACTGCAGATTATAATGCAGTGTGGATGGTTAGTAGCTCGCTACAAACTACCTCATTACAGCACAGCTGTAATTAAAGCTCTGTCATTCTTTCCACTATAAACTCGGCTTTTCATGAGTTTATAATTTGGGTTGTAAAAATCTGTTCCGAGTGAAAGCTTGGCGTACCAGAGCCTACGCATGGGAACATTTTCTTTTTCCAAGACAGTCAGCTCCTTAAGGTTTTATGAATAACAAAAAAGCTTGCCAGCTGAACCCAAAATAAGCTAGGGAAGAACTAAGCCACGTGTCACTTAAATTCCTTTGTAGTTTGAAGAGGGAAGTTATATCTGGCAAAGCTCTGCCTGTGCAGAGTCCGATGACTTTTCACAACTGAGAAAACAAAGAGCTGAAGGCAGAGGCTTACCTACTGTTAACACGTAACCTCGAGTGGGACTCAGGCAAACTGAAAATATCCCCAGACGTACCAGTGAGCAGGCAGATGCCCGCCCCTCCACTAAGCCCAACCACTGACCTTGCTCCCATGACTCCAGGCTCTCCTCGCCCCTCCAAGCTGAGCAGACCCTTTGTTCCCCACTGGGCAGCTTCCCAGGTACCTGCTGCTTTCTCTACCTCGCTTCTCTCAGTGCTGCCCCGTGGCGGTCACGCTGTGTCAGCCCCAGAAGCCTAACATAACCCGTAAGGAGAAGAAGTGCAGTTGCTGTCGTGTTCCCCAGACACCTCACGCACGGTGCTTCTCACCGCTGCCCACCAGCTGCAGGCAGACAGCTTGGTACCACCATGTGCTGCCCAAGACAGCCACCACCCCTATCCCAGCGCTGACAATTGTTAGCGCAGCTCTCAGCCAGGCTGGCTCTATGTCAGAAGAGCAGATCCACACGCACTCGGTAGTACCTGCAACTTGGCAATATCCATCTACCCACTACTTGCCTGAGAAGTACACACAAGAGTAATGCACAGAGAAATAACTTACATGCTGTGGTTTTGCTTCTTAGACAGATGAAGCTAGCAGTAGACTCTCTTTAGGAAAGGTCTCAAGGCACTCATCTATTGCAAACAAGACGTGCGGTAAGAAATAGCAAAATGTATGGAACAAAGAAAGGAAGTGGAAAAGCAGCCTGAAGAGACTTCACATCTCAGGGGGTTTGTGACCCTGCCCTCAAGGAGAAAAGGAGTCCTTTCAGTCAGACTTCTCAAGCCACCTCCAACCCAACAGCAACCAAGTCCTCTGTGAAAAACCATTCCCCTTTCATCTTACTCAAATACCTCTTTGCACTGACTCTCGTTAAAAATTGACATTCACAGTCCAATTTTGGCCTGAAACTTTTAAGAAGTTAACTGAAAAATAAATGGCGAACCTGCAGTAAAAGTGCAGAGTACACAATCCTGACTCCAATGCAAGAGTGAAACATACCTCCTTCCTCTACTGAAAGTAGTAACTCAGAAGACAAGGACACTGAGACCCAGCTATGTGCTGAGAGTATCGAGACTTTTTCTACCAAGTGATGACTGAATTCAGAAGGATGGGCAGTGAGTCATGAGCTACGGCTTCGATCTGCCCTCACTCAGCTCCTCCAAGTGTAAAGCGCCGGCTCCCGGTTTGCTTTGGCTGCACTGTCACCCATTCTCTACACTAAGCGAGCAGTTTCACACAGCTGAACCATCTCAGTTCGCAAGGCCCAGGCACGTTACCTTTTCTGTCGTCTCCCAACCTGTTTGACTGAGAACGATAAACCCTTGCTCATCAACGGGCTTGGCCGAGCTTTTGGTTTTGCTGTTGTGCAACACAACCCCGCACGAAGCTGAACTCCTCAGCAAGGAAGCTCTTGATCTTTCCCAATGGAGGGAGTGGCTGCTGACACTCCGCAAGGTGCCTATCTCCAAAGGTTCGAGTTGACTCATGCACTTGATACGGTCCCCTTCAGTTTCACACTCTTCAACCAAACATAAAGCAATGTCCCCACTACCCCATCAGACATCTCAGTAGGTAATTACAGGTGGTCAACTTCTATTCTGAACAAACAATGGTTATCTCCACTGTACTATTTCCATCTACATTCATTTTTTCACTTGATAATGTTACCCTCACTGGAAGATGTTAATGCCGTAGCACAGAAACCCTTCGCTTGTCTTTTCTGCGCAGCTGGTACATAATCACAGCAGCTTGTTGAACTGCTGATGCTGTTTCAGTAAGGCTCCTTCTTTCTGGAGCTCAAGGCTCACGTGCTCAGGAGAACATGCTTCCCATGCTGCCTGCAATACAGCCTCCTCCTGAGATAGCACACAGGGCACAAACAGTGCTTTACAACCCCGATGAAAGGCTTTATCAGCTCTCCTCAACAGGGGTGTTCACACCTCAGTGCAGGAAAACAAGGCAGAGGTTGTTATTTCTGGCAGTTGTCACTTCTGTCACACAACAGCCAGGCCACCATGATTGTTCAGTTGTAACCATTTTCTACACACTGGAATACATCACCCAGCTAGATCTGCACGTACAGCTCTTCCAGCATATACCTTAGATGAACAAGCAACACCTTCTTGTCCATCATGAACAGGATCTGACTTGGCACTCAGTTTCAACCCAGCTGTCCTAAATTTACAACCCCTGTGTCCTGGTTCCAGTTAGGACAGAGTTAAGTAGCTCATAGTAGCTGGTAGGGTGCTATGTTTTGGATTAGGATGAGAAGAGCGCTGATAACATGCTGATGTTTTAATTGTTGCAGAGCAGTGTTTACACCAGGCCAAGGACTTTTCGGCTTCTTGCTCTGTCCTGCCAGCGAGCAGGCTGGGGGTGCAGCAGGAGCTGGGAGGGGACAGACCCAGGACAGCTGACCCAAACTGGCCAAAGGGGTATTCCATACCATCTGACGTCATGCTAAACAATATATAGGGGTGGCTGGCCGGGGTGGGGGGGCCGGCTGCTCGGGAATAGGCTGGGCATCGGTCAGCGGGTGGTGAGCAATTGCATTGTGCATCACTTGTTTTCTTACACATTATTATTGTTAATACTATTACCATTATCACTATTATTATTATTATTGTTATTATTATTTTCCTGTCTTAATAAACTGTCTTTATCTCAACTCACAGGCTTCACTTTCCCGTTTCTCTCCCCCATCCCAGAGAGGGAGGGGGGAGGGTGAGCGAACGGCTGTGTGGTGTTTAGCTGCCAGCCGGGTTAAACCACAACACCCTGAAAATCACATTGCATGTTCAAAAGAAACGAAACACGCTGTTCCCCATTACAGGGCTCCACATAAAGACGTTTCCATAAGTGTGCACACAATAAGTCCCAAGGTTTTTCTCCCCCAACACGTTCTCTAAATTAACCGAGGGAACTTATTGACAATTCTCCTCACTGAGGTAAAGATCTTAAGCCCAAAAGAAACTACATATTTATGGGGCTTAAGTGGATCATCCAGAATTATACAGAGCAAAAACTGAGAGATCTGTAGATGACACACTTCTTTTCCTTCAGGGTATAAATCCATCCTTAAGAGCTCAAGATGAAGGTTTTCCTTGAAGGAAAATTACCTGACAATTGGCTGTTACCTATATATTTCCTAATTTCACTTGATGAACTTGACACTGGCTGACTTAAAAAGAGCATCTAAATTCACTGGCTAAATCATCTGGACAAGCGCTTTCATCTTGGTTGGCAACAGATGTTTTAATGCTTTGATTTTACCTAAAAACAGAGGACAAAAGTAAGAGCTCAGCAGTTTCTAGAGTTGCTATTAGAGAACTCAAATTTATCATAAAGACAATCTCTGTTTAATGACTGGAATGATTCAGAATATCTAAAAGCTTCACTAACCTTCTACATTCATGGCTTCCCGCAGGAGCTGCAACTTCTTTTGTCTCTCTCTTATCCTGTCAAAGGCACTCGATATCGCTGCGGAAGTTGATGTCTCTGGCACATGGCGCGTTTGGTCCAGTTTTTGAGGTCCAAAGACATCCAGTGCTATGCTGCCATCAGAGTACCTTGCTTCCTTGTTTCTGGTGGTGGTAGAAGTCCGCACGGTAAATGTCTCGCACTGATGACCATGCCTGTGAGGGTCTCCAGCATGGTCCCTCTCAGCGGCCTTGTCAGTTGTGCAGAGCAAGTCTGTGGAGGAAGCCCATACCTTCCGCCTGGGAGCGGCATCTGTATGAAGGTGACCTTTTTTTTCAAACTCATTGGTTTTACATCTGTGAGGACAGAAATCATCTTCCTGTCCTGAGTTGTAATCTGAGGAAATGCCCTGGAAAAATTCTTCCTCGCCTTGTGTTCCTCTAATGGACAGAAATCCCATAGACTTGCTAAGCCCTTTGTTAAGCATGGTCTGTTGAGAGAAATGAGTCTTGTGTCCGTCATCTGCATCAACCACCAAGGTTTTTCCTGGAATAAGGAGACATTTCATACATGTAATTTGTACTTAGTACAGAAGAATGCGACAGAAGTTACTTACTTGGGAGTGTACACCAAGCACACATTTGGCATCGATTTGGTCATGCAAAAGACTCAGGCAGCTGCTACCTCAGTCAAAGACAAAACTTCAACTACCTCATAGCTCAGAAACATTATATTTGTCCTATTTCTGAAGAGCTCAAGAAAAACTATAGCCTAGTATAATTAAACAATAATATTAAAAATGACTACTAGGTACGTGTGCAAATTTGTTTTCTCACTCACTGTATTTTTAACCTAGTCTGGACTACCACCAGAAGCACTGTTTAACCATCAACCCAATATCAGCAATTCATTTCACCCCTCACACACAAAGGCACAACCTGCAGTTTCTCATCACCTCTCAACAAGTCCAGGTTTGTTCCACACATTTACAGATGCCTTAATGTACTATTGGTAGCAAGGGAAGAATGACTGTGCAGATAGGAATTTAAAAAATCTTCGATCTTCCTGTAATGACTGTTTTTGATGATGAGTCTCTCAAGATGCAGAATATTCTAGAACAAAAAACTGATAAAGCGGTCAAGGTGATGGCACAAGCCCGTACACTTCACGTTTTGTTAATAAATGGATCAGTCAATATTGGTGAACGCTGCCTCTCCTCCCTCTCTCTTATCATGAAATAACTTTCACAATAAAAAAAAACTGTCAGAGGTGTAATATTCTTGGTGAAATACACACTCTCAAAAGAATACCGTATAATGGTCATGGAAAAGCTGTGATGCTTATGTTGGTCTCAGGCCTAAGATTTTCTAAATGTACTTGCCCAGTTTTACAAAACTAATTACAAACATTACTAAGCACAATGAAACTTAATATTCACAGATGAACCCCCAGTTTACTGTTCGTATTCTTAAGACTTCCTGAGATCAGAATAAAACAGTAAGCATCTTAATATTAAAGTCACAGAAAAACGACCAGTATTGAAGACTGACCAACTGCTATTTCCTATTAGGTAACACTAAAACTTTTCAATACTTCTGCAATAATGAAGTGATAAAAATCCGAAGTCTATTTTAGATACCACACATACAGAAGTCTACTCATAACTACAACTGATCAAATACATTACAAAAATCATCATCAAGTCCAATCTTTTCAACCTGCAGCATACACACTGCATTCATATGGCAATCTCAACCTCACCCTGGTACCACCACTGAGAACAGCCGACTGCAATGTGTTCTGTGCAGGACTGTCTAAGCAATGCCTGCTCACCCAGCTGGTGACAGTGTGATGTATGTGCCTTTCTTAGAGCGAGCCCCTTCCTTAACGTGATATTGCCACACACAACCTCGACCACGAAGCTGTCTTGAAGCCCTCCTCACACAGGAAAACAGCCGTGGGCTCAGAGGAAATACGTGTGCTCTATCTTCTGTTCTAGGAGATGGTTCCAGTGCTAGCGGTCCCTCCTCCCTTGAAAATCAACTGAGATCAATTGCCACTTGTTCAGTGGTATTCAGCTGAACTTCTATTATTCTTTTGCATCAAATTTCAGAGAATGCCGTAAGGTTGCTGATACTTGCACTTAGAAATGCTTTAAAAGCTTGTGGCTTTGTACCTTTGTACTCTGACGTTCTACTTGAAGGGGGACTATTTCTTTTCAGTTTCTATTTCTGTGATAAAGCTAAAACCAGATGCTTAAAAAAAGCAAAACAAAAGCCAAACAAAACCAGAATGCTCCCCCCGGCATCTTACCCCTCCCCCCAAATATTTGATGGTGACATGTTAGGATTCTGATTGCCCAAACATGTCTCCATTACAAGGTTCCCACATGTTCCAGACATTCAAAAGAATAAAACTAAAGTGTTTGGCAATGAGAACAAATTTCTCTTCTGAAACAATTGGACACATCACTTCATATTTTTATAAATATGGCTTCAACCCTAAACTCGATTTAGAATATTTATCTTTGTGGTCAGGTAAATCTCATGTCATGTCATTCTCTTATGCTTCTCTCAGACTGCATGTCCCTCACAAGGCTAGTGAATTACACACAATATTCAAGGACACAGCAAAGCCTTTTGAAAAATAATTTTTCACTGTCAAGTTCCTACTGTCTATCAAGCACAGTGTGATGACAGCCCTTCTGCAAACACATACTTCACATTCACGCACATCTACATCAAGATCAGGCATCCTAAACAGGATTGTAACTCAGGCATTAGAGACAGGGATAAAAAGCAAAACACTTCATTATTTAAGAGTCTTACCAAAACAGAAAATCAAAAGGAGCTCCAAGAAGCCTCTGCGATAATGACAGTTCCAAGGTATACTTGGGCAAAAAAAAATAAAAAACAAGACAATCTCCCTAATAAAATTTTTTCACTTTTTTTTTTAAATGGAAAAAAACAAACAGACAAACAAACAAACAAAAAAACCAACTCCGATACAAGAAGTATTTGCAAACACAAGACCTTAGTGAAAAAAGTATGGCAAGCAAAGCAGGAAAAGAGAGACAGCTGTCACTCCAATAAACTACCAGTGCTGTAAATTCAGGACTGCCTGGTATGTTATTGGTCACAACTCAGAACAACATCCCCGGCTCAGAAGGTCCTTTACTGCCCTGCGTGTAGAAGCATTACCTTGTTTCAGAGCACCCACAGACACGAAGGAATCCACTGTTTGCCGCTGATAAACTGCTGTTGGGCAGCAAGGCTCCTTGCCTCAGCATGCAAGAGGTGCTTTCTGTTCCCCACGTTACCCACCCACCTGGCATTTCCTCATGAGGAAAAGTGAACGCCGGGAACACTGTCTCATCAGCAGTGACCGGGAAAGTACTCATTGCTGCAGCTTGGCCTCTCACTCAGCTAATTGTGTAACAACGAGGAGATGAGCTGTCCCGTCAGGAAGCAGTGCAGGAGACATGCTGCTTCCCCACTGCTGACTGACTGTGCCCGCAGGTCTTTCTGTAGCTCATTTCCACAGCGACCCACATGGCCTTCGTGTTTGCTCTTGAGACTCTAAAATTCTCTTGGACACCCTTTTTCTTTCCTTCATTACCTTCCCCATTCCCACCTCTGCTTTTCACCAGTCTTGGTGCTTCTTCACACCTCTGCAAGACAAAAATCCCTCTCAACCTAATTCCAACAAGCTCTCCCCAAACTGGATCACAGTGTCAACGTGAGGCGTTGAAGAATCATCCTCAGAGAGAGGCAAAGAGAAGACCAGGAGTGCAAAGCCCGCTGAAGTTGGGCATGCGGAGAAGGAGAGTGAAAAGAGCAGCAATGCTGGACAGTGCAAGATCCGTACTTCACACCAGCCATACGCCCATGCTGCTCTTGGCACCAGAGAGCAGAGGTCCACACGACGATCAAGGTACAAAACTTCTCAGCACGGAAGCAACTTGGCTGCAGAAAGCAGCGAACAAATTGGATCATCATTACTTGGGCCAACCAGCCATCACTCCAGGCCAACTCTTCCTTTTGTAATAATTCTGTCCCCACCCCCCTCAATTCTGTAAGCACTGTTATAGAATTCCAAAGTCACAAAACCAACCATTAAGGAATTCTGTCTGTTCTTCCTGGACTTGCACAACACGCTACTTCAGTACTATTTACATCAGGAGGTCTTAAATGACTGCAGTAAACCTCTTTCAGGACAAGGCCGACCATTCCCTAATGGTACACTGCCGGCACAGGGAAGCCTGGAATCATCTGTGCATCCTTAATACAACAGTCTTCAAAGCACTTGTGCAGAATTTTTCTGACACCCCCAAACATTTACTTTCAGATGAATGGCATACACAAGTCCAAACTCATTGAGCCAACATGCAGTGTACCCATCACATTTATTTTTTCAGCTTTTATGATGAAATGTGGCAAAAAGAACAGGACTGCCAGCGAAATATGAAGAATAAAGATCCAACTAAGGATCAAAAAGAACCTGGCTACATAATTCAACTTCTACATCTTGAAATTATAATGGAAGGTCATAACGTGAATCGTGCCATCCTTTTGAAAATGGCTTCTCTTTCTAATGGAAACTCTGGAGACCTATCCAAAGTTTCTTGGCTCCACTAATGACATAAACTATCTCCTCACCCGGCACCACACAGAGCTACTCTACGCTTCAGTTACCCAGCAATGTGACAGGACAGAGAAGCGCTTCCCCACATCTTGGTAACGGTGACAGGACAAGCCACAAGCAGTTAAGATACCGCAGCATGTGAGCAATGACAAGGAGCAGACTTTCCCCTTCCCCCAGAACTTTTCTGCTGAAACCAACTCTCAGAACAGTATCTGGGCTCTCAATTTCACATCTCGCCCCTGGGTGTTTATCTTCTACTTGATTTTACATTAGTGCAATTATTCATAATTACTGTAAATAATTCAAATGCAATTATAGTAATTGCATGATTCCAAAGTATAATATATAGCGAAGGAATACGTACCATGAAAATAGCAATTAATCACCAAGAGTTCACAAAAAAGAATCCCTTCTGGTGCTAAAACCCAAATCTACGTTTCCACACGAGCACAAAAGGCCGAAGTTACGTTTACTACATGACCATGGGCCTGCTTCCTTTTTCCTTTGGAGTCTTCAGCTATGAATGCAACTACACCCTTTTTGACAAGTGTTATTTACGAACCATCTGTCTTTCTCACTGCCAGTAATCTTGTCCATTTTCATCTGAGCTAGAGAGCTGTCATCTGGTCCTCCCTAAATTCAGTCTGTCTGCAATTATTTGTGTAACACCTTCATCGTACAGGCAATTGATCAAGCATTATGCAAACACAGACTGGGTCTATTTATACTGAATAAACTCAGTTCGACTTTGTTGAAATGCTTTCTGATCACCCCTTTCTTTTGTCTGTAAAGAACAGAAAACCTTTTCCAGCTGCATTTCAGCAACGCTTACAGGTACGCCCATATGTGCATGCACATGTGCTGGGCTTGGGGGGAGAAAGAGAGGTCGCCCACGCGTGTCGAAAAGAGCAGACCATCACTGCTAGACAGGAAGCTCAGAAAAGAGGAACTGATTATGCCTAAGTTTAAAAAAACATCTCCCACACAATCAGTGTGCAGAAAAGCTAAAGAGAAAAATCCTTATCCTGAGACAATGCAGTTTCTTTCTCAGATGTGAGTGGGAAGCTGATGGAGGAGTTGGATTTGCAATCCCTTTGGGGCTGGCTGTGAGCCAAACAGAAGACCACAGAGCCAGCTGTGGCCTGTGGGTTGCCTGCTAGAAACAGCACCTCCTCCTTTCTCTTACTTTTTTTTAATTGTTGAGAAATTCCAAGTTTGAGATTGAAGCGCTCCTAAAATAATGTGTTCTTTGTCAAGGACGAAATGAGCTGGACTGAAGGACTGTTCAAAGTGCTGTGCGTAACAGCAAAGCTGTAAATCCTTTAGAACAATTTGTGCTCGGCTTTGGACAGGCATGGCTCCTCTATCAAACAACCTAAACAGCTCCAGAAACTCCAGTCTTGTTCAGAACAGTGGTAGAGAGACACTTGCCAAGCTGCACCTCCTAAGTGCAGCATTTCACCTCTCCTGTTCCTCAGCATCTCTGCAGGACAGAGAACTGCACGTTGCAGTTTTTTCTACTAAGGCTTATGGTTTGATTTCCTTTCAGTACATTTCTGAGTCAATTAGGCAAAGGTCCACCCTGCTTTTCCCTTCCCAGATTTGGGCATAGTGCAGAAGAAACTCAGGCATACAGCTCGTTTTCTGCACAGAGACAGCATTTTACATTTCCTGTTTGCTTTACTCCTGGGTCTTTGCGTTCCCTCTCATTTTGTCCCAGAGTTCCGAGTTTGCCCTCAGCACCACCAGCAGCACTGCCAGGCTGGAAGCTCAGTAAAGCAGCAGCAATTATACCGAAGATCACAAGATCTCTACCACCACCGACCACCAGAACTGCAGGATGCACGAATGTATTGGAAGAAAACAGACACCATTTCTAGAGTGCAAAACAACGACTGAAAAAAAATAAAAATCTTCATCTGGCTTCTATTTTGTTTTGTTCAACTCTTGAAATTTTTCTCCCACCTACTCAGTTCTGTTTTTCTAATAGCAGGAAGATGGGCAGGGTGTGTGTGTGTGAAGATTGCCAGATAAGAGATTCTCAAATCAATGGAATAAAGTTCTGTGTTTTTTTGGTGTTTTTTTTTTTTTTTTTGGTAAGTGAAAGCTTTGTGCTTGGATTTAGCAAGAAAATGAAATCTGTTTCAGTTCACATATGTAGGTGATCACTATAAACTCTTTCTTTATAGACTAAAAGCTACATTTTCATCAAGATTGGGTACTAAAACATAATCCGCAATTAATTTCCCTGGATCGAAATCAAAATGGCTTATTTTCTCTTTCCTGTGAGTTTTTGCTGGGCAGCCATATAAGCAATAAATATTCTGGAGAGAGCTAACTGAACATTAGTATTCCTGTTAAAATTAAAAGGATTTCGTGGAGCCTGAGGATCTTTTATTTGGTTTACAAAACCTACCATTTTTGCTGCACTTAACAGAGTGTATAGTCTAATTAAACAGGCACTTCATCAACACTTAGAATTTTTTTCCCTCTTTCCACTTTCCTTTTACGCAGAGACAAAGTGAACGTGGATGATACTTTAAAGTCATCACAAGCAGAATAAGGTGGCATACATGCTTTTGACAGAGATGAAGGTTGGAAATTTGATGGCTCAAACTGCAGCACTAAAACACACAAGGTTCATTTGGGACAGACTCCACGATGTAGGAGTCAAGGTCACACTGAAGAGCATTCTGATAGGAAAGCAAAGCCAAGAAACATGGTAGCTAAATTTCTTGAAAAGACAAGTATGTTTTCAAAGGTCTGCTCTTGGTGCAGACAGATCCTGATCACAAGGTGGAACTTAATAAGTAAACACACAAGGAGACACAGCAATACTTCTCTGGTGCAAGATTTCATTTATTTGAGAGCTGGGAAGCAGACTCCCAGGCCTGGTTAAGTTACGGAGATTTCAACCAAGTTTTAAATAGGCTACATTTTTTTGAGGGATGAACGCTATAGTTTTTAGCAAAAACAGTAGTGGGGTGAATTAATTCTTGCTTTATGTTCGGAAGAGTTTGAAAATTATTTGCTGTTTTGTCACCCCAAAAGAATCTTATCAAACAACTTCCACAAATAATTCTTGAAAACTCTTAAGGTTGACAGTGTTTTGAACAGGAAACCTTAATAACTCATATGTTCAGATGACTCACACCAGGTTTTACTGTTTCTATTTCTGCTGGCTAAGTCAGTTCCTAAATATTGTGCTCTGAGTATGACTTGACTAAAAGCAAACATTCTGTAATATTAATTTAGAATGAATTACTTCTGCAGTCTGCCCCGACATAAAGCTCATTCACCAAAATAACCACAGAAAGTGAGTCATGAAAGAGACAGAAAATAAATTTAATTGGGGAGAATATTAGCATGAAGCTATTTAATAATTTAATAATTGTACTTAAGATGTAAAGACAGAAATAAATAACTGAAAACATCCAACCTTGGCATACAGGAGAACAAAATACCTGATTTCAACACGTGAAGTAGAAAAACATTTCAAAACATTTATCCTAAGCCAATAAAAAGCCCCAGCAACTGTAATTTTGGATGACCGAGATTTGCAAAACTGATCTTAAAGTTCATGTTTAAGTCTTTCAAAGACTGAAACTAGGAGCACATCTCTCTTCAGCTGAACCATCTCTATATTCATTAACTCAGCATAACTGATCATCAATCTGAAGTTAGACGCAGCAATATTTTGATACTCCTGCATTCATTGTAAATCAATAAATAGAACAAAGAATTAGATAGCCCTGAATCAAATGAGAGCTATCACTCATTAATATCAGACACCCTTTTCACTGGGATCACCCTAACTTTCAAATATATGATTCAATAAGTATGCCACGTGGAACTGAAAATAGCTAGAGCTCATTTGGTTATGAGGATGTCTTGTTCCATATGTTTCTGATGGTCTATATTCCCTGAGGGCTTGGCAAAGTGAGATGAAGGCATATATTGAAGATGGAAACATACAGAATTAAGATGATGCTAGTAAAAAAAAAAAAAGGACCAGGGAATGGGACTGAAGTCAGACGTTGAAATGGAAATGTCTGTGGGGGCGACTAAGATGGTTTTAAGCCCTTTAGGGAAAAAGATATAAGTAAACAGAGTTCCACAGGTAATTAATGTGATATAGGGAAACTGAAACAAGTTGGAATGGAATCAGAATAGGCAGAACCTAAAACAAAACAACAAAAAAAAACAACCCACAATGTTCTGGTCTGTAGCAGCTGACTCAGCTGGACACCTCAGTCTGAGAGAACCATTTGTTCAGGCAGTCCTCTCCGAGCTGGTAATTTCACAAGCTCACACACTGCAGGGAACCTGTTCTGCCTGGCACTGTGGCAATCTCAGGCAGAGCCAGAAGGCAAGTGAGCACCCAGCAGCCAGACTTCCAGCTCCACAGCCCTTCGGTGACCCAGACGCTGCATACTAACTGAATGTTGCATTAATTAAAATAAAAAGCAATGCCTCTCAAACATCTCAGAAGCACCGTCATACATACTAAGTGATTCAAAGAAAGCAAGGATAAGAGGAAAGAGTATTCTGGCCATGACATTTTATGAAGTCAGAGGATACAGTAGGAAAACACCAATTAGATCATCTAGTCTATACTCTGTAAGCAAAAGACATAGTCCTCATAAAACGTTTCAGGCATTAAAGAGAGGTTATTTGACTGGATACTGAGCCAAAAAGCCATGGAGATACTGGCTGGAGCTATTGCACCAATCTACAAAATTTAGTAAAACCTAAAAAAAAACAACTTTGTTGTTAAGATACAGTTAAGACTTTGGGAACAAACATGACTTCTGGAGATTAAGAAAAAATCATCTGCTAAACAGCTTAACCAGAAAGCTGTAAGAAAAATAAACAGAAAAGTAAAAAACCTCAAAGCACACACAGACTTCGACAAGAGCATTTTCTAAGAAAAATAAAAGCAGAAGAGCAAAAGACTGTTCAGCTGTATTAGCAAGAGAACAAAGTAAAGAAAAAATTAGGGTTGCTAGTACAGTGAGAACAGAGTTTAAAAACAACCTTGCTATGCCTCCAGAACGAAACAAATATTCATTCTGACCATTCTCAAAACAGGCAATTTATGATAATCATGGGATCAAAAGCAGAACAGATGATGGAAATGAGAGTATGGAAATGACCAAGCTTGAGGTAGTAGCCAAATGCTAATGTGCTCAAATCAAGTTCTGCTGTGCTACATAGCAAATTATTAATTAAACTGAAGATGATGGGAATCCACTTGAAAAGCAAAAGAAAAGTGCCCGGTGAGGAATATGGTATGTACTTGCAGAAGAACAAAGGTGTGTAAAGAAACCATGAATATGACGAAACTAGAAATTGGGATAGAAGAGGGTTCAAGAAGAAACTAACAATTTAACAAATCAAAACAATAAGGTTCTAGCACAACCTTTGCAGAACTGATGGGAGTCAGGGAAAGAATTATTTTTAAGACAAGAGCTTAAGGAGGAAGGCATGCTACTGTTTACAAATCCAGTCAGCTGGATTGATCCAGTCCCAAACCCTGAATTCCTAGAGGTCTTCCTATTGCTGCAGAAAGACTCTGGAGGAGATGAGAACTGTTACTGTTTTTGGAGGACACCAAACTAAAAGACAGAGGGAGCAGCTCAAGCACATCAGCAACACGCTTTCATTCCATGTTTACTAGTGGTAACTAGGCAGAGAGCTAATACAAGGTAGCTGAAAAGTCTGTGCTGCTAGCATTTACAAAGCTGAGTATCTGTGGAAGATATCACATACTGCTAACCAAGGTACTCCATTTACTGATGAGCATTTTAAAGCAGTAAAGGTCTCGGATAATTATCGCATCACACTGCCTGCCTCACAATGACATTGACTGGCCCAACTAGAACATCACAAAACGCTCCACAACTCTTCCAGAAAAAAAGATGAGATTGGTCATTTGGAAGAACACCTACTCTTGTCTGAAAAGCCTAGCACAGAGCTCATGCTGCCACAGACCTTGAACAGAAACATCTAATAAAGTCTTGGCCAGCAATTGGCTGTTGTCCCACATCACTTAATCCCTTTTACTTCACGCTGGCAACAATGGCAGTGTGTCCCCAAAAAGGGCCGTTTCCCTCCCTCCCCCTTTTCCTCTTTCCTAACCTCCCTGAAGCAGCTTTACAACCTTACCTTGTTTCCACGTCCACCTCACACTGCCAAAGCACAGCAGAACTCTGACAAACACACACCACCTCTGCTAAGGGAAAAAGAGGGGGTACCAAGAAGCTTTGTGTGCAGGGAGAAGAGCCCTGAGCTGCCTGAGAAGGCAAGCAAGCGGCTGTATGCAAGGAGCGTTACAGTGAGGTAAAGCAGGGCCCACAGAAATGAAGGAACTAAGAGAAGCCGCTTCCTTTTCCTCCAGTTGCCTGAAACTTCTCCTCCCCTGAAATAAAACTTCTGGCCACCTTGTTCCTAGCATCAGGAACAGAACCAGAAAAAGACGTGTATTTTCTAGAAACAATTTTTCTCTTGTTGACATTGTCTGTGCTTTGTTAGACATGGAACTACCAACAGGGCTCTGTTACCGTGAGCAAGGGCTCCAATACTCAGCTTCTTTGGCTGCAAAATCTACCCCGCAAATGTGGTCTCCCACAGGGCTGTTATTGCCATGACCCTCCCTGCAAGGAAGCACTTACCTGTGGGAAGTCCTTTCCCCCTCAGCCTCTCCCGAATAGCCTGGCTCCTGTCTGGCTGCAATTTTTTATCTCCATTGCAAGCAAGTTGATCCATCTGCAAAACAGGCAATGACGCCTAGTTACGTACTGAAAGAACTCATAGTAACATTAAACTAGCGCCCATTAAATAACGCACAACACAAGGTAGCATTGAACATTAAAGTTCAAGTTCGGAGTACAGGCTCAAATGTTTCAAAAGAAAAAATGGTTTCACCAGCGAGACCATCCCCTGTAGTACTGACATCTGAATACTCAGGGCAGGATTTTTAGCACACAACTGGTTGACTTTTTTCTAGTAAGTATGAATTAAGTTCACAACTGTGAAACTTAAATACATCCATCCCTGCAAACTCCAGAGACAGCACCACTTGAAAACCTTATGCGTTCCATCGTTGCAACATGACTGGAACTTGTGATTAGCCCGATGTGTCCTCTACAGGATCGAGAGAACTGTCTCGTACCTGAGAGGTTTTGGTTGATAACTCAAGCAACTTATTTTGTATGTAATACCTTATGCACTTGTGAGAAGTTACATTTATCCCCACAGGCACGTTCTTTTTGTATTCCAAAATTCACTGTTCTTATTACTAATTTTTAGCTTTTTTTTTTTTAAACACCACTTCTCCAAAGAAGTGATTTTTACATACACAATCAATCATTCATTAAAAAAAAAAAAGCTTATTTCCTGTAACAAAGACTTCTCATTGAGGTGTTTTGATATGGTGGCAATCAGCCCAACCTAGACAGTGGCTTAGCTGGGAGGTGGGATGGAGACATCAAAGAGCTTTATCCATCACAGTTACTGTGCAACTCAACATGAAACAGGTTCAATCAGTCCTATGCTGTATTGCCCCTTACAAAGGATATTAACATCAAATGAAAAGATGCAAGAGGATCTCTCACTGTGCTTCACATATCACCCAAGGACCTATTGCAGAGCTCAGGCTCCTCCAACCTTTGAAAAGCCCAGGCAGGATCAGAGGCACACTAAAGTTTACTCTGGTTCTGAAAAAACAGCTTTACGTGCGTTTCTTATTAAACTGAAATTCAAGGACACATACAGAGTTAAAATGTTAAAACCAGCATGGAGGGCTAACTAAGGCGCAGAAAAACCCAGAAGCAGAGCTATGTTGCTGTTGTTCTGTCAACACATGGCTCTACTCAACTGTAAAGCCTCGACTTAGATTAAGACATACTTCTGCCAGAGGAAAATTAGAATATTAGCAAAGCTTCAATGCTGGATAACGTCTAGCAGTCCTGCTCCTTGGTCCTTGCCTTCCGTACTTGGCACAGTACGGGAACCCAGCAGCTAGATTCAGCACGTGCATTTAGGACCACCACTGCTGTCCTTGGCTGGCCAGGCCAGTCAGTTTGTCACACTAACTGTGGAGACCCTTTGCAAGCCTGGTGACAAAGACAAGATGAGCAGAAAAGCAGAAAATTTGCTAAGCAAAAAGGGCCATTAAGAATCTGAAAATGAATGACTCAATTCTCCACACTGGCTGTTTCTATAGCTCATGGCCTGATTTAAGATTTAGATCTTCACTTTAGTAGCTTCAGTGATTAAGGCCTTGAAGGCTTTCATTCCACTGAATCACAAGCCAGATCCATTTGGCAGCTGCACAAGAGTTTGGACATTGCAGGGAGGAGCACTGGACTGACAGACTTAACAGCGAGGAGCAAACCGGATTGACAGACATAACCTCACACATGAGACAAATCTGGAACTCCGACTCAGTGCTGCTTCTAGAGCCCTGTCACAGACAGCTTCTGCTGAACATTGGACAAACACAGGGACCTGTAACATCATGCAAGAACTTCCAAACCAGATTTATAAAGAGCCTAAGTAACTATTAAATAATAAAACAAATTGTTAAATGACAGTACTATCAACTCAAATACTTTTCTTGTAATTACAGTGCTACGTCTCTAGACACCAGTTTTTTACATTTGTGTAACCTCTACGAGATAGAGTTTCAACAGTATAGAACAGGATAAAACTCAAGATCACCACTGCATATCACTCTAGCAAAAACATACTCCTTGGCATTTGTTAGAATTATGAACAGAACACAAGGAAAAGGAAGCACTGACAAAAGAACAATCTTAACAATATTGACAATTTATGGCCTTCCTTGGAATTCAGAGCCTGAAGTCATTTGACTAATCTGTGGCTACGTTGTGATGGTTTAGGTGAAGGCAGAGGACGCCTGTCAGGAATAGTAACTCTGCAGGATGATTTCATGTAGCATGCTTCACTTCTTACAAGAGTTCAAGGCATTTCTCATCATTAGACAATAAAGTCCTCCACAAAATCCTATCTATCCAGGAGCTGAGGAGAAGTGCAAGAGAACTGGCACACTGACTAAGAAGTCCTTCTTCCAGATAATCATTGACTGTCCCAAAGTCAAGAACACTTATAAAACAGAAACACCACAGCCACCATTTTTGCAGCATTTCAAGTAGGAATAGGTCTAATGTTTGCCCCCAGAGCTTATGTTTTTTCCTACTTCTCCTCCAAAGAGGATAACCATTTCAGAAAACTATCTTCCTCAGCAACAGCAGCTTAAATCTTTATTCCAGGAAGAATTGTCGAGTGCACAAACTGTTACCAAGAGGAGAACAACTCTCTTCCTACAATTTCAGAGTTTTTCCCTTTCAACAATCCCCCTTATCACAACTGCAACATGGTCAAACAAGAGGAAGAATGACTGCACAATGACTCTGATTTAGCAACTTAGCTCTCTTCCTGCTGATCTCCCTTAACCCTCAGATGCGTACGAAGACTTACCCCAGACAGGCTTCCCAGAACCAGTCTGACTAACTGTTTCACGTATGAAAAAGAAGGGGCACAGTTGCTGTTCCGTATGTGGGCACTGCAGGCATCCAGAACGGTCCGTACAGATACACGGGCATAAATGACATCTTCACACATGCCGAGGAGTATGCTGTTGAGATGCTCTCCAAGTTTGATAGGCTAATGACAAACAAAAATGGGAGGGAGGTGAGAATCAATTTTAATTGTCACCTGCAGCACACACATACAAACAAAAGACATTCAACGTAATAAAATGACTATTCATGAGGCTTATTGCCTACATCAAATGAGTGCCAATGTGGAAGTCACCATCTAGGTGGTAAGAAGTTGCAGTTACAGTCATTGGACAATCAGCCAGGATCTAGATTTGGCTCCTACAACAGTATGGTCCCTACAAGCTGCCTGATCTGTACCATCAGGACACTGCCACTTTCCTTTCTCAAGGGCTTAATTACCAGTGAAAGGGTTTTGCTTAAAGGTCTTTGCTGTTTTTAAACACTCTGCCAGTCACGATGTCATAAAATTCAGTCCTCATTACAATCATTCTGTAAGACTCTGTCTGCCACACTACTTTTCTCTAATTCCACACTTGGATATTTTTTCACTCCAGCTGGGTCAGCATTTCCAAAGTCCAGTGCCACCACCAAACATTATCAATAAAGAAGTAAGGTCTCAAGCAGCAAAGCCACTGGTCAAAAAAACAAACATATGGTGGAGAACAATCTAGGTTTGATTGTCCTCTCCCCAACCAGTTAATCCAGCACACTGCCAGTGGAATACAACTCCACAGGGTGCGCAATGGTCAGAGATAACACCTGTTCTCAGGAGCCACCAGTACTTGAGGACTCAGCTTCCCCCTGTGCAACTGTCCCATCGCGGGGGGTTATCTACAAAGCACAAGCTCTGTCGTGTGCTTTTTGACATAGAGCATTTTAAGACATAATCTTCCCACCTTTCCTGTGTTAGTGCTCCTGATTTATTTTTTAAATGGTGCCATAAATAACTCTTTTGGATCACCCCGGTATAACTAACATAGGCTTTTCCCACCTATTTTTCCAGCACTTCTTCTCCCAAATCATACAAATCATTCTTGCAGTTCAACCAAATTCCCAGCAGAGAAGCAGCCCATCAACCAACAAATGCAGACAAATAAAATACAGTGAAATTCCACACATACAAACTAACACTTAAAAGTTATGCCATACACAGCCTGTCCTTTTGCCTCTACTACCTCCACAGGTCAGAGCACCAGAACATTTGGTGGAAAATTCTGTACTTCTGCTCCCCCTTTCTTTCCAGACATACCACACCACACCATACTTTGGAAAAACACTGAGCGAGAGAGAGCATTGAGAAAGCACTTCTTCTTGCTGCATTACTATAAAACTGTTGCTACAATCTAATACTAAAGGAAGGAACAAAAACATGGAAGAAAATTCATTCCTACCTACCTTCTGCTGAACACCTATCTCAAGCCATTCTCCTGCTACTGCTCCCTTCATCCCTTACAAGGCAGGTGAGCAAAGAAGGGGGATAACTGTCCAAGAAAACAGTGGAGTTTGGGGGACAGACATGGTAGACTACCAAGAAGTATCCCTATAACTGTCAGCATCAAATTTTGTGACTTCTGCATTCAGGAAGCTATTTCCAAAGCAGGAGGACTTAGAACCCAACTACTACTCTGGTACAGAAAATTTTAGAAACCGAGCACTTCAGCTCCCAAAGCCTTTCAAAATTTCCTTCCTTACCCTTAAACATAACGCCAATAAATAGGACTGAACCAAAACACGAAACAGAAATAGCTCAGCTCCCTGAGCTGCACAATGCTCTGTCAAATCCCTCAACACCAAGTCTCTCATTAAATGCTCTCTCTGTGCATTTCACCTACTTTTCACCCTTTTAGATAGTGCCTTCAAGCAGTTGAGCTGGGAGCAGGTGGGAGCACCCAGCCAGATGACGAATTAGGCATTCCAGACTCTTTCCACAACTAAGTGAAGGCGTTCTGCTGGGTGTGGGAGATAACCTCTTGAGCAATAACATTCAGCTCTAAGCAGTCTGCGACTGTGTCTGCAGTGGCTGACAAGTCAGTAGCAAGTCTACTCCCTCTTCCAAGCAATTCATACCCTTTTTCTTGGCCATTGTGCAAGGCAAGTATTGGCACGTGACAATTCCAGACTCACTGAAATTACAGCAGCAGAGATCACAAGCTGCTTTATTATGAGTAAATCAACAATGTTACTTAAATGTTTATTTTTATACATAAGCCTAAAACAAAACAAGTATTTTTCAGCAGCATTAACTGCTGTTTTTCCGCCTGTGACACTACAGGATAGACTAGCCCAGATATACCTACATGGAAACTGACAGACGTTCTATCAGCACCTTCTTTCTGCAAGCTAACAACAATAGTCTTACACACCACGGGGAAAAGCTCCAAGTAGAGCAAGGAAGCCACACTCTTCTGCGTCCCACGAGGACATCGTGTCATGTTAATTCACATGTTGAAGTGGTCACACTACCAAGTCTGAGACCGTGATATTAAACAAAACCAAATTCAAACTTACTTGGCTTTGAGGTACTTCATGGTCAGCTCCCCAGAAGAGTGTCATACCAAGAGAATAAATATGCACCTATAATAAAACACAAGACATTTATCAACTCAGAACAGCACAGGAAATGCAAAGCACCTTCAAAGCAGAGCAACTAACCTAGTGTCACTTTGCCTATATACTTTCTTGGCAATTAAGCTCATCTGTATTTCAGATATTTTATTTTCTTTTGCCTGAGAGCTAGAGAAGTAAATCCTACTGCAACAAAAGGTACTGTATCTAATCAGTGCCGCTGGCCTCGCTGTTTAGCTTCACATGTTCATCTCCTAAGGAAGGCAGAATCACACGTATCTGTGTCAGCAGTGGCGCAGGGGAACAGACTGCATGGTGGTATCTAAAGCTCCTGAAACCTTTAGTCTGAAGGCAAGGCAGGCTTTAGCAGGACTCCATCAGCTGGCTACTACTGTCAAGAAATTACTAGGACTGGGATCAAAGGAAAAAATGTAATGAACACAAAAGCATTAATGCATAAAGCAGTCACCTTAATCTATCATTTGTATTTTAAGGCACAAAGGCATTAATCGTTACATTCATAATTAACAGTTAATATCAACAGCAATGATATTAATATACATCTTGAACATATTAAATCCTTCAGGACATGGAACACAATCTTCAAATATTGCAGATTTCAGACTACAAATACACACAATCCAAACAGGTCACTGTGAAAATAACAATACAGCTAAGGAACAGCAGTAAAAAAAATAAAAACAAAAAATGGTTTTTCTGGACTATGCAAGTAGCATACACTAGTGATGACTCTCTACCAGGTTATTAGTAATATCTATGTAACTTCAAGCAAGCAGCTGATTAAATTATTGTGCAGACCATGAACAACAGTTACAGGGACAGTGATAAGTTAGGGATGATTCATTTAAGGCAACCTCCTTGCCAACTAAAAGCAAAACATCTTACTTAAGTCCTAGGTATATTGACAAGATCTGTTCAGGCTCTGGAACTTCATATACAGGTTTTAAAAAGTTCCAAGTAAATCGACTGGACAAAGGTAGTGGAGTGAACAGAACCAGTGTGATGCTCATTTTCTTCTTCCCAAACTCAGTATGTAGAATTGTTAGAAATTATGTGTCTAGTACTAGCTTAAGGTTGTACATGAGAATTTATCTCTGCACTGAGAAGTCTCTTAACGTACAAAATGTGTTCACAAAGACTCAGAGGGTGATGCCAAAATGTCTTCCTGTTTAGATCAGACCGCTTGAAAGACATTATAATGTCTTTCATAACTACTACATGATAATGGCCTAACTAACATTACTGCGCTGTGCAGACTTTTAGCCAAGAACACAAGTATAATGTATGTTTACATTTCTCATGTAATAAGGAAACGTTTTCTGTTTTATGTATTCAGAAAAGCAATACACTGCTTTGGGACAGGGTAAGGAAGTAATTACTAAATACACGTAGAAGTAACCTATTATTAAAAATTGCTCTCTTAAATTCAATGGGCTTTATTCAGACAACACTGGAAATGAACACACTCCGAGAAGCACTCCAACCTTAAGCTTCTGCCACTCAGATCACTTGGCCGGCCTTTATAGCACGGCCTGAGAGTCACAGCAGGACAGAACGGCCTCCACCAGCACGCAGCAGCGATTCGCAGATTCCTCACTGGCACGCTTCAGTCCAGCTGGCGAACAAACACTGAGGAGGGGAACGGGACCAGTTCATGCATTCAGATAAGCGTGCAAGAAGGTTACGCAGGTAGAGGAAAACAGAGACATGGCATTTTTGTGAGGAAGCCGGAGCAGAACCACAGAGAACTTCTTGCTCAGAAGGGAGAATGTCACCGTGGCTTTATTCTGTTCTAAAACTGAGAAGCATGTCATCCTCAGCAGCATCCTCAGCAAAAACACTATAGCACAACCTATAAGACCTCAAAACAAAGACTGTCACTACTACAAAAAATGCTACCCTACTAGCCTATCCGAAACCAGCTTTCACAAAAAAAAAATAAGTTTAATAGTCTATGATGTGGTACTCCATCGTATTTCAAGTTTTAAGTGAACTTGGAGGCTTCGTAAGTACAGCATTGTGTAGTTGCTTGCAAGCCACTACTACACATAAGACAAAAATCTATCTGCTACATACCTACATACCCTTTTGGATTGTCAAGTAATACCTGCACGCATTATATCCTGTAACTCCCTCCTATTTCATACAGTTTCTCTTCAGAACCAGATCAATAACAATATTGCTGCTCGACTGGCGTTTGGCATTTCCCCTAACAAATTTCTAACTGCTTATTATGGTCTGACAGCCTTAGCTCGGGACAGAAAGTCAGGGTGTGGGGGACATGAAATCCTACACCAGCCTGTTTACAAGATTATGGCTAACTGACATTTGTGCAGCATTACATCAAGTTCCTTACCCGAGACAATGCATGCATGACAAACTAGGCAAAGATGATCTCCTGAAAAACTGTATTGTAAAAAAAAAACAAAACAGGAATTTGGTAATTTCAAACGATCCATAAATAATAGGTGGTTCTGTGCAGTACTAATGGAAAACACTCATCTGTCTCTCCAGAAGAAGCAATCTTTGACTGAAGAACGTCACATGCACCCTTAAAAATTAAAGCATTTACTCAAAAAAATTGAGTTCATCTTCATTTTACAATACTTGTAATAATTTCCACAATATATAAATCAATGCCAAATTCAATTCCCAGATTCGTCTCTTATTATAACTTCAAATGGTTTGCTAACTGCATTTCCAATTGGCTTGCAATTATATCAGGCTTGGTTTGTATTCAATTTGACCGAGTGTCTTGAAAGAACCAAAAGGGTATTCACTGAGTGACTATCATTTTGTCCAACAGTTATCACTGAATACACTGTTCCATTCGGCTAGCAAGTGAAGTCATAGCTGAAGAGCTGAATGCGACTCTGTTGTTGGCTGATCAGAGGCCAGAAGAAACAAGGCAACAAGAAAGCCCAACTTGCAGACAGGGCCTGATTTCAGAACAAGAACCAAAAGAGGAAAACACCAAAGATTTCCATGAGATGAGTCTAGCAAACTATGCTGAGATGCAACAGAACAACAAAAAAGAGGTTTAAATGGGTTTCAAATTAAGTCAGCATGTGCAAAACAAGACCTAAGAAACATGAAGTCACAACAAATAAACAGCGTACACTCCAACGCACAGTATGTTGCTAATGTGAAGGGAAACGAGCAGAAAAAAGGATGCACAGACCAGTTATTTATCAGCTCTAATATCTCCAAATAATAAAGCCATGATAAGACTCAAGTGTTTATACAATAAAATGGGAAGAAATGAAAAGAGATTGCTATTTAGAGTTGCAATTTTATGCCAGGAGTAAAATTTGTTAGTTTTGCTAGGTTATTCCCCAAGTGAGATGTTTGATATTGTTTTACCATTATTGGAGTGCTTCACCAGTGTCTCTACAGTGAAGATTAACCTCCTTTCCTTGTTCTAGGTAGTTTTTCCCTGCCATACAAGCAAGCAAATAGCCCTACAGGATCAATATCTTGGAAGCACCCAGACATGAATACCACACTGGGGGCACAGCTCTGTGATTTATCTGCCAGGCTTTAAACTGGGAACAAGAATGGGAGCAGCTCATTTTTTTCAAGTGTTTTTACCATCTCAGGGTATTGCAACAGTTCCTTTTTCACCTGCCAGTGTGGACAATACACTTGCAGAAATTAAGCAGAGTTAATTCACAAACCAGGTTAATTTATCCTAAGCCCAAAGCTTGAAGCTTCAACCTAATGCCAAGACGGAACACCGCAAGCTAAAGGGTTTTATTTAGTTTATAGGTGACTGTGTGAAGAATTTGCTTATGTAAAGCCAAAGCTTGTACATTTCCACACACAATTGTTTCCCAATACAAAAAGCAACACAACTGCTGCAGTGGAGAGGCTTGATTTTGTCATCACCCTGCAGCAAGCAGTTATATTGCTATCATGAAATAAATTTGCACATCTGTAATCAGAGAGGATTAATCAGAAGTGTGTATGTGCTGAATGCCAGTATTTGGTCATTGTTTATTGATATGCTGCCTGCTCAAGTTTACAAGCCAGAGGTCCTTCTGATGATCTCTTTCCTGAAGATAAAGAAACATCACAATGTGGCTTTAAATATTAACTGCTCTCTATTTTTTTCAAATAGAAAAAAGTACCATACTGAATGAATCCCGGCATGGAACAAAGAACACAATCAATTCTGAAGAATGTCACAAATGTGCCATTCAGAATGTTTTTTTCTGATGTTTTTCAAGGCCTGTATTGCATGTTAACTTCAGAGATTACATTAGAGACAACATTACTATCTTCAACAATGTTGTCTCTCCTGAAACAAGATAAACAATTCCAATACTATGACTGCAGAGCTTGGCAGTTGTATCCTGCTTTGCTGAATCTGATTCTTGCATTCACAAAATAAATCAACAATCAAGCAAAGAAATCAAGAATACTGCAGAGACAAAAAGGTCAGCTTAAAGCCATTTTGTGAACTCATCAACAGGAAAAGGCAGCTGCTCTCTGCCATGGGAGAGGTATCGTACCTTTTCCACGTCTGAGAGAGATGACAGAGACTGGTTCTGCAGAACCTCTGGAGCCGTGAATGCTCGCAGATCTTGTTGGGACACATTGTCGTCAGTAAACGATACGCTGCCAGATGGAAGCAACAGGAGAGACCATGGAGAAATGATGAATCCCAGAGCAGTAGGATCAGCTGTATTTGAAAGAAGAAAAGAAAAAGCCCCAAATTAACATAAAATTGTTCTGTGGCATTCCTTGATGTAATTTTATTAGCTCAAAGACAAATTGAATATCAAAATGCTTCCTTTTCCACCTGTGACGGTTCATAACCACAACAGTAACCCCAATTTTCATCACACTAAAGAGTAATATCTCTTTTTTTCTTTTTTTTTCTTTTTTTTTTCTTTAGTTCTGTGCCATTATTCATATCACCAAGGTCATGAGGAGCTCGCTAAAATGTCACGGATCTCCTGTCCTCAGGTTATTTCATGTCTGAAACACAGCTGACAACTAAAATGATCAAATTCTATAATTCTGATTCTATGAAATGCTATAGGATGCATGTCATTAAGGTGAGATCCTGCATTAAGAACAGAGTTAACTGCTATCTTAATAGCACTGTTGTAGCAGCAATGATCTGAAGAGGGAAGACAAGGTTAGCAGAGAAAAGGAATACTCCATATTAAGACTAGCTGATAGGACTGGGACAAGCAGAGAAGTCTTGGGACATTACAGTTGGATCCAGCCCAAAGAAAAAAGTATTTTCAGAACTGAAAAATAAGAAAAAAAAAATTGAGACAGCAGCGGAAGCGGGCAAAGAATAAACACAATCCCTTTGTAAGATCCTCCTTTCAAATCTTAGTTTAGAACAGCAGAACAAACTGAAATTAGAGCAAAGAACACTTTCCTTTTCCATTTTCTGGAGTTAAAAGATTTTTTCTACGTTTCTAACAGTAATATAGCTCACTTTCACTGAAGGAGGCACAAGCTTTTAACGCTGTAAAAATAAAAATTAACTCTGTTTCAAAGAGTTGAGGAAACCCACATTTGATGGACAGGTCGGTCCTCCTCCTCTACATAACAAGCAACAACAGCAGAACAATTGTTTCCTACTTCAGCACCACCACTAACAACATTTTCCACTCTCCTATCAGCTCAGGATGCTCCTACAGTGCTGGTGCCCAGGCTGTTCAACTATCTTGTAATCTAGAATATTTCTAATCTCCTAGGAAACGTTTTAAATTACTGCATGCAGGTATCAGATGTAAAAGGATCTAGCAAACATCCTTCCATTCCTTCTATTCCCCTTCCTCCAAAAAGAGCCAAGGAATTGCTTCTAGGCGTCCCATATTCTCTGACGTGGGAAGCAGAACTGTATTATTAATTGGCTAGCACAATTATCCAGAAAAATGTCCAATTTTGAATTCCTGCAGCTCAAAGCTTCCCCTCCTACACCAGTGCATGCAGAAAAAATAATTTAATAGAGAAGCCACTAATACTTTTTTCAACCTAAGACTAGCACACTCAGTGTTACAAACACTCTTTAAAACCCTAAACAGAATTTTCCCTTACAAAGGAAAAGGAACCACTGAGGGCAACAAACATTCTAGAAGATTCTGCATACTCTACTTGAATTAATTATTTCAAGTTTAAACACCTGAGAGCGATTAGTAAGTGGACCTGTAAAAACTTGTGCTTTTCACTTCAAAATGTTTGTACTTAAACAGACTTTTTCTGAAAGTTTTTAGAGCTTCCATGTGAACAGAGAAGTCCCCACTCAATAGTAACTTGAAAATACTGTATTTATAAACCCAAGCCAAAAAAAGCATAGGATATATGCTGTTTTGTTACCCTGTGACTCATGTTTTTTTTCTTTATAGCAATTTGGTTACATAAAGTTTGTTACACTTTTTCTAATTCATCAGTGTGTTATGCTAAAAGCTCGTATGAAAAGCTTAGAATTCACCTTGCAGAAATGGTTTCTCCTCACTTTTTATGACATAGAAGAGAAGCTCTCAGTCTTCCTGCCTCAAGGGGACATACTTCATTGCTCTGCCTTCATCTTCTGGATCCAAAGCAAGTAATTGCTGCAGAAGGCAGCTCTGATCACATAGGCTAAATCAATTCAGCTCTTGTACAGAACTGCTGAGCTGCCCACGGAAACCAGCACACTTCACTGCAAGCAACAACAACAAAAAAAAAACCTACCCTAAAAAATATACAAAATACAAATATAAAACCCTGCATGATGATCTTTCTCTTCTTATTCAGAGAGGATACACAGGAGCAAGAGGGTTTTCCTATCATATTAAAATAAAAAACTCAAGAGACAAAGCAATGTATGGTACTTGAACCTACCAACATCAGTATAAGACAAAGTAAATAAAACACATGGGTGAACTAACAAGTGTTGTACAAGTTTATTTCTGTTTCCAGAGCTTGTCCAGTGTCACTATTTTTCCAAATACTGAATTCATCAAGCTGTGAAAAGAAAAAAAAAAACGCACAACCAAATCACTGAAGAATTCCATTTGCTGAGCTACTTCAGCAACACGAAATGTATTTGGCCAGGAGAAAAACTTGATGCAGACATTAATCACCATTTCTTCGACTGCAGTACATACTTTCCTTCTTCCCCATGGGGACCCCACTGACCCCTAGCTTCAAAAAGATTTAAGCCTATCATCATTTGTATCACCCATGAAAAGATACCTGTTTGATACAGTAGGAAAAATCATCAATTGTGTACAAGATGATGATTTTACTGCAGCACGTAGCAGACACACAGCACGAGGTACACAAGATTACCTCTTCAGGCACCTTCTCTCAATGTGATTTAGTTTTAACAATACTAAAATCAACACGCTTCTTCGCACGTAGTCTTGCAAATACCAGTTTAAACCTACTGTGGAGCATGCCCTTGTCCCCTACAGATGGGCAGGCTGAATTTATTGACCCACATAAAATACTTCCATCTACACTCTACAGTCTTCACGACCTGAGGCAACATGCAATGAACACAGTTAATTCTAAGATTAGAAAAGGGTCTGCTTTTGCAAAGCTTCTTTTGTTGGCACTTTTTTTAAAGCTTCCTCTTTTAGTAGCTTTTAACTCATATACTGGAGTATACTGCCTACATCACAGCTTGCTATCTACATTTAAAAGTGATGAGAATAAATCATTCTCTATTTACTTCCTTAAGGCAGCATCTGTCACAAATCAAATCAATTGCCTCAAAACTCCTGCAAATGCAAATTTATCCTGAAAATAATATTTTAAAGTTACTCTACTCTTCCACTTCACTGTTTGTGCCATAGAAAAAAGTAACAAAGACAGAATGCATCACAGAGCCAGGGACCATAACAAAACAACGGGAACTCCTTTCCAGAGATAACATTCATGTCTTCTCCTCTTCTATGCTTTCAGAAACATTTCTAAGAGCAGTGAGGGAAATCTATTGCCCAAAACACTGGGGAAAACGATATAAGAAGAGAGTTGGGCCCATCTTTCTGAAAGCTCTGCAAAAGTCAGCGTATGGCTCCCAGTCAGTTTTACATCCAGGATGTTTTCAGCCGCGCTGGTGCTGCCAGCCTTCTGAGTTCATGCACGAACTATGCAGCTTGGTAACAAAACACTTGTGAGAGCACAGTTTATCCAGCAGTGCCAAGACACAGATAAATAGTGTGGTCTACTTGAAGGGAAAAGAGTAAATTGGCTTTAAAGGCAGTAAAAACTGGAAGATTATTCAGCTACATAGCATCTGGAAAATAAAAGAAAGACTTCTAAACCTTTAAATGGTTTAACAGGATGCAAGTTGCCAAAGAAAAAAACAAAAAACAAACATTCTAAGAGAGAGCGAGTTCAGGCAGCAGTTTAAAACTGATCCATTTTACAATAGTGATGGCTGGTAACTCTGAATTCCTAAACAACAGGTAGACTTCAAGCTCTTAAAGTTGCGATTTCTCCTACTTTTTCTCCCTTAGGCCATAGCAATTAGCAAAAAATGGTAGGAAATGATGAACATTTCAACCCTTTCAGGACATCAAAAAATGTCTTAAAAGAGTCAACACCCCAAATAAACCAAAAAAAAACCCAACAACCCAAAACATACACGCACAGGATTCTCAGCATTTGCCTCTTTGCATTGCTCCCTAGCCATCACCAAGATGCAGGAGGATGGGACTGAGCAGAAAGCCTTGGCACGACATTCAACCACTGGAAACCAGCAGCACAGGGAAGAGTGGGAGGTGTACTGAAAGTTACTCTTTCCTCAGAGGACTGGAGCAAGAAATAACGTGAATGACTAGTTTCTGGGAAACCCCTGTCACTCCCAGGACTCTCCCTGCTCAGGGTAACAGCACGCCGTGCCTTACCACCACCTCAAGCACACCCTGCAGAGTTCCAGAAAGAGTGCAAGTAAAAAGCAAGACTTGCTTAGGGAAGAACAGAAACCCAGCCGAATCTAAAAGTCTGGCCTCATTCCTCCTCCTCCACTAAAGGATCAAATGTTAGCACAATGTGGAAAAAAAAAACATTTTGCAACAGTTATTGGTGAAGGCGAAAAAGAATGTACTAACACCTTCCTCCGAGGGGGTTGCTGGAAAATGAGGATTTGTTTCCTCTTATTGCCTCTTCTCTCCTGTCAGCTAAAAGACTCCATTCCCTGCCCTTTTCCCCCTAAAACCAACTAGCTCTGATTACTGGAACCCACCACCAGCTTCCATCAACATGTTTCACTTTGCCTTTTTCCCTTTCATTAAACTTACCCAAGCTAAGCAGATGCAATGGCATGACTTGACAAGATTTACAGGTCCCCAAAAAACACAACTGTCTTTCCTCACATGCACTTGCAGATGGTATCGCCTTTTTTTTTTTTTTAACATAAATCATTCTCCGTTTATATTTCTGTGCAGAAAGCCAGTCTGTACAGTAGTTCTGTCTTCACTCAGCCTGACTTTCTATTATCAAAAAGGTTTCCTCCACTTCTCTTCCTCATCTCCCCCTCCGAACA
Source organism: Anser anser (assembly GCF_964211835.1). Classification (NCBI taxonomy): domain Eukaryota; kingdom Metazoa; phylum Chordata; class Aves; order Anseriformes; family Anatidae; genus Anser; species Anser anser. The sequence continues at coordinate 46,827,124 of NC_139724.1, read as the reverse complement.
CACATTTCTCTAGAAACACAAGGTGTGACTACTTTTAGAACCCAGGAAACACTGTAGCACAGGAGTGGCCTAAGCCACCAAGTCTTTCCCACTTTGAAGTTTTGATAAACTCTCTCCAGTTCAACCTCTTAAATTAAAAGAATGCCTGGCTTACTATTCTGAACACCGGAGAGCACAGCACCTACATGCTCGCCTCCGAGATGCTTCACTTCAAAGCCTTGTTCCTTTGACTTCATGCAGCACTGAATGCAAGATACGGCATGTCTGAAACAGCTGATACACCCTCTGAACAACAAAATAGTTATTGCAGATAATTAAACAGATGTAAGAGAAGGGCAGGTCTGGTATCGGCGTTTTCAAACCTCCAGATTAATTTCAACTTCACTACAACTGATGTCAGAACTGCAACCAGGAGTACTGGATTGTCTTTCTCCTTCATTTAACAGCTTATAACATGCTGACAAGACAGCTACCAGAGTTGATCTTCTAAATCAGTGATCAGCAACTGGGCATTTCCATCTAATTTTTCACTGCTTACAATGACTACAATCAAATTTTTAAGTATTTTAATGGGTTCAACAATTTTTAGAACTGTAAGTACAAATAAGCATAAAAACATGCACATCTATGGATCAGTCACTGAATTCGACGTGGTGTGACCTGTGATTAAGAATGTAAAACATGGAATTTTATTATGTACTTATTTATTCAGTGCTTTGATGGATAAATAGACAGATGCACCAAGAGACAAGTATAAATCAACAAGTCACTAAATCTGTCACAGAGGCTTGCCTAAGCAATTTTCCCTAATTTCCTGAAACTAGTTTAAATAACAAATGAATTGAAGAACACTTTCTCAGTTGGTGGAACAAGAGCAAGAATTCCCAACTTCAAAATTCTACCAGGATTTAATAAATAAATACATAAATGGTTGCTTGGGTTGGCAATTCCTTTAAGTGTGTGGTTGCTGGACTGGTGTAGGAGGCTTCCAATAGAAGCCAAGTTAAGTGACGGCAATTTCCATGGCCGTTTTGTCCTCCTGATTTCAAAACAGTTGGACCATGCTGCTGAACTGTTTTTTGTTGTTGATGCTGCTTTAAAATAAAGAAACTTAATATAGAAAATATTTATCAAAGCTTAGATCTAGTTACAAAACAACATTATCAGGGGATCCAGAGCGATACAAGAGCAAGAAAAGACCATCCCTGAGACTGATCAGAGTCAAGCCTGTGGTGAACTTGCCAAAACTCAGAGCTTGCCTGTGTTGCCCTCTGCCCAGGAGTGGCTGGTCAGTTCTGAAAAACTGCCAGTCTGACTTCTGCCACTGAACAGCTCTTTTGTGCTCTCTGTATGTCTAAAATTTAACTGGAAAGCAGGATTTCCCTAGGATCCTCCATATGCTGCAAGTCCTCCACAAAGAGCAAATGAAATTGAGTCAGACAAGAAAGCCCACAGGAAGCTTTGCATTCTCAAATGCATGTGTTGCTCTGCAACATATCTACAAGCCAGCACAGAAACTGATATTCAAGATGACCAAACAAGATGTCTATATTTTTTTTCCTTAGCAAAGCCAAATCTTCATTAAAGACTGGTTATCTTAATCTTGCTGGGAGGAATTAAGTTGTTTTTGTCAACCATTGTTACATTGTAAAGCTCTTTCATTTAGGTGTCTTTTAAAGAGCATTTTACCACAGGGCTATACCCCAGGTTAATTAATAGCATGCGACTGAAAATAGTTTGCTGAACTAGCAGAACAACTCAGTAAAACACCTTCATATCCCAAAAGAGACAGAATCTTCTGGCACTGATTTTATCTGAAGCTGTGTTTTGGTATTCACTGATAGGAAGCAAGACCAGAAACTTCTGCCATCTTAGCCAGTCTTGACTGGCAAACACTCCCCTACCTTAAAAGCATATACCATAAGTCCTGGGGCAGATTTCCATTTTGTGCTCTCATCTTTCAGTACTTGTCTCTCCAAAGGAGGGCTGCCTGTGTTCTCATTCTCAACACTTCCTTGAAGCCTTCACAGTAATTATAACTCTTCTGCACTACTCAAGCTAAGAACAGATGAGCTCCTGTTTTCACTGGAGACTTCTTTTAAGTCTACACTTCTTAAGTAGTTTCTCTGCTATGCATTTAGGGTACTGGCTTCTTTCAGGTGGACTTCAAGATGGAGCTCATGGTGTTGATTCTCAAGTATGAACCTGTAATCTTTCAAGATGCTCTTTAGTCCAAGTCACCCACAGACTCACCAACTCACTGTCTTAAAATGGTTTCCATAGAGATGCAACAGAGAAAAAGAAAGAAGACACCAGCTTTCCCTTTAATTTCATGATTATGATCTTAAGTAAATCTTGTTCAGATATCAAGTACTGTATGAAAGTTTCTGCCAATATGTGCCTTCTTTTGAGTTCTGTGAACTATTCAGAGATCATACATATATCCATGTATGAGATAGATCTAGTGTCTGACTAGACATTTTCTAAAGCATATCTTAAAAAAAAAACACAAAAAAAACAATTTACAGTTTCAGCAAGATTATACATTCAAGCCAATCCTATGCAAAATTACAACAGAATTTTCCCTCAATAATCAAGATACATCTCTTGCATAGTAATGTGGCAAAAACAATAGCCATTTTCAAAGTGAGAACTTGCGATTTTTCCTGAATCAAGTTAAATACTCATACATATGGATGCCTAGATAGAACGAGATGACAGCCCCACACGTTTTCTCAAGTGCTAGATGCATCATCGAAACGCATGTTCTGTCTGAGGTCAGGTCACCTAAGTCCAAAACTTCATAAAAATGGGGAGAAAAAAAATGGTGGGTGGGTGAGCAATGCGCTTAAGGACTTGCAGATTATAAAAAAGGGAAGGAAAACCTAAGGGAGAAAAGGGCACCATACTTAGATCAAATGCTAGAACAGATGATCGTTAGCAACACTGCAGATGCTCAACTTAAAACCTACTACTTTGGGGGAGGTAGGAAGAAGAGAGATTTACTTCTAACTCCTGGAAAGCAAAACATGCACTCACATTCCTCTCAGTATCTATACCTGGATCGCTAAACCCACTCTGGGAAGTGACTCCTGATCATCTGCTCAAGTTTTCAGTGGTTCACCTTCACCTCACTCAGGACTAAATCACTTCAGAGCAAACTGGTCATGACAGCACTATACTATGCTGTACAGTATACTACAACAGATTGCTCCAATGGCCTCAGAGGTATTTTTTTTTTTTTTTTAATGTTTCCATCTCTTTTCTAAGTGTCTAGAACAATGCAGAGACTATGTGGTAGTTTCCTACCAAAGTAAAGTTGTCACCACATGAAACCACGTGTTCTGTGTCCTGACAGAACATGAAGGAATGGCTGAAAACAGCCTCAGGGTTGAGGTGCACCTAGGAGCAATTTATTATGTGGGTTTAGAGTCAACGAAGAACAAGAGAGTGTATTACAGGTAAACATAACCAAGATGTTTCCATTCCATATATCCCTCCTTTAAAATGCTTACCTTTTCTGAATAGCTCTTGAAGGCTTTCTGCACTTTGATTCAAAATAGCCCATATTTCTTCTTCTTGCAGTGGCCCGCCCCGAACCTCCAGTGCCTCAGCCAGTGACACATGCATGTTACCTGGGAAATAAGACACAACCCATTTAAGAGTGCTTAACAGCTATTTTCTCCTTGTATGCAGCACTCATGTAGTAATAAACAATTTTCAACTCAGTCACAAAAAGTCTCTGATATTAACAGAACTCAGCAGATACACACAGTAAGGCCCACCTGCTCTTAGGCAGATGAGAAAAAGGTTAAGACAACAACAATCCATATTAATATGATAGGCCACTAAACCAGTACATCCAATAACCTGTCATTAGTCCTTATATTATTAACAAGAGTTTGCTCTGTTTTAAAAAAAATGACAATTAATAGCTACAGCTGATTTGCATTAATAGTCCTATTAAAATGATTCTGAAAGGCCTAAGTAAGATCAGCTGCTGTTAGAAAAGGAAGCTTTTGTGACAGATTTTCAGAGGGCTGTGTGTACTATTTCATGACCAAACAATATGAAGCACAGCCTGCAAACATACAAGCAAGCTGTGGGTCTGACAGGTATCTTATGTTCAGCTTCTGTGTACACGTAACAAAGTGAAGGAAAACCATACAACTGCTTCACATACAACTGGCACAGAGTGCTGCTCTATTATGCACACCAGGGAATTCTGGATTTCACGGTGGTGTCTCAGATTTCATTAGGTAGCTCTAGAATCAAACTGCATTACTCGGGCTACGAGACCTAGACTTGTAGAGACTAAAAATACATGACTCCCAAAGGGAACAGAAAATATTTAGCACAGAAGGTGCTAAATATTCTAAATATTTTTTTAGCACAGAAAGTGCTAAATATTGTAAATAAAATATGCTGAACACAACACCACTACCAAAAATCTCCCCCAAATACTTCCCTACCACTCCCTCTTCCCAGTCCTGCAAAATGCTGATTATTTTCAGCTGTGATTAAACAATAGCACGGGCTGTTCTGCAGGCAATATAAACCATTTGCCTATTTAACACCACTACTGAGCCCATAAGCATGTCTGCTCAATCTCCCAAATACATTACATCAACAGGACAAGAATTGTACATAAAGCAGTTTCTAGATCACAAGAGCAAGTCAATGAATATCCATCCAGCTACAAAGGCCACAGCTGTAGCATGGTAAGCCAGAAGATCCGCTTGTACAAAGCCAGCAGTAGCTTGGCTGAAAGAAAAAAATAAATAAATTCAAATTGATTTTGAAAGCCCAAGTGGAATAGAGCAAAACTTCAGTCCCTACCAACACAGTCACGTGCAAAACACTTCGAGTTGGGATTTGAGTGGGACTCTAAGGATTCTAAGGAGAATTCTCTAACTATTTTTCTAACTTTCCTTCCTCAAGAAGATCAACAAAACCAAGAAATTTTGTAACTCTTCTTCCTCTAGAAAGATCTGTGACTCTTTTTTCCCCCATGTTTTTTGTTTTCCCCTGCTCCGCCAGAGCCCCAAGCACACTGGACTTGGTCCAGCTGCCATTATTCCTGTGGGCCTGAAAACTTCCAAAGCTGTTTGCTCATATTGCAAGGCAATGAAAGCAAAAATCCATAGAGGTTACTTGACCTTACTAGTCCTCAGAAAGAATAAGGAAACAATGTTGTGATTTCTGCCCTTCCCTTCAAGTTTGTGCTGACCTATTTATGGTCTTTGGTTACCCTGGAAATGACCAGAAGAAAACATGGTCTGAAACTGCATTTTCTATTCGCTGCAGGCACTGTGCACCATAATCCCACACTCTCTGTGGATTTTACACAAGGAGAAAGTGGCAATTTGTAGGAATGGTAGGCTTTACAGTACACAGTTCTTCTGAATTTGCCGTCTCCTCAGATGCTAGGACCCTGCAATAGTGTCCGGCCTGTTGTGAATACAGAAGCTGGAGTGCTGAGTGCTCAATACACTCATAACCTTTTCATTTAGGGCAATGCTTCAAAGTTCTGATACACTGCAACACGCTGACAGCATTGAGTCACTTATACAGGGGCAAATCATACAAAGCTTTTGTAAAAAACCCTATCAAACTGTTCAGACTGCTACCTTCACCTCCTTCAGTCATTGTGTTTTTCAGACTATCAGGCGGACTGGCAAAAAGCATCCAGCTGCACCGGGAAAGTTCTCTTCACAAGGTGAGAAGTCAGGGCACAGTTGTGATCCCCAGGCACGTCAAAGGACTCAGTGCTATGAACTCTGCATGAACCAGGGAGGCGTGGATCCTACACCCACCCAAAAACCATGCGAGGTCCCAGCAACATGCGCGAGGCACCATGCATGCTGCAAGAAGTGCAACGTTGTGTAGGAAGACGGCAGACACATGAGAACAGGTGACACTGGAGAAGCATACACACACACGTTACTTGCAAGTTGCTTGCTCCAGAACTTACTTCTTGACCATACAGGAGGGCAATTTCCACAGGAAAGGAGTTGCATCATGTGGAGGCCGCCTTTTTTGCTTCAGGACAAGAGAGTAAATTCAGGTGTAAATCATTTGTATCAACAAGCCCTGAGTGCAGTTTCTCACCCTCCACGCCATTCTGCCCTAAGCCACGCAGGCAGCACAGTTCCAAGAAAGAATGCTGCTTGGGCCAAAGGCCTCTCCCATATCTCAAACACTTCCTTTAAAAAGCCTGTTTACCTCACCGGGGCCAGCTGCCAGCTCCTCCCTGCAAGGCAGACAGCTTATCCACTCCCTGATGAGTGGGATGAGTAGCTCTTTCTCTTCCCTGTAAAGTAAGCTAGGAAACCTCCTCGCCCCTGTGCTCCACCGCCCGTGTCAAGGCTCAGCACCTGGGCAGAGATGGGCAGCAAGAGCAGCCCCCATGCCAAGCCTCACTGCCAAACCTCCCCTCGGCCAGGTATCCGCTGACTTGTCGTCCTGCTGCTTATCAAGTTTAGGACAATTTGCTTTTTGATCATTTGTGCGTGCAGCAGAGGTGCTCCACAGCCTCACATTCCCCCACCACTAAGGTTTTCCTCACACCTTTGAAATCTGAACTGGAATTCATTTGAAATTTGGAATGGAAGGTCCCCCACAGCAACTGAGAATTAGGCACAGCTGAATAGCCTAGTCCTTCCTGACTTTACTGAGCTCTTGCCACTTGAAGTATTAAGAAGCTATTGCAATAACTGTGTTTAATAAAGACTAGAGAAGCAGTACTTTGGTCAAAGTTCCTAAAAGTATTAAACTTAAAGTCAAAGGGCTGAGCTGCTTCAACTCAGCCTTTGTTCAACTCCTTTGTGTTTTGTTTTTAAACACCACACATTGTTTGCTTTTTACCTCGCCTTCCACATCAGCACTTTTCCCGATGTTGCAAATTCAGAACCCAAACTCCAAGTCAAAACCTCTGCTTGAACAGCATCAGCTCACCAAGACGCCTGCAGCTACCTCATTCCTGTTTGATATCTCATCAGACTACACTGCCAAGAAATGTAGAGAACAGCTGCTCTGCTTACACTCACTGTAGTTTGCAAGATGTGCTACAAATAGTGAAAAAAATCTAGACTAAAAAACATTGTACTCTGCTATTCGTTTTACTCCTCTGACAAAATTTGAAACAGACAAAAGAGGTAGGAAGAAGGCTCTGTAAAAATCCAAACTCTGCTCTGTGGTGTTTAAAGAAAAACAAGCAAGTGAACAAAAAACACCAACTTTTCTCTCGCAAGTCAAACTCTGTTAGGTGACTTCATCTGCCCGCATCATTGCCCATCTGCTCTATAGGTATATTTTGGTAAAAACAGCCATTTCTGAGGAGCGCTTTTCTCTTAACAGATAAGCAAGGAGCCCTTTATCAACTTCTCTTTTGTTGATTCAAATCTTTGAAAGCAGAAGTAGATTTAACAAGACCATATTGTGTATTTCTGTCAAAAAAAAAAAAAACCAACAACCACATCTTAAAATTAAAATCTCTAAAACCACAGTCAGCTGCCTAAAAATAAAACACTTTTATTGAGCACTTGCTGCATGTCAAGTGCTTTCTAGAAGCACTCCATGTTCACAAATCCCAGTGAAACTGAACTGGAGCTGTACCAGGACAGCTTGGAAAGTCTGACCTCTCCCATTACAGAACCTAAGCATCTCGAGTCATTACCATGCCCTGTAATTTCAGAACGCTGGCACCCATCCTATTTATTTGCATTGACCCACATCTTACACTCCTGAAGAAGACCTGGAATGCATCTATCAATTAGTTTATCCCCAATAACACTGTTGCTGAAACTCTGCTTAAGTACAGAACCCTGGAGCCTAGTTAGAAAGCTTTTGCTTCAATACTCTTTGAAACCTTAGCTGCAGGTCCAATTTGCATAGACTGCCCACAAAATAAGGGAACGTTTGCAAATATTCAAGTCAAGCATGCAGTCAGGGTAAATATATGAGCTAATCAAGTCAACTGCGTTTATATATATTTTTTTAGAATCCTGAACTGAAGATACTTATTGCAAATTATTATCATTTATCCCCTTAAAGAATAAAGAAACCAGCCTTGTACTACGTCCACCTTTTTCACTTCTCCTACAGATATGAAGAAGGGACAAAAATGGAGAAGAGCCCTGCAAGATGCAAATCCCTCCTCCTCCCCCCCACTCCCCCTTTTTTTTTTTGTCTTAAGGTTTTGTTAGGTCTCTAAACAAGCACTGGAAATCATGTGAATCAAAGTTTGAGACCAAATATGCTTCCTGATGCCTTTCATTCAATTGGTTACCTGGTAAAAATATTATCTGAGCACTCATCCTTTATTTTGGAGATGCCACTAGAGACCAGGATTAATACCTCAGAACCTTTTTCCTCTGCTCCACTTTTGGCAGAGATCAGCTTCTTCCATTCCTATTTTTCCTTTTGTCTTCTTCTCTCTCCTACAGGCAGACAGGACAAAATACCAGCAAAACAGCCCCGTACTCCTGGGCCTCACATTTTTATCAAGAAAGTTTCTTGAGAGTTGCATCTCCTCTTCAAACTGACTGCTTCCTCCTGGAGCTTACACTTCTGAATTAAAGGAGCAGAAACTAACTGAAAGTTGTGATAAAACAAAGACTACGACAGAAGCTGCGCACTGCCAGAAGTACGGGGGACTGCTGGCCTTGCTGTTCAAGCTACATGGTGATGCTCTCACACACTAACAGCTGAGACGTTAGCATTTCCTTGCAAAGCCTTAATCAGTCTTGTATTCCAGTGTCTGGAAGACAGAGGAATGTGACTTATTTATAATCTTGGCTTGCACCTCCAGGGCAGGCATAGTTTATTTTAGTCGAGAAGTGTTTTTTTTTTCCTGGAAGGTGGAAAGAAATCAGCTTTCGGCACCAGACTGAATTCGCAATGGAAGACGAGCAAGGGTTATTGCTGACAATATGCTCCCTCTCTGGCTTTTCTGTCTCTCTATCACCAGAACCAGATAAACTTGTTTATCTGAGGCTTCGTGTAAGGCAAACTAGTAAATCCAGTCCAAAACGTATATAATAATCATCATGAAAGTCATGTTTTCTAGGCAACTGCAAAATGTTCTCTTATACATCAGGGTAGCTGATGTTTCACATCTGATATTAAAATTCTATTCAGAATAGTGTATAATTATCACTACAAAGTAAGCATAATCCACATAAATCAGGGCATGACTCTTGTATCCCTCTCTTGGTTTAATTGTCAGTGTAAGATCCTTGGGTAACTCCCTTATTTTGCTGCTGATCAGCTCCACCTCGGATCGGCACGTCTCCTTGCTGCGTCTCTCAGGCTCACAACTTTCATTTTAATTGCTAAGTAGTGACGGAGTACTTGTGACTAATACAAACTTTATAAACGGAAAAGCAGAAATTTCAGGGCTGCAAAGACAGCTTGGTGATATCAACACTTCTCAAGTAACAGATGAACCCCTAACACCCCTGTTCACACAACAGATGAAACTCTTCCATCGACAAAATAATTGCAAACAAAACATGCTGTACTCTTGAAAGCCTAACTTCCTGATGTAGCGATGCACTGCCACATTCCTCCACTTACGACAAACCAATTCTAGAAGGTGCAGCAGTCTCAGTGAAGATGCCTTCCCTGGCAGCCCTCTGTGCTGCTCTTTTCTGTGCACAGCAGCAGTCAGGCTCTTCATGAAGCGCACAGATGACACCGCTGCGGTCAGGTCTGTGTTGGTGACAGGCGCTGTCACCACGCCTAAGCCAGACCACGCTGACACGAACTGCGAATGGCACCTCCAGCTCCGGCCCAACAGTTACCCCACCGCTGTGCGAAGAGCTACACATTCCTTGCGTGCTATAAAAAGGTCGTGACTGAAGCCTGTCCTTGTTCACTTGCAGCTCTTACCACAGGCAAAGAAGGAACGTGAGCTCTCGCTAGAGAAGCAGAAACACTGGCGCACACACCAGCTAAATACCGCAGAGTCACTGGGAAGCATGCCTGTAAGACAACAAGTACCCTTTCCTGTGACATTTTAGAGGTATGTACAAGAAAGACAATGAGCCTCTGACGTGGAACAAGTCCAGAAAGCAGTGCGAACCGTACAGCGTAACTGCTTTTCCTATCACTACGAAGAGAATTCCTCAGTGATCCCACCCGAAGGCTTGAGAAGAACAGTGAGCACGTATTTAACACCAAGACATAAATTGCCACAGACTAGAAACTAATTGTACACACAGAGTTTCAGTAATTTAACAGGTACCATTAGACCTGTATTGCTGAACAGCTGAGTTCCCTAATGCACAGACTTACTCTAGAGTGTGTTTTTAAAAACTTGGCTTAAGCTCTCTCCTGTGGTAATGAGGCGATGCCGACTGCAATACACTAGATATAGTCTCTAGTACCGCTGGGTTCAGATTCTGTTAGATATTAATCTTTCCATTCTCAGTAACAGAGAATGATACGTTGCTTTATAACTATCCCTTCTCAGTACAACATCCCCCTGCAGTAAGGTAATAATGAGTGCAAATGAAGGCAGCATGACTGGATCAGCAAGAACCTAGGCACAGATCTTGCCAAAAGAGTAGGAGTCCTCAAATTTCTTGGATGCAGCATTACAAAAAGAAAGTTCAGTTCAGGAAGATTTACATTTTTTCCTCCCTGAAGAAAATGGCTGACTTTCAAATAGGTGTAAGAATATCATGAAATTGAGATAAAATATTGAAAAAAATAATAATTCTCACCAACTTTAGTAAGATAAGCATTAAGATTGTAGCAGTATTTGGAAATTGCTGTTAAATTCAAAATCATCTTAACAAGTATGAAGACTTCCCCCAGGACGTGTTATTTAAAAACCAGACTTGAATCCTATATATTCAAGTCCAATACTTCAACAAATTGCTTTCCTTTGCTGCTGTCATGATGGTTGAACTGCAGGGTTCACACTGTTTTTCATATTTTTAGCCCCATGGAGGAAGGGGGTATATGAGCAAAAAGCCTTGTTAGTGTCATACACGTGACCAGTCAGTTTCTCCCTAGTAAGAAGAATCTAACCTATGGTACTCATGTGAGAAATATGCTGATTTGAGAAACAATTCTGCTGTGTTTTTAGTTTGCAGTCAGCACACTTGCATACCCCGACTAGTGATCTGCTAGCAGGGAACACAGCTTGTGTGCTCAGCCAGGATAAATCTCTGGCATCTGGCAGAATATCTGTCCTAACTATCTGTAGGGCCTACCTTGCACCTTTTCTTCCATCTTTGATGCTCAAGGGAGTAATACTCCCAACTTCTCAGAAATGGCAGCTTCTCTAAGTGACTGCTTATACTGCCCAAACATAGGCAACCACCAGAGAATCCCAGGACATGCAGCAGAAAAAAAACACTGTGCTACCTTTCCAGACAGTTACAATTTCATGCTTCATTTCTGGAAAAGAAACTGCAGTGCCATACGGCACAAGGAACAGAGCATTACGAGGTCTGCAGCTAGATGACACCACAGATACCTTATCTGTGAACTCACCTGTCTGGGAATAAAGCTATTACTCACACAAGAGATGACTAATTCTCATTGTGAAAGGCTCAATTTCTACCCTGAAAAACAGACAAGACAGAACATAAGCCTACATTTCAGCTGTCAAGAGCTGTATACACAAGAACAACAGCATTTTTTAGGACCAATGCACAAGCTGGGAGGTCCTTTTTCTACTTAAATTGAACCAATTCAAGGTCAGTAGCAAATATCAAGTCTTCCTCAAAGAGCGCAGCATCTTCACTCTTCTACAGCAGGAAGGGACATTTTGCTCTCAGAAAAGCTTAACTTGGTATGCAACATTCTTAGGTAGCAGTAAGAATGAAGATATGGTATCACAAGACATCAGATATATGCTTTTGATATGCCCAAAATACAATTTAAGAGATATGATCTATGCTCCCCCGACACACGTTAAAATCTGTGCAAAGATTTCTGCTCAAGAAATTGAAGTGGCGGAGGGCTGCAGAGGGAAAAATCACTGACTGTTTACCATGATTTCATCCACTTCCAAGTGAAAAGCAACTTCAAGCAAACTACCTCTTCGAAGCAGATATATCTGATGATACCCCATCCTCTTACTGAGATCTCACCAAGAAACGTGCGCTCTCCAAGGGACCAGCAGGTATGCAGACAAGCTGCTGGCTGCATTTCGCTGGTCCATGGAGTGATGGTCCTACACAGAGCAATTAGAAGGACAACAGCTGATAAGCTGCTGCTTTATTACAGTTTCCTCAAATGAAGGCAGACTGATTCTAAGGAAATAAGAAGCACCGGGAAGTGAGATTACATACCTGGCTTTCTTTACGTCAGCCTTCAGGAAGCGTGCATTTTTAAGAACACATACCCATGAGAGAGCATGTATGTGCACATACGCATGTAGGTGTGAGTGCATTGCATTACCACACACCTATACAAATTGTATATATGCATTTGCCTACACCTATGTTCTTCATCTACACCAGAAAATTCATTGTTAAGTTTCACTCACAGGACAGGAGAAAAGCTCTGAAGGACAAACGGAGTTGTAGAGCAGCAGGAACACTCATTTATTTCTAGCAGTAAACATGGACTACCTGAAAGCCAAATGAGAGGGCCTCTAAAGCCTATTAAGGGTTTTGGCCAAGGAAGCTTTAAAGTAAGTTTCTGTAAGCATTTGTCAAAACAGATTTGATACCGGCAGATGGGCTGCAATGGCAGGAACAGACTTCCATCTGCCCAGAAACCAGCTTGGTTCCACATGCGTGCTATTGCAGGTGCAGCACTGACAAGTTTCACAGAGTAGGGCCATTCCTACAGAAGCTCTTTAATGGTGTTTCTCATCTCTATATAGAGATGTCCTCTATAGAAAACTCTGCTATCCATCAGTGACCAGCTTTTCCATAAAATAAAGTTCTATAACTAATACTTCTTGAAAGCACTTAGCACCTGTTACCGTGATGTAAAAGATGTTTTCCCTTCATGAAATGAAGCCGAGCTGAGAAACAGACTGCTGAAAGTCATCAATATGGTCCTTGTACAGCGCTACATCGCATTTTTCCACCCCTTGAGTGACCATCTGCCAATGTAATATAATTTGGGTGAGTTGCCAAAAAGGTCTGCACATTACCTATCTTAAACATTATTTGGTGAAACCAATGAGGAAAGGACAGGATGATACAGAAGATACTCATGCTCTGATTCAGATGCATGCAGCACAAACATGGAGATTCCTTCTTCTGCCTCCCAGCTGCATGGCGTAAGCATACAGATCACAACAACTAGGGTTATCACTTATTCTTGTAGACTGCAGATACCTTCTTTCTGCATTTTCTTCCATACCCATGCACACAAGAAAACAGTTAGGACTATGAGGGTACATATGCTCTGCACACCTACTCCCTATCCAGGGCACAAATTGTGCAGTGTGTCAAAAATATCTGGAAGAGGGCAGTCAACATGCAGCATGTTCTTTCATGCTGTCAAACAGAGACGTTAGGCAAGATAAGGCAGCCGATCTTTATAGGAAGGCTATTACTCCTTAACAGTTCACTACAGGATTTCCCAAAATTCTGAAGCATCTGCTTCTGCTGGTTATTTTTTGGTCATGGATGCCTGCTTTTTAAGCGTAGCTCCACGAAAGCCAAAAGCTTCCCAAGCAGCTTATACTGTCTAGTTTAAATCCTGCAATTAGGAGGTTTTAGCTCCAGATTAATTAGTAGACAAAGCCACTCGAAGACTTGGAACACCTATGGTTAGGAAATCACGATCTTGCTCTAAAACATGAGCTGACACACCACATAGGGCTTTGTACCAGAATTACACAAGTTAACAAGAACGTGATCAGGAAACGAGAGTCCCTCAGCCTGTCACTCTGCTTATTGCATTTCAGAAAAATATCCAATTATATGATTCAATATGCTGTTCACAACTTAACTGCTATTAAATTGACTATACTGCCCCTTGAACAAATTTCGAATACACACCCAGTTTCTGATTCATCTCAAATTAAGATGCTGTGCTTAATTTATTTAGTCCTACAGCCATGACATTCTTCATGTCTTAACTGCCCTCAACGGTGATGTGATTATTAGTGCTTTTCTTTTAGATGGGACACGACATTACTTCTTTCATAAGAGACTCCTCCACCTGTTACCGCTGCCCAACTTCAAATCCTTGCCAAGCTTATGGTTACAGCGCCAAAACATTCAGTAGGTTTCAGAGCACAAAAGGGACGCTCACCACAAAGAACACGAGCTTCAGTATCAATTGATGGAACGTGAAATAGCTGCAGGGGTGATTTACAGGACTCTTAACTAGACCTTCCACACGAGGCAGGCTGCCCAAAGCCACCAACAGTCCGCAGCACAACACATCTGATTTCGTTCCGCACTCTAGAATGCACAAGCGCTCCATCCAACCACCAACTGCACTCCTCGGTGCTTTGGTACTTGGTAAGATTACAGGACAGAACAAGCTACAGAAGGTGGCATTGCCAAGGAACAGGAAAAACAAGATAGCAGCACCTCCTCCCATTACACAATGCCAAGCCCTCTGTCACCAAAAAGCAGAGTTCAGGAAGTTCTGCTTTGTCTGGATGATAAACTCATTCATATTAGTAGAGTTGCAGGACAAAGAGCCATATTACACCCTTGGCTGCATAACAAGGACAAGCTAGCAGAAACTTTTCCTCTGCAGGCCTACAAACCATGAGAAGGATGCAAGTGCCAGCATCATCTTTCTTCTCATTTAACAATATTCCTATGAACAGCAGCAGAGAGCAAGTCAGACTGAGGATCTATGCGCACAATGCCCATGTGCAAACTGCGCTCACCGCGCTGGAATGGAAGCAAGCAGGAGGCTGTAGGAACCTCTGAACCCACGGCCCTGTGAGGGATGAACTGAAATGAGAAGAGAAGGATAATATAACAGTACTGGCATTTCTTTATTGATGCAGCTAGACCACAGAGAGTTAGACCAGTTAAAGAATGCAACAAATTTTGCTGTCTTCTAAAACTTTGTGGTAATTCCATGTTCAGCAGCTCAAGCCCAACCCTTTCACTCACGGAGAGCCAAGAAAACACTAACCAGAGGAACTAAAATAAGCAAAAACATCACATTGAGGCAAAAAAAAATAGAATCATCCTTCCAAAATGTAAGAGCTCAACTCTAATACAACATGGCCTGTATACAACAGACTTTATCCCAGCTTTCATCACTTCCATGAATGGATACAAGTTCCACAACAATCCCATTTTTTCCTTCCTGCATTGCCTATAAACTTTGTTCATACAATACTTAATTGTAATGATGAGTTATCAAACTGGAAAACACTTCCAGAAGTTTTGAATATTTTGAAGTTGGGAACAGAAGAATTATAAGAATAAAGTTAAAGTTAACTGATGGCTATGATGGTAACAGATAAGAACAACTGTGCAGACTGAAGAGTCTGTGGCACTCCAATATATGCTGGCGTATACCAACGAAGTGGGAATGGGTGCCCCCAAGTCTACTGTAAGAACTGGAGCTCACTCTCCTTCTGGCACCCGGTAAACACTCAGTTCAATATTAAGCTTCCAGCCATCCCAAATACCATGCTACACCTGAGAAATCAACAGAAGGAACAGTCAGTCCACAGCAGTAGGAAAGACTGAAAAATCCCCTCATTAGAACATATATAACTCAAACATGCTAAGGAAATAAATGATGTCTTCAGCTCCAATTAGCTCCTTCACACATCCAAGCTAAATACTGCAGTCTGTCATTAACTCTGGAGGGGAAGTGGAATAAACTGTAAAACCACCATTATCAGAATCGTGATACTCACTAAAAGTCCAGAGTTCGATGGATACAAAAGAGAAATTAAAAAATGGAATGGAAAAAAATAGCATTTTTTTTTCCACATTAAACACATCAGTTGTGCGTGCCTAAACTCATTAATTAGGTTCATATTCTTTCTTCATTTTCTGTCTTTTGCAAGTTACAACACTGGAAGGCATCCATTCCTGCCATTAATTGATCCTTTTTGATCATCTTTTTAAACTTCAGAGAAGAAACGCAACCGTCACCTGCACCAAGTTCTTGGTCTAAAGAGTAGTTACACTGCCTTCTTCTTCCAAGTCCCTTTTCTCCAACATCTACTTTTTATACCATACAGTCAAGTCTGCCTTATAAAGTCTTCCATTTAGCTCCAAGCATAAAGCGTTATGGAATTTATGTCTGGTCAAAAGATGCAGATACTCTGTGGATCATTACTATCATTACTAATCAATTACATAAGAAATTATTTCTTCCTCAAGTCCTTTGGTAGTATTTTCATGATTTGGTTTACTTTACTGCCCATTTTTCATCCACTTACCTGGAAGCAGAATATTAACCCCAGTTCTGTTGGGTGAAATAATTGCTTACAACAATTCACAGGCTGCATTTTAAAAGGCAGAGATGAAAATTTTGAGTTTTGGCAGAAATGTTAACTGAAGACAGCTGGCACTAACTTAGACTTCACCTTTTAACATGCTGATCAGCAACCCCTTCCATTTTTCAGTGGTCTTCCACAATAATCACACTTCTGTAAAACTGGCTGTAAGACTTCACTCTGTATGCTACATCCCAGTATATATAAGCAGGCAGTAAAAACCCCAGCAGCTCCAGCTGGCAGCTGGGGCCAAGAAAAAGGAAGAAGGAAACCCAAACTTTTCCCACCTGAAATTCACACACGATTTACAGCTGCTCTGTCTTAAAGAGGCTGCTGGTCACTAACTACAGCTTTTGTCACACAGGAAAATCTCACTTCTGCACCAGAAGAAAAAATAACTGGGAACAGTTTATAGATAATATAACCTGGGGCTCCAAAACTAAATGCAAACACTCCTATTAAATGCATCTTACTTGGTGGCACAACAGCCTCTCCCCCCACCTTGTTTTTAAAACAAACTGTCTTCATAGCATATTATTGAAAAAACATCATAAGCCTTGAAACAAATGCTGTCCGCATAAAAAGTAAATGTATATAGAAATTATTGAAGTCTAGACAGGCAATAGTTTCTCTTCCACTTCTTCTGCTTCCCTTTTCAGTGGTTTTGAAACAGCCCATTTTGCATTATCAGCAGACTTCCCAAGTTGCAGTTCACATTACAGTGACAAGTTAAATTCTGTGATCTTCAATTCTTTAATATTCTCAAAGCAAAAGCAATGGGTGGGACAGAATCAGCGAGAATTAATGCATATATCAAAGAATTCAGTTAATGTCAGGCAGAAAAAATATTTTCTGTAATACTGCAAAGTATATTCTGTAGTATGAAGCACCAGGGAAAATTCCACATAGCAAATTAAATTCAATTTGTTTGTTCTATTTGGCTATTTAATACTCAGTGCTGAAAGACAAAGAACCTGTCACTGTCTGACAACATCAAATAACTAGGAGGTTTGAGTTAAGAAATCCTCTTTTTGACTGTTATATGCTTATTTCAGCATGCAAGGCAAAAGAGCGCACACAGCAAACTACACATGTACTAGTGCCAACAGAAAATAACAATCTGATGTTGAGGCAAGCAAGAACAAAAAGAACGCTTTTTATCTTTACAGAATGCCTGTCAGTTCTTCATGAACATGTTCCTCATCCGTCAAAGAAATCAACCAATTTACAACCCCACAAGTTGTTTTTTGCTTGCTTGCTTAATTATTCCTGTTCTTTAAATTACTAGTCAATTTTCTCTTTTTCTGCTTTCAGGTCTGCACAGAACAATTGTGTAGGGCAGAAATGCCCACGTACCCTATACAACTGAGCCTAGCTGTGCAGGTGAGATTTAGAACTTCAGGATTTGCACTACTACTGTACAAAGGGAAACCTGTCTGCACATATTGCTTGTTTTAACATTCCACTGCATTTTATTCTTCAAAAGTTACTTTTTGCATGAATGCTTAATACCTCTCCCTCAATGTAAACATCTAATGAGGTATAAAAGGCCCAACTCTGTTACACTACATTTAGTAGCTCTATTTTTTGCTATTCGGAATACATCATTTAAAAGCACACCTGGAAGTTTACTTTCTTCAGATGGTGATTGTTAATTTATCTGAAGTTGGTTAAAAAAAACAAACAAAAAAACCAACATCTTAGCATCCAGTATTTTCTGACTCATATCTACCTAGAACTCAATTAGCATAAAAAAATGACCTTTTAACACTTATTATGTAAGGGAAACCATCTTAAAAGCCATAGGTACACTTCAATATGTGCGTGTATCCACCAGCATACACACCAGCACCAAGTTCCTTAACATTTTGCGGTGACCGAACGATTCATACTTGAATAGACTTGCCAAAACCGTTTTATTATTATGTCAAGCAGTGAGAGCTTCCAGTTTCACCTTCCTCTTTAACACCACCTAATACTGCAACAGAAGCTTAGTGATAGCACTGGGGTGTTCCTGTCTTTTTTCCTCCTCTCTTCCTGACCAAGTGATTGTTTTCACTCTGCAAAGCTGTATGCGTGACAGCTAACTCCCTTGATTACTCAACTACCTGTCATTTCATCGCTCCTTCAGGTGTCCGTAAGGATTCCCAGACAAAAAGGATGAACAACCATGCAGGAACTAACTGCAGCTTGAACCAGACACCTCAAGGCCCTGCTTACATTTCTGCAGCTAGGTGGAAACTTCTCTTTCAGGCACAGCCTTGACAGCTGCTGCTACCTAAAATGCAGAGCTCTGAGCTAAGTGCAACCACTGTGCAGCTCCAACATGGACTTGTGCAGATCAGGAGAGCACGACAGCTCCCAGTGTTTGAACTCTTTGGCTGCATCGAGGTTTGGGTGGCGCAGCCAAGTCACAGAGCCACTAATGGCCTATGTCCTGTCAATTTGTCTAACCCCTTTCTGAACACATTTACACTGTTAGTACACAGGGCACTCTGGTCCAGTAACAGAGCTCTAACTCAGTACTGCGCAGAGTATTTTCTTGTTTGCTGTGAAGACATTAACTCATGTTCTCAAATTCCACTACAGAAAACCAAATTTCACTACAGAAAAACATGCCAAGGGTTTTGAAGTACCTGTAATGCCTTGTGGTCACCTGGCTTTTAGTGGCCACTCAGCCACAAACGTCTGCAGCCACTGAAAATAAGAGAAAATGCTTTCCCCTGCCAGCCTTGGTTGTGTGCACTACCTGACAAATCAAACAATCCTCCAGCATAGAAAATATTGTCCATTCTGCTCAAGAGGACACAGGCAAGTCAAATAAAATGATAACGAAAACCATTTGAGGGTTTTCTTTAGCATTCTGTGACAGAACAACAAAACAATCAGGCTTACGTTCTTCTTTTACATACCATATTCCTCAAATTCAGAGCACAGAACTCTATTAGGAAACTAGGAAAAAGGGGGAAAACTGTAACTACTGGAACTGTTTGCTGATAGACTTAAGAAAACATTAATGCTAATGTAATAAAACAACAGTATCAAAAGACACAGAAAACAAGCAAGGAAAAAATTTTACGATCCATCACACAGTTCAGAAGCACCAGTGTCTTGCAACAGTCATCAACAGCACACACATTTTAACTAGACGTGGAACAACTTCACAAAGCTACATCACTAATTCAGTTCTAAGCTTCAGGCTGATTTGGCTGCTCCACACGTGACAGCCTAACTGCAAAGCCACTCAATACATGAGGCTCTATAGCTGATGAAACACACTGATCACTGCCAGCTAACAATCTTTGTCATCAGATAATCTTTAAATTCATTATTAAGGTCATTGAAAGGATTGCGATGGCAGGGCACACTGAAAAGTTGAACAGTTCAAAATTTAAGGTTCTTGTTCTTAAGCACATGCATTTGCCAGCTAAAGAGAAGAAGAAACCTCATTGAGGAAACAGAACTGTAAGGTTTTGCTGTTTCCTCAGAAAGTTACAGTTGCAGATCCTAATAAGCGGATCACTACAGCAGACTTCCCAGGCAAACGTCTCTGTTTTTGGGGTTTGAGCAACCTCCTGGCTGAAAAGGAATAAAGTACAGCAGTTCTCAGTAAGTGGCAGACCCGCGAATACTTCCAAGTTTGAAGGTATGAAACCTCACCCCAACCTTTGTCAAGGAGAAACCTCAACTGACAGAGGCCTCCACCACCTATATGAGACGACAGGGACATTCTGGTAAAGCGCATAACCTGGACCAGAGAGAAATAAAGATGCCCCAGCATGCCAGAAATGCTTCTGTCCTTCTTTCTTTATTTTTTTTAAAGCTGTGTGCACTGCAAAAAAATACTGTTTTTCTAGTGCTATTTTCACAAGCTAGGCCTCCTAGGTCATGAGATATCATCTAATTAGGTAGATGTGTTATCATCTTTTGCTGCTATTCCATCTACAGATTTCTAACGCTTATCAATATGCTGACTTGTTCTGAAGCCAAATTAATGAAAATAAATCCGTTTTTGAGCCTTGCATAAAACAAAAGAAAATGTGCTTCAGAATGACAAGAAAATATACCTCAAACATAAAAAAATATTTGAAATATACTAAGACATTTGAAAGAAATACCATAAAGAGACCCCTGCAGGAGAAAACATCATTTACTACCTGGTGAAACACAACAGGTAAGGAAGTGACGAATGCTCTGTAATGTGGCTGCTGGAGGGACAACTCTGCATAACCCAAACTGGACAGTTGCCCAGCCAGTGATGTGTACTGCAGAGACTGTCACTCCAAGTGACACGCATGCTGATACTCACTGACATGCCAAACGAAGAATGAAAGTAGTGTTTACACCACTGCATCAAACGCTTGCCTGGCACTCAAACTCCCCGTTAACTCACTGGTGGCAAATACAGCTTGGCTCAGACCTGTGAAAAGGGAGCTATTATTTTACTGACCATAATCCTAAGCACTAGGATGGGATCTTCCACTTACTGGTTATATGGGAAAGACACTAAAAGCGATATATCCATTCCTTTTCCATTCTGTAATTCTTCATTCAAACACTAAATTTTGCACTAAATGCACTGGTATCCTGATGAGCAATCTCTAGGAATAAGATTGCTATAGTGTTCAACTACCCAGACACGACATGGGGAAAAAAAAATCCAAATACTTCTTTTTTCATGCCTTCATAACTTCAGGCAACATGCAGGCTCAAATCTTTCATCATTTAAACCAGGCGATACTTTGCCAGGAAGCATGAACATAGACATTTGTAACAGTTTAAGTAAGCTTCAAACTTCAATTTAGTCCCCTCTAATCTATTTAATGTTTTAAAATTCAACTACAGAAGCGGTAAGCAGAAAAAAATCAACAGCCCCATCAAGAAAGTTTCAACACACTTAACATCAAAGGCAGTTGATAAGTCAGAAATGTTGTAGTGAACATTTCAACAGCAACATCCTACAGGCTTTTGGGATAGCAGACATGGCTTTACGAGTCAGGTCCCATTACCTTTCCTTGGTGACCCCATGAAAACCCTGGGACCGCCGGTGTCACAGGTTCACCGTTTCTTTCTGCCCTTTGTATAGTCACTCACATTTACATGAAAAACTGAAGATACAGTAGCCAATCTACACACACCATTGAGATGCTGAAGAAACTAATAATAAAGAGGGAAATAAACATCATCTGGAACATAAAGTTAATCACTAGGAACAAATTCCCCTGCACAAACAAGGAGCTGCAAATGAGAGTATCTATAACCCTTGTGATAATGAGATAAGTCACATTGTGTCTGTACTTAGTAATAACTTAGAAAGCCTTTATATTCGGTTCCTTTTTTTTCCTCCTGTAACAAGCTTTGAGGGCCTGCCCTCTGCCTGAGCACATTACACAAACCTGAACACATTACACAAAGAAGAATCAAGAAAGACTACAGAATGGACATGTGCTCACAGATGCTTAGATCTTGAAGCATGCCACTTGGCTATAAATATTATTTACATAATCAACTTTTTACGCCTTTCAGTGCTGATTCTGAAACAGCAACCAAGTCAACAGCATATCAAACAGTTTCTATAGTACCCTGGCCTAACTACAGTATTACAATGAACTTGTACCTTTTATTCTGTACAGCAAACAGCCATGGCGTTAAGATTCTGACGTACAAGGATATCCTGGAACATGCTGGGAAGACTACTGTCATTGGGCTTGGACAGAACATCACCTGTACCTACCTACAACTACATATATACACACACACACACACAGAGCTTTTGAGATACAGGATAGTAAACGTGAGAGAACTTGATGTTTCCACTGAGTTATCCAGTAACTGTCTTGCATCAACTGTAACGAGGAAGATATTCTACCTTTAGAAAAATTGCATGATCCACCAGCTTTCCCCCCAAAAATGTTCAAGAGCAACAAAACTAAACTGTATTTCCTGGAAAGGTATTAAAGAACTTGTATTTAAGTGCTCTCACTTGGGAAAGAGCAAAGAGTTAAATAGGTTAGGAATTTCCCCTCTTAAAATCAGCATCAATTTCCAGATTACAGCACAACTATGCATCTGCAACAGCACCATCAAGAAAGAACAGTCACCCAAGTAGTCTTTCAGCTCAAGATAATTTTTTTTTTCTAAATGAAACAGACTTCAGAGATGCCACTTTTGAGAAACTTCCTCATATGTATGCCTGAAACCAAGCACCTACACTACACACAGGCAGATGTCGATACGACATGAAGACCATTTTCAGATTCATTTTCAAGAACTTCAGCAAGCTCTATAGGAAGTTCACTCCCACATTTCTCCCATGGGTACAGACAAATGTTCTTGACTAAGACAATTTCGCAAGAAAAAAAAAACAACAAACAATTCTTCATCCATAGCTAAGAGAATACTCCCCATCCCCAAACATGTCCTTCCCCAAACAAAGCAGAAACACACACAAGTCAAGTCTTTTTACCTGAGAGTCTACAGAAAATGTGACGGGTGTTTTTTGAGAGGCTAGCCCAAGCACTGGACTAGGGCACTAAGAAATTTGTGTTTAAATCCAAAGTTCAGCACTTACCTGTCATTTTTACATCAGTTCATTTCTCTCTGTGCTTTGCTTCCAGCTGCGAAATGGAAGGTAAAGCCTCCCTCTCTTTTCCAAGTGCCCCATCTCATCTACGCTGACAATAAACTGTTTGAAACAGGAACAATTAGCTGACATGACAGCTAATTTGAAACCTGACATTACAATATTACCTACAAATCCTTAATGACACTAAATGTCCTGCAAAAACTATAGTATTCCCTCCAAATACCAGCAATCAAAAACCAGCAGTTTCAATATTATGCCTCCTGTGGTGCTTGACATACTTCTCGCAGACATTTCTGTGGCTTGCTGGTGTGACATTATAAATTTACACATAAAAGATAAAGAACAACAAATGAAACCCTAAGAACAAAGTCTTCTCACCTCTGTTTCTTTTCCTAAGGAGTTTCATAAGCTAAGTGGAGCAGATCTCTATCCTGGCAACTGGATTTCAAATTCACCCAGCATATCATTGTCCCAAGGCAAACTACTCAATTGCCTTTTATGAAGGCATTTTAATAGATAATGATTCACAAAGAATATGCCTAGCTGCTCACCAGGTATTTAACTGGCACAAGAGAAAGAGAAGCTTGGACAAAATAAAAACGGCACCAAAGAGTCGTCTTCTGCCCTTCCCATCTGTAAACACCAGCTTCCTCCTCTACACTTCAGGAGGAGGTGGGGCTGGGAAACACTGCTTTCAGAAGTTCCACCCTTCTTTACAGATGCACAGATTTCATTAATACTTAACTGGCGACATACAACATTAACTTACTCTGGTATTCATTGCTTTCCATCCGAGCTTGTCCCATGGAAAGTGACAGCTTAGGGCAACTGCTTAAAGATATTTCCTGCACCATGATACACAGGACTTGAGTCCCTTTGTTTCACTGACCAGCTCATTTTAAAAACAGCAAAATTCCAGCCAGTGTTTGTGTAAACAGGGAAAGGTGACTGACAGAGCATCAGGCAGCTAACCAACACTTTCTCACATGTCTAAAATGTGGCAGCCAGACCAATGCTTACAGGCTCACTTGCTTAACAAAGTGCTGGGGAAATCACAATTTTACAACTATCATCAACACAACAAAGTCCTAGGTTTGGTGCATGGGTAAACAGGAAAGCTCTTCAAAATAAAATCCTTTTCCCTTAAAGAGCTGATGCCACTCTTGTTCGAGTGACCAAATCTTGACAGGTGCTCTGGAACAAACACTAGGGAGACTCTTCGGACCAAGATCTCCGCGACTGCAGAGCGCTCAAGCAAGAGGGTGACTATCTCTTATCTCAACCAGACTCCCCAGGCCATGCAGTTGGCTATTTCAACGTGTAAATATTTGAGGACATTTAATGCACAGCAGTATTCAGAGGCTTGGGTGATAAAGAAGAGCTTTGTCCAAGTGACTGGAGCTCCAACAATAAATTCCGTTGAAGAATCTGCCCAGTTCCATTCTATCTGCCTAATTACTTACTTACCTTTCTTGCAGGAACAGCATGTTATTAGGGTTTGCTGATTAAGATTTGAAGGCACTTTGAAGATTTATTGTGCTACACAACTGCTAATTATTATTTCTCAGACCCACACTGGGTTGGGAGGAAAACAGCTATGTGCCAATTTATTTCAGATCTGTCTCCTGTTCTACTTGTTCAAGTTAAAATACTTGCTTTGCTGTGCTTTTAAGTGAGTCAACTGATAAAATGCTGTGTGTTTCAAATTGCAGTCCTTTGGTGTGATACTTAACCCATATTTCCAAGAAGCACATGGCTGAGAAATCCCCCTCTAAAGGAAAAACAGCAAAACAAGGCAAACACACCACCTTCCCTCTCACTGAATGGGCAAACGCAACACCCGTGCCCTGACAACTCCCCCCGGGCAGGAATCTCCTCCCTCACCTAGGCTTCTGCACAGGGGGCATGCAAAACAGCAATGCTATGCACAAGTTATCACAGCTGTAGATGTCCTGTTGCAGTGTTTATTAAGAACTCATCCATATCGTGGCACGTTTGTACTTCCAGGGGTCTATAAAGCTGTGAATAAACTACTAAATCCCACCTTCTCCACACAGCCTGCCTCCCTGGTGAAAACACATGCTGTGCACTCAGTCCTCCTTTCACACTCAGCCCATCCTTATCCCACAGATACTTCCCAGTGCCACACACTCTTCCATCCACTTGAGCGTCCTCGAACTCGTGGCTCTCAGCCTCCAGCTCTTCTCAACAACCATGTCAGCACTGTGAGACTTTTTTAATTAAGCTGTTCTAACAGCACTCTGTGATACAGCCTGTCTCCTGTTCCACCTGGTAACTTTTTAACCCCAATCCTCCAACTTAATTTGTATATTCAAAACCATACCTTCCACTAAAAAAAATCTACAGATCACCCTAAAGCAGCTGAAATATAAACACAGACCCTTCGGTGCCTTACACATGTCAGGCTCAACTAGGCCATGCAAAGGCACGTTTAAAGAAACAAAGATATTAATGTACAAATACTTTCCCCGTGGAGTTTATAATGCATCCTATGCATTCAGAGCAACAGTTAAAAAAAATATATCAGTACAAAACCCCTTATGTACACAAGGTTTGTTTTTTATCGGGCAACAGTGAAAGAAACATCTCATTACAGGGGGAATTCATGTACTTTTCTAGTCATCAGACAAGATAGCAGGGTTAAATAATGAGTAACGAAACCCTACAGTCTAACTTCACTATATAATTTCTCTCTTGTTGTCGTTCTTTTCTTCCTTTAAAATAATGCTTACATATAAAGGCTGTTTATGGAGAGACATGCTTGTTGGCAGGAAAAGAGGCACTCCAGATGAAATACAAATGCCCAGTATGAAAGCTGAACAGATAGGCATGTTTGATAGCACTAGGAGTGGTGGCAAAATCTGTTGTAACTGCACTACCAAACAAAAGATTCTAAGACCAGATTTACTCTTTCCTCATCGGTACTTCTTGCACAAGAACCAAAACGCTCAAGTTGTTTTCCTATTTGTATCTCTGTACTGGCTGATTCCAACTGTTGCTGAAACCTCTTTAAAACGTGTCTCAAGACATCCAAAGATGGACTGGCATTGCCAGAAGAGGCCTGATACTCAAGTTGAACACCGACAGCAAGCCTTCTCCGCAATCCTTACTCCACCAGCCTGAGCCCAAAGGAACAAGCTGGAAGCCAAGACACATAAGGACTTACACATTCGGTGCCGGCCTTCTCACCTGATGATCAGACCCCGAGGAAAGCTGTGGACTCGGACCCAGGTCCACCAAACGCGCTCCCTTCCCACTGAAAGGGCTTCATGCGCCCATGATGGCTCCAGCCCCTGCTAGCTCCTTCCACACAGGACTTTCGGCCTCCCTTCTCCACATCTCGCGCCTTAATGAGACGCCCAGACACAGATTACTGCAACCAACTTCACAGTTTTCACGTCCTACTTTTACTTCACATCCCACCTACAAAACCAAACCGGTTCCCAAATGTTTCCCCAATAAACGGGAGGGGTATGTAGCAGCTCCTGGCGGTTCCCTATGAAGTCACTGCCTTTGTTGTTTCAAACATGCAATTTAAGGAGAATGACACAATCTCGAATATGCGAGAGATTACCCTGCGGTTTGCGGAGGTGTCTGTCGATTGCTAGGAGATAAAGCGCCAGCGAAACCTACGCTGCTACTCAGCGCCGACCAATAGGTTCAGACCTCGCTTCTGCCCCTCCAAAAGCGTTGGGGGAGCGAAGAGCGTCCCCCTGCAGCGGGCTGCTCCTCTCCTTGCCTCCTCTTCTCCTCCCGGGGACCCCAACGCGCGTGGGGCCGGGACTCAGAGCCCGCCTCAGCCGCAGGGGCGAACCCGCAGCAGCCGCCGAGCTTTGTGCAGCCTGCCTCCCTCCCTCCTCCTCCTCCCGGGGGCCGCGCACTTACCGGCCGCCTTCAGGGCGACGGAGGCGAGGAGCCCTCAGCAGCGCTGGCGGAGCCGTGCGGCCGGCGGCTGGGAGGCAGCGGGGGGAGGCCGTCAGGGCGCAGCAGCAGCATCTCCTCCCGCGGCGCCCCTCTCCCTCACGGCGCTGAGGGGCGGGCACGGCCGCGCTCCCCGCCCCGCCGATCCTTCCCCTCTTTCCTCCCTTCTCCTCCTCCTCCCTTCAGCGCTCCCCGCCGCTAGCCGCCGCCCTCCTTCCTTTCCCTCCTTCCCTCACGCCCCCGAGGCGGCGGGGAGCTGCTCACACAGGCCCGGCCCCGGCTCGAAGGTAACCTGAGGACTGGCGCAGCCGTGGCGCCGCTAACGGCAACCTGCGCTTGGCCCCAACTGCCCTTCTCTGCCCCCCTCCTTTTTTTTTTTTTTCTTTAACAGTTACCTCGGTTCTGGTCCATAAAATGGCAGCGCTGATGCCTGACGTGGTGGGACAGTGTCCTGTAGACTCTAGGGGATAGCGAAGGGAAGGTGAAACGACGGAGCCGACCATCAGCTACAGCATAGCTAAATTGGTCAAAAAAAAAAAAAAAAAGATTCGTCCGTGGCCCAGTTTTCAGACATGACCGTTCCTTTTTAGCACGTCAGACGCGTTCTGGTGAGAAGGCCTGCTTGGTGAGGTGAAGTTACCTCAGAAAACTGCCTTCTTTACCCGTTCTGAAGGCGAGGTTGGTGGCTGGAGCCATCTTGGAGCGTCTCTGGGGGTGCCTAATGGCAGGCTCCTGTCAGGCCAGCGGCAGTGACAGACCAGTAGCTGAGGTGCAAAAAACATCCCCATTTCACTTCTTTCCAATGAACTTTCTTCAGAATGATAGTCAAGAGGAGTTGTTTATTTTTCTCCTGAAACATTTGTGTGGAAACGATTACTTGAGAGCAAATAAAATGCTTTGCCGTAAGTGTTGCATCATTAAATACAAATTCCTTTGTGCTAACTGCGGTATTAAGGGCTCGATATGAAAGTGAGTCTGCCATAAGTAATAGTGTCACTGACTTTGTGTAAGTCATAATAAATATAAAGATGAATGGTAGAGCTAATTAACATTTTAAGAGACTACAGTAATCTGAGATGTTAGTTATGTAATTTAAATACTGTTTTCTTGTAATACAAGTTTCTTAAGTTGATAACTATCTATTTACATTTTAAGGTGAACTCATTATATTGTTATCCACCTTGTGAACAAGAAGAAAGCTTATTTTGGTCTCTGTACACTTATACATTTCCACGGCAAGGGCCCACCTCCTCATTCTACAGGTTAGTCTCTTACTGAGAGAAGATTTTTTATTTTTATTTTTTAAAGGATGTTGACGATCTGCAGTAGATTTTATCCCCAAACTCTGCTTCTATGCTTCAGGTCAATTTATAGTTGATAACAAGTTACTATATAATCTTTTTTACTTTGTTTGAAAATGGGGCATAGAAAGGTCTCTTTGTAGGGAAATGTTTTTTGCAAAGACACATTATTACTTGAGGTAAACGTAATGAGTTAAACAGGACTTACAGATGTGTTAAAACTCAGCCTACGTAATAAGGCAATATTACCTTCTTGTACTAGAATGTCTCTGAATAAAGCAGCCTCCTCCCCCAAAAGTCACCTCTCTTAAAAGACTGCAAATTTGATTGTAATTTACTTTCTTCTAAACAAGATTTAGTTCCTTGTTCTATATCCTACTAATAAGCATCTGTTTGGGACACTGTTTTCCTTAGCCTTGTAAATGTGTGAATACCTTAACGATTATCTCATTAGACTATTTAATTTTTATTTTTTTTAATTAACTATCTTGAACAAGGAAACTTGGAGCTTAGGATCAATGGAAAATATAATTTCCATCTTCACCTACTATGCATTTTACAGGGATGCAAATACATGAAAAGCATTGCCGTAGCTTTAGAGACTTCTTATATCACCGACTAAAAGAAAGACAACACATTGTGCACGAAGACTGACGCCTTGGACTGTCTCCACTGTGGAAAAACACAATGGCTTTTGTCAGTGCGGTATTTCTGTCATTTATCGTGAACGCTATGTATATTTACTGGGAAGACTGACAATGCCAGCACTTAATAGATTCCAGAGCATGACTTTTTCCTTAGCTGATCAGAGGAAGTTTCCATGCTAGCTACATCTACAAAACTTTAACTTTTCTTCTGCACAGAGTGTCTGGCAAATAAATATACTCCAATTATTCCACCTCAAACCCTTGCATCATTTACTCAGTGCTTTTGCATAGCGTAGTACATCAATGCCTAGAAAAAAAGATGCCAAATCACATTATTTGTTCTTGTTGAAACCTCCTTAATAAACAGGTGTGCCTTTCTATATGTCTCAACTGGGGGAGTCAAGAGCACCTCCATGTTCCTGGTTTGGGACATGTCTGGCCACACCTTGGCTATGTATCAGGACAAAACCTGTACATAAACCAGCACCCTCCCTTAATCTCATGCTCATGGGTAACTTGGGAGTCAAAAATTGTTTAGCATGCTCCAGTGTACTTTTAAAGGTCAGTTTAGAGGAAGACTAAGTCTAACCATGCACATTTTGCAACTAACGAAAACCATTTAAAACAAAAAGGAAAGCCTAACTCAGCTGCATCTTAGGGCAATTCACACACAAGTTCTTAGGCAGCAAAGCACCTTCTTTTTTACTTAGACTGTGAGGTGTTGTCCTTGCAGTATCGGAAAGATCCTAAAGAACTGAAATGAGTGGCTGAGAAAGAAGCAGCAAAAAGAAATACAAGAAAGATTAAATCTCTGAGAAAGATTAAGTGCAGTGACTGTCTGGGATTTTCAAAAGTGACAATTAATTTTGGGCGTCTCCCAGTTCTGGTGCCCAAACAGGAACCTATTTTCAAAAAGCACTCAATGGTATCTGAAGTTTGGCAGCTTCATGCACAAATCCCTTCCAAAATGTTAGCCATTTTTATATTCTTTGGCTAAATGACAATCAAGGGACAGGGCTACAAACATTTGATGAGGCTGAATGCCACTGTGAGAAATAAAGTAATTTTGGCTCCCTACCTGTAATGAAACCTTTCTTGTAGGCCACTGCCAATGAGATTTCAAGTGTGCTCACAGGCTCTATAGCAGTACAATTGCAGAAAAGAAACCTGAAACATATTTGGGATTCTAGTTATGTATGTGCCAGCTAAGAAAGAAAAAAAATAGATTTTACTAGGAAAATCTCTCCTATAGTAAGTCTTACAGCTCTGAAGGATAATCTTGGAGAAAATCTAATATTCAGAATCTAATTAGCTGTAGATACTTAAAAGCAGACTGGTTGAAACAGTTGTAAATATATGGTAGAGAACAATCTTGCCCAGACAGAAACTACTTGTTCAAACAGGTCCTTCCTGCATTCAACTTTGGAGTCTATCTTAATGAAGGTTTTGTTTGGGAATATTACAGTCAAGAGTTAAATCAGAGCAGCGGAAGAGAGACATTAAAATGTATAGGGAGAGGAGGAGAAAAGGAGTTGTTTTTATTTGAGATTTGAAATGAGATGAAGGGTCACCAAGGCTGGGAAATACACAAAGGCTGTCCCAGACTCCAGCCTATTTGGAAGAAAAGGCTCTCACATAACAGTAGCGAGATTGTGTGGAAGGACAGAGCTGAGTCTAGACAAGCAGCCGGTGGGGGGAGAAAAGACAGATTTTTTTTCCCAAATTGACATGTTTCTATTAATTCCATAATTAATGACTTTCAGGTGACCAAATTTTAAAGGCCAGGCAGACAATTTGGATTCGGAATATTCTTTTGCTGCAGCTGTCCAAAATCTAAAAGCACTGTGTTTATCTTCACTAAGTACATTGCCCTACTGCTGCACCGCAACTTAGCATCATCCTGTGTAGAAGTGATAGCAGAAATTTGTTAAGCATGGTAAGAGCTTCCTATTTCCATTAAATGAATAATGACCTTATTTGCACAAATGGCAGCTTTATATTTTGCAGTGAGCTTCAGTACTCACATGTCAACCAGAAAGCCTGCTTACCTGGCGGTAAATTTTATCATTTGGTGGTCATCCTTATTTCTGTTTTTGATGTCCTGCAATAAAAGTTGCATAATGACAGTTTTAGTAAGTGAATCTCTGCAGGCAAACAGCTCTGGTATGTAGATCCAAAAAGGCATTCGTGCACTTTTTTGTTACGCTTTCACACTGAGCTGTTGCGATTGATAAGTCTAGTCACCTAATTTTTTCTGCTGAATCTGATCTGAATTTTCTAAGTTGACAGAAATGATTGGAAAACTTTTTTTTTTTTTAATAAAAAGTATACAAAATTAATACAAATATTATTACAAATAGTAATACAAAATACTCTGGTCCTGGAAATTGCACTTAGTGTTTTCTTTATGCTTTTCACATTCCCAGTATCATCTTTTCAATGACAAAATCGGACCATTACATTTTTGGGTAGCAGCAAGACAGAGAGAAAGAGACAGCTGAGATTACAGGTAGTGAAATGGTATCTTGGTAAAGATGGAAAAGTTGATGGATGACGAGATCAGGATAGGAGACAATGATGTAAACGTCTTTTGAATTAAATTCTTTAAAACAACCAGCCAAAGAAGACCAAATATAGACTTCAGGGAAACACAGTGAGAGAAACAGAGAATTAAAGTGGAATCTCTGTAAAAACCTCTGAAAGAATTAAGAGAAAGTCAAAAGAAGAAAAAATAAGAAAATGATGCCTTAGAAATACTGTACTCCCTTTAATGGTGCCAGAATGTAATTCCATATTCAGCAAAATCTCTTCTGTCCTTCTGCAAATCTCTTAAAGGTATAGTTCTCATTTTGCATGCTGCTATTCTCTGTTCCACCAGAGTATTTACACTGAAATCTGGGGAATTACACCAGAGTTATACTCCAGATTTATACTGATGTTACAGCGACCATAATCTGCCTCTAGAGGAGACAATTTTTTCACCCATATATGGTACAATCTACTGTCGTTTGTGCTTCTACTCACATTTGTCGTAACAAGCTGTGAATTACTTTTTCCAAAAAGTTGCTCTGTTCCTAAGAAATGCCTCTGTGTTCCTGTATAAGAAAAAGGCTTATTTTAGTATACGTTTTTTGACTTGTACAAATACAAGCTTTTAAAAAGTCACTCACTTGCTGGGATATCTGATTATGATGTTGTTATTTTTTTTTGTTGTCTATTTTCTTAATTAATTGAAACTTATGTTGTCAAACTAAAGGGACTGATTTCATCTGGAGAAGCTACAGCTTTTCCACACAGTTTTGCCTACTGAATTGGGTTACTTTTAATTGTATTGGAATAATTGTATGTCTGTGCATTTGTGCAGGCGTTGTTTCAACACTTCGCATTTACTTCCTAATTGCTTACTATCACCAAGCTGCCATGGCAGTATTACTTTTCTTGCAAGTCCTTACCAGTTAGTTTTGGTCTCACAACTTATAAATCAAGGCTCCTTTTAAAGAAGTGAACTCTGCACACAGAGTTAGGGGCATCCCTCTAGTTCTGTAAGTTTTATTTTCAGTAATATGTATCTAATCATAGGCATATTGAGTATGTCAACCACTAGCTAACTTCAGTGTGAATTGCATGTGAACATCTGTAGGAGTTCCACATTTACTCTGGTGATTAAAATAATTACATTTTTCATGTAGATCATTTTTAGAAACTTCTTTCCTAGTTCTATTTAGCTTCATTGCTTCTCCTAATGACATTTTACTGCTTTGTTAACTGGAAATTATTTTTGAAGTATGAAGCAGTATGTTGGACAGCCTGTGCCTTTTATGTTGCTGTTGTACTATGTATTTCTAGAGCTGGAAATCTTAGCGGAACGTATAACAGTCATTAACCCTAAAGAGAAATTTCTTCAGTATCCCCTGGTCATAAATTACTTTTAGAGCAAGCAGAGACAGAAAACAGCTTGCAATAGAAACACACCCCTGGAAAAGTTTCTGTCTTCTAAAAGCCACATTATTGTCTGATACCCAGTGAAGGGAACACTTGACAACGTGTGTCGAGCGTTAATGAAGTACGTAATTTTCAATTCTGACTTTACAGTTCCGATTGTGTCATTTCATGTGTCATTGTATGAATGATAATATTCTCACAGCTGTAGCTCCTGCCTCTTGAAACTTTCAAAGCAGTTCCTATACTAATATGCTAAATCTCACGTAAGGTAAGGTAATACCATTCACATTTCCAAAGAGGAAAAACCAAGGCGTGACCTGACATATTCTGGGTTACACAGGAAACCTGGTGCAAAGCACTGGCACTCAAGATGATGTGTTTTGACTTCCACTCTCATGCTCTTCCTACAGAAGAGCTGGTAGTCCAGAAGGAATCTGCCTCTTGCTTAATTGCTGGTAGGTTTTCTTCTGGCTACACATAGCAGTAGTTACTCATCTGTTTTCACTTCCCTACCTTTCATAATACGTCCTGCGCTACTTTGAATATAAAACATACCCTTTTCTCCCTGCAACTGTGGAGATCGTCAGGTAGAAGACTGTCTTATTTAAATTTCAAAGGGCTTCTTTGTAAACTACTTCCTTATGGTGGAACCACGAGTTTATCCTTTTAAATAAAATCTTTACGCAGCACATTTAGAAATTACAGGGCATTGCATGCAGGGAGCATTTCAGGCTACATTTGCAACAGAACCTAGTGCATACAGGCAGAGTCAGCATGCAAAAACGTTCTGATTTTTTGAGCAACTTTTATCGTTCTGAGTTTGAAACTCTTTAGCTTGACACCAATGTAACCAGTTTACCAGTGCCACCTAAGAAAATCAAAGAAACCATACCTCATTCTCTTTGGCAGCTTATATTTTAAAGAATCCAAGCATAAAATGTTCCAGGTGTACTTATCACATGACTAATTGCAATAACTACTTTTCACTTATGGAATGGATCTTATGTCAATTACGTTCAGTCTTTGTCATTAAACATGCCATGATGGCTGAATGCTTTAATACAACAAATAACAATATACAGTGGACCAATGCAATATCATGCAGTGCTACCTGCCTTTTCATAGCATCATCAAGCCCCTTATGCATCCTCTTTTCTCAGACAACAGCGGCATACCAACAGAGCTCCTCTTTCCTCAGACAACAGCAGTCCGTAGCACAGCATCAACACTGAACAGAGACCGAGGCTGTATAACAGCAAAACCACCAAATGCTCCTGTATCACCTGTCTGGGACAGCACACGCACCCTAAAGAGGTAAGAATTCAGGCCATAGCTGCTCCTTCTGCCTGCTTTTCTCCCCAGATAAAGACTGCTGACCAAAAGTGAGAGGTACTGCGGCTGGGTACGTAGTTCACAAGCTGGATACACATTGTGAAAGGCTGAGTGCTTGGCTGGAATTTGGGTTGCTGGGGCTGAAACTGTCACGTGCTCAGAGCTATGAAGGGAGATGTGTGTGGAAAGGCTGGATAGAAGCTGCAAGAGCAGACCAGAGTGGCATCTGTGGGGACAGAGTGCGGGTTGGTGCAACAGGCTGAGGGGCATGTCAGGAGGCTGTCAGGCACACCTCTGGTAACGAGACTCGAGGCACTGTGCTTGTCTGCCACGTGCGTAGCAGCGCTGAAGGCAGGCACGTACAAGACAGCTGTAGAGCTGGGACTGGAAGTCTGCTAAATCAAGTGTCTGCTGTGTGCCAGGACAGCGTAATCTGTGCCTGGGCATCTGCAGAATGAAAAACACACACCAAAGGGACATTATCTGTCTTGTTACCACCAGTGCAAAGAACAGTCTCATTCTAAAATGATAGTTCTCAAAGAAGCTTTTTCAAGTGTTTAATTTCAAGTGTTTAAGCAGAAAACATTTTTTTTTCTGTTTCTTGTGCTAGGATTTGGTTGCATTGTCCACATCTCTGTGAAATTTATCACAGTGCAGGGAGACAGAAAATAA
This sequence comes from Anser anser, assembly GCF_964211835.1. Taxonomy (NCBI): domain Eukaryota; kingdom Metazoa; phylum Chordata; class Aves; order Anseriformes; family Anatidae; genus Anser; species Anser anser. The sequence continues at coordinate 46,792,291 of NC_139724.1, read as the reverse complement.
TTGTGCCCCAAGGAATACACACTTACCATGAATGCAAAATATATCAAAGGGGTATATTCAAATCATAGCATGCCGTGATCAGAAAGCATAACCACATTACCAGTCAAAGCTGGAGGAAAGATGTACAGAGGTTGTCATTAATGGAGTGCTCTTATTACTTGGACCACACGAGTACAAATAACATGTAGTACCCTGTGATGCATATCACAGTAGATCTGCTTGAGGTCAGAACAGGGAAATTGCCATTACTTCTGGAGAAAAAAAATGGCATATGTTTTTCCACAACATATTTTCTGATCCTCACGTAGCAAAGGTTCTCCATTGATAAGTACTTTGACAACTTCAGGCGGAACAGGCTATTTTCAGGCTTAGAAACAGAGCAGTAGTACGTTTTCTAGTTACCGCATTTTTCTGTCCTGCTAAGGACTATGCCTTGCATAGTGATAGACCATTTCTGTAATGACTCCTGTTTTCCCTGACTACACATATTTTCATGTTCTGCCATTGCATGCAGTCCTTACTCCTTCATTTCACCCCAGCTCTGTACTTTTGATATAACTGGACAGAGATGGTTCTTAGTGCAGACGCTTTGCACTTTCTGCAGACCATCAGTAGCGAATGGTCCTCTCGAGAGTTGGTGCCAAGGATTTTGGAGAACCAGAACTTAATGCACCAATGTGGTAGGCAGCAGTTATCCCGCAACGGAGTTTGCTGTCAATAAAAGCAGGGTGTGAGCTGTCACAACCTTGACCGCTCCTGCTCTCAGACCAAATGGGGACATCCTTCTGTGTGACTGGACTGTAATTAGCCAGAAATGAACTGGGAAAGTTGAAGAAGGTTAATTTATACATACCTTTAATGCTGTGAGGCTTCCCCATGAAACAGTATTTGCCCAGCATTCTGAAAAGTGCTAGTACATCAAGAGTTTGAAGGAGTTGTCATCATTGAAAGACCCTGGTGAGTCTTGACTTGAAGTCTCATAGGTGGAGGCAGAAGCTGGCCAGCTTTCATTCAACCAGTAGAACAAAAAAAGGAGAAACATTAAAACAATAGGGAAAAAAAAGTGAAGCAAAATGTCTAGCACACTCTATTAGTTTCCTGTTAAAAAATAAAAGCGAAAATCAAGGGGATGCATGCAAACGCACTGTGACCAAGTCTGTTGTAAACTTACCTGCTTAACATGACAGTTCAAAATGAAGCTTCAGATAAGGGGGTTTTGCATCTGCAGCTGGATCAGACTTTGGCCTAAACCCTTCGCTAGATGTGTTTGGGGAGAAGTCTTTTCTATTACAGGAAACTATTTGGCATCAATTATTTCCTTTACCACTTTTAAATAGAAGTATCGTCTCCAGGGCTTATCACGCACAGACTTAGACAAGCGAACTTAACCATATATTATGCACACGCAGGCAACAAAGTAGGGAAGAAGGTAATTTTCATTTTTTATTTTAATCTAAATGAGCTTGTAATTGCTAAATAGCTGTAGGAATAACATTATATATGAAATCACCAGAGGAGAGTATCCACATTTTTTAGGGTGCCTAAGAGTGGACGTCAAAACCTGAATTATGGAAAATAAGTTCATCAGGAGTCACTGAAAATTTGAAGAACTTTTCCCTCTTCCTATAGAAATATATTGGTATTTTAAAAAATAGTGCTGGTATGGCTGCCTTATACCAATAGGAACAGTCAGTTTTATATAAGCAAGCCTGGCATTCTTTTATACAAGAGACTTTTTTTTTGTATCCAGTGGTACCATTATCACATCATAGATTTTCCTTTTCCTAAAAAGAAGCAGATGTGACATTACATGATTTTAATACCAGTCGGCTATCGTCTTTTTGACAGTAGGCTAGTTTCTGCCAGCAGTGCTCAAGAAACTTACCCGGTAAGTAGAACAAGTCTGAGAATTGAAAGTACATAAGCTCAAAAGTTGCCAAAGTATTTAGCTGGAGAAGTTTGCCCTCTGTTTTGTGATTTCGCAGCATGTAAATTGTGAACTTATTTTCTAATTTGTCTGATCGGTAGTGTGCATAAATAAACATGAGCCTGAAGATGGCTCATGTATGTTCAGAACAAGTATTGTTTACGTATTCAGTCTTCAGAAGTATTCAAGCAGACAAAGTGACTGCACACCCAAGTCAAATGCTGTGGTTGCTGCTCCATGAGTAGACAACCCAAATTTGGGGGCTAAAAGCAGAGGTACCTAGCAATTAAGAAAAAAAAATATATTGCTTTTTGTGCTGTAAATCTGAGATCCCCAAGAATCACTATGCATAAAATAGTACTCAGAAGAAAAGTACTCAAGCAGAAAAACAAGGGAGAACCAAAGCAGTCTCAGTAAGTAATTTGGAAAACGCGGAAAAAAGGGAATTCCTTCCAAAATTCCACTGTGTGGGGAAGGATTTTTTTCTTCTGAAGTCCTTTAGTTAGAGTTATCCTTGTGTTTCAAGGGCAGAAATAACACACACACACGAAAAAAAGCATAGGGAAGTCTTCATAAATTGAAAAATACCACGTGCATGAGCCACTAACTCATCAGCAGGCATTTGGGCTGTATGCATTTACTTCCTCTTGACCCACTGCAGTCCAGTTCCTGGTCCAGGAGACTTCACTGAAGATGACTGACTGACAATTGGTGTCCCCAACACAGCAACAACATCATCTGCTTTTGAAACATACCCTCGGAAGAAAACAGACTTACCCCTCGCAGTAGCAGATGGAAGTTTCCTGTCCTGTCCCCCTGATGCTGACCTGCACTCGCACAGCCTGACAGCCCTGTGCACACACTCCTCTCTTGCAGTGTTCCTAAGCCTTCCTGACCTCAGGGAGGCTGCAGTTCTGGGGCTCGATCACGTGCTTGCTCCAGGAACTGGGATGAAAAAACTTGATTCTCGATTGCCTCCTTAGCCATCCCTGTGATCAACTAAACTTGGTGTTACAGCGTTTGAAATTCTTCACAGACTCATCTCACCTTCTGACTCTAAACATCGTGTACGTTTCCACCTGCTGGCTCATCTTTTCCCATCTCTTCTCTGTCCTGCTCTAGCTGGAAGTTGCTTTTACCAGTGGTGCAGCAGCCACTTGATTTTTGACCTTGAAAATCTCATTTTATAACAGTTTTTGTTTCCTTTAAGAGCAGTAGTCTACACCAGTGAAAGTGCCATTATTCCATTTTCCTAACTAGTACTTGCAATGTTCGTGTACATTATGAAACACAGGGAGCATAGCTAGAAATATTCAGTTCTAGAAAATGAAATGCAATGAAGGGAGATGTTGCAAGCAAGAACATTTACTGATACTGCCATAAATACACTGAAGTCAGTGGAGCTGCACTGATTAACTGTACCTGCTAATGCTCCCAGTAGTCCTTGTTACCTTGTTGTGTAATTATTACCCAGCAGGGGGTCCAGAGGATATTTTTTTTACTGCACTGCTGAAGTGCTTTCTATTACAGAATACTGGCCAAGCAGTAATCCCGAAACAGCTATTTTAGAATACTGCCCACTTAGAACTGGCTTGACACTGTAGATACTCTTGTGTATCCCAAGAACACACTTCACTGCAAAACTACTCTCTCTCCACAGATGGTTTAAGTAAAGTGACTTAAATTTTAAAGAAAAGTCTGGAACTCAGCTGACTTTGTTGGCATTGTCTTGGCCATGCTGCAGAACTGAAAGGTATTCCTTACATGTGGGACTGTGGTCGGATGCACATTGTTCCGCTCTGGAGAAAAACAAAGCAGCTGCCTTTTCACCCTGGACTTTTTTTCTCTGACTTTTAAAACAAATAATGAACAGAATCAGAAATGCACATGGATTTAGCATGTTACTGAATCTTTCAGTCTGTTTTGCCATCTGTATGCTTGGGTGTTGGACTGTTTTATATTTTGGATAATATGCTCTGAGTATTTGCAGTGGAACAGTACCTTCTTGGCCGAGCTGTCATGCCATAAGCATGCATGCTGTGACCAAAACCCCTGGCTCCTTCAAAACATCAGAACAGACAGCTCTCTGGAATAGCACAGTTCTCACCAAAATCAAGGTCCCGTAATGGTATTTAACTAAACAGATGAGCATGGCTGACAACCTGGAATTTACCACTAAGCAGAAAGGCTTGTCGAGGAAAGCGCTAGATTGTTAACATCCCAACATGCACTGTGTTTATATCAGCCAAGCCTTTAACAGACACCCCATTTTTGGAAGCCTCCTCTTCCGTTCTGCCCTGCAGAATTACTTGTTTAGAGTGAAACATGGGAAATTCCGACATCACTGTGAAATGTTTATACATCCATTTTCTTTGGACCAGCTTTGACTTTATAGATAAATTTTCCTTCAGTCTCTTGCTATTCTCCTGCACAGCTCAGCATTCAGAGTTGAATTAAACAACTCTCAATTCTATTTATTCCATGCTGTAGGAATTTAATTAATCTTTTTATATTGATAATAAATTAATATTCTGCTTTACAGGTTCTTAAATACAGGGAAGCCTATGCAAATTTTAATTCAGACTGGGTGCAGAATAATAAAAAACTGCATCATGACCATAACAGATGTTCCTTAGTGGGCATCTTAGTATCCCTGATTTTGACACTCTTATTCTTTATAGAACAGATGGAGAAGATGGAGATGCTTAGTGTGCCGCACATGATTTTGAATGGAGATGCAGCCTTCTGAGGAAGTTTAGTTGTCAATTTAGGAAGCTGCATTTTGGAGTTATGTGTTTTAGGGTATGTTTACAGATAGCCAGTCCTGATTTGTAGCATTTTCAGTAAGACAAGAGGAGTCATGGGGCGCTGATGATAAGAAAAGAGCAGGAGCATTTATGCAAGTAGCGAACTTCAATGTATGGCAGCACTCTTAAGACGGTAGTATGTGAAATGGGAGCACACAATAGATAACGAAATGGGCATCCTGACAGCCTAAATCTATATAAATACAATGTTACTTTTTAAAACCATAGAATTTATTTTATCAAAATCTAATGTGAATATCCAAAGAGTTATGGACTTCATTCCATAAAACTTAATTAAATTTTTATTGCCTGAGGGAAAATCCTGACGGTGTTGAAACTTCAGACGCTGTTGGAAATGGGATATTTCACTCTTATCTAGCATCCTAAATAAAATTGCAAGAAGAGTAGTGTCCAGGATACAGCATGAAAAGCACTTTGCTTTTTATCAGAGTACCTTCCTATTTCCATTTTAATTTAATGTGTCAATAAATAAAGGTTATAGCTTTATATAAAAACTATGAGCAATCTCTAGAGTAAAAACAAAGTTTTTCCTCAGGGCTGTGGTTGCAAATCGATTTGAGTAATTAGAGAAACAGTTGTAATCCACATACTAAAGGATAGCTAATATTTTTATACAGGTCTTGAATACCAAAGTATTAGAAAAAAACTCGCAGAATTATCCTGGCAGCAAATTCAGTATATTTGATCAATATATTACTCAATCTTCAACTGAAGTGAAGGAAGTAGCTGAAAACCTTGTCATGTCTAATGTTCACCACCACCCAGAGTACTTGCACAATACAGAATCATAGAACTACATTGCATCCAGTATCTCTGAATTGCAAGGCAGAAATTTTTTATTTGCTCAGCTATTCTCCTGTGGGCAATCCCCGGACATGGCTGTGCTGCATGTGATGATAATAGTACTCTTAAAAAGGCAATGTTCAGGAGGTAAAAGTCTATAAAGCAGCCCATACTATGGCTCAGATTTCAAAGACTCGCTTTTATTTTCAATCATACATGGAGTATTTATTCATACGGAGGAGCTTTAAAATCTATACAGTGTCCTTCCTCCTCCTCCCTTCTAAAAATATAACTGGTTCAGGACAGGAGACATAAATAAGTCATTTCCTGAAATGAGTGTTCTTTTCTGAAAAGTCTGGTGGTAGTTGGAATGGAAGTTCCAGGAGCTGGGAGCAGAGAAGAGGATGGGACTCTCACACTCTTACAGTGCACTGCTCTAGAGGAACGGTGCATTTACCTACCTCTCAGGCCAGAAAAAAATCAGTTACAATCAATACTAACGAAAAACAAGCCAAAATTGCTTCAGTTGCTATTTCTTCAGTTGTTTTCCAGAAAAGAATTACATTTAGTCTCAGCTGTTAAACAGTTTCTTTCACTGCCTCCATCTGTATATAAAGTTTGACCTTGATTCTGACCTCCCCCTGCCAGATTTCCTCTTAGGCAGTGGAGGAGGTTTTGCCTGAACATGGATTAAACTTTAAAGGGTACAAGTACACGCCCTGTACTTTTATCACCGTCATGTTAGTCCTTTTAATTGCTATTTTAAGTCCTGCTCAGTTGAAGAATAGTGATTTTCTTTCCCAGACTCGGAGCTGCCTGCCTCGGTCTTTTAGGTTTGAAACTATGTGGATGGGTAGGTGAAATCCATATGAGTTTGTTTGCGGAGGCCTCCCTCCCACGGGCAAACCAAAGACTAGTTCTTAGCCTCTATGACAAAAAAACACATTCCAGTTCACATTACTGAGCCCCAGGGAAAACATCATATGTCAACTGAAGCAAAACCTGCAAGTCAAATTATCTGACATCAAAGGCCACTACCCCCACACTGGCAATTGCTCTCAGAACACTGTGCAGAAACGGAGTCCTCCTGCCATGGAGAGAAATGCTGGGGAGTCCACTGCGCCTCTGCAGCGCAAACCTGTGTGCATGTGTTTCAGGGGCAGTAATCTTACACGAAGTCACAAAAGCCTGGCACTACAGCAGCACGCGTGGTATTGAACCCGGCCTCTGATTTGGTATTATTTACATCCAATTGCTGCAGTAAGACCATTCCCAATTAGCAGGTATTGCTTTGTTCTATTGTGCTCATTAAATGAGGTATTTCCTAAAAGAGTGATGACTGTAGCCAGCACAGCTGTCAGGCAGTCATTCATCAGTTCAAAACGCTGAACGCAGCATCAGAACTGGATTACTTACACTGTCAGAGCTGTTTCAACCGGCTGCTCAACAGTCCAGTAGCGTATCAGTTCATTAGTCCTGATTAATTGCACAGCTTGGCTGAAACTATAGTCCCACATTCCTTAACAACCTGCTTTATTTTCTTTCAACATAAAAGCCCCTAAAAGAAAAATCCAAACTCTTCTCGCATAAAGACTTGAGTAATTGCAAAAAAGCCACAAGAGTAGATTAGTTTGTTACTACTATTGAGACAACCAAACTCCTCTGTAGTAAAAGAATGAAAGGAAAAGAATGTAAAATATCCTCTGCAGTGCAGTGACCTGGGGGCAAGGCTATTGCTGTGTTTCAGTGTTGTGGAAAAAAGAGAAAAGGCAAGCCATTGTGCCAAAATGTTTCCAGGGATATTTCTCCAAAACACCACACTAATTTAAAGCAACTGCTGCCTATATATAACGTCATTTACTCTCTTAAGTAGCCTTTGAATATATTCAGCATTGTGATATGAGTTACTGACGTGTGAAACACATGCACCAGTAATTCTTACTTAAAAAACCTGATACAAACTCATTGCCTGATACAGGACTTAGTAGATTCCGATTTACAAAAATAAATTGGTTAGGATATCTTGAAAAATTAATTGCAGTTTTTGATGTAGTTGATACTGCTCTGACTGCTGCTCTTCCATTTAATTTTCTTTTGTGGAAAAAAAAAAAAAACCCAACTCATGTGCGCTTAATATATTATGTAGCTGTTACCTGCATATTAACTAAATATCACCTACACCATCATATCATTGACAGTATCCACTCCTTGCATGCGCTTCACTATGAAGTACAAAGTCATCACAGCAAGCGTGCAATGTTGATGCAGTAACATTTTTTTTCTTGACTTACAATACTTCTTAAGGGCAAAGTAACAGGAATTTAGATGTAATCACCATTTTAAGCAGCTCCTCTGACATGGTTAAATGAGAGATGTGGTAATTACTGAATGCTATTATCTTTAAGGAGGCTCATTTCCTGAGCTGACAGAGTAGCCCCTAATAAATAAACGCACTAGACTTAAAACCAGAAGATACAAACTGTATCACTTGTCAAGATTTATGGTTTCTAGAATATTATACTGTTTACTCTGTATGGGACCATCAGGCTCAACTGTACAAATCTGAAGGAAAGCTTAGCTGAAATTAGCATTACTCACAGTAGTCAAGTCTGATTTCTTTGAACTTCAGTCTGCCACTCCTGACTGTTTCCACTGCTACAAGAAGTTGTTACAAGGAATAATTAGTAGTATGACAAGGTTGACCTCTGTATATTTTGTGGTACTAGGAGCAGTCAACAAACGTTGTTCCTAGATAACAAGACAGATGTTACTGCATTACACACCACACTGGACATAAGACTGGTCAGTCTCTAAAGCCTCTAAACACAGGAAACATGGACTCAATGACAGATTCATATACCATGGTGTTGCTTTTTTTTTGTGATTTTTAGAAAAAGTTGCCATTTAAGATCTGTATTTACTCTTTTCTCCTAAGTTTCCAGTTTCACTACTTTTTTTTTTTTTTTTTTTTTTAATCTATATTGCCTCGTTGCCAGCTGGAGTGGCTGGAGACAGCCCATACAGCACCAGGGCAGAGCTCACCAAAGAGGAGTCCTCAGAGAACAGGAGGCTGAGATGAGCAACATATTCCTGTTTTGGAATTGCTTTGTGTTAAGTATAGTAATTTAACCAGAAAAAGGTTCTGCACAGATCCCAAAAGGTGTTAAGTCAGAAAGCTCCGTCGTTAATGTTACCAGAAACTGGAGTAAGGCACACGTGGTATGGTTCAGAGAAAGCCCATCTGTAAAACTGGGTATAAAAAGACAAACAAAGCGAAAACAACTGGAGCAGAGATTTGTGGTTAAAAGAACTTAACACGAAGCCATTTCCCTGCATGATAGCGGTGTCTTGTTACACTGCTGCCTTGTGGCTGAGCTAACTAAAGGGAAAAGATGCTTCCTTACCTAGCACATCTATTTAGCTATATCTTTGAACATTATCTTGGAAGAAGTTTTCATTGTGTAATTTCAGTTTGGATGCAGACCAGACAGTTGAAAATGCTTAAAAAGTAATATTTTTGTTATTTTTTGGTGGACTTTTACTTCAATAACTCCAAATCATGTTGTAGAGATCAATGATGGCCAAATCTACCCACACACAGAACTGGCTTAGTGCCACAATCACCTACCACTCAGTACTGCTCATTTGAGCACCTTGTCGTTATCTCCTACACTAAAGGGAGGGATTTATACACTTTCATACATAGCTTTTATTGGAAAACGAAAAATAATGAAAACTTACTGAAAACGTAGAACTAGCTTTGTCCAAGAAATGCTCCAGACCATCAAGTACATGATGAACTGTCCAAGGTCAGTCTGGCTGGAGAAGAAATGCAACAAGCAGGTGATTTACATGCTGAAGGGTTCACTGAATTTGGCTCTCCGTGGAGCCTTCAGCACATTTGCCTTTAGGTGGCACTCTTTGCTTGTATCAAGCATCTTCCTTGATAAAGGGAGCAGCTGTGTCTGTACAGCTCTGCAAATATCACATTCAGGGGAGTAAGATGAGTGCAATGTCAGCCTGGGATAGGGGATCTCATCTGACAAAGCCGAAGCTGGAATGACCATGGCTGCCATGCTCTGTCAGCTTTAAAAAACTGTTTGTACTGCACACTCTTGTTTTGTTTTTTTTCCCAACTGCAGGATGGTCCAGTGAGCTGTTGCAACTAAGTGAAAGACTGATGCGGAACTGCAGTCCCTCTAGATTTGGTATTATACAGCGGTGCCAGTGAATTTTTGCAGTAAAAGTGAGTTGTTTACATTAGTCTCAGTGCTAACCACTTAAAAACCCAGTGCTAAAACTGACTGACAGCTTAGTTATTCAGTCAATTTGCTAATGCTAGGAATTATGACCAAAAAGAGTGATTAAAACTTAGTTCGTATGTTTCAGAAATCACATATAACTGTTGGCAATGAGTTACTTTAGCAATACATACTGTAATTTTATTGCCCTTTCCACTAACAGTGTCTTGAGCTCGTGACAAAAGGACATCAGAAAATCAAAACCGATGAGTACAATTCCCCTGAAACCTGGCCAACGTTCTCCCACTCACCCACCAGCAGTCAGCAGCATGGTGTTGTGTTGCGGTGTTTCTCCTTTATGGTGAAAAAAACCTATGGGATGTCTGCGTGTTGCCAAAAAGGAGAATCTTTCTTTATGTAGGGAATCATAACAATCCTACAACTACTATGTACTGACAATTCAGAAACACATACATTAAAAATCTTAGACGACTCATGCTCCACAGCGGCTTTGTAGCATGCATTCCCATCTGCTACATGTTATTAACCTTTTGAAGGAGCTTTTGGACAGTGTTCTGGCTGCTTGAAACACTGAAATGCTTTGGAATCCTGCCATGAGGTTTCATTACTGGACTGTTTCTCCTACTGTTCATTGATTTTAAAACCAGAGTGTCATCCTTCAGCCCCCTCAGTTACTTGTTGGGCCCTGCAGTACCTCCAATTTTACTGAAAAGAGCTTTTGTGCACATTCCAAATTTGTCTGTGTTCAAATCCTGTTAATTCTGGACTGAGGCTGACATAAAGAATCTTCATTCCTTCTGGAACACCTACATCCACAAATTTTCTCTGCAAGGCAGACTTCTCTGGAGAACAAATGTGGGGTGGGGACATTTAACATAACCCTTTGGTGAGCTACCTCCAAACCACAACTTTTGTTATTTGACTACTTTGGATCATTATTCATATAAAAAGGAACAGAATCAAAAAGTGAATCCTTATTCTAGCTGTGATCAAGTGAACTGCTGAAAATACTCAAAAACAAATCTTTTCCCATCCAAGATGATGGGATGGAACTGAAAAGGTAAGGCTACTCCAAGAGCGGGAGCATCACCTAGACAATGCTGAGGACAAATCCAGCAAAGAATGGGCATAAATTTATCTTCCAAAACAAAAAATAAATGTGTTACTCTTTATGAACACTTGACGACAGATCAAGGCTTAAAAAAGTTTTCATAGTTATCTGCAGTCCATTTCTTAATCACTATCGTAGCTTAATCCTGTAACAGCAGACAGGTCTTTACCTAGCTTGGGTTAAATGCAGGAATGGGAGATTGTATAACTTTCCACCTCTTTCACACATTAAATCATTAAGCATTTTCAAAAATTGAAGGGCTGTTTTATTGTGGCAGCTACTCCTTCGCAAATTCTGTCTTACGAGTTTGTAGGAATCCAAGATAATTCCCCTTCTTCTCCAGTGTTACATATGAGGTAGAGGTGGGAATAATTCATGTTTCATATTTAGCCAAGAAAAACGTTAAATGTCCCATTGTTAGTTCCAGGCTAATGACACTAGAAAGGCTAAAATCTGGAAGATTACACTCCCCGTGATGAGAGTTAGTTAACAAAAACAGCAGTCTGTCCATTAAATAGCCATATTCAGAGAGCCAGCTGTTTTCTCCAGCACCCTAATTACTATTCCACATCTAAGTGCGCCTGGAATGTCGACAGAACTTCACAGAGAAGCATCAAGAAGAACCAACAGTTATTCTTACCCTGCAGTCCATTTTAAACTAAGACGGATACATCAGCAAATGAGTATTAATTTAAGCATCTAAACTTCCTCCCTGACTCCCTACACTGTACCCATAATCATGTTTTCTCGGAGGCACAGCAGATTTGCAATTCAGGCTCCACGCTGTGCGGTTAACAGGGGCTCGGGATAGCACGTTGAAAAGTGAGATCATCTCGGTGTTTATCAGTATGGACTTGAGGAGAGTCTGGGCCACAGGGCAGTGAAGGGAGCCGATGAAAGTGTTGCTCTGTAAGCATCAGGGCACAGACAGAAATGTAGCCGACGCTGAGCAGCCCCCAGCAAAGGGCTTCACACAGAAGAAAAAATCTTCAACTCTATCACCGAATTAGAAAATGACTAACATGCAGCTCACAGCAGCCATACATTCTGCAAAGGAATAACTGGGCCCAGTGTGTTTAAATGGGCTGCCCAACGCCACAGTGGTCCATCAGTTTGAGCACAAAGGTTGTTCACTGACCTTCATCCCACTCATCTGCCTCAAGCGGAGGGAGAGAAAGGTTTGCAGGAGCTGTCCAATCGCCATCCTTCAACTCTGCTTCAGCACAGACGATTCCATGGATTTGCTGCAGCTCGCCAGCGTGTAACACACACTACCTCTTACCAAGCAAGTGATGATTAGGCTGTCACCGCAACTGACTGCAGGAGAAAAATTCCAAGGCTGGAGTGTTGCTAAAAAGGTACTTCTGTGTTATACCAAGGAGTACTCTAAGAGGCCTGTCCTGTTCAAATTTAACTTCAGATTTTCTGGAATTTAGGACTCTGGGTTTATGTAAAAATAAATCACAGTCACAGCTTCAGATAGGGATTCAATGAGGTGTATATAACTGAAATATGATCATAAAAATTCTGAATCCCAAAAAGGGCAAACCTCTCAAAAAAGAGGAATCTTGAGTTGTTTCAAATGGCACCCAGTGAAACCAAAAAGCTGTTCCCTATCTTCCCCATTTTGCAGTAAGAATCACAAAGCCCAAATCTCCTTGTTACTGGAAGCCAGAGGTTTGTATTACATTTTAGTTTAGCCACTCTCTGCATACACAAACTGGGGGAAAAATAAACCTTGAAAAGTCTCCTGTTTTAGCAAGTCAGAGCAAAAATACCAGCTCTGCACAGTATGTTTGAAAGGCTATTTAACTACTAGCCTTAAGAATTTCTCCCTTTATAGTGCTTACAAGGTACTCTTTTATATAGCCCTCCCCAGACCGCTTTGTTTTGACAGAAGGCTGTGTTTTTGTTTTGTTTTTTAATCTCATGATAAATCCAAACATAAAAATGTCCATTGTGTATTATGGTTTGACTTACTTGGGGATAAAACAGGGCACAGATAGCTTGTGCAAGAAGGGAGAAAAACAGCAGTGTTTTCCAAAAGGCAGCACCTCTCACCTTTTTGTTCCTTTTCACTTGAAGCAGAGTGCAGTACCTTTAACTTCATGAAAAATCAGGCCAAGACAGGCCACAAATAACAACTACGGTTGGTATGTTGTTTTTCCTATTTTGTTGCTGTTAGTTTGATTTTGGTTTACTTTTTTTTTTTTTTTTTTTTTTTAAAATGGGGAAGGACATGGGAGAAGGAATAAAGAGCTTTTCCTTGGCTGTTTTCCTTCGTTCTGTCCAGTCATCTTGTCATTTTTTTCTACATATTTAGTCAGTCAACCAGAGGAATAAACTCATAAGCTACTTGAAAACAGTCCGAGTCTCACAGACACTAAGGTCCGTTTACATGCCTTTAGTGCTGTAAATGCTTCTTAAAATGAGCGGTGACTGCCAGGGTAAAGCCTATGGAGCACATCACATGGAGCACTAACTGGATTTTGTAATCCTGGCAACTTTCACATGTTTACAGCTTGATCTGAGTCCCCTAGTGAGCACTGCAGGAAAAGGAACAAGAAGCCAGGAGGACTGCATGAATGTACTTGGCCTCATTTTCATTGATAACCCCTTATGCCATTCAAATAGGACTCCAGAATACACTATTTTAATTAGCAAAGCTTGTTTTTAAGTAAACAACACAACACTCCTTCTAGAACAGTCACAGTCTCCCCTGCTAGACATACAGGCTTTTTGGCAAGATCACATTCAAACAGCGTGAAATTCACCTCCGTGTGCGGCCCCCTTTGGCAGCCTTTGCTCCACTTTAGCCTCCACTTAGCTGCTCCGAATAGCAGCAAGTGGCACATAGGATAAGGACCAAGATTCGCTACAACCTTCCTCCCCCCAAAAAGATGGTCCGAATCCACATCTGTAAAGATCAGCAGTTTTTTTTCCCCCCACTATAAGGTCATAAAGGTGTAATATAGGCGTCATGCATAGAGTACATACCATATTTGAATTGAGTCCTGTCCCTGCATGACTTTGAGCCCCAGCGAGAGTACAGATGCACAACACATTTAATGAAGCCCCCGATCAATGTGGTTTACTGCATTGTGCTGTTTATTGGGAACATGGCAAAGTCATCCAACCGACAGGAGTCAGGACAGCAGTGAGAAGTAACTTCATGAGGAAGCTCTGACAGGATTCCTTTTGACAAGTGGAGAGAATGAAGTTCCCATCCTAGTTCAGTAATTGACAAATGAACAGAAATCAGAAATCATTGATGCAACATTGACCCATAAAACACTGATGATTGAGGTGAAGTTCTTCCCTGTATCCACACAGGGAACAACAGAGAGTCAGAGAATAACAGGATAAGAACAAAACAATATGGAAGTAAGGTCGGTTCCTTAACAGATGTCACTACTGCGGTCCACTTACGCTGGCATTGGTTCCAGCTTTCAGCTATAACCGTGCAACAAATTGGACATGTCTCATCTTCCAGTCTTGATAGGAAACTGTTGCCGTTGTCGATTTTCTGTTGTTGGTTGAGTTTTTCTTTTTTTTCTTTTTTTTAAACTATGTTTATCAACACTGATACATTACAGATCTTGTTAGTTATACTTTGAAGTCTGATCATGCAGAACTACAGGCAGGTGCAACTTAGATCTTATTACAGGATGGACATGGCAAGGTGAACAGTTGTTTTTGCTAGTTAAGATCTGGAGCTTTGTTACTGTTGTGGCTTTAATATATACTGGCCATAAGTCCCACTTACTCCATTTACTAAATATACATGATTCTCTATGTACATTGAAACCTCCAGCACCCTCCTTTTCAGCACGTGACTGACTTAGGAAAAGGTCAGAGGTCGACCATATTTAGGCATACAGTGGCCTTACTGCAAAAAGGTCTAACAGTAGTAGTGTGTTGGATTATTACATATTAGTTACAGAAAAAAAGTCAATACAACTATTTACATTATAAATATCTTGCTTTCCAGAAGACAAGAATGGCCCTGTTCAGTGAAAATTAACAAAAGAGACAGGGTTACCTGTCTGAAATGATAAACATGGTAGGGATACATTTATTTCCCAAACTGACTGTCTTCCTTCAATATGTGCTTTTCAGCTTTTTACTCTCAGATAGAAAGGCACCATAAGCCTCAGCTGGAGTTTTTCAACATTCTTTTGTCGAATCAAACCCTTCTTAAAACTCAAACTTGCCATGGGTCAATGAGCCTGAACAGAAATGAAGTTAAACAGTTCACCTCTCACAATTGATAGTTAATTTAAAAAAAAAAAAAAAAAAAAAAAAAGGAAAAAAATCAGGCTGCACTGGCAAGTTCCTAATATGTTAAGCAGACTGCACTAAATTCCACTGGACAGGTCTGTTTTACAGCTCATCAGTGAAGATGACACATTCGCCATTCCCCTGTGCCCCCCATCTTTCTAATTAAGACATTATTTATGTGTGGAATATTAAAACCTTACGCACAATTATGTTCTTTTGGTGTGCACATGTGAAAAAAATCACCTTGAGCTTGCAGATAGGTAACCGTGTCCTTTGTAAAGTGGTGGAAGTTCAAATAAGCACAGCCATCAGATGCTTGAAGATGTGTGATTATGTTAGTTACAATTACACTCTTTATCCACAATGAGAATTTGGATCAAATATGAATACAATGGTGAAGTTCTAAAAATCACATCCATTTGCACTCCCTCTCTTTCTTGCGCATACACACACACACCATAAATGTAAAGTAAATCACTAACTCAGACTTATTTTTTTGCCAGACCATTAAAAGGAAAGTCTAATTCTCCCCTGCAGGTTGCCTTGCCCATTACTGTCCCTGGAAGCACGCAGAGTTTGTTGGAAAACGTATTATTGTCATTGTTAGGCATGTTTGAATTCACATGAAAATTTAAAACATCAGTATATAGAAAGACCTGAAAGTAGAATTATTCCATCATTTTAAATACTGCAATATTTATAATATAAGTAACTGTGGCTTTTAAAAGTTATTTTGAATTAAAATATTTCTAGTATATTTTACAATGATTTCAGGATATTCAAAACATAAAATATTTCCTTTTTTTTTTTTTTGAGGTGGGAAATTTGCTCAAACTGACTCTCTCAGGCAGTTTTCATCTTAACTGTTAGCATATTTTCATGAGACAGGACACTGGGGGAAAAGAAATCTCTGTACTGTAATGTTTATCAGTGAGCACCAATCCAAATCAATTTAGTAGCAGTATTTTCAAAAAAATCCTAAAGGCACGCCAACAAGTCTAATTTCTTCAGAATCATTATCCCAAAGGTAAAGCAATATATGTGAAGGTAAAACCTTACAGATGAATACTCCTAGTTATAAACTTAGGAGAGCGGTACAGTGACATTATCATCTGTCTTGGGTCATCTCTTGAGGCCAGCATCATGCGGGAACTGATGATTTCCAGAAGAAAAACACCAGTGCACTAGGGAAGAACCTCATCAGGCTTTCTGTGGCTTCTTTTCCTTTTGACAAGTTACCATACTTGCACTCCATTTTAAGCTCTTTTTTATATAACACAGACTTGAAGATTCCTGTGTGTTTCTATGCTATGGAAATGGAGATAGTATGGGAGGATTCCCAACCACAGCATGATTTGCATAAATTACTTTGTGACCACCTCAAATAGATATCTGGAATCTCTGAAGATATGTTACATTCTAGCAGAATATATTCAAAACTCACAAGATACTATTCTGACTACTGAGTCAGCATCTGAAGAGTGATTTCAAAAATTATAAAAAATTTTGGATTGAAAACATATATAACCTTCCATCAATTTGAAGCAACTCAATACTTTTTCCTCATTTCAACTCACAAGTGAAAAAGAAAAGGGAAAGAGACCTCTTAGGAGCAATTCTGACCTTTTGTATTTTTTTTTCTCCAAATTTCTCATGCTATCCAGAAGTAGTCCACCTGGAAATAAAGCTGGAATGTTTATCAGTGACTTCTCTACATTCTCAACACTATTTTTTGCTGCTAGTGCTCTGATTAGCCATGGATAATTACGATGCCTCTGTTGTTTTCCTTGCCCTGCTGATGGTTATCTGCATGGCTGAAGTGAGGCACCCGGGACAGAACTTCTTAGGCTATTCAGACACTTAAGAGACAGCTAAGCTTTGTGGCATATTTTCAGGAATACCAAAGTGTCCAGCTGACATTTGTGCTGACGAACGATACATGCCTACGCCCTTCTGCCAATAGGCAGATTGCTGCTTCAGTGCCTAAATACTTTGAAAAATCTGTCATTAAATCTCTGTGTTTCACCCCCTTCCTACATTCCTGTAACAGTGGCAATTTTACTTACAGCTACAAACCTGAGACTGAGGTTAAATTACTACTCAAGTACTATGTGGTAACTTGATAATCTAGGAGGTAGACTTGAAAGATCACTGGCAAGAAAAAAAAAAATGCATTTATCATGATCACACTGCACGGAACATTGGAATAATGAGCAGCAAGACATAAAGAGAAGGGTCTCAAACTTCCAGCATCTGAAAGAAAAATACCTGTGCACCTTAGGGTAGCTACGGATTGTCATCACTGCCATCTGTTATTCAAGGGTACTGCGTTCCTGTAAGATACCAGCTGACTGCACCAACCTCCCGGGCAAAGAAGAACAAAGGATACTGTTCCTACCTGATGGTTGCTGCTTCGGTTTGGACAGGACCATACAAGGACCAGGACTGAAGGGAACTATTGCTTTTTTTTTTTTTTGTCAATGGCTTTTTTCTGCTGTCCAGTGTGGACAGCCCCAAGTCTCCTCCCACAGCCAGAGCTGCTCACCGAGGAGACTGACTAATTCAAGGATAGGACGAGATGCACTAATTGTTATAGGCCCCATTTCGACAAGGCACTTAAACACATGCTTATGTCGATCACTGCTGAACAAAGGACAAAAAAAGCATGTTACTTAGAAAATTAGATATGCATCCCTACAATCTCCACAAAATGTGTGTACAGCACTGGTGCTTAGCAGAATCTGGGCTTCTGGGAATAAAACTATATATGTTCTGTGTTGGGGGTTTATTTACCGCCCATCTGCAGGACATTTTCTGCGGTAACCGGTTCTCTCCCCAGCACTCACAAAATCAAACAAGACTAAATTATACCACTGGACTAAGTGTAGGGTTTTTTGGCTTTGTCAGATAAAACACAGACGATCTGCAAGCATCCATCTACTACAAATGGGTTTTCTGCTACTGCCTGTGCCACATCTCCATATCATCACTGGCGATGAGCTGTGATTATTCCTAATTCCTACATTCTACATCTGCTGTATTTTTGCAGTTCCACTTAGCTTTGAGAGTGGTTTGTTTTTTCCTTTTTTTTTTTTTTTTTCCTTCTTGGTTAAATAACACTAAAATGGTGAAAAATAAGGAACTTAAAACAGATGCTAGATATCTGAACGTTACTAATATATACCTATAATCATTTAAATCTGGAGGCGATACATTCCATTATTGCTAAGAAGTCACCCTTGGAGTTATTGCCTTCATACCTAACAAAGCATTGCTGTTTACCTTTGAATACTTCTATGATCACTGGCTTTCAAGTGAGCGTTACCTCACTGAACAACAACTTGATGCTTCATGGCTTAAGAGAGAATATTGCTAAATATTTTAGCAGTAGTAAATTATTGCTTTCACTATTACTGCTCTGAGTTTTTAGAAAATCACGGACCTAATTTCATTTTCAATTTTTTCCAGAAAAAATCTACCAAAAATATCCTTGGAGAAAAAAAATTACACTGTTTCCTACAGCAATTTGGAGGCAGCTCAGCTCCACCACCGGACCTGAAGCTACTTTTTATTAATTTCTCTCATCTTCCCTCGTCCCCACCCTGGAGAGAAGCTTTCTTTTTTCTTTTCTTCCCTTTGAAGAAAAACTGACTTGCTACTCAAATTTTTTTTTGTACTGCAGAACAGTACGTTTGTAAGCCACCTAAAAGAACGCTTATATTTTTGGAGAATTTTGAATATGTAATAATGAGTGATTTTAAAGTATCCAATAATATATTCTAAAAAAAATCTTTTTGACTTTTGGAAAAGCATTCCAGTGTCATTATGTCATTTTGTTTTACATGGCACACACTGGTAAGAGGAGAGATGACACACATCTTAGTTAATTTCCAGCTCAGGTGATTATGCTCTTGCAGTGGAAAAAGCCAGTTGCTGTTTTAACTGGAAAAATATTCAGTTCCAAAATGGTATGTGTAGTTTTGCCATTCTCCGATACAAACACTTGCTGTCACTTACCACTGGGAAGCCTACGTATTCTCTGGCACAACCCAAGTTCTTTGGTGCTTGTCAGAACTGGACTCATCTGTATTCTTGTTTATTCTTACAACTCTTTGTTATTAGAGAACAGGAATACTAGACCCACTCACTGTGTGGATCTTGTCCATATAACACAGCTGGTAAAACTTCCCAGGGAGTTAGGTGATTTGCCACGAGCAAGTAAACAGCCAAAAGCATCCAGGCCAGCCTGTTCTCTTAGTAGTGGAGGCTCCTGTAAGGGAATGATTAAAGGGAGAACAACCTCTAAGCCGCAAACACACTGAGAAGGAGAGGGTTGCAAATTTCCTTCGTTTAACTCAGTAAAAACATACACATGAAATAAAATCAAATTTTGCATGTCCTTTTGACCAGTATATCTGTTCCCCAACCTTGTCATACCCCCTAAGACACAAACATACCTGGAACTCACAGTAGTGAGCCTATTTGTAAACTAAGATGATAACTCACTCAATATTGACAGGAAGAGCTGCTTGCTGAGATGAATCTTTCTGGGCATAAACATGCATAAAAACCATTCATTCTTGTTCCCTGTAACCTGCAAAGATACATGTGCTTCCTTCTAACCTGGTCTTAGCCTGGCTTATCTGCTCTAAAAATCAGAACAATTTCTAATATTCACACACATTTTCATGTGCAGCTCTGTGGCATCTTCTTTCAATACAAATTGGTTATTATCTCAAAATATATATAACAAGTCTCAGCAGAAATTTTGGTGCTACATCTTCAAGTCTCTGAGGGAGCCGCAGTTTGATGTGGTTATTTTCACTTCCACAAACTCTCATGCGAGATATGCAACCTCATCAATGACCAAGGAAATAGCCTATGTACTGGTGGTATCACATAAGTATTTATGCAGTTCACCTGAAATGGGCCATTTAGTTGTGGAGTGCATACTGAGGATGTATGCAGGCGTGTGTGCTCCTATAGGCACACAGCTGCATACACGGCCAGAAACCTATTGGCGTGTGTGTGTGTGTGTGTGTGTGCTACTTGTATAAGGAGAAAAACACCTGTATATCCCTATCTGCCTCGGTGAGCAGAAGACAACAGAACAGAAAGTGAAGGCAGATATACACTTGGATGTTTTAGAGTGGTTACTGCACACCTTGTCATGCCAGTGTGAGAAGGACAGTTGCAAGTTGCTGGTTTTGCAGCCATTAATTTTGCATCTTACGGGGACAGACAAAAAAAACATGAATTAGAATAATCCGTTGTTTTTTTTTACCCCCCAGTAAGCATCATTGGAAGAAGACCAAAGCAGAGCAACTATAAGTTAAATATACACTTGAGCTTAGCTGCATTACATAATTCTGTAGGAGAAGCAGGCTGGAAAGATTTTTTTGTTTGTTTCATTTAAATCTTTGTTTGTTTGTTTTTGTTTTTGTTTTTTATTTCTCTTCATCTCTTAACTCCTGTTACTTTTTCCTCCTCAACTACATCATCCTCTGAAGAACGCTGGGTTTCGCAGGCAGGCGGCTAGTCACCTGCAACAACCGAGGGGTCCCGCAGAAGCTTCCAGGCTGCTGTCTGTGTCAGACGCCAGAGTTTGATCCGTGGACATGGATGAGATGTCATTGACAGATGAGGACGGAGGGAGGCTTTCACTGCTGTTCACTGCTGCACCTGTGCTACGAAAACGAACACCAATGTGATTAAACCTGAAACCCCACAACTTCTTGCAGTTTAGGAAAAGCAGAGAACACTTACCCTGTGGCAACAGGCATGTAAGTACACAGACCATCTTAAGCAACACTAAGCTGAATATGGACCATGCAAACTTCAGACATTAGGTAACACCCAACAAGATTTTACCAAGAAATTCTCTCCCTCGAGTCTGTTCTGAAGAGGTGTAGCTCATATGATGTCTTATCATCACTCCACTTCTTATCTAGGCTTCTTAGAATTACAAAGCACCCAGCAATCAGTTGTCAGCTAGGATCACACAGGCATGAACATGATTCAAAAAAGAAGTAACAAACCAAGTCAAGCCAGCAAAGCCTCCAGACACTCTCATAAAAGCCTAGTTCTTGTAGGTACTTGAGTAGAATGGGGCGGCATCAAATCATCTAGTGACAGTGCAGAAATGAGTGTGGGGGAGGCAAAGCTGGGTTCTTCCTCAGTTAAGGCCTAAGAGACCAAGCCCAGGATTTCAGCTGTGACAGTATTTTTGGGCATCCCACTTTACCTTTCCTTTGTAAAATGACAATAATACCATGTTTGAACCTTACAAATCACTCTGAATCTCTAAGATGAAAAATGAACCTGTATGAGATTATCAGTAACACGATCCAACATTTATCACACCCATAAATATTATTAGGCGTTATTACTAGAGCAACTATGTCTCGAATACCAAGCAGACCTATTTTTGAGTGTTAACACTGCAGTTCTGGTAATCAAGCTCAACCCATTAAAAGTGCTGAATTGCATTCAACTTCTGAAATTGATCTACATAACTGCTGGCGTAGGCCAAGTGCTTCAGTTACTTCCATTTTCCTTTTGTCAGTACTGAGAACACACAGTTATTCAATGGGGCCGAGTACCTGAAGGAGAAGGCTGTCCTTTTACTACTCCATTTTTAGTTTTTTCTTCAGAATTCATTACTTCTTTGTAGATGAGTTCTGGAAGACAGAATTGCAACAGTCACAAACAGAAACCAGTGCCTGTGATCAGGAACAACAAAATCAGGAAACAGCAGCCCTCCTATAGGTGCACTGGGGCTACCCTACGTTGTCTTCATGAGTCTGACAGCTCTACTTGCTTAAGACCTCACTCTTCCATTCCCTTCCTCTGTGACCACCTCTTTTTGGAGCTGAATTGAGACAAATCGGGTTAAACTAGAACACATGAATTGTTTAATGCTCCACTACCCAGAAATGAAGCAGCAGAGTAATACAGCCTTATCAAGTATAAGAAAACTTCCGATCTATCACCCTGCTACACAGCACTCTCTTCGACAGATGATCAACTTAAACTTCAATGTAGCATTGTAATCTGCACTCTGGAGTTCATGTTAACCTGTGCAGATAACGGTGGTTCTCAGGACATTCCTTGTATCTCGTGTTTTCATTACAAAAGCACCAGTTTGCTGGTTTCACTTCTTGCTGTGATAGGAATTCTTTTGGCTTTAGAGATGCACTTGGTAGTGAGACATGGCTTACTTGCCACAGAAATACCCCTTTCCATATAATCTTAAATTGTGATTACCTTTCCATTCCTCGATTGTATGTTCCCTTTCATCCAGCTGTTTATCGTATATCTGGGGAGGCGGCTGCAAGAGAAATAAAACGATTTATCAGATTGTTCTTTATATTGTAAATAACTAGGAGTAAAGATAAATTTTCCTCTCCCTCTTTGTAATCCTTCCTGTTCATGCAAAAACACATGAACCATATCTGAATATTAAAGGATTTAACAGTTCTGGAAATCAACACTTTATATAGAAGAAAACACGATACTTCTCCCTCTTCCTCTTTTAAACAAGAGGCATAGTTGCAGTGCAATAAGACCCTGGTCAATAATGCCATCATTCTGCTTGCACTGAGCCCGGAAATTCCACACACATGTTGTCTGCACTGGCAGAGAAAGCACCAGACAAATAACAATCCTGATTAATTAGTAGTAACATTAACATATTAACTTTTAAGTCACATGTTGGATACCAGACTTGCTGCTATACAGTGTACCTTCTCAGAGTAAATCTAATTTTAAAGAAGAGAATCTCCCCGCCAGAATTTCTGACCCATGTTCCAAATTCTCAAGCTTCCCAGCAAACATAGCCAAGCCCACTGCAAACAAGGGATGTTCCCAAACAGTGACATTTGTGTGCTGGGGCTAAAGACAAGGGGAATGAGGTGAAGTCCTGGACTGCAGAGTCTCACGCCTGAGGAACGAGGGTCAACCTGAAACACATGCGGAAAGTTCAAGCAAGCCCCAGGCCTCAGCAGGGGTACCTCAGGTTTCACCACATCAGCAGGGTAAGATAAGCCACATAAGAAGGCTGAGTCCCAAAACAATGCTGCTGTATTCTCATTTAGCTTAGCAATCCTGTCCCAGTCAGTCCTGAAGCTTTAAAAATCGATAAGACTCTCTGTGGAGACACTCTGTTTCATGCTGTCAGGGAGCTGAACACTACCCAAGAGCACAGCGAGCCTCCCCACTGACTGGCAGGGCACAGAAAGCTCGATCCCCTCAGCCGAGCCTACTGCACTACTGCTCAGACGCTTGGCCAGCCCAGCACCTTGCATTTCCTAGCGGGGAAAAGCAGAGAACGCTTGGTGAAGGCACGGAAGCCCCAGGGGCTAGAAATTTAAAGAGGAGTTGCAGGAGCTGTCTGCTGGCTCTTGGCTTTTGGCAGCAGCAGTGGGTGAGGTCTTAGAGCCGCTGTCTGAGGCACAGCAACAGACCCGCTGCTTCTCTGCCAGATGGAAGCCAAGCAAGTCAATCAAGCTGGACAGGAATATCCTGCAAGTACCTTCCTTTCTAAAGCTTCAGTGAGGTTACCCACAGTACAGGCTGTGGGTAAAATAACTCCTACCAAGCATAAACACTCTTTTTACACCCTCCATTGAAAAAGGGGTATTTCTCCTCTAGCCAGAAATAACAAGATTGATTCCTTCACTACTGTACGTCTCAAATGCGCAAATTACAGAATCAAAGGCAATGAGTGATCAGATGCACATTCCTGGCCTCAGTTCACACAACCACAAAATCTTTGGCTTATGTCTCACCTAATTTATTTCAGCTATGTCTTAAGCAGGCATAATTGGTTAACAGTCAGGAAGAAAAGCTGCAGTCATTATTTCCTAGATCAACACATTCTGGAAAGGAAGGCATTTTCCAGGGAGAGAGCCCAAAACAATCTCACTCGTTACCAAACTCCTCGTTACTAGGGAAGCAACTGATTGAGGGTGAGCACCCAAACTCTGTATTTCACATGCTGTGGGATGCCAGAAACTGCACCTGCTCAGAGCTTCCCGCTGCTGTGCCGTTGTTCATACTGCAGACTGGTACGTGTGAGCTAGGAGAACCCACGGCTATGAGATGTGGCTCTTGGCAGGGACGTGAGAGCCAATGGTAACTAGCAGTAACCGTGATAATGGAACAAATAAGTGCCTCTGCTTCTCACAGGCAGGATGTATTTATTACCTCTAAAGCCTGCGCAGAACACAGGTGAGGGGAGCTCCACTGAGAGGCCAGGCCAGCACCCTCTCACTGAAACAGCAAAGCTTTCCCATCTGAATTTCCTCATTCAGGGAAACAAATCTTTAGGACTCGTGTAGGACATTTTCATTGATTCTGAGGCACAGCGCCGAGTTGAGAATACCACAGCAGTTTGAGGAATGAAGTTTTCCTGCAATCCTCATTAATGTTAACAAGAACCACTAAGCTTAATGCATTACCATCAACCTAGATAATCCCCTTCAGGCTGACTGCTCAATTTCTGCTACTTTTTTTTTTTTTTAAAATTTTCTTTTTAACCAGCTTCTAAAATTAGAGGGAAGAGGAGAGGTTTGTGACAGAGACACTGTCACAGCAGTGAGGAAGACAGAGCAGCTGTTATACCTGGATCCTCCACTGGCACCTGAGTTCAGGCTTTACTTGGTGCAAAGGTTAGCCTAAAAATTACTTTCCCGCCTAACTCAAATGGCTGACAAAATGACCGAGCTCATCACTGTTCATTTTCTACATGGATACAGTTGCGGTACTATAGATACTCTAATACATCCTTCCTACAGCACATCCCAACTGAGAATTACATGCTAGTTGGTACATGTTTCAGAAAAATTATCATCAGACTAGCATTAAAACAAAGCAGAGTAAAGACCAGGCCTATGGGTGGCAGCATCTAGCTTTTTTTTTAAACTGTTTTCTCCTCAAATCAAATTGATTTGTAGGCAATTGAATTTGCAACAATAACAAAGAATACGGTCTATATGTGGAGGCAAAAGAGAAGGAAGGAATGGTATTTTTCTTGTATGTATTAATTGCTTGCTGTTTCAGTGGTTCTTGTGTTCTAAACTATACCAATTTCTCAAGTATTTTTGCAGTGTGTTTAATTTTCATTGAATATAATAACAAAAAATCAGGAAAT
Organism: Anser anser; assembly: GCF_964211835.1. Classification (NCBI taxonomy): domain Eukaryota; kingdom Metazoa; phylum Chordata; class Aves; order Anseriformes; family Anatidae; genus Anser; species Anser anser. The sequence continues at coordinate 46,766,946 of NC_139724.1, read as the reverse complement.
ACACATATGGGTCTTTTTCTAAATTATAAAAAAGGAAAAAAAAGGAACATTCTTCAAGTGGTCACACAAACAGGAGATAACTGGACTCACCGAACACCTTTCTAACATCCAGGAGGAAAAGCTTCTCACCAGGGTAAAAAAGCAAGACATATATTGAGGCTGATGAATTCTTACTTCACTAAAGCGACATGGACTGGTTTGCATACGACTGCTAGGAAGCGAAGGGAATGGGCCTGAGCCCCCACGTGAATAAAGCAGGTCCCCTGCTACCCCTGCCTCTGCAGAGCTGGTGTCAGCACAGTGCAGACCTTAGGATGAGCTATTTTTAGAAAGCTTGGCAGGAAGAAAGCTTGCTTCTGCATCTGTTCCTGGCCTCACAGGGTCTGGAGCAGTGATTGTGGAGCAGAGGACAAGGCAACGACAGAGCTGGCAATGTATAAAGACCAGAGGCACCAGAGGCTGTAAAAATGAATGGTGTGAGGTTAAACAATTGGTTATATGGCTTAGGTCCCCATAAAAGGTGAATATAAACATTCCTTTGTGCTTTACTACACCTTCAGTTGTATTACTGATAACATTTATACATTTATTTTTGCAGTGCAAACAAGTACACCAGGGTGCTGTCAAAAGAGGCTTGAAGTCTCTCTGGCTAGAGAGGAAAATGTCAAGGGCTCTGCGTTTCACCCAGTACTGCCTGGGCAGCCCACAGCTGGCTGGCTGTGGGCTCAACTAGGGAGGCGGCAGAAGAGATGCCTCTGCCCGTGTGTTCCTTGGAGCCTGCAGAGCCTTTTGGAAATCTCAGCCTGTAGTTTGCATCAAGGAAACAGTGGTCAGCTGAACTGTAAGGGTGCCATGCAGCAGGAGTCGAGGTTACTTGGCTACATGCAGACAAGAGAACAGCTTGCAGATATGTTCCAGCAAGCTGGAAAATGCTTTATTTGGTTTGGAAAAGGAAAAAAAAAAAAAAAAAAAAGAAAGAAAGAGCTTTCTTCTAAAACCACTAGTTCCCACTGACAATAGCAAAGACTGCTGCAGTAGCTCTGTTCAGCTTCCATAATTAATCAGCTATAAATGGATAGATGTTGCTGACTAGAGAAAATATCTGTACCCATGTACAAAACAAAGCTGCAAATTTCTTTTGTGAGACAGCAGACGTGCACCACCGACCTCTGAGCAAAAACCCAAACCCTGCAACTGATTGCTAAAAGACCCTGTGGCAGATCACCAAAGAGTTCTGATACATCTGAATAAATACAGGGCTAAACAAGAGAAGAGAAAACCAGAAAAGCTGCACAGCCTGACAGCCTTGATTTTGCCACTGAAACATCACCTGTAGTAAAGGTGACACTGAAGAAAAACCTTTGAAGTGTTTTTTGCCAAGGTCACAGAGCTCACAGGTAAGTAAGAGAAAGGTGATTTTTTTTCCTTCTTTTTCTTTTGGACAATCTATGACACTTGAAACTACTTTTGAACAGGTTGTATTTAACAGCTGGACATAGATTGTTTACAGACAAAATGCTGAAACGATAAAGTAGCAGTTTCTTTTTGGATGGAGAGGACCTTGGGCTGAGACCCACCAACCAAGCTCTTCTCATAAGCACTGTAGGAAATGACATCACATTAATAAAGGGTAAGGTGCAGCAGCTTGGCATACAGAGAAAAATCAATGATAATTCAGAACTCAGCCCCAGCTCAGAGGTGGTTCTAGATGCAGACATATCCCAGTGTAACCAAGTCCTGTGAAAATATAACCAGTGAAGAAAGCAGTGTGTGTTACAGTGAAAAGCAAATCCATAAAATACACCACTGTTGTAAAACTCTTACCAATGTAGAGAAATGCTTAAAAAGGACATTTTTAACATCTGCTCTCACAGTTTTCTAAGAAATCTCGCTTCTAATGGATATGTCAGATAACGATAGATGCAGTTAAATCTAAGTTGAATTTTGATATCAGCTAATGAAAAGCAACAGATAATCATCTGCAACAAATTTTAATACCAGATTTGATCCATGGAATGGAGTGATATTGTTCCCAAGTAAGAACCAATACGAAATCATGCTGATACTCAAGAGATTGCAAAATGAAGCGATTCCTCCATCATTTATAGGTAAAAAGTTTGAAAGATTAAGTCCTAAGCAATTCTATTACCTAAGAATGTGATTTGGTACTGATAAGCAGCTCTCTTCCCCCTTCTAAATCATCTCTAATGCCAGTGGTATGGAAAGAGTTAGACTGGAGACCAAGCTGCTCAAGCCAACACCTTCATAGAGAACAACCAGCACAACTGTTCTCAAGTTCACTTTCAGAGCTGCCCAGTTGGCAACGCTGAAGCTATTCTGAAGCACTTGCCTAGGAATTCATTCTACTGACATACTGCGTAAACATTTTGGGATAAAAACAGTGACATGCATACAGACACCACTGTATAAACATTAGGGGAGATATGAAAAACAAAGTATCAGATTTTGCAGATAATCTCAATGCAGTGTAAGAATGCATAGCAACTTCAAAAAAGGTAGCTGTATAAATGAAAAGTCTCAAGCACAACGTTTTCAGACAAGAAAACAGAATTTAATAAGACATCAGGGAGCTACTGAGATTAGGTACAATAAACACAGTAAGTTTGTAGGCAAGGAATGTTAGAAATGTCTTTCCTAATGTCTTTAGAAATGTCTTTCCTAAAAAAAAAAAAAAAGAATAGAGCACTTGAAGGGAAAAAAGGTATCATGTGTCTCATTTATTCATGGTAGTAGTCCAAATATTGTTATGTAGCTAAACTAAATACCATACAAGGAGAGTAATAAATGTAAGCATATGTTTAAAAGTTGAGCCAAGACAGTTTCTTCATGTAGCATATAGGAGGATGGAACCTCTAATTGAAGTATGAAATAAATTACTAAGGTCTGTGGGTTCCTAGTACAGATTTCCTGTGTAGTATCAATAAATGACAACTTCTCTTTGATCTCTGTTTGTCCCACATACAAATTCGGCGTGATGGTACCTTCCTGTGAGACACCAGTCAGGCTCAGCAGCGCTACAGATACTTGCAAATCCTTATGAGACTGGGAGGTACTTGGCAGTGATGCTGTGAATTGACTGCATATCCTCCCCATTGGGATGACTACTGAAATCAGGCAGTAAGTTTTTATGCAGAGTTGCACTTGAAACTCAAGACACAAAACATTTTGTGTCTGCGCCAATCTACTAACAGCTGTCATCTAGGCTTTGTCCCAAGCTTAGATTCACTTTGCAGTAAGAGACAAGGAGTATTTCAATTAAAAGTTGAGCTGCTCATCACCTCAAGGTGATTACATGTCCTATTTATAAGAGTTATAGCTGGCTGAATAATGGATTTTTTTTTTGCTACGGTGCTTGAAATGTGAAGTGGAGGCTGCTTTGGTCACAGCTGTCGACCAACTAACTCCATTTAGTCAATACTTTAAGCAATCTCCTGAAAAGCCACTTATCAAACTTGGTATTCCTGTGTAAATGCCTCCTACTTCTAACAGCAGATTATCTCACACATTTGAAACCGAACATCCTTTGCTGTAACGTGTCTTACTGCTATCCTAGCACTAAAACTGTTCTAATGTCTGCCTGGCTGCATTGATGTCTGTGAAAGAGAACAGGCAGGAAAAGAAAGACACTTGATATGGCACGCTGGGTCACAGAAAAGAGCTGAAGTTTCTTCGGGTGAGGGTATACTGCTAAGACTTGGTCTGGGAAAGGCATTGCTGGGAAAGGCGTACCGTATAGTGGTTAGCGTATCCCCATGCCTATTTATTGGGCACAGTTCTTGGACTTACCTAAAATATCAGGGGCTGACTGCTACCAGACATGCTCTAAATCTAGGTTGGTAACAGATTTCAACAGTTCCAAAAATCTAAGGAATTCCACATAATCATAAACATACATTACCTGCAGAGATATGTTTTTGTACTATTTTAAGACATTTTAATTGTAATTGAGATATCATCTTCTAAGTGAGTAACACTATTCAAATGAAATTTAGAGCAATGGCGTACTCTTGGGAGAACCTATTGCTGCGATTTCTTATCAAAGTTACTGTGGCAAGCTGGGTGGGCTGAAAAGAAGCTGACTATCAGGCTTAATAGGTTGGACATGAGAATTTCCTCCAAGTCTGTTTATCCACTCCAAAGGTAAGTTTAATAACTGTGCAGTGCCTGTTTCTAACTATGAACACAATTGTTTCAGAGCTGTTGCGGTCTTTGGATATGGTTTGTTCTTTGAACAAGTCTATAGGAGAGTCACAGCACTGTTTGTGTAACTTCGTGCTGTTGGTGAAAAACAAGTACCATGTCTGATAACAGTTTCTTCCTCTGCTTATCAGGGAATCACAACATGATATTTAAGGCAGACCAGAAAAGTATGATGTTGTTACATGTCAGGAGGAAAAAGGGTATTGCATTCCTACCACTGCCTATTTCTGTTAGAGTCTTTGCCCATTAGAATGAGACATAATAGTTTTATTGCCCCCAGACAGCCTGTGAAGGACCATAAACTTTTAATAGATGTGTAAAAAGGGATTGTAATTCTCTCGCTAGTCCGCTTTTTTACTGGACAGGGCTATTTTATCTGTTCCTCACACATTCAAAATGCCATAAACCTGGGCAGATGTAGAGGGTCATTACCTCCAGGTGAAACCTGGACACCAAATTCTCTTAACCATCTTCAATGCTCTTCGCGGTTTACTCCAACGTACGCTGACACTTATGACACTGCAATAGCTCACTTCAAAATGCCTGTCACACAAAATGCTTTCTGTTACCTCTTCTGCCAGGCATCTGAACCAAATGAACCTTGTACAGCAGATAACTAGCTGCTTTTGATGAAGACCAGATCTTCAGTCGTGTGATGAAAGCCCTCACCCTATGGAGAAGTGCTTATCAAGTGCTACAAAAGGGAGGGTGCAGTAAACATGAGCAGATGCAACACAGTGCAGTACTGTGAGAGGTTCAGCACAACCAAGTGAGCAAAAGCGTCTCCACTGCTCACTTGACTGGTGCTCTGCTCTCAGTTTCCATGGCCTGTTCTCTTGTACGGCAATCTGTGAAAGAATGGGGTTGTTTCATGCTGTGAACAATGAAGGAAAACTCATTTAGGTAGCAGATGCTCCTCTGCAAACTTTCCCTAAGCAAATGGCAGAATATTCTTCTTGGCTACTCCATTCTCTCTCCCTGTCCTCCCTCCAGTCAATCCTTTCCTTGCCTGTCCTCTTTGCAGGAAACAGCTAAGGCCCCTATTTTACCCTCTGGCACCTAGTCCATTAAATGGATGGCAAATCTCTGCACTTCTTCTCTAGAGGCAGGGCCCACCTAGGAGAAAGCAAAGCAAAAACCACAGTCTGTACCTGGTGCCACTCCAACATGGGATGATGCAATGTAAAATCTGGTTTACACCTCTTCTTTTCCCTTCTCAAACAATAAAGCTATTATTTGTAATGTGATAGGCAGGTATATCCCCAAATACAATGTATTTACTTGTGTAAAGGAAGAGAAGAAAAGATTGAGATTACTGTAGTACCTATTAAGCTTCTGTAAAGTGCTCCTGATCCCTCTGGCCTGAGAGGAGATCTGATCCACCTCACCTCTTCATCACACCAGAGTGATGCAACTCAACTTGGATAAGAACCCAGGCAACAGAGAATCGAAGTGTTGAGCTTTTCTTGAGTCAAAACCGGGCTTTTCAAAAATGTCCGTCTCTAAAGCTTTATTTTCAGACAGGAAAAATAGACCTGTGCACCTTGGATAAGACCAGTTACAGAAGGCAGACCCTGACTTAAGAGAAGACTTGCTTAATTGTAAAAAACAAAAACACACACCAAAGCAAAAACAAACAAAATCACCAGCACCAGGACAGGTTTTTTTTGTTTGTTTGTTTATTTTGTTTGTTTGTTTTAAGTGCAAGCAATTACTGCCTAGTAAGAGTCATGATTACTTCCATGAAAATCCACCAAACAGTCTGGACAAAAGAAAAACCTGACTAACTGCAATTTGTCTAGTGAAACAAATGCCCAACATGTTGTAAACGTTGTAAATGTTTTTAGCAAAGATCATCTTGGTTTAAAGATAATGCAAGAAATGCTTCAGAAATGGCCAACATATTTAAAATAGCATGCCTGAATTTCAATGTGAAATAAGCAAAAAGAATGGAAAACAAGTGTAGAACAGAATAGCAGGAGAAAATGCAAAATGCATTAACTGGTTTATCAGGTAATGGAAACAGCAAAGGGTCAAAATAGTCCAATTTCCTGATAATTAAAATATGAGAACACTTTTAAGAGACATAGAAGTGTTGAGCAAATGCTGCAAAGTATATTATTTAGAAAAGAATGACTACTGTGCTCCACACATGGCTTTATTATTATCAAAGTTTGCAAGAGAAAGCACCACAATGTCTATTCATGCACAGATACTGTTCCTCTGGTTGTAAGTCTTCCAGTCAGGGAATACAAGCCATTCACGCAACTTTGTACACACCGAGAACAGAAATCTTACAATAGCAGACTCACCTCAGAGTTATTAATGTTAGCATAAACTATTTGTCAACTAATTCCAATAATGGATGTAGATCTTGAAACTATCCGTGGATAATAAGAAAAAAAATGTGGCTAAATGGTTTGAATAAAGGCAAGATCAGGAGGTATGAAAGCACACAGCCTGTAAGTAAAAGACTTATCTGAGTTCTTTTCACATCAGACTAGTTCCTTCATACGGAAGTAATGCACAGAAATACAACTTAATTACCTGTTAACAGAATGAGGCCTGCAAGAGGGATATTAAACTGGAACAGGCATGTTGGGGTGTAACATATATCAGCATATCATATGCTAGAACCTCAGAGTGACTGAACTTTTTTAAAAACAATCAAGTGCACAAAATCAAAAGGCTTTCTAGATAGCAGAACCATCCCCTCTAAAGCATCCCTAAGTAATACACTTTGTAAAAAGCTTACACAATGGAAATTTGGTGTTTTTCTTGTGTTTTCCATTTACTCTTCCTTCAAGGTCACTGCTCTTTTAAGAGCACACACTGAATTGGAACATGTCTCTGAACAGCAATGACTGAAATTTGCAGGGATCAGGGTCTTACCTGCCTGTTGTGATAAGTAACATTTCCAAACCTGCTGCAAGATTAGGCTCTGTTTCCATACACTATTAGGAAACATCTCTGAATTTATACCTATTCATACCATGCCATTGAAGTACCTACAGATTACACTGATTCCTGTTAACACCAGCCTGATCAAGGTGTGCAGGGAGGTAAATGAGGCATGACAAGATTGAAAGAAAAATTCAGTTTCAACTTCTTTGCCCGCAGTATATGTGGTACCAAACACTGAACTGTGGCCCAGGAAATCACATGAGCCTCTGCCTCAGTTTAATAATATACATTCCACTAAGATTTCAAGATTTTGTATTGTTTTGTTTGATTCTCCTCTTCTGCACATACATCCTTGAAGATAAATACAAGTGACGCTTACTGTTTTCCACATGGTCAGGTTTATAAAGAAAGATAACTTTTTTTTTTTTTGCCAGACTGTTATATAGCTAGAAAAAACAGGTGAGCTACTGCTTCAAAATACTCTTCCCATCTTGACTAGAAGAGAGAGCAGAAAACGGCTTCATGTACTTAAAACTTTTTTTATTTCTTCTATCTGTTGTCAGTTAATTTAACAAACAGATGCATTGTGTCCCAACAGATATAATTTCACATGAATCCAGAGACTACCACAGTCAGAACATCGTTTCTTATAGCACGTTGGTTATCAAGCTGCTATAAAGCAGGAGAAAAACATGAATCACATCTACATTTTGCAGTCTGAAATAAGGAATCACATCTGACTTACCGCCTCCACTTCTGCTGGGTCATACCAGACGTTAATGTATGGATGCTGTAAGGCTTCATCTACCGATATTCGCTTAGCCGGATCAATGACTAGCATCTTTGATAAAAGGTCCCTGGCTTGGCTGGCTAGAACAATGAAATCAGACAAAAACGGTTATTAGTACGAGAAATCAATGCCACCAGAGAAAGGTGAATTGGACTATGGAATGATGCAGCCCTTCTAGAGATTGCTTACACATACTTCTGCCCCATCCCCTGTTAGGGCAAGAGCTCTTCAGTAACCACCATTAGGCTGCATTCATTAGAAAGGTGCCAACTTCAGGCCAGCATGCCAGAAGTGCCCTAGCAGGCTTCACTGAAATTTTACATGCTGTGGGCAGATTAAATGTACAAGGCTGACTAATACACCCAAGAAAAATGAGCTTGAGTTATCTGAATTACTGCCAGGATCAGGAAATAAGCTAGCAGAATGAAGTATAAAACCATGACACTTCTGAATCAAAACCTGAAACTTACATGTACTCTTAAGGTGGTTCAGAAAAACATTGAAACTTCTCTGTGCTTTTCCACATAGCCCTCCGGGAGCCATTAAAATCTCCTATTTGGAGATTTTAATATTTGGAGATTTTAATAGATATCATCAAACCCCTTGTTAAAAAAAAAAAATCAGCAACTTACTTTCTTTGCTGTTGCTACTAGTGTAGTGTTCAATTCCATGCTTAAAATAGTTTACTATATATCACACAACAGAGAACTTGAAAGAAAGAAGAATGTAAAAGAGGTATCAAGTGCAAAATGTTATTAGGTTTCCCATCTCACACAATCCTGCTATCAAATGAAACTTAACATTTCTTACTGAACTATTTAAGCAGGAGGTGGGATGACACAGTGATGCACCAGCAGAACTCTTGTAATGCACTGTTTCTTCTTCTGACACTGTATCTTTAAAAGGACCATTCAGTTTGCTTAAATGCACCTGCTTCTTATATCCAAAAGGTAATAGCGCACTTTGTGGTTGCTGTTCATCAGTTCCAAATCCATGAAAATTTATTTGTTCAAATTTATTGTAGGAGGAGTATGGAATTCTGTGTATCCCAAAGCATTCGCTCAGACCTTCACTTGGCTCCTAGAGCTGAGACAGCAGCCTTGCTACCAAACAGCTGCTAACGGGAAGAGTTCTCTGGGAAATGGAAAGACATCTCAATTGCAAGCAATTGAAGATCATTACAGGTCACTGTAGGAAGCAACCCAAAGTACTCAAGAGGTGCAAAACAGATACACAACACAAGTTGGTAGGTGTTACAGAGCTGCAGTGAGAAATCCTTTTTATCCTAAGCACACATTAATCGGTCTTTCCAGTTGGAGACAGAAGTCACGTTGAAGTAAACCATGGCTTCAAAATATGATTAAGGCCATCACAAAACATGTCAGTGTATATACTGTAGAGCAGTATATCTAGTCGCACCAGAATTAAGTTACTGCTCAGCTTTATATGTCAAAACTGAACCATAGCATTTTTCAAAATAAGAAATCCACCCACAACACATATTAAACCTCAGCTATATCAAGACCATTTTGGCTGATGTTGCTGATACCTTTCCGTTGTCTAGGAAAGGCAGAGCTACGAGGCAGGCACCTGGCCAAACTGGTCCTTTCTAGTTTAAAAGAAAAGCGTGCAAGTGTTGAGATGTTGTGATGAAAGCTCTCCTTTTCCTTTGTGCTACAAGTTTTAGCAAGAGAATAAAGGAACACCACAGTTCCTCATGATACAGAAGTACCATAAAGAACAAACACCATGTGGTTATGCTTGACACATTAATCAGTGACAATGCAGACTTCCTTGGCTGCCCAAGTACCAGGTTCTCCAAAAATCACTTCCAAAAGCTGCCTCTCAGCTCAACATAAGGATTCATTCGTCTCCGCAACTAAATGCATTAACAACTAGAGAGAAGACAAATTGGGAAAATCCTTCCTTGCACTGTGGCTGTTCACATGTTAACTGTGGTCCTTTATCAGACATACCTTTGAGTTTGTTGTGTTCTGAGTCAGCTGGGAAGAGAGAGTCTGGAAAAAGTTTGGGGAAGGTGAGGCCAGCGTACTTGGGTCTGTTCTCAACGTAGTTCCGTACTGTTGGCTGCAGCTTCTTCATGAATTCTGGACAGGGCGTTCCCAGCTGCTCGATAACTTTATTCCACTGATCAATATCTGAACATAAGTAATTAAGGAAAACAAAACACAAACCCCAGTCTCCTGGCCTTTCTACACAGTCACTCCCTGGGAATCCTCAGAGGTGTCCACTCCCTTCATAAAATCTTTGCAGCCGCTACCTTTTCGCATCATTATGCCTCCAAGTCCTACTGCCTGCAGAGAGCACAACTCTCTCCCATGTCTACGTTAAGTGAAGGTGTTGTGCAAATCCCAAACCAACAAGCATGGGGAAATACACAGCCTGCTCTCTTGAGAATGTCATCAGCAGCTTGCTCCCCTTCTGCACACCTGCGTGTCGCTCCAGCTGCACGGGCACAGCAGGGCACTGCAATGTAGTCACACAGCCTCTGTGCTGTCAGTGCAAAGCAAGGCCCAGCTGACACAAACCACAGAAAAGGAGTTCTGCCTGGGACACAAGTCGCCCTCTACTCACCTGCTTTATGCCACTATGATTACTCTCCCGGATAACTTAATCAGTGATAATTGTACTAAAACCACCCATCTGAAGCCCCCCAAAAGCGATTTGTTAGATGTCACAAGAATTTACCGGGACTCACTGTCTGTAGATGAACGATGCCTTGGGTATAGACAGATGTTTCTCTTTAACGCCACTGTGATGGCTATCTTGCTAAACTGTGACTGACTAATAAGAAACACGCTTTCATGCTTAGAAACAAATCTTATTACAGGCAATTTGTACTAAACATTTTCTTTTTTTTTTCTCTGTTTTTGTTTTCTTGAGACAACAGTTACACAGCTGATAAATGATTTGAAGCTCTTCCAGCCACATTCAGAACAACCACGCCAACAAAAAAAGTTAAGTGACTAACTGGAAGGTCAGTACCATCTCTACATTGCTCTTATTCACAGTGCTGAGAATCTGATGATAACATGAAAAAAAGGAATACCATGTGCAGACATGGGTACATTTATGCTAAGAAATGTGGTGCAGGGTGCTTTGTAAGAACATACTGGAAATAAGCTTTTAAGAGACAAACATCTGAAGCATTTCAGCACAGGAACTGGGTTTTTATTCTTCATGTACATTACTGTTGTCATGACTGTCTTAACTGTGAAGGAGTTTCCCACATACCAGACACAATTCCTCACAATTTAAGAGACAAATCAGGTCCATGGGATGGAGGCAACATGAAATAAACATGAGGCGGCAAAAAGCAGATTTTTGGTGCAGAAGCTATTTCAGATTTTCAAAGAAGTGTTCCTGCTTAGAGAACCAGAGATTTAAGATTCTTACATAGTTTGAAAACCCATCAAAGAGATTTGCTTGAAGTTTCTTACTAAGTTTGGGTTTGCCTGATGTCTTATTTGAAAAAAATCAAATATATTATAAAATTGAAGCCTTTCTAATCAAAAGCATGTAAAGGGATGAAAGGAATTTAAATGTGCTTTAAAAAGGCTCTAACAGTGTTTTGAATTATTTTTATTCCAACTCAAAAGAGTTGTTAAAAACAGTAGTGGTCTGTGAAAACTTTCCAACAAACTGGCATTTATTAAACTAGAAATATTCATGTAGAGCAACTCCCTTCACCCATTCTAAAAGTTGTATGTATCTTGTGTTGTCTGTGAAAACTATCTTGTCCCAAACAGAAAATGAAAGAAATGCAACAACAAAAAAATTAGTCAATTCTATAGCTGCTTGAAGAGCAGCCCAAGTACTTCATTAAAAAAAAAAAAGTCAATACGAAGTCACGTTTGGCATTTTTGATTTGTACTCCAGTGGCACACTTGCCTGTGTACTGGCTTGACCATTTCAGGGGCAGGTCTTTCTGAGGTACATTAAACCAGAGCGTAAACGCGTTGCAGAGCAGCACAGAGAATACAAAACGGCAGCAGTGGCAGCTGTGCCAGGAAAGCCATGCTTGGAGGCCATGGCTGGAAGCGGTACCATGCAGACTGAATGAAGGCTGTCGGGTGAGCGGGGGCAAACGTAGGGCCTGCTTCAAGGTGGCAGTGCAAAGCTTGCACTTGTACTGGATGCAAGGGTGCATGAAGAAGGCAACTCCCAGTTCAGCCAGCATGGGGATGGGAGTGCAGCCCTGCAACTTCAGGCACTGGCCACAGCAACCACAAGGATTGCTGTTGTGTAACTGAGTGATCAGAGCAGATAACTGGGCTTCTTCACCATGTCCTTACACACCAGTCACCTCAGCTATCCCTTGCCCCAAAAACAGCATCAAGGAAAACGCATCAACTGTGCATGGTAGCACCTGCACTTGAGAGAGAAGAAAGTATCTCACATGCATTTGTTAGCTGCTGTGTGGCACAAACACTGGCACGAGGATGACCACAAAATTACAGCAAAGAAATGGAAGTTTCTTAAAATTTAAGAAATTGAATACAGTTCTGAAGTGTGTATCTTCTGAATTGATAACTGTATTTCTACAGTTTCACAAAAAATAACTTGTGATTGAAAAACAAAGTTCAGAGATTGTGCTTAAACTAGCCAACCTCAAAATAGTAATAATTTTTCCCCTTCTAATATTTTGACTACATGAATTACACTTTTTTTTTTTTGAGTCATTAATTAGATTTTCCGATGTTCAACAGTACAGCTTTGCAGGAGATACTGTTTGAACTAGGATGGTTTAGCTCTACTCGAACAGAACTAACAGAAAATCTCCTGTTGCAAAACTCATGGCCGATGTCCACAGACCAATCACTGCTTTCCCATGTTACCGAGGGTCTCTTCTCCAAATCCTTCTCAAACACATCTGTGCACTGTCAAGTAGAAAATGCACGTTACCTACCAAAATGCGATATTTTATATATGCAATATTTTATTATAACAGGGCTTTTGTAGTTGTGCTGGATGGCAGTGGTAACAGCAGGAAATCACTGCCCAACAGACTGGAACCCCCCTTCACTTGTTAAGCAGCACATTTATACTGCTTTTACTGGGCTGGAACAGGATTTGCTCCTTCTGGTTTAACATGCTTCTGCTGGAGAGGGGTACAACAAGAGCACATCCAATATTTCTTTTATTTGTAAATGTAAGGACCATGAACATGACATGGTCACAGGGCTCTTCCTTCACAAGAGATGGACAGGGTAAATTAATCTTATTACTATGTCAAAAACTGCATGGAAGTGCCTGATAAGTTTTTTTCCTTGAATGTGCAGGTTTCACCAATGAAAACTGCCTGCATTGCTTAGGATCCAGATTTTTGGTGCACCCAACCTGTCAAATTAGAATAATTACTCTGAGCAGCTCTGTATTTCTCCCTCTGACACCAAACTGCACCAACAACTGCAAAGCTGATAGCTCAATTCACTTTTACCTTTGAAATTGTAATTCTCTCTCTCAATCCCCTACTCAAGAAAACCAACCAACCAACTTCACTGTGGGATACGTCAGTGCCAGACATCTATTTTTCCCCACAGCCCTGTAATTTACAAACAGATGTCAACACAATTTATAATAAACACAGAAGAAATGCAAAGTGGTAATATTTGACAAGACAAAAAATATGGGGTATTTTCTGCGACAAGGTGAATGCTTTGAGAAGAACGGGGTATTTGTGAAAAATAGACTATAAGAGAAAATATTTTGCAACTTAAAAGAGGAGTAGTCACTATTTATGTGCTATAATAGAGCATATGAAAATAAAAATTACATGTAGCACACAAGCAAAATGACTTCAAAAAATCACCACTGATCATTGGGTAGTGGTGTTGGCTGTGCAGCTGTCATTAACCCTGTGGATGGATATACATGATGACACCTTGATTACAATTTTCAACTACATTTTTTTTTTAGCTGACACTTCATTCCATTGCAGAGAATGTTAGCTTATGTAACAGGAAGTAAATCAATGCTTAGTGGATAGTCTAGATACTGCAGAGTCGGACTGCAATCTTGCCCTTGGTAAGTATCACCATTTCACTTGGGGACTTTGCCTCACCACTGCAGTATCTGCTCTGACTACTCTGGGCCATGACTAACTTTCTGTATCACGTCACGCACTTACGTTCTTGTAATGTGCACAGCTGCACCGCTGATGATCGAGTACCTAACCTAGGAGTATAAACATCAGCATTACTAAATACCTTCTAAATGAACCGTGAAACCACGTGTAGAAATCTTGTGCCCAAATTCCGTGTGACACATGTAATGTGACTGCAGTTACAGAATAAGGCTCCATAAGTGATAGCTTGTGTGGCCATCTCCAAGTTCATCACACTAATTTTACATCTCTCCACTTAATGTCTTATTTCCTTGTAAGCATTCCCAAATATCAAATACAGAATTCAAAGGCACATCCTTCCTAACCTGTTCAAAATGCATTCAGCAAGTGAAGAAATAAATGTGTCTAACCATGCCTCACCAAATACACAGCTCAGCAAATAGAGAGGACTAAAGCAACTACTTAACTCCTTCAAATCATTTATGCAGTGGTATGAGAAGACAAGCAGACAATCCTGAGTGGAACTCGCGGAGTTAAGAGTCAGCTCACCAGCACAGTCTGCTTTCGAAACTGATCCTGAGCCAACACAACAAACCAGGTTGCCTTTCTGCCCTTGCTTGAGGCAAAAGTGTATCCAAGCTTCATCATAATAGTTTCTCTGTAAGCAGAACTACTGCCCCTCAACCTTGAAAAGAAATTTCATTTAACATTTAAAAAGAAAAAAAGCTTTAGCTCACATTAAACTACATCATGCCCATACACCAGAGGTGGTAGAGAAGCATCAGAATTCCAGTGATCAGTAAAGGCCCATGGGACTTTTGACATTTCAAAGCATTCACTCAGGAGTTTACACAAAGAACGGCAGCAGAATTCTGTTCTCAGCTCCACCCGAGCCATTTCAGTGAATTCAAATGGATTATAGGAGCAGAACAGAGCTGCAAGTTAACTAAGCACTCCGTTCTGTGCTTATTCCAAGACATTTCCTATTTTTCTCCCTGTGAATTTTCTGTAGCCATCTGAAATTGCTGCATTTTGCTATAAAAGTTGTTTCAGTTGGGTGAATGGACCATTTAGGTTTGGAAACAGAAATGGTATCAAATGATCTATACCACTTAACTGCTGGAAAATGGCAAACAGTTAATTTTGAAGTCAGCTGTATGACTGACAAGCCATTTCTCATGAATATTCAATCCTGATTCAAAAACGCTTTTCAGTTATGTATGCATAAAAATGGACACAAATGGGTATTAAACACTTCAAATCAAAGCGTGGTCGTGAAATAAAGCACTTGTGTGAAGAAAAAACACAAGCTGCTAATATATTTTGGTCCACTGCCAGTCCTAACCCATTTTACACTTATTTTATGTAGAAGAGGAAGGTTTTTTTTTTTTTGTTTGTGGTGGTTTTAAGAATCAGATTCATATTTATTTTTGCTCCTTTGATGCTTGAATACATACCTAAGTATGCTACCCCCAAGCTACCAGGGCTCATAATTCCTTGCTGACGGAATTACACAGCTGCCCAACTCCATCACGTATCTGAAGAAAAATAACTCACAACCATGACTTTTACAGAAATGGTAGTTATCTTCTTTGCAGGCTGTAAGAAGACGACAGCACGGTGGTCCATCTCAACCTGCTGCTGGTTCCGACAGCACAGCCAGCACAAGAGGGAGAAGCGGCTGATTCAGGGCAGGGTGCTCAGCATTGCTCCCTGGGCCGTCAAATAAAAGCTAATGGAACCACAGAAGAAAAACCGAGCAGTACATGAAGCGCTGTGCAAATTTAGCAACACATTATAAATACAAATGAAGAACGTGAACTCAATTATAGAACAATGCCAAACACATCAGCAGCTGCTAATGCTGATTTCTGTGGGGTTACTGCAGTATTAAACTGCATGTAATGGTTTAATTATAGAGGCTTTGGGTGATCTCTTTTTAATAAGTACGCAGCTGTGTGAAATAAAGCTGTTTTGAAAGCACTACATGGGATACGTTCAATTCCTTTTGTACTTATTTGGGGATTTCTTTAAATAGTATCTTCCAGAACTTCAGCCTATTAACCTAAAACCAGCAATGAGCTACAGTGCCCCCTTACCTTTATCACTCCATATTCACAGAAAACACAAGCACAGCCTGGGCCAAATCCTCACAAATAAGTGCTAATGAGTTACATTAACACTTATAAGTGAAAGGTTTTCTTTCACATATGCAGACGAGTTGTGCTTCCCATCACTTGAAAACTCTGGGGAGTTGGAGCGTTAATTTCAGTACGATACCACTTTGTGCAAAACTCAGAGTATTATATTAGACAAGGCTGTGAAAATATCATTGCCTACTTTCATTTATTTTCTGCTCTTTAGATATTACTTTTTCATGTTTTAATCAGCATATTGAACCCTTTAAAGGGTGAATGAGGCCACAAGCGAAGTGCGAAATTGAATTAGTAAGTAACACTACATGCATATGCAAGCATACATACACACAAATATACACACGCTTTCAGAGAAAGTTGCATTAAAAATGAATAGTATCTGGAAACTCCTCTGTCACCTACTGAACTACAGGGTTTAGTCAGAAGGAAACCTGGCGTGCAGGCCATGGTCAGTTCTCATCTGTGAAGGCCACGGAGCACGAGTCACTGGCTTCAGATGTGCACAGTTCTGGTGCTTGTACTCCCAGCAGGAACCGCTTTGACCAGCTGATAAATAACAAAGTTCCTATCGAGGTTTTCCTAAAGCATCCAATCAAAGAAGTGTGATGGCTGCCTCGGGCCCGAGTGCAAAATGGTCTCTATGGAAAATTATACATACTGAGTCTGCTCGGAGCGCTGGGCCACTGATTTAAAATGTTTTGACTATAAACCATCGCTTCTTGATGTCCGAAACATTCTGATTTCACTTAATGGCTACAAGACTTAGATAAAAGGATGAGTGAAGTCCCTTAGAACAGTTTCTGAGGAAGCCCCTGGCCTTTTGAGTCATACAACTGCTACAGATTTAAGGGATAATTTTAGTGATGGGAGGCAGAAGAAATCCCCAAAACGAGGCCATTTCCTGCTTCCCTACCTCAACACCACTTGGGCAGCTAAGACAAGCAAGGCCTGAGTTCATCCTACCTTCTTCCTAAATTGCAGGATGTCTCCCACATCATGCTGAGGCAAATGGCGACTCGTGCCTACCATGGCACAACCTGAACTTACAAAGACTGTCATTTATGAAGCAAGAAACCCCATAATTAATGAACAGACATTTATAACACAACAGAACTGGAAGCAACTGGTCACTGGCTGCTATCAGCAGGAAGCAATTCTGACCAACTGTGTAGGATGTTTTCCCTCTCCTTACGCTATACTCACTGTGTTCTCCAGGTAAGGCTTTTACTGAGAGATGTAATGGTTTATTGACATTGTGGCTTGCAAGGATTTCGCAGTGGTACTTTCAACCCAGCTTGTTAGATGCAGTATGAATGGACTAGTCTAGCATGCAGGAGCTGGAAGGGGAAGGGTCACAAGTACCTACTGAGGCCAAATCGGCTGCTGGGAAGGATACGATCAGTGCCAGGAAACAACACAGCACCTTTAATCATTTCTCCCATGATGCACCCTACTGACCACATGTCAACTGAAAACAAAAATGAAATGAAGGTAAACAAGAAAACAGAAACAGAACAACAAATAAATGAGAAGACTTATCCAGTCATGCCACCATAGCGCAGGGCCCGCAGCCCACCTGCCTCGTGCCCTCCGCGACGTGTTCCTGCTTGTGCACGCGCCTTGCATGGCAGCGCAGCACGTCTGAGAAAAATAGACTCCATCAGCTTTTGTTACCCAGTGTGGATGCAAGACAATAACGATTAAATGCAGAAAACCAAATGAGACCCACAGCTGGCTACTGTGTCAAAAGAACATTCATAATTAAAATTCACTAATTAATTGTCTTTTTTAAGTTTTCATTTGCATTCATTACCTAGGTTTATACCGCTTTGTACTGTAAATGAATGCTGGTCTTTGCATTTAGTGAGGATATGCAAATTGCTTTTCCTTTATCCTTTCAGCTACTGAGATCCATGCGTATTTTCAAAAGCTGAACTGCCAGCAGCCACAAAGGAACCCTGGGTCCCCAGGAAGACACATCCACCAATTATTCAGGGGTGGAAACAGAATCTGTTGAGGTTATTCAACTACCATTATGCTCTCTTTAGAGCTTGCCGGCTCAATTCCACGGGATCTCAGTGCAGCCATCAGTCCATCAGAGACAGGGGTCTTGAGAATCTCCTAAGATTTCTGTTCGGCGTGGTAGGAAATGCCGATTTCTAAACACGACAGTTGAGACAGAAAAGCACTGAGCCATACCTTCTGCACTGAAATTCAGAGCAAATCAGGGGACTATTTACCTGGTACAGAGAAGAGCAGTTCAGCTGGATTGAAACAAAGCTAACCACAATTTACACCAGAACATGAGATGAAAATCAAATTCCTTCCGTCCAGTGTGTCACATTGAACTGGTGTTTTCCCCAGTACCAATACCATGAAACCACATTACCTCTGCTGTCCTTGCTCTATGATTAAGCCATAGGGCATGGAAGCATAAAAAGGGACAGCCTGGTCTCTCAGGGCCAGAAGCTGCGGGGAAAAATGAAAGCATCATGCTGCTTGGTTAAATTTACTCCTGCAATTTTACATTGAGCAACAGTTGAAAGGTGATTTGATTTTGAATGCAAATGTCCTATCTGTGGCAATCTACATGCCTGGTTTAAGGCTCCCTGTTGCTTTACTTAGCATATGAAAAGCTTAATCTCTACAAAACAAATCAATAAATAAGTAGAGAAATAAATAAAAGGCTACTTGTTAGGAAGCAGTAAGCAAACCTAGAGATGCAAATTATTGCTGCTTTCATCACAAGCTAAATGGCATGCAAAATATCAGGAGAAGATAGAGCAAGCAGTTGTTTGTTCATCTGTTATTAACCCCTTTTTAATGTCAGAGGCTGCCTTCTGACGTTACTGCTCTGCGCTGTGGTCAACAACGCACAACTGGAAGCTCACTCAGTGACTCACTGAACAGAAAACTCTGCAAGGCGGATAGTATTATTCTACTTGATTCCTCAGGCTTTGGGAAGGAATTTTGAAAACACCCAACTCGGAAGCAGTAAAGATGAACATCTGAATATATCTGATATCTGAAGAGGAAAAAAAAACCTCTGCCTTCTTGCTCGCCCCCCTGAGCCACTTAGAAATAAGTCAAATTAGAGCCCTTTTCTTGAACTGCGGTTAGCTGGAGGCGAGGGGGTTTGTTACAAGGCATACACAGCAGTGATCATCAGCGGCCCCAGTTAAGGCTTTGAGATTGCTGTGCAATGCTCCGCGAGCCTCAGCCCGGTGTTTCATGAAGTCCGGCATAAATCCAGACAGACTCTGAGTCATTTCAGTATTGCATGCATCAGAAAAACAACCCACCCAAAATCTCAGAATATTTTCACTCAATTCCAAACCGCTGAAAATTTCCATTAGTTCAGGATTTTTTTTCCAAAAGCAAGATATTCAAAAAGACTGGTGATGCTCCACCAACACAAGGAATATCTTTAAACTTCAAACAAATGCACACTGATTTATTGTCATGAAGAGATCTGCACAGCTTCAGGTACAACTCCAGTTTTAGCAACTATTTGCCTTGATGTTTTAAGATCACTTGAAAATGACCATTAATGAATTAAATCCACAACTTTTCACCTGAGTCTTTGAAGTGAAATTGCTGAATTCGGGCAGCCTGTGATGTGAAGCCCCCTCTCAAAGTACCTGTGACATGGATTACCAGAAGTGGTGAATTTTTATCCCTTCCCCAGTCTCTACAAACTAGACTGCTGCACAAAGCTGTTCTGAAGTTAATGGCAAAACACAACCTGTTTTTAATCAGCCTGCCTTAATGCGTACAAATACTTCAAACTACAAGAACATTTTCCAAGGACACCAAATGCCTCCCTGCCATTGCCATCTTGAATAAATGGCCCTGTAACCTCCTTCTGCACCACCTCTGGGACTTCACTAAAGACTATGAAAGGGAGCCCAGATGAAATAACCACAACTGCTCTCGCTAAGGCTCCTGTTGAAGATGGCTCTTCAGAGCTGTACAGTCAGCTCCGGTTTGCATTCAATGAAATCGTGACATTTTAAGTAAAATTCAAGAAACATGCTGCAGGAAACTCTGGAGGCCAGAGATGCAGGTGCAGCTGAATAAGCTTTGTGGTCCTCCCCAGCCTCATGGGCTAGTTCTCAGGTCCTTCACTTGCTCTCTGTCCAGGCTGTTGTTTGCCCAGGGAAAGGAGCAATGGATCATCTCCACTGTAGCTGCTGAGACCCACTCCAAATGCCACGCACATTACGGACAGTACGGGGGTCTTATACTAAATGTAATCTGCACTATAAACCATTAGAATATGCATACTGGAATTAAAAAGAGAGCGGAATGGCATCAGCCAAACCATCCTCATAGCTGCACTGAAGTCTCTTTGAGACAGACTTTGTCTCATATGGGCAAAACCTGTGGAACATCAATGTGGCTTCAGCAACTCAGATATTCCTAGGTTTCTCACTCAAAAATACTCCATTTTTAGTTGTCTTTAAAAAAACAATACACAGAAGTACGTTTCCAGTCCTTAAAATGAAGTCATATGAAAATTTGAAGTTGTTATTAACTAGAATTGAGCACAACTTCAGCAAAGTCCTGCAGTTTTCAAGACTTCTCTTATTTCCACAGCACCCCAGTTTGGGTAGATTTTAGCTGATCCCACTATTACTGATGTAACCAAGACAAAAAAGGAGGAAGCATCGAGCAAACACAGAGAGAAGCTCGGCAGAGGACTACAAAGGTTTACTAGAATTTGCAGGAACACTTTTGTCTGTAACCTGTCCAGAGGTCTACCAAAAATTAGATTTCTTCCCATCAGGGTCTGACAGTGTCAGACTAAGAAGCCTCCCTGACAGTATTTTGCAATGTCTGTTTTGGGCAATTAAAAAGACACAAAAGGCAATTGCTAGCCGGTACACTGCAGGAGGGTGGAAGGTGTGCTTATTTTTTGGACACCAGCTAGCTCCTTGCAACCTGACAGCGCCTGAATGGCCCCATCCTCCAGCCCTGCTCCATCTCGAGCATCCTACTGGGTCAATTAGATGAATGACTTCAGCAATGTTGGGCTTCTTGATACCAAAAAACAGGTGTCCAGAGACCATTTTAATAAAGTTAAATATTTTTTTTTGAAAACGCATACTTTCAGTTTATATTAACTGGGACAGTGGTTGCATACAGGTACCATAGTCTATAGGGATTTCATGGCTTTCTTACAGTAACTTAGAAAGAGGTTTTTTGTGTATATGAGAATCTGAAATTCATTTCTCCCATGTTTTAATTTCCACAAAGACTTTAAAAATGCAATTTCACTTAAAATCAGCAGTAACTCAGCACAATGGTAACTCAGGGCAATTGTTTGGTTCAGGTTAGCTTTTTAAAATTTGGTTTTCTTAATACTTGGCAGCAGCTGTCAATTTTTTCTTGCATGTGTACTGTGTCAGTTGCACACATGGATGTTCCTACTCCAGACTAGAAATGAGTAAGCTCCTTATACTGACAGCAAGTGCACGCAGCAGACATCCTTCTGGATCACGAGAAAGAACTGAAAATTTTGGCTTCTATACAGACATGCCTCCTTCAGCTAGAAAGCCCACTGCTGGAAGGCCTTTAGTAGCACAAGGGAAGCTTTATTTTGTTGTCACTCCGTGAAGTTCACCTGCAGCTGCGTACGTGCCCCTCCAACCCCTATTGCACCTAGGAGGCAAAATGGATTCAACAGCACCAGACAAAGGGGAAATGATATGGACCCCCACACAAACCAGTCTAACAGTGAGGTTCATGGGGTCAAACTGATTAACAATTGAGTACTGACTTGGAAATTAATGCACTGAGTCCTTTTTTATTCTTTGTTTCTTTCTACCAGCTCGCCTGAAAAAAGCCATCAACAAAAGATGGCAGCAGTTGTGACCTGGCCCACATACACCACCTTTCAGCGTATGGGATTGCTCGTAATTTAAAATGTTGGTCTATCACAGAATTTACACAATGTTTTCTCCATTTGTTCAAAAACTCAGTTATTCTGTTGCTATCCCTGAATAAGACTCTATTGTAAGATATTTTTCTCACAGACAGACAAATGTAGCAATTCTCATGCTTCATTTTTTAAGCTACACTATTTAAATTATGTAGCATTCATTTTTTGCCAGAAACAGGGCAGGACGTGACTCATAACTGTCCTTTCTGGTTGAAAAGGGAGAGACCCACTAAGCATGGTGCTACATTTTAACACAAATCTTTTTTTTTTCCTGTATTCTAGTTGCTTAATAAACTAAAAACTGAATCACACCTCTCTCCAAATATGTTAAATGGAACTATCCTCACTATTTTTACAGCTGAAATTCAGAATTTATTTTTTCATTTTATGTTTAAAAAAAGAGGAAGAGAGCTTGTTATCTGTAAGAGAAGAGTAACCCCAGTGTTTCTGGGGTGTTGCCAGGAGTACCAGGTTCAGATTTCAGCAGAAGTTTGCTGTGCAGCCTGCCCCACGCCTTGCCCAAAATGCTTGGCACCTCTGAAGGGAGATCTCAAAGCTGTCCACCAGTAACAAAAACACCATTCTTATCTCACTCCTAGGTTTTGCATCCAGTATATTTCCAGTCTATGCTCCCATAGGATGAGGAGCCAGTACAACGAGGCTGATTCCTCCTCAGCAAACCTCCAGTTCTGCATCTATCCTTTGGTAAAACCTAACTGCAGCTTCAACTGGCCACTGGTCAGAGCTCCGTTTCCAGGGAAAGTCGGCAGAGCTGAAAATAGGACAAGCGGGACCTAACTCTGTCAAACACTACAGAGTTCACTTGAGAGCCAGCAAAAAAAATATTAATTAGTTCCATGACTGTATGTCTACAGAAACTGGATTTTCTCCACACCAACTGCCAGTGTCTGCTGATGCCAGATTTTCACGGTGTCTTTCTGCCAGCCTGCTGCAAATAATCTTTTTGTTTCTGAACACGGAAAAACCATGTCATGTTGCTACATTTTATTCTGATGGGCAAAATACACACTCCCTACACTCCCCAGCCATCACCAGCAGATTGTCTGGCTTAGCCTGTGATAAAGCGAAGGCTAAGTACACACCTCTTTGTTTTCATTTTCTAATATTGCTTTCACCACCTTGAAAGTGGTAAAAATAATATCACCTAAGATGAAAAAAACAAGATGGAAGGGAAACAGAGTTAAACTTACGACACAGAGCTCATGCAAGTAAAGGAAAGTCCATTTTTACGTTAAGAATATCTTATTTCCGTTCAACCTGGAAACCACACCAGATATACGGTTGCTTTATACTGTGTGAGTCAAATTCTTTGTTTTAAAGAAAAAGGTTGTATTGACTCAGTTCTGAGCCCATACAGCACTGAGATGAATCCAAATCCATGATGCATTAGCAAGCAAAAGATTATGATGTCACCACAAATGTTATGAAGTCACTACTTCCAAAACATTAACGCAGAAAAACAGATTTACAGGAACCAGATGGGCCAAATTAGGATTCTTTTTTTGTTGTTGTTGTTTCATATTTTTCCTTTGAAGAATAGTAAGTGAAACTATTAATGTGCTATCATAATGCTTGTATTCTACACTGTTTATTAGTATCACATAAGAACTACGTAAAGAGGAATGACTACGGGTTTTAAAATACAGTAACTGATTTGTGTGAAATAATTCTGTGCATCTGTTTTTCATTTTCAATTTTGTCCGTATCAGTAGTGCGCTGTTTCCGTTTACTTGTACCTCTGGGGATTCAATTTCTTGCTTCTATCTTTACAGTCCTGGTATATTCATTACAAGGAAAAGGGGAAGGGGTGGAAGAGAGGAACAAATAATAGGTGAAGCTGCAGCAAATGGCACAAGGATACAGTCCCTTCCTGGAAAGAGGATTTTGTGGCGAACCATTTCTCCCATAATGCATCCCACAGACCATATATCCACTAGAACAGCAGAGACAGGGAAGTGAAGAAGAAGGAAAAAAAGCAAAGTTAACTATGACATTTTATTCCTAAAGGAGGGGGAAAAGAGCAGGGTGATCAGAACAGTTCAGTTTGTTTTGTTGCTGTTTTTTTGTTGTTGTTGTTGTTCTTTCCCCACATCTCACCAGAAGCTAAAATGATTAAGTAAAAGCTGTGTCAGTCAGCTTGATGGTAGTGAGCAACAATGGTGCAAAATGTTTAAAATTAACATTGCTGGAAAAAGCTAGCAAGTAAAGCAAAAACTGCACAGACCCAGGGTTTACACTGAGTTTACAGTGGAAAATTTTTTTTTTTTGGAAATTAAAAAGCACAAAACACCCCAGACAATGACCATCTGAAAGAAACCCCACTTGCAGCAAGGCAGTTTATAGGCTCTGTCCTGCAGGAGCGAGTCTCCCTGCACTACACAAGAGGTCCCAAACAGAAGCACTCACTCAAGTGAAGGCTGCATGGATAAATACCATCCTTGAGGGTTAGCTACGGGTCCTGCTTTGTGGTCAGAAGCCATGATGTCCTGTCCCTACGTACCTATCTGTGCGTGTCTGGCTGTACCTACATACCGACAAAGAACCACAGAGGGACACTTGCATGCAATCTGCTTTTTACTCCATAGGTACTCAAAATAAATGCTAAAATAAACAATTGCTTTGGAGGACAAGTACCAACAAGAGTAAGAATATTTCTTATCTTCCTGATCCTCCCTGCAGTTTCTAGATGCAGTAAGTGAGGTTACCTGTTTGACTTGGGTGGGGTTGGATTTTTTAGCCTTTCAAGCCTTACAAGAAAAAAGGCTAGATAGATGACACTAGGCACAGAAGAGACCTTGAGCCAATGTGAAGGGGAAAACCTGCTTTAAAATGCTTTAAAAAAACATTGTTTCTCTGCTTTGAATCCTCACTCTGTAGTCATATTCAAACTATATAGCCAGTTTCTTCGCTTTTTCTTCCCCCCTTTTTAACCTTCAAAAGCTAACCAAAACAAACCAAAGAAACAAACAACTCATTTTTTGGTACAACAAAATAAAGGTGAAATGCTCCGTTTGGGAAAAGGAGGGTAGAGGTATCAGGGGCACAGGACAGCAGGAGCATGCCTGAGGCGGTGGCAGTTTTCTTCTGAGTGATGGTTTTGGGACCTTCCACAGGAAGCGCAGCAAACTGGTGATAATTATGCATCTTTAGCCAACCAAGTGCAGAAAGAAAATGAAAGCAGTGAACGGTCCTTATACAGGCAATGTACGTAGGAAGGGGAAAAAAGTAAGGGAGCTTCAGTAATGTGGCAGCACAGGCCAGGGCAGGGAAACACAGAACAAGCCTTTCTGTTGCCTTCCCTGGGAGCTGGGTGAGAGCCTCCAAGCAGACCAGCTCCTCAGACAGCTGACCTTAATTTTCAAATGTTTTGCTTTCTTTCTCTGTTGACTTCATTTTCACTTAGCACAATTAAGACAAGACCATTCATCCTGAGCCAGATTCACTGACCAGGAGAGTCAAAGGAGGCCTCTCTGTTAACTTCCAGGGACGTTTGAGCAGGACCTTTAGACGTGGCAAACATTCTTAGTATCTTCCCAGCTGTGCACTTCATCACAGAACTGTCTCTAACTTTTTCCTAGTGTCATTTTAATCGTGTGAAACTGAGCGCCTTTTCTGTCCTTTCAGGGACAATTATAACAAAAAAGATAATCATATGTTTGGAAAGAAAGAGAAAGCAAAATAATTCATTTCACAACAGAAGAAACTAGATATTTGGAGTAAGGAGCAATGTAAAGCATGCTGAGCCTAGATCAAATTTATAATGACACACATCAAAATACTTCAAGAAACTTTACTCCTCTTTAATATATTATTCTGTATGGTTAGTATCCGCTCAGTAACTCTCACCTTCCTAGACTTTCATGTGAGAATCTGTACTGTAAATTCACAAACATTAAAATGAATACAAAGGCTTGCCAATTTTGGCAGAGGTTTTGTGAGTATGCCTGTGTTCTTGTTCAAGTCACAGAATCAGCTCCCAAAATCAGTTTCACTGCTCTTCACAAAATGCCGTTGGCTGTTAGTCAAAGTTTTCCTGTGGGTTAGCTTCTTCAAAATGAATTAAATAGGAGTCTTTTAAATAAATTCCTGGTCTTGGCATTTGCTGTTTTACTCAAGCATTTGTCATTGAAAAGCCTATCATACAGCAAAGTGGCAGCTTTTGACAGCAGAATC
This sequence comes from Anser anser, assembly GCF_964211835.1. Taxonomy (NCBI): domain Eukaryota; kingdom Metazoa; phylum Chordata; class Aves; order Anseriformes; family Anatidae; genus Anser; species Anser anser. The sequence goes on along the minus strand of NC_139724.1, from coordinate 46,740,649 downwards.
TGAATCACAGCAGATTTTTCTCCACTCCATGCTTTATCCCCTCCTTTCCTGCCTTGTTTACCTGATACTCAGATTAGGTACAAATGAGAATCATTTTTAAAGTTTTCCCTCCATCCTTTGTGAAAGTGGACTTGCCCCTACTTGCTTCTTCATAGTGCGTACCGCCTACCTGCTTTTCACTAAGTTTCCAGGGACCGAGAGGTATCCAGATCCCACACAGACTGTTCAGAGCAAAACCCTATTTACATCCAGAGAGATTACATAGGAATTCATGTTTTTTTGTTGTTGTTGTTTTTTAGCTTCAGCTTTTTTCTCTCCTTTCCAACTCTACTTTTCATAAAGCAGAGACACAAACCGCAGAATTTATATCTAGATTTTCTCCACATGAAACCTATTAGCAAAAAGTGGGACTTTAGTTAAACCTATCATACAGGCAGAAATGGCTCTTGAAATTCATAACTAATTAGTTTTGTAGAAACTGTGGAATGGCTAGGATTCCCTATTTTAGCTTTTACCTCTCTTCTTCCTGCCTCGAACAATTCAATGACCCAGATCCAAATACTTCGTTCAGCAATTACCCTTGTTCACACCCTGTTTCATAGCCACAGAAGCCAAATGCATTCTGCTCAGAAACGGCTGATTGTCTTGGATAAATTCAATGATAACTATGACCAGGTTTCCCACTATTCTGCAGTCCCATGCCAATAACTTCACCAATATCACTCTACAAATACAGCCAGTAGCTGCAGTACCCAACACTGAGAAACTGCTCTAAATCACCTGCCTTTTAAATTCAAGATATTATTTCCTGTTACGTTTTCTTTTTCTCCTTCTGGTGCCCCTTACAGTTGTGAAGGTAGACATTACGCTTCAGGTCTCACTGCACTTGCTATGAAATTGCAGCCCTACCGTTCTCCTTGTAGCCCATTCCCAAGATGACCTCTGGTGCTCTGTAGTAACGTGTCACCACATACGGAGTCATCATGAAGCTCGTGCCTGCAGTCCGGGCCAGTCCAAAATCCAAAATCTTCAACGTGCAGTCAGATTTTACCACGATATTACTTGGTTTTAAATCCTGAAAAGATAGTGAGAAGAGGTATGACTGCACTTCATAAAGCTAGCCACAGCAGTGATCTGGACTGATATTTTAGGTCACCCTTGAAATATTACTATACTCTCTGACACCAATAGTTATAATCACAAATCACTTGCAGGTACTTGGTAAAATCTTGCTACTGTTTCTCTCAACATCCTTCACAAGGGTTGCTAGTTTGGCATATTTGGAGGCTTTAGTTGGATGGTGGGAGCTTACTAGTGTTAAATTAACTGCATTCAGCAGTTTAATAAGATTGGATAACTATTTGATTATTATTATGATTATTTTTTTTAAGTGCTGTCATCCTAGTAGAGACATTCCAACTGTATATGTGGAGTTACCTTACTGTTTGATTTATATTAATTATTCAATTCATCCTTTCCCAGAAGACTATCTTGAAACCAGATCTATCACCCTTCTGCATCTTTTATGCCAAGAAAGGAGACCTTGGTTTATGGCTAAACAATGTTCACCTTGGAACACATTTTATTAGCCCTTCTTCTCTTCCTTTCATAAGGGAAGATAAATATTTTCTCATCTGTTTTTTAAACTGGGAAACAAAAATTAGTAAAAGCACATTTTAATAAAGAATGAGGATATTTTAAATCCACTGAGTATTGCCTCCTGCTTGCAGTCACATGAACTGTTCCCTCTGTTGTCAACAGTCACAGGTAGCGAACTCCGGCATTCACAGCCGGGTGCTCTGCCCTTAGCAGACACCGTGCTCTGAGGTAGAGAAGTAAAACGAGAGGATGCATTTAATACACACTTCACAGCCTTTTCATTCATTTTAGCAAACGTAAATCATGGTTAGTACTAATTCCATATGTTCTGCCTGCTCTCTGGGGAGCTTGATCTGAGTTGTATGACATTGAGCTGGATCTTGATCATACTTGTATGACACAATGACACATACGACTTGTACAACATCAATTCAGATAGTCTGAATGCCATGCATGCACATTAAGATGCAGACAGCTGCAATTTCAAGAGCAATACCCGTTTTCTGTATGTTTCAGAGATCGTATGCACTTTGGTGATTTCCAGTGCTTATTGTTTGGTTATTACTAATAAGGACATGACCTTTTTAAAGTTCACAACTAATCTCACTATTAAAACGGTCAAAAAGCTACTCTGACAAGGGGATGGGCTATGACTTGTAAACATATGGCCATTTTCCTGGGGGATAGGGCTTAGATCCACAGTACACAAGATACTCAACTGGTTTCTCAAGTCCTCATGAGGATGCCATTTGCTGCCCTAACTTTCAAACCCAAGTCTGCTTACCCTGTGAATGATTCCTGCAGAGTGAAGATGCTTGATACCACAGAGCATTTGGTAAAGTAGATAAGACATTCGCTCATGGTCGAGCTCCATCTGTATGACCTGGCACAGATTGGCATCCATTAACTCCATTACCAGGTAACTAAATGAAAAAGCAAAGTCATGAGCTTATCATCTGTGTTGAGGAAGAATTACAGCATCATTTCCAGTGAGTAACAAAGCCTTTCCTTGTTTCAAAATGTCACTGATTTCTGCTGACTGGATATAACATAGCTGGAGAGTATAAGCACAGAAATTGCTCACAACCATATCGCCATGGTGCTTGTCTCTCACTGCACCAATGCTGTCCTTGGTGGGCCTTTCTTAGTACATTCCCCAGAGACTGTACCTTACATGCACACGCAAGCAGCACAAAATTGAACCATGCAGAACACAGAAGAGCCACAAGCATCAAAATGACACGACTACTTGGCCTTTGATCATCATGAGGAATGGATACCGCAGCACACGTAGGAATCTGAGAGAAGTGGTGCTAAAACATGCATCCCCACGTGAAATGTCTCCAAAACCCTCCTAAGACTGCATGACTAAACTCAGTTCTCAGTACAAACAATTGGTCTTGAGCTTCTGGTAAATAAGCTTTACTGACAACCTCAGCAGGACCTTATCCCAGTCCCCTTGAGAGGGAAGTTAATAAGTTGAACACACACAGCTCATTTCTTATGAGACTTCTCATAAACACAGCTGAATCTTAATTATAACAGGGCATCAAAGCACTCTCAAACTTTGGGGAAAACACTAGCTTTCTATTTCTGTGTGACCTACATGCCTCATCTTCTCCCCAGCACTAGTTATCTCCTCTGCTCTGCACATGTCTGCAGCGACAATTTTATGCGGAAGACTCGTATACCAAAACCAGAACCATACTTGCCACTGCTATCTGTCTGTTGGCATCACTGCTATCAGAGTACAGAAAGGAATACATTTCCATACAATGCATACAGAATATGGGAAAGACTGAAAGATAAAAGGCATTCAGCTATATAAAACACTATTTAAAATTTCATTCAGGGCAGGTTCCTGCTACGCACAGTAGTGCTTGTGCAATAGGCAATGCTCAGCAGAGACGCTAGTTATCCTTTGCACCTAGCACTGGTTCCCCAGGCAAGTAATTGTAGGCAGTCAAAGGTTAGTACAAAGCCAACATGAAAGGAGGAAATATTTCACATCTGTCTCTCTTATGGGAAATTATTTCAGAGTGAACTGCTGCATTTCAAAACCTCATGACTCAGGGAGCTGTGCAACAACCATCATTTCCCAAGCAAGCTAACACCACAAAAGCAGGCCCTTTTAACTACTCACACCTCTTCCTACGCATTTGAAGGTAAATGCAAGTAACTGTAACTCTCTCAAGAAGGGTCTCACCAGCAGGCTTTGCACACTTACAGCACTTAGGAATCCCAACATTTGGAACCTTATAAATGTCAGAAGTCTCTGAACATGGGAATGCAGGGTATCTGTCTACCAAAGCGTGGTCTACACATGATCGTTTTTAGAGGAGCTCACAGCCTTTGTATTCTGCCAAGTTACTGAGTTCATGGTACACTGTAATGCCCCACGTCTCTAAAGCTTTAGTTTAATTACTTCCTGTATTACTTACACATCCTGGAACTCCTCCAGAGATTTCTGTGGTGTGAAGACATTTAATAAACTGATAATCTGAAAAGCAGAGTAAGACAAAAGGAGGAAGACAAGTGATAAAGGTAAGCAGTTGAACCCATTTTGAAGTGTGTGTTAAAGGACAAACTGTTTTCCACTGCTCAGTTTATACCAGCACTTCTCACTTCATGGCTCAGTAAGAAGCTGGCAACGTTCAAAATAAAATGCCTCACATCTCTAAGATTTCTTCAAGGTGCACTTGAAATGGTTTCTGAGAGAAGGATTAGTAAGGAATGATAAACCAAAACGATAACGGTGAAAGAGCCCTCTCAATTTTGAAGTTACAGGTTCAAAGACCAGCCTCAGCTCAGTCTGTGGGAACAGTCCTCTTGCAACAGCCAGAAGTGTCTTACATATGGAGAATGCACGTCTGAGGGGAGAAGTAATCAAGGACCATTGTACTGTAAGTAAACAGAAGACCTTCCTTCTCTCTGACACACTCTCAACTCCTTTGAGGGCACTTGTCCACACAAACTGACACAATTTCCATCCCCAGACGTACTGCATTTTAGTACAAGCACTTCAGAAGGGCAGGTACATTCTAGGCCAAAACGGGACTTCTGTTATGCAAGGTGTATTACTTGCTTTTTAAACATGCTGGGCTACTGAAAGACACTGATAGCAATGTGCAAAGCAGCACAGAGGAAAAACGTGACCTTAGGGATCCAAATTCCTCATGCTTTCCTTCTTGTGAGCAGGAAAGGTAGGAGATGGAGGCAAAGCCACCACGAAGATCACATCTGAACCTCTCCCTCTCTGCCTACACCACCTCTCTAGGCTTGTCTTGACAATCTTCTCCTTCATGCGCACTTCTCAAAACTCTTAATCAGCAAATGCTGCACTGTCCTCAGCTTTTATGCAGCATTTTAAAAATTACACATTTAAAATGAGTATCACTACTCTGCAGTCCTCTGCTCTTCTCCAGTCTATTCTAAACGAAGTGAAAACACATCATTCTCCTGGTTACATGGAGGACTACTCACCCCTGCATTTTCAAAGCCTCCTGGATTGCTCTGACTGAGGGTAGCTTCAATCCATGTCAGTAGGGAAGAGGCAGGTACACACCCAATTGACAAGGTGAAACAAGGAAAAGTCAATGCCCAGAGGTGGGGGCAGAGAACATTAAATGTGACAAATCCCACTTTTTGTCATTTTAGGGCCAAACCTTTTTCTCCGCATGTGAATTTGTGACTGGTGCAAAGTATCAAACCTCAGCTTACATCATGCTTTTCAAGCTCATCTACGCTCTGCATAATGAGAAAGCCATTTCAGGATCTGAGGCAAGAGTAAACGTAGCTAACTAAGAAATTCACTCCTATTGAAAGGAAGGGGCATCCAGCAACAGCAGCAGAGGAGGAACTATAAGAAAATAAAATCCTTGGGAAGTCCCTTGAGCAATGCATTGGGGCAATCCTACATAACCCATTATAAAAACAGCAAGTGTACATACAGGCAGACAGACAGTTCTAAAACAGTTACTATTAACATACAGACATGAGGTATGTCCACTGCTACAGTTAAGGATATTTTACTTCGTTACAAATTCTAGATTTTATACAATAGGTAGTGGGTGTACAAAGCAGGGTAGTCTAGAACTTCCTAATGTTATTTCAACAAGAGCACTTTAAGTAAGAGGAATAGTGCAATGTGTTGTGGCTTCAGAGTTCCTGGCTCCACACTATTAGCTGACATATAAATACATGGAAATGGTCAAGTGCTTTGGGTTCTTTACTTTCTTCAGCATTTTTAAAATAATCTTCATAATGATGGCCCCTTATCTTGCACAATCTGTACATCACATCTGTATGATACTAGGTTTCGGATGAAATCCAGAACAAGGAGTGACACTTGAGCTGGGCACTCCAACTCAAGAAACACTGCTTTGAGTCTTGAGCCCTAGTGACAGGAGGATGGAGCCAGCATTCCAACCATCACTTATATATTTCTGGAAAAACAGTAGACAAGAACATATTCTGCTCTCTCCCCTTCCATCACCCCCCGCCTACTCGCTGGGCTCCATTTGGCACAGCCTTTACAGTAGTATATGCAATAAACGCATTCTCCTATATTGGCAAATAGTGTCAGAGAGAAGGTAGCCCTTGAGCATACTTCACTTCTCATTTCCTCTCCTGTGAAAAGGCATCCATCATAAGAGGTTTCTTCCTAACAAACCAAAATACTTGTTTCCTATAGAAAACTTACATTTTTATGATTCACACACTTCATGAGGACCAGCTCTCTGTAAGCTCGCTTGGCGTGAGTTTGGTTCTGAAATGGTCTGCTGAGCTTCTTAATGGCCACGTTTCTGTCAAGGACAGCATCATATGCAGCACTGCAGTAATTACAAACAAAAGGGTTATAGATCTTAGAGGACATCCTTCATTTCTGATGGCAAATTCCTGGCCTCAAGCCTATTATTCCCATTTTTCACCCCGAGAATAGTAGTGGGACAAGGGAGAAAAAAGAAGACATCAAGAGGAAACATGTGCCACCACATCAGCAGAGTACAGCATGCACCACTGCTTCTGAACTCTGGTTTCATAGGAAGCTAACATTTATTTTCAAGGAGTGAAGAAAAAAAAAGAAAACATTATGTAACTCTAAATAAAAATACGATAAAAACTTGATGAGATGAGAAGTTCTTTCCTAAAGCAACAACGTGCAGTGGGTACAGTGGAGAGGCATATGCTTTTCCCATCATGATTAAGGACACCTTCACCAGGTGGCTCAGTGAACAATTCCCCACTTTTATTTAGAATGAGTTTTGTCTTTTCCTTATAATACTTTTAATGAAATCAAATTATTTAATCATTCCTACACACCATATCATCCAGTTCTACTTACACACCTAGAAAAAGAACAATTTCACAAAATGTCTTTGTCATTTCCTTTTAGTAATGAAAAAATTGTTGCATATGTTTAGTTAAAAATTTTGAGAACATGAAGAAATACAGGCTATGGTTTGCAAAGCAGACTCTTAAAAACGGGCTTCTAAAACTCTCTTTTAGCTTTTAAAATATTTTGCACAACCTTCACATATTTTGATAACCTTCACCTCCTGTGAGTTTGTACCACTTTAATTTTGGTTGCTGCAATATGACTACACAAATGCCAAATTCTGCGTTTCATAAAGCACAAGTTCTCAGCCGTGTTCTGCAACTAACAGTCCTCAGATCCTGTTCCCAAGTCTCCCTTTTCTCAAGAAATTAATTCCTGCTTACCGTAGGCATTCATTGACATTCACTTACAGCATCTTACTGACCACGTACAAAGCAGAAAGCATACATCAGAAGCTTAGTTACAAAGCCAACAAAAATTTACAAGCTCTCTAAAAAGCGTTGGCAATGTCTGTCTTGAAATGTCTCCTCCTCCACCTGCATGGTTTCCAGTTACACTACTCCTACATCAGGAACACACCAAATACATCCCTCAAAAAAAAGCAGCTGGTTACTAGAGGTGGTGAGGAATACTTTGAAGAATGCTTTAGTAAACTATTGACATTTGGGGCAGGGTGGTGGGATTTCCCCCTGAGAATGTCTGCAGACAAGGAAAAAAGCAACAACTCATGAATGTCCTTCGAGATACTCTGGAATTTTCAGGAAGTTCCATTTTAATATTTTCATAGTGCAACTATTTCACATCAAACCCCAAATTTACAAAGAAATGTAAAAATAAATAGAAAGCCAAAGGAGTTTAAAAACATGATCTTTCTATAGTTAAATGCTTTGCCTCTATCATTGATGGACACACACTTTGAATATGCTTTAGCAGACAAATGTCTCAGCTAATCCATATTACCTCATCACTCAACAGCTTTTAAAAAGAATAGTCCACATAAGACTCAGTTGAGTTATATAGGAATGTTTTAAATCACTGTCATCTCATTTTCTATTCATGTGTTTTAATTTCATTAGTTATGTCACATCATCATAGGAGTTACCAAACAGTAACACCAAAAAGTTTGTCTGGGCAACCATTTTCCCCAGTTTCTGTTCTCTGATCATTTTTCTGAATTTTCTCTGTCTGTCAAGGCAAGAGATACAAAAGCACCCATCTAAAATCAGAAAAACAAAGCTTTCTTAAGCCCTAGGTGTTATGATCCATTTCCAGTCCTCTACATATTGTAATGTCTGCTTCCTCAACTATGGAGAAAAAGAAAACAACTGAGATACTCCTTTGTACAGCACTATTTGCTTTGAGATACAAGGATCTTACTTGTAGTTTTATTCTTGCCTTCTATCAAATAAATGGAAGGTGTCCAACCACTTCAAGACATCAATAGGTGAATTCATTGCACCAAGTAGATTAATAGTACTGATGCTTTTTGCTATTCACTGGAGAGAATCTTTTGTTTCCAGACAGCCAACTATGCATTTTACTACAATGAAATTACAGATACCACACGTAGGTCCCCGCTACACAAAATCCTTTCCTCAGAACACCAAGATTAGCACTGATGATATATATCAGCCTTCTTAAGACAAACTTCCATCACTGGCAGAAGAGTGGCTGTATGAACAGGTGACTCAAGGGAACAGGGGTAAGAGAGAGTAACAAGTGTCTAAGAACTGATGTAAAAGGATCAAGCATGAAAGGCAATTTCAAGATCTCCAGTAAGAGAGCGGACTTACATGTAAACCCTGTGCTCCTTTCTCTGGAAGCTGTATTGGAACTTTGCTCAACTATGAAATTATTTTCAAATTTATATAGTTGCCTATTTTTGTAACAAAGACTATAATTCAACTCCCAGTCTTGTAATTAAATTTTAGTTCTACTTCAATATGAGCTCAGAAAAAGAATCCTCCAAGCTTACTATCAAATCTCTGGCAGCTGCACAGATGGAAAACACAGTAAATAAACTCTTCCATTGTAAATTCTGTTTATGACTAGTTTTGTAAGGTAAATGTTGGTGTTAAAACTGCCTTTTTAAAAATGGTAAATAATTTGAAAAAAAACACACAACAATTTAGCAGAGAAAAGTTTTAGCCAGATGTGAAAATAAATTCACGGCTACCAAGGCTTATATGTAATTATAGCTATTTAACAACTTCTTTGCTGACTCCAGCAAAAAAAAGAAAAAGAAAACAAAGGAAACTAAGTGCAATTCTTTTTAGTCCAACGGATTTACACAAGCAGATAACCATTTACAACTAATGCTGCGCACAAGTTCAAACTGCAAGAATCAATTATCAATGCTCTCTTATCACACACTTGAAGGACCAGGCAATCGTTTTTCCACATAAATTAGCAAGCCAAGGGAAGCATTCTAGTTTGACGTCCAAGATGCTGTTTCAATAGACACAATATAGTATGGGAAGGATCTTTAAATCAATATCTCTTTTAATCAATAATGGAACTTAACACTAACCACTTCCATTATAATCTACCACAGAACTGACTGACAAAGTCACAGAAAACATTCTTTTTAAAATAGACTCTTAGAGATCGGTAACAAAATGGCAATTTTTGATAGACTTCATCTTCAAGACTCTTTGGATGGGGTAGTTGCATCCTTTTCAAGCTCATTATGTTTTCTCCAGCCACTACTGGACTAAAGCAACCTTACTCAAGAGATGATGGACTAGAAGCCCAAAAGAGAGGAGAAAGCTCCTAGCCGCCAGCCCCCCAGGACAGGCTGTGAAACAAAGATATACCACTGAAACTGGACAATTTCAAAAACAAAGGTTCAAAATGTAAAGGAACCTGTTAGAGAACTGGAGGTATCATTCAGTGTCCACGTGCTTCCATGTATTTATTAAACCTACTGCACACAAAATCTAGTCAAAAAGGAAAAGATAGGTCTTGCTCTTCAGCTTGCCCAAGCCTGCATTTTATGCACTACCCTGAAAAAGCGTGCTTTCAAACTGTGCCTCAAAGACTTACAGCTCTGGTACCAAACTGAAGTCCTCTGAGAATGGAGAAGTTCATCATCCGTTTCGCATGATGGATTTTTCATTTAGATATTAAGTATTACAGAACAGAGAAGAGCATACTTGGCACATTTTGTCTACAGAGTATCTTGGTCTCATGTCTCATTATGTTATGGTATTACTGAAATTATTACTGCAGCATTTTAACACATATTCCCTTGCTTCACTATGGCAGACATGCTGTCTTCTACTTTGCAAAACAGAGCACTCCAAAGGCCCTGGTTAAATTCAAGTATGTTTTAGCTGACTTATGTTTTTTTCAGTTGTTAGATTAAAGCTCTCTGGTTATCTGCACATTAAACAAGAAAAGGTGATTTAAAGAGGTCTATGCACATTTATGTACAAAAATGTAGGGAAAATACTAAAAAACAGAAAAACTGCTCACTTGACCAGTCATAGCTATGCTTATTGAAACAAGACTCAGGCATAGCTAGAAGAAACTACTTGAAAATCAGCATCTCCCCTGCTAGATCTGTGGTGGTGTGTATCTGGGTAACTACCACCCTAGAGATTTTGTTCAGAGATCCGAATGCACACATGCATTTTCTGAAGAAAGCAAACACCAAGGAGTCCAAGTCCACACCTCATGCAGTCCCTTTACTTTCACCCTTAAAGGATTATAAAGTATTGCTTTCGTATTCATGAGATCCGCAGTGCAATTTGAACACCTATTATTCATTCTAAGTACTGCACTCAGCCCCATTGCTTGAAATGTCAAAGCCAGGCAGCCCTTTCTAGCAGAAAAAAAATAAGAAGTGCAGTGAATTTATATTTCTAAAGGTAAGAAGATTCAAAAACTTCACTGTGAAACCTATTTCACTGTTCAGACAGATTGAGACAGCCACTATCCACTAAATTTTCAGATTTGTAGTCTGAATTAAGATGGCTGAGCCACCATAGAGAAAACAATGCAAGTTGCATGGATACAACACTTATTTTTAGCCAACATATTTACTACTTAACTCCACTCAACATACTCCAACAGTGCTATACTGTAAGTTCTCCACTTACCCTACTGCATAAAACTATAAAACCACAACATGATTCACTGTGTGGCAAAATAAGCTATACACTTCTAGAACCACTGGGAAAAATGGGAATCAGAGGCTGGAGTGTACTACGGAAAGAAAAGCTCTGGAATAAAATTTGTCCTCATCTACTTCATGACAAATTGTCCTGTTACTATGCTGAGCCTGCACAAATGACTTTTTTTTTTTAAAGAACAACTACACATGTGAAAATACCAAATTTGTTAATGTTAACATGGTGTTCTTTCCTTAAAAGCTCTAGCAGCTCTTAAAGGTGACTATCCTCTCTATCACCATCACAAACCTTAAGCACATAAACAGAAGCTCCACACCATGCAGAGAACACAATCACATTGATTGAGCTGACAACTCAAATGCACAAGCTTATGCTCTTTTTGGTTGTACAAAAATAGTTCTGCGGCTCTCTCATCTGCCGCTTGAACTTCAATTTAGTCATCTTTCTAGTTACATGAGCTGGTGATGCCCTAAAAAAGGCATCATTTTGGAATCCACTGCTCAGTTTTGTAGGTGGATGCAGGACGAACTCCTTTCTCAGAGCCATGCTCACTCACAAGAGCTGCATCAGGACAAAGCATGAAAGGCAACATGGCGACAGCTGTCCTGTTCCTGAGAGGTGTGCCAGGTGATGTAGAATAGGTACCATTTTAGTTTTCCTGGTGATTAAAATATTAAGGAGAACACTTACATACTTCTCATTTCTACATATTCCACTGATTTATTTTATACTTAGCTCTGTAAGTGACTCAGTTGTAGCATCATTTTCTGGCAGAACTGTCAGAAGAGAAGTGGTGCTTTCTGATTCTGCATTTATCATGCCACTAATTCAGTATATATTTTGCATGCTGGCAACTGCCAGGCTAGGAAATTCAGCCTGGTCAGTGATACAAGCCAGCATTTTTTTATTCTGTTTTTAAGTCCTCTAGACCAAAATGCTTTCCTTCACACAAGTGACACTTAAGAGATAACAATCTCTTGGTTTCCAAACCATGCTGCAAGCTTGGGAATTTACTGAAGCCAGAGCAAGGTGAACATCTGAAAAATGGATCAGAGCTAGGGATGCTTATCTGTGTTCCATGACAGAAAATACAAGGGCCAAAGAATTTGCTATCTAATTTGTAATTAAACCCAATCAAGTCCAATATTCCGTCTACCCAGCATTTAGCAAAGGGGTATAAGATGAGAAATCTGGTGAGCAATTTCCAGATTTGACGTTCTGAACTCTCAGCAGGGTACGTACACTTGTGACACCTTTCAAGGTTTGTTAAGTGTCAAAGCAGCAAAGCCAGAAGAGTTCCAGTTCCCTCCTTCTACAGCCATGTACAAGACTAAGGAATTATGGACACTAAGGAAAAGTCTGAGCAGAAGCTGAGTCTCTAATACTTTCCAACTGGCAGTCACGTGATGATTCTGTTATTCTTGGATCTGCAGACTGAAACAGAAAAGAGCTACTATCTTCCATACCCACCTCACAGTTGTAATTTAAAAAACTTAGTGGCTTGTTTGATGAAGAGAAAAAAAGCTGTCAGTTTAAGGAGAAAGAAAGAGTAACATTTCTTGCTGCAACCCTCAGCTGCTTAAAAACCAAAAATTCAACCAAGCACTGAAATCATATTGTCAGCAAGCGATCATCTACAATGAGATGAGCATAGGAGGAAAAAGAAAGTTTTTATAAAAGATTAACCCTAAAAGACTACTCAAATTCTAGTTTCCCAAGGCAAACCCCGTGGCTTCTGCAAGGTTATTCCAAACAGAGGCAGATAATCACAGATGTTGAAACATTACCTGTTGGTGTTCTGGGAGGGAACAAAGCCAATGCTCACACTTGGGTCACATTTACCCTCCCTGCCCCTACTCGGTAACTAACTCAACCAGCCCAAGCTGCTCTAACTCATCCAGTATGCTCACATCCAACTGGGGCAACTCACAGTGAGGGACATCTCTGACACAAGAAAAGATAGCAATGGGTGAAAATGACGCTTTATCAGGATATAAAATATTTTACCTGCTGTACAGCAAGCCAAAATGCCTCACCACTTTAACGAGAACAAATGAATATGTCACTTAAGTTGTAGGGTGGCCCTGTTACTCCAGAACGCATCAGAAATTACAAGATTTTCCTGATTCAGTTTTAGAATAAGATGGTGTTTTTTTTTTTCCTTATTAGAAAGTCTACCCCCTTCTATAGATCATGAGGAATTAGTGACTCCAGAGCTACAAAATGCAGTTTTGATTTGTAAATGGGCAATGAATTTCAACTTAATGGAAAAATTTACTACCATCAATACAGAAAAGAACAAAAGCAAGAAAACAAACAAAGCCAAAAAAACTACACTGATGTCCTCTCGGCCACCTGCATTCACACCTGCTTCTCAGTCCTCCTCCTTTCTGCTGCCCTTCCCAACTGCTTCTTTTTTTTTTTTTTTATCACCAACTCTTTCTGGTCAGTTTTCCCAGTAGCACCATGCAAGACGTGTCTTATATTGTTCAAAAACTTCACTTAGGCTTCCTATGCAATCCCTTGTTTTGTATTTTCTTTCTGTTTTGCTTAATACCTGTTATATTCTGGTTCTTCACCTGTCCCAGTTGTTCCTGTTTGTTGAAGGAAAGCAAGTCATTAGATGACAGATAACCTTTTGCTTTCTGTTAAACACAGTGAAAATCTGTAGACCACTAATGTCAGAGAATAAAGAGCACCAATTCATGCTGACAATGAAAGCTGAATGAACTAATCTGCATTTCATTCAAGACTAGCTCTAGTTTTCTATTTCCAGTTCAATTTCTTTCTTGTTTTGGTATTTGCCCGTTTATTTAGATGCTCTGCCCTGTAGCCCCACTGCTACGATTCCATATGGTCACAGCAATTTTCCTACCGCAGAAGAAACCTCCTGTCCTGCTCTGCTGTCAGACACACAGTAATCAGTGCGGAGGATGCAATAATCTTCATTTCAGCGGTGACAGGATTTCAGGATAATGGATTAGAGGGAAAAGACTGAACTCGGTTAAGCAAGGACTGCGATGCACTGACTTGTTAATTCCAATCTCAATTTCCTGACTGAACTGGTATTTACCTGCATCTGATTTCCAGGAAAAGATAACCAGAGACTGCAGGAGAAGCAAGTGTCTTAAAACTGTTGGATGTGACAAAGTACAGGAGCAAAAGAGATGCAATATGAAGAGGAGGAGACCTGGCAGAGGCCATAGGAAAGCCCTTGGTGGGGTAAGAGCAGATAGGTGCTTTTCATCAATAAAGGGAGTTATGAAATGTTACTGCCTGATAGCCAAAAATCTAAATAAAAATGAGTTATTAACCACCACTGAAAGACCTAAGGCCACAGAAACTTCAGTGACTTCTCTATAGCCACAGAACTTACTAACAGCTGATAAACACCGATGTTCTTTTTTAATGGCACTAAGTATCACAGATGCTTAACCATATCCACTCATGACCATGAACAAACTTGCTCTCTACCTAGGAGCTATACTGAACCAGCTGAAGATCCTGGGTGTCACCACTCTCACTGGAGCCACAAAGTGCCTCTGCAGCACTGCAGCTTATCACCAGGTTTAGCAAATACTGCTCTTAGGGTTCACAAAAACAGGTTGTGCACAGACGGTTTCTAAAGCACCTGATTTCATTTTTTGTTTTTACACACATCTGCACAGCGAAAATTTGGACTGGATTTTGCCTGCTTAAGTTTTGTAGTCATGGAAACCATACAGGTTATTTAAGGCAAAAAGAGGAAAGAAAAATGGAGTCAGAGAAATAGGCAGTCTTGAGTACTTTAGAGACAGCCTCTGATCTCTATGCTCTTGGAGCGCACTGTGGCACTTTTTTATTACATGTCGTTTGTAATGCCCAGGATTTAAATTACATTTTAGATTTCTGTGTACTAGTGAAGGGGAATGAAACATGAGAAGATAAACATAAAATACATGGCGACTATCTCCCTGCCAAGAGCCTCTGCAGTTAGGCAACAAAAGGACATGACAAAAAATATTTGAGGAATATTTTTTGTTAAGTAATTACATCTAAGTCCATATCCTTTCATTCCTTTAAGCTTTCAAGGACAAAAAGAAGATACAAACAGTAACTCGTTCAAACATGACATCTCAGGTATCTCTGTCATTTAAAAACAGTTTTTCATCCTGTCTCAGGTTCTCTCACGCACTGTTACTAGATATATTTTTTTCTTCTTCTTCTTTCTTACTTAAAGAAATTAGTAGACAGAAGTAGTTTTAAGAATCAAAGCAAATATGAAATATAAGCTGTTTATTCTTAAAAACAATTAAATTAACGTAGCTGATTTTTCAGATGTGTAATGTACAGTGTAATGTACATATGGCAGCTCTCTATAATCCTTAGGCAGACCAAGCTCAGTTATTTGTTCAGTCATTAACAAGAACATCGCAAGACGTTCCCTCCTCTCACTCCTATGCAAGCAAACTGACTCTGAATATGTGCTACTGTGCCAATTCTAATAACGTTACCTTCACAGACAAATCTGCTCAATTTAGATAAATGTATTCACCCCTAATATTCCAGAGCCCAAACCCACAGAGATACTAAACCTTTGCTGTTTCCACTGGGAGTCACTCAGCACCTTACAATTCATGTGCCAGTGATTCAGATTCTCGAGACAATTTCAACATTTGCTATTTTTCTGAAGAACGAAGTCACAGATTTTGCAGAATGAAAAAACAGAATGTGCTGTTCCAGGTATAAGTCAGACGGTGATCAATGGCTAACCGAATACATGTAATTAATTTTTTGACATTTCAGGGCAATGACATGCTGAAAATCCAGAGAATACTACAATGTAAATGCAAATTGTCATTGGAGAAAAGCACTGCAATGTTATAATGAATGAGTGAAGCCTGAAACTTGCTGTCAGCTTCCTTATGGTATTTCAAAATTTAAGAAATTCCTGAAGTGGAAAAAAAAAAATAAACTGGCAACAGTTCAAACCACGTACTCTTGGGAGAAAAAAAATCTCATCGAGTGTTGCCACTGTATGAGACAAAAAGCAGAAAATGTTTTTGAATTGCTATGTTCATTTCACTAGCAGTGCAGTAATAGTTCACAGTGCAAACTGACAAGGTATTTTCTGTATTCCTCTCATACAGAACACTTGTACAAATCTTGAAAGGTTGTCTTCAAAAACCTCCTCAGGAGCAGAGTGTCAAAGCACATCAGCAAAGCATATAACAGCATGAGAAACTTAAAACAACCTGAACTAATGGATACAAATTGGAGAATCTTTAACAGAACAGGATAAATCCGCAGCAGCCATCAACAATTTGAAGTGCAAGGAGTAAGCAAGACGTGACTGCGGAAACGAAATGCAGGTAACCCAACTCAAGATGTGCTCAGCACTGACTCAGGAAAAAGCCCACAACCAACCAAATTAAAACCTCCACTCCCTTCAGGGCCAGGGAAATTGTACCTGTAACTGGATGCACTGTTCACTTCATTTTTTTTCTGAATAACGTGTTCTTTCTTTTCTTCTACCAAAATTCCTGCTCTGCGCCATGATGGGAAGACCTTTGGATTTCAGTGGAACTAGGCTGGTTTACACAAGCAGAGACACTGACATCTATCTACTTCACCTCCGGCACATAGAAACCGAAATATTGTCAGGGCATGGTCCCACCTTTAATTTATTGATTTCCAGCTATAGAACAGAAATAAGCAATAGAAATAAGGTAGCGTGTTAACTTGAAAACACTCAGATGTCCATCCTTCTTTGTCCTTTTTCACTTCACCACAGCACATGCACAACCTTCTTTCCTTGATTATTGAGAGCTGGGAGTTGAGTATGAAGTGGCAACTCCATTTTTCTTCAGGTTTTACCACTACTCCCACTGCAGTATCCCTTTGGAGCCTTCCATTCAGACCAGGATTCAACTGTGTTACACACAAATGGATATTAAGAATAACGACCATACAAAAGAGCTTATGTGTTTTTGCGAACTCAAGAATCCGATGTTCTTCACCATTTACGAGCCCATTTCACAGAGAAACTTGTCATATTAAATCAAAATCTACTTCTAAATGGCTCTGTTGATTTAATATGCTCAGTCTTCAGTGACTTCTACCAGAGGCCTACAGGATGAAGCAGGCTACCCTAAATTATATACAATAAAAAGTATTTTTAAAATATATGGAGAATTAGAGTAAGTTTTCACCTACAGGACACTTCCCTGGGATAGCTCAAGGAGAACAGCAATGAAAACAAACTTCATATTGGACATGGCACAGTGGACAGGACATGCACTAACCCCATCAACCACCACTCTAACTCCATCCCCTGAGTCTGGGCACTATGGTGACTGTTTCAGGGAGAGAATCCACAGGTGAATAACCAACCAGGAGCACCATCAGCACAACATTGTCAAGTGCAAGAACTTTGTACTCCCTAATATTCAACCACCAAATAACAAATCAGCAAAGGAGAACAAGCCTTAGACAATACGGCAAGCTATTGCTTGACTTGCTGTTAAAGCAAACTCAAAAAGACTATCTCCTTCATTCTCATGCTCAAAGAGATCATAAAATCACTCTACTAATTCCAAAAAACACTGCAAAATTGCCCAGTTTATTGCTTCAAGGATATTAATCTCCTAAAGATCTGCAGATGAGGAACCTTTTTAGGGGGTTATAATGCTTCCAACTAAAGAGTTCCCAGATCTCTTCAAAACCATCCTCAAACCATCAGCCTGCTCCCATATTCCTCTCCCGGAAACATTTATCCAACAAAGCCAAATTTCTTGCATAGCACAGAAAGCATAAAGCGCAGCCCAGCTAATGCTCCTCTGATCAGCTGACACAGCACTAGACCATATCCCAACATCCCACAGCATGAAACCCTGTCTTGAGTCTTCAGAGAGAAAGAAAAACCTTCAGTATTTCAGCTGAAAGACATCACCAAGCTCATCTCGCCCAGACAACTCAGTCTTCAATAGCTAACACAGTCTTGCAATAACAGACACAGCTATAGGCACCAACGCAGTCCTAAACAGGCCCAGTTTCTTTGTAAACTACTATTACGATCTTAATTACTTGCATCCCTAAGTATATAGGTTACACCTTTGCTGTCTACCTTGTAAAACAAGACTTTCTCCCTACTTCCACCATACCCCATACCCCCCTTCAAATCGCTTTTTAGAACATTCCTATACAATGTATTTTTTCTAGACATCGCAGACAGCATGATATTATCACAGACGGTACCAAAACTGTTAACTGCAAGCTATAGCAAAAAACCTCAAGATCAACTGCCTTGCTTGCAGGCAGAAAACACGTGAAACATAAAAACTACCCACTCCAACATCAGCATATTTCTGGTGATTTTATGGAACACGAGAACTCCTCTCCATCCACCCTCCTCTAAACTGTTCATATCATATCCACAGGCAAGGAGTGACCTGGCTCTTGCTCTCCCTTATAAAATTAGACAGTTGTCACCTCTTCTCCCTTCTAACATTGCAGAGGGGTATCAAGTCCCCGTTCTCCATGTGGTTTAGCTGCTACATATCTAATTAAACCCAGAAAAGTGCACTCAACTTATTTTTACCTTTGAAGTTTTTTGTTTCTATTGCAGACCTAAAGATCAACTCATGGTCAAAAGCCTGTGTACTTTTCCTAACTGTAACACTTGGCCCAAAAAACTGTAAATTTTGTTTCACATTTTGTTTTCACTTGAACTTTTTGTTGTTGTTGTTTTCTCGCTTGATTTTCTGTCCTAGGACATTCCTAACTTTTCCCCATCAACTCTTTCTATGAAAGACAAATTCCCATTATATTAATTTTATTTTGCTTAACTTCTATTTTTTGTTGTTACTGTTGCTCACATTTGATCATTACAGCGATTCAGTTGCAGACAGACTCAACAAGGTCTGATTTTATTCTAAAACAGACTATAGTCAGTAGGAAGAGAAAATATATGATACTTATTTAAGTGGACAACTGGTACAGACTGAACATTGTTAGTACTTAATACAATCATATTTCTTTTAGAACCAATTTTAAACTAACCTTTAGCCCTCTTCTGCTTAAGATATGAAATAAAGTACTTGATACTTTAGATCAATCTTTGGACTCTTGTGTTCTTAAGTATACTAAAGGTTGGATGTGACAGACGGAGGACTAAGGATGTGTTGCTAATTGTCACACTGCCAATTATAGTGCCCATGTCAATGATCCATGGAAGTCTGCTTCCCTAAGTTACAAGAACCCATTGCTTTCCCATTGTCTTTAACTACAAGGTAACACACACTACATCAAAGTCAGAAAACAGCAGTGATAAAAACAACAGATAGAATTAGGCTTCACCTTGGATCAATTTATAGAGATATAAATGTCCCACTATTAAGCAGGCAACAAATGCCCTCACAGAGACATTTAAACACATGCCACTTCAATTGAAATAAAAGAGCCATTTCTAAAAATACAGCCAAAAGCCAAAGAAAATGTTGTAACCTTTGACCATCATTTCAAATTCCATAAACCTTTTGTATTATTGAGAAGAGCTAAAAAATTCGTCTTTTGTTTCTGTTTTTCACATCATTGCAACACCTCTTTCAAAAACAAAAGAAACATTTGGCAGTTACCTCGATACGAAAGGCTTCCGTTCCCAATGCTTTAGAATGCTAGCGGATGTGACCACTTTCTATATAGCTCTCAGTGACTTTTACTGTACAAAGACTAAAATTACAGGGTTTACTCAGGATATAATTTGCACTGCCTCTGGAAATAGTGCCACAGTTGTCAGTTATATTAAGATCTTTCTCCTGCTTTCTTGCCAGTTACATTTTGCTATGTGGAGAAAAACCCCATGCTAACACTTGCACCAGCAGCAGAATTTATTAGGCTCCTTTTGCCTCAGGATGTCTATTGCCTGACTCTTATTTGTGCAATTTTAGACAATGTCTGTGATTAGCAAAATGTGAAGAAATGCAAGAGGCAAATCCTATTTAAAAGCATAAGAGAAACTGCTGATACTTACCAAACTATTCCCTGAGCCCCAGAGCCAATAGGTTTCAAGTTCTGGTAGCGTTTGAGAACTGTGAAGGTCGAGTCACCTACTTCCACACTGTAGAACTGGTTGTCAACTTTGCTTTTGCTCATGTTGTAATGTTTGGCAATATATGACACATCCACTTGTTTCCCAAATCCCTGTTGTAAAGAAAAAAGGAAAGGGAGAGGGAGGGAAAGACACAGAAATGAAAGCTGGTGAAACATCAGAATATTGATGAAACACAGTCAGCCTAGTTTTCAAATATAAATTCTTGTCATTTTAGGCTCATTGTCAGAGATCTGCATGAATCCTCAAATGCTTTCAAAGATGATGCCAAAGCCTCTTTCTCCCAGGAAGATACCATAAAAAGCCACTGATTGAAGGCAGCTGGTGAATTCTCCAGCTGATGGTGGAAAAAGTTACTCTCAGCTACTGGTCTGCACTTGCCATTACTATTGCTTTGTGACTGCTGGCTTGTGTGTTTGTGCTGATTCTGCCCTTATTTGTATTGTAATAAATACATTATCTTAGAACGAGTGGACTTGTATCAGTATGGAAGTGAACAATAGACACAGAAATCAGACTCTTCATTATCTGTCAGATAGAGTTAAATACTATTAACTCTAAGTTATTGTCAAATAAGCTTGTTGAGATGAGTAGTAAAACTTTCCCTTAGTGTACGATAAAGGCCTTGAGAGCCTTTCAATAGGAGCTGCAAAAGCAAACAGATCAGCTGATGAGAGAACTGTCATCTGACCTGGTTCCTGGACAGTATTCAGTAGCTCAGGGGATCCTCAAGTTCTGCATTTCTAGGAATAGGAGAGTTGTTCTTGTGATCTTACAAATGCATTAGTTCCCAGAGAAGACTAATTTTCATCAAACAAACACAAGTTACTGCAAACTTTTTGTGCTTGCATAGCAGCTACCACTGCAGAGCTGTAACCTTCCCTGTACTTGTGGAATTATTATGCAAAGAGTTCCATTATAACCTTTTTACCACTGCCAGTAAGCTCCGTTCACTGAAGATTATGGAGTAAAGTATGTAATAACTTTTAGTTACATTAAATGATGTAATGATGAGATAAAATTCAGAATTTAGCAGTTTAGTTTAGGATTCTATACTATATGATGCTGAGCAGAGGATGCAGAAGTTCAACCTGTTACAGACTTGCCCTGAAGTAGCTGATGATTCACTCCCCCAAGTCAATGTTTTCCTGATGTACAATGTTTTCTCTGAGGAGGAGCCGAGCCCAAATGTACACATCTTTTGCTGCATATGTCTCTCTGCCTGTGCATTCATTTCAGTGCTCACAAATGCAGCTTCTCCATTTTCTCTCGCTCTATTACAAATTGCTTTTCCAAAAGAGCTGAATAATCAACCATGCTGCATGACTAAACAATACCAAGTTGAATTTTGATGCCAAAGAAAAATGAAAAGTCCCTTTGGGTAATATTATTTTTTCATTGTAAAATGACATAATTCCACTGTTCCATGAAGCTGGTCATTAAAAACAGAAAATTCATCCTGCCAAGAACTCGGGCTCTCAGGTTCACCTTACAACTACTAATGCCTTTTTTCTGTCACTTATCTCACTTGAGCACTTGTTGTCACTGGACAGCATTGGTTAAACCTAACCATCTCATTTAGAGACTTGAAAACATTCTAACAAATGTAGTTGTTCATTCAAACAGAAAATCTCATTTCAGAAGAGCAATTAGAAACATTATATTTACTCATGAAGCAGACACAGGGCAAAGGATTCGCTATGCCAGCCCCCAAACGCAGAAAGAGGAGGCACATGGACACCGAATCAGTGCTAAGTTCAGGGTTAAAGAGTGGAATAAGTCTGAAAGAGGTATGAAACATTCTCATCTGATGAACAAAAATATGCATCTCATTTACACTTGTGTAACCTTAGTCTTAAAACTCCTTCCACTATGTGAAGACAGATGCATAAATCTGGCCAGCTCAGCTACTCACTGACCTGGCATTGAGAGGCTTAATTTTAATAATATGCAGGAATTAATTCCCGCTCTCCCTGACCAGACCAACATATTTGCAGAGTGTTTTGTTCTGATACCATTATCAGGGCGATGCAGACAATACTCAGCATTAGCACCCATCACTCCGAAACCAATGTTATGTAAATATCAGCATAATGATGGCAATTCCTTTGTGAGCATGAACCACAGCCAGCTCCTCTGGAGGTACAGACAGCATGGCTTTCTCAAAGCAGGCAGAGAACCAGACTTCGGCCTGGGAGAGCCAGGCCAGCCAACAGCACAGAGGCTGTGCTGGTGGAGAGGATGTGGAAGGCCGCAGCCAGTGAGAACACAAAGGAAGTAGTTTTGGTTGTTTTTCAAAAAAGTAACTTTTTCTAAAAAAACAGTGGGTGGTAAGGAGCTTTGGTAGATGAGACCAACACCGAGAATTACTTAGAAAATTCAAGGCAGGATGATTTAGTTCTAAGTTCACTCCAAGCAAAATGCCTCCTGCTAGCATGGCAGGCTTCAGCTTCAGGGCCAGGCCAATCAGTCTTCAGGTCGGCTACCGATTTGCTTCCTGCCTTTAAAACCTCACTGGTAACAAAATGTAGCAAAAATACTCTATTTTGCTGATGTATATTAAAGAGAAAATAAACAAAATTAAAACACAGTAAGCCTACTGCCTAAGCCCGAAGTACTGCTTACGTCTATAAGAACGTTGGGACAATGATATAATTATCCTTGTCACAATCATAATTTAAATCAAATCCCTAAACCAATGAATTAACAACGTTAGTGGATTAATCACATTTGAGCACATCTCCAAACCGAGACAACATGTAATCAAATCACAAACCATCTACAAGTCAATACAAAAGTCACTTCCTAAACACCGACAAGGAAATGACAGTTTTGTTTTACTCAAAGTGCAGCTAAAACGGCTTTACCCTAAAGCAAGGAAATTCATGCTCATAGCAGAGCACGTCAGTGTCAGTTTTCATTTCAAATCCTGATTAAAAAGGTCTTCTCCAAGTCTTCAAATCCACGTTGCTGATCTCAAAGCAACATGTACACCACACTCGGGGGTCTTTCTGTTCCAGTCTCAGTGCCCACTGCGGCCCTTCCACACGTGGGAATAAAAATGTTGTTTTTGCACAGTTACATTGTTTAGAGGGAGGGAATGTGGTATTGAGATATGCTTGCAGTGATAAGAAAGCTTAACAGATGACGTTGTAAAAGGCAGACAGCCAGAATCCTTAGAGCAATTAGGCAGAAATCACTGTGTAAGAAACATTATCACCTCAAAGAGTATAAAAGTTAAAAGAAATTTGACTTATAACAGGCAGGCAACTGAAAGCCATGCATTGTCCTGTGAAGCACCGGATAGGTTGTGAACCTGGATTATCCAGTCAATGGGGAAACAGGGGAGGGTCCCGGTCGTCGAGAAAAAAAGTATATAAACTGTGCTATGGAACTAGTAGGCACGCTCCTGCTTGTGAGACACCCGCAATTGCAATCGCGAATAAAAATGCTACTTCACTGAGATCCTCACCTGAGCCTATGTTATTGGCTACAGAGTATTTCTCCCACACAAATCTCAGTGCTGGCACAGCAGTTGATAGGCTCCTTTCCTTACAGCCTCCCCCTGCCCTCTTTCACTACACACCGTAAACTACACCTAAATCAGGTTTTCCTCTGTAATGCTTACAAACTCTGTACAGGTGGCTTAAGTTAAAACTTTGATGATCTGACAGCAGAACACGAATTTTTAGCATATGCTCTTCTGTACACAAACTTAAAACACAACCTGCTTTTGTAGTTGGCTGATACTGTTACCTTAAGAAACCAGAAATTAGCACTTTATTAAGAATTACCTGGGGAAAAGAAAGGTGCTTATACACTTGCCAATTGGGTTTACTTCAGTAATCACATTGCTGATGGACAGGTCTTGCAAAGGTCTTCTAGAAATTTCATCGCAGCTCATAAATGTTCAGGTGAACTTGAGCAAGTTACAGTATTGGGACTCCAACATAGCAGTAAACATTGCAGGTGTGATTAAATTATCAAATGCAGAAGTCTCCATCCTTTTCACTTGGAACAAATCCTAACAAGTTTCACAGACCTCTATGCAACATGAAGAATTATTCCTGACAGACAGACAAATGATGCATTTGAGCGTCATTACTCCGTGGCTGCCACAGACATTTGGACAAGGGAATTACAGTCTGAACACTAACCAGAATTTAACTTTTTCCCACATACAGGAACGCACACAACATTTTCTTTGACCAGTAACAAAGCTTGTAACACATTCCTAATGCCATCCTCCTTCCTCTGCATTGGGAAACTTGAGAGTAAGAGAGAGAAACAAGTTTTTCAGACCCGACATGATAGCCATCTGAGCTGGGTCAGTTAAATGGATAGCCGTATCTGCAGTTACTTGCCTCATATCGCAGCCACTCAGGAGGGCAGGAAACCAACTGTCAAGACTCAAGGGTTTGAGGTGAAGGAAAATGACACTTTAACCATAATTAAATGCCTAGAGAACACGTATCTTGTTTTCAGAGAACAATTATATAAAAATTCAGTCCAACTCAACTTACTGCCTGAAGCACAGCTACAAGCTGCATATTTTTGCTTTTTTTGTTTTGTTTTACAGCATGGAGAAGGGTAGGAAGCACAACAGAATAATGCCATTACTTTCTCTGTTCTGAGGGGAATTATTTCCTGATACTATCCCTGTTTATTTATCGATTTCTACCCCATGAAAGTAGTATATAGGCTATTTTTCATTGATGGATATTTGTTTCTGAACACCATTCCTCCCATTATTAATACGCTGAAAATACTGTGACTTCTTACAGCTCTAAGTCTCACATACATGTTAGCTTTTACAAATATAAGCAATTTATCTTAAACTGCCACATTAGCATGGTTCTCCTTGCACTTCGCAGACAATCAGAGCTGTATGAAGGTATGGTAATAAAAATCAGCTTAGAGGAAACTTTCCCTCAATATTAGTATCCATCCCTGCACGTGCACAATGCCTACAGGAGCAGATAGGCATTTGAGGGTGCTATGATTCAAGGTTGTTGAAAACAACTACATGACTCTGCTTGGAGTTTGGGCAGGAAGAAACCAAATGAGGTTTAACAAGAGCAAGTATAGAGTCCTGCACTTGAGAAGGAACAACTGCATGTATCAGCACAGGCAGGGGGATGACCTGCTGGAGAGGAGGACCTGGGGGTCCTGGTGAATGACAGGTTGACCATGAGCCAGCGGTGTGCCCTGGTGGCCAAGAAGGCCAATGGGATCCTGGCATGCATTAAAAGGAGTGTGACCAGCAGGTCAAGGGAGGTGATCCTCCCCCTCTACTCTGCCCTGGTCAGGCCTCACTTGGAGTACTGTGTCCAGTTCTGGGCTCCCCAGTACAAAAAAAGACAGGGACCCGGTGATCTCTTGAGGTCCCTTCCAACCCCTACAATTCTGTGATTCTATGTGTGAATACAGGCAAGGAAAGAGCTAGGTGGAAGACTGAACAGCCTCTCCTCTTGTGCAAGTGGCACAGGGCCCAAAGATGAGCAGGATGTGAAAGAGAGGACGTTCTGGTCTCGTGGTGGCAATGGCTCCCCGGGGCCTCCATCAACCTGACCCCATCCCAGACAAAGAAAGCAGGAGGACAGCTTGTTTTGGGCAGTAGATGCCCTGGATTCCTCAGGGTCCAAAAGAACAATATCTTAGAGCTACAATTTGATCTTAAAAGTCACATGCTGGGATTTTACAAGTGGAAGTTCTGAAACATGGCAAAGTCCTGAGTGTTCCTGCCAGCTCTGAAATTAAACATTCAGGCAAGCCCTGCTCACCTGTGTACACCTGCAAAGCCAACAGACCTATTTAACTGCTGTCCTCCCACTTGACGGCTGTAATGCTCTCAGAAGATTCAAATGCCAGAATTGTGGGATTAACAGACATTTGCTGAACCTTTGCTTTGTATTTAATGGTCATAGGTTTTGCTAGATACAACTGGAGCGCCACAGAAGCTCACATTTTAGAAATATCAAGTTCCTTTGCATAAAAAGTCCTACAAGATTATTTTTCATTGTGAATTCTGTATATGCCATGTTTATGGCAGAACTATTATGTCCTCTTCTCACCATTAAGCCAGGCTTCTCATTTATTCTAGCTTTCCCTGTACTCTAACACCAGAGATAGAGATGAAATCTCCTACAAAGAATATCAAATATTTTTTTCATCTTCTGTGCACCTACATTTAATATTACAGGTTTTTCTCTTATCAGCCACATCACACCACAGTTCCCCATTCTCTCATCTCATTCCCAAACTATCCCTTATTTTAGTGGTTCCTATGTGGTCACAGGTTAATTCTCTGCCTTCTTTTAGACCTCCCTCCAGCAGTCTTCTGCTGGATCCAACACAATCTGCACTCTTGAACTCAGCCTTTCAAGGAGCCAAGTGACTCTTTCCACAAACAGCTCAACTCCGATAGACCAGTCCTTGATCGTTTCACTTTTAAAATAAGACTTATTAAAAGGAGTATAATATATGCATGTATTTTCTCCTTAAACCATTCTTGTTTAACATCTTCTGAGAAATCAAACATCCAGCAGCTTCAGACCTGGCTCTTCTTTCGTTCTGATTTTCAAGAATGAAAAGGGCTGCTTTCTCCTTCCTTTTCATTTCTATCTACTCAAAAAAAAAAAAAAAAAAAAGCAAAACTCCATTTAGATATTCTTCACTTGTCTTCCTCATGCTCACTGAGATTTAACTGCTTTCAATTGCTTCTTTTTTACAGGCACAATATTTCTCAGTCATTTTAAACTGGGGTATCACAAGTTACTCAGAAATCACCACACCTCACCTACAAGAGCAATGAGGAGAGGTAATTTGTACTCGTCAGCTTGTTCTGAGGCCCTCAATTTGAAAAAGAAGCAGTAACATGGGAAGAAGCAAGATACAATTAAGATTAGGAGAGAGCAATGGCCACTGCAAGTTGGCCAAAACAACGCATTGGCAACGCTAAGAAATGCAAAGAACAGCCAAACTTAACACCAGCAGCAAAGGAAGCCTTGATGCAAAGTCTGTGAAGAGCACAGGAGAACTAAGGCGGGATTAAGTTTCTCACTAACCTGGGGTCACACTGAACTACTGGGTATCATTTAAGAAGCTTTCTTCTACTATGCATGCAGGACGGCACGAAAGGAGACGTGAAATGCTATGACCCCATGTGCATCATGGCATCCTTAGAAAATGAAGGGTAAAGAAGCAGCACAGATTTAACTATTCCAAAAATTCAATATCTCAATACAATTATATAATAACAGTATTCACTGTGAAGACAGCTAATGAAAATATTCTCCCTTTTAAAATAAAAGGCTACAGAAAGCTGAATAATTTAATTGCATTTCTTGGTAGAAATAGACAGCTCTTGATATTAAACAGTATTGTTTTAGTCCTAGAAATCTAAAATACAGGTCAGTGCTTGCAGGATGGTT
The DNA here is from genome assembly GCF_964211835.1 of Anser anser. Lineage (NCBI taxonomy): Eukaryota > Metazoa > Chordata > Aves > Anseriformes > Anatidae > Anser > Anser anser. The sequence goes on along the minus strand of NC_139724.1, from coordinate 46,713,055 downwards.
TATGAATGCCAATTTACCTCCCGTTGAGTAGAAGGCATAATTATAGGGCATTCTGGATCAAGACAGTTTATTTAATGGTTAAAGTAGTAACTCCGTTGCATCTGATTAAGGCATTAGTTTTAATTAAAGTGCCTTATCAAAGTTAGGACTAAATCTAAACAAACCAGATGAATGAATCAATTAAGAGCAATGCAATCAATAAGAACCAGTCTTTTTTCTTGCTAAAATGAAAAGTTTGCTAAAATGATCTGATTTTTAAGTGGTTGTCCACACTAGTATTGCACTGAGGAAGTCTTTATACATTTTGTTCAAGACAGTTGAGTATCACAGGGGAAATAAATCACAATTTTAGAACACAGGGAAGAAAATGTCTAAAGAGGAATACAAGTATTTTAGATCTTTTTGTTTGGGGCTTTCTTAAGCACAAACTGAGTGTAAGTTTGCAAAAATACTCTCAATATGCAAACTAAAAATTCATTCTGAGGGTTTCTTTTGGTAGCATCAGTACAGCACCATGACGCAGAAACACATTGTATCTGGGCATCAAGTTGTTTAAACTGTCCAATGAAGACTAATGATGACACCACGCTGAGGAATTAGCATGTGACTTTGCATTGCTGATTCACATTAAACCTTTCCTTAGTGTGCATAGCCAGATCCCAGTTATCTCAGAATCCCACTGACTGTTTGCTTTTGATCAAAAAAAATATTTTTGCAGCATTATGGAAATACTGTCACATAGAAAATTTAGTAATGAAGACGTGTTTTTCAAGACAAGAAAATTTAGGACTACTGCTTCAAGTAAAAAATTATAAATTGTATTATAATGGTTAAAAATGACCAAACCTTAAAAAAGGCCACCCACAGAAGGACATCCTTTTAGGCATTTAGTTAATATTCAGCAATTTCATGTCCTGTTCTACTCAAAACACAATGGCCTGCATTACACTGTACTTCAGTAAGGATGTCTAGGGTCCTACAGATGTGACGTGTTGGGAATATCAACCTTACTAAGGTCTCATGAAATTCTGTAAGCTGAAGTTCCGTTTGTTCTGCCTTTCTATTATTTTAGGAAAGCAGATATGCTTTTTGTCAGCCAACAAAAAGATAACTCTTTCAGCAAAACATCTAACTACCAATTTATAGTTGTGCCATATTTAATTTTTTTATTGCTAACAGGCAGAAAACACATTTTTACCGTACTGATGCTGTTGTCTGTTTCTCAGAAAGGGCTCCTCCTTTTCCACGAGTTGGAAATCCTTAATATTCTCATCATGCTGAGCTAGCATCTCAACATACAAAACTAGCAGACAATGCCATAAGATCCATTTTACGAGGAGCAGCCTAAAACCAGGTGTATGTCTCTTTCCATAATAGAACAAAAAACTATGCTGTTTAGACCATGAGAGAGAAGTCACCGCAAAACAGTTATTACAAGGAATATATGTCCTCACCGGTAACAATCACTGGAGTACTTTTCAGTATTTCACCTCTAAAGAATGCAAACTTCATTTTTCGGGTCTCTTATCTAGATACTACTGGCATCCTTGTCATCTATAAACACCTCAAGAGGTGAGTGGCACTATCTACCTCTTGCTGCTGCTGAGCGCTCTGTCACATCATCTTTTGCTAACAGCAGTCCCTGATGTCTAAGACTTACTGATTCAGTAGGCAGAATTTTTCCAGACCTAATATTACCAGGTTGAACATATATTCCATGTCCTGCCCTATGCAATACCAATGAACACCACCTATGACAGCTAAGGTCTTAATGCAACAAAACATTTAATTCATAGGGAGCGTTCTCGCATTTAAAGTTAAGTATGTGCTTAACTGTTATTTGGATCATGGCCTATCTTTCTGGAGAGAATAAATTAACATGAAGCCTAAACTAGCTTTTATCCTGAGGGGGATAAATTGGGAGATCTGAAGACCTTGAAAAGCTATTTGTGCAATAAGTGCTTGAGGGATAAAATCTTGTTTGCTGCAATGCCAGAATAGTATCTCTTGCATTTATTGGATGACTCCTCTTTGGGTACCTGCTTGCAGGCATTAAACATGAATGAGCTTCATCTAGTGATAAAAATTCATCCAAAATGCCATCGATTTCATCACATACTCTTAAACAAAAACACTGTACATACATTGCTTTCTGTATGTGGCTGTAAACACTTTCTAGTAAGCTAGAGTAACAGCAAAGGAATAATTATAGCAGCATGGTTTCATTACAGTTTAAATCAAGAACTAAGAGTGCAGTGACAAAGCATTTGCTGTACATTGTCAAACACTGACTGATGGCCAGGCTAAAGGGGCACTGAGTGTAAGAGGAGAAGACGGAAAGTACCTTTCCTCTGTGCATATAAAATAGAAATGTTTCTGTTCGGCTCTTCTTTGGTGTAACTAAAAGGGAGAGGAAAGTTCGCTGTGCAAAAAAACTCTATTCTGCACACTGAAAATAACCTTTTCTTATCTAGTTTCTTTCTCATAAAACATGAGGAAAAACCTTTTTTGCACTTTCTGCAGAACTTTTTTTTTCTAAGCAAATTGTCCAAAAATTTCAGAAATGTCATGTTTGAAAAAAATCCTGTCTTCTTTCAAAATTACTTATCCCTGATCTGTGAGATTTGTACAGTTTTTGTTGAGGAAGGTATTTCAGGCTATTTATTGCAATTACCTACAGAACAAATTATCAAAACTGAGCAGAAAACAATGGAAAAATTAAGCTAGAAATTAACATTGGAAAACATTAAGTGAGAAAAACTTATGCACATAAAGAACAGGAGAAAGGATGGAGAAGACTGTTAAACAGATTATCAAACCCAAAATCCAAGCTCCATTCTAGAGCTGATGACTTAGGAAGGACACAGTCAACTTTCTCAGCAAAACAAGTATTTTGTACAGCTGTGTTAAAAAACTAAAAACTAAACTCTCAACACCTGTCACTGCTCTGCTTTACATGCTTAGATACAACTTATACCCCTTTCTTTGTGAGAATTGTACTTTCATTTTCTTGGGCCCCAGAATGTAACCAATATAAAGGGGAAAACCAGTGTTTACCAAATTCCATTTCTAGGAATGCAGCACTGGACTCACCCCTCAAAAAATGAAGAATATCCCTTAATGTCCCTCCACACAGTCCGATTACCGGTGTCCCATCTCACAAAAAAAAAATAATTATGAAGAAAAAGAATTCAAACACCAAACACTTTATAAGAAGCAAACTAAAAAGTCATCTTTCATTCCTAATGGAAACACATGTTTACAGTTTTGACACCAATGTATGTTAACTAACTAAATCTAACCAAAAGAACCCCAAACTGGACAAGGCAATGTGCTTTTTTCTCCACCTCCCAAAGTTAGTTTGAGCTGTGCAGAGTTCAAGGCACTGTGACCAAACCATTTCAAGGCTAATTTAAAGTACAGAATTGGCTACAGCACAGTCTCATGACTCTGAAACCTGCACAGCACATTTTGCTCAACTGGAGACGAAACAAACCCCACAGAAATTCAGTTGCCCTCCCTACACTCCCAGTAAACATAGAGTAATAGACAAAAATGTTATTCTTAGATTACAATGTAAAGGCTCTGTCTCACAAAAAGAGAAGCTAAGATGAAATACTTTGAACTCACATTCTGTGAATTAATTCTGTGAAAGCATCTACATGGGTATTGTTATTTTACGTAAAGGATTTTGTTTGATTCATCATTAAATTTATGGGTAGTACAGCCAAGATTATTTTCTGTTTGCAAATTGCTATTGTTTTTCCTTAAAAATCAAATAATTAAAAAAACCAACTCACATTAACAAATATTTGGTCAAGGCAAAAAACAAAAATCATTAAGAGCAAACTATGGCAATCAAATTAAATAGAAATGTAATTTCTGTGATGCATTCTTCTAGCTTTTGTATTTACTCTAATTCTTACAGCCAGTTACTTGCAATATGCTCCCAAAATTCATTTTTATTTATTTTTTTTAAATATGAGTGTATAACTGCAAAAATAAAGTACAAGTATATACTGTACCTTGTTTTACCTGTAAGGAACACACACCTGACAAAAGGCAATTTTCACATCCAGGGTAGGTTCACCACAATAGTATAAGAAATGGCGGCTCATAAATACCTGCAATTACAAAAAAATAAAGAAAACTTGGATGCCTGCTGACGTGCAAGTACAGTACAGCTCTGTATACATTTGGGCTATGAAACCAACCTGAATTACTACCCAGCTCTTGAATAACAGAAATTTGTTACAACATTGAACTGGGAATGGGCTTTAAAGTCATTCTGATACTTGTCAAGGTTACAGCCTCATATAGGACTTGATTGCATCAACAAATTTTTAACAGTAACTGAAGCCTTTACCTCAAAGTTTATCTTGTCACTTGTATATTCTTATGTTCTCAACAAAATCAGGTCAACAGAGTTCTATATAATGTGGGAATGGGAGACAGTTATTACTAAGGGGAGGTAAAAAAAAAAACAAGTTCTAAGATAGCAGTTAAGTAGAATTAGAGAAAACAGAGTGCCTAATTATACACCATATAAGTTCAAGGCCCTACCACTTTAGGAATGCTATGTGTAGTTCTGGTCCTCATCTTAGCATCTTGCAACTAGACAAGATAGAGGAAAGGGCAGGAACAAAGCTCCAAAGCCCACAGATTGCTCCTATGAAATAACTGCATAAATAGATTTATTTTTTTTCTTGGCTTACAAAGAACTGAGTGGGAATGTGCCAGGGATCCACAAAATGAGTGGCACAGTGACAGTGAAAAGGAAAACACTTTTTCCCCTCAATTTGATGTCATGTACTTCTACTTAAGTTACCAAACACCAAGCTCAGAATAAGCAAAAGGAGATAATTCTTCATATGCCTTTTTCTCAGACTGCAAAAGGTCCTGCCTCGAGTTGCTGTGGATGGCTGAAGTCAACTCAAGTTCTAATGTGATTAGACAAATTCACTTAAGCAGAAATCTGCTGAAAGCTATTAACCTAGAAAGTATCAGCCTCAACACAATGCTGAGTCAGTCTGCCACTATGTGCTCTCCCTGTTCTTGGATTCTTTCATGGGCATCTGATGCTGGCCAAGGAAGCCCTGTACTAGACTGCATGGTGCTGTATACCCTGTTACAGTTGGTTTTACTTTCTTAATTCCATAGTGCCACACTCAGCTCTAGCAAAGTCACCATCCCTGGAGGTCTTTAAAAGACATTTAGATGTAGAGCTTAGTGATATGGTTTAGTGGAGGACTTGTTAGTGTTGGGTCAGAGGTTGGACTCAGTGATCTTGGAGGTTTCTTCCAACCTAAATGATTCTGTGATTCTGTGAAACCCTCTGTAGCTACTTTCTAGCAAGGGAAATAAAACTCAGATGTTATCAGGCTGAAAGAGGTAACTGTCACAAGACACTGGAGGATATTGATTTTTCCATGTGACTCCACTTCAAAAAAGAAAAAAAACACGCAAAAATCCTTCTCACAGTATATATAAGACCCAGCAACTTTTCGATCAAAAGAGATAAATAACACAGAACTTCATATGTTTCTTTCAAATATAAGCTCAAAGCAATAGCTAAAAATGCAAAATGCAGCCATTGCTCTGCTAAGGCACAGCCACGATTCTGAAACTGTGTGTACCTCCTTATGGCCCCTGGGATATTTACCTTTTTGTTATAGGGACTAATAACTGTAGCTGTAAAAAAAAACAACAAAACAACAAAACAAACAAAAAAAAACACACACACTTGGAGCAACTTCAACTCACAAAAACTGACCATGACTCAAGAAACTACAATATTCACTGATACTTGCAAACTTGAATACATCATGTGTTCCTATGTGATTAATTTTTAATGAATGAATGAATAATCCTGTTATGAAAGCAAGTGTATGACCTTTTCTGCATCATGTTACAGTGTCTGAGATTGCTGCCTCATTGCCCAGTGAGTCATTAGTGGAGCTTCACATTCTATAGAGGGTTTGGATTAAAACAAGGAGGAAAAAAAATGCTTTTAACATTAGTCATATTCTCAGTGATTCTGGAAAGCCAATAGGTAATTACACTCTCACCCTGCAGACATATATACCAGGAGATCCTATTGGCTGGACTCATTATGTTGCTATAATCATCTGTGACCGATATGTCAGCAGGCCCGTACTCAAGACTGAACGTACTAATAGGAAGCGAAGAAGGGACGGGAAGGAAATCTCATTCCTCACAAAATTTACTGCATACACATTACTTCTCATACACGGCTCCTCAACTTTCCACCGCTAAGACCATAACTCTTATTAGTCACCCTGGGCAGAGCAATCAACCACTGAAATTTATGAACAGGAATACATTTTACTATTTATTATGTTGTCCTTGCATGCAGCTACTGCTGATAAAATATGAGAAGTGTGACATGCTTTAATGGCCTAGATCAATACTCACATTCCTCTGTACATGAGATACAACAAATGAATCACAAGACCAGGAGTGAGAATACCTTTCTGTAGCACAGAGGTTTCCAAGACTGTATATCCAGAGCAAGAGATTTGAGTTTGTGTTTTCCATAGGGCATGCCTTCATACACGGAATTTATACAAAATTTCCTTCACTGCCCTCAAAGTTATCACATGTGTAGCTTCTGGTTTCTTAAAGCAGAAAATACGTTCACACTCAACTACCCTTGATTGTACCTCATCAAGCACTAGCTGGCAGGCTATCACTAGATGCATCAGACGTGCCAGCATCAAGTGAATGAAGACATGGCTTGATGCTGAGACTTGCTAGTGATCTGAGTGGTAGGCGCAAGCATAAGCATTTAAGATTTCTTTACCCTACATCTGACTATCTAGTATTACATTGAGCAAAACCATCCAGACTGGGGAGAACTGAGCAGCGCTGATGCAAGAAAACATCCTGAAAAAAACCCAGGACGGCATCTAGCTTGGTAGCCAGAGATTGCAGTAGCATCTCAGGGAAGAAATTTTTTGATGAAACGACAACAACGTGATCTCAAATTTTCACTGGGATCAAAGTCTCTGCATACCAGAACCACTAAAAACATACAGGTCTCAGCAGCAAAGATACTGCAATCTAGTTCCAGGCAAGACCCAAGTGGGAGACACTGAAGCAGTAGGAGCATCTTTACCTTCTGCGCCTTCTGCCTTCCCTTCACTGAAGAAGCTCATTTCCCATCTTCTCCTCACTAGGAATGCACACGCTTGCATGTGTACTTGTTCTCTCATTGCCTTTTTCAAGTCTCACTGCTGCTGTGTCAGGACTTCATCTAAGAGGACAACATGGCTCTGGCAAGTCCTTTATCAGCTCTTCTTTATCAGCTGCATCACAAAGCACCACTGCAGATATAATAGACCAAGAGCTGAAAATCCTCTTGGCTGCCCAGTGGCACAGCTCCCAGGTTAACCACTGCCTGGGACTGTGAACTATGCCCATGGCCTGGCCTCCACCTGCCCTGACACTTTGCCACCCGCTTCTTCAGCCCTCTCCAGTCGCTCTCCCATCAACAGCCACTCTTCCGAACAAAGCGGGCTCGTGACATGCCCCGAGTTCAGGAGCGAGCTTCCCCTTCCCCTCAGTCCTGCAGGACTGCTTGTTGGTAAGGAGGATTAACTCATTGTTATTCAAACAGCTCTCTGAAGCCTGAAAGGATTAAATCAATACTGTTCGTGTAATTACTGGGAGCAGAGAGGAAACAGCCCGATGAGAGTAGACAAAGCAAACTAGAAAAGCAATAGCAACTGCACTTCTCCAGCACAGCCTCCTGCAGCGAGTCTTCCTGCTGCTCCTTGAACCCCTTCCTGACCCACAAAGCCATAGTGTCAGCACTCAGCGAACAACCGGGCAGCCGGGCGCCCCGTCTTCTCCAGCCCTCCTTCAGTCCCAGAGCGCACAAGGCTGCCAGAGTCGACTTCTGGACCACAAAAGGAGAGCCACCGTTTCCTTGGTGGAGGCCCAACAGATGCAAGTTCTCCCTCGCTCCACATGGATATCGCCTTGGCCTGTCAGAGCAGACTGAAAGCTGCTGGTGGCAGCCTGGAAGAGCAGTGTGGAGCCTCAGGGCAGTTCCGTGCAGCTTCGTACTTCAGAGGGACTAAGGAGCCAGCTGCCCTGCTGCTACACCTCGGCCTTCATCACAGCCTGGGCAGGCAGGGCTCGCCTCACTCCAAAGCCAAAGCTGTTTGGTCCAATACACCAACCCAACGCTGAAGCAAGCCTCCTGAAAGGTGCTGCAGCTGTTTGATGTGCTTAAGCCAGTGTTGCTGGTGCTCAAACAAAGCAAGTCCCCACCCCAGCCCCAGTACTGTTCTCAGCACCTGCCACATTGCTAAAGGCTGTACTCTGAAAGGCATTCACGTGTCCTACAGTAAATCGACTGGAAACAAATCCTTCAGATCCAGACTATGAAAATATCCTCAAAAATAAATGAACATGTCAAGATACAATTTAAAAAGAAATCAAGCTCCAGCTGAAGAGATCACAGAACTGCTTGCATATAAACATCAGGAGGTTAAAACCTGACAGGGTATGGCTGCAACCTGGAGGACGAACAGAACCACGGGACATATCCCAGAGCCTCATCCTGCATTTCTGCTGATTTGGTTCTCCTGTGCAAACACCTCACATGTGCATAACGGGTACAGCAAATGTGCTCCCTATCTTCACAGGCATGTAGTTTATACTCAGGCTCCAAAAGGCCAGAGTTATTTATTGCTGCCTGCTATTGATATTTCATTCAGGAACAGAAAGAGAACATGAAAAATATTAATGAAATTGCAGAAACATTTCCAGTTATTTAAAATATATATATATATATCCTGTTCTACTTCAGCAAGAGAGGGTAATTTATCAGTTCAGCTGTCACATAAAAACCTTCTTGAAAAATACTAATGTTCGAAGATGAACATTCATGAATTATTAACGTTTCCTGTTTTGAAAATGTGTTTGACTCATTTCATGCATTTCCAGCAGCAGAACCCCTCTCCTCCTTCACTGAAAACATTCCCTCTCCGCACAGCAACTCATCAGTCCCCGAGGCTCTGAGGAATGCCCCTGGGAGATCACTCCTGGCACTGTACATTTATCTGAAGTGAAACTGGGCTACCCACCTCTGTACACACCGCAAGGAGAATGACGAAGTTACAGAACAGTGTCAGTACACCTTGCTATTTTAGCATCCCTGTACCTTGAACATAGGAAATAACAAAGACCTGACCCACTTTGCGTAGCGTGACAAGCACATGGGGGGTACCAGGAATTTGTGACCCCCAGTGTCACCCAGCTGCACACGTGCTCTGTCCTCTTAACAAGCCAGATCAACAAGGGCTGCAGTTTGCCTGAATTTTTCCTAACTTGGCTGCCAATTAAGATTGAGATACATATGCCCAAATATCCTGTCTTTTTTTTTTTTTTTTAAGACCAATCCTTTGGGCTCATCAGCATTTTTTTTTTCTGAACTTAATTTGTTGCTGTGCTTAAAATAGATGTGAGCAAAAACAGAGTTGATATTTTCAATATCAGTTTGAATTAGACCATCTGCTTGGCAAGAGGTTTCAGGACCTTACAGAGAATAAGGAAGAACTGAAATTTCCAAGAGGGTTCTTAGTAGACAAGGAGTGTGCATCTACTGAGAAAGAGTGTTTATTCTGTTGTGCCTATGCTCGCATGTTAATTATTCTTGGAGTAACTAGGGAAAGCACTCGTGTGAATAAGGTAATTATTAAGGTTAAATCCCAGCAGAAACAGCTTACTTTTTACTGAGATAAGCAATGCTAGCAATTAAAAATTCACAAGAATCACAGAAGCAGTCCTAAAACTGAACTCCTGGAAGAGAACGGAGCCAGGTAAAGACAGAATTTAAGAATAGCATTCTGGAGGAAATATTTATGGAAAAAGAAAATGAAAAGAGCATGCAAACTGCAAAGATGGAACTGACAAACAGATTTGCTTAGTGATCTTAGCCCACAGGCAGAAGAGATGAGCTCCCAGTCCGGCCTGGTGACCAGCTTTCCAGTGTACACCCAGGTCTATTTTTAACACTTCCAAAACCTGTTGTAAATACCCAAGCTGTAAAAGCCCAATGTGTCGATGTCAGGTACCTACAGCTCCCAGGGACCTTTTTTTTTTTTTTTTTTTTTAAAAAAAAATCAGGCTTTCAAAGCCAAGCTGACTGCCCAAACATTTACTTTTATCAACGCATGCTATTGAAAATGCAATGTGCTCCTGGAACGTCTTGCAGCAGATGAATTAGTCAATGTTTATGATGTTCTTACAGTCTCTTATACCATCTTTTCCTTTGTAGCTGAATGTCTTCATTCTCTGATGCACATTCAAAGAGAAAAAAACCTAGCCACTTTCTAGAGGCATTAAATTAGACTGATACTGGAAGCAGCTCTGAATTATCACAGGATGAACCTCCAGGTGACCAGTATGCAACACCATGCCTATTATTATCACCAAAAATGAAGAAAATCTAATCACAAAGAGCTGAGTCCAGTGAAATGCTTACTATTTGCCTAACAGAAGGCAAACAACCTTTACCTCAGGAGGTAAACAGCCTTTTGCCAGTAAAAGCAAGTGGTTTTTTTTTTCTTTTTTTTTTTTTTTTTTTTTTTTGCATTTGTTTTTGATCTGCCTTTTCTTTCTGGAAAAACTAAAGGAAATAGAATTTAAGGTAGCCACCTCACCACAGTGAAGTACAAAATTCTTCCTTCTCAGAAATCTATTTTCCTCGGTTTCAGTCTGAAAAAACAATAAAAAGCTGTTCCTTAGATAAATGCCAGTGGTAAAACAGCAGGAAGGCATGTAACGAGTCACATCAAAACTATCTGTAATACATTCCCAAGTCAGAGCACAACCTCCCAACCTAATTCAAATTCAGGTAGATTTGCCTATAAGTGATGGCCTTGGCCCTGTATCACTGTGAAAAATGATGTACATTCTAGAGAATAGACAGCGAGTAATACTTAAGTACTGTCTACGTTATGCAGTACCAATAAATTTAACATATTTTATGAAGATATACATACTAAGCTGTAATAGCTCAGAATGAACTTGTAACACTCCAAACAGTAAGCAGCATGTTAAGATTGAGATCCAGTTGCACTGTTATGCCAAGTACCCATTGCACCAACAAAGGGGGCATGCAGAAATAAAGAATATTCTAGGCAAACTCTAATAAGTCATGGAAGGCCAGGGCACCTTGATACAGGCATAAATCCCACTTCAGAGCACTTTCATTTTGTGGCTCTATGGTACACAAAACTACAAGTTCCATGGCAGTTTCATTTGGAGGAAAATTAGCTGTCTCATGGATTTAAGAGGAAAAAATTATGAAAACAAAATACTATTTAGCCATGGTTTTACTTGTTTGATATGAAACTGTATTAGACTGTACCCAGGTTCGTATTTTCTGTATCAAATTTTCATGATGGAGACAGAAAAAGCCATTTAGGGCTATGGAACAGCTTGCTGAACTGAAACGTCAGTGTTTGTGAACATAACTTGAAAAGAACAGTGTGACTGGCCAGTTAGCCAACCTGCACAATTTACACCCCCAGTTTTCCAGAGCAGAATGACAGAGGTGCTCAAATTGGGGGGACCCTGCGACATGTCACAGCCAACCTCCCTGCTCAAAGCAAGGACAGTTGTTTCACTTGTCTGCGAAGTTAGAATGCTCAGTCCCTCCTTGGTCTGTGTTTACACATTAATGCAGCAGCTATACAACTAAAAATACTATTTCTCTAAAAAAGCATAAGAGGCTTAGTTTGGGAGTACAACTCTGTGGCCATGAGCAGATTATGCTATAAATTCTGCAGCTACAGAGCAGCTTATTTCTCAAACAACTCAAATCCAGAGTCTTTCCCTTCTGAAAAGCTTTCTCCCCTCCTAAGCTCTAACATTTGTCAATTAATTATTCCTGTAACAAAGATGCTAATAAAACTACTCATCTCAGGAGTGCAAGGAGGATTTAATGCAGCATCGCTGCGAACTGCAAGTATCACAGAATCACACAATCATAGAATGTTAGGGATTGGAAGGGACCTTGAAATATCATCTAGTCCAATCCCCCTGACAGAGCAGGAACACCCAGATCCTTTCACGCAGGAATGTGTCCAGGCGGGTTTTGAATGTCTCCACAGAAGGAGACTCCACGCCTGTCCCTGGGCAGCCTGTTTTAGTGTTCTGTCACCCTCACCATAAAAAAGTTTTGTCTCATATTTAAGTGGAACCTCCTATGTTCCAGCTGACACCCATTGGCCCTAGTCCTATAATTGGGTGTCACTGAGAAGAGCCTGGCTCCATCCTCCCGACACTCACATTTTTTTCTACAGTTTTCTGAACTTAGACCAGATGGGTAAGGAGTTAGTAAAAACAAGTCACGCTCCTGTTAGGTTCTTGTATCTGAGTAAGACAAAGAAGGATGCACTGAAACACAAAGGTTTATATTCAGACCAACAAACTGACTTAGCGTTGCAGAAAGTAAATAGAGGCCAGGAATTTAACAGAGATTTGAGCCTTAGATAAAAAAAAACAGGCTGTCCAAGTCTTTAATAGCTAATGGCTACAGCAAATAAGATGTTATGGCTTAGGGCTTGAATTAGGGTCCTCCTATTTGAGGCCTACTGCACAGATAATATCATACATGGTTACTGATGGATACTTACACTTACACTTATTTGTGTGTCTTTCACAAGAGACCAAGAGAAGCAGATAAAAACAGGCACAGCACTCCAGTGTTCTGGATTTGTTGCAGATGACACTTTGCATCTCTGCTGCACCTATTCCAGCAGCATTTTGGAGCCTCTACCATTTCAGGAGACAACCCCCGGAGGGACCCACAGTTTATTACAATGTGCATGGACTTCTGAGGGCTGGGATTTAGCATTGTCATAAATGTGTATGAAACAATTCCTACCTTTGGTTCCTTTCCCAAGTGTGAAATGCCCAGCAGGAATCATATATGCCATATAAAGTCTACCTTCCCAAGCCAAGTGGCACAACACTACTCAGGTGAAGCTAAAACAACAACACTGAAAAAATACCACCCTGTTCACTGCAAAAATATTTTCCGGCACTGGTTATCTTTTTGTACTAAATAACAATAAAAAAACCAGCATAAGATACACTGTGTTTTCAGTGGCCATCACTGCTTCTTTAATTGCAATTGCAGAGCTATAATTCTACTTACATTTTCCACTCTCACTTGGTGAAAGGAAATAGGGAATTCTCAGAGTTTTCATCACACCATATCTTCGGAGAGACACAAGAGAATATGGAGAGAGAGTAAAGAAATATTTGGTCCTACTTGCTGAGCAGGAAAGAATCCAATGATTTGAGGGGCTCACAGATTAGTGCTTTACATCAGACACAATCTAGACAAGAAGAGTACAACATTCATTCCACATAGAAGGTTTCAAATGCAATTTTTCATAAGCTATTCATTAAAAAAAATAAAAACAGATGAAGAGAGAAAATGATTCATGGAGACCAACTAATACAGTAAAAAAGTTTCATAAGTGCTGCAAGTGGAAGGCAGCATGCCAAAGTTTCGACAAGAATACCAAGACTGTTCTTCATATCACTGCAAAGTAAGCTGAAGGTTTAACATAGGGTTCCCCTCATAGCACACTTCTTTTAGCCAAGGAAGAACTTCACTTAGTGCTTTGATAAGAAAAAAAGGACCTCAAGAAACATAGTGGGCAATTTTCTAGACTCAAGAGTTGGGAAAACAAAAAGCCAAACTGGTTGTTCTGCAATTTCTCCCTCTTCATCCTAACCAAGACACAGAAGCACCAGCTTGTACATCTTTCTGACTGCAGTGGAAGGCTCCCTGTTATGTGTAAACCGCTATCTGGAATCTGTTCTGCCAGGAAAATGCACATGGAACCATGTAAAGCATGGGCACCACAATTGTAGAGAAGAGCTCCGAGCGTATTAAAGCAGAGACAGCCTAGGTATTTCAGACAAGCAGGTAAAACATCTGCCTCTCCTATTGTCAGGTAGCTTTTAATATCTACAGAAACAATGCCAGGTCAAATTCCTCATATGAAACCACAATTTCACAGGTTCTGAACCCAAACGTAATCTGAAATGACATGGTGGCCTATATTTTTTCTTGTGCTCCAGCTCCCCTCAGAGTTGGGCAAAGGGGTGAACAGCAAAGATATTAGGTCCAGTAAGCCACGGGGGCTACGGGCAGTGTAGGGAAGAGTTTAATTTACCCGGGTACACCACATGTATGGAGGATTTCTCACCCAAAACACTACCCTTCATAAGTTACTATCTACTGGAGCAAGAACCAGCTGAGCATCCCTGAGCAAGTTTTCTGCATCCCAGGAACTCTGTAGTGAGTAATACTAGAAAGCAAGGGACAAAGACTCCACAGTAACTTAAATAACAAACGTTCATGTTACTTAGAGTTTGGACTGGAAGATTCAAGATGTGTACCAGAAAGGGATAAGTTGCCAAGATCAGGGTAAACATGTATTTTACCCAAGTTACTTTTACTGAAGAGTTTAAGAAGTGCAGGAACACAACCTTATCCTACTTTTGACTCCCTAAATTTAAGTGAAAGACAAACTCTCAAGCTTTGCACCTTATTATATATTTTTCAAAGATACTGGAGTCTGTAGGCTTGCTCTTCTAGTATTTTTGACTTCTTCAGCTGTGCCTCCCTTACTTGAGCTTCCCCTCAGCTGGAACACCTTCTCAAGTCCACATTGGCAGGCTTTCTTCAGCCTCCCAACAAAATAACAAGGTAAACACTCTTATTTTCTCCAGCACCTCACAACTGGTGAGTAATCGTACTCTTTGCAAATCATTGTTTGCATTTGCATAGTACCCATCCGATTTAGACTAAACACTTGGAGAATATAAACACTACTCATTTTGTAAACCTCCAACAGGCATGCCACCAGATCAGTCTTCTTTAGCAATAATAATCACACCCCTTCATGTGCCCATAATACGGTCATCTGAAGACGAGAGAGCTCTTAAGGGAGACATTAAACCCAGACAGCCTTTTTGTTCCAGGAAAATCTCAGTGGTTTAGCATGTGCTCAAGGCAGAAATGCTTCCCAGTGCTCTGAAGAAAAGACTAGTGGAAGAAAAACTGTGATGTGAATTAAGAAACAAAGTAATGAGAATTTTCAGAAATGACTGTTTCTAATTTATAGTGGATGTAAAGACATGAAGAAGTGAAGTTTCAAGTTCCAGGTAAGAGCATTGCTGACAGCTGCTTTAATTACAGCTAATTACAAAGACCCATATGCAGATGAACTCGCTGTCTTGACTGATAGCTGATGTTCTCAATAGAACCAGAAACATGCCCCAATCCTAAATTATTCACATTTGTTATATTCTTGTCATTTTCTCTCTTCTTTCCCTTACCTTGTCTTTTTCCCTCATTTTGGGGTATTTCTACTCTGCAGCATACCAAGGAAGCACCAGTAACACCCTGTCAACAACAACCTGAAAAACAGCACAGCTGCCTCTTTCTCTGTTCCTGTTTTCAACAGGTTGGGAAATACCACCATCTCTTATTTTCTTGAGTCTCCCAAAGGTGATGTGTGGAGAATACAAGCGTAAGCAGAGAGCACTGCTGTTTACTTTACAATGCTTATTTTGAAAAAGTGCAATGAAAGACACTGGCTCCCTGTACAATAACTACATTTAAGCCCTGCTTCCTAAACAAGAGCAGATGCCCAGGGAATCAAATAAGGCAGTCCCTAAATATTTTCTGATATCATTTCAAGCTCCAACAGAAGCTGCATATAAACACAAATCAACTTATATCCAACTGACCTGGCATCACATGCGAGGAATTATCCAGCTGAGAGACTGCTGATTGATTCCCCTTCCCCATTTCAAAAAGGTAGTACGAGCTACAGCAAAATGCAATGTCACCAAGTTGCTGCAAAAACAATTTGCTGTGCATGAAAAACACCTGAATTCAGAAGAGAAGTTTGCTTTACATGGTCTCCAGCTTCCTGCATACTACAGACTAGAGCATACTTTATCTTACAGTAAGTAAGCCCTTTGCAATAATCTGCACAGATCACGTATTTCCCAGGATACGTCTATGACTTATACAGCAAAATTATTAAAAGCCAGGACCACTGACACTGTGCATGGAGGAAAGCTCATAACAAAAGACGGCTAAAAAAAGCCTTCCCGCCATCCCTCTTGCCCACAAAGTACCATGTGCTAAACAAAAGGATGACCTAGCTGTTTTTCAAAACCAGGTTTATGTCACTCCTCAAATGTTCCTTTACACATATTTTATGGGTAAGAAAACCAAGACACCACCAAAACAAATGACATGCCCACCCAGTGACAATGTCAGGAGTAGGGACCTGGGAGTTTTTATCCAGCTATGGAAGGCACTAAAAATTAATTATTTTTGATACAATTTCCATTTAAAAAATGCAAATGTAAAAAGAACGTATCAAATCCCTAGACAACAGATACGTTAAAGAAGATTGGGTTTTGCTGAAACCCATCCTTCTCAGAGCTGCCCCAAAAACAAAGCAACAAAATCCAATTTTGTTTGCACAGCCATGTTCTTTCTTTTCTATACCAGTTTTGAAGCTGAGCATTTTGCAGAGCAGAGATGAGCAGTGAACAAACTAATTCATTTCTCTGTAATACCTATTATTTTCTCTATCATCCTTGTCTTTTACTTTCTTTTTAAAGCTTTTTATTTTTCTAAGGCGTGTTTCTGGGGTTTGGTGAGAAATCAAAAGTTTGCATGAAAAATAACACTACGTTCTTTGAGGGGCATGAAGTTATAAGCTGGGCAGCAATAGGTGAATGGTGGTGGGAAATAGGAAAAGCAACACAAGTTTTTTTTAAGCACAATGGTAACTGTAAAGCACTTGTAAGTGTGCTGATGAAAGTCACCTTTTCCCCTCTTAACTCTTTGTACCTCTATCAGCACCTTTTATACATCATTCTGTGTCTCCACTGATCCTCTGCCCTCATTATGCTTTTCTCTACAACATGGCAAAGAGGAACGCTTTGTGTTACTTAAAACCTACAAGTACTAATATTTAAGCTGTGGCCTTAAAAACAAACAGAAGCAAATCTGATAACTGATCCTGATTCTCAGAGGAAATACTTGACAAGAGTAGATTTTTTTTTAAACTACATATTCCATCAATTTTCCAGAATCCATTATCTATTAAAGCTCTTACCGCTTTCAGAAGGATTGCATTTACTATCACTTACATTTATTTACTTTTTTTTTTTTTTTTTTTTTTAACTGGGGCTAACAGTCGAAGTATCTTCTGCTTTTTTTTTTGGCCTACCTAGCCATCACCAACAATCCTGGGAAAGCCACAACTTTCGGTGATTTTTCAGCATTTCTTTTCCTTTGTGTATCAACACGATTCTGAATTAGAGGCCAAAGCTTCTGAAAACTAATGCATGCACTGACTCAAAATTGAATGAATTCTCTGAAATAGCAAGTGAAACACTTCAGCGCATTACTGGGACCGAAGATTTAGCAGACTCAGTCCTACCCAAAAGCTGTGACTCATCGCAGTTCCCTCTTACCAAGTCAGGCCGTCTATCTCACAGCAACATTGGATCTGCAGGTAGCACATCTCAGGAATTCACAGTCAAAGCCACTCTTTCAGCAAAAGAACATTCAGGGAACGGCGTTATGTTCTGCCCACTACCCAAGAAAAACAGAAAAATTTCTCACATGCAACAGACTTGGCAGACCAGGTATATAAAGTCTATACACATTTGGGAATGTCATGATGTCAGCACCGAATGTAACCTATTTCAAGTGCCCCAGTGCTGAACCATGCTGCTTATCCTCATATGTGCAGCGTAAAGAATTCACATGCAATTGGCATCCTTAAAAAACTTCTGGGTGTGTGTCTGGGGAGAAGTCCAGTGCTTGCTCTTGTCCTATGCAAATGACAACTTCTTCAAAACTCGAGCCCCCTGTATCTAGCTAACAAACACCACGGTCTCAGAGAGGCAGACTGTTGTAGATTTTATATTAAGCATATCTTTCCTCCCAGAAACTTACAAAAGAAAGGACTTCTGGGGAGGCATGCAGCCTGCCCTCCCCTCCATTATCCATCAACTGTAAACTCCACCGTCTCAATGGCTCTAGTTGCTTGCGGCTTCCTGCTGGAGCTGTTAGAGACCTGTGATGCTGAGAGGAACTTCATGAGACACAAAGTAAAAACAGAACAGAGGTTTTTGTTTGCAATCATCCAGGCAAAGCACAAACCTCTGAATAAGCACAGGAGGAGTCTGTCTTGCTTTCTGGGCTGCCATCACCTCTTTCACAGCACAGATTCACAGGAAGTTACATAGCTATTAACACAGCATTTCTCTAACTGCTGATAGAGGGGTAGGACCAGACCTGAACACGATGACAACGACGCTGCTTAACAAAATTAATTCCCCATACAAGCTCTGCACCAGTGTTCCCAGGCTGACCTGGAAGCAATGCCAGGTACAACAGCTGGAACAGCATTACCTCCTCCCAGCATCACCCCACCACTTTCTGAACGCCAGCCCAGCTTCCAACGACATACGGGGACGCAAGAAGAGAAATGCCTCACTTAGTGTTATTTGCCATGCACTGACTTAACAGGCAGCCTACAAGTATAGCTGCGGGAGGGCCACAACCAAGGATGTCAAGCTTACCTGGTCACATTACGCCATGAACTTCATTCGCTATGTTTAGTTTTATCGAAGTTGGAGGGGAAAAAAAGTAGGCTACGTTAAGATACAAGAATGCTTTGTGATTTTCTGCAGCTGTTCTCACCATTGCTTTGCAAATGAGTTTAATACAGAACGTCAGCCAGAACTATATTTAGTCCTTGTTAGTGTGTTAGCACTATCATGATTAATCATTCTTATCATATCAGCATATGGGCACTTAAAGATGAACTGAGAAGAGCTGCACTGTACCTGTTACTGCTAAGTCATCTGTATTATCATTTATACTATTATTATACTCCATATGTATTATAATATCACACATCCTTGCAGGAAAGCATGTTATAAATGCACCAAGATCTTGAGTTTGTAGAAATTTAAATAGGGGCCTAAAGCAAATACTGGCATAGAAATAAACGTGTATGTAAGACATTGCACAGCATCTGTAGCTGCATCCACAGAAAGAAGTAATACTGAAATTAGATTTAGAGGTCAAATTTATCTAAAATATAAACAGCTAAGTAAGTCATGTCCACAGAGTGCAGCCTATCCTCACCCACACAGTGTCCAGGCTTCGAACCATCATGCAAGACGTCATTCATTCATGAACTATGATTTTTTTTTTGAAGGTTCACTGACTGGTCTAATAACAGGCCTCTTCTTCTTTCTGTCTTTTAAGATGAATGAAGGCTTTAGTCACAATCATTTCTCCCTCACAGGGAGCTCACTACAAATTACAGCTACAAAAAACAAAGTACAAAACACCTTTATAAAGCATTTCTTTTCCTGGACTGGCTCTCTTCCTGTTACTGTGTCTCCTGTTTTACAGTGCACTTACCACAGTGCAATCTGAATACTTCACTAACACCTTTTTTCTGTAGTAGCTCACTTCTTAAGCACAGATTTTCCTTTTTACAGTTTGTTTTCACCAACGAGTAGGTGGCCCTGAGATGCCTTACCAGGGAAGGGAGTAGTCCCGATGGTGGAGTTTTGCATTTTGCTGAGGTGATGCACTTGGAATTGTTCTCAAGTCCTCCTGGGGACTGTTGCCAACCTGGGGTCACTGCTCAAAACTGCTGCCTGCCCAAATTCCACGTCTGTCCCAGTGGAAGACAGTTGTCAAAGAGCTGGACGTGCAGGGTTAAGCAAGCCCGGGCCTGAGTGAGCACATTTGGGGATGATTTATTCCATATTACCATGTTCCATTCCAAAACTGCACTGCAAGTCACCCAGAGATGTCCATTTTTTTCTGCTTCAACTAGCTGTGCTCTTTCAAACACTCTTCAGCCATTTTAAGGTCAGTGTTTTCACCCCCTGGTGTACTCTGCTGCTTAATAAAGCCTAGAGATCAGTACCATGGATTGTGATAGCCAATGAGTGCAAGATCCTGGTCAAATCCAGGTAGAGAACATTGCTGCTGCTGTGGACCTTTAGGTATAGAGAACAGACCAAAGGGCACATAAGCAATATGCAATACCTTAATCCTTAAATGTGCCATAATGCAAGAATAAAGAGTTTTTGTTCTGGATCTTCTGTCTGCACAATGCAAAGGGCTGGCAAGAAAGGGAAAATTCCGTATTTGGAGAAATTAAGAAGTCTTTTGAGGAAAGGTGAATTAAAACTCCAAAAACATTAGTTTTGAAATACTGCAGAGTAGCAATTTGAGAGGCAATGAAATCTTATCAATGGCATATAGGTGAGAAAAGGGTGCATTACAAAGACATATCATCTACTCTTAGAAAATAATATGGCCACTACCATACTCAGCCCCATGAAAATACAATAGCTCTTAACCATCCTTTTTTTTCTTTTTTTTTTTCTTTTTGTCTTGCCTACTCTGAATTTCATCTCTCTCTGCCTTGTTGTATGGAACAACTGGAGTGAGCCTTGGAAACTAGGGAACTGGGAAGCAGAAGGCAACAGCTTTGCAAATTCTCCTATTAATTTATTCTACATGCTGCTGAAAAGGCTCTCAAACAGCTTGGCAAAAGGGGCACTTCAGACCACTGTACGGCCCATTTATCTCCTTATTCCTTTGTTTTCTACAAAGGGTTAGACTGTATGCCACATTTAAGGTATAAACTTCAAAAGGAACCAACAGCTGTTTCAAGCCTTTAGGACACCTTGGCTATCACTCAAAAATGGGCAAGTCTTGCTACGTATCCAGCGGTCTCCACTTCTCCACAAACTTGGTCCCTGACCATGCTCTACTTTCTGCACTGTCCTGGCAGAGTCAAGTCCGTGGCACCATCCACTCTGCAAAGGCAAGAATATAAGAGGAATAATCTTTCATTTCCCTTTTTTCCCTACGCATTATGTTACACTTCTCTCACCACCTGGAGTTCATTTCTGATATTCCTGGTAGCCCAACTATAGGAAATGCTGATGAAGGAGACACCAGAAAATTACCCAGTCTATATTCCAGCCTGACAGCAGGATCCACTGTGATTATTTCTGACAGGCATTTTCCTAATGTGCTCTTCACACTGGAACATGCCCTTGCAATTCACATTACATTCAATAGATATATTCCTGTTTACCATGAGTAAAACCTGCAGCCTCAGAAGAACAGTGCTGATCTCTGAGGGTAGGCTTACACACGTATAAAAATTCACAGAAGATAAATATACTCTAGGCCAAATTAATCACTGATAGAAAAGTTAAGTGGGGTTATGCCCACCTCTAAAATGAACCAGTACATGTCCTCTATAAAGCTGTTGAAGAGTTTTATCTGTTAACGAAGAGTCTGTATGTTTAATATTCTCTCATGACAGTTGCTTTACACATGCCAAATAATATTTTAAACAGCTTCTGCATTTTAATTACCACAGTCTGATGAAACACAGGTCTAATCAACCTGACCAGGACACCTCAGTACTTCATTTAGGTCAAGGAGTTTTCTTACCCAGTTTGAATAAGCAGAGAATTCAGGGCCACGAACACTTGACTGCTGGCTCCGCAGCCCTTCCTTCCTTCTACACTACAGTTTGAGGGAAGTTCACCGATGCTGAGAGCCAATGCCTCTGTGTGAGCATTTACCCCTGGCTTTTCAATGCCTGCCAGATCTGGACAAGTAACCAGTAGTTTCTTATTTTCAAGTCATCAGTGTCACTTGGAAATTAACTGTAGTACCTACTAAAATCAACATGGGATGGGTGCCTACCATGAGAGCTCAAAGAGCATCTCTGGAGGTGACACAACAGCATGTGGTAGCTGAGCAAGCACCCAAGTGTGAGGATGGCCCCCAACACCCACCAGAGCACTCTACTGCCATTAGGGGACTTCAGAGCTGCTCAAAACCCCGCTGGGGCTCTCTTCAAGCACAGGTCCCTACCCCAGCCATACACTGGCACACCAGCCAACTCACACACGCGGGATGCGAGTCCCACAGGACCGCAGAGTGATCCAGAACGAGTCGCACAAGGGGCGGGGGGGGCAACCAGCAACCACTCTGCTCTGACAAATGAACCTATTTGTCACACACCATAGGACACCATCCCTAAAAGTAACAGCAATATGCTACTAGGGAAACAATATTTTACTGGATTGCAGAAAGGACACGAGCTCTGGACTAACTTTATTCCTTAATCAATTTACTAACAGAGCATACTGCCTTCAGTGCTTCATAGGTGAAGAAATGGGCAGCATTTGCTGTCAAACTGACACGTGAAGGTGAAATACTAAGCACGCAGTGGGGTGTTTGTGTTTTGGGGTTGTTTTCTTTGGTAGACACAACACTTAGGAGCAACACAAACAGAACAGGACATCAGACCCACTGGTAGAGTTGCCAGCACCTGCCATTCACTACCCCTCAGCCCCGAGGAACACTTAACAATACAGTAAAGACATCTCTGTCGTAGTACACTTAAGCAGAACACCTTGTATCATGCTGTGTGTTGAAAGGGGTGTTGTTGTATAAATGAAATTCACAACATCAGCAATAATGAACTGGATCTTTAAAACGCTCATTGAAGCGACATGGACACCTGCAATTCTCAGTTAGAAAGGCACGTTAAACCTCACAGAAAGATGCTTCCATTTCCCCGACATTTCAGTGGATTCACACCTACTCCTGGCTGCATTTCAATGAAGATAAAAATAAACACCATGTACGCTACCCCAGCTCCCCAGCAGGAGCACTTCCATGACTGGGGATGGAGGAGCTTTCTGAAGCAGAACTTCTCAAAGACGTGCAGCGTCAGCAGAGCGCGCAGCAGCTGTCGCTGCTGATGGGATGGAACCTGACTTTGCAAGAAGGAAACTTCCAGGAGAAAGAGGAGAAGGCAAAGGGAGAAAAGCCATGTGACCACTGCGAACTGTACCAGCAGTCTTCCCCAGGCAAATTTCAAAATTGAAATGTAAGGATGATTTTAAAACCAGGCACCACCAGTTTGTTGTGTTAAATTATCCTCAGCAACAGAAATGTTTCCCTCATTGGTCCCTAGCAGTGTAGCCCTTCCAGCCTCTGGTGCATTACCCTCAAAGTGCGCTGCCCAGCATGACCAGCTTTTGTTCTCTTCTTTTCCTTAATACATTATAGGTATGAATGCATGCTGACATACTTAAATGGGTTCTCTCTCACTTGTTCAGTAACAAACCTTCTGCACTAAGTTTTTGCTAAAAAATCCCTGCTACTGCAAGTGAAGGCTTACTGAGGAAACTTCACACAACAGTTATTTAAGATGATTTTTTTAAAGTAACTTCAGAACTCTGCAGGTCTTCACCCAGAAGATAACCTCCCTATCCCACGTTTCCTTAGTCCAAGTTCTGAAGAAGTTAATTTCTTTTTTTTTTTTTTTTAATATATATATTAACTCTAACCAACTAGCATAAACCTTGGATTTTTAACATGCCCTTCAATAAGGAGGGCCTGGCAGACTGAAGGATCTCATCAAAAGAGAAGGAAAAAATCCAGATTTTTGGTACTGTCTACCTATTTCAGAAGGAAATAAACCAAGGCGTAAGTGTGAAGGACTCGAAAAATACACTTGCCGGTGGGGTTACATCTCCAGGCCCACAGGAAGCATGCTGTATCTGTCCTTCAAATAAATAAAGCTTAAAGTAGAAAATCACCAAAAATACCTCATCCTGAATAACTGTCCAAAAGTAACATGGATCACCTTTCTGTGAAGTGCTGTTCAACACTGGCTTTTAGGCAACGAAAGTTCAAGGAGCTGGCAGAATTAATAGTCAAGAGATACCAATGTCTTTGCAAGGAATACTAAGAGCCAACTACCTGCAGTTATGATGGACTCAAAGCTTTCAAATCACCGTCATCAGATGCTGTGCGCATGTACAACTTCTCTGAAGCAAAGTGGGAAGCCATCGCTGCCAGTGAAAGGACCGTTACTCTTTGCAACACAGAGACCAGAAGTAGAAAAGTGTATCCATTTTAATCCAAAACTCTAATTTCTTTATAAACTGTACAGATTTTAGTAAGAGGAGGTCCATAAGAAGAATTCAGTTCAAGTTTTTTCCTCACATTCAAAGGGACGGCATTCACGTTAGAAATGAATCTACAGCTTTTCTACCTCTACAATGGAAAGAATTGCATCAAATGGCAAGGTATCTTAAAACATCTCTGACAAAGCAAGCAAGGGTCTTTGTCCCTTACTTCTTTGTATTGTTGGGCATGCACAGTCTTGATGCATTTGAGCTTATCAAAAGGTTCTCAACAAAACAAAAAGACCCCATTCATTAAAATTCTGGCTGCGTACTGCTGTTGCTACAATTGTCTGTCTCATGCAACGACATTGTGAAGTTCAGGGACAGATGAGTGAGGACATCAAAGCCAACTCCCTTTGAAAAGGGAAGGGTTTGATAGCTTGCATCTTTTCTCTGTTCTGTACTGGACCCAGACACTAAATCCACATGCCTTCACGTCACAGGCAAATGCAAATTCCTATTTTCCAAGTTTCCTGGCAAATTCCTATTTTCCAAATTCCAAAGACCATGTCTCAAGTCAGGTCCCACTCTTATCTGTTGAAGCACTGAAAGCAAGCCTGAGTTCCAAAAGGGGTTTTGCACTCTCACATGAAATTATCAGTATGTTCAGACTACGTCCATGGAGCCCACGAGCTCTGGCCCAGACACCTCAGGCACTGCTGCTAAACAGCCATGCAGCACACGGACTGAATAATAAACAATAAGAGTAATTTGTAAAAATTATTAAAAAAGCTAAATGAAAACAGGCAGGGAAAGGTGCTCAAATAGCAAGGCACCTACAAATGCAGAAAATTAAAAGGTACCTGCAATGACTAGACCCAGAGGAAAAGAAGTAAAAAGGCAGATGAGTGTTTTAATGTTACTCAATTTTACCAAAAAGGCTATCTTGTCAATAGAAATGGACAGCAACACTGCAACATGACATTATCCATTACCTAGTGACGTAAAATATGTACATGATCTAAGCATGTGTTGGAATAGGCATGGATACAAGTCTATCTGTAGGACCATACCACTGGTTTACTACCAAAACAAAAAACACCATATACAAAAACACCAAGAGAAAGGAGCCTAACAGAACCTAAGTAGGGACTGCAACAAAACCCATACCAGGGAAAGTAGTGGAACTGTGAGGCCATCTCACCACAGCCATAGGGATCTGACCCTAGGATTATTTGAAGTTTTAACCAAATTTACAGCTTAACAGCCTTAAAGAGATGAAGCACTGAACAGGTCATCGTGAAGCTACATTTTCTAAATCCAAGCAAACAAAAAAGAGAGACAAAGTAGTAAATGAAAGGTGAGAAATGACTACCCATAGCCTAAGCCTAGAAAATACTTAGGTGCATTGTGCTCATCTCCCAAAAGGCTTTCACGCTCAGGAAGAGTAAGTTAGCAGGGGGCGAAGCCAAGACAAATATTTCCCTACAGTCAGACACTGACAGCAATTGCTGACCCTCATTCCCTGAAAGTCAGTGGCATCTTGTCTTGTATTTAGATAACGGAGATTAGAGGTTTCAACCTTAGGAAAAATTGTTTTGTACCAATTCAGTAACTTCATTTCTGATTATACAACACATTCGCTATCTCATGAAACAACAGCATGCCACACTTTGTCTGGTATTGAGAGATTAAGTTCACTAAGTGTCTTTCTAGTGATTTTACTGGGCTCTGGTTGGCAGTAGAGGCCTCACATTTACAGCACCAAACTGGCACCCTCCAGCTAGGTTTGACTGTCCAGCTTCAGCAGAGTAATAGCTTGTCTGAAGTCTTCTACTTCATTGATGAATGTGCTCAAAGACTTTGCACAACAAATCTAAACTCAAACTGGAAACTGGTTAACCGATAAGCCCAGCTTGAAGCTACAGCATGCTTATTTTAAGCAGCTCTCTTTGCCCTTCCAAACAGTGTTATGCATGTAAAAAATTCTGTAATATTAAAAAAATTATCACCACTTAAAATATTCTCTAATATCCAAGACAACTGACCACGTTTTAGAGTGAAAGCAGAAGTAAGGCATGCTAATCTAGACAGCAAAAGTCCCCAGGGAAGTCTTGGCCTTCCTTCACTGATGCTGTTCTGCCCTGTCCATGGTGGGCAGCCAACAGTCGCCATTTTATGGTGAACTGCTGGTTATTTGGCAATTATGTGGGGTTTGTTTTGTTTTTAAAGCCCTTACCTTTTCAGTCACTTAAGGACCACAATTTCATCTTTGATTAACTATATAAATATACAATAAATTAATCTATTTTAATGAAGTCTATAATAAAATTTCAAATATTACATGAAAGATGTATGCCTATTTAGAGAGATCTATAATCTAACTTTAGATACAGATCAGTGTGTACGTATATAAATATATATATATACACATTTATTTATAAAGGCCTTCTCTACCACTGGGGTGCTAGAGTTTAAAATGCAAAATGGAATGTTACAGAAAAGTTATAAAAAAAACACTGAGAAGAGATGCTGCACCAAGCAAGTGTAGAAGAGCACAGCAGCTGTGTAGATGCCAGTATATGAAGCAGCATCACATCCAGCTGCCTTTGATTTCTCCAAAACGAGACACTCACTGGAAGTTAGATTTACCAATCAAGTTTTTTTGCTGCTGGACATCCGGAGCAAAACTCATTCCACATCACTCACACACAGCATCTCAAAAAAAACCCAAAAACAACACACGCAAGTCGTATAAAAAGCTCTGTCACTGATGATGTTCAAAGTTCCATTTCTTAGCCAGTTTCACAATCTCGAAGTTGTAAAGCTTTTTTCTTTATTTTATTTTATTTTTTTAAAATAACTTGAGGGGATAATAATGTAACTACCAAAGCTGTTGTATGGCTGACACGATCAGATGTAGTTAATCACTAGCTCACCCTCTAGGTGCCAAGGGCTGCATGAAGCATAGGATTAGAAATGTGATTGAACAATAGTGTTCCTTAAGCTGTCTCCTCTTCAACTCTTTGAAAAGTTATTTTGCATAAGAAAAGTAGAGTATCTAAAAGCTAAAATACCTAAGTTAAATTACCAGCTCATAATTCATGTAGCCTGGGTCATAATTCTGGTCTCCTTGGAGCTCATTTTACTGTCAGGTTCTCATCTTCTCTTCATGTGGTTACCATAGATGATGAAGAGGTAAAAAGAAACAAATGCAGATTGACTCAGGGGCTGCTTAGGTAGGTGGGCTGCGACCCTGTAAATGCTAAACAAGATTTTGTTAACTACTTGGAACAATGAAGGAAGCTTCAAGCATAATCAAAAGCAAAACACTGCAGAGTTTTATTTCCATTTAGCGACTCTGTGTTTGAGGGCCTCTCAGGCTAAGCCAGCATAGCACCTGCCTGAGAAATGACAACTTGCAATCCACGTACATTTAAAAGTTTTCTGCAATTTATTTTTTCAGTAAGAGGAGAAAAACTACCAAACCACTGAAGTTACTTTTTCATCTGCTACAGCTGGAGTAGTCTCCAATAGACTCATATATAGGCTATATATATATATATATATGACTCCAGCAGGTTAAACTATGCATTACAGATGTATTATTAGTAAGGAAGTTATACCAAATTCTAGGTCACACCTAGCAAGTGAAAAAGGCAAGCATGTGAGATGGCATTGCACTGAAGCTCTGTAAGTCCAGTGACTCAGCCAAAAAACTGACCTATCAATACACTGACTGCTCATGCAGCTAGCTCACGTGTCCCAAGGGACAGCCAGATCTGGAGTTACCGTAATTCCTTAGCATAGTAGCTCATTAAAACTGCATAGGAAACGTTAGGGTGGACAGTCACAGACAAGTGATAGTGCCCCATCGTGTCCCCCAGTCCCATCTCCTCAGCTATTTCTCATCTATCCGGGACCTGCGGCCAAACAAGACACGATGAAATGAGAATCAGTCAGCATCAGTAACCATCTTCACCTTCAACATTACCAAGGGCTACTCCAGCACACCAAAGCATGCTACTGGATGCACACCAACATAGCTGAGGTTGGAATAGAAGAAAGAACAGCCTGGAAGACAAGGCTGCTGGTGTGTGATGTTGAAACTGAGCTTGCCTCAACAACTGGTCCTGTGCTGGCACTGGATAGGTCCTGTACAGCACAAGTGCCTGCTCACAGCTGCGCAACCCTTTGCTGCGCCCCATCCCGGGACTTGCCATAAGCCAGCTATTGCCTGCACAGAAACCGCACTTGCACAGCAGTGATTCCCTAACAATGAATACTACCGAGAAATGTGCAAATAGCAAACATTTCAACGTCAAGGTTAGAATCAGACTGTTTTTTTCAGGTAAACCAAGAAGCTGGATTTCAACCACTCAGGAAGAAGAGACAGGTCAGTCTGAAACCTAAGTGGGTGACCTACATAGCATGCACATTAGATGAATGCCAATCGGCTGCCTGCTCTATCTTCCTTTCATGGGGCTATCTTCCTTGACAAAAAGTCATGCTGGAGCTGACAAGATCCCTGTCTGTGCAATAATCGATGTGCAGCCTTTATAGTATTTGTAGTATGTTTTGCCTCAAAATACCTAAATATGCATTTTTCACTGTTTTTAAGAAGAATGCTTTACAGTTCAGAAATCACAGGTTACAGTGAGTGAAGAGAGCTCTGTCTCAGTAATTCCAGTTGGCTCCTCCATCAGTACAACCTAACACGACAGCTTTCACAATGCATCACCTTCCTGAAACATGAATGCTATCTTTCTGAAGGACTGCGACGATGCTTAGCATGGTTGCCAGTCTGGATTACAAGGAGCAGACCACTACAGTACTGACTTGCTCAGAGCAGAATACTCTTTGGGCAAATACAGCTAACCTTTTGCAAAACCAAAGACCAGAGAAGCAACGGTCAGAACTGCGGCAGTCATCCATCCACCTATGAGATGCAGAACAGGTAGCCTTCAGAGATTGGAGCATCAGCTGAGAATTCTCTAACTTGAAAGCCAGCAGAATTGGCTAGTACCAGGCAGAGCAGCCAAATTTTAAGAAGAGACAACCAGAACTAAGCCACTGCAGAGCACATTTGTCACCTACCTTGCTGACAACATCATTTCCAGGACTGATTATCATGTTCTACGCTACCACCTACAAAACATTCAGCTTGCCATCCAAGGCTACCTGTGGGTTAACTGTAGTTATTTAGCTTTATGGATTTTAGTAGCAAAATCTGTTATTTGGTGGTGTAACTAGCCGTATGTTCACCTGTGTTTATTAAGAACCCAGAACGACGCAACAGTTGAACAAGTCCTTAGCTGTTGCTGTGGCCCAGCACCACAGACTCCCACAGCTGTCAGAGCAATGAGAGAATGCTTCAGCTTGGTTCATTGCAGAACCATCATCTCCCAAACAACATACAGCAAATAAACCAGATGATGGCAATGACAAGTGGAAAACGGAAGTTATATATTGGTTCTATGAACTGGGTACCAATCTATTTTATTTTTAATGCTTACTTATTATGTTGTTATTGTTGATAATGATATTACAACTGCTACTTTTGCTACAGTGACCAAAAGGGCAGGTCAGTGCTTTGCAGAGGAAGAGAATGAGGCATCTTTTGGCCATCATAAGGGGCCACATGGCTTCCTTTTGTTCTTCCATGTTCTGTAAGGCTGCACAGGTGCGCTGCCCAAGCTCCCAACTCACTAAACCAAATGGTTTAACCCACTGAAGGGGGCAGTAAGCAGAATTTCCCCAGCTGCTGCCTTCACAACAGTTGATTCAAGCTGCCTGTCAGCCAGAGCCAGAGCTACGGCCTGTACCGCTGAAACACCTATATGCTCTGATTTAACACAGCCTTAGAAAATAAATACCATGAGAAATTAGGTGAACAAATTGTTAGTGTTACCATACTGATCAGGGCAAGTTCTCAGTGGAATAAAAGAAAAAAGTATAAAAAACAAGCAAACAATAAATAAAACAAACAACAACAAAAAAACCCACCCCTTTCTTCCACAAAACTACAGTAGGGGTAAATAATTTCTTCTAAAGAGCATCACTTGAACGTCCACCCGCAAAGAAGAAAATCTCTCATCCAAAATGAAACGCGTCAAACAAAATGGTTCTTTAAGCTAACCCATGTTCCTCTCGCCACCTCCCAACCCTATTGATCAAGCTGTGAGAAGGCACCGTCTCTGTTCCTTCCCAGTCTGCTGAATGTACCAACTTACCACATCCTGCTGGTTTATTTCCTCCTCATGGGTAGTGGATGTGCTGCCCGACTACTCAAGGCTTTCTGTGGTTTCCATCTCTTCCCCATTCCCTCTCTGGGAACAGCACACATCCTCTCTGAACATCAGTCTCCGAATACACTTTGCTTTTGTCTCTCGAAGGTGGCTAACCGCTGGCTGCCTGCTCTCAGCATGCAGCCCAACAACACTCCTCCTCCTTCTGACTTCTTTCTTACATCCTTGCCTGCTTTCGTGGCCACAGTCAAGTGTATACACTGGAAAGGCTGTTTTAAACAACACCTTTCTCATTTCAACAGCACAGTTTCCGTGTTTTCAGAAATGACACCCGAGCATTGTCTACATCTACCTCCCCAAATTCTGTGCTTTTCCTGAAGTTTTTCTTATCATGCTTCTTTTCACGCATTTTTGTGCATTTCTGTTAAGGCTAATTGTATGCATTTTTCTCCATTATGACAACTTTCGGAGGCTCTTTTATGCATTTTCCCACAATTTTGAATGTGTTTCTATGAACTACATACGAACTTTTGATATCATATAGCATCAAAACAGTCGAAATGGCCTCTTTTGGCCATACTGATGCTGCAAAAGACTAACATACACAAGAAAACTCTACAGAAAACGCCTCTGTAACCTTTGGGAAAAAAATAAAGTCCTGTCCCTTTACTAACAACTGCATGCTTTGGTGTTTTAGATATGTGTACCTGAATCCATTACGTTCCATCTGAAAAAAGCTTTTCTTTCCTTAATTCTGCATAGAGACCATGTTCTGTTTCCTTGTGAGCTGCAGCTTTCCCAAGCTGTTTGCTCTCTTCAGAGCATCTAGTTCCTGATCATTTCGGGTTGCTGCAGTACATAAGGGTGAGGAATATCCTTTCAAACTACAACTAAACCCCTACAAATCCTGTTAGGGTATGACTTGAAATTCTATCACATCTCCTCTAAGATTAGAAACTCCCAGCAAAAATCACACTCACCAAGCACAGATTTGCTCACTGAGCATTAACATGGTTTTCCACCCACTAGTGAGATCCCAAGTCCTTTGCAACCATACATGAACATAAAAGAATTAAGACTCTTTAGTGATACGTTAAAATTGTCTGCTTTAACATGTAAATTTTCACTTAAGTCTGTTTTAGTAATTTCATGCACAGTAATAAACTTCAAAATTTGTTAGTACTGACTCTTCCTATCCATCCCTTCCCAAGGAGTTGCAATGTACCCAAATTAGTGTTTTTTTTTCAAGAGTATTTTTTATGATGCTGCATTTTTTATTATTTTATTTTTAACCAGCAATTTAGCAAATGTGTATTTCAGGCTGTGTATTACAAATCTTTGTCATTCAAGCTTATATTCCTCTCACTGTTCTTACCACAATGCCTACAAAACAAACTCTAGCCACAAGCCAGCCGTTGTCACTATAGGATTATTTGTCAAAAGCAGTGAAATCACAGTTCTGTACATGAAGAAGGAAGGAATTTGACTTCTTTCCAGGAACTTCTTGTCCTTCAACTTTCAGAGAATCTGTGCACTGAATTGAGAGGTCCCTAATATCCAACATTTAAAAAGAAACAGCATCTTGACAATCTGAGTGGAGTCTCTAAAGGGCAGATAAAAAAGTTATCAGGCAAGGAAACCCTCACTGATTTCAATTGGATGATTTAAAGTAAGGAAGCATCACTTTTGCCAGTAAATTCTTTTCTGCTCCCTGTCTGAGGTTACTGCAGCCACTTCAAAGAGCCCGCAATTACATTGCCAAGTATTTTGTAAAATGCAGCTCCCAACCAAAATCATTAAAAAATAAAAACACAAAGGGAAGCCTACCAGAAATTATTTAATGATGTCAAACTGTAACTGCAATCAACTCCTTACTCTGGGATGCACAGCAAGTCAAGACCTTCTTTGCGTCTGCTCTCTGTAACTTTAGTTCGTTGGAGCAGAAATTCCCTTTATATTTGTGTCTTGTGCAGTGCAGATAATGTCACCAGTGTTCTGCAAGCAGAGCGCTGCAGCACATCACCACCACTTTGTAGCTGATCACAGAAATGACTTGATGAACTTAAACCTTGCTTTCTAGAACTTGGATGTTCTTGGGAATTTTTGGTATCATAAACACTTAAACTGATGAAAAAACCTTCTGTAGGCTTACTGAAATAAAAATGAATGTCATTATATTGCCCGTGGTTTCAGTTTCCAAATTAGAACTTGCTATTGTCTTACCATAGGCACTAAGATGCAGTGGACAACTTTTTGCATGATCCGTTTTTCTAAATGAATTCTACGGGGTGTCACAATCTGTTAGTTAATAGTGGAAGTGGCCTGAAGGCTCCATAACAAACATAACCTTGAAAAATGGTAGCTGAAACAGTCTAAACGCACATCAAACCAACCGAAACAGTCATAACTCAGTAACCCCTTAGCACTGAGACACATCTGAAGCAGAACAAATGACTACTTTGAGCCTCAGGACATATTCTTACATGGGGACCTTTTGGGCTTCCTCCTTTTTTTGAGATACTGATTATCAATCAGTCTAAGCATTTAATAAACTATAGTTTAGGTAACACACTTTAAATTGCAGGACTGGTGTACCAAAAACCCGAATGTTGATGTGACACACAAATACATTCCTATTTTTGTATATTGTACTCTGGTCCACAAAAGCCCTCTAGGAGCTCATCAGTGTCCCATTCCAACAACCTAGAAAGAAGTCTCATTTAACTCCTTATCCAGACATATTACTGCAGCACAGCTATGGGGCGAACAAGGGCAAAGAAAGGACAGCAGTAGAGCAGTCTGACCTGTTGAGAAACAGAATCTGCAAAAAGCCAATACAAAGGGAGGGTAAGTATGGAAGGGGAAGGCCATTATCTTCAAAAGTGTATTGCAACTACAACTGTCTCTGAGCATCCCAACACAAATGCATTCTCATATACGAAAACCTGTCAAATGTAGAATAAGTGAAAAGATGTAAAGATAAAGATAGCTATATAAAGATAAAAGATAAAAGATCCCAAAATAGCAGTCATTATGTTGATTTCATTGCTTTTCTTAAATGCACACAAGCAAAGCCTCTAAGCACTAATCATGGCCAGCAGCACACTAAAAACAGTGCTGCAGCTTGCATTCCTGGCTCAAAAGTACTCACTTGGTATGGAAATTTACATCTATGATTAATTAGTTAAAATACAATGGGAGAAAGTGCATTATGGAAGAGAAGAATCACTGGATAATCTGAAAAAGTAACTGAGTAAGTGAGGGTGCAGAGTGATTTCAAATGAGCAGCCGCATGAGGTCTTGCTATTTTGCACGTGATCACATACAGTAAATTCACCCAAAACAATCAATTTCTGCGGGAAAATTAGAGGCATAGCTTACTCTAGCTAGTAGTGTATGGCCTGTATTCTCTACATGGCACCTCGTAAACCCTTACACAGAAAGCTGTGGATTACACATGCAGTAATGCGACCTCCATGGCTACCTGTTTTATTCTTGTAATTACTAGTCCTTTTGGGAGCAACTTTTGAACATTCACTGAAAACTTGGCTCCTCTTTTAACTTCAGGCCACTAAACCTAAAATCAAACAAGAGTTAGCAAAAGCTAACGGAGAATAAGCACCTTGTTTCATTATTCTTCTGTTTGACTTCTGTGCAATGGATAGCATCACTATGGTGGTACAACAAAGAGAGCCTCATTTGGAAGGGCCATAGGTGACCACAGTTCCGGCTGTCTGCAAAATAACATCAGCTGTTCCAACAGAAAAAAAAGCATACAAATAACGTTCATATCTAACAGCACATTACACATCTGAAAGTTACCCAGGATAAATCAACCTCACTCTATTAAAGCATTTAACCAGTCAACTGAAAAGGTTGTGGGTTTTGTTTCTGTTTTTTAAATAACACCTGTGGGTCTTCCCACAGTTGTTTTATGAAGTACTTCATAAAAACTGCAGCCTTACACACTTCCTGCATTTTTTAAACCGAAAATCTGGGATAACCACTCAGTGTATGGAATATTCAACTCTGGAAACTAAACAAACACCATCTCAATTCTTTGTGTAGAGAACCACACTTTACCACTCCAATACAAAGCCTTCCATGCAAGCCTAAATCCCATGAAAGAGTTTAAAAATAAAGCATCTTACATGCTACAGCAAAAATGGAGCACTGTTCATAATAATATGCCATTTACACTGCTTAGATCAAAAGCATTTATTTCTAAAGCCCACATTATACTGCAATATCCAGCACATCTACCAGCTGTATGTATTCTACAAAGTCCATCCAATCGTGCTCGTTTAACGTGTGCAGTGCTTTGAGCATGGAAGTCTGCATAAACCTGGCCTTTGAATCTGACAGCCTATTCTCTCATCTCTGATGCCTGAACAGTAACACTACCCAACTGTACTGCAAAATGGCCAGTGGCTTGATTTCTCACCAAATAAGTTTCACAAAGTTCCTTCTACTAAATAATGCATCCATTTGCAGGCTGTTATTTTACTTTATTGTCAGGAGTCAACCCTAGAGACTCTGCACATAATCTACTTGTGCTACTCATATTACTCTTTTTAAGAGACGTTAAATACTCTTAATTTCAGGAGTAACAGCTGCTGCCTTTGGGTGCATTTTTGAGAATATTAATATTTCATATATTATA
This sequence comes from Anser anser, assembly GCF_964211835.1. NCBI lineage: Eukaryota > Metazoa > Chordata > Aves > Anseriformes > Anatidae > Anser > Anser anser. Next base: position 46,678,063 of record NC_139724.1, on the reverse strand, counting down.
TATCAGTTAATAAATATCATCGGTTCATATCTATCAATTAATAGTTCATATTCTGATTCTAAACAGTAGGTGTTCAGATGAAAGCTCCAGGATTTGAATTAACTCTCAACATTTTCCTCTGCTGAGAGTGCAACTGCTGCTGGTCACTTTAACAGTATTGGCAACTGTTCCCCTCTCAACAACCACTTATCCTTATCTTAGTAGGGATGATCTGCCTCTGCTTAGACCCTGAGATATCTAAACTGCTGATTAAAGTTGCGGTTCTGGTCTATGACAAGGGACTGAGCAGTCTGCAGTGAGGTGTCAGTTCAACTGGGCATTTCACACACCGTAGTGTTCCAGGCAGAAGGGGAAGGTCAGTTCTGCTTCACATGCTTGCCCAATGCTTACCCTGTGCAATGACATCCCATGTTGATATGCCACCAAGATACTCTCCACCCAGAGAGTGCAAGCACTCCTTCAGGGCACGGGGAGAGCCTCAGGGTCTTGTACCTCAATCTTGTCCCACTCAGCAAGCAAACAAAAAAACCCTCTGGCTGAACAATGTTTTCTTACTCTTGCTAATGCATGTTTCCAAGATGAGACTCATCATCAAACAGCTACAAGAACCACACAGCTCAGCATGCCCTAAACTCTGAGGACTCCAAACATTCCAGGCATTACCTTTTGCAAGAAATTATTTGAATGGATCATCTCTCTTTTATTGTCAGAATAGTGCCATTGCTGAGGACTGAAATAATTAATAGAGGTGAAGTATCCAGATGTTTTAAGCCACATTGTCACTCATGTCCCTGGTTCAGCGCCTCTCCGAGACTCAAAATGAATTAGGCTGTTAGCAGGCTGGTTTCACTTGCACCTTTTCTACATTCAGTAACTTGCAGAACCTTCAAACCTCTGATTCCATTCAGGTTATAAACTTCGTATGAAGAAAACAGGGTTGTGCTTCACCGATTCTGAATAAAAGCTTAATTAATACACTACTGGCAATTTTAGACATGCTGGACAAGCATTTCTCAATTTCTCAAATGGTTGTGAACTCAGTTGTACTTTACCTAACTACACAGGACAGAGTTGGGAGCTTACAGATGACCAGAATAATCACGAATGTGAAGGAAAGCTTCAGGTACTGAAAAAAAACCACAAAACAATCCCAGCTGCAGAAATGGCTTAAGACAGCAGGCACAAGCATGCAATGCCTATCTGAACGCTGCGACATTTTTAGGAACGTGCCCCCAATTCTCTTATGACCAGAATGGCAAAGTGTTGTAAATATATATGCCTCAGATGCATTCTCTGGTTTTTACCTATTACAAACTAAATACATAACCCCATTTATTTGATCAGGAATACTATTACAGTTCATTTATCAGATTATTACAATCTGGCTAAATACCAAACACAAACATAACAGTTTAAATCCCATTCAACTTGCACTTTGTACCTCAAAGCAGAGAGTTACATTGAAGTCCTCAGTGCTTTTTACAAAGATGCGCAAGGAGTGGTTTCAGCTGCTGTTTGCTCATTTTCATGGCCAAAATTATTACCTCCTTTCAGACCCTGCAACCAGAAGCTGTACTGAAGCAGTCATCTCAATAACACTGATAAAACAGGTAGCAATCTCTGTTAAAAAGTAAGAGAAATTCTTTTACCAAGCTAACAGTCCATCAACTGCCTTTAGTAAGAGTCATCACCAGCCATGTCACATAAAAGGCTTGAAATCTTGCCAAAAGTTTACAGAAGATGTAGGAATGAAGATCTTCTCCATGGCAAGGAAAGGTCTAACCTGTGTCCAGAAGCAGAACTCAAAATTTTTTGGATCTCTTGGTCATGCTTACCTTTTATAACAACTTAAAGCTGATTTTTTTTTATTTTTATTTTTTTTGTCTCTTGACAACATACTCAGGAATAAATATACTTTATACCACAACATTTTGTCCATTACTTACGTATTCAGTTTCATGGATTCCCTGTCTCTAGAGGTAAGAAATGAGCAAGCACATATGACAGCAGGTGTTAATTACACATAAAAAAAGTGTATGTATATTTCGTCTTCCGCTCATTACTACGCTTTGCAGAGACAACACTTAGAACACAACACCAGCACCAGGCTACAAGGTCGGGTCTCACTCTGAGGCATTTCAAAATATTTGAACATTACACCAGTGACAAGAATATGAATGAGGTCTTTGCAACAAACACAAACATTCAGAGAGACAGGAAAAACACACCTCTGTCACCTGTGCTGTCAGTTGGTGCCTTAAAAAAAACATGTTTTTAGACAAACACCGAAGGGGGGGGGGGGGGGAGGAGGAAGGTGCAAAGAAGAAAGGGACATAAAGCAGGATTTTAAACTGCACATTCACCTTTACAAAAGCCAAAATGAAATCATTGGCCCGCTCCTGCAGACTCTTACCTTAAAACAACATTTCTCCAGAAATGAGGCTTGCCTGCCTTGTGAGTTACAGAAGTTGACAGCAGCAGCTCACCTCAACACCAATCAGCACTAGTTTAATTCTTTCAAGGCCGAAGAAAAAAAAATCTAAAATTAACAACTAAAATCTTGTTCACAATGCTCAGAACAAGAAAACTGCTAACTCCTCCGGAGCTTGAAAAGGGCTGTAAAGAACCGTAGTGAGGAATTAATACGCAGAAGATGGGAACTGGGGCGACTGAGAATGTCCCAAGAAGACAGAGGAGACCAAGGGAATCGTCCTTCCAAAAAGCCTGAGGAAATGCCTTGCAGGAAAGCACACAATTTAGACATAGAATGGTATCTTTTTTTTTTTTTTTTTTTCCCCAAACCAATTTCTCTCCCCCTTAGTTCCACTCCTAAACTTGCTTGCTGCCATGTATCAATGCATTCCTTCAAGCACCTTTTTCTTCTGTGCCTCATTTTCTCTCCTTTCTCTTCTGGTTTTCATTCTTTTATCTGCTTCTTCTACCTATGCCTTCTCCTCCTTTTCTATTTTGTTCACTGTTCTCTTTCGATGCCCAACACTTTTTTTTCTCCCTCTGCTGCCTACAATGCCTTCTTCTCACTTGGTCATTCTGTATGACTCCTCTTCTTAGGAGAATACCCTTCTCACTTCTACCATTTCACCTTTCCCCCTCAGGGACACCATTGTCTTCTCCCGGGCCATCGTTACTTCCCTCCCTTTCCTGTCTTCAGTCTGCAGAGTTTGACCCCAGAATCGCAGCTTGGCTCAATGCCCCGTGCACTCTCTGGCATAACCTCTCAACCTCAGTGAGGAGCGTCTTGCTGGTCAAACAGGCTGGTGACAAAAGCAAGAGAGGCAACAATAGTACCTTACTCACATGGGTGCTGTTTGGTCTCATGTCCCTTTGTTCAGCTGGAGTGAGATAGATAAGATTTTTGAAGAGGGGACATGATTGACGCCAAAGAAGAATCCCTGTTCTCAATGAAGTGCTGAGAAAGGCATTTTTCATTCACTTCATGCAACCATTTGATATTTATGTGACCTGTAGACATGCAACCAGCATGATGGCTGGCAATCAAAAACCCATTCTGAGGTATTCTGGGAGCACAGGGATGGTAGGAAGCAAGCAATCGACTTTTCATTGATGTGCTCCATGGCTAAATTACCTCGGAGACAGAGAATTTGAGTTTTATATTACCTGACAACCCTACCTGACACTCCTAATGCTGCTGAACATGTTAGTCTACTCTGCACTTGAGTTCAGACACAGACTTGGCAGGAAAACAACAACAAGCACATCAAAAGCCAACTTCCATATATTAGTTAAAAAAACAAAGTTTCAAGTCACCCCAAGCTCCATCTGTACAGCTTAGCCCTGAAAATCTCTAGATGTGTATTTTCAGGAACCCCAAGACTGGGCTATTAGTGTTAATTTCATTATGACACAGATTAAGCTATCATCTGTGTCCCTGATTCTCCAAGCTTAACAATGAAAAACAGACTATTAAAATTTAATCCAGTGTAGCAGCCAGCTGCCAGAAAACATGGACAGGCTCCGAATGTAGAAAGAACCATGTGCTCCCTGCAAAGCAGTTATTCTCTCTCAGATTTCTGAGTAAATGTGGAAGGACACAAATACACAACCCCCTGAACTCAGAATATCCAAATTAACAGACTTCCTTCCTGCCAGGATAAAGTTCATTAAACTCCCTTCAAATACAGCAGATTAACTGTAATTGATCACATACAGAGTTGGATGGAGCTGGAAAATGAGCTGGTTTAGAGATGTAGCAAACAGTTAAAAGCAGCTGAGATGTTTCATTCTGTATTCTTAATAAAGACAAACAGCGAGCACATTTCTTATTACTTCTGGGCTTAAAAAATAACAGCGATAAAATCAAATAAGAGCTACTAACATTCTGCTGGCTTCAGCAGCTATCAAAACAGAGTCTGGCAAATGGCCCCATTTTGATCAGGAACACAGAGTTTTAGCAACCAAAACAGAGACAATTTCCTTCCAATCAAGTTCCTTGTTGCTCACTGATCCCTTCCACTCTTCCCTGCCGCAAGGAAGCGTGATTCTACATATCCAACCACCTCTGAAGGGAAGCCAAGATTTCTGAATGCCTCCACTTCTGTCGTCTTCATCTCTGCCTGAGTTTGCCAGAATGCTTTATGATACAAGTCTGAGCATCTCTGTCCTTTGACATTTTCACTTTCCCATTCACATCACTAAAAAGAAAGTTATTAGGACTATGACACGCATTTATCCCCCAAATGCCACGATTTCTTTTTTGTGTTTCACACTACCCTAGCATAAGCTATTGAAGCACCGCTATGTCCCCACTCTAGGAGGAACCAGCAAATGTACTTCTCAACCCACAGACTGGAGGCTGTTCCCCTTTCACTAGGGCTTATTTTATTGGTGCTTCTTCAACATTGAGAGGATTATTCATGGAATAAGACACATCAGAAAGAGGAAAACATTCACCGTCCACTCCGAGTCACTGCAAATTTTTGACAAGAACCTACAATCCCCACTTGTTTCTACCAACTTGTAAGATTTGCTCTTCCTCTCAAATGACATGTTCTTTCCATATAAAAGCAGTAAAAAACCATCCAAGTGCCTCCTGAGGAGACAGCTTCTGAACACATCTGAATCACACGGAGCTGGGACACTGAAACTGAACAACAAAGTGGCATTATCTTACACTTCTTTCCCTGTGAGTTTGTAAATCTACATACACATGTGCCAGAACAGGCTTGTTCACTAATGCAGCAATGAGAAAAACACACACAATGCCCTCAAGCTGGTTCCGGCTCAGCTCTGTGAACCCTTGGACTATCTTTTGACAACTCCCTGCTTTCACAGTGCTCTTCTCATTCAAACCATGAGAACTTGAAACAAAAGCAGGAACGGAGATGAACAAAACTATAGGCTATGATTCTGCTTGAGATCCCTGGTGTTCTCTTTGCAAGGATGTGTGTAAGGATCCTGGTGTAAAGATCCAAAGAAAAATGGCATAATTTCTCTGGTGAAACAAAGCAAGCAAGACACTGCACAACCCATTTAACTTCCATGCAAAATGGTGGAACAGACGACCCAAAGATGGCATGGGGAAAACTACAGAGAAACGTGCCATTCCTCCTTGCAACTTCGAGGCGTGGAAGTGAGCAAGCTGACTGAGGCCTTGGGATTTGGGTCCCCAGCATCTCAGAGCCTCACGGGCTGTTTCCCTGCCAAGCAGCCTCCCAGTGTGTGGCAGCAGCATGGAACAGGACAGTGTGCCCCCATCCGCCCCACAGCTTTTATCAGGACCAGTCCGCAGCTCCCAGCAGATGCTTTCCATCTGGAGCCGCACGAGCAGGAACCCCTCTGTTGATGCTTTCTGAACAGTGTCTTTAATACTCGGTATCTGTCCACCACAGGTGAGCTACCTGTCTGCTCTCGTGAAAGTCTACCTTCCTGCCTTTTGGTTTCCCATCAGCTATGGTATCCAATGAGAAGCCCTTGGGGCAGCCCCAAATGCCAGCATCCCTCAAGCCCACCATCCTCGAGCTCTCTCTTACGTTACTTGCCCCATACTGGGGTCTCCAGATGCCTGCGGAACCATTTCAGTTTATTCCTTAAAAAAGGCATTTTCCTGCATGTCCATCAAGAAAAGGGAGAGAGCACAAAGCCATGGAAGTGCCATCATTTAGACACCTTTCAACCCACCTCAAGCAGAGGCCAGTCAGAATTTGATCCAGACCAGAAGATTTTTCCAAGGCTTTTAAAATACACTTACAGCACCTCCAGCAGGGGCGTGGAAAAACCATGTTAAGTGTTTGACAGGGCCTACAGAGAGTTAAGGAAGTACAGATGTAAAAAGCTGATGCCCAGTGCTGTCAGCAGTACTTAATTATTGCTAATTCTTGCTCTAATAACTCTTCACACACACAATGGTGCATTTATTAATTTTAACAAGTATGACTATTTTGTTAATCATCAGTAAGGTACATGGGATCTAAAGCAAGGGAGGTTTCTGGACAAGAATAGGGGAGGAGGTACAGATTCCCTGTTTAATTTAGCAACTGTTGCCATGGAAATATCTATTTTTTACTGACTGCTGATGATTATCTCATGTTTGAAATGTGATTTACGCATATTCTACATGAGAGCAGGGATGCATATTTATAGATGAACAAACTGTGGTATTTCCAACGTTAAAATGCAGCATGCTTCACACAGGTCTCACAAAAACATCATTTGTCACAACAGACTATTAATTATGCAAATATATTGGCCTCTTAGTATATGTAACCCAATTACCAGAGCAAAGCAGCAGGTCTTCCCAGATCTGAAATAAACAGGAACAGGAAACATAAAGCAACTCCCATTTTCTTCCTCGTCTTCTTCCCATGAGGGGGAGAGACAGAAGCAGAGGCTGGCTGGTCCAGCAGCTGCTGTTGTTGCTGACTTCCACATGCACAGGCTGCATGAAGACATGGAAGATATTCAGGAGTCTGCTACAGCAAGATTTTTGTCAATTTCTTCATATGGGCTTTTGTGCCCAAAACTCATTTCTGGAAAAAAAACACCACCAACAACAAAAAAAAACCCTAAAAACGAAACAAGAAACCAATGTTCCTCCACAAAGTTAAATGTCTTGTCTCTATTGGCTTTGTCCTGGCACATGCCTGCTAGTCAATCACATACCATTCCACACACCCTTCTATTTTAAATAACCGAGTTACACCAAAGAAACCATGGGGATAATACACTTGTGTGCTCGTTGATTTCTTTTGTGAAATCAACAAATTGTATTTTGACTCAAGGGATGTCATGAATTTCATCCCATCCCATTCCTTTTGATTTCTCCTTCAAACATTAAGGTCACAAAGTGATGTTTTCTTTATCAGTAGCAGTGGAAAACAGTGAATGAGGACAACAAAGCTGAAAACTAGATGAGCGACAGTGACTAAAGTTACTTCAAATATAATAAAAAAAATTTCTTACTGCAGGCTAGCAGAACAAAACACATAGCCCTGTGAGAACATCCCAGCAGCCAGAAGAAAGGACTTTTCTAACAAAGAGGACAAAACAATAACTTTAGCACAGAGCAACTTACACTAGTCCTGAAGACGGTGTCTAAGAATCAAGGAAATGAGCGCAGTATCTTCACACTTAAATACTGCATTTTTACACACAGAGTTGCAGTGCAGCTCCTGAGCACTGGGGGTAAAGAGCTGTTCCTGTGGTGTGGGAAGACAAATATTTGTGGGCAGCAGCAGGTATAACTATCTCATCTACCCGTGAAAGACCCCAGATGTCCTCTAACTTTATATTTAAGGCTGATTCTCATGATGAACACAAAGGTAGAGGAAGAAGAAACTGCAGCGTTCACTTGGCATTCTGGTTGAGCAACTGCTAGATGCTGTGCCCATCAACTGCATCATGCTGTGTGACCGGTTGAACTAAGGTACCCACCGTTACCAGACACATACAATATAAAATACTTAAAATTGCTAGAAATATTCCTCTCTTTGGCAGCTTTTGACTTGGCTGTTATCTGTTGACCAAGTTATCAAGAAGAAACTTGACACTGGAAGAAACACCACTAGAGAGAAGTTTCTTTTCCTCAGGTAATAAAGGTACTTAACGCTGGTTATGAACAAGTTCTTGTTACACCTGCACCTAAAAAAAAGACTACACAGATACGTGAAAAATCCCAAGTAAAAAAGAAGAATTTCTGTTTTAGAATTAAAAATAGTTATAGCTATGCAGCAATGGATAACTAGATAAATTAAAAAAACTGCTGAATGCCAGACTTACGGTGCGAAAAGCAATGTACAGTTGCAGAGCTGGCCCTAAGTCAAAACAACCCAAAGTCCCCATACTGACCAGACCAGCCAGCTGCGCAACAGCAGGCTCAAAGTAAGGGAAGGAGAAACTAACTGCCCAAGTTCAAGTAAGCACAGAACAACAGCTCCCATAAATAAATTGAAAAGAGACTTGGTACTTGGACAGAGACACCCAGAATCTGTCCAACACACAAAGCAGCAGCAGAAATGCTGAAAATCACAACTGTTGTCCCACGCAAAAAAAAAAAAGTAATCCAGCCAATAACAGATCTACACATTCGTTGTTGAATTTTGATGCGCTCATGCTATTCTTCTGTACGTGGTAACATAGATTAAGAATAATTACAAAGTAAAATGGTTTTTAAACTATCATTTAAGAGGGCAAATAGACAGCAAGCCATCCGTGGATTGCCTTAACCCTTTCTTTGCATGTTAACACGTGAAGCACAGACATGCTCCCCTGTCACGATGCAAGCTCTTAGCCTGGCTTCTTGGGTCTGCTCCTGCGTGTTCGGTCTCATTTCTGAACCCTGCAGCAGGGTGAGGAACCCACCAGCTGACTGGAAGATGAATCCAACAGTTAAGGTCAAGACAATACATGTATGCATTTCAAGTTTGGCACTGCAGCTACAATTCTCCTACTGTCCTACGACTGAAAAAGGTATCAAAGGTATTTAAAAACTAGCTGACCATTGTGTTTGTAATAAATGGAGATCATGGAAGAGTCACTTGTAAAATTCCTCACTAAAATGATTACCAAGACCAAGGGCACCCTTGAGTTCTCTCTCTCTCATTAGAAATGGTATATTTTCAAAACCAACTGGATAGATGTATAGAGTTAAAGCTAGCGTGCATTATAACCTTACTGTAGTTGAAGACACACGGGACCAAAGAAGAGCCGATTACACAATCCCCAGAAATGCTGGGAAAGTAGAAAACTTAGGGAGTAAGCCCAATAAATACATCAAATGCTGAGTCACCACTGTCATATGTGGATGCAGAAATATGTCCTTTGCAGTGACAGTGACAGATGGAGGAAGATGCACATACAGAGCTGGTAAAAGGAGGGGCTGAAGCAAGCAAGCCCACTCGGTGGGTTGACAGCCTGGCAAAAGCTGCGGAGAGGCACAGGGAAATGGGATGCATACAGATTTCAGAGACCTTGACAACGCCAGCCCAAGACAGCAATCATCAGTTCCCATGCCAGACATTCCACACAAATTGCTAAAGACATACATAGTAATCTATACAGACACTAACAAATCAGCTCAGATAATCAACTGTCTGAACCACGTACTCTGGTGAAAAAAATGTATGTTTTTCCATCTATCTACTTATTTTTGGCAATCAAATCAGCTGACAAAGTCTTTTTGCAAATGAGCACTGAAAGACCTGAAGGCGTTGCCGGCATTCACATAATAGCTGATGACATGGTAACAGCAGCAGCTCGGGGACAGACTGAAGCTAGACATGGCAACAGCCCAAGCAGAACACACCGGGGTCATTCCAGATAAAACCTGGTTTGTGTAAGACCACAAACGCCTGGGACACCTGCTCTTTTCTGACAGAGCCTACCCAGTGGGGCTGAAGCTACTGCTAAATAAAATAGTAAAGGCATTTCAGAAGATCCAGTTAGGGAATATGCCAGGTTTAACCTTTTTTTTTTTTTTTTTGACTGCTGTGGCAATTGCTACATTACACTCAAGGTTGTAAAGACCGAGCTCGGAGAAGTTAAGAGTTAAGATCAGCAACACATGGATGGGATTAATCAGGGAGTGGTCAGCACTGTTACAATAATGGCTACTGGAAATGCTCGAGTGGGAGGGAGTCCGAAAATGAAGATGCATTCACTTAGCAATACACTGCAGCACTCTTTTTAAAATTTATCATGAATAATCATTAGAGTGCTTCTGGGTGGAGGCAGGGAGAATTTCACATGACCCAGATCCTGGCTGTAAACCTACACAGATGGGATTATAGCTGGCTCGTATCTCATAGCAAGAGCTCTGTTTCTGAATTACGCCTTTTACTTCACTCCTGGTCTCCAATACTGGGAAGCAACGACATTGCAAGTTCAGCAACTTCAGCCAGCAAACATGCTGGTATTGCTATGGTTGAAGAAAACTACGATGTAAATGCAGCTAGGCATGGGGGAGACGTATAGTGGAGGGAAGACTGATTTCTGCCCATGGAAACTTTTTTTTTCCTACATTGCAATTAGATTTTCATGTATTCTAGCTTAATGTAGTCAGTTCTTAATGCTGTGCTTAAAATTAAGTACCTGAATAGTCTGATTAAGGCACTGTTCAATTGCTTAGATTTGTCGGGATGATTCAGTTGCTTAAAATTAAGTATGCATACAATTATCTTGTTAAATCGCGCTGTCTCTTTAGTCCTGGGGGTAGTAGTGGATTCAGAAACACTACTCGCAGTAACAATAATGCAAATAGAGGGTAGAATGCTGTTGAATACTGTTTCCCATAACAAGAATTAAGTAGTTGACAGATGCTGTTATTTCTCAAATCAAAATTGAAGAACTGCAGACTAACAATGCGGGTGACTACACCTAATTTACTATTTCTTCAATTCCAATTCCCAAAGCCTGAATACATTGCCTGTCTTGCTTCTCTCACCTTCTGTTTCTCTTATTAGTCCTCCTAGAAGCAAACTAGAGTTCCTTTTACTCTACTAATAACACAGAAAGTGTAGCAAAATGGTTATATTCATTCCTATTAGAAAAACTCTTCCTTATCATACTTGTTCACTACTAATAATAATTAAAAAAAAAAAAAGGAACTGAGAGCACTATTTTAATTTCTTTCTCCTTCCATAGTAATCAGGTACCGAACACCGTCTCAATTGCCCCTTTAATCTGTGGGTCAAATATTAACAGGCTTGAATGCAAATTCTATTAACTAATTAATTTAGGGCCGAACATTGCTTAGATATGGTAAGCATTTGAAATTCTAATGGACATGAAGGTTAAATAGTTGTCAAAAAACAAAAAAAATCAGTTGTCTCCTTATATCTAAATTACCTCACAGGAAATAACAGGTTCCTCAGTCAAGCTAAATGTTTTGTGTATAAACCTGGAGCCTTGAATTTACAATACATACAGGCAGATTTACATACACCATACAACAACATACTTGCCAGTACATGCAGAAGCACCTTTTGAGCCCTAGGGACATAAACTGCCAATCACAGTGAATGGCACCAACTTTGTGAGCTTCCCTCATACCACAGTAACAACTGTGATGGCACTTGTGACAAGTACCAGCACGCAGTTCCAGAAGGTCACTGCCTACAGTCAGAAGACATCTGCAGCCTTCAGACACTGAAATTCTCCCTCTTTGAAGGGTTGGGCCTTTTAACTTCTTGGTGGCTTTATTACTTTTCATGATGGACTGCTTTCAGGTGTTTTTTTTCCTTATTTTTTCCCCCCTTCTACTCTGTGTGATTTCCTTGTTTTTTCTTTCTTTCCCTGCTACAGTGGGAAAGAATTTCCATTTAGCTACCTGCAATAATTTATTCTGCATTTCCTGCTGCAGTGCAGGTTAGCATATATTTAATTTGGTTGGTTATATGTGCTTTCTGTGTACTCATTCAAAAAAAAAAAAAAGTCTGCTTTTATTTAGCCCAGCAAATCTACTCTGTTGTTTTATTTGTTAAATGCATCTTAAGTTCTATCTACTTTCAAAAGGACAGACAAGTTTTCCTTCTGTTAGCACACAACTGATGATATGAGGATTTCTTTTCATGCATACGTATGTAGCGACACATGCCTTGAGCACAGACAAGCTGTAGAGAGGCTAAGCACAAAGCCTTTGCTCTGAGGAAATGGGAATTATTCTGAGGAGCTGAAATGACACATGAAATCCTTTAAATGCAGCCTGGGCAAGTTGTCAAGGGCTGGTTCAAAGTGCTAGATCCCAGCCATGATTCAGGAACTTGCTGTCCCAACAGGGGAGCTGCAAAATAATTAACTGAGGCTGCTACATTGCCCAGCCACAGCTGGTGGATTGCTTTCATCATCACCCACTACAGGCCATGCTCCTCAGCTCACTTTTTGTTACTAAATCTTACTATTTACGGCTCAGTCCAGCTACCTGTACTTCACAACCATGGCCTGCTCAGTTGGAGCAGTGTCCAGGAGTTCCCCTGGGCAATAGTTGTCGACTTCCTTAAGACTCGTTTGCCCTCAGTTCTGTTTACCCAACCATAAAATAGAGGCAATAACACTTATTTTTCAGAGTTGATATGAGGTTTATTAAAGCTTGTTTAAGTGCTTTGTTATGCTTGAATGAAAAAGGAAATTATTATTATCATTTTTAATGAAGCTTAATTATCAAAGTGTTAACATAGGCATGTTAGAAAAATGAACTCTGAATTGTGAGCCAGCAATTTAACGCGCTTTCTCTTTAAACAGTACAACAATTTCATATTCATCTTGCTATCACTAATCTTCACTTTTCCCAATTGCACAATTGTTTCCCACATTAAAACTAAGACAAGGCAATATGTAAATTATATTTGGCATCTTAACTCTGCAGAAGGAAACAATACCTGCTACATTACTTGGTGACACGTCATCACTTGAATGTTGATTAAAAAATTGGCCTGCAGATAAAACTATCCTGGTTGCTATATACTAATTTAAGCCACACATCTGTCTGTCATTGGCTGAACTTCTAACCTGGGAAACAAGTTATCTTGGTGATGTGCTATACCAGCCTGAAATTTGTAATAGGATTCTCTTGCAATTTTATACACAAATCCTAGACAGTACGCTTTCTTTAATCAGGTAACAATACAAAATCTTTTCTTAAGTGGCTTGTTTGGAAAACAACTTAGGACTAAAAAGTATGTAATACTGAGGATTGCTCAATTCTTTCATTACAGAATCTGTACCAAATAACCTGCTTATATTTGACATAGCAAATTGTCAAAACAGGTATTGATTCAAATCCTCATCCCTAAATCTTCTGTAAATATGTTCTATTAGCTTAAACTCTGTCACTTAGACAATGTATGCAAACAAATAAAGAACTCCAGGCTCATCTTTAAATAACAAATAAAAGGAAATGTCAACTATCCCACCTCATTTCCACACACAACCCCCCCTCAAGTCTATTTGTACTTCAGAAGCTCCTCAGAAAAGGTAAATCACCATAAAAATTGTTTCAATGAGCCACTGCTCACAAATCCTCTAAGAGGATAAACAGTGGAGGTTAAAACAATGCATCTTGAAAAAAGCTCCTCTGCACTTGTGCTACTCCCTGCCCAAAATTGCTATCTCTTTGGGAAAGCATGTGTGGTTTTCCCATCTTCCAGGGGACTTCACTCAAGGCAAAGATTAGACTCATTTTCAACGACTCAAGGGTCTGATGCTTACTCAGACTTTCCTACTCCAAACTTCAGTCACAGATCAAGGTTGTAGTCTAAACAACTATTTCACCTGCAGATAACTGATGGTACAGGTTCGCTTGGCAGATTTTCATGGGATACTACCCTTAGCTGCTTGTTCTACTCAATAACTCAGTTGATGAAGGCTTAATATTACATTAGCTGCAGCCTTTTTCTGCCCTCTCATTCAAACACCCTTTACATTGTCCTCTCTGTTTCTGGACTGCTACTTATGCTAGCATAGCGCACTTGTCAGCAATACATATCAAACGTTTAATGATAGTCACTATATAATAATATATATGAGAGACTCCTGACAAGGAAGAAAAACAAGAATACATGTGTCAGGTACAGCATCAAAACTACCTTGTCTGGCACTTAGAACAACATCAGTGCTGCCATTTCTCTTTGCTCAGCAGCATCTTCCCTTTCCCTTACCCTTGTTTTTACTCCAATGGGTTACATCTCAATACCAAACACAGCACTTTGCAAACAAACATGCATGTATTTATCACATGCAATGACAAATCAATTCTTTCACTGACTTAAGTTTCTAACCTGCAGAAGGAAAAAAAACCCTGAAAGGTAGCTATGATTTACAGTTTGTCTATTTGGACTACAGGCCTGACAAGTCAATGCAAATAAGCAATGCTAAAGATGCACTGTGCTAGAGAATTAAGCCATAAAATTCTCTGGCATATGGAACAGTGCCAAATACCACATGTGCACAAAAAAGGCCTAGCTCTGCGCCCTGTGTAAGGAGCTCTGAATTCCACAGATTTACTGCATTTTATACCTCACAATGCAAAGTTGCAGTAAACCACAGTATAGCTCGCTTTTTTAAAAACAAATAGGTCCCCATTATATGCATTATGAAGACGCCATCATTAGAAAGCTGACATTTAACATGAAAAAAATACAGTATAAAAGGACTAAGTGCAAGGAAAAGAGTTTAATATCAAAGCAACACCATTTTCTGATGGTAAGCATGATCAATTTAATGGCACTATCTGCTCTTTTTGCTAAGTATTTTGGACCTTGCCCTAACTGAAAGAATATGCTTGCATCACAAATTATAGTCATGTTTAACACTGACTCATGTAATACTAAAACCATCAACAAATTCTTACTTATTCTGATAACTTACTAACCTAGCAGAAGCTTTGAGACTAAATATTTATTTTTACTTTAGGAACAAAGACTCTAGATGTTAATTTCACGTTATCTGACTGTAGTATTGCTCAGTATTTAATGTGACATAATGGTTTATATCTCTCGACATCATTTTTTCTTTTCATACATGGCAATAAGGAAAAGGAAGTTTTATTAATGCACATCCATGAAATCTACCAGGAGATACACTAATACTATTCACATGAATTATTATTATTATTGCAGTTAGTTATGTATTCATTGAAGGCACTGTAAAAAATATGAAGGGAAGTTATAATCAGCAGGAAAAACCTCTCCATGGGTTTAGGTGCTACGAACATTACAAAGCCCTTCACAAGCCCTAAGTGAAATGCTCTATCAGAAATGTACATCCCACGTAACGTTGCAGTTAACTATATATATTTTGCCTATAATTAATTCTGCTTCTCTCTCGCTACATTTACACCATGACTGTTAGTTGTCTCCCCATATGCTTTTTGGAGCAGTGATTCAGTCCTTCCAAAACACAGCTCTGCTACAACACAAAAATGCTCAAGAACACACACATTCGCTTTTGGGCACAGACAAAAGACATTCATGGCACTCCCTCCTTGAGACAGCTCTCAACTCCAAGTTAAAACTTTACATTACAATGTAAGGATTGAAAAGAAATAACATCACAAAATTCAAGTGCCCAAAGCAACTGCCTCATACGGAAGAAAAAACAGCAAGAGAAATCTTGCAAAAAATAAAGGCACATTGCTTCTTGGTTTCTCTGTGGTTTCTCTTCCCCAGGTAGAGACACGACACCCAGTGAACAAAGTGAAAGAGCTGCTGATTTCTGGACTCAACAGTAACAAAATATTTTGAGAATCTCACACAGATTATGTGATGCAATTAATTCAGGATTTACTGATTAAATAATGGAGCATTCTAGGCAAGGTAGTCTGCTTCATAACCACCATGGCTACTGAACAGTCCCACACAACTTTCTTTTTCAAGGTACAGATTTGCTAGCCTAGACTTGCTCTACATTTTCAATTTTAATTTTACAAAATTACCTGTATTTTAATCCAAGTGCTTAAATTGCAGAAAGCCTGCAAAGCTGTAGTGTTTATCTAGAGCAGCAAGAAGCAGAGGAGGCGGTGGATCAGGTTGGTGGATCACAAGTAGCTCACATCACAAGATGAGCAGAAGTGGGCTTCGTAACCCTGCAGGATGGGTAACAAAAACACCAGGCCCGACAACGTCAAACTCTGTATTGAGACAGCACTGGAGAAGAGAAGAAGCACACAACTGCTAGGTCAGGCTGCTCTACAAAGACACCTACCATGAAACGTTTTTAGCGATGCTTCAGGAGTTGAGCCTTTTTTTGTATGCTCTCTCCTTAGCAAACTTTTTATTTTCTCCCTTTTCATACAACACTACTTGATAAGTAAATTGCTTTATGCTTGCAGATGAGGAAAAGTAGTTTACTGAGCACTAGCAATTTTCTGTGCATTATTTCCATGTGTGAGGTCAGATCTCAAGCTGCCATTTGAGAGATCATCCCTTACAATTCGATTTGGACTCAGTTGCTGACAGTCAAATCCTGATCGAAGATTTAGAATTTTTTTTTTCCTCCTTTTCTTCCCTTCAAAAAAATTCAGGATCACATATAATGGGCTATGGTGTGATTTAGAGACTGTAGGGTCTCTAGGAAATGATTTTATCTATAGTATTGTTGTCATTTTATTAATGCTACTATTGCCTTCACTCTGATGAAGCAGCATCAATATTCCCCAGTGCACCACATTCTCTCCTGCCACAAGTCAACATCACTCCATTGAAAACACCCAACAATTCTAGTTTGAACCAGCTCCAAGTCTGCTCTGAGGTACTCTGATCAAGCTGTGTAATAGAAAATTCACACAAATTAATCATTAACTACTCAAAAAGTACTCTTGCAGCGGGGAAAAAAAACTCATTGCTTGCTCAAGGACTAGCAACTCAAGTGCACTTGAAGCCTGTTCACCACCAGCACAAGGCACGCCTCCAGGCTGCCTGCCCGTACTGTTTCTACGACCCTACCAAGTCTTCTCCCACTAGGTAATGGGCATGGATGATATGAGGTCCAGACCAGTCAGACCAACAAACTCTCAAGCCAACTGCTCACATCCGTACAAAGATTCAGGTGAAATTTTCTCCAACACATACAGCACCATGTGAACAGCGACATTAAATCGAGCCAACAGAAGGCAAATGACAAGGGGTGTAAATCATCGCCTTCTGTTTTTTCAAAGCCTCAAAAGAAAAACAGAGGATTGCACTGTAGGGTTGTTAGATTAAGGAGCGTACAACACCTAGAAATCATGGTTTTTATTCAAGTATGTATTATTTTAATTTGTACAGACAAAGGTATATTTGCCATATTCTTCTCTCATGAAAGACCTCCACAATATAGCCTTGATTCAGATTGACAGATAATAAAATTAATTTTATGTACAACAGCAAATTAAGCTTGCATGATGCCATAAAAATATCTATCTACACAATGATGACTGAAATCTAACATAAATTAATGCAGATGTTTAAGTAGCATTATGATGCACAATTAAGCCATGCAGATCTATTTCAGGAACAGCTCAGAAAGAAGTTTTTCTTTGTTTCAGGAAGAGCAGCATTAAATCTTTTCCTGTATTTATTTTCTTACAGCACTCCCACCCCAGGCGCTACTCCAAGGAGTGTAGCCCTACCAGCCGCAGCTAACTGGAGCTGCATTTTTCCAGAAAAAAAGGCAGTAAGGAAGTGGATTAGGAAGACTCCCTATCATACACTGCATTGATCTATATGAACTAACCCAGGACAACAGTCACGTAAACACAAAACTGAGCACAGGGTAAATTATTTCACAGTCTGCAGTATCGAGAGAGCCTTCAACAATGCCTTCTGGTATGCTAAGCAGCATTTCCTAGCAGGCTGCTGTTCGAGCCACACAGGACTTTCAAGCCCCTGCAGTCTTACAGTGGGTTTGCACAGGTAGGGTGTTTTTACTCCTGGGATAGAACTAGTACCTACAGATAAGTTAAAAATCATCATTTGCAATTCAACTAGATTTTTTCTTCATATTAAATATCTAGAAAGGAGGTGATAAAGCAAAAAAAAGTAGGCAGAAATGCTGAAGAAGAAAACACCATTTGTGACAAAGAAGAAACTTCAGTCTCTCAGACAAAAATGCACAAACCAAACCCACCATACTTCTGGAATACCAGAGAACTCAGCAAGAGAAACCCTGTCTGTTCTCCCTTTCCTTCACCAACTTTTTAGCCAAGGGCCACTGAGGACAGTGACCTTTACTAGACGGATTTTTCCCACTACAGACTGAACAATTCTGAGTCTTAACAAATAGAATGAAAGCTACTCAATACCCAATGGCCCTAGAAGGTCTATTTAACAGTTATTTCTCGTACCCATCACAGGTGAGCTGTTCTAATTAACTGCACCAGGAAGTCAGAGCACACTAAGAATGCACAAGCAGCAGCACCAAGCCTGCAGCCATCATCTTCTCTGTGCCAAGCCGCTCCGACACAGAGGCCAGCATCCCACACAGCAAGGCTATGGCAGGGCCCGCGGGTGAGCCTGGGGTCTGACCACAAGTTCATATAACCTCCAGATAACAGCCTTCTAGACACTCCTCCATCACATGGGTCTGCCTCGTCCCAACATAAAATGTCTGAGAGAGAAGGATCACAGAGTTATCATCACACTAGCAGCATCGCATTGATTAACCCCGTTCCTGGCTTCCACTGATTTAATTCCCTCTTTATAATTAGGAAATCACTGTTGATTTCCTAACAGAACACAAAGAAACAGTCAAGTCAATGTACCACACTGACAAGTCTAGAAGAGGAAGCAGGCAAAATATTTCCCCATGTGGTTACAAAACGCTTCCCAACGCTTTGCATAATATGGGTTCATGTGGCATGCCCATAAATATAGCTGCCTTACTGCTGTCTTGGTCTCCTTCCCACCCTTCTGCTGGCACCATTCTCTGGGCTTTTTGCTATTGATTTGGCCTTTTCATTTACTGTTCTGCATTCTACTCGAATTCTTTCCATACAATTTGTGTGGATGACACTGAAGAACTATTCAAAGGTTCAGAGGATATCCATCTGACCCTCTGTTTCCATATACCACAGCAATAGTGCTGGATGTTTTCTGTAAGATTGGGAGGAGATCATGCCAAATACTGAACTTGCCTGCCAGGTGGCACAGAGTTATATTTTCCACCAGCAACTTCAAAAACACAGCAGAGATGCAAATATTTCATCTGAGATGTTCACAGGTCACAGCTGGCACAGGGAAGTATTAAGGTCAGGAAGTTCACTCCTGTTCAGCAAGCGCAGACTGACATATGGCAGAATAAAAGCATTTGGTCCATCAGCATTTCAGAGCAAAATTAAACAACTGGGGAGCCCCTGAAGTAAGACATCTGCATTTCAAATTTTTTACACAAAATTAATTTTGAAATTTTCAATTATGCAAATAACATCACCATTCCTAGTAGCCAGGGTTGTGTTGTAAGGAATGCAGACATCAATCCAGAAGCGAGGCATGTTTGTGTCTTCACAAGTATTCAGAAAGATAGCATGCGTGCACTTCCCAACTAACTCCAAAACTCATTTTTAACGTCAGTCCCAGAAGTCTAAGAAATTTGTCATTTCTCCCCAAAATTCTGAGATACCATGAGGGAATAACCTTGGTAGAAGCAATGCAGTGTTTTGAGGCCTCAAGCTTTCAGATACTCAAGGTTTCCTTTTTGTTGCTGTTGTTAAGGAATAAGGATGAAAAGCCTATTTTTTATTAAAAGAAAGCTCACAGTTTCTCTCAGCCTAGGGCATTAAAAAATCCAAATGTGCAAAAGCATTGACAAAACTGTGTTTAATTATTATTTAATTAATATACTAATTTCACAGGCTTTGGGGATCAGTAATATCCAACAACAGACCAAGGATGGAAGGAGAAGGGATGTGCATGAGTAGTAACAGCATAAAAAAGAAGGCTGACTTCAAAAGGGAGTGAAAACATCCTGCTCAATGATATGCTGAAGAACCAAAAAAGAAAACGCACAAAGAAAGACAAACCCAACAGCAGCAACAAAATCTACACATTTGCAAAGACAGTTTGCTTCCATTTTGTAACCTTTTTCATTGCAGTTTATTGAAGTAAAATATGATCTAGTAGTTTCACTGAGAACTCTTTTTTTCTTGCACTTTGCAGTAAAAAAAAACACACCCAACATCCTTGAAGAGTACGGAAGGGGGAAGGCAAACACCCAAACTGCTGTCAATGACACTCCTGGAAAATCTTTGTTATGTGCATGTACGCAGTTGATCACACGACAAAAAGCTTTTGGAAACGTATTAAAAATGTCATCTCTCACCAGGGAATAAAATTGCTCATTACATAGCCATCATCAATAACAGACAAGTTTGTTGTAGGTGTTTTGTTTGTTTTTGTTTTTAATATATATGGCATGCAACATTTTTAATATGCACAACCTTTTCCTACTAAGAAAGACGGAGAAGTAAAACACCTGTTTCTCAGAAAACTTGCCTTGTAGCTCCTCTGATAAGTCTGGTTTAACTCCACCAAACTCACTGGAGTTATTTCACATTCAATATGGGCTAGATGGAGTTCAGAATTTCACTTTGTGTACTCAATGTTTACACAGGTGAGAGAAACAAATATTGCACATTCCAGTTGCAAGATATTAAGCCAAGACCCTCTAAAGATTAAAAGGTCCTTAAATGTTTAAGTGCTTAGAAAACTAAAATTACTGTATCCCAGGTACTCTCTTCATCTGCATAGCCGTATGAATCCTAGACTCTCTTTCATGTTTTCTACCGAAAGGAACTCAGCTCCCATCGTCCACAGCACTTACCTTATTTTTGTGTTAAGCAAAATATCCTCACTTTTTTCATTATTTTATTTGATGAATACTGGTAAATATTTTGGTATCATAAATGCTATTTTCCCTGAACATTTTGATTTTTTTTTTGTCCTCCCATAGGGGCAAAAACAGTATACTTACTAAACAGTATACAATCAGAATCCTTTTCTTCCTTTGACAGGTAAAAGCAGACATCTGATTTCACATACAAGTTCCACTGTTATAAAACCTGTGCTTTCATAAACAGGAATGTCTTGATGCAAGATACATAATTACATGTTCCAAGTCATTTGCATGTGTACAAGATCAACATTACCTGAAGAGAACCTGCACAGAAAGCGTAAGCATTTCTATCTCAAATCTGCAGATTTAAGACTGGCTCTGATTCATGCGCGTTCACAGGACTGTATCCCTAACTGATATGCATACAAAACCTCTGAATTCATACTAAACTAAAGACAACTACAGATAATTTTCCTGTGGAAATGCAACTCCAGAGCAAGACCTTGAGTTCATAATTTTTATTTAAGTATGTTCACCATTTTTGACTCTCAAAAAGCTGTCACTCTGAAGGAAACTTCGTCAAGTAATTCTCTACCTACAACATCCCTGAGAAAAAAGAACTTGAGTTTGACTGGTATCAAATACTGTTTCTGAAAACCTGCTGCCTGTGCTGGTTTACCCATCCTAAAAACTAAAGTGAGAAGAATGAAGCTGGAGGAAGTGACTTAGATGAGCACTGAACTCAAGAGATAAAGTACTCCAGAGACAGGTTGTGCTCACCCAGCTTCTTCAAAAAGTTTTTTCAACATATACAGAAATTTTTAAAATATTAATGGTGAGAGAATATGACGTGCCATGCCTATGAGCTTATCAGATTAACATGCATACATGATACTATAAAAACTACATGCAACTTCTTTTTAACCACTGTTCATCATAGACACGCTGACAAAAATCTTTTGTTCTATTAATATTGCAGTGGTATTAATTACCACCAATGGTAAATATTTTGCTCTTACCAGTTTATATAAACTCTGATCATCTACAAATAGCTTATTACCTATGTGATGCTAAACACACAAGTTCAAATTAAAAGCAAACACACAAAAGGTTCTATGGTTTTGCAGCTCATCATGAATTCAAAACTCAGCCAAGCCCATTCATGTAAGAAAGGTTAAGTTTCACAGATTTAAGAGTCCACATATTAAAGCAAGATGAATGCTAGTGTCTTGCTAGCAAGAATTAGCTTCTGTCCAATGCCACATATTTTAAAATCCTCAAGAACTTATCAATATCATGGGCGTAATATGGGGAGGTTTTCAAGTTCTACATAAATGCCTTTCTGTCACCGGATGGCCGCAAGTCAGGGATGTGAACATTCAGACCTCCTCCTGCCACAAATTACTCCTCACATCAAATATCTCGTTCTCCCCCTTGGGAAGCACTTGAGGTTTCAACCTTTCAGTCATCTAGCAGGCATTGCTTTTTGCTACTTTCTCACTCATTTTACTCCAGAGCAGAATCAAATAGATTTACCTGACACCTATTCATTTCTCCCAGCAGCTCTACCAAGGATGACAAAGACACGCTATCAGAGCGCTCATTTCATTATTACAGTAGTCACATACCACTACTGCCCACTAGCCAGGACAGACTGCATGTTTTCATCTCTGCCTGATTTACAAATAAAAATGAAACCTATAACTCCTACTGAGAGAGCAGACATATTTTGGTGACTTGAATTTACATCCTATTTTGTAACAGCTCCAGAAATAAGATTTGATACTGACCAGTGGTAAAGGCCAAATCACAGAAGACCTGCATCAAGTCCAGAGATCAACTTATATTTGTTGCCCCCCCCCCCCTTTTTTTTTTTTTTTTTAAACCTGTTGACTTTCAGATTATGCTGGCTATGGTGACTGGAGCTGGCAAACATCTAGCTAGTGCTAGGGAAAAAACGAATATAAGCTTATTTTGAATGGAAATTTAGTTACCTTAAAGACTCGCAAGATTTCACAATGTCTATTTTGTGATTACATTGGATACCTAAAACCAGTTCCTCCCATCCTAAAGGTATGCCAAAATCACCTTACAGAAATTATCAGGATCAGAATGGCTTGCAATATAAGAAGTTTTCCTTGTAAGTATGCAAGTAGACTTGCACATGATTAAAGCCATAGAGTACTTGAAAAAATGCTATTTGCTATTCATCACTACTCTCAGAATTTATTTTCTTGTCCAGGGATGAAGGAATTTACAGCAAGAAAACCTGTCAGGATTCCTCACACTCTTCCTCAGTCATTTCAGACTGAGAAACAAAATCACTTTCTTCTCTCTCACCACAAATAAAAGAGAAGCAAAACAGTAATTACAAAACAATGGTGTAAACCAGTGGATACATCAAGCCCCCAACACATTATATGTAGTGGTGTTTTTTTTTTTTTAAACATTATTGTCTTCACATGTTCATCAGGACCACACTCCCAATACACTCCACCTGCTATATGTACAATGCAGCAATGTTACGCTTGAAAACAGCATATATAACAAGACAGCATGATGCTCAAGTTCACTAAATGTTACTGAAAGTTGCCAGTGAAATTCCACCCCCACCCTCCCCAAAATAATCAGTATGCCCACTGGCATCAAGCAAGATTATTCTGCCAAGGAACGTGATTTGTTAAAATCGTACATTGTTGACTCACCACGGCGTTTGATATGCCTCATCTATAGGAAATGGGTCAAAGGCAGCAACTTCATGCATGGGTTGCCATAGCTGCTGTTTGAGTCTGGCTGGCTGCTGGTACACGTTTCTAATATTAGCCCTAAACACAAAACAAAGAGAAAAATATTTGGGTTTTATTCTTTAAGTCAGATAGAGGAACTTCAGAAAACTAAGCTAGCCTGGAACATCAATATTTGCATGCAATACAATAAAAAAAAAAAAAGATTTTTCCTCTGATATTACCATTAGACACTCAGTTACAGGCAGTATCTGTACAGGCCATTAATTTACTCCTGAAAAGAAGAAAGGTTAAAGATCAAAAATAATGCAGCATGAAGTGCTGTTTAAATGGGATAGCAGTGTCATGGTCATTTTCCCCCAAAATTAAAAATGAAAATATGAAAAAAAAATTCAAGGATGGCAACTCCAACTGTTCAAGAAATCAAGTTCAGGACTGATCCAGGTTACAACAGATTGCACTACAAATCATGAAACTGTTCTTCATTAATGGTTGTTGTTTCTAACCTGTCTTTTCAGATCGGATCAGATCTTCACATTTTTCCTTGGAATATAAAAGATTAGAAACACTCACTACAACACATTGAGATTTATGTGCAGGCATCTATCACTAATACCTGGGGATTTAAATTAAGTTTGACTTGTGATCATGTGAGTTGGCAACATGAATGTTATGAATGGCTTTAAAAACGGAGGCACAAATACATACAGGCATAAGGAAAGGCTTATAAATTACTGGTGTCTACAAACTTCGAATCCTCTTTAAAAAAAGTTCAAATGGCAAAGTGCTTGTACTTAAAGACAAGCTTAAACAGCAGTGTAAACAACAAATGCAATAAAGTAGAGAGGGTGAAGAGTGACTAAGAGAGGTAACAATAAAGCAAGTTCCACTCTGGTGTCTAACTACCGAACAGAAACTCCAAGTATACAGAACAGGTGACTGATGTTAAGCAAAATGCAGCCATGTTCATCACTGAGCATCACTCAAGTTAGGACAACATTTTAAGAGAGATCTGAACTGTAATTCTGTAGTAAGAAAAAAATAATATCCTCAGGATAAAACAACAGCTTAATCAGAGAAGGCCCAAGACACTTCACTGTACTGGGTCAACAGTTGCGTAGTCTGAGGCTCCCTGAAATCCCACTGTAATTAGCACTTCCCAATTTCTTGAATTATCTGACCTATTACTGTGCAACCCTGCTGAAATAGCTCTTGACTTGATGGGAACCATGATTTTGTTTTTTCTGAGCCTTCCACTGTTAATGTTTATTACAAAGCAAAAAGCTGGCAGCAGTGCTGCAAGATGGAAACACCCCCCAAACGTTCCTTGCCGTCAATGTGGTGCAAGCCAGGCTCAATACTTGGAGAGTCATGAAGCTCTTTTTTTTTTTCCTAAACAGGGAAAAACAAAACAAAACAAAACAAAAAACACAAGTGTAGAAATACAACAGCTCCTTTTCTTTTTCTGACCCTAGTAAGGGCTCTGACACTGTCCTACGCTCCATGTATGCTCCGGGATATCCGAAGACAAACAGAAGTTCACAATGCTCACCTCCCTTCCCTAGACACAAAGGTTACAACATTCCACTGACACCATTAAGTTCACGTGCAAAATTAAAGAATAAAATAAAATCATTAATTAACAAATAAAGAAAAAAGATCAAAAAGTATCAGGACTTGAGTTTCCTATACTTATATTTCAAGGACTAGCCAAAACTGCTCCTGAAGTTTGGCAACAAAACTAGGGACACCCAGCTAAAAGGCAGTATAATAACTCATCTCAACAAAATCTGTTCAGTTTCTGAAAGGAGTGGATTGTGTACCATGAAATCCCATCCCTTCCCCTTTATTGCTTTTGATCTGTACTCATTATCACAGCATAAGAGAAAGAAAATCCAGCCCTAACGTCTGGCATTTTCCACTAACCAAGTAGTATGTTGCTTTCAGTTTTAGACCAACATGGTTACTTGGGTACAAAAGCTTTTTTGTTTCTCTGAAAGACTGTTTTTCTTACGTTTGTTTCCACAGATGGTGCTGCAAGAAAGAAAGAAAGCTCGCAGCAAATGCATTTTTTCTTTTAGCTGCTCCCCTCTATGAGGGTTAATTTTCCTTGCAGGTGGCTGATTCAAATCAGCAAGTTTCACAGAATCACAGAAAAGGGGAGAAGAACTGGAGTGCTGGAAGCTGAGCTGTATTCATATTCAGTAATGTGGCCCAGAGAAGTCTCCCTCCTCTCCTCCCAAAGAGCAGAGAGCAGCAACTATGGTAACACTGCAATCTTCAGGCTTAGAGGTCCTCATTCCTAGTAGTGGTATTGGAAACTCAAAATGTAACCAGAAGAAGGGGAGGCCTAAGGTCGTAAGACTACTCTCCATACAGAACAAAAAAACAAAAAAACAACAAAGTCTGTACTTGGTTTTAAAAAGCTTATCAACAAGCTGGCAATATTTTCTGTTATTCAGGAATTAGCCCAAGGATTTAGTGGTTTATACTGCACAACAACTCATACTGCACAACAGAGATACCAAACACTAAAGCTGGGGATCTATCTCTAAATGTGACTTTTCTACTTTCCAAATCTTAATAAAAATATGGTATCTCAAAGAGCAATGCTAACATCCTGTTCTTTTTGGCCTGCTTTAGCTTCCCCTTACTGCGTGAGTTTTGCAACAGCTTGCCAGCTATGGGTGAGCTTTATAACATTCCCAAATGTGATGGCAGGGAAATTTTGATAGCTATCCCTTTGCTTTCAAAAGCCAGATTTAATGCTGTAACAGAGTCGGAAGGTATTTTGTCTTACAATTACTCATCCATTACTGTTAAATCTCTAAAAGGCTACAAACGTGCCAATCACTTGCAGAAAAAAAAAATAATAAAATAACAACAACAAAAACCACACTCATCTTCAAGATCTGCTCATAAAAGGCCCTTTCAGTGTGCACACATTTCTAACAATGAGGGGACATTTTCTACTATCAAGCAGGCAGAAGACAGGCAGATGAAGAACTAATTTTGCATGCTAAGCAATTTTTGCCATCACCCCATTTAGAAACAGGCCTGTACTCCTAATACTGCTCCACAAAATGATAATTGGAACAGGACTCTGACAAATTATGCATGCACTGAAACAGCAGGATAGAGCAACGTGTGAGCGTGCAGTTTACGGAGAGTCAGGGAGAAGGAACACAGTTTAATGGCTGAGGTCAAATCACCTTTGTCATTCACATCTGCATCTCATACAAGAAAGCCATTCATTTAGCCTGCAGGAAGGTATTTCCTGCAGCCTTTATACGCAACCTTTCCTAGCAGCAACAAAGTGAGCACACAACAAGAGTACCGAGCAAGAAAATACTACTCCCGAGCATTCCTGGCCAGTGGCTCCAGAGCAGTGCTCCGCAATAGGGTTAAAAGATCAGAGGCTGGGTGCACTCCACTTTCCCCAGGAAAGGGAAACCAAACGCAGCTGACATGTGGGTAAAACAAACATCCCTGTGCAGTAAGAACACCATCCCGTTCTACCTTAACCTTTCCCTTTTGCTGAAGCTGGCCTTGCATGGCAAGCTCTGTGTCCTCCAGCAAACTGATTTCAGGCTTCTCCTGATCATTTATGATATACATTTTCCTCTTAAAACATTTCTACACTATGCTGTCATTTTTTTGAAAATCTGTATTTTCATATAGTGTTGGTTTGCCTTTAAACAGGTCTCTGGCAAAACTCACAGAGGGAGCAGGAGGCTGCATTGAGGCTATCATGAAGCTATGCAGCAAAACGACCCCATGTAAACAAGCTTACAATCACTCAGGACACAAATGCCGTGGAACATGCTCATTGTGGCTCACTGGAAGCGCAGCCTGCTTATTCAACAATGCTGTAACACTTCATTAGCCAGGTAAAATTTGCTTTATTTCTTATTAGGCCCCTCTGCAGGAAAAAAAAAAAAAAAAAAAAAAAGGCAACATCTTCTGCCGGAGGATTCCCTGCAAAGCAACATTGATTCCACTGCAGTGTCTTCCAATTGTTGAATTCTCTCTTGCAAAACAACTGCCCTGTAGTGTGCTGTAAACACCTCTACAAAAAGCTCCTGATGGCTCCATCAGATGCAATAGGCTTTTCAGTCCACTTACATATGGGGGGGAGTGATGCAGAAGACTGATGATTACCCGAGATGACCACTTCTTTAAAAACACCCCCTACCCCTCTATTCAATGCAGTTTTTCAAACATCTCCCCACAAACACCTTCCTTTCTTTGCCCCGCTGTTCAGGCGCTTTCCAAAGGCCAAGACTTCTGTCCTTCCATCTTCCAGTTGCTTAGCATTACCCTCTCTTCTAAATTTACAAATTCACATT
The DNA here is from genome assembly GCF_964211835.1 of Anser anser. Taxonomy (NCBI): domain Eukaryota; kingdom Metazoa; phylum Chordata; class Aves; order Anseriformes; family Anatidae; genus Anser; species Anser anser. The sequence continues at coordinate 46,650,195 of NC_139724.1, read as the reverse complement.
TCAAATGACTCTTTCTGGACTATATAACCTGCATAATGCACTCATTTCCACTGAATTGCAAGCCAAGACACCTCCTTCCCCCCAAAGCCCCCAAGCCATGTTAGAGGCGATGAGGCTGACGAGAACACGACTGTTTACATGCGCCAGCTGGTAAAACACTATCACTCCTGTCCATGATGTGCCTCTGCACTGCTCCCACCGCCACCGGTCACCTCAAGCACCCGAACAGAGCAGCTCATACACACCCGAGCACAGGAGAACGACAGCTCTCCAGCCACAGAACCTACAGCTGCAGCCTTCTTGCTTCGGTTAGCAGTTGACTTCATTAGCCAGTGTCCCTCTCCCCCATTTTTTAAAGCAGCAATCAATATTCATCACCCCATCTTGCGAAAGCAGATTAATCATAGAATATAAGCAGCAACCACCTACCATTCCGCGCTTGCCAACTGTTCTCCTCGTCCAGCAACCTCTCCCCCAAACCGTGAATTGAGGTGGTATTTTTAAGTCACATTCCAAACAGCGCCGAGGAAAAAATGGGCTTTTTATAAAAGTAAAAAGAATAAAAAGATGGGCAGCTGGATTTGAGGCAATACAATGCTTTCCTCTAAAGAAATCAAGCAAAGCCTGGGGGAGAGGGTAGAGAGGATGGAAAAAGGGGAGGCAAAATGTCCAATAATAATGAAATAAAGAGGGGGGGAAAACGAGTGGCTTGCTGAATCACGCTCTTTCACTGCCTGGAAACCATTGTGCGGCGTGATGCTGGCTGTACCATTGTGCAACCTACCAGAGGAGACAGGCAGGGGGCCTGGGGAATGGGGCTGCCATGGCAACTGGAAGGAGCACACATGACGTCAAACACCAAGGTCTCGCGGGGGGGGGGACAGCGCAAGGGAGCGAAGAGAGAAGTCTCATCTGCAGCCACGGCCGTGGTACCTCCTGGAGAACGGGGAGCTGGATAGCTGGAGCACTCGCCGGCGGCAGTAGCTCCGGCAGCTGCAGCGCTGGGGAGGGAGCTAGGCAGTGCAGAGAGGCAGTAATAACGAGAATCATTTTCTCAGGGCAGATACACTCTTTTGTTTGCATTAGCTGCTATACCGGGATAAATGTCCATCACCCTCCAAAAAAATCCAAATATTTGAAATTCATTTCTGTTTTGTGCTCAAGGAAGGAGAGAAATCACAAGCCAGATCTTCATGGCTCCCAACACAGCTCTTCACGCAGCTACCACTTGTGGGAGGAAGCAACACAACGCTCAGGACAGAGTCCCTCAGGACCCAAGGGACAGCTACCGATCTCCCCATCCACAGCATGTCGTGCCTCCTGCCGTGGTGCCCCATGCCCCCAGCCTACAGCTTGCTGCTCCTTCGAGACCCCACGGCACAGAGGTACTACCTCAGTCTGCGCTCACAGGACCAGCAGAGTCAGCAATGACTCCAGACCTCCTCACGTCCGAAAGTCATGCTGACCACCTTTCTTCTGTGCATGTCAAACTGCAGGACACCTCCTCTCTTCTGACATTTAACAACACAAAGTAAACTGGTGAGACTACTGTGCTGGACCAGACTGCCGTGAAACTGAGAGTGCCAGTCACAGAAATACCACTGAGAATTTGTACCTTGTTGGAATGGCTATCTTCTGTGAAGTGCAGACCGTTTCATTCAGTGTATCACCAAGTACAGCTCCAAGAAACGCAATGCTGCCTCTGCCAGCTATCTGAACACCACGTGGTACCAAGTACCAGAGCCACGCACAGCCCCACGCGACCCAGAACCTAACTCAGATGCTACCCAGTTCAGCCTAGGCAGCAGATGCCTTTCTAAAGGACACCCCAAAAGCCTTCCGCAGGCCATACTCTGACAGAGGAGGTAACCAATGAACCCCTAAAAATGGTTCACTATGGATGAAGTCAACTCATCAGCCGCACCTGGTACATGAAGTATACATTGTTCTTAAGTACACAATGTTCTTCCACTCTTTCTGCATTAGCCTGTTTCCCCTGCATGCTCTGCTATAGGCATTTATTTTTTACAAGTGGATGTTTTCACCTTGATCTGTGCATCATTCCTGCATACACATAATATATTAATAAGCATGTACACCAAAATTTTCTGTCCCTTTGTCTCCATACCCACATCCTTCTTTTCCCCACACTGTATCACATCTGTTCTCTCAAGGCCATAAAGACCTTCTTTTCAGCTGCCATCTAAGTGTCACACTTGCACAAGAACTACCACTGCCTCTAGTGCAGAGCGATAACAACCCAAGAAGGGTTTTCTCCCTTCCAAATTCTATGGAGTATCACCGCACTACGCCCTGAAAAAGTACTTAGAATCATCAGAACCACAGAATCATCGAGGTTGGAAAAGACCTCCAATATTCTGGCCCAACCATCCCCCTACCACCACTCTGTCCCTAAGAGCCAGGTCCAACCTTTCCCTGAACACCCGTAGGGACGGTGACTCCACCACATCCCTGAGCAACCTGTTCCAATGCCTAGCCACTCTTTCTGAGAAGCAATTTCTCTTAATTTCCAATTTCAAATCTGAACCTCCCCTGGCGCTTCTTCTGTGCTTAGTCTTCTTAAGACTCTAGAAATACACTATTGTTATGCAAAATACCATAACGAAGTTAGCTCTGTGAATAAAACCTATGCATTAGCCTCTTGCATGCATGTATATGTGCACACACGCACACTTTTTGTGAAAACATTTCAACACTTACTCATTTAGAGAAACACTCTGCCGCTGCAATCATATACAAATATTTACGTGTGTGTATACATATATGTATGAGTTTATTACTAATCTGAAACAACAGGGATTTTTTCCTTCATCCAGATATTTTAACTGTATTATCTAAAATGTTCAGAATATATTCAGGAAGAGGTTCAGTGGAAGGAAATAATTGTATGCATCAGTAGAATGGCAAACACCTCTGGAAAAAGCATTCACTACCCGCATAGTAGTGCATTAAGGGAAGGGGGTGGGTGCTTCTGGCACAATTAAGAGACATGGGCTGGGTGGAGGGTGAAGAAAGAAAAAAAGCCTAAGCTTTTGCAGAGGTGACAGAGGTTTCAGAACATAATTAGGGTATTTGCCCTTGGAACAGCAATCTAATGGAAAATAGCATCTTTGCAGATGCTGCTTTTTGTGATAAAGAGATGCTGCTTTCTTGAGCTGCACAGCTATCCCAGCATTTTGCTCCATGCTCCTCTGCAGTGATTTCAGCTAGCTGTTTGCTGTGTCCTGCTGAGATGACTTACTGGCTTGGCTAAAATATACAAAGATCCCATAAAAAGCACTCCAGCCTGGAATTGGCCCACAGCTAAACACTGCAATGGGTTGAAAGAGTGCAGAAAATGTGAGTGAAACAATTTAAACATGTTTTAAGGCTGGAGTCTATAGGCACCTGCTTCCCAGAACAGCTGCCCTGATCACAATGAGCAGACAAATGATTCCCATAATAGGCAAGAGCAGAAGAGGGTATGAGATAAATATAATATAACCTTGATTGAAGCAAACGTTTACAACAGGAAGATAGCTACAAAGGTCACCGTGAGCCAATTAAAGTCATTTTCAGCTAAGCTCTTATGCCCCTTTCTGCTTCTGAAATGTTCAGGAGATCTGGTCTTTTTTAAAACAAAACTTCCTCGTTTTACTTTAAATGTAAATTCCGAAATAAGTACACGGAATCTGTAGCCCAGAAGATGAACATGAGACTGTACCTCTGACCTACTGTCATCAGACTAGGAGCTCAGATGTTTGGAGAACAATTATGTCAGGAATTGCTTACACTCACTTCTGTATTTAGACAAAGAAAAGGAGAGCCGTCAACACAAAATGACAATGTTGAATGGAGATTCTGGTCCACCTGCATTTCTAGTTCCTTGTCTGATGATGCTATAGAGTTAAAAAAAAAAAGATAATAATAAAATAAAAAAGATGTAGGTAAACGAGATGCTCAAAGACCTAAGCACCACTTTTAACAGACGGAAGAAAGCTTGCTATTAACAGATTTTATATTAATCTTCCAAAATGGTGCTACCAGGGGACCAGTAGCTACTACTCTGCCTGTAGGGGAAGCTCTTGGTGATTCACTGCTAATCCACATGAAGCCCGAGATACAACCGGAATTGCTCAAGCAGTTTATGCCATTCCTCCCAGAGCCTGCTGTGTCTGCTGCATGGATGGCTGAATGTAGCAACTCCTCAATTGCTGCAGTCTGCAGTCTGGTATATTGAAGTAATTTGGAATTGGCAAGGGCTTAATGCACGGGGTTGCAAACAGTGGTGGCTCGGGAGCTGCTGTACACCCTGTTCAGCTCCATCTGCCTTACACAGGTCACATCATCATTCTCACTGGCCAAGTGGATCACATTCAATTAAAGGCAACTAAAATAAAATCCTAGTAACCAACAGTCTTAATACTTTAAGGCAGAAACTGACAAAATCCATCTCTGGAACAAATTCTTGCATCCTACTCAGCACTGAACCTAGAACTCGGTGGTTTCTCAAGTTCTGTTTCAGCCATTATTATTTTTTTTATGATACATCCTGATGTAAATGTAGCACAATCAGGCTGAACACTGAAAAAGTGTAATAAAGCATCTACAGGAGCTGGAACCCCGACTCACTGTTGTCCTCCCAAGGGATATGCTCTCTATACATCAAATCCAAGAGTTCCTTTGTTCCAAAGCTGTTTTTCGTGTTTAAGAACTCAAGATATAAACTTTTTTTTTTTCCCCACAGCTCAGTGGTATGCAGTACAACTCCACTGTATAGAACTTCTCACCTATTTTTAATAAAATGTAAGTATTTGAAATTCCTTCATCGATTTAATTCAATCTCCTTCTGTAACATAATTACTGATGAGGACTGACCTGGACTTTATCTCGGGGAAAAGAACGAATGATCATGGATTTTATGCTTATCATAATCAAAATGCCTTTAAAACTATCTCCTTTTCTGCATGATCATTACACTAGCAGCTAAGAGAAGCTCTTTAAGAGTTAAAGAAGCTGCACACACTCCTAGCACTCTGCCCACCCCTTGCCACTACTACCACTTCTTCGCCATTGTATCATAAGGAGGGATAAATTTAATCTCAGAATTTTTCATTTTGTTATATAGATGGATAAATATAAAGCAGCTGAGATGGTTAAATTGATATGACTGGCATCACATCCACTTTCTGGTCAACTGCTATTGAAAAGCACAGTTTAAACAGTAACATCTTATGGCCCGACTGATACAGAGTTTCTGCAGTTATCAAGCGTAACCAAGAGACAAAAACTGGTAGCTGACAACAGGCAAAAATATGGCAGAGAAGGCCTCGGCTGTTGGCCAAGTTCACTGTTATTTTCTGGAAATTTATTATTTTAAAAGCTGAAAAAAAATATATATATAGTAAAGAAGAAGAGTACTTTTAAGAGAAACGGTTAAGTCAAAATATGTATTCGCTACCTGTATATTTCTAAATCAGTGTCTTATATAGCATAAAGCAAACCTACATTACATCTACATATTACAATAAGCAGCAAGAGGACAGGCACTAGCACAAGAGAAATACGCATGCGTATGCGTGCACAGGAACATATAAATTAGACCAATTCAAGTATTCACACTCAGCACAATTAGGAAGAAGAAGTTCTGACCCCAAAACCATAAATATCTTCAGAAGGATACGTGTGTACTTCACTGGGCAGTGAAATAGATGAAAAGATTGTTCTGGTAAGTACTTCATTCAACAAAAGGAAAGAACTTAAAGTGCTAGAGAAACAGGAGCTTCCTAACAGGCATGAAAATTCCATCTCATCTGTAAACTCAACTGCTGCATTTTTAGTGAAAATTATTTTAGTAGTTATTTGACTACAGAGATACCAAGAAAAGTACTTCAGCACACCAAAGCACCGCCATTTTGTGGCAAGCACTCGCCCACACTGCTCTGTCTACTGACAAGGGATACGTGTCCTGAAAAACTCTAGCAGATGACTACACACTAAAATTAACTAACATAATTTTAAATAAACTTATCCTGGATGTTTTATTATCCTAATGATAAAAAGCATTGCAGAAGGTGCTAAAGGTGCCATAAACTGAATGCCTTCTACAGAAAACCATTATCATTTTAAACTGCCATATGAAAGTGAAAACAAAAAAAACTGCTCAGGTGTAATTTAGTTTTCAATTGCCGTTTCCTGTATTCAATAATTCTTCCAAAGTGCATCATTTCACGCTCGATTTTCCCTGCAGAGATACATAAGGCACATACCAAGAATTCAATTATAAATGATTCCAGTTCAAGAGAGCACTAAACAGAATTTAAACTTGTCTCAGGAAGCAAACAAACAAAAAAAATCAACCTCTTCCCCACTTGCCCCATTTACAAAATATGGATACACATCCACCATCTTCAACATACCAAAACTTCACCTGAAAACAGTGACACGCTTATAGCTGACTTGTGAACATTTCTACACAGTTCACTGCACTGCAACCTAAAAATTAAATCAGACTCTGACAGATGGTGTCCAGCCTGTCTGAAGATATTATCTGCTGTATAAATATTGATTTTAATAAGTTGCGCTCCAAGTATACATTTTGAAAGAATATAGTTTTCTATCTTGAGCCTGACTGACAGCAAAAAGCCTCGGTTGTGTTACCATGGCAATAGTATGTTCCCAAAGGCAGGATTTGTAAAAGTTGGACCAAGAAGCTGAACACCGCTGTATTCAAAGTTGCTCAGACCTATGGAAATGGGAGAAGAATGAATGTCTAGACTTGGTCAATCACATCGATCTCAGTGCCCTGTTGACAGCTAAACTTCCTCTTCTCCCAAAAGCTGACTGGCTCCTGGAAAACTTCCAGAGCTTTCCAAACATTGCCTTTTCTTAAGAAAGTCTTTGTTGGTAGATTACCTGCCTGGGAGTTGTTTCTCTTCTTCAAGTTACATTTTGGATAACAGCTTGTGCAACCCATACTCATAACTCATTTTTCTCACACTCACCAGGTGATGTTTTGCACTTCCGAAGTCCCAACTCCCTGAGTCTTGCACATGAACAAGCCTCTGCTCCCAGTGCTCCAACCCAAACTGTGATCATACAATGTAAGAACTAGTAGCACATGATCCGTTTATTTCAATGCAATTGGTTGACTATCTTCCATATGTTTGGTTCCCCCAGGTATTTCTCCCAAATACAGTTTCTACAGTTTCAAAGGTGTTCTTGTTCAGATTTGGGAGTGCAATGATGGTAACAAACAAGCATTTGTTAATGTTTTATTTCATCTCAGCCCCGACCAATGCAATAGGTCAAGAAGACTTCACTTAAGCTAGGGAGATGTACAGACTATCAAGACAGAAACCAGCAGTGAGGATTCTAGAATTGCCTGCAAGTTAAAATGAATTACAGGATACAAACTCTCATTCAAGTCTTCAGAAATTCATCCACAGCCAGACAGCTATGTCAACCACCCAGCGCACCGTATAAGAGATACACCTTCTCAAAATATGTAAGAGCCCTCTTCACCATACCCACTTTCTGCACGCGATTCCCGCCCCAGGCACTGTGACCAAAGGGAGCTCTGGCTGCCTCGTCCCAGCAGAAGCAGCTCAGGCTCTCTCATTTCACATCATACTAGCCAGCACAGAAACAGAGGAGCAGAAGAAGTAGCTGGAAGACCCTATTTACTCTTCCTTTCTCAGCTCCAAACACAATCCAAGGTCTCTGCTCATTAGCACTGCAGGGCGAAATGGACACAACGGTAATTTAATGCCACTCTCTATTGGAGTTTGCGGAGACAAGCAACAGACAGAGAACGAGGGCCTCAAAGTTGTTAATTCCACGATGTACTCAGCTGCCTCTATCATACAGCATTATGCACATTTGGCAGAGCAACATTTTGAAGCACCAGATTTTAATATTGATTCTGGAACGAAACAACAGCTAAGTGGGGACGATGTACAAACCTGCCAAGCTAGACAGGTCCATAAGTTCCCCAAAGGTGCAAAATGTTGATATGAAATTAGTCTAATGCCAAGCCAGCATAATTTCATTTCAAAATTGAAATAATAGCTGAGATGCAAAGGAGATCGTGTTCTCTAGGCATTCTCATTCCACTAATTGATACACTGTTCACGCTTCTAATCCTCCCCCCTCTTCAGCGCCTCAGCATACTTCTCTTTTCATTTCATTCTGCCATATTGCAAAGGATGCCATAGAAACATCAAGAAAGGAAAAAAAAAGGACACTCATGAGATGAAAATCCTGCCTAGGCTAGAAAAACATAAGAATGGATCCCAACCTATTTATCTCACTAAAAAAAACAACACACCACACATACACAAATTCTGTGATCACAATAAGTACCTATACTGGAAGAAAATATCTGTTCTGAATCTAGCAAATTATGACAAATCTACAGCTGGTGCCTAGAGTATGAACTGAGCCCCCAGTGAAGTCTGATACAAACTCTACACTACCCAGCTGTCTGTCCTCCTCTCCCATCCAAGCTGCAATGTGGGACATACTTCAATTTACTTCTCCTTTCTGTCAGACAGATGAGGCAAGATAAAACATGTGGCTATGACTTGGAAGATGCTCACGAAACACGGTGTGTTTCTTCTTTGCAGACAACACCAAGTTAAGTGCATGTGTCGATCTGCTCGAGGGTAGGAAGGCTCTGCAGGAGGATCTGGATAAGCTGGACCGATGGGCTGAGGCCAACTGTATGAGGTTCAACAAGGCCAAGTGCCGGGTCCTGCACCTGGGCCACAACAACCCCAAGCAGCACTGCGGGCTGGGAGATGAGTGGTTAGAAAGCTGCCTGGCAGAGAAGGACCTGGGAGTCTTGGTTGATAGTCGGCTGAATATGAGCCAGCAGTGTGCTCAGGTGGCCAAGAAGGCCAACAGCATCCTGGCTTGCATAAGAAACAGTGGGGCCAGCAGGGCTAGGGAGGTGATTGTCCCCGTGTACTCGGCTCTGGTGAGGCCACACCTCGAGTACTGTGTTCAGTTTTGGGCCCTCGCTACAAGAAGGACATCGAGGTGCTCGAGAGAGTCCAGAGAAGGGCAACGAAGCTGGTGAGGGGTCTGGAGAACAAGTCTCATGAGGAGCGGCTGAGGGAGCTGGGCTTGTTCAGCCTGGAGAAGAGGAGGCTCAGGGGCGACCTCATCGCTCTGTACAGGTACCTTAAAGGAGGCTGTAGAGAGGTGGGGGTTGGTCTGTTCTCCCACGTGCCTGGTGACAGGACAAGGAGGAATGGGTTAAAGTTGCACCAGGGGAGGTTTAGGTTGGATATTAGGAAGAACTTCTTTACCGAAAGGGTTGTTAGGCATTGGAATGGGCTGCCCAGGGAAGTGGTTGAGTCTCCATCCCTGGAGGTCTTTAAGAGACATTTAGATGTAGAGCTTAGTGATATGGTTTAGTGGAGGACTTGTTAGGGCTGGGTCAGAGGTTGGACTAGGTGATCTTGGAGGTCTCTTCCAACCTAGATGATTCTGTGATTCTTTACATCACAGTTTCTAAGTAATGTCTTGGCATGGATTCCTTCCATGCCCAGTACTTTGCCTCCCAAAACAAAGTACCATGTGCCCAAAATAACGTGTCAATCTCAAACAATAAACTAAAGCATTAATCCACCTCTGGGACAAAAAAAAAGGAGATGGCTCTATACTGTTCTGTCACACCGTTATCATTGCCTCTGAGGAACCTAATAATAAAATTAAGGTCCTTTGCACTTTAGAAACAGTGTTCTGTGTAGTTCTTCTCTTCATTTCACATGTGATTACCTTTGTGTGTAACACAGTAAGACCTCTCCCCAAGGTAACACAGCAACTTCTGACATTCTACATAGCTCAGAATATATTTAATATAGAAATGGTTACCTAGTAAAGTAGAACAGAAATACCCACAGCACACAAGCTGCCCAGTAGAATGTTTATTTAGAGCTCTTTAATTTGCATGCAGTATGTCATATGAAGATAGTGCCACAGAATTCAAGTATCTCACTAAACACAGCCGACCCTCACTGTTTGTAAAGGTGCTTTCAGTGTATTTAAAATAGTAAATTAAACAGTATTATGACAATTGCCAATATTAATGTGATAACTGTTCAGAAATGTTAATGTGAAGAAAACCACATTCACTTTTTTCTCTATATGGTTTACTTTTTTTTTTAGTTACATCTTGCAATAAAGCAAAGTACTTGAAACTCTAATCAAATAGAATTCATGAGAAATTAGTCAAAAAGTATCTTGAAGGAAACAAGGGCAAAAATGACAGTGGCAAAGTTATCTAATCTGGACCACAGTGATGACTGCACAGTACAATTCAGTAAGTCAAGTTTACAAAAAAACTTAGAGCACCAGCATTTCTTTCTTTTTTATTTTTTTTAAGCCAGTTTCCCTAAATAAAAAAACCATTTGAAGAATTTCAACTCAAAAGAATACTTAACTAGACCACAGGAAAAGCAGTGCTATGTTTTTAGTCTTTTATAGATATAATATTAACTTTTGTTCAGAACTACAGCAGTTTCACATCTGCACAGCTCAAAGTACACCTTTTTCCTTTAAGACTTCTATCTTTTGTCCATATATTTTAACTAACGGATCTCAAAGATAACCTCCTAATCCACTTGGTTACATGGCTTTCTGTTGAAATGTTCTCATTAACACAGAATGCTCCTGGAATTGAGAGGAGAAGCTCAGCATTTTGTTCTGAGAAAGTTGAAAGACTTAACATACTGCCAGCAGCAACAAGTCAAAAGTGCTATCAAATACAAGCATCACCTTTAATCTGCATGATTGCCCAGCAAATGCTTATAGCGAAGCCTTAGGTTTGAGTTGGCACTAAAAGGACTGGAAAAACACATGAGGGGGGGAGAAAAAAGAAAACAACTCTTCCAATGTGAACTGTAAAAAAGAAGACGTGTCAATCCATAGAATTCCTAGAAAAGGCACGAAGTTTGAATTCACTTTCCTCTTAGACATTTTCAGCCAAGCAGGAAGGAATAGGAACAAATTCCAATATAATTTTAGCTTTTTTTCTATCATAAAAATCACAGAACAGATGGACAAAATGCTATACAATGAAACCTTCACTGAGGACTACTGCACCAACAGAAAAACTGCCTTAAATAGCCACGTAAAAGTTGCCCCAGATCACTTCACTGAAAACCATCTTTACTATGTATCTTCTTTTGATAGTGTTGGTTCAGTAAAGAAACCTAAATACCTAGGAACTGTGCACTGATGCATCTACCTTTTGGGCCTGCGGTTCCGTGACCTGAATTCACATCTCGAAGTTGTACACTAATGCTTCCTGTACAGTGCTGGGGAGAAACTGGTGTCCAACAGAGCTGCAGGCACTGAGGACAGCAGCCACCTCTTTAACACAAGGGCAAATACTTCTAACAGCAGCATATCTGAATTCCTTGCTCTGCCGAGAATACTGTCTCCAGGTCTCCTCTCATAAACCTGGGTGCCTACAGCTGTTCTTTGAACGGTGAGGGAAGCACCACAATTTTTGTAGCACAGCTGGAAGAAGCAGTAGCACTTTTAGGTACCAGCACAGCGGCATAACTACTTTTCCAGACAGAGACAGGCTTCAATTCACTGTGTCTAAGTGAATGCAAAATCCAAAGCCAGAAAGTGAAAACATGAGAAAATCACCTGAGCACTTTGTTAGAAGGGACAATACAGAATTATCTGTTCAGTTCACATAACTGTTTAAGCAAACAGGAGGAGCCTTTTGAACACCCAAAAGAGCCCTAGACAGTGCTTTAACCACACAGCCACTAACATGGCAGGCGCTAACCTTTACATCTTTCTCGCTTTGGTTCCCGTTTCTAAACAAAGTAGCCACAGCTGCATTCACGAAGAGACTGATTTAATTACTAAGTATGTTTTCAGCCTCTCAATAGTTAGTTGCAGCTCTATCCTGTTTCTGGATCCCTGCATTTAAGAAAGATATAGGTGACTATCTCAGCAGCTATGTACAGAAAGGCACAGAACTGGAGATGACAAGAAAAAGAAATGGTCAAACTTCACAAATGTATGCTTTTAAATAAACACGGTTCATGAACATTCACTGACCCCTGCTGCAACTGCTCGTAGTAGGGAAATGGGGATGACCCTGATGAGGGTTATCAGACAGAGCAGTCCGAACATTTCAAACAACTATTTATTAATGCTTAGCTACTAACAGCTGCAGATGAAACACTCAACCACATTAGTCAAATATGAGGTACAGCATACCATGAATCTCATGCTGTACAGGTGGCTCACCTTTATTTGATGGCTTTTAGTCTCCAAGGCAGATGGAGCGAGATAAGGAGTTCAACAAGAGAAGCTGTGGTCAGAGTGAACTGCTTCTTTCTTCCCCAAGATGATCACTGGTGTTTATATACAGCTTTGTACAGATAAAGGCTAGTCTTGTCCAAAAGCTTCCTAGTATGCATTGCTGAAAATCGAATTACCCTGGATTACCCACACATACATTACCTACTGGGCATCACCTTCTTTCAGCCTATTCAGACAAGTATATTCAATTTGCAGTTGTGTGTTCACCTTTTCTTCTCTCCTGCTTTGTGCTCACTTCCTTCATTTAGCTACTTCATTACTTCTGAATGCAATACTTAGAAGAAGCAAACCTCCTTAAGTATTACTGGAAACTGGGTTTATTTTGTAAATATTATGAAGGAACAGTGAGACTGTTAATTGCAATGTTTATTGCAAATAGTGAATAAACAAATAGCTCTGCCACAGGACCTCTTCCATCAGCCTACTGACAGTAAGCAATACTAAGGAAGTTCACCTTCGATAAGCTAAGATGGTTCAAGTCTTTCTGAATATGAAACAATCAGAGCCTTAGAGAGCAGAACAAAAGTAAAAATAGCAAGCATTCACTCCAATGATTAGCTTTATTTACTATCACTGAAAGACAAACTTTGCTTTTAATATCTACTGTAAGTCCTATGCATTTGGATTACTTCAAGTGTTAACATTCTAGTTAGTAATTACTTACCATTGGCCTAGTCTGTCAGAGTTGGTCCACGTTTGCACCTTTACAGAAAGATGACATGACACTGAAGTCGAGTCACTGAATATTTACATAGTCCTATCTCTTTCTGAGAAGACGATCAGATCTAAACAAACAGAAGAAAATTTTTCATGTTTTCTCAGAAAATGGAGAAACAGCTGTTTTTCTAGATATCTAGATACTCAACTACAAACATTATTGCAAGTATTACATATACATACATGTCTATACTTACATATAAAGCAGACCCTTTTATATAAAAACTAATATTATACAAAAGCTAGCAAAAATCTATTTTTATTTGATAATGTCACGCAAGTTTTACGATCAATTTCAACAGAACTACAGAAACACAACTTAGAAGTTCATTTTTCCTATTTTCAAATTCTTTGTGGGCCTGTGTTTACCAGACAGGTATGTACAGAAGCAACATTACTATTTACTACACAACCTATTTCAGCTAGTCTTCACTAGCCTTTTTCCCCATATTGCACAAGTCTCAACAGGGAAAAACACCTCTAAAGCCGGCAAAAACAACATGAAGCAGATTGAAGGTATGATTATTCCTATTTCAGGTTCCAAATTATTGATAACCTCAAAGAAGACTTTAAAGAATTGACTCGTCATTATTAGGACATATTTATATTCCACATAACTTATTATATACATGTAGAACTTTTCCAATCCCTACACGGTACATAAATAAGGCTTGGGTTTTTGTTTGTTTTCCCCAGATGAATGCTGTATAATTTGGCTTCCAGTGTGGGGAGAGAAGACAGCATTACTTCATTTTTCTACTTTTCTCCAAGTATTTCAGAATGGCTTTGACTGGTCAGCAACTTCGGGCTGTAAGCCTGCAGTCACCTCTTGGCACTGAAAAATCTGAAGAAACTGTGCATTTTCACCACAAACTCCCTGAATTTTCTGCTCTTTGCATACCTATCTCCACACACACACACAGAGCAATGACAGAGCAGAGCCAGAAACCACTAGTATCTTGTGCATAGCCTGCGTCCTACTCTAAGCACGCAGCCTGGCAGTGCAGTGGCCTCATACAAAGGTTTATTCCACACTTGGCTATGTTTGTACAACGTGGCCAAGGAGATGCATGCAGTCCCTACCAGGTAGTTTTTTCCACATTGCCCTTCAACAAGCATGTTCTTCCCTGGTGGAGTGCTAGGAAAATCCTGTCACTCATGCAGATGAGGAAAACCACCATTCTCAACACTATGACCCACCTTAGGCAATCAGTGTTTGGCACCTTATCAACATAGTATGACTGCAAACTGGAAACACACACATGCTTCAGTGCTAGCTATACAGAAGCAAGAACTCCTACTGGTATTAACCTTCATTGCCCTTCAGAAGTCACCTAGATCAATTTGAAAAGGATTTTGTGGACTACCGCTGTCACGAGCTTTGTACTGCCACTTGCATCTTCCTACATAACATCCTCAAGCCCATCCTTTATATCCCGCTGCTCTCTGCACCAGGCAGTTAGTATCTGCTCTGGCACACACTGGAAGTAATGAAAAGCCTCCCAGTGAATTCAGCAGTAATGCTTCAAGCCCTTAGGCAGGCCATTTTTCAAGTGCTATGCAAATTTGTGCCTTGTAAAATAAAATTTTACTCCACTGCTACTGCATCTTAAAAGATGTGGCCGAGTATTTTAAACTTACTGTCTTTCTACCAGAGGAGAAGTAACACAAGAGCAAGAATAACTACACAAAACAGGCAAAAATGGAGGGTGGGAAAGAGTTACAGCCAGTACTCAGTAACTATACCAAAGCGTATCAAAAAGCAAAGGATAGCAAACAAAAGATCTAAAAAAATAAATGCAGAGGCAGATAATTTAAAAATGCCTCTCTTTTCCAAGCCTAAATTAATTGCGTTCTTAGAGTGGGCATTCACAGAAGAAGCAACACTGTTGTTCAGTTAGTACAAGAGAATCCCAGTTATGAACACAGCCCACAACCACAGTAACATGGAGAACTAAGACAAAACAATTATGCACAGGAAGTTTTGTGTTTTAAAGAATTGGAGCTATTCAATAAAAATATATCAACCCTTTTCAGAGGCTGGGGTCTGCGTTTCTCCATTGCATGAGACTGTTATCTGTTCACTCCATTTTGATTATGATCAACAGAATGGGGTAGAGGCAGCAAGCAGCATTCCACAGACCCACACGCAGGTATTAACACCAGCATAGTTGCCTGCAAAAACAGTACCACAGCTGTAGCAGCCTCATTTAATTCAACCCTTCCCATCCACAGGTAGAGTTGAAATTGTTCAAGATCCTAGGACAAAAGGTGCCAGAGAAGATAGACCCAGTATTTATTACTCAGCAACCAAGACCAAACAGAAAAAATAATAGTAATAAGAGAACCTCACCAATAGCCTTTCCAATCCCACACGGCCAGCTGGCAGTGAATGATAAGGGAAAGCACTGCAAAGTGCTTTTTCTCTTGCTTTTATAACATTGCAATTTTATATGTGGTATATGGCACACTGCCATTTCCATTTTTGAGTGCAAAAGCCTTGTACAGAGAACGGGGAGTACAGCCAATAGAGCCAGATCTACTGAGAACTCTGAATGAAAATTTATTGTTTCATGGTGAACAGCAAGCATTTTTTTTGTTACTCTTGATTTTCAGCATTATTTATTCAAGCAATTAACAGACTATTAATAAAAACATGATCAGAAAGGGTGTCATTTATCAACTCTACTTCAATTCCCTTTTGCCAAAGGGCTTTACGGCCATACAACCCATGTATGAATGGTACTCTCCCAGGAGCAGCAGAATGCCTCATGTGAGAGTATGCGCCGGGCGCAGGCACAGAGCTGTCAGATCTCAACCCAGCCAAATGACATGGAAGTCACTGCATTCAGCCCCACTAAGTTGCAGCAAAACTTACCCATCTCTAGAAGCAGCTCTGACCAACCTGTTGTGGTGACAAGCATGAAATCACTGGAGATAAGTAACCAACTGTACATTCACAGCCACACCATTCCAGAGACTTCAGTCTTAAGACTGGTGTCAGTGTGGGTTTGGGTGTCAGTGGAAGGACTCCACAGAAGGCAGCATTTTTGGCTAAGAGCTGTGCGTAACATATGGTAAGTAATCATTAACAATTAATTACTCATATGATGCTATGAATAATAGCAACTTTTTTCCCCTAATGCAGATAAAAGGCAAATACATACAGAAGAATAACAGCAAAAGGCAATGTTGATAGCACAGATGAATGATTCTGGGTGAATTTCACTTACACCTGGTTATCTAGCTTTTTTTTCTGCTCATTGATGTAAGAGCCAAAGTATTCTTCAAGTAATCAGGATTTGTCTCTTTGTTTTTAACGTAACAACAGAACACAGAACCACATAGACAAGGACCAGCCACGAAGGACGGAAGACACACTATGCTATACAACTCATGGCTTCCCGGTGTAACCCTTTATGCCAAGAGTCTCCATTTTCAGATGGCAAAGAATACGCATTCTCGGTCAAATTTCTATTCTAACTACAAAGTCATCAGACTTCAAAATATTCCATTCATCCCCTAGCTTTTTCACTTAACAGTCTGTTTCTGTCCATATTACTTACTCAGTTGTATTTATGGCACATTTATTTAAACATTTCCTCTATGCTTTCGAATTGCTCCTGAATAGTATAAATAAGCAGATCATGAGACAGCATCCTTCTTTCAAAACCCAGATATTCCCAAAGCCATTCTAGGAAGTTAATAAGTATACTGGAAACTTAAAAACTCAAGGATAATAGCAGTAAGATTAAAAATCGCTAAATCTCAGATTAATGGTAGTGTAATACTGTGAAATTGTCATACTACAGCATAATGAAATACTAAGATTAATGCTAACTAAATTATCTATTGTACTGCCTCTATAAGAAAACAAAACAAAAAAGATAAACAAACAAAAACTTACAAGTCTGTTTTTTAAATGAAATTGTGTGTATTTTAATGGGCTTTTGTGTAAAAGTACTGCAAAACCCGCTGCAAGTGCAAACATTGTAAACCAGTGATGTTAGTGAGTGTTTTGAATAAACTCAAAAGATTTAAGAAAATTTCTGAGGTAAAATTTAACAGAAATTAAATAAATGCTAATAACTCCACATTGAGATTCTTCCTGGGAGAATTTCCAATAACTTTGCAAAGGTCCAGGTCCCAAGACAGCTGAAGGAAGACTCAAAAATAACAAAAATAAAAAACATTCCCACAAAAATAAAAATCTCAGGCATATCTGAACGCAAAAGAAATCAGATATCTATTACACTCATGATAGAGAGTAACATAGGCAAATAGTTTTTTATGCAATGGCAGTTGGATTTACAACTTCAGTAACACAAATATATATATATATATATATGTTTTTTAAAACTGTATGTGGTACGTATTTTGTCTGTGCTGTGCCTATATGCAAATGCTTGATGAGGTCATATTGGACCTGCTTGCTGTCTTAACCCCATGTTAAACTGAAATTTTAGAAATGGTTATGAGAAACAAATATTAATGGCTAATTAACATTGTTTTGTACTCACAGTGCATGAAGCCAATAAAATATTTTCGGACTCAACTCGAACTCCAGGGTAACTTTAGCAATGTATACAGGACATGCATAAAAGCTTTTACCTGCTACAGCAAGTTGAGAAGTACAAAAACACCTAAAGGAGCTGAAACAGTGGATAAAGTGAGTACTGAAAACATGCTTGGTTTTGCCTTCTTTCTCTTTATAATGCTGTCCAAAAAGATACCTGCTTTTTGAAAGACTAAGAACCAAGAAACAAGCTTGTGCATTGGCAAATTTAATATTTGAATTACACCATACTTCATAAAGGTAAAAAGTAATGTTGAGGTACTTTTAGTAGCCTATTACTCTTCAATTAATCTACATAAAATAGAATGAATTTTTACAGTCTTCACTACATGTTAAAAGTCTTTTTCTCAGCATCTGCAACTCTGGGACATACCCGTGTGTTTCCAGTATTTGTTTTATTTATTAACACTATACAGTGATATACACACTTCAAATTTAGACGTGCTTCTGATACAACTGCCACAAGTAGTTTTGTAGTTGGGGTGTAATTCTGATTATCAGTTTTATAGGACCTGTTTAAAAAGGATAGGATTATTTTGTTATACAGATATCCATCACAGGTAAGAAAGAACTAGACCAGGTCATGTATATGTTTGTAGTGGATTAAAAGTATTTTTTATCACTGTTGTATTCATGCTTGCACGTATCAGCATAAGAATGCAGTTGTGCTCTAGTCCTTTGACTACAATTAAATTGATTTACATGCAAGAAACAGCAGTGCTAATATCAACGTCTTATATACTGTCGGTAGCATTTCATTTGCAAAAATCAGTGCTATAACTTCATATTTCAACATGAACTTGAAAAAAAAAAACATTTTAAAAAACAGGTTTGGTGGTGGTTTTGTTATTAACTCATCCTCAAGTACAAAAGACCAATATAGAACACAAAACAAACATCAATATGGTGATAAGGTCACCAAAAATTTATACCCCAGGTCAGATTGCAGTAAGTAAACCAGGTGAATGTTGTACAATTTTAAAAGCTTTAGTAAGAGGTAATCTGGAGAAGGAACAAGACAACTGAACAGACTTGCAAAGTCATTGATACAGCAGTATGATGCAGCACGGTATATAGGTCAGAGTTCAGTTTTAAACTTTTATACTTTAAACTACTACTACAAATGAGGAAAAATAGCATCAAATACCTCAATTAACAAGCAGACCTTCTTGACACAGAAGGACAGCAAAAAAATACATCTCTTAATATACCTTGGCATACAAGACATGGTTTACAAATATAACACCCAACTGTTTACTGGATTTCCACCGTGAGCATGTATGAAGCATTAAATGTCTCACTTCACTAAGGGGTATGTTGGTTATAGAAGGAGTAAAAGACTTTCAAACTTGTGTCAAGACAGGTTATGAACTCTGGTCTTTTAGCACCTGTTCTCCTGCGTAGTTTTCAAGACAACTGTAAAGTACATTCAATGCCATTAAAACACAAAACAGTGGTTACTACCGCAGCAGTTGCGTGAGGGATATATGCTATTCTTTGTTTCCAAATTGGAAATTATGCAAAGACACACTTAGTATTATAATATTAGATTTGCTGGATTTATTTGACCACTAAATCCCCCAATGTCAGACATGTTCAGAAATCCTAACAGCATTAATCCAGGCTGACGGCTCACAAAATAAATAGCATCCACGGGGACTTTGCCCCAGACACCACAAAAATTGACTGGCATGACTAATTAGAAAAGCAATAATGACAAAGTGTTGTTTCTTACATTCTCTTTTCCCCGACGTGAAAAATCCAAAACTTTCATGACTGTACTGATGTTTGGTGGGGTACAATGTTGCACAGTGGCAAAAACTTGTCTAAAGCTGCAGCAAAAGACATAAATAAAAAGAAAAAAAAAATAACTTCTACCAGTAAAGCCCTCACTGCCTATGCCAGGAGTTCCTGCAACTTGTGCTATCTAGACGACATCTCTGAAACCTCCAGATAGAACTGGCATTCTATAACACCAGTTCTATAACATGTTCACATTAGCACAAGCTAAGACCATCTCTCTTCAAGTAGCAAAACACACCAAACCTGTCTTTTCCTTGAAATCTTCCTGTTTATGTGGTCTACCTAATACATAATGGTGGTGGTTCTTGGATAAAAGTCCCCGATCTTTCACCCATATTACAGGCCATGGCAGAATATTGCCAGCTGCTCACATTTATTCCAGGGAGGCATCATCTAACTTGGTCTAGCTTTCCTCAGAAGCACACCTTAAGCATTTCAACCTAAGTACACAAAATAACATAATACCTGTGTATGGTCAGAAGGAACCTCTCGCCCACAGTCAACTCCTGTCATGATACTTCAAGTCAATTCTAAAATAAGACTATTGTTTTATGTTAATAAAGACCAAAGGATAAATGTTGTCAAATATAACACTGAAATATAACAAGTTTTATGATCCTAAGTCTAACTTGGCTTCTGTGAACCGAAGTGCGCAAATTATACTTAGGCTTACAACAAGCACACTCTGTAAGCGTGTACTTGCAGAGTTGGAAAATGAATTTCTAGGTTCACAAAAAAAAATAAGAATATGAAAATAAAAAAGTAATCTCAAAATCTCTCCCATGATAAATAGTTTCCATGAAGAAGTTTTCTCAAAATGACATGACTACTTCCATTCTCTGCCAGCTCAGTTACGCTAATTTTTAGTAGCCATTTCTTGTAATGATTGCTATTTGTATTAATTACAATGTGCTTCTTCCCTTGCATTACTTTGTGATTTATTTTCACTAGATGTGCAATTTAGAGCAAAAACAGTGGAACGTTTGTAGGCAGTATTTGAACTGGGGCAGCATGCAGCGACAGGCCATACCAGCACTTGTTTTTTTGCTTTGGGGTTCTGGTTAGTTTTAGGCAGTATGTAACACCAGAGGTGGACAGAAGGTCCTCCATCAAGAATGCCCCCCTATTCTCCAAGAAGCCTCAGCACTCAGCCAGGATAAGATGAATACAGTATTTCAGCACAGTTCTGTAACCCTGCCACTTCTGCCACACAGAAAGGCAGGACCTTTTGTATGAGGTAGCTACTCTCCCCCCTCCATCCTGCAGGTTTTCAAGCACCACAGTACAGCTACCATCCACACAGGAAAGCCATTCCCAATTCACATTACATCTAAATTAGCCACAAAGAACAAGCCTTTCTCAGCACCCAACTCCCCAGTGCATGACTTAGGCATGGTCCTGTTTGCAGGGCTGCACTGGTCTCTCCCATGTGCCCTGGTTTCTACATGTGCTGGGCCAAGTGTGCACTGCCTACTTTCTGAACACACTCATGGGTCAGCAGACAGAGACAGGATTTGCTATCCACTTGTGGCTTCTGACTTCTTAAGCACGTGCTGGTGTCTCAGGTGAGGAATAGTTCCCCCTGCGAGAGACATGTGTTTCTGGCCTCCACATCCTCAGGTCTCCCAAGCACTGCCCCATAAACCCAGATACTGCACTCCCTGTGATGCTATTCCTATCATATAATCATTCTTAACACTACTGAATTTATTACTTCCAAGTAGTTTAACCAACTTGTGAAGGACTAATTTCGTCCTTGGCTTACATGATGGGGGGGAGAGGGGGAAAGCAAGGCTTTGTTGTCCTAATACTATTTCAGACATTTTGCTGTATGGATTGGCAAAGGAAAAAAGGGAGGGAGAAAAGAATTCAGTGGTCACAACTGCTTTATCACGTGAACATTATAACCAGACCATGAGAAAAATCAGGAAAAGGAGAGCAGTGATCCTTCCTAGCTGTTTCAAAAGAATTTCCATGCAGTGATGTGTGGCACAGTCTATCCTACAAGATAATAGTGAGGTTTCCCCCCCGCTACCGCCATTGACTGGTTATATAATACCTTAATGCACTCCTCCTTGGTCTCTTAACAAAAGCAGGATGAGAGGACGTTCGATTACTTTGAGGAATCTCCTGTTACGTGTATTTTAACAAGGCTGAATTAAGTGAAGCATGCTCCAAGGGGTGTGTTTGATGGACATTGACATTCATCTGATTTAGGTTAACCAAAAAAAAAGAATCCCATTTGTTATCTACTCTAAGACAATTGCTTTTATAAGTTCATTGTTAAATAGATTTGTATCCCCCCTCCCCCCAGTGGATTTTACTTTTTCAGAGCATTCTACTGAAGGCTTAAATGAATGCCTTACAGGTCAGCAGTTTCCTTTTCCTCTTTCCCTTCTAAGAGCTTGGATTTGTGAGGAGATGCCACAGTCTGATTTAGGACGGAGTTGGTGGTAGTAAACTACTATAATCCTAAAGTAGCAGAGTTTTACCTGCTAGGAGGCAATTGTAGAACCTAGCTTATTCCCTGTGAGATTTGTAGCTTAGTGAACAAAGGCACCATGCATGCACCCTTCTAGCTCTGAAGAGGTTCTCTGCAGCATTACAAACATGACATGTCTGCAACACAATTAGTCTCTAACAATAATTTTGGTGGTGAAACATACAGATAAACAATGAGCCATCTAACCAAACTGTATGTTACTGAATAATGCTCTGCACCAAAAATAATCACCTTCAGAAATTCTTACTAGTAGTCACACAGGTGCTTTGCTTTTCCTAATTTGGATTTTAGCCCTTTGTGTAACCAAATCAGTACTAGCTGCTTTCTCAGACATGATCTTAAATGGCCAATACTTACACTAGCAGTAACCTTGGTGCTTAAGACCTGGTACAGCCTCTTTCTTAAGTCCTGCTCACCAAGTAACTTTTACATATAGAAAAGGAAATTACATTATTTAAGTTGCATCAAAGTTCATACTTTGGCTTTATTGGGCTGTTTTTCACGTATTGCATTTTAATTAATGAACCTAGCAAAGTTGGATTTTTCTCTATGGTTTTGTTCAAGAAAAAAAATAAATACTTGTCAGTAGAAAATTTGTCTACGCCTGTCTTTGACTAATAAAACATTATCCATCTTCTTCATTTTCAACTTCACCTGATGCAGTTCCAATGTCTAATACATCTGCAGAGAAATCTGCAAAAGCAATTGGTTTTAATGGTCTTACTTTAGGAGCTTAACATGCAGTTTCCTTGTGTGTTTGTGCAGAAGCTAGCTCAGTGTGACAGAGCTCCAGGCAACACAGCATTACAAATAATGTGGTCTTCTGCTGACAAACACACAAAGCCATCTAAGACTTATAAGATCTTCAACCATGTTTTAAAACTAGCAGTCGTCTTCTTCATTGTCCCACGAGGCCAGAGTGAGGAAAGGATTTAATCATAGCTTATGGAAAGGAGAAACCAAGTCCTGGTATTCTTTTTTTCATTGCCTCTCCTCTTTTACATTGTTATATTTGAAAATTAGTCAGGATTTAGGACATTTTCTCCAGCTAATAGCTTTGGCTTCTGCATTTACTCTGTTCCTGCTCCCCATATGTGACATCAGGCTACAGTGAGGAAGACTGAGGGATTGTTAAAATACTACATGAATTTAACTGTACTTTGAGTTATCCTTTTGATTTAAGGAGCTGAATTTAGCTAAATGATCTACATAGCATTTGAATAGATTATTTCAAACAGCGTGCATTATAGGTCTGTATCTGGTGTTTCTAAAGCTAACTTGGAAACAAACAAATTTGGAAGGATTGTGGCACCTGCTGGCCAGCCTGAGATGGAGGCCACCTGCACCTGCCTGCTGGGCTGCAGGAATCACCCTGCAAGCTTGATAGTTTCTTGCCTTTAATGTGACTGTGCTAGTTGTTAAGTAGCATACTTTGTGAAAATGAGTACAATATATCAGCTGAACTTTTCCAGGGACATGAGAATATGCAGCATGCAATCAAACGGAGCTGGGTGGTTTAATACGGTAGTATTTGTTGCTTGCATTTCTGAAGGACTGACTTTTCACATAACTCAGACAGCAACTCCAGTGTAGCCTCAAACTCTTCTTTTAATTCACACTCATGCTTATAAGAATTGTGTTTGATCATGAACTTACTAACATAGGTTGTTTGCAATTTTTATCCCATGAATTCAATTGCAAGCTTGTGTGGAACTTGAAGATGAATTTGATTCTATCTGTGGGTATTACGGTTAAATTTATTTTGAGGTCATACACTCATTCTGCACTTAGAGACTTTGAGTACACTGTTGTATGTGCATGGATATAGCTTTTGCAATAACCAACAATAATAATTGTTTGTCGGATTCAAATTATTTTTAAGTTATTTCTACTTAACCAAAAATGTCATTGAAAGTATGCGAAGAAGCCAATCAAGGAAAAAAAGGTTAAGCCTGCAGACTCCTCTCTGTGTCATAGAACCACAGAATATCCCAAGTTGGAAGGGACCCATAAGAATCATCAAGTCCAACTCCTGGCACCGCACAGGTATGCCCAAAAGTTTAGACCATGTGACTAAGTGCACAGTCCAAGCTCTTCTTAAATTCAGACAGGCTTGGTGCAGTGACTACTTCCCTGGGGAGCCTGCTCCAGTGTGCGACCACCCTCTCGGTGAAGAACCTCTTCCTGATGTCCAGCCTAAACTTCCCCTGCCTCAGCTTAACACCGTGTAGCATAATGGAAAGCAGAAATCCAAAACTAGCACTCCACAACCACATCTCATTACTCTTGTTTTACAAATCCCATCTTCAGGCTTTCAATTTAGACTGTACCACCACAAATGGCCTTTTAAGCTTCATGGCTGCCCAAAATACAAAATGATGTTCCCAAACTGGGCAATGTTTCCCATAGCAAAGTAGTAAACCACAAAGATATTACACATGAATTCTCAGACAGAAACAACAACCACAGGAGTTGGAACAGAATAACAATGCAGTTACTCTGAAAGGCTGCCATCCTGTGGCACTTGAGGTACGCTGTAGTAGCTTGTTGCCCTGAATTAATGGTCTGTACACTCTCTGAAGTGGGATAGAGTGCATGTATTCGAGGCAGCTCATAGGTAGATAATTACTTCCTCACTTCTGTTCAATATTTAGGTAGTTTGAAGAGAAGGCTGCAACCTCCTGTATGTATCAACAGCATCGTAGTACAGCTCATAAGCCAGGGCTCAGTTTAAGAGCTTTTATTTCCATCAGACGAACTAGTGAACATAACCTGAGAATATATTAAACTTCATACTAGTTCTCTGATATTGCTGTCACATTAATCCATAAATCCTAGTTGCTGAATTTGCTGTACTACATCTGAGGAACCACTTCTCATGAGTGCTTTACTCCCTTAACCTATTTGTTACTTGATTTGAAAGACTGTAGAGAGAAAAAAAAAAATCCTGTAGAGTTCATTCCTTTAGTGCATAAATAGTATTTTTAAGTAGTGCATATTTTTCCAGGTAAATCAACAGGACTTTAGGATAGACATTTCAGGATTTGACCCTGTACCTGATTAACTGCTTCTACTTTAGTTCTTGCTCTTCTTTGTTTGCTGTAAATGCATGTTACTCATTAGGACTAATGAATACATGTTCCTTCTGACACTTACAGCTTTTCTTCATAATAGTATGAGTAGAAAAAAATAATTTTGTTTGCATTATGATGTTATGAATAGCCTGTGCACATGAGCTAGGAACAAGCCTGTCATATTTTCTTTCTCTTCTGGGAACAGTGCTACAATTCTAACCCTGTTCTAAGAATACTTTATGCAACAAATAATACAAATTCTTAATTAAGATGAGCTTGTAACTACTCAAACTTATAATTATGTAGCAAATAGTTGTAGGAAAATGGGACTTCCACCCCTCAGAGAAGCTTTGTTAAAAAGGTTAGAGAAAAATGGGCGCCTGACAATTTCTACTCTATTATTGTAGAAATGATCAAGAAACCACGTACAGTCAAATTACAGTGCTTAGAAATATGTATTCTCAGCTACTTAGGTAAGGACTACATCATAGCTTAGGAAGATGCGTAAGCCGTGTGTGTGCATGTATATGTACATATAGAGAGAAAACTTCTTTAAAAGCTTGGGTTAGATCCCAGGCAGTTAGTTCAGCTTTCTTATGTCTGTAGTCCATTATCTGCAAAGATAAAGAAGCTCACCTACAGCCATAGTCTCAGTTACTTCTCCCCATGCTGGTTCCTTGATTTAGTGTCTGATTTCAGGTAGCATTGTTTCACTGGAGATGCATTTCTCCTCAGTGCTACCTTTCTTTCCTTTAGATCCCCTGGGCTGTGATACCTTTCAAATAGCATACTAGCAAAGCTTTTAGGCACTAATTATAGCTCTCCTCAGTAGCAACCCTTGAAATGCTAACCACATTTAAAACAATAGCCCTGTGGAACTGCCATTGTATACATGTCAGTGCATGTATTGCTGCTGCACCATCGCTCTGCTCTCCAGAGACAGCCCATGATAGCTGCCAGGGGACATTCTCAGCTCCTTCTCTTTTTTCCATCTACATTTACCTTTCCACCACCAGGAAACCATGAATTCTTACCCAATCTACAGCCTTTGGTCCTTACACATTTTCCAAGCTGGCCCAATCTTTGGAACCATTCATAAATCTTTTAGTATTTATTCTCCTCAGTTTTTTTTTTTATGGAAAAGGTATTCATTCTGAATGGGAAATCCGGTCTTCACATGGAGGAAAAGAAAAAAAAAAGACATAAAACCACCTAATTCTACTTCCAGTGATCACAGAAATCTCTAAGTATTTATTCCATCTTTTCTCAGCCCTAGGAATTACTCTGCATGTTTTTTTTTTTTTTTCTTCTTTTTTTTTTCCCTATATTTCATCCTACCTTGGGGGAATTCAGCTCTGCAATGCTCAGGAGTCACAGCATTTCCCACCTTGCAGGAAGCACTCCTCCAAGGAGACATGACAATCTGCTTTTCCCTCTTTCAAGCCAATGCAGTCTTTCTGCTGAACGAGCTCTCAGGCAAAAGGTAAAACATGGTGTTGCAGAAGACAACACAGGAGGAAAGCTCACAGCAGCTCCCAGCTATCTACTCAGCTGCTGCTATTTCTGCAACCCTATTTCTTGACTTCCTTAATTTCCTTTAACCTATAAATGAGCGACCTCTCCACCAGGCCATTAAGACTCAGGTAAAAAGGAATCTGGGAAATCTCACAGGTGAGGTGAAAGGAGTTGATGGCAATTCAGTAATTGTCAGAATGAGACAATGCCCTTCTTTTACAGGAGAGGTTAGTCAGTGGAATCCTTATCGTGTACATACAGAGAAGGCCATCTTCAATAAATCACACAGATTAACAAAACACTTCACTATTCCACACTAATGAATCCTGATTGTAATGTTTTTGTGTTTTTTGTTTGTTTTTATTATTATTATTAAAAAAAAATAATACTCCTAATTTGGGACCCAGTATGATTATTCAGGGACAAAGATGCTGACTCATGGCATCAGATCTCTGGAGCTTCAAAAACCTGGACATGTTGTACCCAGACTTACTCTATGATACTTGTTATTGACAGAAACAAAACCATCTGACCTGCATCATTTCACCCACATATTTAATCTGAATTAACTACAGTCTCTTTGTCTAAACTCATGCAATATCTGCCTGCTGTGATGGGTAAATAAAAAAAGACATATTTCACTTTCATGATCAGGTGTTTTGTCCACTTTGAGCCCAAGTGTCCATGTCTGCTTTACAAATCTTCTGTATCATACATTTATTACTATTTGCTAACCTTGAACAGGAAGGCTTAAGCCATTCACGATTAATAAAAGACACGGTACATCTGTCTGCAACTTCACTGCTTATCTTCTCTGCTTAGTCTTTTCCTTGGCAAAATAAAAATGCTGAAGAAAAATGCTGGGTTCCTTTATTTATTTTTTTCTGACTGTAATCTACACTCCTTTTCTGTATTTCTGCTTCACCTGCAGAACTATAAATTACTGTACGCCAGATGAAAAACTCAGATCTTAATGACCCTGTAAACGAAGCTGAACCTGTATCCCACTGTCATCCCAAATACCTACAGTCCATTACGCCAGTTCTTCACTAGCAGCTCAGTTTTGAAGCATTAAATTTGAACAACTGTAGTGTGAATGTATTTTTAGAAGTTTCAGATGTTGGTAGTTAACCTACATTCTGTCATCCTGTTCCTTTACTTGCATACTTCTGACACCCCTTTGCTTCAAGTTGCTCTCTCTGCCTTTCCCCGAGTCATGAATTCTTCCCCCTCCCCAGCTCTTCTCCCTGTCTTTTTTCCCCCCCCATCAAGGTAATGTTTTGTGAATAGCATTAGCAACGTGGAATAGAAAAGGATGTTCAGGTTGGACATTTGGAAACATTGATCCTGCTAGACCAACAGTGCAGCAGTGAACTGATACTTGCGTGATCAGAGAAGTCTCATCCTGGAAGGTCTACGAGACTTGGCTACACAAAGCATGGCTGATCAGAGTTTCCTTCCTGCCCACATTTTTATGATTCTAGAAAATTTAGTGCAAGCACTTTAGTTGATAAGATTTCACAGAATCACAGAATCATCTAGGTTGGAAGAAACCTCCAAGATCACCAAGTCCAACCTCTGACCCAACACTAACAAGTCCTCCACTAAACCATATCACTAAGCTCTACAGCTAAATGTCTTTTAAAGACCTCCAGGGATGGTGACTCAACCACTTCCCTGGGCAGCCCATTCCAATGCCTAACAACCCTTTCGGTAAAGAAGTTCTTCCTAATATCCAACCTAAACATCCCCTGGTCCAACTTTAGCCCATTCCCCCTCGTCCTGTCACCAGGCACGTGGGAGAATAGACCAACCCCCACCTCTCTACAGCCTCCTTTAAGGTACCTGTAGGGTGCGATAAGGTCGCCCCTGAGCCTCCTCTTCTCCAGGCTGAACAATCCCAGCTCCCTCAGCCGCTCCTCGTAAGACTTGTTCTCCAGACCCCTCACCAGCTTGGTCGCCCTTCTCTGGACTCGCTCGAGTACCTCCATGTCCTTCTTGTGGTGAGGGCCCAAAACTGAACACAGTACTTGAGGTGCCTTTCATAAACCCATGCTGACTGGGCCTGATTGCCTGGTTGCCCTGCAAGTGCCGCGTGATGACACTCAAGATAATCTGCTCCATGAGGTTCCCCGGCACCAAAGTCAGACTGACAGGCCTACAGTTTTCCAGGTCCACCCTCCAGCCCTTCTTGTAGATGGGCATCACATTCGCTAGCCGCCAGTCAAATGGGACCTCCCCTGATAGCCAGGGGACTGCTGATAAGTGTTGGAAAGTGGCTTGGCCAGCTCTTCCGCCAGTTCTCTCAGTACCCTCGGGTGGATCCCATCCGGCCCCATCGACTTGCGTACATCTAAGTGCTGTAGCGGGTCGCCAACCATTTCCTCGTGGATTATGAGGGCCACATTCTGCTCCCCATCCCCTTCCACCAGCTCAGGGTACTGGGTATCCAGAGAACAACTGGTCTTGCTGCTAAAGACTGGGGCAAAGGCGGCATTAAGCACCTCAGCCTGCCACTGTAGGGATGGAGGAAAACACCACCTGCACTCCCGCTCCACCTACTAATCATGCCAGTCCCCTCAAGTCCGGCCTGATAGCCTTCAGGCTTCTCTCAGCAATTTCATCACTATCTGGATGATAGGCCTGGACTATCAAAATAGGATAGTAATCAGGGGGGCGAACCAGTTTAGGAAGGTTTCTGGCAATGTCCCTGACCCAGGCCCCAGGGAGGCAGCAGACTTCCCTACAGGTAGGGTCAGGCCGACATACAGGGCCCTCTGTTCCCCTGAGAAGGGAGTCGCCTACAACAATCACCCTTCTTTCTTTCTTAGTGGAGGCAGTCTTGAGGCTTGGAGATGACTTCCTCGCCCTAGGCATCCTCCTGGGTAGACTTAACCTCATCCTCACCCATCAGTCTCTCAAGCTCCAAGGCCTCAAACCTGTTGTGTAAGGGCACTCGGGAAGGCAAGGCCGGTAGCGAGGGGGACTCCCTGTGACGCCGAGCAGTGCCTTGTTTCCATTCCCCCTCACCTCCTAAGGCCCCTCCCTCTGCCCGACAGCAACAGGGCAGGGGGTCCACCACTGTTTGGGGTGTCTCACCCCGGTGCCTTTCCTTCAGGCCTTGCAGGGAGTTGCCCCACAGGTCTGTCTCCTGCTCATACTCCCTGATAGCCCTTAACCTCTCCACCTCCCCCTTGAGCTCCGCCACCAGGCTGAGCAGGTCATCCACCTGCTCACACCTCACACACGCGGTGTCTCTGCCACCCTCTGATAGCAGCTACAGGCTCAGGCACTCCCTGCCTCCAGAGACCTGAACTGCCGCATTTTTGAGCGGGCAGTCAGTCTGGGTCGCCACAGGCTTTCTAGAAAGAGCTTTCCGCCTAGTGCAGACCATGGCGGTTTAGCTGTAGGTAGCCAGCCGGTAGATGAGCTGTTCCCCTGAGCGGGGAGGGATGCTCTGCCCTGTCCGAGCGCGCCCTGCCCGCACGAAGTGCCGTGCCGTGCTCTGTTTGCCCGCCCTGGTCGCCGCGCTCCCCAGGGGCTGCCTTTGAACGGCCGGGGAGGGGGCACTGCCCACTCTGCCCACGGCTCGTCAGCCTCCCTCACGAGGGCTGCCGGGGCCTGGCGGCTCCCTCGGCTGCCTCGAGTGGCCTCGATGCCGGAAAAAATGCCCTGCCTGCCTCGATCCCCTGCTCCGCTGCAGAACGCATCTGCCCCGGAGCCGATTGCCTCGGCGAGGCAATACAATTTCAATACAACAAACAGCCCGGCTACTCCTGGAGGTTTCAGGACTGCATCTGTTGGTATAGGCTGCAGAGAGAATTACATTAAGTGGCATTTCCTTGTTGTCTCTCAGACTTCGTTAGATGCATCACAACACCTTTACACGTTCAGAAGGAAAGACGAGCTCCAGGGCTGCTCTTAGTCTCTCTGAAGCCTCAGATCTGACTTCCCCACCACCCCTGCAGACACAAGAATATCTAGAAATAAATTCCAAGAGGCTGTACTAAATGGGCTATGTTAACACCTGTTTTGCAATTCACATGCATCTGTGCCACCAGTGTTTCAAAAAACGAGTATTCTAGCATTCTAAAGCGTTGCTAGAACTGCTACTGAAACTTTTTCCTTAGAGCAAGATGCTAATAAACTGGCCTAGATCTTTTACTATCATCATTGTTGTCTGTTACAGCGGTTTTCTTTGTATACCAATCAATCAGCTCTCTCTCAAGTCTCTTCTAATCTTCTTCAGCTACAGATAATTAATTATGAGTACACGGAACAGATTTAGCCAGGAGACTCAATTTGACATTACAGTTCTCACTTCTGTTTGAGAAACTCCAAATTTAACTCAGGTACTAGTCTTTGCTAGAGCTCACAGTAGAAACCACCATTTCCTTGCTTCTGAACAAAAACACAGCAGTATTTCCTCTTCGCAATCCAGTGGGTGATTTTCTGAGCTCGGTTGTAAACACCTTTCCTAATAATTAAGAAAGGCATTTGCAGCAAGGCAAGGAAGGTGCTCTGCATGGCATTTTGTGCTGTATTGTTCCCTTCCCATAGTAACCCCATATAAAGGCTGTTGGCACCAATACAGAGCTCTCAAAACGGTTTTGGCTATAGAAGTTGTAATGTGACTTAGTGGAAAGCTTCCTGCAAAGATGAGGTAAAAGAAAGGGGATGTCTTACAGGGTTACTGTTACAGTCCAGTACGTTTTTGCCTAGAGAAAGCATATCGGATTGTGAGGTGTTGAAACAACAGTAAGGAGTATGTACTTGACATCAACTCAGTGACTGCATCCTACTGCAAATTAGATTTTAAATTTAAATCAGGATTAATATGACATGGTAAGCTATGTCTCTTAAAACGTTTTATGGATTTGAGTATAATTGGAGCTTATTGCTTGCTTTTTTTTTTTTTTATAAGAAAGTAAGAAACCAAGCAAAGTGATCAAAGACTGTTCCCTCCCTACCCCACGTATTTAAAAAAATTGAATTTTTCCAGTTCATATCCCTCATTACAAAACAACAGGTTTAGCTAGAGTATCTACAGATACTCTAGTATCAGGAACATAAATGTCTGTCTGGGCACCCTGCAGATCCCAAATGTTGTCCAGGGTATAGTGGAATTATTTTTAAATAGCAATCCCTTCCTAAACTCTTAGGTCAGCATGACGATCTTTCAGTGTCTGCCATCAGTACCAATCAAGTCAAGAGAGAGATTCTTTTATCAGAAGTGCTTTCATGAACTCGTATAAGCCTTCATTCAGCAGCACTCTCAAGTATGCAGTTCCCTGCTAACTGTACCGGCACATAACTGCGCTCTGCTGAATGGCACCTGTGTTGAGAGGCTGTTGTAGCCTTAGGAAGCTGTTCTGTGTACTGTGGAAGCTCTAGTCTCCGTTCAGAGATACTGGTACCAAGGTAAAAACATCCCAGCCACTATAGGATTCTCATAAAAATAAACAATTCTCTTAATTATTTTCACTGGGAAATAAAGAGGATGCTCAGATGAGAACTGCTGGATAAAGGCAAGGCTCTGCAGGTGCGTGAGTGCCACGTGGGAGCTGCCTGGCTGCTCCGCTGTTAACACTGAGTGTCCGTGTCCAGCCACCACCTGGCACGATGCAGGAGTGAGGCTGTGTTGCACAGCTGGCACCAGCTCAGGTCCAGCCTTCTGCCCATCACCAGCTTCACCCTCGCCGAGGTCTTCCGTCAGGATCGCTGTGCCTCTGTGTCATTGCTGGATCCAGATTTTTCTTGGTGGAAATGCAGGATTACAACTATTATTCTGCACATGCAGGAAAGAAGATTTTCTTTTCTCTTCTGACAATGAACCAATTAATTTAAATAAATATAAAAACAGGGTGTGTTAAAAGAACTCGAGAAGTTGTCAGGCAAGCTGTAGGAGGATGTGCAAATCATACTATTCTGCAAAGCATTACACACACCTCGTGGAACACTCCTGGTAGCTAGCAGAAAGAAATCACAGGTCCCTTAGGAAAGCATAAGCACTGCTACAGGAAAACACTTCAAACAGACGATGAGGCAGGGTTGGAACTGAATGTCATCTCTCCTGATTGTTGGAAGGCACAAGGAGGCCTAAAAGATAGCAGGTATGCAGGCAATTAAAAACAGGGTAAGATAGAGGGAAAAAACAAGATTGTCTTTCTCAGAGGAAGAATACTAAGGCGTGGATCAGCCCCAGGCAGCAACGTCTCTTGCAGGGGGCTCTAGCCCCATTTCTACCCCATCATTTTTTTCTTATTACATCTCGAAGAAGACAGAGGAAAGATTCTTTGCTTTTCACAGATGGAAAGGATCATGTAGGCACAGTCCCTCGCTCTGAACACACAGTGGTATGTGCATGGTGGCAGAACTAAATAATCACATTTCACAAAACAAGGTTATAAAATGGAGTAGATTTGCTTTTTTAGAGGCGTTTCAAACTGACTGTGGTTGTGGCGCAGAGAGCGTATTTACAGAGCTAGCTACCTGTGGTGTTCCATTGAAAAGCCAGTTATTTCCCTTCTTCAGGTCTTAGGGGCTTTTTGCTTGTTAGATGTTTAATACCTCAGTGCTTTTAAGCATCTCTTGAGATTCCTCTTGTGACTGAAAATGTAATTGCCATTAGTGCAACATGGGTCGTACTCACATTCATAAAAATGGCAGCAGACACTTGAATATTTATAGACTGCGCTAGCTTAATATAAATATAATGTTCTATATTTACATAATAATAGTCTAAAGGACCAACAAAGCACGCAGAAGAACAGGTGTGTAAGCACTGATTTGAGACTCCGGATAAGAGACACACAGCCCATGGTAAGCCCCAGGCCTTCTCTTGAACTTCATTCTTTCTCATGTAAGTTCGCTTGCTGAGTTGTTGGGGTTTTTGTTCTGGGAAACCCAAAAGCCTCACAGGTTACACTGAGAACTGAAGAAAAGATAGAAGTAATCTGCAGGCACAAAGCATTCTTAAGGACATGGTTGGAGTTTACCGATAACAAGGATGAATTAGTCAGTTACAGATTTCTTTTTTTCTGTCTGTCTCCTGAGCTTCCTGCAGGAAAGTAGATGTTTTTCCCACTTTTGGACAGCTTTAAATTTCTCACTACATCTGTCTTTTTATTGTATCACTACTGTTGCACAGAACATACTACATGAAAGTTGGGCGCCTGAGCAACGCTCTTGTGAGAAAAGAAATCATGGGCGAAGCGAATGCACAGATTGCTCAGTGACCTAGGTGACTTCGTCAGTCACTAATGCTTGCAATTTTGTGTTGATCCTGCGCAGCTAAATTTCACCCCCGGAAAATGTCTGCATAAATAGCACAGTGTGATTACTCTTGTCTGTATTTATGAGCTGCTACAATATGTTCTCCCATTTACCATCTAAAATGTCTTTTCCTAATGTGCATTACAGCTTATGAGGGCTTAGTTCTTCCTTGTAATGTATCAGCATTCAAACGAATTGCCTCATCAGTAAGATTGCTAACATTACTGTGGCTACTACAGCTAACCTTTGCTGCATGGTAGGAATATATTCAGTGAAAAAGTACTGCAGCTAACTGGAGGAAAATAGGAAAGAACAGGCATCCTGGTATACAGCTCTGTGTAAGCATCATTTAGCTTTTCAGTTACAGCTGGTTTACTCATACCAATGTGTATTTAACTATTACTCTCCTAAAAAAAAAAACAAACAAAAACAAACAAACAAAAAAACCCTTATGGTTTTCCATGTAGTCAAACCATTTCCGTCCTTTATGTTTATTATGAAAGCACAATTATTACTGAGCTTGAAGATGGTGAGACCAGCCTTTCCTTCTGCTGCCTCACTTTAGAAAACCAGCAATTCCCACACTTAGCCTGTTTTATGTGTCTGGTAATGGCATTCAGTGTTAGAAGCAAACACTTGAATTGCATGTGATACAGAATAAAGACAGACCTCCTTTTTGTTGTTGTTGTTGTTTCTTTTCCTTGTTTTAAGAAAGCTACTGTTGGCCTGGTAATATAGTCACATAATTTCAATAGGGCAGGTCAGTTCTTGCTAAAAGCTTGGGACTTCAGGTTTTATTCAAACACATATTTCCTGGCCCTGGATCACAGTTATTTATATTTGCAAGGTTTATTCTGCAGCTGCTTTTCTTTTAGTGTTAGTCATTTTCTGAGCATGAGTCATTATTGTGCATACTTGGTCTGAGTTGTTAGTACACTGCAGAAAACCTGAGCAACCATGTGAATCAGTAAGTAAAAACAAGCCCAGGAAGATTTTAGTGATGGATATTAGGACTTAATGGGGAAGGACTTAGAATTGTCCAAGAGGAAATTTTACGAGGAGAAGAGGGTCACTGCTGAGTGTGAAGTCAAGCTCCAAACACAACCTCCAAGATGTCCCGTCTCTTGTGGAAACAAAGAATAGAGGAGGTTTGGAACCTGCCTTGAAAAGGGAAGTTGTTCTAGCCAGGAACCTTTCATCAAGAAGAAGAAAGTTTGCTTTGTGAGGAAGTGCAATATATATTCCCAAGATAGGAAGCAAGCTTCCCTGATGCTGAGTTGCTTGGTCCCTCTACACAGCCTCTGAACAAAGAGGAAATGGTCAGTGGTTCAACCAATTCTTTTCCATTCTGCATTTCTGGGCACTACCAATCAGTCTTTCCTTATATTTTATTGCCTTCCAATTGCATCCCCCTGCCCAGCTCAGCCCCAGCCACAAAGGAAAAAAAAAATGAGGTGAGGAGAAAGAGAGGTTTCAATAATCCAGCAGGTTACAAAGCACAGGTTAATATTAATCTTTATTCCCCCCCCCCCCCCCCCCCCCACTAAGTCATTTCCTATATACATAGACTAAAAGACTCCAGGAGATGTCTGGTTTGGCTTCCAAAGGGGTCAGAAAATGAAGTTGGGTTTACAGCATAGAAGGCTTGGGGCTTTTATTTTATTTTTATTTTTTATTTATTTTATTTTGTCTTTTGATACAATTGATTGTATAAAATATGCTGAAGACAGATAAGAGGAATTCTTCTGTATAGCTGCTACTTCTATGAACATGAATTTATCAAAGACCCTTTAAACTTAAGTAGTCAGGCTGATCATGTAGTAAATCCTTTCAACTGAAGTAGTCTTTCATGAACTGCAAACCATTAATGTTGCTGTATGGGAGCCTGTGGGCTTCAACAGGCAGGTACACAATGATGTCCACTTGAAAAAAAGAGCCTGCTTATCTCTGAGCATATGCTATATTTTAGGCACAAACGACATTCACTCTAGAACACGTTAAAAGCTTGAGGGGTCTTCTCATCAGTTAGGGGCAAGAAGGTCAGTCAGCCTGCTGCTCTGTGGTTTTCTGGTAGCAAGGGCCCTCTGGTAGGCCCCTGCTATAAAACAGAAGTAATAATCTTGACTTTAAAAACCTTGCTGTAGTTTTTCTCAGGTCAGTTACACCAGACTTCTTTGATGCAGCTCTAGCTTCCTGATACTTGCTCTGCCTTATTTAAAAGGCAACCTCTGCCTTTGGCAGTGACAATAGACGTTTCTTCTTGCACGGTGACAGCCTTCTCGTTTTCCCCATCTCACACATCCCCTGTGCTGGCATGGCCTCCTCATTGCTTTGATTATTCTTTTCAGGTTTCCAGTGTGCTTTGTTGTTGTCGTTTTGGCCAGCCACAAGCTGTTGGTTGTATCACATCCCCCATCCTGATATGATACAAGACAAATGACCGTGTTTTCCAGTGTCAAGGGCAATAGGATGTTCTAATTGAAAAAAAATATTTCTGTCGTAGTGATGATGCATTTCTGCCTGTAGGCTGTATTTCTGCTACTTGTGGACCAGGAGATCTAAGTTTGAAACTAACCTGCCTGGCCCAATCAGTCCCCAGAATCAGGAAGAAAAAAAAGCCCGGTACGGTGTCTGCTGAGATAAATCGCTGAACTAGCAGTGAGTAAACAGGACTGGGGCAAGATGTTTTCTGGGTCTTTCCTCAGAAGTTGGAAAAAGGAAAGGGACAGAAAAGAGCAGAAAAGAAAAAAGAAAGGAGAAAGGAGAAAGGGGCTGGCAGCAGCAGGAGGCCCAGCAGCACGGGGAGGTTGGCAGAAGTGCTGCCACATCCTTACACACTCAGCGACATGCCAGCCTGTCTTGCCAAGCACATTTGTAGCACTGAAGGGGAGAGGAATAGAGCACTTCTGCAAATGGTCTTGCGGCAGCTGAAGTCAAGGGAAAAAAGGAGACATGAAACAGAAATGGACACTAGAAGCAGAAGTCCCAAGAGTTCTCTTGGCTGCAATGGCGAGGGAGGGAGGAACTGGGTGAAATCCTGGCAAGGTGGTGATAATAACAGAGTGATTTCAAGCTGTGGCATGTGGCTGACCTTATACACTGTATGAATAACAAATGTACATGTAAGCATGTGTACAGAGAAATCTGAGGAAGCAACCGGAAAACGAAATCGAGGGAATCCCTAAATCTCCACAACTGATACACCAAGAGCTTTTTCCCGTTTATTCAGAAGGGGTTACTGGGAGTTTTACTGGTACTATCTATGGCAAGATGAGGATCTTTCTGTTCATTTGAAACAATTCATGCTTGCATCACAGCAGGGATAAGCTGCAGCCATCTAGTGGACAGGAGCGCAGTGGGAAGTCGCAATCATAATTTTTGTCTTAAATCACAGGACTCAGGTCACTGTGCAAAAAGCAAATAATTCTTCTCAAAGGATAGGATGCAGCCCACACTGATACAGTATTGGTCAATGTGGGTATGCAAGTGCATTGCAGGGTTTAAGCCCATTTATGAAAAAGTTCAAGCCAAACCCAGCTATTTTCACTCACAAACACCCACCTTTAATGGTGGAGAGCCTGTAATAAAAACTGTGAGGAGACACCGGAGTTACAAGTGGTACGTGTTATCACTTGGCCTGTTGGTAGAGAGGCCAGTGTAGATTTAAGACTTAACACTTAGTTGCTGCATAGGAGTGGTCTGCGTATGTTGTGTTACTGTCTGCTCCAGCAGAATGCTGGGCTTTTGCTGATGCCGTCCAGACTACTTTCATGTAAACCATTCTTTAATATCTTAATTATTTTCATTTTATTTCTTTATATTTCATTGTCAGTGTGCATCTGATGACTGTATGAGTGGCACAGGTTAACCTGAATGAGTTAAATGTAATTTGCAGGAAACAAAGCCAAATACAAATCTCTTGTGGGTTTTCCTGCTGCATGATGGCACCTGACTGAAATCCTGTTCTCACTACAAAGCAAAGTTGTTTTGTTGACTGTAGGCCATGCTGGACCTTAAATATTGTCTTAAAGAAGTCAGTCAGGTCCTGCATGAATTAGGGGAAACTGTTTTGGTACAGCCTCACATCTTTTTCATTTCCAAAC
Organism: Anser anser; assembly: GCF_964211835.1. Classification (NCBI taxonomy): domain Eukaryota; kingdom Metazoa; phylum Chordata; class Aves; order Anseriformes; family Anatidae; genus Anser; species Anser anser. The sequence continues at coordinate 46,612,272 of NC_139724.1, read as the reverse complement.
CCTGACATGTTTTGTTAGCAAAGGTTTGCTGCTTGAGCACAGATTGGCTCTTGGTTATACTGGTGTCATTCTGAACTGATGTCATTTAGTGTTTTAGAATTGCTTCGTATTATGCTTGCATACCTGTCAGGGAGACTTTGAGTTGCCTGAAATGAGCAGATGATTTATCCTTCTCTGACACGCAGGGTCAGGAATGTCAGTGCCAAGTTGCTCCAGGGAGGTCTGGCATTCATTTATGTTTAAGCCACTGTAGCTGAGGACGGAAGACAATAGCAAATTCGTATTGCTGTAGCATCACGCACTTCTAGGTAAAGATTACCACTCCCAGTGCTAGCCGTGGCATGAACATGGTATGTTATTGCTGTCCTTGGAAAGGTTACTGGTTTGATTCCAGCTTCCTGGTCTACATCATTCTGCTGATGTGTTTTTCTGTGGTCAACGCACACCTATTTACTCAGTATCCCTCTACTGCAGATGAAGATTTTATTTTAAAATCAATGAAGAATTTATAACAAAGGTTCACGACTGATTCTTTTCCAATTTTTTAATTCTTAAGTAGGAAATCAATGCTTACAACAATTACTTTGATGTCCGCTCGTCAGCATGGGCATCAGTCTCCTGCCAACCTGTCATTTTTTATTGCATTGGTGAGTTGCAGTGTGTTTGGCTCCCCAGAGTAACATCTAGGTTAATTAGCTATAGCACTGAAAACCAGGACTGAAGAACTGAAAAGCGTGACTTGCCTGAGGCGTGTTTCAGTGTGCCGCTAAGGTTCTGCTGCAGTGTCCTGGAATTACAAGTTTACAAAGAACAGCCGGTATATCTATGCCCGCTCAGATGAGAAGGTTTCAACAAAGAAACAGATACTATAGTTGGGTTTTCTTTTTTTTTTTGTTTCTTTTGTCCTTTTTTCCTAACAGAAAAACTCAAGACAGAATGTAAGTATTTAGTTCAAATTTTAAAATTGCACAGAAACAATTTGTCAGGAAACAAAAACCTGTCACATCATAAATCCACAGCACCTGTTGTCATCACTTACCTCTAACGTGTATGTATCAAGATTAAAATTCACTTAAACAAGCGTTCCTAAATCACCTACAATCACTTACCCTGTGGCTCTGTTGCTGGCAGTAGCGTCCCTAGAGCTCAGACGTAACCCAGCCGTGCCCTCCCTCCTTGTGGGCATGCTTCCCAAAGGGCCAGCTCAGTGAACGTTTCCCAGCACAGAAATAAATCTTCTCACCCACCTTAACCCTTATCTTTATTTTTGTCCGAGTGAAACCTGAAGGTGTAGCACTTAGCGGGGCTCCCAGGCTTGGGAGCTGGCAGTCCTCTCCCACTGCACTAACACGGAAGGCCCTGCTGCAGCTGGGAACTGCCAGGGCCTTGTCTCTCAGCGCTCGGGCCGTGCTGCAGGCCCACTCCAACACAGCCTGGCGTGGCACATGACATATTTTGCACGGCAGGAGCAAAACACAGGCGGCAAAGCTAAGCTGGGGAGTGTGCCAGGCCCTGCACAAGACTGCAAAAGTACCCAGCCCCTGCTGGCTCGGGCACATGGAAAGCTGTCTGCCCTTAACTCAGCATGTCCCCCTGAGCTGATGTCAGCAGCTCTCCACCTCTTTCCTTGCTAGGAAAGGTTTTTAATGGCTCACTGTGCTTTTGATCTCAGGTTCTGGCTTTGACAGAAACAGGCCTGGCTGGCAGCACAGAATCAGATGAATGAATAGTTCATGAACTGTTCTCCTAATGGCCTGTGGAATTGCCTCCAGAGATGCTTCATGTTTGTCATGGTTCTTGCTTTCCATTACAGCCTCCTTTGATGTAGGTCCCTTCAGTCAGACATAAGAAGACCAATTAAGACAATTGTGATCCATTCACTACTAATACTAAATTATGTAAATATCTTCTTCATCATCCACATGTACTGTGGGCACTATTAGGGCAAGTCTACACATGGGAATTATTCTGGAATGAGGTGTGAATTTGCAGCTATTTCAGACACCTCCCTATGCTCTCAATATAACACAAAACGCACATTTGCAAACATGAATTAAACAAAACCTCACCAAAGTGCTCAGTCAAGGTTAGAAGTGGCTACAGGAAGAGCTAGCACCACATCAGGCATCTTGTTCTGTCAAAATCCAGGTGCTGTAGTTCAACCTGATCTAAAGAAAGCACAGTTTAAAATACCAGTCACTGGCATGTCTTCGTGCTGCTGGAAACTAGGAGGGCACTTTCTGTTACCAAGTATGCAGAACTGATTTGCAGGCAGTGCTAGGTGCAGTGAGTGCTTTCATTTCTGCTGAACTGGAGCCTACATTTCAGCTTGCTGACCTTAAAAAAAAAAAAAAAAAACACACCCATTTATCTAACTGTTAAAGTTAATTTTTAGGATCAGAAAATAAAAAGAGAATCATCCTGCTTTGAACAACAGAAAATACTGGTGCTCAGAGCTACCTGGTTTTGGCCTCAAGCTGAGTCGCTTCCTCCATGCTTTACAGCTAAAAATTACAGCTGTGCTCATAATAGTATTGTAACCATCACAGATTTGGCTCCTATAAAATCCAGCTGAACATGAATCATTTTACACTTCTTTAGCATGAAATGAATAATACACACAGAAGTAGAGAGGTTTTTCCATTCTTGCATTTAGGAGATTGAGAAATGAAATCATATTGCATATAAAACTCATTATCCTTGACTCCTTAGGGAAAAAGGGAGGAATAGATTTGCATTGTGTTCATTTATCTGGCCTCAAATTTTTTGCACTCTCCATTATTACTGACATACTAAAGAAACTTGTTTTCCTGCTGACATGCATTTCTCCAGCAGCACTAGACCACCGCCACTAACAGTAAATACAGGCATTATGACAGCACCTAAAAGCCTAGTAGGAAAAGATCCTTAGCTGCTGTCATCACTTCATAAACCTCTGCAGAGCTGTAGCAATTTGCATCAGCGGGGCATCTGCCATATATAATTCTGTTTGCTGAGAAGGGCTGCTGAAGGATGGTCTGTGGCCATTAGCAGCTCCCAGAGCGTGCGCCGGTAACCCACGGGGCTCCTTGCTTTGCATTCAGCTGCTTGGCCACGCATTTCTCCACATCTGTTCTTACTGTTAGCACAAAGGACAGGTAGCAGCCTGGAAGGTAGTCTATGAAACAGTCTAGCTAATGGTGTCTCCACAGAAGGTAAACTACCGCCTACGCACAGCAATTTCACATATATTCCCTTCCTTGTTCTCCTCATCTCCCCTGTTTGCTCTAGTTCTGCATGCCCACATCAAAAGTACAAGTGCTAGTTTCTTTTTTTCCACCTGTCCCCCACCCCAAGCACACACTTTCTTGTACATTTGCCAGGGGCTGAAGAGAGTCTGCAAACACTCTCTTCTTCAGTGGACAGACAACAGAGGGAATTCCAGATGCGAAAGGAAATTAATAAGGAGTTTGACTCAGCTAGGAAGGGTTCAAGGGTACAGCAGCCAGAGGCAACTCACTGTTTTGACTGGGTTGTCAAAACATTCAAATCACTGTACCTGTTTATTCAGTGTCTTCTTATCCCACCTCGGTTCTATTCATCAAGGGATGCTATACAGTGAATTCATATAAGATCATCACTCTTTCTAGCAAGTTGAATCTTTCTCACCCATTTTGGACCCTCATTTTGACTACTGGAGAAAGTACGCCTTGCTTATCCTAAGAGCAGTAATCTTACCAAGCTCCTTTCCTCTTCATTCTTAAGAAAGCCTAAAATGCCAGTTTTGTATATCACTTAACATAACATCTTTTATTTATTAATTTTAATATTTGCAAGACTTGCTCTGTAAGATGCTCAAAAAAACATTTAGCAAATAAGAAGAATAGGCTTAATTATTCTGCTACACCAGAGCACGCTCCAAATGTGGATTCTTAGAGAAAGGAAGACAGAAGACTTTCTGAGCAAAACAACAGAATCTAGCATTTACAAGGTACAGTGAGTGTCTGCCACCAATCCAGTCTATTCTGCAGACACACATAGGGCCACATCCCCCATCACTGTTTTCTGGTGATGTGGCTGGAGATGGGATTAACAGCACCAAGCAAGGCTCCATCCCTTGCTGTGTCCATCGGCTGTAGCATCCTGGTAGCCTGCTTTTCTTACACACGTGCTGCCCTGAACTCATGAATGTAATGTAATGTGATGTGATCATAGCCTGTGATTGGAGCAGGTTGATAGCTCCTGGGAAGATTCTGCCTGCTGTCTATACTGATGGATTGTAAGAGTATTGTCTCTTGTGCACTGTGCACAAGGTAAAGTGATGCTGGGCTAGACGGCAGAGCTTTTAAGTGCTGCTCCCAGCTTGGAGCTTTCTGGTGAACTCCCAGAACACATTTTTTGTTTGGGGAGTTCACAGAAATTCCCATGAGACAGAGGGGAAAGCAAATTTATTTTTAAACCTTCTCATAATTGGTAGCTGAAAATCTCTCAGTGTCCTCTCATGGTAGGTAACATGGCCAGCTTGGCCTTACTCGTGCTGCTACAGAGACTGATGAAAAAATGGTTATCTCAGCTACAGCCTTACTTTCACTTAATACCTTGACACTAAGCTTACTGGAAAAACTGCTTTCATAAGATAGGTCCTGATCAACAAATACTCTGCACAGAATCTTGATAGTTATTTTCAGAATGTTTGGGCTCAGGTTGCTTTGACCTTAGTTTTGTCAATAACTCCTGCCCCTTTCCAACCCTACTACATGAGAAGGAGCAGATTTTGTTCTCTGGTCACTGTTGTCCTGGATTGCAAAGCAAGAAATTTGGGAAAATAGCACTCAGCCATACAACTGGGAGCTAAGATCCTTGAGGAACTGAACTACAAGTACTGGAATATCTTTCCTAAGGTGAAGACAAGCTTCGAACCTAGACATTAACAAATCCTGCCTAACAGCAGCTTCCAAAAAATCATTCAAAGATATTTGAAACTGTGTGGTCCAGCACAGTTGAAGTTGAGTCCAAATGGCATAGCTACACAGTGAACTTGACTGATACTGTACTGAGCCAGTACAGAGACCTCAAACAAGAGAAAGCTAAGCCAAAGAATAGCTCTGTCCAGGTTCAGCTCCTGGAAGCAGATCACCATGGTATGAGCTGAGTGAAGAGAGTACTAAGAAGTAGGGTACGAGAACAGGTGGTTGGAAGATCACAGCAGCACCTGGAACGGTTTTACACCCGTCAAGGTATGGGCACCAAAAGGAGCATGGCTAAACAGACAGAAAGCTGAGGTGCTCCCAGAGCAACAAAGACCTTCCAGAGGACATCCTGGCTATGGAAAATTACTTCTGCATCCAGGTGACTGAAAATGCTAGCTAGTTATGTGTGACCATAACGGCTACTAATGGTTTCTATTTTCTTCCAAGACTAAGTCCTAATTTCAAAGTAGATCAAGATCCTTGTGATACAGCCGTAGGAGAAAGAAAGAAAAAAAAAAAACAACAAAAAAAAAAAACAGATATTCACTGACTTCTTAGCCTGCCATTGGTCAGAAAGAGCCAGGCCTACTCCATCCTCACCCCTACACAAAATTCACATGGGGAACCACTTGTCTACAGTACCTGCAAAACAAAAAAATTCTCAAGGATTATGCCCTAAAGAAATCACTGAGGTTATCATCAGCCAGTCTGAATGAAGTGTGTTTAATAGCAATCTCAAAAAAAATTATACAAAAATGAGCAGGCTCTATATCTCTATATACACCAAAAATGAAGATTTTCACTGAAATAGTTTGTCTTATAAACCATCTTGGGCATCTTGAGTGAAAAGACCTGAAGATAAGCAAAAACACTCTGAAATGCATTTTTAAAGTTTGTGGTAGACCAGGAACTAAGCTTCAGAAAGCAACAATCTGGATTCAGAAACCAAAGCGTAAGAATAAACCTGTTCAAACATATAAGGAAAGAATGCAGACGATGAGATCACTGGAAGCTTCCAGGTTTTTTCCTGTGAAAACCGAAGATAATCCAAATTGAACAGAGAGAGTACATGCACCTTGAACACCTTCCCTTCTTCCATATATATTGTATAGCCCAAGGCACTGGAGGCAGCTGTGGACACGAAATGCAATTTTACCAAGGAGCTGTCACTTTAGCCATCCTAGCAGCTGGTAACCTCAGAGCAGCACCTTTCCCACTGTCTCAGGGGCCACCTTCTGCCTTGCCTGTGTGGCGGAGCTCTAGGTCATTGTTTATGCAGGTCCTTCAACTAGTCAATGCAGTTGTGTTTAAAATACAGGAGAGCATGAGAGCTTGAACAGCAGAGAGAGTGCTAGAGGAAATGAAAAGGAAAAATTTAGTTTACTGTGACTGAGGAAGCAGGACTTTCTGCACCTTACATACTGCTGCACGGGCTAAGATATACCTCTAGTCTGAAAATAGGAATCCCAATTACAAAAATACACATCTCAGAGACTTTGCTGTCATGCCAACAGATTTCAGATTCTACATAAATTCTGAATTGACTTTGAGGCTTACTGCATATGATACCAAGGCTTTGGTAACACAGACATAATTAACGTGGTAATGTTTCCTTCTCTTACCATTGCATGGACTTTTCATGATTGCTGCTAGCCAATGCAAAACATTCTACTTCCTCTTACCTTGGTCTCTCCCTGAGTTGTTCTCATTTGCATACAGACTGGATGTGCACTAGACTTGTTTACAGTAATTAGCACAACAGGCACCCTGACTGGAGCCTCTGAACCTCAGATAACACAAACAATGCATCCGCAAGCACCAAGTGGAATGCTCCACTCCCAGTTGTTATTTCTCTGAAACGTGGACCTCATATTTGCTTCCCACGTCTAATTAATATTTGTCTAATGTCCATGGTACAACCATGGACATTGTAGCCTCTTTGAGGCTACATTTAGAGTTCTTTCTCAACTGGAGTTTGAAAATAACTGTAATACATTTCAGTGACACTAGAGGGAAGCCAAAATGTTTCAACAACCCTCTAAAAATAAAACTCGCAGCCCTAAACACAAAGTTAAGAAACAAAAAAAAATCTTTAGCATGGTATAGAAAATACCGGTCATACTTACTCTATGTAAAGATGCCAAAAAGGTTATTAATTTACAGCACAACTTTGGATTTTTTCATTGGCAGTCTGCATGCTGTTAGGCTCCACGCCGTTCCCTCTGGGTGTTTCCTTGGTGACGCTATGAGCCTGGCTGCTTTCACAGTTGTAATGCATCTCCAACAGTGAAAGTTGCTAAAGTGCACTGTAAATACGGGTGGTTAAAGTCCGTGTGTTTTCTTCCTTGTTTGCTGCTTCTGATACAAGCCCTGGTAATTTCTATTCTGCTCATCAGTTGTGTGGTTTTGTGTTTTGTTCAGCATCCATCACATTACTAAGGCTGTCCAAATGTCCCGTTCACCCACTCCATCTGTCTGTTTGCAAGCGCTACAGGAAAGGCTCCTTTCACCCAGGATGCTGAGGTAAGACAGATGTAAATGTGGTCAGAGCAAATGGTTTACATTCCTGCTCTGAGCTGCAGTGATCAGGCGCAGGGCTGTGTTAGGGTACCCCAAAAAGCGCTAGCCATATCTTCAACCAACTTCCCCTTACATTCCCTTTTCCCCTCTTTCAACTTCTTACACTTCACTACCCACACTTCCTCCCATACAAGCACCTTTCAACACTAACTGTCTGATTTCAGTGGCCTGACATCCTTACAGGGTGTTCGATATGGGTGCTCTGGTAATTTCTAGCCAGGTGGAAATTTTGTTAGATCAGTACATTTGTTACCCACAGCATACTGCTGTTTCTCATCCTGCTGTCTTTTTTAAAAACGACGCAGAGGGTTAACCATCGGCACACATACCTTAACGTATCTGTTTATCTTCACTCCCCAGCTAGAGGGGGGAACAAAACAAAACAAAAAAACAACATTTGATATACAAAATAAGCTGATGGTAACACAATGCCAAAAATAGCTTATTATGTTAAGTGCAAGGGAGAAAAGCCTTGATATAAAGCTTGATTGCAACAACATTTCAATTTACCAGTTTAAATACAAGACTTGCATTAAAATATTTCTTGAGATACATCTCTTGCTCTCTAAGGTGATTCTTTTTTTTAAATTTATATACACATATCCAGTTGTAACACTTGACAGTAGTCTTATGAAGCATTCAAAGAGCATAACTTGATAAGTACACGCTGTAGATATGAATGGTTAATGTCTATGATTTCCTCCTTCAAGGATTTATAACATTATGTCGAGTACTAGCCTCAGACAGGTGACCAGCCACCTGATGCAGTGTAATACCCACAAGCCCTTCCCTGAGGTCCCACAGTCCAAGCCTCCAATGCTCACTGGATCCAGATGGTGTTGCCTCTTTCTGGTCTGCGAGGCTCTACTGTAAGTTCTCCAAAAGTGGAGAAAAACTGCTCCATTTCCTTCTGCAGCATGTCATTCCTCTTCTCTGCATCTTCTTTGGCCCGTTCTGCATTACGCATTTTGATTTCTACCATTGTGAACTTCTTCCGCTCTTGATCCAGCTCTTCGTGTAGGGCCATCAATTCAGTCTCCAAGGTGAGATTTCTCTGCTCCAAGCTGCAGAAACCGAAATAAAAGCAAACAGCTCCTGAACAGCACTCCTTTCATTCACTTGTGCAGAAATGCACACCACCACAAACTCATGCATTTGCCTTTTCAATTACAAAGCTTATATTGAATTTCCAAGAGGTGTATCTACAAACTATGTCTTCATCAATGATCCCTTCCCATATGGCACTCTCTCCTCCATAGCTCGTTTAGAAAATGCATGATGGCAGCCACTGGTTACAGTGCACAGTGGCAAACAGCTTCATGTAATTCTCCAGCAAATAGCTTAAGTAAGCCTTTTACTTCTGGAAGTGTTGACTCCCAGCTCCCACTGTAGTTGCACTAATTTAATGTAAAAGGTCAGAGTAACTCCCCGAATGCCTTTATTTTGCAACTCAGGTTTGTCAGTTGATTTATCTACTGTATCAGTATTTACGAATACAGATTGACAATTCAAAAACCAAACAAAAAACCCTGCAATCAACCTGGCTTGTTTGTTGTCCTAAAAAGTTACCCTACTTTTGATCTATTTATCACTATATCTACCCTAGCGACCTTGTGTTTGAGAAGACTGTGCACTGCCTGTACACAAAGACATGGCTCCCCCATGTCTTCTCTAACAGGCCTGAGCTTTGAAGGAAAGACTCAGGCAAAGCAGCAGTGCAGAAATGGGACTGTGAGCAGAGGTAACTCCCAGATGTAGCACTGTCTGACTAGGGACAGGGACTCTGGAGAGAGGTTAGAACAGTCTCCCAGTCCCAAAACTTACACGTGGAGTAATGCAAGACTGATTTCACTGAAAGGTGATGCACCTCACTTGCACCTCGGTCTCTGGAGGACAGACACTGAGTAATGAAATCATTGCAAGAGCCTACTGATTTTGTCAGTCAGATTCCACACAAACTCCTAAGGTTCTGGCTTTATTTCTGGTGCAGTGTAGTGTTTTGCAACAGAGGCAAACAGTTGCTCTGAAACAAACCCAATTGGATCATGATACCAGAAAAGCAATTCCATATGCCAGCAAACTCAGTGCAGAGCATGCAGTGATTGCAGCTAGTGCAGGTTTTTAGCAACCCGTAAGAGAGGGCACCTCTTTTCTCTGCAAGAGCCGATCAGATGGCAGAGCCAAACCATCTTACCTCTTTAACCTTGTCTCATACTCTAGTTTTTGCTTGGCCATCTCTTGCTTCAAGCTGGACACCAGGCTGTGGAGAGCACTGTGATTGTTAGTACTGTTGGCCACAAATGTTTCGCTGTTGTCACTGCTGCTGGTGGCCCGGCTGCTGTGGCCCCCCACGCTCCTTCGGTCACTTTTGTTCTCATAGTCACCTGGGTTGGAGAGGTCTTCATTTGGTGGTCCATCCAGCACAGAGTCTTCAAAGTTACCCGCAAAGAAGTCCTGCTCTGGGCAGGTGGTGGTGGATGAACGACAGGAGGTGGAGTGCTCGGGGAGGGATATTTCACAAGATGACGTTGACCAGGTAGCACTGTCCACGCTCTGTTTGTCGTCAGAGTTCACCATAGAGAACTGCTGGTGGACGTTGTCATAGGTGGAGAGCCTGTTGTGCTGACCCGACTCACTGACTGAATCCTTTTGCTTGTTGTCCCTCAGCGTGACATAGCCATTGGGTGCCCAGCCCGCGGCCCGGTTGCTGAGGGTGGTGGTGAGCCCGTCAGTGCTAGAAACACCCATCCGCACACCGCCGTTCTGCATGCTCTGTGTGCCCATCTTAGTCACCGCTCCTTTCAGGGATGACGTTCTCCTGCTCTGCAGGGTGCAGTTGGGTAAGGTCTGGCTCTTCTCCTGGCCCTCCACAGAGCTGCTGAATGACCCGTTGGTGACTATGCCACTGCCTTTATTAAAAGCGGGATTTTTTTTCACCATGAGCGGTGGGCTTCTGGTGACATCTAATTTCTGGATGCTGTTCCTGGGGCTATTTGTCTTGCTGCCTGGCTGAGCAGTCGGAGATTCATTGTCCACGCTTCCCCTTTGGGGAGACTCAGGTTTATCCCAGGAGCAGCGCCTCACTGCTGTCTCCTTGGTGTTGTTATTCTCTTTGTTCTGCAGCTGCCCCATGATTGCTTTCTTTGGCATTTCATTGTTATTGTTGCACACCTCAGGTCCCATCTCAGGGTCTGCGTCCTTGGGAAACAGCTCTTCATGCTTGCTTATCATCACTGACATCAGCTGCTGGACTACTACCGTACCTGAAAGAAGGCACCAAGCACGTGGTTATTAATGACCTGTTTTATTTAGAGCATGAATGCACTTTATGGGTCAAATTCCACAAATACTTAGCAAAAAATCAATTTACACAAACATTTACTTAGTATGTCCATCTGTATGACACTCTGAATCTATACAACATGCCTGAAATTCATCTGGCCAGCATGCCAGATGAGCACCACCTCTTCTTTCCATCAAAACAAGCCAGCACACCTCACAGACCCCCAAACAACCACAATTTTTGCAAAGGAGCTATTACTGTGCCAGTTATTGCATCCCAAGAAAACCACAGAAGGAGATAATGAGTAGTAAAGAATAATGCCATTATAAGTGATGTGTTTCAATGTGGAAATCGCTTAAAACCAAAGTCCCATTTTGGCCAAGCACTTTCATGTAGTAGATTAACAGAAAGGCGGCAGGCGTGGGATTCACATTGCTGCAACACAGAAGATTCAGTCTTCTGGAGCAAAACCGCAATAATGTGATGGAGTTTATTTCTTGTGAATGCCTTTAACCAGTACGCAGTGAGACTAGATGCAAGCAGGAGACTGTCACGTTATGGCATGGTAAGGAACTTATATAGAACCACAGCTTGCTACTTGCTTTAATAAATGACTGCATCTCCAATAACCCCTTGCTGTGCACACCACTTGGCTGCACTGCAGTTTACATGCTACCGTTTATAACTGGACTTGGGATAATAAAGATGTGCAACTGTTATTTCTTTAAACTGAACCTCGTTAAGGACTATTAAGAATCTTTCAGGAACAAGGTCAAGGTAGTCAGAACCATCCCATTTTTAAACTCCTGCAGAGCTTTCAGAGGTAGGCCGTGCTCTTTTAATCAGTCGTTTCCCACTGTGTAATATCAACTGCTTCGGAATACTTGGAATATCTTTATAACCTAGCCTTTTAAAATAAAACTACTAAGAGACAAATCAGGCAGGTACTTGAAAACAGTTTTTTAGTGTTTTTGTGTGTTTGTTTGCTAAGGCAAAATCATGCATTAAAGGAATCATGCAGCAGGAAAATTCACTTAGTAATTCCCCTGGCAGGTGTAGCTGTATTCCTTCAGAACACAGCTGCACTGTTCAATGTGCAGTCTCTCTTAAAAGTTCCTGTACATTTAACTAAGGAGAAGTCATAAATCTGTTTAAGTAAAGCTGTTTCTCATGAGTAAAAAAAAAATAAAATGTATTTCCCTTCAGTGAGTATAGTAACCATGCCATCTTCTACAGCAGCCACCACCATTTTAGGCTGTTGAGAAGCAGGATGGAGAAATTTCTTCAGTCATTGCAAAAACAGTATTTTGTTTCCACCCACTTAAAACATCTTTCTTGCTCAAACTTAAACAAAAAACTCCTCTCAGCAGCCAGTTCCGAAAAAATACAGAACCAGAAGATACCTTTTTTTTTTCCAATTATTAAATGAGTGGCTAACTCCTTTTCCTATCCCAATGGGATTTCCCATCTCCCATGGAGAGATGATGTAAGATGCCTAAACTAGGGCTTCAAGGACACTGTGAAGCTTATCTCTGCACCCCAATGTCTGATGGTCATGATGGATTTGAGAGAAGTATCTACAGAAACAAAGGGTAAGCCACAAATGCAATTTTAAGGGTACTTGGAGCTGCAAAGATTGATGATACTCATGCACAGTCACAGCAAATGTGCATGTAAATTGGACACCTGCCCTTGCAAAGCCTTTTGAGTCAATTGCATGATCAAACCATTCCCTGTGACAATGAGAACCCAGACATGACAGTGCAGATGGCAACTAAAAACCCTTTCCAAATTAGAAAGCTTTCTGGCTTGTTTAAGCTACTGTTCAGAATACTGTTCAGCTGCCCTGGGTATTCACCACTTTTGTTACATGATTTGGAAACACCATGTTTCTGTCTTCAGCAACACAGTTGTTGTGTTGACAAATGGAAGGAGGAGGAAATACAGGACCCCAGAAGAAAGAAAGAAAAATAAAAGAAGTAAATAAACAAAGTCTATGGGGAATTATTACATCTGGAAAGAGGAAAATCTTCAAATTCAAAGAAAAAAATAAATCCACACACTCACAAATAAACCAATCACAAACTACCTTTTTGAATTTTGGTAAAACTGTCAGTGCAAGGTCAGTGTACAGCCCTAATTTATGAGAAAGTTAAGCAAATCATAAATACTAAGAAATTAGTGGTTGGAGGGAGAAAAGGCACCATGTAATTTATGGAGAATGAAAACCATAAGGTTTAAAAAAAAATCTTACTGTGACAGTGATATTAGTTCTAATGACAGCAAAACGTTACAGCTAGACACTGCTGTAAATAACAGAATGCAGCCATTTGATCACTGTTGTGTAAGAAGGCGTGCAATACTTCTCTGCCTTCTGGGGGTTTCTACATGGGTCACTGCAGTATGAACTTGCACCAACTTTATCCTTAAAAACTGCAGGTGAAATATTAACTGCACCTCTACTACATGTGCTGAATAAGAACATGCCGTATCTGTAGCAAGTGTTTAGAGGAAAAGTACATTTTTAATTAAGTTGCCAAGGCAGCAGAATTTAATGCAAAATCTGTTTGCAATGCTGTAAATGTCAGTCACTTTTACAGTATCTTGCAAGATTTAACCCAGCAGTTCCTTCACATTGAAGAACACTGTGTCTGTAGAGACAAATATATAGAATTTACTGTTCATACAGCACAGACTGGTATGTACTGTTTGTAAATCTAAAGATATCCCTTCTTTCTACCTTGGGTTATTTACAGTCAACTCACCCTCCATGATAGTCAAAGGATCTTCCACTTTAGGGCGAAGGATGTTGGGGCCAAAAACAGTAGCCAGATTCTGCACGCTCATTTTGTTTACACCTGAATAAGACTGGACTTCATCAAGGAATCTGTGTGAAAGAAAAATGCCTTTGAGGAACATTTAAAAAGGGAGGAAAGAAAAACAATCACAATGTATGAAAGTTTCTTAACACTGTTGAAGTATTCCGTTCCATATCCTCATGGAATGTCATGAAAGCTCAAGGCTATTCTCCTCAGCTTCTTAATTTTTTTAAAAAATTATACATCAATAAAAAAAAAAATCTCACTCTGAACTAACTTTAAGATAACTCTCTTGAAGATAGTGACTTTCTCCAGCATATTCATTCAATCAATTATTTGACTCATAAAATATCTTCAAAATGCAAACAACTAATTAATTTTTATAATGGTTTGTTTATACTAATTTTCTCTTTTTTTTTTTTTTTGAATGTTGGGAACTTCCTTTAAGTTCACAAATTGCAACTCTTGAAGACTTGTTTTTAAGATCTTATATGTTTCCACACAACTATTCTACCAGACGTGTGCAGTTTTCAATGACACCATGCTTCAGGAGTGCAGAGCTAAGGCCAGTAACTGTAGCTAGAAATGGGAAAACCAGGGTCCTATGAAGCAGACGGTATATATTTACTTCTGCCTTTCTTATATTCTTGCAGGAGTACTTACCTACAGATGTATTTCAGTAGATTATAATTGACAGCTGGCAGGCTCTTTACTTGCTTCACCAATTCTTTCAGGCCCTATATATGCGGTTTAAAACACAGTGGGGAGGCAGAGTTTTCTTAGTATTTTGCTACAGAGACTGAGAAAATGTCAGCAATTCCAATTACAAGACAATAAACACATCACTGAAACTGCAGTAGTAAGACAAATGCTATATACGTTACCATTGGAAACAGCTTGTAGAACTCATTTTGAGGTGAGACGGCTATATTCTGCTAACAAGGATTAACTCTGGATAAAAATGCATACATATATAACTGACTTGGTTTCATCCCATCTTGCCCTCTGCCTTCGCTCTTTCTTATTTTGACCAGCAGCTCCATTCCTCCTCCTTATGATAAGAAGGCTGAGGCTTCGAGGAACAGTTCTGGTTTGAATTAGTTGGTGTTTTCAGATGACAAACTATATATATATATATATGAACTTAGTTCTGGTCCATACTAGAATCAGACTAATAAACAGCTATTCCAGTTTGTGCCCACCTTGGGAATGTGATGAGCAGAACTGCACACAGTAATTTCTGTGCTCTGTGGAAACAGCCCCTGGCTATGGTCCTTGCCAACCAGCGTCTTTAAACTCTTGTTCAGTATGGTGTTTTGGTGCTTTGCCAACATCCATGGGGTCTGAATTACAGCACGTTATGAACAAAATGCCATTCAAGATGGACAGACCACAACAGCACGAGTTTGCTACTTGTAGGCTAAGAAAAAACGCACAGCTCTTTCCTTTAACAGTGACTACTCTTTTAACTTCTATATGGAGAAAGATGAACTGAAAACCTAGTCAGTTTTACAGCTGGATTGCTAAGCCACTAAAAACAGGATTGAAAAGGCTCATTTTCTGTAGTGCTGATTACTGCACACTGCCAGTACCAACTCCAGCACCACAAGGCCACTGTGATTTGATTTTTGATTTCAAAATATAATTGTGAAAATGCTTCACAGCATAGTTGCAAACCAACTACAAAAATACACTCTCAAGTAAACTAGTATCAAATGAATGAAAATATAAGAATGAATATCACTGCATAAAACATGCAGTGGCAAACTGCAGCACTGTCAGGTGCCTTTACGTTGGAGCTATCGGTAGTTAAAGACATAAAAAACAGATGCAAAGCAGATAGCCGCAACTTAAACCAAGCTCTGAGGATCCCCTGCCATAACTTGTGCAAAGAGCAAGTAAAATCAAACCAGCTGAAACTTCTGCTCCCACCTTTTGCAAGCTGCTGACCCTGAGCTGTAAAGGCTAGCCAAGCACCCAGCCTGCATTCAGAGGGTTTAAGAGATCAGGACCAGAGAAGATGGTTTCCAAAGACCTTTCTTCCCCCCATCCCATTAGAGGGGAGCAATTACCACCTCTGCTTTTGGCAGGCATTAAATGAAGGCTCAGAAAAGAGAGGGCCCCTCAGAAAGGAGGGACTCATACTCCTCTCAGTTAATTGGGCCGGATGGGATCCACCCGAGGGTACTGAGAGATCTGGCGGAAGAGCTGGCCAAGCCACTTTCCACCATTTATCGGCAGTCCTGGCTATCAGGGGAGGTCCCAGGCGGCTAGCAAATGTGACGCCCATCTACAAGAAGGGCTGGAGGGTGGACCTGGAAAACTGTAGGCCTGTCAGTCTGACTTCGGTGCCGGGGAAACTCATGGAGCAGATTATCTTGAGTGTCATCACGCAGCACATGCAGGGCAACCAGGCAATCAGGCCCAGTCAGCATGGGTTTATGAAAGGCAGGTCCTGCTTGACAAACCTGATCTCCTTCTGTGACAAAGTGACATGCTTAGTGGACGAGGAACAGGCTGTGGATGTGGTCTACCTTGACTTCAGTAAGGCTTTTGACACCGTTTCCCACAACATTCTCCTCAAGAAACTGGCTGCTCATGGCTTGGACTGGCGTACGCTTCGCTGGCTTAAAATCTGGCTGGATAGCTGGGCCCAAAGAATCGTGGTGAATGGAGTTAAATCCAGTTGGAGGCCGGTTACTAGGGCTCAGTACTAGGGCCAGTTCTCTTCAGTATCTTTATCAATGATCTGGATGAGTGATCTGATCGAGTGCACCCTCAGTAAGTTTGCAAATGACAGACACCAAGTTAGGTGCATGTGTCGGTCTGCTCGAGGGTAGGAAAGCTCTGCAGGAGGGTCTGGATAGGCTGGACCGATGGGCTGAGGCCAACTGCATGAGGTTCAACAAGGCCAAGTGCCGGGTCCTGCACCTGGGCTGCAACAACCCCAAGCAGCGCTGCAGGCTGGGAGATGAGTGGCTGGAAAGCTGCCTGGCAGAGAAGGACCTGGGAGTCTTGGTTGATAGTCGGCTGAATATGAGCCAGCAGTGTGCTCAGGTGGCCAAGAAGGCCAACAGCATCCTGGCTTGTATAAGCAGCAGCGTGGCCAGCAGGGCTAGGGAAGTGATTGTCCCCCTGTACTCGGCTCTGGTGAGGCCGCACCTCGAGTACTGTGTTCAGTTTTGGGCCCTCACTACAGGAAGAACATCAAGGTGCTCGAGCGAGTCCAGAGAAGGGCAACGAAGCTGGTGAGGGGCCTGGAGAACAAGTCTTACAAGGAGCGGCTGAGGGAGCTGGGGTTGTTCAGCCTGGAGAAGAGGAGGCTCAGGGGCGACCTCATCGCTCTCTACAGTTAACTTAAAGGAGGCTGTAGAGAGGTGGGGGTTGGTCTGTTCTCCCACGTGCCTGGTGACAGGACGAGGGGGAATGGGCTAAAGTTGTGCCAGGGGATGTTTAGGTTGGATATTAGGAAGAACTTCTTTACCGAAAGGGTTGTTAGGCATTGGAATGGGCTGCCCAGGGAAGTGGTTGAGTCACCATCCCTGGAGGTCTTTAAAAGACGTTTAGATGTAGAGCTTAGTGATATGGTTTAGCGAAGGACTTGTTAGTGTTGGGTCAGAGGTTGGACTTGGTGATCTTGGAGGTCTCTTCCAACCTAGATGATTCTGTGATTCTGTGGAAGGGTCCAGTTCTAGCAGTATTTGAAATGTCAAAATGCAATTAAACAGAAAGAATAACCTTAGAAAGTTAGAGGAAAAGACTGCAATCAAAAGAATGAGCCTATTTATATTTACTTGGAAGAAAAAATGTCTGGCTGACTTGAATACTGATAAACACACAGAACAATGTAAAATCAAGCACTTAATTTCATTTAGTACTTCTTCAGACTAATATACAGTACCCTATGCCACTGCAGGGCACATAGATGAACAAAATAGGGATTCTATCACATACTATGTTATGCAAATGTAAAGAAATTTTGGAAGGTGGCCTACTTTAGACATCTTTATGATGCCTTCTGATTCAATGATAGGCAATGAATAGATTCCTTTGGTCTATAAGCAAAAGTTAGTAAAATGTATCATCTTCAAATGCTTAGAAGAAATGTGTCATCCTAAAATGCTTACCCCTCATTTTTTTGCAAGAGTTGAACAGCAGCTCCTAAAACTCGAGCTCTTACAGTTCAGGATAATGATCCATTGAAAGAAAACAAAGTGTCTTCCATGCAAGCTGGAAGTTATTGACCACAGTGATGTTCATTTGAACTGGTTTTGGTGACATGGAATAAACACAGCAAAGGGTATGTTGTGTTTTAATTCAGACTTCCAAACACATTGGTAGCAACAACTTGCATACAAAGATGGTGTCAATTAGTTCAAGCACACCTTAAATGAGGATAGGTAATCAGCACCTTGTCTCTTTCTCAAAATTGTAACAGCTTATAACACGCTAGCCTTTTAATTCATCATACTACTCAAAGTGCAAACTCACCGTTTCTTCCTCCTTGCTGAGCATTTTGGCACAGGAAAGAAAATCTTCATATTTTGCGTATGGTATGACTGGCTCTGGGAGTTCCCTTAGGTACAACTTCAGCAGCGATGCCACCGTGTGCACATCTGTATTGCTGTTGGGTTGGAATACAGTAGGTCCTCAGTGTGAACCAGGAGAATGCAAATTACAGGCCAAAAGCTACTTAACATTTTGATTGTCATCCCAGATTTTACTGTCAGCATTATATATATTTATAGATCATATCTGTGATCTGGTTTTAGTTTTATTGTCTTGTAAAGAACTTAGAAGGTACCTGCAAACAAGAGTCCATCAACTCTGTCAATGTATTATTATAAATAATTACAAATTGGGCCCAATTTGCAGACATAGGTGTTGAGATCCCAGCTGTCATTTACATGCATCTCACACCAATCATGCAAAGTCTGGCTTAACTGCAAGACGCACTTCATTCTGACCCAAGGCAGCAGCCAGGCATTATATTTACACAGTGGGGATTATTCTCCTAGCAGAGGTGGCTCTAGCTCCCAAAACATCCCCAGCATGTCTCAGTTCCACTGTATCACTGCCTCCTTTGATAGGACCATTAAGCAAGCAACTTCTAAAGACCATATATTCTATGTGTTCAGTCCAAACTTCATCTGAATTACAGGTCTTTTCCTGGCATGCGTTTTCTTCCTGTGAGCTCCCACAAAAAGACTACTCTGCCTTTCAGCTGTACCAGAAGAGAAACAGAAAACATGGATATGCTCTGTACACACAATGGTAAATCCTCGAGAAATGAATTTTAGCTCCATCTTATACAGAATAAGACAAACCACTGCAAGTTGCTCGAATTCAGAACATGTCTGAATGCTAGAATGACAACTAACATTTTAGGGCTGAAGGTCAAAGAGCTGATATAACATATGCTTTGTTGCAATTCCATTTATGGAAATTTAAGTTCTTTTTGGATATATCTAATAGCATTCTAGGCTCATTAGCAGGTGTGTTAAAAGTAAGAAGACAGGACAAAGAACAAAACCACAGGTTAGGTATGCAATAAAACTTCCTTAAATCTTTCCATAGCATGTAAGATAACATCGGGGTAACTTAGGAGTGCTTCTGTGAAAAGAAAAGTATAGAAATAGATAAAAAAAATACAAATTTGTGTGAAGAAATCTCTCTTTTGTTACTTCCAACTCCTCTGAACTTAACTACTCGGGCATTTCTTAAAATCCTTCCTTACTGGAATGTTCTACATGCTTTCCCTGGTTCAGGTAAGAAGTTGTACTGCAAGCTGATACCCTTCCTTCTGACTTCTGAAGAGTTTGAAAAACAGATACTGAATTACACTGCTTTAATTCATAAGAAATAACTAATGCACAGACATTTCTATGATGCACATCACTGTATGTTTTCTTTTTTTCTTTGAGGACTCCATACTTAGAACTTTTTAACATTTGCAGTCTCACAGAGGGAACCACTGGTATCTGATGCACTTAATGATTAACATACCTCTAGCAAAGCTTATTTGGGAATGATCTCTATTAAAACTAGAATGGCTTTTACTAAGTTAAATCTTAACAACAATGATGGGAACAACCTTAGATTAACATGCTATGGTATGTGCAATCTAAGTCAAAACAGAAGAAGAGCAGTGATAAGCACTGTATACATGTAAATGTTAACTACCACCACCACCCGCAAGAAATAAATTCCCAGAAAACAATGCTATTTCAACCATGAAAAATTGCCAGCCAAAATTCCAAAACATGTATCAAAGTGCTTTCTTCAGAAAAATTATAAATAAAGCATTAACTCAAATCTGCATTTTTTAAAGAAGGTGCAAATTCTAATCCCTAGGTTGCAACCCTGGACTGCAGGCCTAGCCAGGCGTGGATCTAAACTGAGAATCCTGTGTTATTTGCCCTTCTTGGATGCATATCAAACGTGTAAGAAACAGTATTATACACGAAACTAGATATAGCTGAACTATTTTATGAGATTTCAAATGCTAGCTCAGATTTGGCATTTATCCTTTGCCTTGTACCTTTCCCCAGTCCAGATGCAAACTAAAAACCTCTTCTTGACATCTTGACAAGCAAAATTCATTACCAACCACATAGCTCGGAGTCTTAAAACACAGATCCTTTTCTCCTCTCAGGTACTTGCTTACATGTCTTTTTGTTGCTTTTAGTCCTGGTGTTCAGAGCACACAGATGGCATGCATGTCCCAGCAGTTGTCACTATTCATCCTTGCCCAAGATGCAGATCATCCATAGAGCTCTTGAGTTTCATAAGTTTGTTGGTGTATCAGGAAAGCAAAAAGCAAGTACAGAGGGAAATACATTTGCTATTCAGACTGTGAAGGAGAGCAGCAGTTGCAGAGAGCAGATGAGAACTGGCAGCTTTAATACAGTGCCCTACACTGCAGCATGAAAGGGAAGGGAACACAGGCTGTGAATCTGCGAAGAATTGAACTCCAATTGCTCTGCATTTTTGGTCTTTCTCAAGATTCTTCTTATTATTTATCTTTAGCAAACAGGGTATCTTCCCAGGCCTTGCTGAAGAGCTGAATCATATCTTTCCAGGGATTATTTGCATTAAACTACAGAGGTCCTTTGAAAATACAAGATTCAAACAGAGTAAGAAAAATTACCAAAGAACTATCAAAAACTGATCCATAGGTCTCCCAGAAGAAGCAACAGCATCTTCTCTCTATTGCCAGAACCACGCTTTGGGTAGTACCTAAGTATAATTTCCACACCAGTCCCTTAGTGTGAAGTAAAATACTTGCTCCTTGAGGGCACAGCTGATGGGGGGGAAAAAAGGGGTCGGGTGGGAAACAACAAGGAAAGCAGCCCAACACTGTGCAGTTTATGAACTTTCACATTTCAGTATTCAGTACTGGCAGAGTAATGCTCTGGGCTCAGTTGTGCACTAAAAACTTAGGCTCTCCTGCAGGGGAACTGAGAGAGAAATGGAAAGGCAGGATGCCAAGGAGAGAAGAAAAAAAAATAATAGGAAGACTTGTATACTCAAACCAATGTCCTGAAATACATGCTGTATCTGAGTCTACAGCAAGGTGCTTTCTGAGCTGGGGTAAGAAACCCAGGTCCCAGTTTAGCAGACGGGGACATATTTGCAATCTTTGAAATTAATGCTGGCCTTGTACTGACAGAACGCTGAGGCAATACCGCAGACTGCCACAGGATGGTGCGATTACAAAATAAGATGGTTGAGTTAGATTTTCCCCTGAACTGTACTGAAGCACTGCTTGGGACTTAATCTATGCAGAAAATACCATGCATATGTTGGCAGTATAAACAAACACATATGTATACACACATCCTGCCTGTGAATCTTTTTAAAAGAGCTCGATTTTTTAAATTCTATTTAAGTGGTAGTTAGAAGCAAGCAACTTTCTTCTTTCATTGCTACATATTGATATAAAAATGTCAAATAATGCAACTAGAAGAGCATTTCATATAGTTTCAGTATGTTTAGACCTTTCAATCTAGTATTAGTTTTTCACCCACTGTTTTAAAATGCAGAGGTAAACTTAAAAACATCAGACTACAGCTTGAATCCATCTGGTTTTTAGGTGTTTCAACCCACAAATACCCTCAAGCCAACTTCAGTCACAGAGGACAGCTGTGAGTTTCAAAGGAGTTTTCAACTCCAAGCTCTCTTGAGGATCAGGAGCACTTATTTCCATTTCCTGTTTACAGCACTGTATGTTGTATCCACAGTCTAAGTCAGCCATCAGTATTTACATACCTGCCTTCAGGGCATTTGTGTAATCGGTACTCCATGGATCTTTTCAGGGCCTGTGCAGGGCCTTTTCCTCAGGGACTTTTTCCAGCTACAACTGATCAGTTTAAGAAAAGACAGTATTGCCCTCTTCAGTCTTGGCCTTGCTTACATCCTAGAACCATTACAGCTACAGACACTTAATAATTATACCTATCTTGACACTTCTTTTGCAGTGTGGCATCGTAATATCAAAATGTTTAATGATTATACATTCATAATGAACATGATTAAAAGTATTTATTAACAAGTTTTGAAGTACAGAATGTCAGTTCCAGCAGAAAATCCTCCTTATTCTAAACTGGAACAATCCTCATTAATTGAGGCAAACCTTTCCAAGTGGAGAATGAATGATTACAACCCTGAAATGGGAATGACAAAGCACAAAGTTGAAAATGGAATGCAACACAAAAAGCAGCAGCAAGCTGAGAGACAGTCCATTTCAGCATCTTGTGTTAGGTTGAGAAAGATTACTTACCCACTAAAACGTTAATACTGCTTCACTGTTGATGCTTTCGATGGAGCATCCCCCACCCCAGCACTGTCCATGCAAAGGCATTACAAATGCACACGCACCACAGCCTCCCTGTAGTCATCAGGACACACGTCTTCGAAGCGCCATTCGTCCAGACTTTGCCATTGGTATCCCTCATGGCAGTGCTGTTTTGACAGCGTTTGCCTTTGTGATACCACAGACACTGTGGAAGTGGTTGTCAGACGGATTACACTGCCTGGGGATTTTCACCCTCTCCACCATAAACAAAAATTGCTGAAGCCCAGCAGGTCACCAGAAATCCCCGCATAACCCTCACTCTCAGACAAGCGCACAGCATGTTCAGAGAGCTGGAGTCAGTGCTTCAGCACACAAAGCCAACAAGCTCCTCATAAACTTTCAGAGAGGAAATAGGGCAGGGTCACATTACAAAAAGATAAATGCTACACCAAAAATAGCTCTGGACCACGATGACACATATACAGTTTGCAAAAAGAACAAACAGTAGGAAACAACAAGCTGTGAGGCTCTAATTTAATTCAGGAGTTCTGGTAATAAAATGAAGGAGAACAGTACGAACAGTTTGTGTATCAGTACATCCCTGAATTACTGGAATTGCATCTCTGTCCTTTAAAATATGTCACAGATCTTAGTCCTGCAAACAGAGACTCTGTCATCAACATATCCTGAACCCATCCCAACACCTGGTGGCTGTGTCCCTGCTTAGCTGCATTCAGGTCTTGTAGAGAAGCTCTCCTGGACCAGTATAGATGTCTTCCTGACACGGGAGGATGAGTTTGCAACTGGCTGCCAGTCTGCAGAGAGCACATAATGCTAGAGTCCATGATAAACCAGTGCTGAAATACTGCAAGTGAGCAGCATCAAGGAGTATTACAAACACGAATAACTCTTTACTGAGAGAATGAGAGCGCTGCTACTGTTGAGGAACCAGCACTCACAGGATGGCCAGGCAAAGCCTGTGTTCAGTAATGTTAAGGTGACTCAGGAGCGATGCAACTGTTGTTGGAGTCAGGCTTTGGGCCAGAAATGCAAAGGTCAGGTCAATGCATAACATAATTGGTTGAACACCCTGTGCAATTTTTGTCCCCTTGTGTAGATACCTTCACTTTCCTGTATAATGTACATACAGTACAAGCAGTAGAGTGCGTAATCTAAGTGCCAGCTGAAATCTTGCCTACAGCTTGTGAAACATGCATCAAAGCCTTTACCATCTTCGGCCCTGAGCTCTGTTCTCCTCTCCTTGCTGCCACAAGAGCCTGGCTCTACTTTAAGTAAACTTCATAGAATCACCCAAATTATTTAGGTTGGAAAGGACATCCAGAGGTCATCTAGTCCAACCCCTGCTCAAAACAAGACCAGTTATGGCAGGTTGCTTAGTGCCTCATCTACTTGACTTCTGAGTATCTCCAAGGATGGGGACTGTAAAAACTCTCTGAGCGCCTCTTCCACTGTCCGGTCACACTCTTGCTGGAGGAAAAAAAAAAAAAAAAAAAAAAATCCCGATATATAATCAGAATTTCTCGTGTTTCAGCTTAGCAGGTAGGATTTATTTAGAATAGTTCAGTTGGAAGGGATCTACAAAAATCATCATGTCTACTGATCTCTTTTCTTAATCTTCTATTGAGACAGAAAAAAACGAAACACACACATTCTGCTCTTTTGTCCTTGTGCTATGTTTGAGAATCCATGCTACCTCCCAAGGACCCATTCACAAGAGCAAGCACTGCAAGGAATACTAAAGATTGACAGACTATTTCCAAGTTAGACATCCACTACAGGAGCCAATTCATTCTAAAGCCTGATGCGTCAAGAAGAGCAATGAAGACAGCAATTTAGGACAGCAAGAGACGGACTTTGTGGAAGGACATAAAAAATTACTCACGAAATATAGATCATTAAAAAGAGGTGGTGGGTGCTTTCTGAGGCCTAAAAAACAGATGGGTTCCTATCAGGAAACAATTAGCTGCCTCCAGCCAACATGCTGCCAAAATATCTAATCATTGCTAGGTTGTTCAAAAAGACTGGTACGTTTATGCAGAGATTTTGCAGGCATTCTACAAATATATAAAACTGGGTAAACCCCACAAGTAATTACCTCTTCTTATTTATTGGAAGAGAAAGCCACAAATCTGGCAAGCCTTATTATATAAGGATGTTCTAAAACACTCCACATGCTTACAAAATGTCATCCTTTCTTAAAAACTTGCCATTGGTAGTGGAAAATGCCTTTTCTTACCTTCTTAAATTACAGCCCCACAGCAACAAGTGAAAAGCAGGTATCTTCACTAAGGTTAAAGAGCAACTCCATTTCCGAAACTGAAATTCATGCAAAGCAACTACAAATTCTTGCTCACTGCCAATAACCAAAACCACACACTCCTACAGCAGGACACCAATTAAACTGATTTAATGACCCTTGCATCACACTAGAATATCTTTGTTAACGTGTATTTAATTGCTAGATTAGGTCTCTTAACTCATGCCATATGCAGAGGTAATTTCTGCTAGCTGGGTAGGAAGAGGGCCAGGGTTAGAACAGACTTGGAAGTGGCTCCAGATGCACAAGTGATGAGCAGGGTGTCATTTGTGAGGATCAGGGAAGGAAGCCTGGAACACCACAGGCACAAACGGATGGGAATTTACACAAGCCTAAGGCCATTTGTGTTGGCAGGAACTGGCTTTCTAGTAAAAACTTCATTTCACATAAGTGCTTTGTGTAGGGATTACTATGTTTTTCCCCTAGGAAAGGAATAAAGCCCCATTCTTGTGGGGAACTGTTTCTAAACAACTTCTTACATAGAGGATTGTATTTGGAAAATAAAGAAAATTCTTAACTAGTGATATCCAAGTCCATGTCTACCTGTAGCCCTCACAGTGCCAGTGCACAGTGCACCCCCAAAAAGACAGCTCCCATTGCATGAGACTGTAAAGGGAATTAGGCTGGCTTCCTAGATAGATTACTAAGCGCCAAGGCCTGTGCAGTGCCTAGAAGAGTGGTCCTTTCCTCTGCATCGCAGACCTCTGCTGGGGTTGGGGGGGGATGCTGCCTAGCAGCAAGGAATGCCTTAATGATAATTAAAGGAACAACAAACAAAGGTTTGTCTTGTTCTCTTCCAGAACATCTTTCCATATACTACAATAATACTAACACATAACAAAGAAGAAAAAGATAAAAATATTTCAGTATTATGCTTTTAAATGTCGTATACACTCGCCTTCTAAAACTCTGACAGCTTTCCTGGAAACTGCTAAGCCCTAAAACCGTGGAGGACCTTGATAGATGACTGCCTGAGGTCTGAAAAAGTAAGGTTTCCTGGAAAGCACAATTACTTCCATGCTACAAAAACATTTGTTTTGCCAGGCTTTTCATTCAATTGTTGTACCTTGATTCAGAAAAGATATACATAACACACCATAATTACTCCACCAGGGACCAGAGTATTTCTTTATAGCTGTACTTTCTTCAGAGTTGCCCTTGTTTTGTCTGCTCAGCAGTTTTAAAATACAATCAGCTGTCCTTATCAAATTTGCCTTCAGCAATTTGGAAAACGCTGTCCCCGTGTCCACTGTTCAGAGAAGTCTTGAATCTAGAACTGGCACACCTGCTTTCTCTCTTTTGCATCAGCACTGTAATTTTACACCAGGTCTGGAGGGCTGAGTGTCCCCATTACCCCTCACACTACAGAGCCAGTGAGGGGGTGCCCATGCCCTGCTGTACATGAGGTCGGTGTTCTTGTGCCCACCGCTTGTGCCTTGCTACACAGGGGGGCTGCTTTAGTCCTACAAGCAAAAAATCTCAGAAGCCCTAAATGATTGCCGTGCTGCCTGAGCATGCTCAGGGAGACTGTGCCTTCGCTATCTTCCCTCAAATACATGCGCTTTTCATGGGCTTCAGGACATGTGCAGACGTAGCCAGTGGAGAGGAATCCCCCCTAAAATCATTCAGTCAGGTCGATTTGGAGTTGGAAGTAATTTATGGTATGCTTTGAATATGCCCTTGCTGAGGGAGGATGCAAGAGCGATTGGTAGACAGTGCTGTTCTCCGTATATTGACTTGGGCATGCGGTCCTTCTGACACCGAGGATATTACCTCGTACCATCCTCATCATTCACCTATTTTTCTTTGACAATCCCAGTGATTAAATGTGCAGGGACATACCTAGTTCCATGGTCTGGATTGTTTGACTGTGGTGAATAACGGCTAATGTTTGCCAGCCATCACGTCCTGCCACTTACATATCCTTTCCTCAGCTGATAGCTATGGTGACTAGAGCAACAAGGAATATTTTGTCCTATCACCTACTGCCTTCTCTTTTAAAGGAATCTATACGCATGAGAGAATGTAAAAGGGATTTTGTTTTGCTAAATGTGCAAGTGTGTGCTTGCCTTTGCTCTTGTGCATACTCAAAAACGCAGGCAGGTAAACAATGCAATTCTAAAGCCAAGCAAACTACTGGGCTATATATATCAATGATAACGGTTTGAAATTCCAAGCCACATACACAGATCAGTCACGTAAGTATTAATATCTGTTTCAGTGACACTTCAAATATTTTTTTCTCCCTGAGAAATCATAATTCTCATGTCTTCTGGCAACAATTGTGATGAACAGTAGATGGAAAGAGATAATATAAAAAGAATAATCAAATTTTATGTGTAAAAATTGCAAAATGAACCCTTATTGCTATTTTCCTTATGCAGTGCCATATTTCCTATGCTAATTTTACAGAACAAATAGTCATAATCCACTTTGTATCTTTACAAACGTGTGATTTGTAATGCAGCTGAGAGACTTCAAATTTAAAATGTAAGCCACACAAGCAGAAAGAAACCTACCCCAAAGGCAAGCAAAATGGATTCCCTGGAGGGGACAATTCTACACAGAGATGGCAAATACCAGAGATATTTCAAATAGTAGTGAGCACACATGATTAACTAATTGCAGTGCTAGTTCCTCAAAGCAGATATCATAGGATGTGCATATAATACATACATACAGAGTGGGATATTATTTGATTTTTTTTAAACTATCATACACTTTTCATTATTCTTTTTTTTCCCTTCATACAAAAGGCATCAGCATTTTTCTGCTTTTGCAACTGTACCTCCCCTTTGCAAGACCACAAGAAATGTGAATGCTGATGTGCCAGTTTTTGTAACAGGTAGTATGTTGGATATTTCTGATTGGATACCGGGTTTTGTCATTTTGCAAGTTTAAGAAATTTCAAATATTGGTTCCACTCTCACTGAATTGTGTACAGAAAGCTCACAATTCTTAAGCAACGTTTTATCGACCTATGAAATAAGATCAAGCTCAAATTCATATGTGAAGATTTTTTGCTATTTTCTGAATTGTCCTGGATTCACTGCATTTTTGTAACTGACTTCAGCAACAGCACATCCAGCTGCTAACTCATGGGAGCTACAATTTGTCAAATGTGTCTCATGTTTACAAAACATGGCTGGAATTTTTTTATCCTCTGAGCAAGACTAGTTTGCTTCCTTGAAATGCACCGCGCTCTTTCTGTTTGCTTTCATTTGTCTTTGTCAAACGGGCACGGACAGGAACACAGGAGAGGATAAGGGCAGTGTATCCACAGAACCGTGGACAGCAGCTAAGCTCAAGGCCACTGCGCAAAAAAAGACATCTGTGCAACTGAACTCCATCTCCCAAAAATAGAGATTTAATTTTAAAAGAGTACTAATTACAGCTGTAAAACCTTACCTTTCTTTTTCCTTTTGTTTCTGCAAGTTATGAATTGTACAGAATTAGCTAACAAAGCATAAGAATGGTTATTTAATAATCTAATTTCTCACATAAACCCATACACCTGCATACCTAAGCATTTCACGGTGACTTCATTTATTCTGAAGTCTTTGTTTCACTTACGTGTACTTACATGCAGAAAAACGTCGCTATGAAAAATGGCAAACTACTCAAACATCAGCTCTTTGTATTACTTCCAGCCCCAATGACAACAGCTAGTCTTTCTCCCAGTCCGAGCTGGTGACCCGGCACTGCTATGGAAGCGTGACCTGGATTCCATTGTGTTTCTTGTCCCATCAACAAAACTGTCAGCTAAGCTCTAAATGCTAAATCATTATTACTATTGATGTATGAGAAGGAGGGAATGTAAATTAATAAACAAAAACCAGGAGATTTTGCACTACCAGACTGGTGACTACAAATAGATAATTGCAGAATAAACCCCGTGGATTTCGAACTCCATGACAAAAACTAAGCACAGCCCCCTCCCCTAACATACTTTCTTTTCTCTACAGCAACTTTTCAGACTGTGGCCGCTTTCCAGGAGCTCAGCTTGCCATACCAATTCCATCAAACGCAGATAACATGCTGCTGTTCAGCACAAGGAAAAGAAAGGCTACCCAAAACCAAGGTAATATGTAGGTGTTCTTTCAACATTGCGAAATGAACTCCAAAGCATACAACTGATACAAAAGATTGTAGGAAAAAAGTAGATGCCCAATGGCAGAGGTGAGAGCAGAGATTAAATCTGCCTGACTTCTGGTCCATTTGCTACAGCAAAGTCACACATTACCTCCAAATTCAAATGTGAAAAATTAACCAGAAAAAGGACCCTTTAAAAAGGACACACAGGACTTCTATAAATTCTCAGCTTCAGAAGCAGAACTGCAGTACCAAAGACTGATAGCTAACTCCTGCTCATGTTTCTTTTTGCTGTAGTGGAGATCATGTGCTTACTTCACAGCACTGGCGTTTAAAATCTCTTCTCCATTTCATCTGCTAGAGCTCAACTAGCGTGCCTGTTCCTGGGTCTCATTAGTGTGTGCTACAGACACTGTTAAATAACTTTGCAAAAATAATTTAAGCAGCTCATCTCTGGTCTCATTTGCTTTGAATAGATAGACCTTATGGCACCTCTTTCAAGCTGTACCTCTCAGTGGGGTGTTCAGTACATCATCTTCCTGGGGCTTGGGGGCAGTCTGTTTCTTAAGCATTTCCTCCACAATAATTTGACTTACAGGCATTGAAAAAATAACCTTTGGTTTCATTTGCCCATAGCATTTGCCCACTTGTACCTTTGGTAGAGATTGTGCCAGGAACATGATATTTATCATGCAGTATTTAGCTAAATGTCAAAGAAAGGAAAAGATACTCAGGGGGTTC
This sequence comes from Anser anser, assembly GCF_964211835.1. Lineage (NCBI taxonomy): Eukaryota > Metazoa > Chordata > Aves > Anseriformes > Anatidae > Anser > Anser anser. Next base: position 46,582,673 of record NC_139724.1, on the reverse strand, counting down.
CCGACTACTGTAATTTTCTACTCATTTTTAGGTAAGTTAGGCTATATTTGAACAGTCTGTAAGCATGCTTCAAACGTTTACCAGGTAAGACTATCACTTCCCAGAGTCTTCCAGCTCCATAAAACTGTTTTCTGGTCAGTCATCCTAACTCTCACTTTCTGATTAGGAATTAATAAAACTCGTATGAAGAAAATCACTTTGCTTTTCCACACAATTATAAATTCTTGGCATTTCCTAAACTAAGCATCAGGACTTAGGAAACCATTCAAGATAAAACAGACTACAGATGTCTGCCTTCTGTGCATCTGTGAAACACATACCTTCATACATACTAAATTTGCCTACTTCATAGAAGTAGGGAAGAAGGGGAGGTAAATGTTTTCCAGCAATCAGGTTCGTATCATGGTATATTTTTGCACTAAAAGATCAAGCTGCGCTTTCCTTCCTGTTACTTGCAATGCTATCAGAAGTCCCACAAAATAAATGTAGCCTGCCTCTTCCTCCTCCTAATTCAGATTAGACCCCTGGTGGGAATGAAGGATCCCAAATCCATTTTGGAGGTGTATTTATGGGTGTTACTTACAGCACACATCGAGGACTACAATCCCCTAAACCGGAATTTCATTAACATCATACTAACCCTTAATACGGAGTTTAATACAGGCTTTGGGGCATTTGTAATCAACTGGTTCTGTTTCTCTGACTGTACACCTTCTGAATATACAAACTATTGCAGTGGTTGCGTCAGGAGAGCTGAACTTACCCAAAAGATTGATCTTACAGATTGAAGCCATCTACAGGTGTGTGAACAGGATTGGGTTTTTGGCCCATAAAATTCTTAATAGCTTTGCAAAATTATATCAATACTGGAACACATCTTGGACCTGGACACTCAAAATCATTTGGGTTTAAGATTATGGTCACAGCAGCCTTTGTTTTTTAAAGCCAGAGGCTCAAAATTATAAAAGATCACACAAAATTGGACTTCCCTTCCAATCAGTTTTATAGGTAACAGAACATATTGCAATTGGTGATAAGACAAATTCTTCCTTTGTGGTACTGACTAAATCCCAGCACCAACACTGCATTTCAAGTTATACCAAGATCAAGGAAATCCAGATATTTCTGATTAAGCCAAACCATTAATGATACATTTTGTAACCAGCATTTCATAAATGGAACTCCTCCAGAAATGCTTTGAAATCAGACATCAAAGTCAGAAAAAAAATAAAATGTTACAGTGATAATAGGAAACATGCAGAAAAAAAGTACAAAAGCATTCATTCTATCTGCCGCTGCCACGTGTCTTACAGCACCTTGGGTCTGCCGGAACAGCAGACCGCTTTGTGTCCTATCTAGGCTTCAGGGAGTGGGGGACAGCTGGAGGATTTTACCTGTCAAAAGAAGGCTTCTCTCCACAGTCAAACGCATCCTGCAACTCCTTGACAAGATTAGCCTGCCCAGGCAGCCGAAAAAGGCCTTCTTCTTTCAGCCCCCGCTGCCGGATAAAATCCACACACTGCTCCACCAGCATAGGAGCCAGGCGGTTCCCATATCGCTTTTCGTATCGGACAGTGTCTTCTAGTTTCTGGCCAAAAATACCTACATGAAAGAGAGATGTAACATGGTTGCGATTCACAAAAACGCGCGAGGAGCCTGTATCTTTCACTACAACCCATGCAATCTACAGCTCACTTCAATGCATGGACAATTAATGCACCCCTTTCTTAAGGATAAATTGCTGCATCTCACATCTGATGCTGTCACATAAATATGATGATGACATAGTACACAACAATGCTCTAAAACGTTCTTTAAAAAGAAAAAAAATATAAATTTGAAGTGACTTTTCAGACCAAAAGCACAAAACACAGAGAAATATTACAAATAGCATTTTCTGTCACAAACCTTCTGATTCAAAAGTGATGTACATCTCCATTTTCTTAGCTTGTGCCTAATGATGTGTATAAAATCAGGTAGTTTCTGTATGAGTTTCAATTATATATAAACACTACCTTTACACATGGAACACAGGAGACTTATAAATATAACTCAGGATTTAGTTCATATTAAACCAAACAATTAATTGCATTTCACAAAATAAACAAAGACCTCTCCTACAATTTATTACCAGCTGCATTAGCACTTTAGGAACAATAAATTGTGTGTACAAAAAAAAAAAAAAGATCATGAAATGAAAGGCAAAAACATGTCAGACAAACTTCAGGAAACCAGTATTTGGCTTTAGCCTTGGAAAAACATGGAATTTTACCAACAAAATTAACTTCAACCCCAAACTGAGGATACCATTGTGGACACTGGAAATACAACTCCTCTTCTGTAACTGTTTTACCTCTCCCTTTCCAACTGCAGAGCCAGCCATCACAAGCATTATCACAGCAATGTTCAGATATATCATCTGTGATGGAAGTTCTCCCTTGAGACCATTTGTTGATTGGAGCTGGGGCTGGAGCAAGGCAATCTAATTTCTATATATAGCAACACAATGAACAGCTCTAAGGCAGCCATGATAAGAAACTAAATACCAAATAACTATCTATACCTGAAAGACTGCTTTTGCAATTACGTATGACAGAAAGTGAAAAAAAAAAAAGCAGTAAGTCAAATTCTGCCCTTCACTGAGCACACAGTTCCTACCAGTTTGAAAATGCGCAACAAGGAGAACAGAGTTATTTTGGTTTTTCTAAAGAAAGCCCACAGCTGAGCCAGTCAGCTTTTGCCTCTCGCCCGAAGAACCTCTTTCACCCACAAATCACCGATACGTAAACACGTAAGTAACCAAAAAGTAAGGTAGGATGCAGAGCAAAGCGTCCTTCAGAGCACCCTTCAATGTGTACATCCTTCCTGCAACAAAAGAACGATAACTCCTGCCTGTCCTTGTGGTGAAAGTTGCCTTGTGTATGCTCTGGGATGTTACAGCAAGTAGGTAGCAAGCTGTCAGCCACCCACACTGAAGGTCTGGGGCTTGCATTTAAGTGCAATTATTTTTATGCTAACACAGGAAATGACTGGTGAGAATAATGATGTCCAGCTAAGACATCCAGAAATTATACTGAGATGCAGAGCAGCAAGCACATTTTGCGATTTCCATGGTACTCACACATGTGGATGCCAAAAACAGCAGTAGGTAAAGTGACTAAACGTTACACAGTCACTCTTTACTAGCCAACTTTTTTTCAAGTTGTACAAAAACCAAAATCCCCAAATTTTTGATTCAAGAAGGAATTTTTGAAATTTCAGAGTCAATCAAGCTTAGAAGAATACTGACTAATGTAAAATATTTGTGTCCCTGAAGTTCAGCTTCATCATGCTGGCAGAGGGCATTAACTATGTTTTCTTATTTCTTACTTACCTTCCTCATCTCCTGCAAACTTGCCCAGGGCATCACAGAAGTATTATATGAATTTGGACTTCTTGTATTTCCCTGAGTTAAGGGTTGCTGCTGGTCAACACTGAGGACATCCTCAAGTCCTCCCCATTTTCTAGACTCTTTCTAAATGAAGCAGAATTAAGGAGGAGATCTGATATTAAGTTAGTTAAGGAATCAGTGTGATTGATTCTAGGAATTTGGGGATTTCAAGGGCCCTTCTGCATTTGGAATTGCACCCAAGACCTTCATCTAAAGACTCGGCTCCATTAGGGAAATCAATTCAGAAAGACCCTCTACAATTCTTAGGGTTTTTAAAATCCAGGCACTTTGAGGTACTCTTAAAAAAAAAAAAAAAAAAAAAAAAGTCTTTCCCATCAAAAGCACCTGTTCTACCCACTGAAACAAATCCAAACCTTTTTCTGTAGAGGGATGACACAAAAAACTTCATTAAGCACCCATTCTTTATCACTTGAACCCATGTGGTACAGCTCATTAAGCAGATAAAGGAAATGGCATGTGACAGTTCCAAAAACTCTTCACAACCAGGTTCACAACCTCTCTGGGCAACCTGTTCCTACTACTTGGCTGTCGAGGTGAAACAGCTTTCCTTATTTTATCCTGTCTGAAACTATCTTGTTCTGTGTATGCCAGTGGTCTCTTACCCTCCCTCCACCCACTGTTGTAGAAAAGCCCAGCTCCACCTTCTTGACAATTTTCTCTTACTATCTGAGACAGCTTCTTTTTGCTGCCCCCAAAGTCGCCCGTTCTCCTAGCTAAACGCACACCGCTCTCTCTGCCTGTCCTCGCACAGCGTGTGCTCCAGCTCCAGCACCTTGGTGGCCCCTTGGCTGAACAGAGAGTATTTGGAATGTGATCTAACAAATGCTGAGTAGATGAGGTTCGCTTCCCTCCCTCTGCTGTCTCTGCTCCTGTTGATACAGCCCAATCTGTAGTCAGTCTTCTTTGCTGCCAGGCCAACTGCTGTCTTCTGTCCAACTTGCTGTCCCCTGGGATACCCAGGTTCTCTTCCATGGAGCTGTTTCCCTGTGGTTATTCCTCCTTAGGTGCAGAACTTGACCCTTCTCTCCTAATTTTGTCCTATGAATGTACATTCAGAGCTTTCCTTCAACGGTTCTTGCTCGTAACACAAGAGTTTTCAATTCTTTTCATCAGTGGAAAATATGAATATTCCAATTATATGACATACAATTAAAACTCACGCTCACTGACAGTACGTTTACTATGAATAAGCTCTGTCCTATTAGCTCTACTTTCTTCTCTCCACACTAACGTTCCATTCAATAACGTGCATTTTGCCAGACCTTTACATTTTGCAGAAGAAAGATTAAGTTCTCAAACCTACCAGATTGCTTTGAAACTAGTATTAGTAATGACACTGTAGTCAAAACACATCACTTCATTTTTTGGGATGGTGCTGTATTTTTTTTTTTTAAGAGCTGGCTTTCAAAGCATGTCTAATACATAAAGAAATAAACTAGAATAAGGGGGATTGTGCAGTGGGAGCAAAAAAGAATGCCCATGTTGTCATAAGTTGCTGATGCATCCCAACACAAGCTGTAGAATACTGAAAACAGCTGGCAATCATAAAGCATTCAGATGCCCAGAAGTAGTGCTACACGGTATTTTTGAACTCATAGAGAAAGTAATGAGTGATTCATGTACAAAAGGTGACATACTTGAAATGGGTATGACCAACTTAGATGCGTATCAGAGAATCACAGAATCATTTAGGTTGGAAGAGACCTCCAAGATCACCTAGTCCAACCTCTGACCCAACACTAACAAGTCCTCCTCTAAACCATATCACTAAGCTCTACATCTAAACGTCTTTTAAAGACCTCCAGGGATGGAGACTCAACCACTTCCCTGGGCACCCATTCCAATGCCTAACAACCCTTTCGGTAAAGAAGTTCTTCCTAATATCCAACCTAAACCTCCCCTGGTGCAACTTTAACCCATTCCCCCTCGTCCTGTCACCAGGCACGTGGGAGAACAGACCAACCCCCACCTCACTACAGCCTCCTTTAAGGTACCTGTAGAGACCGATGAGGTCGCCCCTGAGCCTCCTCTTCTCCAGGCTGAACAACCCCAGCTCCCTCAGCCGCTCCTCATAAGACTTGTTCTCCAGGCCCCTCACCAGCTTCGTTGCCCTTCTCTGGACTCGCTCGAGCACCTCGACGTCCTTCTTGTAGCGAGGGGCCCAAAACTGAACACAGTACTCGAGGTGCGGCCTCACCAGAGCCGAGTACAGGGGGACAACCACTTCCCTAGCCCTGCTGGCCCCACTGTTTCTTATGCAAGCCAGGATGCTGTTGGCCTTCTTGGCCACCTGAGCACACTGCTGGCTCATATTCAGCCAACTATCAACCAGTACTCCCAGGTCCTTCTCTGCCAGGCAGCTTTCCAGCCACTCACCTCCCAGCCTGTAGCGCTGCTTGGGGTTGTTGTGGCCCAGGTGCAGGACCCAGCACTTGGCCTTGTTGAACCTCATGCAGTTGGCCTCAGCCCATCGCTCCAGCCTATCCAGATCCTCCTGCAGAGCCTTCCTACCCTTGAGCAGATCGACACATGCACCTAACTTGGTGTCTGTCATTTGCAAACTTACTGAGGGTGCACTCGATCAGAGCACTCATCCAGATCATTGATAAAGATACTGAAGAGAACTGGCCCTAGTACTGAGCCCTGGGGGACTCCACCAGCGACTGGCCTCCAACTGGATTTAACTCCATTCACCACGACTCTTTGGGCCCAGCTACCCAGCCAGATTTTAACCCAGCGAAGCGTACGCCAGTCCAAGCCATGAGCAGCCAGTTTCTTGAGGAGAATGCTGTGGGAAACGGTGTCAAAAGCCTTACTGAAGTCAAGGTAGACCACATCCACAGCCTGTTCCTCGTCCACTAAGCATGTCACTTTGTCACAGAAGGAGATCAGGTTTGTCAAGCAGGACCTGCCTTTCATAAACCCATGCTGACTGGGCCTGATTGCCTGGTTGCCCTGCAAGTGCCGCGTGATGACACTCCAGATAATCTGCTCCATGAGTTTCCCCGGCACCAAAGTCAGACTGACAGGCCTACAGTTTTCCAGGTCCACCCTCCAGCCCTTCTTGTAGATGGGCATCACATTGGCTAGCCGCCAGTTGACTGGGAATTCCCCTGATAGCCAGGACTGCTGATAAATGATGGAAAGCGGCTTGGCCAACTCTTCCGCCAGTTCTCTCAGTACCCTCGGGTGGATCCCATCCAGACCCATCGACTTGCATACATCTAAGTGCTGTAGCGGGTCGCCAACCATTTCCTCATGAATTGTGAGGGCCACATTCTGCTCTCCATCCCCTTCCACCAGCTCAGGGTACTGGGTATCCAGAGAACAACTGGTCTTGCTGATAAAGACTGGGGCAAAGAAGGCATTAAGCACCTCAGCCTTTTCCTCATCTCTTGTCACTAAGTTTCCCCACTCATCCAGTAAAGGATGGAGATTCTCCTTAGTCTTCCTCTTCAAGTTTATGTATTTATAAAAACGTTTTTTTTATCTTTAATAGCAGTAGCCAGATTGTGCTCCAGATGAGCTTTGGCCTTTCTAATTTTGTCCCTGCACAGCCTTACAACATCCTTATAGTCCTCCTGAGTGGCCCGCCCTCTTTTCCAAACCCTCTTTTTCTTCCTAAGCTCTAGCCACAGGTCTTTGTTCAGCCAGGCCGGTTTTCTTCCGTACCAACTCGTCTTTGGGCACATGGGGACGGTTTGCTTCTGAGTCTTTAAGATTTCCTTCTTGAAGAGCGCCCAGCATTCCTGGACTCCTCTGCCCTTCAGAACTGCCTCCCACGGGACTCTGCCAACCAGTGACCTGAACAGCTCAAAGTCTGCCCTCCGGAAGTCCAAGATAGCAGTTTTACTGATCCCCCTCCTGACTTCGCCGAGAATAGGGAACTCTACAATTTCGTGGTCACTCTCCCCAAGACAGCTCCTGACCACCACATCTCCCACCAGTCTTTCTCTGTTTGTGAACAGGTCTAGCGGGACACCTCCCCTGATAGGCTCACTAACCAGCTGCATCAGGAAACTATCTTCCACGCTTTCTAGAAACCTCCTAGACTGCTTCCTCTGAGCTGTATTGTATCTCCAGGATATGTCTGGAAAGTTGAAGTCCCCACAAGAACAAGTTCTGGCGATTGCATGACTCCTGCCAGCTGCTTGTAGAACGCCTCATCCGTCTCCTCATCCTGGTTTGGTGATCTATAACAGACCCCCACCAGGATGCTTGCCTTGTTGACCTTCCCGCTGATCTTAACCCATAGGGACTCAACCTTATCATTCCCAGTCTTAAGTTCGACAACATCAAAACACTCTCTAATACAGAGAGCCACGTCACCTCCCCTTCTGTGCTGCCTGTCCCTTTTGAAGAGCCTATAGCCAGTCATTGCAGCACTCCAGTCATGGGAGTGGTCCCACCACGTTTCAATGATGGCAACCAAGTCATAGCTTGCTTGCTGCATGATGGCTTCCAGCTCCTCCTGTTTGTTGTCTATGCTGCGTGCATTAGTGTAGATGCGCTTCAGTTGGGCCATTGCCCTCTCTCACAGCCCTGACATTGTTCTCCCAGGCTCATGTCTAATGAGCCTCATTTCATCCCTGTCCCCCTTCTTACCTAGTTTAGAGCCCTCTCAATGAGCCCTGCCAGCTTCTGGGCTAGGATCCATTTTCTCCTCAGAGATAGGTGGGACCCGTCTGCAGCTATCAGGCCGGGTGCCAAGTAAAGCACCCCATGGTCAAAAAAAACAACATTTCTGTGTTGGCACCAGCCTCTGAGCCATGTGTTTATCAGGTGGTCTTTCTGGGTCTTCTCTGTACCCCTCCCTGCCACTGTAGGGATGGAGGAAAACACCACCTGTACTCCCGCTCCATCCACTAACCATCCCAGTCCCCTGAAGTCCCTAAATTTATCACAGCAGCAAATCACAGATACTGAAGAAAAAACTTTAAAAAACAAACTATACATGAGGAAAAATAAAACCTGGTATGATGCAGAGATGACCACTGTGAACAAAAACAATGTCATTGAAATCAGGGCTGAAAATGTCCTGATTTTGGTTCCCAAAGTTGGTTCCCATTTGGTTCCCATTGAAGTATTTCTACTACTAACTGCAATAAGGTGGTTTGCAAATTAAGGGACTTTTATTGAGACACTTAAAATATACATAGCTGGGAATGCCTGGAGGAGAGGCAGAATAACCACAGCAGTTGTCTAGATTTGACGGATTGGATTCAGATCCCACACGACCTTCAGAACACAGTTCCATCCAGTCTGGTCATGTTTATCTTCACAGCCAGAGGGGTCTATGCACACCACCACCCACATCCCAGATGAAGCCTCAGAGAGTTGGCTCTCCAACTATGTGAATGGTGACAATCGTTTACCTGCCGTGGAGGCATGAGGATTTCCATATTCTACTTTGAGAAGCTCAGAGCTAGGGTGGTGATGTTGAAAAAATATGCACTAACCTTAAGACCTCAGTCTCATGGGAAATCAATGGGAAATCAACACGTCATGCATTAAGGGCTTCTAAAGTCACTATTTACTATACGCTGTTTTCCAGTTTGTTTGGCTTTGGAATTCATCTCAGGCAGGCTTGGTGTGGTTTTGAAGTGTAGACTGAACTTCTCCAAAGGAATTATTTCTTTCACCTAATAAATACAGAACACTGCACCAAGCAACACTTAGCCATGAAAGGAATTAGTTGTGATAAGCCTGCATAAATATTGACTTGAAGTTACAGGCTGATGCCTTATGGAAAAAGTACTCTGTTGCCAGGGGCAGAAGAGGCAGAAACATGACAACTCTGCTTCCACCTGGTTTTGTCCTAACTTTTACCTTGTTCGTCATCTTTTTGTTTTATGTTGGGTTTTTCACTGTCAAGGAATAAAAGCCAAGATCGTTGCCCTGTAAAGGTTCCCTTTCTTCCACTATCTCTTTTGAAGGTCCTTATCTCCTCTTATATCACAAGTGACCACTCCAGAGACACCACAGATGAATGGTTCATGAAGACTAAGATGTTGACTGTCACGAAGCAAAGGCAATGCTGTGATGAACTGTGGTTACAAACATACTGTTAACACAATGCTTAGAAGAGACAGACCAAGGTGAACGCTGTAAGCTATAGCTGGTAACTACTAGCACCTCCTCTGCAGAAAGGCAGTGAAATGATGGTCCAAATTACAGAGACAAACAACATCACAACCAAAACCACAGTTAAGTTCACATGCTGTTTTTTTTGAAGTCAACTTATAATACTGTAACTAAGCAAGAAAACCTCCATGGAAAAAGAAATAAAAGAACCCTCGTGTTGCATTCCAAACCCAAGTTCTCCTAAATCTCAATCTCTCTAAAATCCAGAAATGCACATATGCACGAGTGCCAACCTGTGGATAGGGTGTCAGAGAAGAAAGCAACAAAAACAAGCAAATTTGGCATTCTCACGGCAGCAACTTGCTTGTCTTCCCCACAACTGGAAGAAAGCAGGGAAATGTACAGGTTTCCAGTTCTGACCAGTCTTTAGATTTAATCAGCAGAACTGCTTTTTCAGAGAGGCCCTTGTAGGTCTTTTAAAGCTATATCCAATTAAGCCAAGATCACGCATAACATCAAAGAGGAAAATCACATGATAACAAAGGGCATGCTGAGTGGTTATTCATTAACTAGAACATTCCCGTGGCAGAAGTTTTGTAAACATTTTGAGAAACTGGATTTCCAAGGCTAACAGATGTCCATAAAGCTTATGAAAGACACTACAGTCCTATGTCTAAATTCTGTGTGTGTCTGCTCAAGAGTTGTGAAAGCACTGTGGCATTTTCAATGGTACATACTCATAGTTAGAGCATGTTTTTAAAATTTAAGAATGCTGTTAGTCAATGATCTCCGTAACTACCGCACACAGTCAAGGGTCACATCTCAAATCTATTGACTCCAAGTCCAGTAGGAAGAAAGGAGGGAGAAGATCTAGGTGGCAGTTCGGCTCCTTGCTCCTTGACAAATCACTTGGAAAAAACCCGCCTGCCTCTCCAGGTCTACCGCAGCACACGTGGCTGGTGAACCAGAAGGTTCTGCCTTTTCCGTGCTGCCCCTGAGCAATTCAGACAGCAGCAACATTTTCAGAAGCATAAAGCCCAGAGGGCTGATAATTTCAACACAGAGCCCATGCCTGTACAGCGTGTTCTCTCATTGTGCAGCAGAGAGGATCTTCCACCTTCCAGAACATGCTCTTAGTTTATGGACCGTACTGATCAGAAAGGGCCAGTTAAGGGCTAAGGAACTGGTCTCAGATTAGAGTACTTGAGGCACCCCTCAAACTCTAATCGGTAATTGACACTGAAAATAAAAGATCAGGGGAAGGGTCTTCAACAGCAACACAGGGATCAAGTCCTCCATGGCTGTGTAACACTTCATATGGAGCTTTAAACTGTTATTTCTCACCAGCTTTCTGCTTTGCTGTTCCCCAGCACTACATGCTATTTTGAGAGGATCAAATGCACGCAGTATTTCCTTCTTCTCTCCAGATGTTTTTAATGTAAAGGAGAGGGAAAACAAAACAAAACAAAACAAGAAGACACAGCAATGGCAGAATTTTGCTCTTGTTTGACTCATTTTCTTACCTACGAGCCTTCTCCTACCCCACAGTCAATGTGATGCCAGCAGGAGATAAGGTCCCTGCCCTGGAGTTGAGCACAGCTGCACAACAGAGGTTACTGCTTAGAAAAAACAAGTCTGAAAGAAGAGCAGAAATAGCTACTGGCTGGAAAAGAAGGGAGGCAATTTTTAAAACATCACCAGGAGCTTAACACAGCTGGATTAGGGCTGCTACTCTTTCTCCGGCCATAGCCAATGCCACTTTCTTCTCCAAAACTGGTCACTCACATGCCACCTGATGTTCCCACCACTGTATGCAGTAGCAAGTCACCCTCGGGTATTCATTCCTTTCTGCACTTACGCTCTATGCCCCCTCAGGAGGTTCCCATGATGCTACTCAAGCAGAGAGCATCTCCTCCAATTTGGGCTCTAAAGACTTTTGGCTCTGTCTCTGTTCAGATACCACCTTCTGAGCAGCCATTTCTCCTATGACGTGACCTTCCTCCAAAGGACAGTTCATTTTTCCGGGCCTAACACAATGCAGCTTTCATCTGGATTTCCAGAAGGGGTTCTACAACTTGCATCATCATGATGGTACATCTCTGTCTAAATTTACAGTGTTGTGATTCCCTTGTAGTTCTTCCAGTGAGCAGCCAACGGCTTTCCCTGTTAATTTTCTTTGCTGTGTTGTATCGCACAGCTTAGAATTTATCGATCTGTTTTATTTAAGTGTATGGGCTGGGTTTGCAGAAGGCTAGTTTTGCCCATTTTTACACTTAGGTATACAAACTGCAAATGAAGTTACAAGAATTCTTGAAGCCAATTAGTAAGATGAGTGTAGTTGGCTTTATTTGCCTGTTAAGTCACTGTAAAGGCTTAACCGAAAGTCCAATTAACTATCATATTTCTGTTGACTCCAGTGGGACATGGACCTTGTTAAACATGTGCACCATCATTCTGAGCTCTCTGATCTAGGGGCCTCGCGGCAACACTCTTGACAGAACATGTGTGTAGGAAAGGAACTGAAACAAACGATATTTAGAGGAAAGCAAATGAGCAGCATGGCCTTTGTCATTCAGTCCTCTGCCCAAAGTGCTGCAGCTTCATTTGGGGTCTTAGACATGAAGAATTGCTGTGTCAAAACATATGGGGAAGGAGTAAACAGCTGACGCTCTTCTTGGAGAGGCTAAGGCTGTACCCTGGGGCAAAAAGGCAGCTGCCTGCAAAATTATCAGTTAATCCTTTATTAAACTTCCAAACATTTCTCAAATAGTTAGGTGTACAAACGGGACACAGACAGCTCTGATTTACACCAATACCTTGAAATGCACTTGCACACTTGATACAGACATATCCACGTCCTCCTGGGCGTGGAAACTCCAGCAAGCACGGAAAACGCTGGCCTCAGGGAGGAGGCTACAGGGGACAAACAGCTTTCAGTGCCATGTCAGCGGCAGGCAATAGCTGATCCCTGCTCTAGTTCTGCAGGGAGCACCCCACTGGTTGTGATTCCTCGTTTCAGGGCATCGCCCCTGCCTGCACACAGCACCCTCAAAAGCAGTGAGGTCACTACATCACCACCGAGTGCTGCAAGCAGAGAGCTGCTGGTCTTGCTAAAGGACAAATGGCAGCAGGGAGGGACACATTAGGGAGGAGCAGATGATGACTGTATTCGTATAAGCCCCGTGTAAGGTCATTTCTCACACTTCAGAACATGATGGTTTAGCACTTTCACTTGGATTTCCTGCTCCAGCATAGTTTCTAAGGCAGCACCAACATTTTCCTCTTTCCCCACCCACATTTTTTATCCTTACCATAGAGGCAGTTTTTCCCCCCCGCAGCCCCAGCACCGTAGTACCTTACATCACTTGCTGTATCGCTCTCAGACATGTGTTTCCCTTCCAGCTGACATATTTTGAAAGCCAGCCTCCTCTTTGCCTTCCTCCCCTCAGTGCTGCCATGCTTTGCTTCTACAGGTGTACATGCAATGCAGAAGAAAACTGGCCTTAAAAATCTCTCTGCAGCAGGTGGAAAGGCAAGTACAGGCTGCAGGTCAGCAGAATCAAGTGGCAATGCAGCACTTGCAGCAGGACAGTGCACTGTAGGGATCCACTTCAGTCCATCAGAAATCTCTGAATCCAAGGACTTGGTCTTCTGCACACATGCACTTTTACCTATTTATCATGTTCTTTTACTCCCTCTTTTCTTGCCAGTCCTCCCACACAAACAAGATAAAAACCCAAACTCTTTTCCCCAGTATTTTGCCAGCCAAACAGGCAGCAGTTAGCATCCCAGGTCCAGTTCCCCAGCTCCTCTCAGTGATTTTTGCTCAGAAGCTCTGCAATAATCTTGTCTCAAGCCACCTCTTTCAGGCAGCCCATCATTCATGGGTTATTATGTAGAGGAGACAGTATCAGCTGGCCAACTACAAACAAATGAACAAAGAAGTAAATAAATCATTCATGAAATGTCAGCATCTGCATTGTTTCATGCCTTTTGTTTCGGTGCTCTCGTCTGCCTGCACATGCAGCCCCCATGACTTCTCAGAAACCTGGCTTCACTAGCAAAGCAGAACACAGTGAGAGAACAGACCTACCTTTACGGAAACTAAAACACCGCTTAATTCTCCTGTAAGTAGTTTTAGGAATGAAAGGAGGTGCCGCTAAGGCACCTGGGCTGCGGACTCCAGCATTTCTGTCTTCAGGCATCATACAGGCCAGAGACCCCACGTCCCTCCAAAGCTTTCCTTTAGCAGCTGCATCCAGACAAAACACCAGGGCTGCTCATCGTTACTGACTGCTGAGGAGTTTCTGTAATAGTGTATTTTCCTCTGGAGCTAGGAGATTAGTGGTCTTCTAGCTCTTGGAGAAAGCTTGAAGTAATTTTAGTGTTCTCTTCCCTGCTTCAGTTTTGCTTTAGGGAACAATTTCCTTCCGTCTCTCTGTTTCCTTTCGTTTCTTTTATTTCCTGCGGTGAGACAACCGTCTATTATGCAATGGCACAACAAAAGAGTTTCAGCAGAAAGATGTATCTTCCATTCAAACAGAAGTGCCTGCACAGACAGAGGCGGAGAAAGACCTCGTCCTCCCAGCTGGAACAGGGGGTGGAGTGGCAGAGACTCCAATTCCACGGGAAAAGGTCAGTGCTCTGCGGTGCACAAGGAGAAACAGGAGAACAATACCGAAAAGGCCACCAAAGAATCCTCTGGGATACGATACTCCTCGCTGGCTCCTTTTATCTCTGCAACGGAGGAGCAGAAAAAGCAGCCCCTTCACCCAAAGGGCTCTCTGTCCACACCGGATTCCTCTCAGGAGGCCTTTTATATACCTGGCTCCCTGACGTCCGTCCGTGTGGGCTTCTCGTTCGACTGCCTTCGAACTACCAGAAGCTCTCGTGGGAGAAACGCGTCAGATGCAGCAGCAGCAGCGTGTCCTTGCCAGCAGGATCCCGGGCTGCTGCCGAGGAATACATGCCTCCACACGGGGATGCTCTGCTCGCTCCCTCCCGGTCCCGCGCCTGGCAATGGCAGCCACCGCCGCTGCGCCAGCCCCTCGCATGCAGCAGGTGCAGGGAAGCGGCGGAGAGGAGGGAGCTGCTGCTGCTGCTGCTGCAGCGCGGATTTCTCTGCTCCACCGGGTGACTTTGAGTTGACTTCAGGCGGCTGTCGCGTGCGGCAGCTCGAGCAGCAGGCAGGCTGTGCCCAGCTCCCGCAGGAGGTACCAGACCTCCTGCCACGACCCTGCTAAACGCTCGCGCTCCTTCTCGCCTCCTCCCTCCCCCGTCATCGCAGGCTCTGCAGTTAGAGGACAGGCCTTTCCCTCCTGTTAAAAACTGCCTTTTAAAATCTAATCAGGAAAGGAATTTCATGTGCAAACAGGCATTACATGCCCTGGCTCATTTACATTTCTCTTCCCTGACAGAGATTTTTCCACAGTCACCTTGTGCTTTTTGTGCAAAAAACAAGCTGTTTCTGATCACCACAGCGGCTTCCCGCCTCCCTCCCCTCCTCTTCTCTTTCTAGCACAGGTTAACAAATAACGTTTTAATGATATGGTTAATCATTCACAGAGCTCCTTGCTCTGGTACCAGGAGTCCTTTCCCACTGCAAGCCAAACTTCACACACAGGTGGCTCACCAAGACTCAGAGACATCCATTGAACACACACACAACTTGCTTACAATGCTTAAAAGAACTGGAAAATCCAAATATGTTGCTCATGAAAGTGGCACTGGACTTTTATGACACCAGACTATTGTAGTTTACCACCTAGTGTTGAAATTTAAGAAGCAGCTAGAAAACAGGTATTGTGATTAACTGAAATAATTTTGCGTTGCAAGAAATGTACTAGTTACTGGTTAGTCATTATTATACAACCACAACTTTTCTGTATCTTGTTTATAGCTAATGTAATAGATTTCTTAACTTCAGTGGCTACAGCTGATCAAGACAGGCTCTTAAACGCCTTAAGCCAGAGGAACCCTTCTTTAGGAGGGTCATACTGTTGCAGAGCAGCTGTAGACACATCCCTGTAGGAACAGGTAAGAAAAATACGAGCGTGTCCACCCATACATGATTACAGAACAGTTAACAGTCCTTGTTAAGACTTAAGATATCTCAGAATGTCAACTTAAATAACCCATAGTTAATCAACCAGGGAACATTGTATTGGCACAGTTCTTAATGGTGACACCTCCCTTGATACTGCTTTTACCTTGTACTGAGAGTCAGATGTTCTCCATAAACACTAAACCCAAAATCACATTCTGTCTATTCTCACGTTTTCCAGGAATTAACTGTTTGTTTCCTAATACAGTAATCCTGAAGTCAGTGTATATGCTCAAGATATCCAATAGGGAAACGAGAACACATTTATAAGTGTGTTAACTACAAATTTATTTAAACAGTAATCTAAGGATTGCACCCTTCTCTTTCTCTCTCTCTCTTTTTTTTTTTTTTCAAATCAGCTTGCAAACTCCTCAGCTAGGTGCTTCTCTCAGTATTTGGCGTTAAACACTCTTACAACAATGAGGGTGTCCTGCGAGTTTCCATGGTGGCTGGAAGGATTCCCAGCTGTACAACAGAAATAGCTCTTGCCCTATAAAAGCAAATGAGGGGCTGGTGAAGAAAGCACGGGGTCAGGGCTCAGGAGATTTGGTTTCTATCTGTAGCTCTGTCACAGCCTCTGCGCAGATGGGGGCTAGAAACACGGCTTCACCAGATGTCAGCTCCCCACCTGTAAAATGGTGACACCTCTCCGTTTGCCCAAGTACTGCAGGGCTGCCGCAGCTCACTGTCTGGCATGGACAGACGCTGTGCTGGTGGAAAACAGGTGTACAACACGGAGAGAGAGTTTCTCTCTGTGAAAAATACACTTCTGTTATGCACCCAAATGTCTGCATTGCTGCAGTAGCTAACGCTGCTATTTGACTCAAGTGGGAGAACACTGAAGAGCTCAACATGAGGACTTCTTCATGAACAGAAGGTTGGGGATAGATAATCTTTGTGCTACATGAACATGTGCTATATGAAGTACACTTCTCCCCTAGCCTAACTTCAGAAGCCCATGGCCCTCCCACCTCCCCACACCAACTCAATAAGCCTGTAGAAGACCACACTTTTGAGGATAAACCCCTCACTTTGTGGGTTTTAAAAACATCATCCTGCGAACCCTATATGCCCAGTCCCAGGACAGTACCAGCTTATGAACACATAAGACCACTTCTCAGCAGGATGACTGCTTAGCATTATCTTTCCAGCACGTGTTTCCCCAGGAGGAACCAAGAGAAGACAGACATGTTTGAAGACGTGCCAGGCAAGCCCCAGCTGACCAAGTCCCTCAGGGCAGCCCACCAGTGAGGACAAAGCCTTCTAAGAACTAAACAACCTGAACAAAGCACAGAAGAAGATGGGGGGTGGCTTAGAAGAAAAGTTTTGATCAAAATGGTAGTTTCCTTCAGTCCCTCCCATCCTCTCTCCTGTGCTGTGTCTGACAGGTGAAAAAAAAAAACGCATACGCAGTCACCTATCACAGCTTTCTGTGATAACTGCTCTTCTGTATGATCGGAGACAATTCTGCCTTATTTTTCCATGCTAACAACACCTGCAAAGAGCAAAAAAAGCACACAATGCAATCCAGTTGCTCTTCCCGTAAATTCAGTACTATTAAAATTGTTGGGTCTGCCCATCAAAAGAAAAAGACCAGCATACAATGCTTGTGCTAATATTCCAAGGCTCACTATCAGAGCTTACAGATTTATAATAACATTGTCACTGGCAGGAGAATCACTGACAGCTTCTTCTAACATGGATGGTCTTTTAGCTGGTGACCAAAGGAATTACCCTAGGTCTCCCAGTGGAAAGCTGATTTCGCAGAAGACACATCTTCTGTGAAAACTTCCCTCACCTTGGCAACATGCTATCCTGTGCTATCCCTATCAAGGAAAGTAGTTCCAGATAGTTTAAAGCCTTTTAATTGAGTGCTTTGTGTAGGAACACACCTGATGCCTGTGTTGCAAGTGAAAACAAAGGACCTGTTCCACTTTTTGGAAAGATCTAGACCGTTCTTGTTTCCTCCTCTTCAAATTCTGGCTGAGAGTGAGGGATGACAAAGTCGCCCCTATGTCTTTGTGCAACTTGGAGCCTTGCATTTTCTCTCGCTGACTCACCTCCTCCAAATGGTGCCCATATAACCCTGCGAATGGATTTCACCCAATCCTCCATGTCATTCTGCGTGCCCGCCATGAGAAGGTACGTCTCATGATTAGCTGTCATCCGCTCTCGGTCTGCTCCTGCAAGAGAAGATAATTGCACTTTAGAAACCCTTTTGCTTTCCTGCCGAGCCAGCTCCTGCCAGACTGACTGCGGAAAGTGGTAAAAGCAGCTCCGTGGCAAGCAGACATGACACCGTGCACTGGAGTGTTTATCATCAGCTACGGCACGAAAAGAAGGTCCTGTAAGTATATTCCCCACCAGACAGCGAGGAGCTGTCTTGCTTCCAAAAGGAAATGAGAGGATAAATGTCATCGGTAAACAAAACCAGCCCCATGCTGTTCCAAGAGCCACGGGGCCTGCACTCATCTGTAACCTGATATATGCACTGGAAGGTTTGCAGCAGTTACTATGCCACAACATAGAGAATAAACGCAGCGAGAGAGAAGTGTGCTTTGAACAAGTGGGGACGAGTCCATCTTTGTTTTCAGGAACACTGTGTCACATTCCTGGCAATGACATTTGCTGCTCCCGAGCGTTACTGGGAATCTCTGAGGAGAAGGCAGCTGATGCTAGGAGCGGGCACAGCACAACCCGCTGCTTTGGATGGGTCTCATGAGGATTAAGAGGGAACACACTGATTTCTTATTCCTTGTAAAGGACAGACTGGCACTGAGAAGGTAAAAGTCAGAACCTGGCTCACCACAGGTTTTCACACCTCTAGTACTGCATCAGTTCCATCCTAATGGGCACTACGCTAGCTCAAGAGCAGATGGGGATTCGAGCCACCCTTCCAGCACCGCAGTAGGAACAAACCCTTCTAGAAAGACAGCACCAGACATTTTGAAGTCCTTTCATTGAGCCAGCAGCATGTGCTATATTTCATGCAAAAACTACAAATCCCACGAGTTTCTGTGCTTATCTCTTCACAGCTTCTTCCATCCTTATCTTTGATTCTGGTCATATATAACGTAAGTATTTCTGTTCTTGCCTCAGGAACACTGCTAGTCTTCTGCAAGGTGTCATGCTCAGTGGCTAACAAATTCAACCATGACTTCCTGGCACAACCATTATGAATAAACTTACTTGTATACACCAGGTTCTGCAGAACTAAGCCACACAACTGCAAAAATAACTTAAACGCAGTTTTACAAACACAAGCCATATTTCCTAGACATAGGCAGATCAAACTGACAACTCATTCTTAGGGTTTAAATCATTACTCAAAACTTAAATTTGAACTTGGAAGCAAATGAAACTCATCTTCTGCCAATTGTACCTATACATACAGCAAGCATGTGTTCCCACACACAGCATCCCAAGGACTGATACAGCAACCTGAAGTACAGTGCAGGTATGCTTTAGGATGTATCACAGTTTAAAAGTCTGAAAAACACTATTTTTTTTCTAAGGCATTGTTAAAGGTAGCAAAGAACCTATTTTAAGTGCCAACACTACAGAAAAAACAGCGTGTGTTTTATTTTTTGGAACATTTTCAGTTACTACCATAGCAACTGCTACAAAACAAGGGCCTTTTATGCTTCATTCCACCATTTTTTACCTTTCACGGAATAGGAGGATGAGGGTATGGGAAGGAGGAAGCATCAGCATTCCAAACAGCAGCACTCCACACCAACCCCGTCCAGCAGAAAGCACATGGTCAGGCACTGGAAATGCACACCCAGCCTCTACGGTTTTTTTGGCCAAGCTGCCTACAGCCAGGACAAATCTCACACTTAAACACAAAGAGTAGACATGACACACTCTGCTGAACCTGGTCCCAAATTTGATATAACATCTAGAGTACTTGACTTGGTAAGACCCAGAAACAAAGATACAAACAAAAAGCCTCAATATATTGCCTATTAAATGTAATAGTAATAAACATAGTATAGAGAACAAGCCTGTAACATAGCTGTGTCCTTTTCTTTGCTGATAAAAATCCTATTTACATTATCATACTGTATTGCAGGCATCCTTTTACAGACCAGGACCCTGTAAGTTGCTGTACGAAAAGATGAATTCACAGAAAACAGAATTCAGATCTAAGAATAAAACAAGAGGTGACCTGATTTTCTTTCTAAATAGGGAAGAAAAAAAAGATGACAACCATAGACATCTAATGACCCTCCTTCTTGGATGTCTCTCTGGTCATTGCATATTCTTTTAATAATGTACATAGTTAAATTCAACAGATTATGTGAGATTTACTCAGTCATAATTTTCTAACAAAAATGCTTTCTGGAGAGCGCTGTCCAGATAAACTGGATTAATCTTGTGAGTCTAGATATTTGATTTACAGTGGAGATTCCAGAGCAGTACTCTAAACAACTAACTCAAGTAAACACCCATTCAGCTAATACAGAATTAATGTGTTTAATTTAGCAGAGAAAGAAAACAATGTTTGGTTTGATTTTCTTTTGGTCTAAGAAAGCAAAGGTTTCCTAATGAAAGAGCTCCACCATTTTATATCAGTACTTGATTTATCTACTTTGTAATTAGACCCCTTTCTTTTACACCACAATACTAGCTCTTGCACGGTTCTTCTACTTGCGCATTAATTTAGTTGTTATTCAAAAATTGACAGCAGCTGGTCTTAAACCTTGCTAAAGGATTTTGGGAGATACAATAACATGTTTAATTTGTGTATTATTGCAACTGTTAATTTTCTAGTGGGATTGTATTTAAAATACAAACCAGACAAGAGTATGGGGAAAGACAAGAAGAAATGCCCATGGTTTGGTAAAAAGTCACCTCAAATAACTAGTTATCAGTGAAACTTAAACAGAATGACAAGGACCTTTCTACATCTCAGTATGTCCACAGGATCCCTCTGAAAGGTACTGTTTAAAATCTTCACTCTTGTTTTTTCTTCCATATATTACTGTAACAGCTATAATGGAAAGTGAGTAGATCACCTTCTCCAAAAATGAGACATCTTATTCGTACCATAGATACTGGCATTAAGTGCCTCAACTTGAAAATGGTGCTGTGCATGGAGTCCATTAGAGATGTGAATGCATTCTTAATCCTTTCATATGGGCATGCAAACCATAATACATTTTACCTGTTTTGTTGTATAGCTCCAGATTATGCCTTTTCAAGTTCCCTTTCCTGCATTTGCAGTCCAAATACAAGAGACACATAATGCTGGGGGTCACGGCCTGCTTGTGGCCAGCCACCTCAAAGGGCTGGAACACGAACTCAGCTTTTGTTTCATCTTTTCCACTCATTACTTGCAGGTGTCACAGGACCTGGAAGGAGCAGAACCCAGTGTACCTGATCAAAGAAGTTGACTCTGACATATTCAAGATGAAAAGCTGCTGTTCACACAACTGATGTTTACATCCTGTTCCTTACATCCTCTGGTAACTGCCAAACATAAGTGGATCCAGTTTGCTTCTCGAAACTACAATGTAATATTGCATTTTTGTTTGTACAGCCCCAACCAATCCATAATCTGTTTTGTTTTCTTGGCAGCATCAGAAATGAATTACATCTATTGAATAAATCAATCCAGAGCATCCATTTGGACTGGAAACAGTGAAACCACACAATGCCATGGTGAATCGTCCAACTCAAAGAGGTCAGATTTCTCCCCCTGCCCCTCCTCCTGCACTAGCACTGACTTACGGGTTCCTAAATGCCACTCCTGCCTCCTCCAGCAGCTCGGTAACTGGTAAATACAGACTGCTGCTGCGCTTCCTGACCAGGGCAGCCTGAGACCACTCAGCCCCATGCTGGGCGCAGCCTTGTGCGCCGAGCTAGCGCTGCTTTGATACAAGCGAGGCGAGGTATTTTAAGAACTCCTGCCAGCAACCGGAAAAAAACAATTAAAATACAGAAAGGCCAGTTCCTGCAGGGATCCACTCCACAGGGGAAAAGAAAGGGAACAGCCTGCGTTTGCTCATGCAGCACCACAACACGCAGTTGGAAAAGCATAAAGAGGTGGTGACAGAGTTGAAGGGCGATTGTTTCCTGAAGTATCAGGCTCAACAGCTCACCTGCTTTGTATCATCTGTTGATAAAATGTGAATGTGCACAGACATTTTGCACTCAGCTGGGAAAAAAAAAGTCAGGTAATGTGTTTTGTTTTCGGAATTTCTTCCTGTCCAACCCAACACCCTTCTCCCACCTGAACTCATAAAGGCTGAACTCAGAATCAAATATTTGTCATTTTAAAAGCATCTTGAATTTCTTACAAACAGTAGTTCCAGCATCCTTGAGAATGAAATGTAAAGGGATTAAATTCATACCATCTGTTTAAAAGAGATTTTTTTTTTCCCAAGAAGAACATCAAAAAGTAGGATTAATCTTTTTTTTTTTTTTTCTGAGCTGAGAATATCATGGCCAACCTCAAAAGAATATTCACATTCCAATAAAAAAAAAAAAAAAGTTGGAGGCCAATTTCAAAGTGAAACAGTTCCCAGCTCCCTTCTGCATTTCGTTAAGCCACAGATTCTGAAACCCTCATTCTCAGCTTGGGAACTGAAAGATGGTGAAAAGCAGATTGGCATTACAACACAAGCCGCTGGGTTTTCTTCAGAAACAACCTCCTGCTTGGATTCTTCACATTTGTTTTCTAAATCTTTTGTTTCTCGGGAAAATGTTGAATAGAAAAATTTCAGTCTGGTAATGTTTTCAATGAATACACTGAATATGCCTATATATAGTATTGAAACAGGAGCTCCTAGTTACTCATCAATTCAGGAAAAAAAAAAAAAGACATTTATAAGCCATATACATCCAAAAAGGTTTAGGAGCTGATGCTTGGACATAAATTTCTGAAAATCTTGCCTGAGGGTTTTTTTGTTTTTGTTTTTTAAGAGTATCTTTCAGATAGTTCTGGCCACTACATGGTCTGGAATTTCTAGCTGCTACTGTCCATCACCACTTCTGCATAGGCACGCTAAATAATGCCCTCCTCTTCTCCTCAAACATCTTGTATCAGCCGAATCCTCATAGCTGTACCAGCCTTTAAGGTAGAAGACCTTATCAGGTACAGCTGATATTCCATACAAATTTTTTGCAAATCACAACAGTACGCATCATCTCTGTTTTGCATAAATCTTCTGATTCTAGCCCCCTGTAGAAATAAGTGCCAACCCTCTGTGCAACATAGCAGGCATGCTCTTCTCCATTAAGTGTACAATACTAAGTAATTTATAGTTCCTGCTCAGGACTCCAGTCAGTATTTCTTTACAAGCAAAATAGCAATAATTACCACAGAATTCGTGACACTCTCCCAATATACTTGGTGTTCCTAAATGTTCTCTGTGTTGCAAATTAAGTGCATGGTAAGTGACATACTTAATGTGTTTCTCTGGAAAAGCTCATGTGCATTTACTTCATCAACTTGCACTTTACATCGTTTGTATTCAGACTTTGTAATCCAAAGCAGTAGTTGTCTCTGCAAATGGCAGGGGCTACTAGGGTATCACGGACCAAGATGAACAACCTTATTCTCTTTTCTTTTTTTTTTTCCTAATGGAACTTCTTTTTTAAGAATGAAACAGAAATAATGATTACCCAACCTTGTTATTAACACTAATCACTGCTGCTTTAAGCAAAGCTGTCTGACTTGACACACTGATGAGCTTCTAAAAGACCGTTCGATATCAACCCACACTCAGTTGATATGGGACAACTTGCCCTTCAAACTGCCCTTGAACTGTGAGGCCAGTTTGAGCACTAAAACATTTTGTGGTCATTCCAACTGGGCCAGCAGAATAATCTAACTGTAAAAAGCTTGGTTGTAACATGGGTTGAAATTTGCAAAGCAAAATGAGGGAGCTAAGCACCTGGATGTAATTGTATTTTAACAGGATTTTAATATCTAACTGGCTCTGGGATTCATTGAGAAACCTTTCCTTATGGCAAATGCAAATATGCTTGAGGCTTCTATTACGGTAGGACAGACTTAGCAATGGCTGCATCTCAGATAACTGATTTAAAGACATAACCGAAAGAGACACAGCTACTTGAACCTTGCAGCATTACTGAACTGCACATACTGCTTACTAAGCAGCCAAGCATATGTTCTTACAGCTGTGTTGTGGTGGAGGGGAAGGTAAGGGACCAACGAATTCCTGCAGATCAGCTGAGGCCTTAGTTCTGATGATGCAGATATAACGTGGGGCTTGCAGACAAAAGCTGGATTTCTTCTTTTTTTTTTTTTTAATTTTTATTTTCTCAAAACCTTCTTTATTTTGCATATGCCTGGCATTGCTTCTACTATTCTCCACTATGTAAAGCTTTACCAAGAATTGAGTACCCACTTAGTTCATCTAGGATGAAAAAAAGGAGTATATAGTCCAAGACCCAGTCAGCCCTCTCTTCTTTTTCTTTTTTTTTTCCACACAGTTAAGATAGTCTGGAGAACTGAGTTCTTCATAACTACGCAAAAGCTCATGTGAAAAAAAAAAACACACCACCACCAAAAAAGAAAAAAGCAACACTATGAATATCAGAGTTAAATACTCCATACTTACAGGAGCTTCAGCATTACTTCTGAAGCGACTGTTAGATAACGCATGCTGTATTTTCTCATCAGGGAAACCTGGTCCATTGAAACTCTACACAGAGCCTTGTATTTTCTGACAAGGCTCAATTCATTTATGTCTTCCATGGCACAGTTTCTCTAAAGCATGTCTGTATCAACTTGGGGTAAAAGAGAGCACCCTAGAAGGGTCTCTATTTAAGAGACATTATCAGAGCCATATGGCAGGTGGATACTCCAAGAGCCAAAGGGAAGAGAAAAATCACCCTGAACTAGGCGGCAATGAAGAAGCTATACTCTTTGCAACTAAACAATCACGTCCTAAAATGCCTGATAGTTTTATCTTGCATTGAATTCCGCAGAAATTAAAGTACAACCTGGCAACTCTTAGCATTTCATTCATATTCACAATAACAAACAAACAAACAAATAAAAAACAACAACAAAAAAAACACTGCTCAGCTTAGAGACTAAGAGGTTTAGGGATTCGTGTATCTTAGCTTAATATTTGATGATTCCCAAGATTTCAGGATTTGTGTTTTGAAGACCTTCATGGCAAAACTGAGTCCAAAAGTTTGTTTTTAGAGAAAATGGAAGCTGATAAATTAACATGTTGTCCCTACTGCAGCACCTGTTCGAATCCCATTGTAAGAGATGCTGAAAAAGAAGCTGAAACATTTCACTTCCATATGAAAAAGAATACAATTGAGTCATACCAATAATTAAAACAAGGAACTTCTTGCCAGCTCTATTCCTGGTCCATGAAAGACCACCCAGACTAGAAAGATCAAAGAGATACTAAGAAAAAAATCCCACATGCTTTGTAAGTTTTCACTATATTAGGTGAAATACCTTGACTGGTATTCCACTAATGTTTGGACAGATAAATCTACCTGGATGGCTAGGTGTTACAACACAGCAGTAGCCACCATTAGAACTTAATTTCTAAGCATTTCCTAAAATGTATTCCATAAAACTTGCCAAATACTCTGTTTTATTGTTCTGTTAAAACCAGAGCAGGTATCAGACCCACTGTGATATTTTGAGTGCCGTTACGCCTCTACAGCCTTGATGACAAGTAATAGACGGGGTTGAGAAAGATAGACAAATTACAATTCCAGTTCTTTTACCCAGGGCTGTCCTGTTTATCTGCTGCTCTTGTCCGGCTCAGTGCTGTTGTGTCATCTGAAAGGAGATGGCCTGTAGATATGCTCAAATCCCCTATATGTTTTAAATGATTAATACCACCACCACTGAGAACCTTGGCTTTGAAATACATAGTTATCAAACTCACTGTTGTTTTACTACCAAACCATATCAGAGGCCCTATTTAATTTCTCTTTCCACACAGAATACGCTTTCCTCAAGAGAGCAATTAAGAAACTGCAAACAAGTCAATACTGAAGGTACTGCTTTTTAAATACGGTAGTATAAAGACACATTTTCTGCTGATAGCGTCCAACCTGATTTTCACGTTAATCATCTTGAATAGCAGTTCTTTGCATTGAAGGTGTATTGGTTTTTGTGCATATTAGCTTTTAAGCATAAGGGCTGCAGGCTAATTTAAGTGGTTAAATGGCAAAAGACTGCTAACACAAGTACATTCCCTGGTGGGCTTTGTGCTCTATCACAATTTCCCCACTTGCAGCATAAGCCTGAAAAACAGCAGGAGGTATTCGAGAGGGGGAGTTGCTTGCATGAAGCTCTGAATCAGCTGCTGTTGGATACCTGAAAGCAGGCTCAGGAAATGTATTCACCATCTGTAACATGATGAATAGTCTGTACCAGTAGCTTTCAGCCGTGCTGCAGGGCTACAACTGCACTACATGACTATAAAGGTTTTACAGAAAAGCATCTTACACGATAAGAGCATGAAAGAGTGCTATATACACGTGTTCTGTGTATTGCACAGCTACCAAAAGTCTTTGTGCTAACATAATTATTGCATAAATACCTCAGCAACAAGCTGTGATGCTTGCTCATCAGCAGTCATAACTATGTTGAAAAATGTAAGCAATGTGGGAAAAGAAAGCAGTGAATTCAAGCCATCCCTCGTACATTTAAGAGCTCTTATTTTTCCAGAGCACTTTATCTTTTCAGGCACACATCTCACTCTGCCTCTCTCCCCTACTTTTGCTGCTCTTTCTTTATTCCCAGTTTAAAATTCACCTCTGCTTCAGGTGGATTTCTCTGTTAGCCACCTTATCCTCAGACACAGATCCCACTTATTCTGCCACATCTGTTCCTCCTTCCCTTTCCCGTAACTAAGACGCTGGTGCCAGTACAGTTAACTTTTGCATTCCCCCTTGACCTCGTGCCATTCCCACTTAAAAATCTCATCTCTCTTCTTGCTCAAGGCACACCGCCCAGAACATTTTGTTTACAGGCTGCACTGAAAGGCCATCACATCGTGTCGACCCCTTCACAGCTCTGCACTCCGCCAGCCCCTGAGCAGCAGCACACATCGCTGCCTCCCTGGTTAATCAGTGCCACGTGGAAGTCAGAGGCATGCTTGCTTCGCACTGCCGATGATAGTTTTCAGCCTTCCAGAAAGAAGTTTTCAATGTTGTCAGCATCCTTGTGATATAAAATGCTGTCTGAACTGTCATGTTTGCTGTTCTATTGTTGTGACTTTCAGCTGTTTTCAGAGCTGTTGGTAACATTTTTTGCATCCATTAGTGAATCCACTTATTTATGTTGAAGTTCTGTGAAACTGCAACAACAAAAAACACTGTTCTACCTCTTTTTCAGCCATGCTGAGATGAAATCACATTCTTCTGCCTGTACAGTCAATATTGGAAATGAACTCACAGAAGCAGATAGGAAAGAAAGGACAGATTTCCAGGATGCAAGTCAAACTTTTAAAGAGAATAAATAGCTTCAGTGCAGATGACTGTAAATACACACCCTGGCACTAATGTGAAACTTTCTAATGCTGACTAAACACATATTACAATATTACCTGGTCTTAATAAACTATTAACAGCACAGGGAAGCAGTGAAATAATTGGATGGAACGGCAAAAGTTGCGTTCAATATCACTTTTCAAGAAAGCTTCTCACTCCTTTTCTCTTGCAGTGGAATCTCACATGGGTATTTTTGCATCCAGACGTGGAAGATATAACTAAACAAAAACCAGAGTTTGGCCACAAGAAATCCACTCCTCTACATCCATCCTTTCTGCTAGGATTTGAGAGATACCCAGTATTGATCCAGTTACAGAAAAAGTGTTGGGGGACCCACTTGTGTGTCATCACTTTCAAAACTTGTACCATAAAGAGCCATCCTACGAAATAATGAGTTCAAGAAAGTACAGATTAAAGCAAAGAGTCTTGCCAAATTCCATAAACAATTAAAAACATTAAAACATTGTGGCTTTTTAGTGAAAACTTGGAAACACAGAGGATATAAAATCAGACTGTCAAAGCCTTATTTTTTGGACAAATTAATCAGACTACTTTTGTCTATTGTTTCCTGGGAAGACAAGCATCAGTGGAGTGACAAGAGATTTAGTGGGTCCCTTCTCTGCTATCTGCCATAGCTGATTTATCCTGAGAGAACACAAATGACAGCCAACTTACAATTTTCTCTGACTTATATGACACACCTTAAAGACAACTTACTGCACTCCTATCATTTGACAATAACAACCTTCTTTCAAGTTGGACACCCAAAATGACCACTGTGTAACTTTAAAATAAACATAGAGATCAGCCACATATGGAGAAACTCTCTGTAGGCACGTACCTGAAGAGAGAGAAAACAACCCACACGTGCATTTGCTGGTCTAGACATAGCGACCAATATAGAAAGATGCCTTGCAAGGAGACTGTGAGGGCTCTACTTTGGCAAAAAGCAAAATCCTAGAGCTGCTGCTGCTGGAGAGGTGGCTGCCCTGTGCTACCAAGTGCTTTCTTTGCTTTTCAGCCTCACATCATGAACTGCGCTGAAGTGCAAAGAACTAACTTGAAATGGATTATTTTGTAAGGTCAGTTCCTCAGCACTTACTTGTTTGGCATCTGACCTTGAAGGAAGTTAAAACTTGTCACGATTTTAAGAAAGGAAGGATTGATACCAGAATAAAAGTTCTTAAGCGTACAACCACCCAGGGACTGGGGGGCTTACCTTTAGCCATGGGCACATGAACTTCAGCGTGCAAACCAGGATGCCTAGATACCACACCTATGTCTTCCTCAGAGTCTTAACAGGAATGACACTCGAAGCATGTGCACACCTCAGCTCTCAGCATGCGCACATTAAGCGCCCTGTTCCTCCTAAGCATGGACTACCCCGAGCCTTCAGCAGCTACAAATCTAGGTGCTCTTTTGTCCCTCTAAACATGCTGCTGTATGCAAAACAGAATGGTAGTGGGGACTGGCACATCACAAAAACGAAGTTGAACAGCTAAATTATTGTGTATCTCCTTTGGAAAGCAAGCCAAAAAGAAGAGCATTGCTCAGCAGGCAACTGTCTAGTACCCCAGGACAGTGAAATTGCTGGTGCTCAGCCATATATTGATCCTGTCCTTGTAATTCTGTCTCATGCAACAGCTGGGGTCATTGCTCCACACAGGCAAGAAGACATTGTTTGTTCTTAGATAACAAAACTGGTTTGCTACACAGAAATGTTGTTCTTCTTCTAATTTTACAGGGCAACGATTTTGTTAACATCTGGCAGTAAAGATACTGCGTTTCCAACAACTTTGAGGGAGAAGCAGTTTCACTTCTCCAGTGGAAACTGCACATGCTCTCCCCCAGGTTCTGAGCATGGTGCTTTCCAGTTTGCACTGAATTATGCTCAACTTATAAGTACTTCATTTCTACACAGAGCAACTAGTTATTTCATCTATTATCTGGCCTCTAATTAGATCACAGTTGAAAATAATAGCTCTTCGTGGCATGTATACACAACCCAAAGGATACAGATATGCTAACTGAGCAAGTATGTATTATGCATACACATCACTTCATCACAATGCACTTGTTTAATAATGCAAACCCATGTTTTAGCAGTTCAGAAAACAAAACAAGAATAAGTTACTCAATGAAACTTGAGGGCTAATTGATGTACACAGAAGAGCTAATAGAGAGTTATGCTTCTGCATATCACCCTCTCGGTTACCTAAAACAGCAGGAGGTTTTAGTTAGCAGTTCAGGACATTTTGTTCCTCAACTCCTCTGAAATCAGATGTCTCCAGGAGCACTGTGCCTCCTAGCACCATTTTGGGCTATCAACTCAATACAAACTCAGAAGCGGCGCCGCTTCCTGGATTATCAGCTCAACTCCTCAGTCCTTTAAATGTTTCTGAGATTTCTAATTCAAGTGCCGCTTTCCTCCAGGAAGAGTCACCAAGCACCAGTTACCTGCAGAGCACAAAAAGCGCTCAGTGCCTTGCAAATCTCCACACGTACCTCCAACACTAGGAAGTTTGTTCACTGCTGCCTACATCTTCCCCCTCAGAGGTACATCACCGGGCTCGTCAGAGAGCACCTGCCAAAGGCTCCGGGCCCGGCTGGTCATAGGCTTAGGTGGTTTCAGGGCTTTTGTGACCAACGGAGCTTTAACTTCTCAGACCAGTGGATTTGCCCCCAGATCCTCATTCCATCTGAGAACAACCCACAAAAACGCTCTTATGATGCAGTTTAAAAAATAGGTTGGGTCTTCACATTTGAACTAATCGCCACAAGCTTTTTTTTATGGCAAAGAACTGCCAGAGGGTGATTCACCTGAGCTATCTTTGGAATCTCTTCTAGGATGAGATGAATCACTCTGTGGAAATATCAGGTCTCTTCTGAGCTGTTCATGTGGGCACCCTCACATCAGCTTTCCATGCAAGTTCACTGACATGAGAGTGTGTCTGTGTGCATGCTTTGAGGGTCCATTTCTACACGCAAATGTTAGCTCCCTGTTCCCTGGGCTGTTCTGGACTGCACACCAACTTTCAGACGTGCACAGGCATGTGATCATTATTAGCAATTTCTTAAACAGCTAATGGTTGAAAACATATCCCTGAAGTGCCTACAGACTATTTATTTAATAAGAAATATCACTAACCATACCAAGTAAGTAATCCTTAACTAAGAAAAGTTATTCAAGATGATTGTTTTAACAACTGGGAAAAAAAGTTTATGTAATAAAATCATGACAGCACATAACAAACATGAGATGGAACTATTAGACATTTCTGATCTATTTTTGGCACGTTTCTTTAGGTCTGTGGAAAGAGTTAAACTCTGACGATGGGAAATGCGACAAAAATCAATGGCAATCTGGCAGCTGCAAAGTATGAACCAAAGCAGCCACACACTCAGCAGATGCCGGCTAACACTGGAGAGACAGCATCTGTCCTTCAGGTCGTTTGAGCTTCTCATGAAGCACAGAGCCTGAACCACGGAAAAGTTAGAAACCTGGGGCAGTGACCTCAAGATGACATGAAAATATCTGCTACTGACAGAACAGGAGAGAGGAATTTAACTGACATTGGATCCTCTTAAAAATTTACTGTTCATAAACACCACATGCAATGTAGGCTGAAGCCTCCATCCAAAGATGGTAGAGATTTCCAATGTATTACTGCCTAATAAAAGAGCATGCTCATGGTAATTTGAAGTTAAGGAAAAAGATTTCAGTGATGGTTAACAAGATTCTCTAGCTGCATTGGAAGCTACAAAATCATTCAATGGCAAATTATGTTCTTTTGATGAATTCCTAAATTCTGTCACATTCTCTGACAGCTTATACATTCAATCAAAGGGTTACTACTCATTATCAGGTTAGTATACACTATGGGTGCTATTTCTACATGGAGGTATGTACTGTTTTTATTGTGATGTGCACTACAGACAGACCCAGCAAGTAACTAACCTTAAACCATACAGCATATCTGTCAGAAAGCATTTTTGTAAGAATAAGAACAGAAATTATATGATAAGGTAGAAGTTGGTGAGAGATAAATACTTCCCAGCGAGATGATTAAATTTATCACCAAAATCTCCTATTCCAAATATAGAGGGAACTGCAGGATCACTTAGTGTGTCGTACATGGAAGTTGCCAAAATCTGGGGGATATTTTGGAAAGGTGTCTCTGGTATCTCAGAAACACTCTCCCAGAATCAATGACAGCTCAAACTGGCAAGTGTCAGAAAGCACATGAGGGCACTGCTTCTCGCAAGGTTTCCCACGTAATTTCTAGAAATCAAGTTTTCCCAATTAGGATACAAACTCTCTGATGCTTATCCAAACGAAACAGCTGAACCCATCTGAAGTGTGCTGAGGCACACACCAAGAGGGGGGCTGCCCCCAGGCGTGGGGTGTTTCAAGTGCCACAAACAACATACCGGCAGAGCCGTGCTCACATGAGGAGCTCAGCAGAAATGCCAGGCACAGCACTTAAAATGACTTTCCCTGGTCTTATATGGATTAGGCAGGAGCTGCCAGATAAAGCTAAGTTCTCTATCATGGTAAGAGCCGAGTCACTTCTCCCATGTGTCACAGAATAGGATTGGAGTCTAGGGTCAATCTATCAGATGCAACCCAATTAGTCCCCAGTTCAAAATCATTTCCTCCCCTGCAGTTCGCTCTATAGAAAGAACTACTGAATTTAGCATTGTTTTATGTACTCACAGAGAGCTAAATTGCACATTCGCAATCCAGCCCCAGGCCAGGAACAGAAGGCAGGGGTACAACAGCCTTAGAGCAGGCTGTGGGAATGACTGCTCCTGCACAGCAATCAGGTGCGACAAGCATCACTCAACCCTTCTGCGAAGGGGTGGTCGGCCAGCACTGGGAGATGGAGGAGAGGCGCTCTCCTACCTACCAGTGTCTGCTTAGGTTAGAGACAGAGGCTGGAAAAGAAGGAAACGAAAAACTGAACAGAGCAAAAGTAGTTGAAAGACAATCTTTAGGTAAGACCCAACTCTGTCTTGCATTTGCAGCACAATTTTCACTTCCTTGCAAAGAATTCATCTTCAAAACATTCCTATGGTCAGAGATATAGCATATCTAAATTATGAATAAAACAATAAAAGTACCTAAAATGTAAATTATTTGTTCAAAGCTTTATGGAAAAATCTATTGTACAGCTCTGGGAAAAGCACCACGATTTAATCCTGAGGGCTGTGTTTCCTTTGCAGGAATTCTCCCCTGCCACTTTCTGAACTGTCAAGAAAATAAATAATTGGATACAAAGTCACTTTGAATGTTCAGTTTTTTTTAACAAATCTCTGGAACTGTGTTCTTGTGTCTCCTGTGAATATTGTACAGAGAACACACTTATTGATAGCAAGGTGAACAGGAACACAGTTTTACCACGCACTACATTGAAGTAGTGATTACAAATATTCCCAGAAGAATTATACTGTAACTCTTTATCCCAAATTAAAATCTCACAAAGGAGAAAAAACCAAGTTGTTTATGGCTAATTAAACAAAGAAAGATCACTACGCTCCTTATATATTAAATACAATGTCAGCTGAAGCCCAGTAATACAAATTACTCTCTCATTAGTGAGCACTGAAGTGGAGGGAATAACGCTCAACTGCCAAGTGACCGGGTGTTTTTTTTTGAGGGCAAAAGGCTTGTTCAAATGGATGCAATGACTAAAGGGCAACCTGCTAAAAAGACAAGAAGCCACATGACTACGCAGCTTACCTGTCTCGAGCTTCTGTGGTACCCAGGATGGAGAAAGCACTGACCTGGCAGTGGGAAGAAGCAACTCAAAACAGGCAAAGAGCCCTTCCTGGGGAGCTGGGTCGTAACAGGAGAACCAGGATGCACTATCTGTGCTGGCCATGGCCAGCCTGCCAAGGGACCGAAGTCAAAACTCACCAGCTCAGAGCTATGTGACACTGTAGGGATGACACGTCAGAAGCAGTCCTTCACGTGCTGGTACTAGTCAGCCTGAGAGAAACGTTGCATTGCCATGCTGTGGGATACAGTTTTTTCCTGCGTCAGCTCTGGCAGGGGAGTTTGTTTCCTGCCTTCATTTCTCTCTCTTTGCAGTCTCTGACCAGACTCATTTTTAATGCAGAATGGCCTCCAAAGAGTTAGGTTTTGGCCATTGCATCGAAACTGCTGGGAGGGGAAGTGGCCTGTTGGATATGCAGATTAATCTGTTCTGTAACTGGTATACACAGAGTAAATAAATTTAATTTACACAGAAGAACTTGATGGTTTCTCTTCTACTGAAGGATTAACTATCAATGCCTTCAAAGGCATCTGGCAACAGTAATGTGCAAGCTGTCCTTCTTAGGGGGCTGGACTACTCCAGCAGTAACTTCTGTTCCACACGACAACACACTGACAGATAGACAAAATGGATGAAAACAGTCCCAAAGACCTGCAGATCCGGCCTCTGTATCCACAGATGGGGTTGGGCCTTCTTCTCTACTAGCCCGTTGCTGCAGTAGTTAGGCTGGGTATGTCCAAACCCACACAGATGTCGGGGCACACTGAAGGAAGGACAAGAGCCTCTCATTTTATACCATCGTGCAGTGCATGTGCCAGCTGGGAGTTGTTCTTTGCCACTGACTTACCAAGGAAGCTGAGCAAAGTCCTGCCATTTCCCTCAGCTTCAGATGCTCTGTTACAAAACAGGGACAATTGCCTCGTGCTTTTCTCTGCTCGTTTTTCTGAGATGAAACGCTCTGTTTAAATGCTGATCAAGTAATTATAAAGACACAACATCCCAGGGAAAAGAAAATGAAAAAGGCAGCAGGATCTGAGGGGAGAGACCAGGTTAATTCAAAACGATGGTGGAAATATAATGATACAGTTAGAGCGGTAAACAAATCTAGACGTAATGAATTACTATATTAAACTAAATGTCACTATGCATTCTTACCATGTA
Source organism: Anser anser (assembly GCF_964211835.1). Taxonomy (NCBI): domain Eukaryota; kingdom Metazoa; phylum Chordata; class Aves; order Anseriformes; family Anatidae; genus Anser; species Anser anser. The sequence continues at coordinate 46,548,586 of NC_139724.1, read as the reverse complement.
GGCGTAATTCTCACAAGAATGCCTTGAATAATTCTGATGAACTGAAACACACCAGGACTGCAATTTAAAATCTAATAGCAAAGTCTACCACTCAGGACTGCTAATAAGATTTCTGCAGCTTAATAGCTTTTCTCCCTGAAAGCAGATTTTGCTTAGACACATAACTAAACTTACAGACCTCTTCTCTCAATTTTTTAGTGCAACTTCCACGACTGTACTAAAACACGCACCACGTGGCTGGGTGGCAGATTTCTCACCACAGAGGCTGGGCCGCCAAAATGTCAACTGTTTCAGTAACCATTGCCCAGCCAGACTCAGCTCTGAGATCTGACAGCCCTGATCCAGCATGCAGTGATACAACAGGAGGTGTATTTTTATACATAAATGGGTGACTTGGAATGAAGCCCCATTTCTGGGGTGAAATCCCAACAGACACACCTAGGCTGCTACTGCAGCAACACTTGAGGCTTCCACAGGAAAGAAGATTGCCAGAAATACGAGAAGTTCTCCTACTGCATGGTGCTCTTGAAGCCCAGCTCCTCGAGAAAAATCAAACGTATGGCAGGGGACAATACTGCCATGTTCAGAAGAGGTTTCCTGCTGCAACACGAATTAGTTATTTCTTTGAAATTGGAAAACCTATTAGAGAAGATGCATTCTCTCTTTTTTTTTTTTTATTTTCCACAGATATCAAGTGACCTGTCATGAGAAGACTCAGTTGGTGCTAAGGGATTAATTGGCTACGTGGCATCCCGACTCACAGGTCTGAAGAAAGGTAAGCTCAGGCCTGTCCCCAAAAACCATGTCATCTCCACCACACTGTGCTGCGTCTCAGTTTTAATATTGTAAAGTGCACGTCTGTGACCTCATTTGCTATCCTTTGATGCAAAGCAAAAATCCTGCTTGGTTTACAGCACAAAGGAAATCCTCTGTGTTTGGTGAGGAATGCTAGATGACGAGAAAATAAAGCACAAATGCTCAAATTTGTTATAATTCCACGTTAAGATAGACAGTGACAAAGTAAAAGAGAATATTCATGAAATAACATGCTACAGTTCAAGTTACAGTTTGCTAATTGAAGTCTAAAAACATGCTGACCAATTAACCCTTGCTTCACTGAGGTGTTAAGTAACAGCTAGGGCTTATCAACCCCCATTAATCTAGTGGCAGATAAACATAAACTCTCATTTCACCTACCTGCCATTTAACTGTGTATTTTCTCCATGCTCTTCCTGTGTGCTTCAGTCTCCCAAGGCACACAACCCTGATCCTTCATTCACGTTTTTCTTTTATCTGTCATCCTGCCTGGTTCTGCCTCTCAATAGTAGATGCACACCACATATACTCACCCGGTGATCTGTGAAATCTGTTGGAGCACTTTGTGAAATCTGACTTGGAATATGAATAGCTAGTCTGAAAACTGTTTTCTCGTCTAATGCCTCCATTTGTGTATCCTCCTGAGACCAGCAAGACTGGGATCCGTCCATGCCAGACCAGAAACGATCGTGAGCCATTACATTCATTACATGAGTCATTACATTCAGCAGCTGCTGCTGCTTTGGGATATTCCTTGGACTACACATTTGCTTGAGCAAGAAGGAAGTAGTTCCCACCCTTGCGAAGTGGAAGTGTGGAAAAATGAACAAAAGGGAGAGCTACAGCAACCTGACAAGGACAAGTGACAAAGGAAGGCCTGAGGAGTTCTCAGGGAGGACTTCAAGGACTTCAAACCTTCAGGCAAGAAGGAACTCTGCGCCTGCAGGGTGTGCGGCCCCAGACACAAGCAGCTCCCACCTCCGCTGCAGACAGAGCAGGCTCCCCCAAGCAGCCCACCCAGCATTGTCCCCACCTGATGGGCAGCGTGCTCGTGAAGGACACGCCAAACACAAGCAATGCTTTTAGGAATACTACTAATTTAGGTGTTGTCTAATCTCTTGTGCTTTATCTCTAAGTAAACACATCTGTGTACTTAGTAACTTCGCACAAGGTCTAGCCAGTGGTTTTTTTTCTTTTTTCTTTTTCTAAATGTTTAATGCTCCTGACCTCACAGGTCTGAAGTAGCCGCCCAGAGACTGGAAGGCTATCACCTGCGGAGAAAGCCTACAGAAGACTGTGTTTGTCTGTGCTCCGACAGGATCTCAGGAATGACCTTTGGGGACAGGATAATGGGCACGAGTTTCAGCCCTGAGGAGGAGTTGCTAGATAGGGACGTACATACCCCAGAAAAGCCAAGAGAAGGGAGGGTGGCACTGGTGCCTGGGCTCTTTCTGTTCAGGCTCCAGACATTTCAAGCACCTGGGACTCCCCCTCTGACAAACCCAGCCCTCAGGGTGACTCTGTATTGACACTGCACATGCACACTCATGTTGAACTGCCAGCCAACACTGAACAACTGGCTGTGCCCATCTGCCCATTTACAGGGTGCTTTAATGCAGGTACCCTGTAAAAGCAGACATTTGCAATATTCAGTATTTCCACTTAGCTTCCCATCCTCTCTGTTTGGGGGTGGATTGAATATTCCCATTCCTGCTGCTCTGCCCTGGAGCTTGGGAAGCAACCCCAGGCTTTGATGGCAAAGGTTTTGTTTGTTTGTTTTAAATAGCTGTAGCACTACAGCATGGTAGATGGGTAGCCATCCTGAAGCACTTCAACAGCAGTATTTTGCAGTGAGTTCACTTCATGTAGCTTTGCTATTGCATTCCTTTTCCCAGGCTAACAGAAGTATGCTGAAACCCAGCAACCAACTCCGGCACGTGCAGAACAGCTTCACTCATCCTCTCATCACACAATTAAAAACCACATCCTGCACGAGGACTAGGAGCTCCACAGAGCCCAGTCGCACTGCACCAGAAGGCACCATGCTGCGCCTGGAGGAGAGCATCTTCTGCCAGCAGTCCCCTCCTCAGCAGCAACACAGACCTCCCTTACAGCTCCATAAAACAGAGCGGCACACGAAGAGACCTGCTCATCGGGTAACTGCTGTCCTGAACATAAAAGGTATACTGCTACCACTTAAATAGCAGCATGCTGCCACTGCACATCCCAAAGCACTGCAGTCAGGTTAGCCTCATTGAACTCCACTTAATAAGCAAATCGTGGCCTCTTGCACCAGTTTCTGCTTGTGAGTGGCCTTAAGATGTAGCACCATGCAGAGCTCATTACAGTAATCCACTCCTGAAGTAATGAGGTGTGTTGCATGAATTTGGCAAATTGTGCAATAGAAAATGGTTACATCCTAATGAGGTGCAGATGGAAAGCAAAGAGTGCATATAATAATCATCTAAGACACTCTATTCCAGCTGTTCTTTCTCCACATTTTGGACAAATGATGTTAGTCCCTCATCCACAGGTCCCACTGCTTCATTACCTGACCACCCTCTCCTAACCCATTTTGCATGGGCCACGGGCACCAAAACGGTCATCCCAAGCTTCTATGTATAACTGCACAAAATCTTCCATTTCACTGTCTGCTGCTGTGAGGCAGCTGTGACTGACACATTTGACAATGCATCCATTTATTTTCTTTCACTAATCTTTGAAAGGATGCTTCAAGTGGCCTCAGTAAGGCACATAAACATGAATTTGTTTGCAAAACAAACCAAATTTCTCTGTGAAGCTACCAAGTAATGCAGAGCCTCCCAGACAGCACGTCCATCCTGTCAGAAGATAGCAGCAGAAGCATTCATGTCTCTCTGTCAGTATTTAAGCACACAGCTGGGGAAACCACAGCCGTGCACCGTGCCTGCTGTGTCAGAGGCTGGTGACTCCCAGACTTCCCTCAGAGACTGCTGTGCGCCGTAGGCTTGCGCCCTCAGCAGATGGTAATCCTCAGCTGACTTTGATGCGGGTGGGCTCTGTAAAACCACTGAAAAGAAAGTTATTGCACAACATTTCCGCAGAGCACTGCACTTAAGAGCCATCCTGGAGCAGGCTAAACATATATCCCTTCAGTGATTAGTATGGGTCAAGAGAAACCAGTTACTGCTTCCCAAGCTATGCCAGAGGCTGGAGATTTTTGTCACCTGTGTTAGCTTCACCAAGGGAAAAGACTCCCTGTTGTCACTTGCCAGGAGCTGTATCCATATGTCCCAAACTTGATCTCTGCTGTTCAGGAGATGGACTGCTCCTACCACTTCCCACCACCATCACAGCATGGCTTACCACAACCCACATGCTGTGCAGACTGGCTCACCTGGATGCTTGCTTTTGTAAAACCTAGCTGTGCGGATCCCACAGGAAACATGACTACTTGACGAGTGGGAACAGGGAAATGCCACCCAAAACATGCTAACACTGAACACCGACTGTAGCTCAGGTCATAAGCAACCTTCCAGTCAGCTCTACTACTTTTTGCTCTGGTCTCCACAGAGTTCACCTGTGGTTCTTGCAAAACACTTCTGTCTTCCCAATCTGCCTCTCCCTGCAAGGGGAATGGGAGGTATAGGATCAAAAGAAGACAAGGATATCAGCAGCCTACCAAATCTGCTCAAAGCCAGGCAAACAACAGCTCTGACCTTGGAAGCAGTCAAAGTAAAATTACGTCTTATCTCATTCCCAGCATGGGTTTCTGATTAGCCGGAAGGACACTTAACATGGCGAGAAAGAAGTACCCTCACCACACACAGGACAATCTTGCTTGCACGCAACAAACAATCCCAAGAATAAATCCACAGGAATGAATCCTGACTAGTTACTTTAGGTAAGGAGGTGACAGCGTCCTCAGACTCAACTGCCGGGATGCCATCCTATCACTAGGGATTAGGTCAGTTGCTGCTCCAGCCTTGGAATTCAATGTCCTTGTATTTTAATTATTTTGTAAGATATTTTTAACCTGCCAAACATAGCCATTCATTAGACAAGATTGAGGAAGGGTAGAATGGCTTCAAGTATTCCTCTGTGCTGAATGGAGATTTCTGTTGGGTGCCTGGAGGTGCAAAAACCACACTGGAAGGTAAAGGGGGAAGACTGCAGTGCTGGGCTAACAATACACAAGTCCATTAGGGAACAACTATACTGTTTGATCACACTTCAATGAAAATGTAAATCCTATACCATACATAGGGTTAGAAAAGAAATGAGAAGGTTCATGCCATTTGCACCACAGGCTATTCAGAGCAAACCCGTATTTTTGATGGTAACAACGGGAGGTGAAGCACTTCAACTAGCTGAGAGTAATACTTATTTTGGGGGTAAGCAGCAGGTCTCGGAATTGAAATGTAGCTATCATCTACAATATCATCGGTAGGTATTTTGTGTGTGTTTTCTCTTTTTTTTTTAAGGAACAAAATACTATCCATTTTGGTTATCTCAGTGTATGCAGTATCAGCTATATAACAAGCATCCTGTAAGCCCAAAAACCTTACTGTGAAAAGGAACCAGTTTACAGAAACCATGGGATTTGCAACAGCCAAACATTCTGAGAAACCAAATGATCTCTGAGAACAAACCATGCTGAGATTGTTCCCAAGCTGCATTTGGGAAAGGGAGAAAGAACACATTTCTGGCTCGAGTCCTGAAAGACAGCCTTTCATTTTCTAACCTGGGCAAGTGCAGAGAGCCTTTATTTAAGAAAATAAACAATTAAATTAGCCAAATATGCTTTCTATTCCCCAACCTACTTCCTCTGTATTTTGTCTCCCTGAACTGATAATTTAAGGGCAAAGGAGTTGCCGATCCTGACCATTGACTCCATAAAGCGAACTAATACTCACTTTTGGCAGAGATGCAGCAGAAATTGCTAAGTCTCTGAGCCAGGTTCTGGGAACCAGTAATTTATTGGTCATTAGTAAAGGCCAGAACCTGGAAGCTACGTTGCATGAGAAATTTAAGAGAGGCTAATCAAAGAACAGAAAATTAGATTAATAAAATTTCAAAAGGTAAAGTATTTGGAAACATTAAGTAACAAATAGCAAGTATACCACCATCCTGTAAACCAGATGACGGCATTTGAATCCATCTACCAAAGAAACGCGCTCTTCTTTCTGCACCTGTCATGCTGAACACACTGCTGCACACACCTGCAGTAGTTTCCCCAAGTGGCATCACCAGAAGTTCAATGTCCTGGAAAAGCAAGGAGGCTGTTATACGGATATGCAGTACAGGCTAATGATGAGACTTGTATCTACTCCTGCAAACAAAGTCAATAGCTATTTTTTGTCGCGACATCTGCAAAGGGTCAAAGATAAAATCGGAAACATTTAATTCAAGAGCTTTGCAAATCTTTCCACATTTATGACCATACACAAATAATCTCTATTTGAGATTAAGCATCTACAATTAAGCATTACTTTCATAAAAATAGAAAAGAAGTCCCAACCAGCAACAGAAATCCTGGCTAAAACCAAAGAATAGCTTCTGCCCTCCACCAGAGAAATGAATGCAATTGTAGGCATAAATATCACTGCAAATCGCCCAAAGACCAGACTCAGCAGTTCTTCCTGAGCCTGTTGAACGCTCTTTGTTTACAATGGAGGCATTGCAAACTCAGTTCCCTGCTGGGAACCTCAGTCCGATTTTGAGCTCCAGGGTCCAGTTTCAAGAGGAGGGCTGACCGCTATTGAATCAACAGCGGCTGAGCTGCTCTGCTGTTTGTCCTTCCTACCTCGTTCCCCTCTGGGGAGTCCAGCAGCCATGCAACAGAAGGAGAATGCCACTTATCAGGGGCAGCATTAACTTCATCCTTGAGAACAAAAGCCTCAGGTATCGGCCCCAAGGAGATAAGCATCTGGCCCCTTCTGCACCAACTGTAAGCGGTGGCATTTAGGCCCCTGCGTTTCCTGAAGGACACACTTGAGGACTCCGGCAAGCTGTGCCCGCCTAGCAGCAATGGGCTACAATTTGCTGCTTTGCTTTTAGTCAAAGCTAGAGAATGGTCCTTGTCCCCCTAAAAAGCACAAATGCGACTGAAACACCCCAGTGGGAGGGCACAGGCACAGGCACCTGAGGCATTAAAATCCCTGCTCACATGCGAGATGTGGCAGCACCATCCACAAGCCTCTAACCCAAAGAAAGGGCAGACACCCAGTGATATTAGCACGTGAAGTCTGAAAGAGTAAGTCAGGCACAGCACTTTCTGAGACACCTAGGGACGGGTAGAGAACTGCTGAGCTGTGTGAAATGTCACATGCTGGCAGTATTTCAAAAAAACAAAACAAAACAAAACCCCTGCAGTTTCAGCAGACACATGCCCGACCCTACTGTATCCCAAGGAACCAGAGACTGCAGTGATGCTACACAGCAATGGGGGGCAGGGGGGGGAGGAAATCCAGGGGAAGGAAATTCAAAGGATCCTACCAAAAGGACAGCCATAAGCCTGTGAGCCATTCCCCATGGTGTGCCAGGCACATGGTTTGTCCACAGAGGCTGCTGCTCCATCCACGCAAGCTTTGCAGACCTGGCCCAGCTGCTCGAAAAGGTGCTGGGATTTCTGCTCCTCAGCAAACAAGTTCCCTTACTGTAACAACCTTACGTGCAGACTGAGCCAGCTGACGGAAGTGAAATGCAAAATTAAGGGCTTTTCAGGGACACCTAGTAACAGCAAAAGGTATTTAGTGTTTTACCAACACTCTATTTGAGATTATATATACGATATATATATATATATAGTATAGTGTAGTATAGTGTGTATATATATATACACACACACTATATATATATATACTATAGTTGGTACTAATGTTTTCCCTTGTGTAAATCAGTCTGCAGCAAATTGAATCCCTAATTTCACTACAGGGAGCCTCTACTAAGCACGATCTTAAGCTCCGTATTTCACCTCAGACATCAGTTTCATCAATTAGAAAGTACAGATAGAAATATGTGCTTCTAGATCAACACTTTTTCTCTATTGCATACGATGACAGATATGTTATGATACTACACAAAAAGCAACCAGCCAATTTTAACCCCAAAGCAAGGTGCAAATCCAGAATATTTCCTCTGAGAAACAATAGGGTTAAACTGGTCCAAACGTGGCAGCAGCAGGCTTCTGCAGGCTAATCTTTTAACTAATGATAAAACAGTAAACCTCTCTCCTGTTTCCTTTCTCAAACATTTGAAAGCCACCTGTCAGGCTACCAGAACTGAGGTTTTTTTTTTCTCCTGCTGTCTAAATATTAAAGCAAGTTTTTTTTTAAATAGCCAGTTGAGTATCTATCCTGAAACAAACACAAACATTATTAATATAAACTGAAACTTTTAATCCTTTAAAAAGGACCTTTCAGGATATTCCACTGTTCAGGCTTAGGCATTTTCTCTAGACTAACCCTAGCTAAGCAATCAGCATTCAACCACCACAATTACTTAATAATTAAAAAGATGTAAAAGAAAAGATACTAGGGCATCAATAGTGATCCTAATTGCCATCAGAGTTAAAAAATGCCAGTTCTTAATAAAACTTTGTTTGTCATCAGGGATTTGCTTTGTATCTACCTCTCATTATATCATATAGAGCAGGTAAGCCCACCACCTGCTAAATATCCTGCCTAAGGGCTATTTAGGGTAGAAAACCTTCCTAATGATATAAATTATGTTTCTATTAGATGCGCCACATACCATCTCTCTACTGCTACCACCTCTAGTCTGCCAACAGGCAAGGGTAAGCCCAGATGAAAAGCTTATTTAATTCTTAGTTTATTTCCAAGGAACTTTGTCATTTCCTTGCCAATGCCTTAAAGAACTCTGCAGTAATAGAGAGGCTTTGCAGTAATCCTGAAGGTCTTTATAAAAATAAGATATGGTAATTCAGCAGTCCCTGCAGAAATCTGAAAGATTTTCAATAGCGTTATGACTGAACATTAATAAAGGAATCCACAGCTTGTGATACAGGTATAGCAGTACTGCTGACAATATTTCATTATAAAAATTCCTAGAGGGCAGCAGGGATCCGAGTACGAAGACAGCACTGACATCCACAGCTCATAATGTAAGAAAGCAAAATTTAGACCATAAGTTATTAAAGAGGAGCTTGCCTCTTGCAGTCTTTGGAGCTCATTCTTTAAGATGCAATTCCAGTCTTCAGTCCATCTAAAGTGCATGTTAAAATGTACCAAGGCAGCATTGTCAGTTGGGGTGCAATCGTCTTTCAAGGCTTTACCAATGGTTAATAAACATTTTACCATTCGTTTTAATTAACATAATCACCATACTAAATTCTTGTAGGAAGACCACAGATTAAAAGTCTTCCCTGGATATTGATGTGACAGGTTTATTAATATTATTGCACAGTGACTGCAATACCTATCAAGACTGATACTTCCCACTCGACATACTGTGCCTATAATTTAGGAGTGGGACTTGGTAACATAAAACCTTGAGCGCACAGTGGCGTAGCGTAATGACTGAAGAGAAATGAGATGGAATTACAAATTTAATCTCCTTTGATATAGTTGTAAGAAAAAAGCATATAGCTAATACAGTTGGCAAATTGTGAGATCAGAGGAGGAGCTGGTGAGTGGGGTGGCAGGCATTTAAAGTCTCTGGAAAAATACAAACAGCCGTAACTATTGCACGAGTCCCCTAAAACCAGCACCTGGCTGTGGTGGGGAAGCAGGCTGTGTGGCTCTGTAAGGCAGCACTTTGCTTACTGCCTGCTCTGCGCCACTCCGACAGCCATAGCTGAGCTGAATTCACATTTCATGGTGACTGAGGCTGACGGGAGACAGCGTGCGTGGTCCCTAGCCCAAAGTGGGACCTGGAACACCAAGGAGCCCTCTGCCCCGTTAGTCAGCTACAGATGACACTTGCGTTTTGACAAGGATTTTACTTGTAACGTAACCCAGCACTGCACTAGGACTGCCAGGGCAATGGGGGTACCAGCAGGATTTATGGCCCTGAGCTTGTATTTTGCAATTTATGCCAAGAGCTGCAAGTTCCTGAAAAAAATAGTTTTTCCTCCTCCCTGCTCACTCAACCTCTCATTCCAGATTCACAGAAGGACTCCAGGAAAATTAAGCTATTACGTTCTTAAGAATTTTTGATTTGTTTAGACAATATGCATGCAGAATGAGAATGTAAAATATTTATTCAAGCAAATGACATTTTACCATTTTTCATGCTAATGCGGTAAGAGGAGAATGAAAACAGTGTGAACTGAAATTCTTTCTCCCAATAGGTAGAAATTAGATATCAGGTGAGGCATAAAATTTTTTTTAGAATGTCCATTGGGAAGTTAACCACACCACAGCCTGACATTCAGTTTGAGCCTCGCTTCTTTTGCATGTGTGTACATTCATATGTGCGCAGAGGGAAAACATACAAACCAACCTCTGCCCTGGCTTCCTCAGCCCTATTTCTGGTATAATAGTTTCCACAGACTCAGATGGCTCATTCTTCAACTTAGCCCCATTGCATCGTTAAAACTTCCTAAGTTCTTCTTCAGGTTAAAATATGCCCAGCCACAGGAAGTAAGTGCAGACTCACACACTCTCCTAGACTGCTGTAAGTCACCACTGGTGGTGTGTTTTGTTTTGTTTTCTAAACATGGGTACACAGATCCACTTACAACAAGCACTGCCAAACACGAAATGCCTATTTGCTGAGGATGCGATGGGTGTGGAGATGCTTGGACAAGGAGAGCTGGCCCCCAAGGCTTGATTCCAGTTATGCTCGTGGCCTAGCAAAAGACCCAGGTATGTTGGCTCTTAAATCAAATGTTTTGTACTGCATTTAACCCTTATGGCATCACATGTCCAGATGGTATTAGAAGCGGTTCTTGAAGCACACAGCTGCTATGGCAACAGCTTTTGCAGGAGGCAGCCTTCTCCTCTCCATGCAAACAGCAGCTATAATGGCACCGTGTATTCCCAGGGACACCCCAGGGAAACACCCCCAGTCACAAGTTAAGTGGGCAGACTGCTGCTTCCGTCAGCAGCACTGTTTCTGCAGCTTGATGGGCTTTCACTGGAGATGTTCCTCCTAAATACAGACTTCTAAGACAGGGTAAATAGCCAGGGCTGCCTCAGGGACTGCTTCTGAATGACAGCAGCTCTGTTCTCAGCACCCGCAGAAGGCATTAATAACCACCACAATTACTATAGCAAAAAGGCATGGAGAACTGCTAAACAGCCAGCTACTACAGACTTACATTTATTAGAAAACACAGGCCTTCCAGGTTGCTGAGCACCCCTGGCATATTTTAATAACAGAGCGGAAAGGCAGCCACTTCTTTTCATGAGCTCCTGCAGGGCAGGCGGCATCGTGCCGGCACAGCCGCAGCAACACGGATGAGTATCGAGGCAGACAAAATCACAGAGAGAGAAAGGCAGCAGCTACCCAAGCGAAGCTTTTTCATTAGTGATTGCCCTGGACCAGAACACAGTATCTGAGCCCTTTCCCCTGGAGATGCTTCAGTGGAGCTGGGATCCCAATGTGGACTTTGAGCCCTGAGACCCCACTGTTTCTCACTTAAGGCTTGGTCTAAGGCTTCACATTAAAAGCATCGTGCAGGAGAAGGGGATGTGAGACTTAAGTCTCAGCCCTCACCATGACAGCAACTCCTGCCTGAGCTTAGCTTTGGCTCACAGCTACTTTTTGTAATGCACATATATCTGTGGAAGGTTAATAAAAGCCAGTTACGGGGAGGTGAGGACTGTAGCTGCTGGCAGATGCCAAGCTGCTAGTCACACAAACAAGAAAACGGAGCCAGGGCTCGCCCAACGGCCTTGGCAAACGCCATCGGTGCTTCTGGAGCAACAGGAGGGGAAGCACCACAAGCAGCTACAGCCATTTCTGAATGGCAGAAGCCTTTGCCTGGTGGCGACTCTGCACAGGCAGCCGTACGCTTAGCAGAGAAGTTGTTCGTTCCCTGTAGGGGTACACAGATTAAAGGAATGCATCACATCTGTGCTATCCTTGAAACAGTGCCATCTCATTTTCATCAAGTCACATCATCTGCTGCTTCAGAAGAAGAGTCAAGAAACAAACCTCTGCTTCCCTAAAAACAAATAAACAAACAAACAAAAAAAACAGCCCTCCCCTAGCAAAGCCTTCTGCTCTATTGATTACGTTTAGCAGCATGAGTGCCTTCGGCCTGGTGTCAACCGCCTGCCCCAGGCTCTGAGAACCAGTTCTCTGCAGACAAGACGTGACCTGTGACGCACAAGATGGTTATGTTTGTGTTTTTTGAAATGCCTCACCAGTCCAGCCAGCCAGCAAAAAGCAACAGGCTCCTACAGGGAGGTGGAAGGGTAAACATGGTCATCGAGCCCCCTGCAACACGCTGGCCACAAAGGCAACACAGACGGAGCCCTTAGGAGAGGGCAGCCCAGTCCCACGGGCTGCGTCCCTCGCTCAGGCATGGCCAGGGACGGTGGGGAAGCCGTGCTTCAGACAGGAAAACCAACAGCCGTCAGCCCAGCAGCTGCAGCAGCCAGGTCTGCTGCTGAGTGAACCTGCTCTTGGCCAGGGCAGAGAGTGAGGACGGGAAGGTCAGCATTTCCTTAGCTCACCCCATGGCTCGCGACTCCGTCTGCTCCGTGTCACAGGGGAGTCTGAGGGACCTCTGCTGGTGTTATTGTTGCGTATGAAAACCTTTTTAAACAAACGCTTGTGATCCCCACATAAATCTCGTTTTTTGAATATCTGTCACGGGCTGTGGCCCAAAGGCAATACACATTTTCATACCATCAGGATTTTTCTGTCATGTGTGCAAGTCAATTAAGAAAGGAAAAGACGCATATGTGAGCATATTTTTCGGCAGTTTGCCATGGACTGGAAAAGCAGTTGTTTTCTTTAGCTGCTGCTATAAATCAAAGCGTGCAGATATGAAAATATTAAGGTATCCTTATTTATAGCTACGTGAGTGAGCGAGTTTGCGGAGTACTGGCCAAAGAAAACAAAAAAGTCATTTCACCAACTCAAGATGACAAGGCTTTTGGCTTTCCGGGTAAAACAAAACTGGAAAGGTTCTTTTCAGAGCAGCAAAAATATATGGTAACCCAATACAAAAGTATTTTCCTCTTATGCCATATTTCAACAGCATTCTTGATGATTTTAAAAGCAAGATAAGATTCTTTCAAAAGGAAAAGAACCTCCAATCAACTATTTTTTGACAAATCAAACAAAATCCATGTTTTTTGTTTTTGTTTTTTACCTGAACCATTCGGTGTATTCAAGTGAGCTTCACGTATAGCTTCAGTCTACTAAGAATACCAAACAAGCTGTCTGGCCCCGTTTTACCACAGCATCAGTTAACAGAAAATGCTTTTTCTCACTTTTTAGTGTTAGAAATTTGGCCTGTGCTGCCTGCAACAACTGCGCCACCACGGTCACCTCTGAAGCCTCTCCGTGGCTACAGGCAGTGCCGGCAGCACGTGCACGGCTCCCTGCGGCACCGGACGCCGTCTGCTCTTCTGCCCTCCTCCAGGTACACACGTATCACTGAGCAGAGTAAAACGAGAGTAAACACGTAATTTAAACGTTCAGCACCACACTGATAACCTGCCTGCAGCACACTGGCCGCTGCTGGTTCCGTTTGATGCCATGGCAACACATTACCTGGGACAGAGCTGCCAATTGCGGTATTTCGCTCATTTTGTACTCTGGTGTTTTGTAATTTTAGTAACAAGTCATTAAGATGGGCAACTAAATATATAATCTGGGCAATTAGATAGAAGGCACAAAGAGCAGCAGCAATTTCTGTGGTTTGCCACTGCACAGATCCAGGCAGAGCTTTTCACGTTGTTGGGTTTAACCAAGGATTCCCAACAGCAGGAAATGGCGACGGCAGCTTCCCCGGCCAGCAGATTCTGCCTGGGCTCAAGCCTGTAAAACACAGCCCGGTTTCTTGACCTAGGTCAGTAAATTCAGTGCCAGCTTGAAAGCTGAGCTGAGTTCTGCATGTTTCCAAACAGTCATTTAAAATTTTTTTCGTTCGTAATGCAAACAGATGTTGCTGCTCTCACAGCTTTGATCTCAATGTACATCAAATAGCCAAACCAAAAAGAAACGCATGATCTCTGGGGTGGAAAATGAATAATTGTGAACTACTGTTTAATACCCAAACTGGTGATTTTTATTTGGAACTCTTATACTTGGATACTACCTCTGCCCAAGCTGGTAGCAAGCTGCATGCACCTTTACATGCATTGTTACATTCAGGTAAGATATTTAGAAAGCAAGTGATGCATTCTGACATGTTACCTATCCATGCTGTAAAGCATTTGCTCCTGGTCGGCTGCATCAGTCCATTGCCTAGCCTCTGCCACTGAGCATCATCCCTGTGCTGAGGCCTCTCCTTTTTTTGGTACTTGCTGGGGCAGCTCAGCCCCAGATGTTTGGATCCCAGTCCCTGGCACTCCCTGGCTTGTCTCGACTTCCCCACCTCTAACACCATCATCCCTGCGTTCCTGACGCCGGAGGAAATACACAAAGCATGCCTACTTTCCACACTCCACATGCCAAGTGGACATGCCAGTCGTGCTCGAAAAGTTACACAGAAAAGGCACAAAAATGAAAACTTACCAGTATAGAAATACCAACATCATTCCCTTACCCTAAGCTTTGCTTCAGCATCTCTTGCCGGCTGAGCTCCAGAGGCCAGTGCTGCCACTGTTTGTTTGGGGGGACGCTTCTTGGAGGTTACAGGAGCCCAAAGGGCTGCTCCACAGCACCGGGGCCCTAAATCCTGGCACTCAGGCAGGCTGACCAACCTCCAGAGCAAACACAGCGCAGCCCTTTCCCCTCTGCTCTTCCTCATTGTCTGTGCTTGCCTGTCTGAGGCTGCCTTGGGCAGTAAAAGCTTCTCTGGGCCGTGTTTCTCCTTTCACTCCTCCACCCGCTCCCACAGAGGCCTTGTCCTGAGGGTGTCAGGAATGCACCCGTCACTCTCCGCCACAGGGAGACTGTCCCCAGCCCAAAGGCAGTATTTAACCCACTTCAAAATATTTACTTCCAACTAATTTACACTTTGGTATTATTGCAGTCTTCCATCTCTTGCATTTTCTCAAAGTTCTTCAGCTGGGAACAGAAAGACAGATTTTTACAACTACAAAACAAGCTTCCAGACGGAAAGCTGTTTTATGAATTGCTCTTTAAACAAACAGGGAAAGGATTTAGAAGCCAAAGGGAAACACAGCAGTGATGACAGCCAGGTCTGAAGCCTACCTGATAACTCCTGCCCGTTTTTCACCATCCCCTCAGCCACAGCACATAATATAACCATTCTGTTCTGAGCAATGTCAGTCAATATTAATTAAGGGCGCAGGCATTTTAACACAACCACCAGACTGCTCTCTCAGTCTTCAGAACAAAGGCATCATTTTCTTGCTCCTGCTCTTCTAAAATAATCTCTGTCCCTGGGTAAATTTAGATTTCAAGGGAAAGTGCAGGAGGTCTCCAAGAACCTCATTCAAGTGCTGCTTTCACTGGGGAAAGGCAGATGTTTTTATATGCAAAAAAACAAACGGAGTCCCAGGCCAGGGGCAGACGCAGCCCAGGAAGGAGAACGGTGGCAACGGGCAGTCTGTGCTGGCTGGCAGGTTTTGTTTCTGGAATTTGCTTCAGCAAAAGGTTAATCCCTGACATGTTTTGGGGAGGCAAACACCAAGCTGCCATACAAGCAGCCGCATACAATGAAGAGATTTTCACGGCCAGGGACAGAAAGGTCACAGACGCTCATCAAGTTCACATTTCTCCTGCGGAGCCACGGTGAACGGTAAGGCCCTGAGCATGAGCCCCTGCCCCAAGTCACATGAATACGAACCAAGGAATTTATATATCCCAGAAAGTGGGGAAAGGGGCAGAAAGTTACGATGTGCAGGTGCTATAAAGGGCATCCTCTGTACCAGACACCCCTAATCGGCCCCAGATAGCACAGTCAAGCTATGACAAAAATGAGGCATTAACAATTCTCAGCAACAAACAAATGCATTTGGTGGACGTGGGGTTTTTATGATGCTACGGCTCAAAAGGCCCCACAAACAGAAAGGGAAGTGCATTTTGTGAGCAGGTCTACAGCAAAGCAGTACATTTGCTGGCCCATACACTGCACATTTAAGCTCAGCCTTGCAATAGTTACCAAACTGTTTAGGCTACATCCTTTATGCAGCCAAAACCGGAAAACCAGAATCTTGGGCAAGTCCCTCCTGCTCCCAGAAGAACAGGTGAGCTACAGCATGCAGCCACACTACATGACACTACAGACACAGAGGTAAGGGAAACCAGGAAGTCAAAAGGGGAAAAAAATATGGAATTTTGCCATTGCAAGTAAGGAGTGTTTTCTCTACCCAGAACTAGAGAAAGATACCACAGATCATTGAATGAGAAATCGCCTCTAACTGTTTCCTGCCCACACCATGCCCTTTTGCTCAAGTTATACCAAACACCACATCTGCAATCCCTGCAAAGCAGTCCGTCACTCGCAGTTCATCCCCTGCCTCCCTTCCGGAGCTCTGCTTTTGGCCAGCTCCTGGAACCGACGCTCTCCCAGCCTTTGGTACATGCAGGGTCAGAAGCAATACAGATGCAGCCATTCCTTCCAGCTTATTCTCCTGGGCTTTTCCTCTAGCAGCTCCAATCTCTTGAACTGCTCTACTCAGATAAAAAGATTGACAGCATTGTAAGAAAGAGGTGGCACAAATAAACCGTCCAATATTTCTTGGGTCATATTCCGAGAGACAATCACAATAAATACAAATTTATTTCCTAAATTACCTTGCTAGCTTTTTCCTCAGAGCTGTATTTCAGGATACCCTTGAGTACTTCTATATTTTAGTATGCCATTTCCCCTGTATATTTACTAGAATAGCACTTTATCTTATATTTCTTCTTTACCTCATTCATTTCAAATCTGAGCATCTCTATTTCTGCTTCATTAAAAACTTCTCTCATAGTAGGCCTACATTTTTTAAAAAATGTAGTTCTTTTTATGAAGTGTCTGACATGAGAAGCTGGGTATTTTTGCAATTTTTCTTCTGCCTCCACATTAACACTAATCTCAGTTTGAATGTTAGTGTTGGAGATTAAAGCTCACTGTTACACTTTGCTCGCAATGAAATGGACTCGATCCTCATTTTATCCTTTTAGACTTCATGCTTGCAAGAGGAAGTTTACAATTTTGTGCTTAAACAAACCAAAACCAACCAAAACCATTCTGCTAACTGGCTTCAGAGAAAACAACACTGTGCAACAGCATATAGCAGTACAGTATTACACTCCTCAAAATCCATTTTCTATTCCCCTTCCATTGATTTAACTGAGAGCAAAAGCAGACCCAGGGAAGCAACTCTCCCTCCTGATTCAGGGGAGCAGCTGTTTTCTAAAAGGTTCCGGAGTAAAGCACAGACATTTTCTCTTCCCCTTGCCTTTCTGGAGCAAAATAACGTGATCTGGGTGAGGCCCAATCCTGTAGCAGCGGGGTGGAAAGCACCCTGAAGGACATCCCATCCCACTGCCCCAACACCGCTCCCCGTCCGCATCCCCTGATGAGCGATTATCTGCCACCTCCTACCGATGATGCATCTCCCAGTGCAAGCCAAAATAAAGAGAGAATAAAGCTGGACTGCAGAAAGGATCCGTGAGTGCCACCTTGACTTGTGTTAACACACAAACGCGTCCGTGGGTGGTGGATGACAAGGCAAACTTCCCTGTTTGCTTATACTGGAAACGGCTGCCAAAGTGACATGGGAATGAAGCACAATGGTTACATCAATGCTGCTGTTTGCTGAAAACTTCTAAAAATACCACAGTTCTCTACTGCTGCAGTGTGTAACAGCTACCACTGTACAGCCGGCATGCCTGCAACACATTCTTAATACGCATTAATTCTGATCTTATTTTAAGAAAGAGAGTTTTTTCCTTAGTCCCCGGTCGTTTTTGATGGCAGGAAAAACCACCTGCCCAAATAATCCTGCCTTCTTGTAGGATTTACTGAAACCATTCTCTCTAGGAAAGAAAAATCATTTCTATTTACATTACCTAGAAATAAGAACTCCCTTCTATCAGGAGCGCTGGGAGTTATTCATAGCACATGCTGACATACACACAGGCTTTCCTACTACTGACACAATGGAAATTTCTCAGCTGGAAGGATTTCTCTGCCCTCCTGCTGGAGGTGCATTACAGCCACAGCTTCTGTGCTCACACTGACCAACTCAAAGTTGAAATTTTCACGCTACAGAAAGTTTCAGTGGATGCAGGATTCTGCAAACAGATTCCAGTATATGCTAACAAATTCCAGTATAAGCTGCTTAGATGTCAGTGTCTTTGTACGACTACAAATTGCAGTGTTGACGAACACATTCTGACAGAAATGCCACAAATTTCATCTGCTCTTTACCCTGGGTCAACTTGTAGCTTTTGGCATATTTCGAAAAAGGGATTTGCCCCCTCCATCACAAACACGACATCCCTCTTAACCGCCGTGTCTCCCTTTTCTCGCCCGGGACAAAAGCAAAGAGCACACGGAGTACCTCTGCTCCTCACTGCTGCTGTTCCTCTCAACTCCCAGGCTCCTTGCCCGTTTGTCAGGATCGCAGGAGACGCTGGTTTGTCCCGGCACAGCCCCACCTTCCACCGCTAACGGGCCGTAGCTGCGTCACTCTCCTCCACTGGCCCAACGTATGTTTTATTTCCATTAGGGCAGCTCAGGCTGCTGCCTAAACAGCCCCAGACAAAGATTACGCTGCCGCAGCGGTTTCTACATGGAAGAGCCATTCCCCGTTAATGCCTGTTGTGCCTGCAGCAGCAGGAAGCCGCTCCGTGCAACCCTGTGACCTGCAGTGGGCAGGGGGAGCGAGACGGGGCCGCCTCGACGCCAGCTGGCTGCCATCCGCCCCAGGGCAAGCCGTACTTCAGGGCCGCTGCTCGAGACTTTTCCGAAACTCACTTTAGAAACCTAATTTTGATTCACCAGATGTACAAGTGATCGGTGGAGGGGAAGCAAGAGAGCAATCTGCTGGAATCCACACAGGTCCAGATATAATCACTTATTTCTTTTATACTGCGTACACAACGACTTGGTTCTCCAGATGTGAAGAGCACTAAACAAATCTAAGCAGATTCTTTCAGTTTAGTTACATAACTAAACGGCTTCAGCTGCAGTAAGAGAATACTCTGAGTGCTCTCAGTGCGCACACTACGCTCGGAATTAGCCAGAACTGATCCAACACATCACTGAGCTGGGAGGCGCTGAACTAGATTAAACGTATCCAAAGCCCCACGGCACACATAACAAAAGGGACAGACAGCACGGCACTGATTCTGCAATGACGGCAAGTGGCATCGCTCCTACAGATTACAAGAAAATGACATGCTTGTCATCTGCTTTTGTGATGCTGATATCTCTGTACTAAAAATGCTCAGGTACCTACCGCAAGCAAGTTGATCTTTGGTGCACTGCATTTTCTAGACCGATGCTACGCTTTTACCCTTAAGCTGCTATTACGAGGTATGCACGCAGGCAGTGAGCACCTGTCAATTCTGTTCTCAGCAAACTAGGAGCTAACAGAGCACCAAAGACAGTTTTCAGCAGTGACATCTCGGCATTTTGCCTCCCAGCTCCAGCAAGTGATCAGCTATGGAGTACTGCAGCTTGCCTGCTTAGGGCCAGTGAGTGCTTCCTGGTGTAGACTGCGGCTGCACAGTGACTTTGGTCACATTAATTAGACAAAAACTGAGCAGGCAAAGGCTTACACACTTCCCTGCGCAGGTGCTCCACCACTGGGAATCCTACCACCGGCTCTGAAGACAGGCTGCCAAAATTAAAGGTCAGCTCCACTCCGTCCTCCTGAAGCCTTGCCTGCCTGTTTACAGAAATGGACTTATCCTAGTTCAGAGTGAGGGGCGGGAGGATCACTGGTTCCATCTGCAACACAGCAGACACAACACAGGCAGACGACAGGAAAAAGGGGTAAGAAACAGAAGGGTTTGTGGTGTTCTCTTTCCTCCTGAAGAAAGCAAGCTTTTGAAAGGTGGAGAGCTCGTAACACTGAATTCATCTGCCAATGTTAGTAACTGAGTGCTGTCAGGACTGAGGTCATCTCAAACTTCGATATTTTCAAAATAGTCAATACCTGGAAAAAATGCTTCCTCTGCTGAAAAATATCCAGGCATTTCCTTTGCTAAAAATAAATTACGTCCTACATGTTTAGTATCTAAAGAATCCAAAGCCAGGCATGAGGTTCCAGCTTGCAATGCCTTGCTCTGTTGCCTGTTTGCCTCCTTTTGGGGTCATTTTTATTGGGAGGACATGGAAGTACTGAGTGGCCAACACACAAATGAGTGCTCAAACATCTTGCAAAATGATCTTTTACATGTACAAATCATCAGATAAATACAAATGCACAGTATTTGTGAACACAGGGCATTATACACTGTATAGTATATAGCAGAGGAAGAGTCGCCTCAGCTGTATCGATTTAAATTTCATTTAAACGACTACATCACTCTCACATTCCAGTTCCGGCAGCAATAACCACAGGAGATGAGGCAAACAGTCCCCACTGCAAAGTCACAACTCCCGTTTGTTGTAGAGAACAATACCTGCCAAGCACACATCCTGTCCTGGTGCCTGCAAACGGAGAGGCTGAAGGCTTCGCCCTGCAGCATCTTTGCAAGCCTTAGGTAACACGGTGCCCTTGAGTTCCCCACTTGGTTCCCAGTGTTCACGTGCCAGACTGTGGGGCTCTCCCTCTTCACTTCGGTGCCATTTTTGTCTGTTTTTAAATGAATACTGTGATCACCTGTTCCTGTTTGTATTGTCTTATCCCACCCCATCACGATCTATCACAGACTCTCTGTGTCAGCCAACTGCATGTTAGAACTCCCCCACTAAAGTCTCAAGGCAGGAATTCAAAGCAATTTAATAACAGTAACTGCTGTTTCAAAACTGCACAACTATCCTCTGGCAGCAGAGTTCAAGGCCACAGGAACCTGTTGCCATTGCTGCAGCCTTCCTTGCTTGAAGCTTTCTCTGGGGAGTTGGGGAACAGGTAAAAGCTCGCTGGAGCTGAGCAGCTCTGGTCTCCAAAGACAGGTGTATTTTTATTACTCATCTGCTGTCAGATGAGTAAAAGAAAAAACAGTTGTGTCCAGGCCTTCCTTCTACTGACCCACTGGGGGGAAAAAAAAAAAAAAAAAGTTTTATTTTCCAGGAAGATCAGAAGAAAACATGAGCTACAAACATCAAAGCAATCAAATGAGCTAGAGTTAACCCGCTGATTCTCATTCACCCATTTTGTTATTGCATGACTGCCCTCACTATTACACCTGCCTATCTATCCTGTGCTTGGTAAAGAAAGCGGAACAACTACCGAGGACTTCAGTAAATGAAGGGTTTGCCTTCCTTACTCCAGACTGCTCCCTGCTTCTTGACAACTCGGACAGCCTTGTCCCGAGAGCCAGCCTACCAACAGCTGAGGCGAACAACCAGGTACCAAAGGGTGGAAGAGGGTTTCCGTCTGGGATGGAGCACCAGGAAGCGCAACTGATTTTCACCGCCGCTTCAGCCCTTGTTCCTCGGTGGTCCTTAAAACTAGGCGTCACATTGTGTTACCAATAAATGCCACTTTTCTGGTAAAGCAGTTCACAATACAGTTGGAGTCTTTTTTCCCTTTTGCTCAGGCCGGAGTCAGCAGCATCCCACAATCAGTACAGGAATGACGGCTGTCTCAACAGGACGTGCTGCCCCCTCCACAGAAGCTCAAGTTACCAGGCTTTACACCAGCAGCCTCAAAGCAGGATCCGTCCCTTCCCCGCGCAGCGGCATGCCATGCAGCAGCGATGCTGTGCCTTCAGCATGGTCTGCTCTGTCTGGGCCCTGATTTTCACCACACGCAGAGAACAACAGCCCAAGAACTACATTCAGACTTCAGCTATCCAGAGCCAGACGTACAGAAACTCTGCGCACCCCCCAGGGTATATACTTCTTTGCCTTAGCTTCCTATAAATAGCCCTTTAGAAGAGAATGAGGCTTTCAGGGTTTCTTTCTTTTTTACCCGGTGTTGAAAAGACTTCCTCATCCATACACTTTTGTCGCTTTTAGCAACTCACAGGTCACAAAGCAGAAAGTTTCCTGACAAAGGAGACATGACCTATATATTGCCTTACTCAGCTGCATTATATCCTTCCCTCGCCTGCTTATGGAATAAAGCAAAATGTTGCACATAAAGAGGGGTTCGGGATTAGGGCTTCTGCTTGTGTCTCTTCAGTAGCTTTTTCCACAGCATTGGTGAAATCCTTTAAAATTTCTCTACCACATTTTCCTCATTCTGCAAAAAAGCAATTAAGAATATTTACTGGCCTCACAGGGAAGACACACTGCTTCAGTTAATTAAAGCTTCTGAAGACTTTAAGATCACCCAGCGAAGGGCTTTACAGGAATGCAAAGTGCGTAATAAACCCAGAAAATGACCCAGCAGAGACACAAAGGTCGTATCTGAAGTGAAGTGTGTCCAGTGAAGGTCTCATTGAGATTTAAACAAAAAAGTTGTCATATAAATTACTACAACATGCTTTCTCACTGTAGCTTGACTGAGATTTTACAATGTGTGTGAGCTCACGCGCTAGTTGGTGAACTGGAAGGAATGCATTTAAAGGCAATTTGCAAATCAGAGACACCCGACACAAACTGCTACCTATAAACGTCCTAACTGCTTTAAGAGCTGTAAAAAGACGCAATGAGGGCCCACGCAAGCCCAAGTAAAACTGCCCCTCACTGCTACATATCACTGGCTTAGACAAAAGCCTAATGTATTAAAAAAGGAATCAGCCCCTTTCAACACTACAAAGCCTGAAGGCCTACGGCGAATGTGTTCTTAGAGCACTGAAGGACAGGACGCCCTGAGCTGCGAGGGCAGCAAATGAGGCATGCCAGGACAGAACAAGGTGTGCACAAGGGCAGGGGACACAGCAAGCTGCTGTAAAGCAAGATACCACGCAGTGGCTTAAAATCTCACCGGCTGCCTGCCTCACCAGCAAGTCACGGATCAATGCAAATATTGTACAATCCTTGGTGTAATAATTACACAGCAGTGACTGCCGTACATCAGGGTAACCTGGGGGAGAGGCCAAGAGAGCTGTGTCCTGCCTGGTCTATCACCGCATCTCTTCGAGATGCAGAAAAAAGGCGAAGATAAAGCCGAGTTCATCCGTTCCCCTCAGGATGCTTCTAGGTTCTCCTTCAAGATGGATTGGTGCTAGCAGTGCTCACTGGAGCAGACACGTTAGACACGTAAGATGCAATACTTAACTTCTGTAGAAGGAGAGTGCTCACGCAGGCTGCAGATGACATTGTGATCCAGAGCATTTAAGGTTGCTGGCACTAACTCATCACCACAATCTTTCTGAAAAAACACAGAGTTGGCCTAAAACTGGTCAATAAGCCTTGCGTGACTACTTCTATTGACTGCACGACTTCCCACCTGCAGCATTTCTGATTCACCAGCTACTGTCCAAAGATCAGATTTACAGGTTTCTGCCAGTAGCAACCAGGATGAAAAACCTGTTTGTGGATCTTAGAAAGAAACGATGATGCACAACAGAAAAATATAAAAATCAAGGCCTAAGGCATAATCCAATTCCACGAGAATGACTTTTACTTCCAAGACTCCTTAAAGCTTAAATGCAAAAATTATTTCCTGAGGACACATTTCACATTCAAAGCAGCCACAGCTCTTCTAATTCTGAGCACCTAAACAAATATACTGCACATACCTCTTTTAATTAGGACAGATTTTTCTATCTCATCTGTGATCATTTATTGCAGGCTCTGATTGCACGGCCATCTCTCTCAAAATTCAAGTTATTCTGGTCTTAGTTTTACACCTTCATTCTATCATTTCATTAGTTTTCATGTTAGGAGTGCAAAATTATGAAGCCACTAAGCCACCTTTTCTTTTACAGTAAGCAAAGATTTCAATGTCAGGTGATGGGAGGACATGAACAAGCGGCATTTGAACACACATCTCTTGCCACTGGTAACACAACACCAGCAATCAGCTCCCCAAGAGGTGGGTGTTCATAATCCACAGACAAGCATGGCGGCTTTTCACTGTTACAGGGAACATTTTTAGCTTTTGGCCACTTTATATCAGGAAGTTAGTATTTGCTTATTAAAAGTCCAGCTCATTTTCAGTGCCAATGTCCCCTGGGTGTAATAAAGTGAACTAAGCAAAGCCTGAAGCAGAATGCAAACAAGGAAACTGAAACAACTGCTGGATGTCATTAGCTCTTCCATGCGCTCTCAGCCAACAGTCCTAAGCACTAACATGGACGAGTATCATCTGTGCTCTCCCCAAGCATATGACAACTGGTTTTAAAAGGTGTTCTCTTCTGCTTCTAGCTGCCTTTTATTCCTTTATAAAGTGTAAAATATTCAGCCTGAAAAATGCATCCCTTTTTAGTTGACAAAAAAAATCGTGTCCATCTTTTCATGAATACCATTCACTGCTGAGCTCAGCTTTTCATCAAGATCTATCTGCATACCTGGAGAAGGGGCAGGTTATCAGGAGCATCACGCAGAGCGGCTCTTGTCCCAACCTGAACAACCCCATGGTCCTGGTGGTGGTGAAAACCTGACACTTATTTCCATGCTTAACATCAACAACGCATTTCTCACAAGATCTGCTCCCAAGAGCAGGTGTGTTCTTGAAAAATCAGCATCAAAAAATCTGCAACTGCTCCTCTGGCAGCAGGAACAAACAGTGGGAACTCACCTGGTTACGTGTGCTGTATTACAGCACTTCGTAAGTCAATAAACTCTGTCTTGGAAGAACAGGGAGCTGCAGGGTCCGTGGGTAACGGTCAGGTTAAGTACTGCAGTCATCTGCACCATCTGACTGACGTTCACAGACAGAAAAGTCAATGACTTCATTTAAGGATTAGAACGAGTTTGGTTTTGCATCAGACTTGGCTTAAGAAGGATGAGCTGGATTCATTACAAAATGAAGTTTAATTAATAGACTACTTCAAGTTATAATTAGCTAATGAAGTTCAGGAAAAAAAAAAACGGAAAGCAGTTTTAAACTGAAGTATGTAACTGATTTACAGCTCTTCAATTACAGTATGTGAAAAAAGACAATGTGATAACTGCTCATCTCCAGGACTGGCTCAGAAGCCATTATTTCTTTGAACTAATGATTAAATGCCTCAACGCAGTCTGGACTTCACAATTTGCTTTTGAACTGTATCGCTTGCATTTATAGCCTGCAGAAGATACAGGGTGCACTAGTGATGTGCAATCCATCTCTTTTTCATCCCAGATTGTACAATAAAGACAGAAGGAAATTGCTTCTCCTTGAACCAAGATTTCTGTCCGTTCTGTGAGGATGCACGGACATTAAGGTACAAGCATTACCCAGTTTTAGGGAGAACAGGAGCCAGCAGCAGCCCCTCAACAGAGCAGGGCAGCTCTGCAATATCGAGAAGCAGCTCCAGAAGTGGGGTGCTCCAACACACCCTGTGGTACCACCTCTGGCTGAACCCAGCGCACGGCAGGGGACCGGCGGCACAGCGTCTCACCCTCCGACCCAATTAAGAGGCTTAGGGCTGCAGGGAAAGAGGAGGAAGGGATTTTACATCCAGACACTCTGCAAACACATGCTCACTTCCTAACACCTCCTGGGAGCATTGTAATTACCTTCCTCTCACCTCTCATGTGGTAAGACCCACACTACCAAAAAAAACCTTGACAGCTGATGTTTCGGTGTGTCTTTGAGTAAGGCAGCTAAGAACAGGCATAGCTTTTCTGAGGTAGTGGAGTTTTTTGCTTTAAGGACCGTGCGTCTTTCCAGCACAGAAGGTACCAGAATATTGGGATCAGATGATCCAGCCACACAGACCATCTTCTGTGTCAGGCTGATTCTAGCACACAGCAGCCAGCACACCCCCACTACCCCTGTGTTTGAACCGCAGAGCTGGCTTGCCTTCACCTGTCATATGAAATTTGTGACTGGCACGCTCCAGGCTTTCACCTTTGCCACCATCGATGGCTTTGTTGATGGCTTCAGCTCCTCTCCTTTGCTGTGCAGCTCTCTGAACTGTTTCATTATTTGGCCTTTTCTGCCCTTTGCACATCAGAACTTCTCAGATAACTCCCTCTGTCTGTTCAGCTGCTCTGTGAAGCACTCCAGTTGAAAGGCTACGTGCTGCCCTGTGCTGACAGCATGCTGCTACGCTCTTTAGCTAGCAGCAGAAGAGCTACAGCAAAGATTCTCCAGCAGAAATGGTGTTATCTGCTCCTGCAGTTTCCCCTTTCCACAGAGCCATAAGCATTTCCCATGCAGTAACACTATCCAGGCTGCGTCAAGTGTGGAAAATAGAACTTGAAGGCTCAAAACGAGGCAAGAGCAAGATCTCTTTAGAGATATCAGATGCTCCTGTTGAGGGCTGGGATACTGCAAGCACAGCAAACCACCTGGAAAGGAACACGCTGATTCTCAGGCCAAGCAAGGCTGCAAGCACAGAGCTACTAACAAGCAACCAACCGAAGAAATGACTAGACACAAACAGGTTTGAGTTCTTGCTAAGTATTAAGACCCTAATTTTAATATCTGCTGCCAAAGGTCTCGATTAGCCCCACTGCTCACAGATAGGAACAGAGGAACAACGTGTGGGACTCCAGCCCACACGCATCTGTCCCTGCCCTGTGTGGTGCACAAGGCATCATCCTCCTGCAAGGCAGCGTGATGCCTCCTGCCCAGGCATCTTCCAAGACGAAGGAGTGGCCACAGCAGTGACAGCTGAGGGACTTGCTCTCCACCCTGATATGGATTTTGGGCCAAAAAATCTGCAGGTCCCATTTCCCCCCTGGTGGAGTCTGCTGCTTTCTAATATAAAGCTGAGTCATAAGCTAGCACTTAACGTGCCTAAACTGATGGCTGAGTTGTTGATGTGCTCACTTCAGCAAAGACTAAAAGAAGAAACTACTTACAATCTGGGTAAACACAAAGTGAGGAGACACGGGAGAAAGGTGTACACAAAGAAATTGGTAAAGCATAAATATAACAAACTCTGCAGACAGGGATCTACAGAAGATCCCAGGGAGAGAACAGCAAGTGCAGGTGCTTGCTTAGGGCTCCCCGTCCAAGCGGTTTGCTTGGTAGCAGCCCACAAAACACTCGGGATAACAGGAGGAGGCAGACCAGCACACGGTGTTGACTGAGACATTTCCAGTCCTCCTTTACAGCAGTTGCTAACATTTGTGCATTTGGTCTCCATGAGCAGACACACAGCTTTGATCTACACAGAGACGTACAGCATCTCCCAGAGATGTGCTATTTGCAATAGCACTAAACAGTTGTCATTGAAATTCTTGTGAAATCTCATCTACTTTTTCCGGAATTAACCCAACTAATTATGATCTTAATTATTCAGAGCATATAATAAGTTCTAGAGTATGGGAACTCAGTTTGCTGAATTCAGATCATGGAGTAATTGACTCTTCATTCCAATTGCCTTCATTTAGTGATCAGTGTTGTGACTGGCAACTCAGCGATCGGTGTTAGAAACTATTTCTGGAGGAGGTAAATCTAGTTTGCCAGCATCAATGAGAACAAATCAGCGGACTTTAATTCTGATATTTGATTTTTTTTTTTAAAGCCCTAAAACATCATTAAAAACCTCATCTCACGTGAACATGACTGATCACAGCCAATCGTCTTGACTCAGTCCATACAAGCTTAAGGCCAACACATCTTACCAATCCCCTGTTTGTGCCATCTGCACCATACACACCCAAACACACGCATCTAACAGGAACACGCAGAACGCTTGGCCGTGAAGCTGCCCCTTCGCCTCTCTTCAAATGCCCCTCCAGCAGAGCTGGGCGACCACAGCAGCTCCGAGAGCAGTGCAGGGCCCTGGCCGGGACAGCCCGTTTCGGTAGCACACGTTCCCAGTGTGTGGAGGAGGCGGCAGCAGCTCGGCCAGCTGATACTCGGACAGGGCTGTTAAACACAGACTTCGTGGGAATTCAGCTGGGCCCCTTCCTCGTGCATTCCAACAACGCATCAAAAAAGAGGCATGCCATGCTCTTTTAAGATAATATTTTCATAGACGGTACCATACCCACAGTTGTTTCAAAAAGCAGCTAAACTTGAAGGCTCACCCCGAAGTCTGAGACTGGCCAAAGCAAGGGCTTGGCAAACATTACACAACCGAGTTGAAACAAAAGGCTGAAAACACAAAACAGCAAAGCATAGACAACTACCCCAGGTACATCACGTGTGTGAAAGTTTCCTTCCCTAACCCCAGTTGCTGTTCCCGCGCCCTGCAGAAGCCAGGAGCTCCTGTGCAACCAACATCCTGAAGCCCTCCCTCCAAACGAAGCACGCTTTAAGCAGCTGCTACACGGCATCAGCTCCGTGAACCGAGGAGGCAGCGGGCAGGATGCTGCCGAAATCCAGGAGCTCATCTCCTTGGCAGTATCACAACAGGGCCACGGCACACCACGGACCACCAGCCCTCCGGGAAATAAACCTGACGCCCCGAGATCTCACCTGGCACGAGCGCACGCTGGCAGCGGAGTCAGCGAGGGCAGGGGCACCGCGGGCGCGACAGCCAGCACCCCGGGGCTGCCGCCAGCCCTGCCCGCGCTCCCGCTATCGGCTGGCTGGCGGCCGTCCCTGCCGTGACTCCATCGCCTGGGAATGGCAACCACCTCGCCCCTGGGGCTGCGGGCACACACCTCACGGGACCAGCTTCCTCGGCGTGGGCCTGAGCCGCGCCAGCCACCGCGGGGACAAAGGGAGGTCGGGACCGCTGCCGGAGGGAGGCCGCGGCACCGGGGAGAGCCGACCCGCGCCAGGCACCGCGCACACAGGCACGCGTTCACGGTCTGCCCGGAGCCCCCCACGGCCTGCTCCGATCAAATCCCCTCAGCCGCGCGGCCAGGCCGAGGCAGGGTGTTTTCTTTTGCGAGTCAATAAAGTTAGCAGGGAGGAAGGGGTTGTAGTACTTGGTTACAGGCTACTCACCCCGACACTGAAATGGCTGTGTTTTGTGTGGTGGTTTTTTTTTTAAAGCAGAATGCCTTCACTTCGGAAACTTCTTTTTCACTACTGCCATTTGCTAACTCGCCCAAGATACTGTAAAACCCCAGAAAAGGCTAGGAAAAAAAAGTGGAGAGGATTTAAAAGCTGACGGTCAGGACAGGAATTTACGGAATGAAATCTTTAAAGGCAAGAGCAGACAGAGCCAGCCAGCTAACGCTTTCATGCCCTGCCTCTGACCAGCGGATCCACTTCACGGGCACACCAAGGGTTACAGGATTTTACCTGCTCTCGATGAGGGCTTCTCCACATCGGCTGGGTCTCCTCCGCGTAGCTAACAGGCTGCCGCGTCTCCTGTCGGCTCCAGCAAACCCCTTGCAATCACAATGTCACAGCTCCCCGGGCCTTACAATCAAGTGGTTTGTTGTAAGAGAACTAAAAATAGTGCTGAATTTTTCGCTGAAGCACTTGCTTGAGTGAACATAGTGCCAGTCAGCCCATGCGTTAGGGAGCTGCATGCAGACCTTTAGGATTAAATACAGCCCAGATTTTCCTGGAAATATGGCTGCTGACTTTTTTAAACAGAGTTCCCCCCCTCCCTTTTTTTTTTTTTTTGAAGGACAGCAAAAAATAAATCCTTCTTTCTGACCACTCAGAGACAAAATGAGTGGAGTTGTTTTAAGAATGTCCTCAGGGAAAGAGTGAGTCACTTAAGCTGCTTTTATGATAAAGATCCCTGGAGGAAGTATATCTCCTTAGTAAGTAGTCTCCAAGTTGTTCAGGGATCTGTCTGCCCTGCTGAAAAACAATGTTTCACATTGTTGGGTTTTACAGTTTTGTGTTTGTTTTTCTAATAGTCTTAACACCTGCTTCCACCACGGAGTTAACACCGGCATGGGAGCCGGAGCAGGATTTGGTACCAGCTAACACACCAGGAGGGTGGTAACAGGAGGGTCCGTCCTGCAGGGCTGTCGGTAAGGTCTGTGGAAAAGCACGGAAAGCGACCCACAGGGACACTGCACATGGAAGCACGCAGCCCAGGTTGCAAAGTGCAGGACAGAAATCCGAGGTAATTATTTTGCCAAGATTCTCACTGCTGTGGCTTGAGAACAATCACTGAAGACGAAGGCTGCAAAAATATCATTTGAGACACCAACACCAGTGCTGCTGCCAACGTCCAAGCTGGGATCCCAGGAGCATATTTAGATGCAAAACTCCCCATCAGCGTACACCAGACTGGCACACTTTTACCCTGCTGCATGCAGGCAGACGTAGCAAATAAGCTGAGAAGTGAGAAGATGCAGGCAGCTGCTGGCAACAATTGTTTGTGGCATTATAAATGGCTGGTAAAGCTAAAATCCATCTCCTGGTGGTTGCTTCGGTCGTGAGGCAGACACCAGAGTTCACCTGGCAGCACGCGGGGACGTCTGAACCATGCTGAGAGTTGGGGCTGATCACTGCCCAGCCGACGTTACTCTGTAAAAACATCAAGGATTCCCCTCTCTATCATAATGTACACCACCGAGAAGGTGACATCTATATCTTTACTCTGAGACTTCCTCAGGCACCATAAATTTGCAGGAAAAGTTATTTCTTCACTTCCATAAAGAAACTGCCACTGGCAGAGAAGCTTTCCATAAGCAGCTGTTCAGGGCTGTATTTGTGCGTTTACGTTTATGTACATACACACGCACAGCTGTGAGAGAAAGATACACATATTTCAAACCCATATTTTAGGACGGATTCAAACACTAGGAAGTTGGAGAGTTTCTGGGAACAGCAGAGCAGAAATGCTGTTTGTAATATTCTTAGTTTGATCGATTTTCATATGAAGAAGCTGAAACGTAAGAGATCAACAGTATATGGTCTGTTTGGCTGTTAATGTAGAATTGTCTCTGCGTTTTTCTTTCCCTCACGTGCTTTCAAGCACTTTTATTTTTGTTGCAAGGAGAGGAGAGCTGCAATATTTCCTCCCTTGTGGGAGGACTGGCAAATTCCTCCTACTCTTTTTCATTGCTGACAAAACATGCTGTAGACCTCTGCATCTACTTAGCAGCAGAGGCAGACACAAACACAACAGCGTCTTCATTCCTGCTTCACTCTCCAGCTATTGTTTATACAGAGAAAGAGCATTAACAGAGCACACGTCTCTCACTAATTTAGCCTCACTCTGCCATCTGCTACTTCCCATAAGTTGACCCTAATGAGAAAATACTTTAAAACACACTTGAGGCCCAGCTGCACCCAGTCAAGCCACCAGAGGAGGGGAACATTCCCCTCCCAGTACGTCATCCCCCGATGCTACACCCCTGCCCCTACCCGTGCCGGGGGGAACGCTCCCGTCCGGATGGACGTGGCCCCGGGCCGCGGCCTCTTGCAGCCACGCCGAGCAAGGATCCAGCTCGATACCGCCTTCCGCGGTGCTCCGCGGTTCTCCCCTCCCGCCCAGGGTAACGGGAGGGCTCCGAGCGTTACAGACCAGCAGCCAGCTTTCTGCAGCTGCTCCGGCGGGAGGACATCACGGGCAGAGTGACACGAGCATCCGGCAGGCAGCTTCTGCCTGAGCAGTCAGGCGTTGGCTCACACTGCGTAGGGAAAGAGTGGAAACGCAGGACCGGGTTTGCCAAGATTTGGAGAAGTTCAGTACTGAACTGGCAACAAGACCGCTACTGCTGCTGCCCTGCAGACGGCTGAACCGCATCACAGCGAGGATTAGCGATCTGCCACTGGAAGTGCTGCTGCTGAAACCCTCCAGAGACAATTCCTCCTGAACATCCACCTAAACCCCCCAGAGCGCTGCCACCCCCCTTGGTGCTGGGGCGGGACTGGGGTGGAGATGTGCTGGGGCCAAGAGCGCGCCAGCAGAAACAACACCCACTGCCTGGGAAGGCACTGCTGTTTTCTTAACTGCGACCAAAGCAGCAAGTTGTTACAGACCATGAGTTTTTCTTCATTTGGATATACTGCGCATCACAGACCTAGAGGCAAACCAGGGCACGTTTCCAACACTCACCTCTGCTGTTATCCTGTAACACACTGGAGGGCCACGCTTTGCACATGAATGACCTAGCTGAGGCTACTGCAAAGGGCAAGAGCTGGGCACACGTGAAGGAGCATCTTGGCTTAAAAAGGGGCCTCTGAAGAGCACGGGGTGTTCTGTCACCAGCCTCTCCGCACAACTGCCTATTTCACATATGCTCTTCACTCATCGTAAAGCAAAAGCAGCTCTGCGAAGCCCTGCTGCCCCTCGGCCAGTCCTTGTCTTTCATTTCACATGCGCTGGGAGCATGACTTCGGGAGGATAACAACACCAAAAAATGAAGATTAATCATCCATGAAAGGTGCAGAGCACAACGCAGAACACAGTTCCATGTTATTACCCGATCACACCAACTGGTTAGTCACTTCTGCTCTGCCTCTTAGGTCCAGGGTATGCTACTTAAAGTATTTGCTTCAAGTTTCCAACATCCCTATGAAAAGATCCTTCCTTATTACTGCAGAGACCGTAACTGAGCACTCCGGGATTATTTGTAATGCTTCATGTGACCTCAGAAAGCAATTTTTTTCATTGTGCATGTTTCAGTGGGATTTAAGGCAGGAATGTGCTCAGGGGTGCCAGCAGTGCTACACCCATGTGTAAAGACAGCAACACCCAGAGACGCGAATCATAAGGATCATACACTGCTGTAAATTTGGCTGTCCGGTGGATCCCTTGTGCTTTATGTCATACGTTTAATAATATGAGCACAGACACATCAAAGAAGGAAGTATGAAGGAGGACAGCTAAACCATGTGGGTATCCATAGAAGAATGCTGAGGAGGAATCCTAAAAATACAGAGCACTCCCCAACTGCTTTGTGAATTTCATGTGACAAGAGCACATTGGGTCCTCTGTTAAAAGCTCCTAGATGACGTGGGGATGTCCTGATTTGGATCTGCCCTCTAAATAATCCGCAAGTCTCTCATTGTCAGTGAAGTGCAATCTCTATTGGAAGTAAAGCTGGCAACTTGGCCCTTAAAATTACTAAAAGAAATGCACTAGGATGACGGGCATTACCAGAAGTTCCTATGAGAAACCAAACTGGTTTTCTGATTACTCCACAGGATGCAACTGGGCTACACGCATTCTGGGGGTGGGTGAAAAGTCAGTCACAGGCAGGACTAGAACAGCAAACTGAAGGACATACCAAAAGGGAGAGGAGATTGCAATCACAGAAAATGAGAATTGGGCACAGAAATGATTTCCTGTGAGATACAGATGCAGCATCTGGTTTTACATATTGAACACAGGAATAAATCTTCCCAAGCTCTTTCCTTCGCTTCCTTCCAACTGCACCACAGGCCAAATCCAATTCAGCTGATATGTAAGAAATGAGTCTTCCTCTGCAGGTGTGCATGTTTGGGGGTTTGTATTCGCAACCCAGAGGGATGCCCAAATAACTCGTATGACATACCAAGATCTTCTCATGGAAGCTTCGGTCAGCTGTACCACATGAAGGCCTCTCAGCTGCACAACTGTTTAACTTGCCCAATTACATTTTTGGCTGCCCTCCTGCCCTGCAGCTTAGACAAACTCTCTCCAGGAGCTAGGTCACAAGAAGGAATTGCCAAAATATGCTACTTCTCAAAGAGCTTATTCCTAGGGGAAACAGGAAGCATGAGAAATGTTATAGCAGGTCTGGAAGAATTTTTTGTTTCTGCTGAAATCTGTTACAACATCTTTTCTTTTTTCCCCTTGTATCTGTTACTTTGAAACACACAGGTTTATAAACACATATTAGTACGCCAATGGCCCTTCAGACATTAACTCATTTTCAGTTTTGATGCTGAGAAAGTATGGTGTTTGTGTAATTCATTTGTCCTCCTGACATAACCAAACACCAGCTGTTATTTACTTGGTTTTTAAACAAAGTAAACACAAAATTATTAATTAAATAGGGAATTCAGAAAGCTTAGATGTGGATTCAAAACGTATTACGCAGTCACACTAGCTTGAAGTCAGGGAGAGCACAGGAAACCTGATGGATCCTCCAGTATATTCTCAAAAGCAGCAGCTTGATGCTTTACGTATGTGTGCCACGAGTACCTTGTTTGACATAGAGTATGGACTTTGGTACATTCGGTGATTAATCAAAATAGACCATTATAAGCTGAGAAGAGCCCAAATGCTTGTTCTGCCTGAGTCTTCCTCCACACCACAGTGAAACACTGGTGACAGCAGCACCAAGGTTTCAAATCCAGAGAGGAGACGAGAAAATAAGCAGGAGTTCTGAAGAAGAACGTAGTTTTGAGGTTTGATCATGAAAAACAACCCTCTAGGTGAGCCAGAAAAAGCACTAATCTTGCTCTCTCGAATGGAAAGCATAACTCCTCAAATTCTCTGCTGTTAGGGAGCAGCAAAAGCACAGGTTGCTGTTTCCTGCAAGGTTTGTTTCCCAGCAAGTTCTCCTCCAACAGCCCAGCGAGGCGTGCCCAAGGGGCAGCACAGCTCCTCTACAAGACCCAACAGTGCAACCCCAGTTATGAATCAGGAGTTACAAACACTGAAATCACCTTGAAACAAACAAGTCATTCTTTTGTACTTTAAACAACACATTGTTCCTTCACTTGTCTTCTAATTTCTGTGTGTGTTGAAGCTTTCTTCTCAAACTAGGAAGTCTGGAAGGCCACAGCTCCAGTGAGCTGGGACGGGCATCTTGCTCCTGCTGGGGAAGCATCCCGAAACAGGACTGCCATCGGGAGCAGCTCTGGCAGCCAGGTCAGCGCAAGAGGCAAGGGCAGGGCACGCGTGGAGGAGGATTGCATCTTGCTCTGGACAGGAGGAGTTACAGGAGAAGAGGCATGTTGAGCCTCCGCTCTCTTAAAACTTCTGGGTGGGTCTTGTGTTACCTGCCAGCCCACAGGCACTTTGCGACAATACCATTTCTGTTGGGCGATCCCAGCTTGGAGGGCAATAACCACTGTTCTGCTGAGCTGGTGAAAACGTTTCCTCCAAAGTGCTTTGTCTGCAGGACCTTTCAAGGTCCTCAAGAAAACTGTGACTTACAGCTAACGTATAAAATATTAACATCTGTGTTAGATCGCACATCTGGATCCTGGTAGTCTCGATGAATCACAGCACTGGTCCCAGAGAAGACCTGCCCTATGCTGTGTAACTGGGCCTTCGTCAGGAGGCCAGCCACGGCTGTTTTCTCACCATGGCATGGCGTGACACATGGTTTTTTATATGCCAGGGCTTCCAGGAGAGCACAGCAGCAACAGGCCAAGAATTGGTTGTGCACCACCATTTCCCAGTTCACAGACAGACACCAGCTGCAACCTGCCAGCTAGGACCAGAAGGGTGTTCCAGAAGCATGGACCCAAGCAGGCTGGAAGGCAAAGTTAAATTTCTGTACTTCACACTGATCCAACTTTGAGAAAGGGCCAGGGGAAAAATACGGTAAGAAGGCAGAAATCTCACCTTCGTACACAGAAGTGCTTTTGGTTAGTTTGTAAGCAGACACAGAAGAGTGGTAGTAAAAACTCACTCATTTTCCATTTACTTTGTAGCTAAGTCCTAAAATAATAAGGGTCAACTGAGTATTAACTACTCTCTTCAGGGGACCAGATGAAGAGAACAGACATTCCTGTAGCTAATGCCAATAAAATACTTTTGAGAAAGGAGTTGCATAAACATAAACAGATTATTCCTCTAGGCTACAATAAGCGGATAAATATTTTTCTCTCCTTTCCACAGATAGCAAAACAAATGTACCGAGGCAGCAGCGAAACACCTAGGAGACCAGAGAAGGGCAGCTCCAGAACAGCAGTGTAATGCCTGGATCCCCCAGCCTCTGCTCACTCCAGTGCTGCTCCTTACACCGCTGGACTCGAGGTAACAAAGGCCCACCTGCCCTGCCCAGCACAGAGGTGCCCCCACCAGACAAGCCCTGCCCCACAGCAAAGGCAGGGGACAGCTGTTATCTCGTGCCTAACGTGGTTTGCACTGAGAATCCCAAGTTTACAGCCTCAAAGAGCCTCCTCCCTACCTGCACGGCGGTTTCTGCAGCTGCTTGAGCGAGGCGCTCGCTCTGCGCCTCTTCGCAGCTACTCAGCAGCCCCCTGCTTCTTTGGTTGGTCCCGCCTGGGGAGAAGAAGCTGTGAGCGTCCTCCAAAGGGTGGGACTGAAACACGTTCGGAGCACAGCCCTGTCAGAAAGCATCCAGGCTTGTTGCCAGCATGCAGCCAAGGATGTATTTTGCACACAAGGGAGGTTTGGGGAGAGCCTTACGTCCCCGGTGGTATTTAGGGGTGCTGTGCCTCGCTGACCTGTGCAGCAGGTTGGCTGCAACCCTCTTGCACCTGGATGGGGATGCAAGGTGCTGCTTTGCTCCCTCCTTGAGGAGAACAAACCTTGACTTTTTATTCTGTCATCACCCACGAACAAATATGATAGATGTCCTAGTTCAGCATGGTCTTAAACCGTTTGGATAACCTCTTCCTCTATGGCCCTCAAGAGCACATTTTTCCAAGGAGATAAAGCACAATTCTGCCTCCCTTTCACCCTGAAACAAGCAACCCTTACTGACTGCCAAGAAGCTGAGGCACCTTGAAGGCCTTTGTAAATCTGTGTCTGTTACAAGCATGACAGGAACTTGGAGGAACTCAGTAAAATCAAAGCCAGCTCTGTGTTAATGATGCAAAGCAGCATCATTCTCCCTGCCTGACACAGACAAGCATACACAGACACACACAACCCACAGGGACAAGCACCCACAACATCTTGGCTCAAGTATTCTGTACGTACCCATGCCTTACACGCCAACACTCAGGACATATGACAGGTTAAGAACATTTGGAAGCAGCCAGTGCCACTTCCCAACAGGGAGGTAACCAAGACCTCGCCAACCAGCGGGCCTGCACAGTGAGGGGTAGCCTTCAGACAGCTCTGCACCGCTGTACGATGCATGGGGTCAGTTATGTCCTGCAAAAACAAATAATTTCAGCTAGAGCACAAGTACTTCAAAAGCACAAAGGAGTTTCACATTATTGCTACAAATGCAACATTTTCCAGACTGCAGATGTGCGCTCACATTGAGAAGCGTTTCCTTTATTTCATGTATCCTTTTCTACCCCCTTCCCTGGATTTATAGATACACCTGGCAATGCACGACTTCATTTGGTGCTCACACGGCTTTCTTTTTCACGCCCATCCATACAAAATGCATACACGGGCATGGCATTCCAGCCAGACCCACAGCACCTACAAATAATCCAGTGCCCGTCCATGCGCTTCGATGACCTATAGGCAGGTATAACCAGGATTTATAAACGCCAGCATTAGTCGACACCCTCCCATTACACGAACTGGAAGAGCTCCACGCATTCCTGCAGCACAGCGAGTACTGAACACCCCAGACAACAGTGGCACAAGCTGCGGGCATTTGCCAGGGCAGCCTGCAACAAGGCTGCTGCCGCTTCGACAAGAGGCGGTCCAGCTGGAAAAGACAACCCAATTCCTCGCCCCTGGATTCTGAAGAAACTGGACACCCAAAAAGCAAAGTAAGAGTTACTGGTTTTACCCACTGCCATTATCAAGTGAGAGAGAGACTGAAGCTGCTTTCCTGCCCTCCAGCCAGACTGCTAGATTGTTATCCATGGCCTCCTACGGAGCCGCTCTGACTTCTCAGACACTTCGTGAATTCCTGACAAGAGTTTCCTTCAGGTTCCTGCAACATTTGACACACCTTCCTGTAGCGGAACAGGCAGGAGGCAGAGAGCATTCTGCCTGTTCTATCAGCTCTTAGTATCAGCTCATGTATTAAAGCAGAAAGAAAACCATCTCACTCAGAGATGAGAGCACTGGCAAACTGGTAAGTAGTTACCTGAGCTTAAAAGGCTTGCTCAGAACCCATACTTTTTGAAGCTTTTAATTCATTTTTGAATGAAGTATGCATTTATTTTACAGAGAAAGGTGACAGACTGGGCTCCCTGGGATTTCAGACAACTGTAAGCAGAACCAGCGTAGCAGCACCAGCTCCCAAAAGGCTTTGTCTGTTCACCAGGCACTTCGTCACCGTACAAGGGGGAGCCCAGCTCGAGCACCGCCGCAGAAGCAACACACCTGCTGCTTCAGCAGAAACACTGCCACATGAAAAAGTTGGCTCAGCACGTTTCAAAAACTTAAATCAAATGGATCTGGGATTAAAATTATCAATTGATTTCCCTCATGACCTTCCTGGGAATTGAACCTGTCTACACAATTAAAGTGCGTAAAGATTTTCTCTGAACCTATAAAAGCCTCTTATTTATAACCACATCTCACCACACTAAACACCCTGCTCCAATCTATTACAACTTGACGAGATGACAAATACTAAAGCATAAACTGAATATACTCCACGCATTATGCATTTACAACACAGCAAGACTTTATTTATCAATTTCCATCGGAATTAAGAAGCAATCTCCTGAGCTGCTGAATTTGTACGAACCCAGTGACACATTGCTAGCAGGGAACTCATCTATCAGCAACGTGGGTTTTGTTTTGCTGCTTATTAATCTCAGTGTCATTGTTGTTCAGGACTATGCGAAGCCCTCACCAACGCGGCTGTGCGAGCATTGGGGCGTCTTCCTGAGACTCACTAGGGCATTGCTCAAGTAGACCCCAATCCAGGAAGCTGTGGTGAGAATTGCAGATATAACCCACCCAGATGGCACAATCTTATCGAAGTTTTGCATGTCAATCTGCTCGGTTAATTAAAACCCTCTCCTCTCCGCAGTTAATGGCAGGTCTGTGCAGCAGAAATGGCACCGGAACAGATGTTAGTAAATTTGTCAAAGCTGCAGGATGATTGCTCTGACTTCGCTGTCTTTTGAAGGACTACTCTATTTACATTCCCACTGACCTCCCATGTCAAATCTGGTAAATATTACCTCTCCTCTGGCTGCTCTACAAGACAGCCTAAGCCAAGTTTGTTGGTGAAAGTCGTCTGCTTTGAGAAAACACCACATGATTACAGGCAGCCGTTTCTAAGATTTCAGGAGAAAAACCTTCGATGATGAAAAGCATGCCTTATTTTTAAATAGGCCTTTGTCTACATCGCCTTTCATCTTATCTTTCCAGGATTCCCATGAAAAAACACAGTCATGATTCAGGAGAAGAAAAGAAGTTGGAGACCGCCTCGGCTCAGTCACAGGAAGGCCTATGCCGCAGTGGCATCAAGAGCACACAAGGCAAAACGAAGGCTGCAGGTAGGCAGGAGTCCCCCACCTACGCCAGAACAGCTACATTACAAAAGCTGTCTCCTTACCACGAAGGCAACTAGTTGGTAGCAACGTTTAAGGGTCTGACGCATCCGTTCAAAGCACAAGTGACCTTATATTCTCTTTATTGAGCAGTTTGTCTTAATTGGTGTAAGAAAACGCCACGTTCCAATGGGGTGCTATGTCCTTTTCTAGCTAGGGAAATAACCCCGCCAAGATTACAGTGTGCAGAGCACCACGGCCAGCAGCTCTATCTCAGATGGCTGCTCTGAGCTGCAGGCACATGGGAGTGCCGCAGGATCAGTCCCCAGCAAGGAGCTGCCCAGGTGCTGTGAGGCAGACAGCCTGGGCCAGGCAGGGTGAGCAACTTTTCTTGTTTTTGTGATTCTGTGGAAAAGCCTTTGTAATGTGAGATGCTCCAAGACACGGACTATGCATTGAGAAAGTGGTGTTAACACAGATGTTACCTGCCTCCCATCCCAACGGCTCAGAGTGCTTTTCAAACTCAGTTACTATCACTTGAGTTGATCAGCATGCAAATTAAAGCAATTAGGCAGCAAGTGGCTCACTTGATTTCACTCGAATATTAAAAGAGCCAAAGGAGCTGAAAGGACCTGGGTCCATGGTAAGTTGACGAGCATGGTGTCAGAGTTGTGCTTTACAGCACTGGGAAAAGTGCAGAAAGAAGAGAAAAAAAACAACCGAAAGGCTCTCCTGCATCTTTTAACATCCTTGATCATGCAAAAACCATTTGTAAAATTACCATACTTCCTTCTCCTCCCACGCCCACCTTGCAGCATCCCATCGCCCCTACTTAGCTAGCAGCCAAGCACACACCTACACTGACCTGCAGGACTAGCAACTCGCTGTCCGCTCGCTCCTCTGCTGAAAAGCTTTTTCTGCTGAAAGCTAATACACAAAGGGCTGACAGAAAGAAAACCAACGTGGAATAGGTTCTCCAGCGAATTAGGGACTGTCTAGTATCCAAGCAAAATGTCACCAGTAGTTATTCCTTCCTTATCCATCACTTAATTCCTAGCTAGTTTATGACCAAATTCAACTGTACGTGGTTCTTAGGGAAAGCAAGTACCTTACTGCAGAAGAATATAAGGTAGTGTTGAGATGCCTACATCTCCCTAAGACACCAAGTAAATTATTTCGTCACTTTAAAATATGATTATTGAACACAACTGAATAGTTCTTCGAAAATGAAAGCCCTGCACAATCATTTATTACTCACCTAATTGCTATTGGTAGGGGTGTATTTTTTTTTGTTAATTGGCACCTCATTCAATCACTTTCTTAACCTCTGCATCCACTGGGAAAAAGATTTCCCATAGCAGTTCTAGGAAGCACGAGTTGATTTTATTTACTTTAAAAGAAAAGCAAGAGGGGACAGAGTAACCTCCCTGGGATGTCTTGTTTCACTTCAGAGGAAGAACAAACATATCCCCGCACTGCTGTTCTTCTCAAAGAGTACAGGTCAGATTCCCCCACTCAATTGTTCCTTTTTCATACACATGCAAGACAACTACAGAACCTTGCTTTATTTTTTTTTTTTTCCTCAGCAGTGCAGTGATCTGTTCATGGAGTCAGCTCAATGCTGTCGAATTTTCTGTGTAGATTTCTGTTTGCAACTATGAAGAAATCATCATCTCAATCAGCAGCTATCATGTTATTAAAATCAACCTTTTGGCAAAATTTCCTTTTAATACATTTCAATACCCAGTTTGCTATTTAAAACTTCTCTTTACTTACATTTGCTTCTCTTCAAATGTAGCCAATGAAGCTTAGTGAAAGCAATGTGCCCACCCATACCATGGGGTCAGCACAGTTAGGTTATGCTCACCAGTCATGAGAATTTCATAACTGTAAACTTGTCCACATTTTGAAATGAGCTGTGGAAAATATTTTGACTCAGGCTCACCTTTGAAGAAAAAGGCATGCTTCTAATGCAAGCATAAGACAGTCCGTCTTTGTGTTGATGCTCTCCTTATAAACTAAACAATAAACTCTTCAGAAAAACATTATTTCTTGCAGATGGGAGAGCAGACTGCTACAAAAAAAAAAAGTAAAAAAAAAAATCAAAAAACACGCAAGGCAAGGTAGAAGATGGAAAACAGTTAAGGAAGCAACCTCAAATCACTTAGGATTTATAAAGACGTAGGATTCATTACTTTCACAGATGCCATTTCTGATGGCTTTAATTCTGAGATTCAGCAATTTTACTGGAAAGAATTCATAGCAAGCCGTGGGAACTGCTGGATTTGCAGCAATTAAACATAGGCATGGGAAAAGATGTTATGCTCTGCGGCGACGGGGAGTTCAAGGTATTGTGCTAATCCAAGGCCTGCTAGGATTATGCTCAAAACAAACATTTTTGACTGAGCCTTTAACAATGGAAGATACAGAAGAAAAGAAGTCAGCTTTCTTCCCCTCTTTGGAGAGGTGTGCAACTCTGGAGTTCAGAGCTGTTTGTTTTTTTGTTTTTTTAAAGACGTGTGTCAACTGCCCATCATCACCCATAAACATACATAGATATATTTTATTTTTTAAATTTCAAGCAACATAAACTTCTGATTTTCATAGGGCATCTCTTGTAACAACATCTCTTAAGCATCTCCTGAAATCTGAACATTAGCTCTTAATGGATTGAAGCAAAACCAGTAGCAGCTGCTGCTCACCCCACCTACTGCCATTTCGCCCAACAGCTTAACCGCAGCTTACAGCATTCCTTACAGCAATATAAAACACTTTTCTTCTCACATCATCCATTTAATTCCACCTTAATTTTTTCAATTAAGTGAATGAAGATCAAAGCTAAACGTGTGACTAAGTGTGGATCTGCTGGCTGTCTCACGTCTCAGATGCGATGCTCAGATTAGATCTGCTGTCTGAGAGCGCAGCAAACTTGAGGTGCCTGCTAATGCGTTGGTATGCCTCTGCTGCCTTCCGAAACACCATGCCAGGGTAAGTGCAGCAGCAGGGCGCAGAGGATGGTAACTTTTTTTTTTTTTTTTTAAAATCAGCTGGCAAAGTGAGCAACGCCGAGCCCTGCAGAGAGCACACAGGCTGGTTTCAGCCCATGCTGCTGTACCCACAAGGCTGCTGCTGCTGCTCAGGCTGCCTGCTTTCATCCAGCTGCTGAAAACCACCGTGACTCCTCTGATGAATCAGTCCTGGAG
This sequence comes from Anser anser, assembly GCF_964211835.1. NCBI lineage: Eukaryota > Metazoa > Chordata > Aves > Anseriformes > Anatidae > Anser > Anser anser. Next base: position 46,506,234 of record NC_139724.1, on the reverse strand, counting down.
CTAGAATTATGGAGAACTAGACCAAAACATCAGCAAGCACTGCTACAGGCATTCTGCTACAGTGGCTCTGCTCTGCTGAGCAGGCCAATGTAGGGAGCCAACAGCAATCGGCTGAGGCCTCCCAAGAAGTGGAAGGACCAAAAGGGGACAGCTCTGATCTCCCCCGTGTACATGCAATAACCTCTCCTGATGTGCGGACATCTGATGAGCTGAAATGACAACAATCTGCTTGCTCTGCAGCTCGTATTTGCAACTCAGGGTTAACGAACCACCACTGAACCTAAAACACGAATAAGGGTAACAGAAAAAACATCACATAGAAACGTAGAAAGAAAAATCAAATTAATTGTAGCTGCAATTTTCAAATCAGTAGGTCATGATGGGTAGGAAATTAGATTAATGCGTGCTTGTGCAAAGGTTAAGGAGTGGGACTTCTCTTCCCACACTTGAAGGGGAAGAACAAGAAAATGAAAAGATTTTCCCAGGTCAAGGGTTGTTTACAGTTATTAAGATTAAAGGTCGAGGGCTTATGGGAAAAATGCGTCCCTAAGTGGATGACTTCCCCTTTTTTGGGCCAGTTTTGTATGGGCAGTCATGGCTTCATATATGACACATCAAGAGCAGAAGCAGCTCTGGGAACAGGAACAGACATGCCACATCAGACAGCATGCTGCTGCCTCTGGTCTGGTCCCTGTGTTCAGCATCTTCAGAAAAATACAAAGTTTATCCCGTGTATGTGCAAACCATACTCAGCTTTTTGGTGACTTTCTTTCAGTCCCATGATCCATACGGTCATCACGAGTGCAGGCTGACGTGCTTTGCAGCTACACCGCTGCAGGCAGGTCGTTCTGCGCAGAGATTGCCCAGCCGGAACACCCGCTTGCCCAGCTCCTCGCGCACATCAGGGCTGGCAGCCAGCTGCCAGGCTGGGCAGGCAAGATCCTCTTTCCCTGGGAGTGAAATATGACCGACTCCGTAAGCACAACTATTACCAGCTCCACCTCCTGGACATCTGCAAGGCATTATGCTGCTTCAGAACAGCCTTCTACACTCATGTCCTAATTAAAATGGGATTTTTAGATGCATATACAGACAGAGCACAGTGTACCATATGAACTCCCTCCATCTCAGAGTGCCTGCAGGAAGGCACAAGCCCAGCCCCGCAGAGCGACGGCTGCGGCAGTTGCACCCTGGAACAATTCGTCCATCACGAGCAGACAGTACTCGGGAACCTCTGCGACCTCAAATGAAGTTTCCAAAATACCATGACCAAAACGAGAAGCACTACAGGTCACGAGGGAAATGCCTCTTCTGAACATATTGAATGCTGAATACTCACTGTTCCCTGGGATTCCTCGTCATAAAAACTCACGCTGTCCTGCTGGTGCTATTAGTAAGCTGTAACATTTCATATGGTTCTTGTAGTCAAGGGACCAAAATATCCCTTTCTTTTCCCCTAAACGCAATCAGGCAGAGGAGCAGTCATTCTGCATCGCACAGTCCCTCCTCCCGACCTCACGCATGCAGGCAGCTCTGGCATTTCTCACAGGGGGCAAAGGGAGAGCATTGGCAGTGGTGTTCCCAGGCAGCGGTGTTACCAGACGCTCACCGTGTTATCACCCCAAAAATGGTTTTCCTCTCAGGCCCAGGGCCAACTGGGGCATCTAGGCACAAAAACTGTACAAAGCACGCATGCCTGCAGCTTTTGCTGATGCACGCCGTTCTGCAGGGAGGGACAGGCATCCTAATGGCTGTTAGGATGCTTCTGCCTGTCGTCAGTCATTGTGGGACTCCAAAAGCTCCTGCCATGGGTACCCACCAACCCCAGCATAAAAACTCAGCTGGAACTCAACGACTTGCTTCAACAGAAATGTGCTCCTTGTGTAGAATTTCAGGTAAAAAGGCAGGTTCACCTGTGTTTCCCAGCAGTCAAATTACCAAAGGCAAATGTATACAGTTTGCAGCACCACTAACATTTGCGTTTGGTGCTTTAACTTTCATTTGATTGTCTTCACTTCTGCCCAAGGATGAATGGAAAGGTCCTTGTGGCCCTGGGAACAAGCTCTTCTTACACAAAGGTATTTTTCCATCTCATTAAAGTGAGAAATGCATTCCTTAAAAAAAAAAAAAAAAAAAAAAAACAGCCTTCTTAATTCTTCATAAAAGTTGACTGCATACTATGACGATGACTTGGTACATGTTCTCCAGAAGCTCATGGAAAAAATGTTCAACTAATTTCTGTGTCAAACCACAGTAAGTCAGTCTGACAGAAGCCAGAATTTGGAGAGCACTTACACAGCCTTGGCAGAAATCACCAAAAAAAATATTCCTAGATGCTGTACACAGTAAGTTACTTCACCGTGCAAAGGCAGCCCCCAAAAAGGTGGAGTTCACCCCGGGGGAGAATCGGAAAGCTATCTGTGGGTGGGGAAAACATCTGCTAATCATCAATATCAGCACTTGGAATTATGCTTAGTGCTCACTAGAACTACTAAAGGGTGCCTAAACCAGACATGTTTTAGCATACATTTCACTTCATAAGAAAACGTGGGATGCAAACTACAAACGGGAGTAAAGCAACAGGCTCCAGGAACGAGCAGGTGTAGAGGAAGATGAGGGCCTGAGCAGAGGGAAGGCGGCAGCAGCAGGAAGGAGGAGTGTTGTAAGGCATGCGGTCACCCGAACAGAACACAGGGCATGCGATAATGCTCGCCCACTACTCAGCATACTTCCAGCACACCACTGTCCCCTCCAAGACCTACTTTTCTCCTGTTCAGTACAAAATGGAAACGTCCCCCGCTAATGAATATTTGCGTTTACTCGCTCACGCTTTACTGGTTCTACAGGCCCAGTGTTAAAGCTCACTCTGCATCAGATTTTGCTCAGAGAAACAGAAAACATTTCACTTGGGGTGCTTGGGAAATTAATCTGGGGCAGACACATGAAGACAGGATGCCCACAGAAGTGCCGTCATGAAGCCCGACCAAGCACCGCTCGCAGCACCCGTACCGAGGGTGCAGGCAGGCAACAGCTTGGCAGCGCCTTGGCTTCTTCTGCTTCTTCAGCATGGGGCGAGAGCTCGTGCTGGTTCTGGGACCTTTTTGGGGAACAGGCTCATTGAATTGCCTCTCTTCATGCCGTCAGTTACAAACCAGGCATAATAACCACACTGCACACCCAGAAAAATGTTAACAGTTTCCAGAATTAATGCCAACAAACTGGACAGTCAGTGCTGCTTCCACGCTGCCCCCACAGCGCTCACAAACGACAGCGCTGGGACATGACAGTCCTGACCACTGGAGTCTCCAGGCTGTCAGGTAGCCCCAGCTTCCTTCTACGTGGCCATCCTGAAGGGGAGAATGGTCAAAAACCTGGACAACCAAGCAGAAACTACAACCAAAACGCAAATAGAAGTGCTCTTTAATGTGAAAACAGGGAGCGCAGTTCCCTTTAACTTCAGTTGTATCTCCACACAGGCACCAGGAATCGGTTCTCACTACACGCTTTCTGGCAGAAAGCTAGACCATCACACGACACCAAGGGCCTGAGAGTCTCAGGTAGCGTGCTCCTGGGCTGCGTGTAGCAAGAGCTGGAGCAGCACTGACAGCTGTGCTGTGTTCAGTTGCGCGGAAGGCAAGTACTAGGACAAAAGAAAAGCCACCGTTGGTAAGGACAGCCTTGCTACCACCACTCCGGACATGCAAGTAGGCGAAAAGGAGATGAATAGGGAATAAAAATAGGACCCATTTAAGACAGAAGCGATGCCCAGCTTTTAGGGACTATACCAAGGGTTGTGATCACCTCTCTTGGAGACGCGCTCTGGGACAGAGCAAATGCCGGCTCCCAGCCAGCATCTCACACAAGTCCCACACCCTGCACATGTTTGTGCACAAGCGCAGACACCTGCACACCTGCCTGGGCCCCCCAGCAACTGGGAACGTGCTGCTGTGTGCAGGAGGACAGGATTGCAACAGCCAAGGAAAACAAACTGCCTTCTGGTGAGAACAAACTGGGTGTAAAGCTTCCCCGGGCAGCTGCAAGCCCATGGGTGCACAGCTCCTCACCGTCCCTTGCCAAAGTTGATCCATTCTTTGACCGTGCATAAATCAGCATTTCCCCATCCAAATTTTTCACAAACAACAGATGGACACTATTTTTCTTCATTATTCATCCAGGAAAACCAGACCAGTACCTCTTGGGTTTCCGGGGGCAGTCCCAATGTAGCAGAGGACAGAGAGACGAACAGTTCGCAATTCCTGTCCCCTGCTGAGAGCACCAGTGGAACAAGGATATCAGGCACAATGAGAATACTTACAAAAGTTCTGTCTCTCCTACAAAGAAATGCAGCACATCATTCTTTTTCTAATTATTGTTCTAAAACATGTGCATTACTGAAATATTTAATTTTGACTTTCCAGCTTGGCATTTTCATTAAAAACCTTACTAAAAGCAACCCACCAATCTCAGTGAAGGCTTCAGCAATACTGAGCAGACTGGACTAGCTAGTTATAGTAAGTAGCCAAGTCTAATATTTTATCATCTTCTACATTCTTGTGCATAATTTGATGTTTGTGGAAACGCACACAAACTCCTGTCTTCATACACTACAGTAAATATAAACCTCTAACACATCAGTGGGAAGAAATAACCCTATCAACGTAGATGGGCAATTTTATCTCACTGCAGCTTCCAAGTTCAAGCTTATGAATAACTAACTGCCATCGCTTCGGATGGTAAATGCACAGCTGACACATCAGACCCTTTCTCATAGCTTTAAAAAAAAGCAGCCACCTCTCTGAACAGGGACCAAGAGGATTCTGGCTTTACATGTCTTGCCCTGCTTCCTGATTTCTCTGCTTCCCTGCACAGAACAAGTTCGGCTAATTCAAGTAGCAGAGCCGCAACAATACTGTCTCTCCAGTACTGAGGATTTTTATGTGATTCGTTTCAGTCGCTGATGATTCAAGAATGAAAGAAAATTGTATTTTTAACATATGTTTGTTACATTTTTGGAAGAAGAAAGGAAATCACTTTGCACAGGCAGTTTTATAGATAATTCAGTCTCCCATCTTGGCTTGTTCTCTGTTGACTTGGAGTTCTCAAGTGAACTACAAATTGCATTACCTCCCAGGTTTTAGGTCCCAGTGCTCCAATTACAAGAGTGGGCTTTTTCTGGCTTTCACAAATTCCTAGCTGCTTCTGGGAAGAAGCACTGGTTCTGTGCTGACCCTCCTCACGCAGATTTCCTGTTGGATTTATTAACTCTTTGTTCGTTGTCGCTACTTCTCCTCCCAGGGTCCACGTGAGTAGGGGCTACTGCAGGAGCGAGCAGCAGATGGCTTGGTCCAAGGGCAGTCACCCTAAGCTGCGTTAACTGCCTAAGCAATGCTAGGTATGAGGGCATATGGTCGCCCTATCTTCCCCGACCGATTCGTGGAGGTAGGCAACACTTCTTTCAATTCAGTTTTGGAGGGTTCCCATGTTCCATACATAAATCCATTCATTTCTCTTGACAAACACTGATCTCTCTCTGTGTGCTGTCACCTACCCAAAATGCATCCAAGTCATTTTCCAAAGAAATGTGATTTACAAGGCTTCCCTCCCAGGGCACACTAACCCAGTCCAGACCAAGCAGCAGTCACGCACGTGCGTCTAGATCCCTTCTGGGGCGGAAAGGAAAGGTCTCGCTGCACCCAGAACCTGCGATTACATGAACCGGGGCTGCCCAGTGCTTGTGGGTAACAAGCACCGTGGCTCTAACAGCTGCTTCAGCAGCTCTCCGAACAGAACTTGCACTGTCAATAACACCCTATGAAATAAACTCAAACTGGGCCTGTGCCCACCTAAGGACCCCAATGGCCTCACAGGAACATTACTCCAGACGGTTACAGAAATCCAGCCGCGAGGCACACGCCTTATCTCCCTTGTGCTGCTTGACTTTAAATCTTTCACTCAGTAAAACTGAGGTATGTGGCACAACAAACTCCTTCAGAACTTTAGTTCTTTAAAAATGTTTTAATCAATCAACTGAGAAAACCCAGCTGTCATGTAGCCCCTTAAGCTGGCATCGTCTATCCTGCGTGAAAGCTTTCTGTTGCTGCGCTGTGACTCTGTCAGTGCAAGCCTGGAGACAAAGCCACAGGATGCTTGTTTTGCTCCCGCGCCTGCAACGCCAGTCGCAAACATGGGGGTCTGACTGCACTGGGAAGCTGCAGATGTGTCAGTTGTGCGTGCAAATGTCCCACAAATCCAACTGGGCTCATAGTCAGTCATTATGCATTAAAACACTGAAGGAATTAACTTTCCAGCTAGCAACACGAGTTGAATTCCACTTTTATTTGCTTTCCGAGTTAATGTAAAACCTCCCAACAGCCTCCAAGAATTTCAGCTTTGGGGAAATGCAAGTGGCCATTTGCCACCACAGCTTGCAGATGTGGACTTCCTCTCTCAGAAACCAGAATATCCTTTTGCCAATCTAAACATCCTTAGGAACATCTCCTATGCTAGAGCACTGCTACTTTCATTTGTCAAGGAACACTGGTCTCAGAAGGACCGAGCTAGCATTTACACAGCGCTGAAGAAAGTACTTTCTCCCTGCCAGATCTTTATCCTACGTTCTTACCCCAGGAACAAAACACGGTTTCATACCCATCTCCTAGAGAGAAATAACAAGCAGATGCAGTTGAAAGCATTAAAAAAAAAAAAAAACAAAACACAGATAATCACCCCAATCACAATTATACTGTGATGAATATATTGGAGGGGGAGGGTTTTTAGCTGCTGTCATATGTTTTGGAGGGATAGCTGTGTAGCAATTACCTAGAAGGCTGAGCCATTTTGTACAGTGCAGGGTGAAGACCTGCCTGCTTGCATGCGGGTGGAGGCTCCCTCTGTGACATGGCTTCTCCGTGGCTGCTGCACCTTTCAGTTCTGTGTTGGTGGCCACAAAGACAATAACTCAGCTGGAGCTTTCCCTGCCTGTTGTTTCTGAAACAAATAGCTCTATATAAATTCACAGTGAAATAATCCAGTGAAGCATCCACTGGGTTTCTTTCCTCCTACCTGCTTCCACCAGAGCGTAGGGCAGCAGCAGCTGCACGATGTCCAAGCCCAGCGTGCAGCCAGGAGCAGCCGTTCCCGCAGCTCGTCCCGCAACCCAAAACTGCACCCAGAACTTTGACAGCGGCCGCGGCACACAGGTACACGCTTTCTGCTTCTCAGTGGGGAAAAATAAAAGCACATTCCATCTGTTTAGGAGACCAGAGGGCTTCCTAACAACTTTCTGGGTGCTAGCCCCTTTCACTTTTTGGTGTACGCGCGGTACTCAGCAGGGAAGCCCAAGACACAAGCAGTAGCTGCTTGGCAGTATGCTTCAGCAACAGCATGGAAGCAATTTAAAGGAGTTTCACTTATGATCACACACACTCGGAAAAGTGCCCTCTTCACCCAGCCCCTCCAGAAGCAGCTTCTGAAGACAGCGAGGGCCTGAAGTGTGCTGTCACACCCCAGTGTAGCATCACGCCACCCAGAAACTACAAATACCCCCAAATCTTCCCCGCTCTTCACACAACAGAGCAGCTGCAGCGTCCTGAACCTGAGGCAGAGTGATTTTGCTGCCTGCCATTCTCACCTACACCTTTGCCTACAGGCTCCCAGTTGCCTCATCGGTAACAAAGTGAATCTGATCACTGCCATCAGTCATCGAGCAGATAGGTTATGTTATCTAGGGCGGACTGGCAGCAGTTGGAGTGCTGTTTGAAGTCATTAAGTCACTACCACTAAATCATCTCGGAAAAAAATAAAAGACTCAAGTCAGAGCAGAAAGCGTTTGTACATGAATGCCCTTTTTCTTCTGCTTCCTGACATTAAGGGAACAGTAAGTTCATCTTCGGCCGAGCCCCACGGGACACACTGATGGGATTTCACAGAGCACAGAACTCCAGTGCACGGGCTGCTTACAGGACCTAAACAGCGCTGTTTTTATACTGACCCCCTGAAACATTCCAGCTGCTCACATACCACAGGGAAAGCCTGCAATCTCTGTAATTTCTTAAAAATAATCCCAAAAAGAGACCGGCATCATGTTTTCAGGTGCGGGCAACGAGGGAATCTACATTAACTTTAAGGTGGCATTTCAATAACTGACAAACATTTTATTAAGATCCAACTACACGAGTTTCCTTATCTTAAAATGAGATGATTTCTATCTAATCCAAAGTCTGTGCTTTAAAGAAAAAAACATTCCTTTGTCTAGGATAAAAATCTTGCATTATATACAGAACTGTGAAGCGTTAGGTATGTCACAGACAGGCAGGAGAGCTTTCCCCGGAGGATTTCTGCGTAGAAGGTAAGGGCAGGTTTGGAAGAGTTCTTACTGTGCATGGGGTGTCTGATGTTTCCAAAGGCTGTCACGCTGTAGATGGTTTTTATTGGTATGACGCAGAAATTCTGGCCTCACAAAGGAGAAAGTTTTCTTTTAACCACGTCCACATGTATATCAATATGCAATGCCGAGTACACATGCTTGCATTTGCATACACACATGCCTCTACACAGCAAAGACACGCTCTGTAGATGTTTTCATTATTAAATAGCTTATCGCTGAAACAGGATCCGATCTTTGAAAGAAGTACTCTAAGTCAATTAAAGAGGATCAGTTTCAAGCCAGCAAAAGTCAGATTATAGGTATTGTTCTTATGTAAAGGTCAACACCTTTCAGAGGTAACTCAACCTTTTTTTTTTTTTTAAACTTTATAACAAGCGATGGGCAAGCTTAGAGAGCACATTACTGTGGACTTCTTATTGTTTTCATGCAGTGCAGTAACGCAATGAAATCTGCAAAGAACAAAAGACTAACTTTGAATGTTATTGTTTGATTTTACACTTGAGAACACACTCCCAGAGCTGTGGTGTATCTTATTACATATAGGGCATTTGGATGAAATCTGGAACAGACTTCCTGACCACATGCACTTATTCAAGTCCTTGTGATGACTCCCCCAAGCACATTCACACAGGGGAGAGGGGGGTGTTTAAACATGGCTACTACAGCTAAATTCCAGTTGGAGACTTAGGAATTTTCAACCTAAAATCCCCTTTCCAATTTCAAGGCATTGCGGTATTTTCCACAACATCCTGTCATCATCAGGCTGCAATCTTGTTTACAGCTGCTGGGAATTTTGCCACCAGTCTCAGGAGTCAGATGTACCACTGCAAAATTCCTAGTAACTGGGGTGGTTTGCCAGACAGAGGTCATAAATGTTTCTGGTAGATACGAAAAAAAAAAAAAAAAAAGAGAAAAGGAAGAGGAAAGGAGGAAAGAAAATAAACTGCATGAAAATATTGAAGTCTTTGGGAACTTACTTCTTGTAAATGGTTGCTGGAATCAGTGAGCCAGTCACAAGTAAAATCAACCCACATGGACTATTTCCCCTTCACATTAGTGAAACTATCTTTTAGTTATACAGCTCTTATATTCTCTTATACACCTCTTATATATATCTAATACACATTGCTCCTTAGCTAAGTAAGAGAATGCTGCTCACTAACAATAGGAACAAGCCTGCCATACACCTCCCCACAAGGTGCAGGAGCACAAAACCTCTTTGCAACAGGACTGATTTATTATAATAGTATAATTTATAAAACACTTTGGTGCGCTGATACAAATGTTGATCCATCTCCACCAAGAAGTTGCTTTTGGCAAACGCTGCTCTGTTTGGAAGACATTTCACAGCAGCACAGCCCGACACAGCCGGAGATTGTCAGATGACAAGGAGGCCCAAAACAACTGGTATTCCCCCTCCTCAGTCCTCTCTGCTTCTTTTTGACTAGCCATTAGCAATAGGCACTTCTTGATGTCTTCCTGACATCACACAGGTGAAATACTAGCTAGCCAAGTATCTCTAACATTCAACCCTAACCACTGATTATTCAAACCTTTCCTTCTGGAATGGGCAAAGAATAAAAATCAGAAGTACTTCTGAAATGGATGGAAGCCATTTGGGGCCAGACTTCCAAGTACTCCCAGTTACACACAGATTAAGGTCAACCACCACGGCGAGCGCTTGGCATTCAGCAACCTGGAATAACTGCATGTGGGCGCTTCTCTGCTGCCAGAGGAGTGAATCATCCCTCGTCAGCAGAAGCTCCTTTTGCAATGTGTTAATACAAGGTGGAACACTTCATTCTCTCTTTTTTTTTTTTTTTTTTCCCCAAAGCAAGGTATTCAAGGGAGTCTTTTCTGACACAGCTGCACGAGCCAAAGCACGTGGGTAAGAGCCCCGTACTCAAGACAGAAACGCTGTGACCACGGGGTGCAGCACGGCTCTTGTGCTTGTGCCTGTTGCAAAACTCAAAGTCCAGCTTTTTCCCAGCACTAACAGAAAGATGAGGGCAACGAGTCAGAAGCCACGCTTCAGGGGCTGGAACAGCTAGCCGAGAGCTTTTCATCATGCAGAGCAGTGGCAGCAATTCATACACCTCCTCCAGAATACAGCAGTGTTCAAGCAGCCCCAGAAAACAGGAGGCCTGCGTGTCATTAGCACAGCGCCACTACACCTGGTTTTGTAGTTACACAGTAACACAGGCAGCATCTTAGGGCCCAGCTGGCTACAAAGGAAATAACTGGAAAGCATTTCATATAAACTAAATGAGGAGAGAGCAAGCAGCTCATTGAAACTTTAAGTTATCATCACGTTCACACATGAAAGCCTGTTGCTTGCATAATCAGTGATTTTTATAATTTCTATGTAAGTTGTAATTTAAATGCAAATTCAAGAAACTGTTTATATATTTACTTTCTCTTCCTAGACTGCCTTTTTTTTTTTTTTTTTTTAAATTCCACACAGATTTAGATGCCTGCCATACGTTTTAGAGTCCTGCCATACACCAGCAGGAAATGTAATTTCCCTGGAAATGAACTGCCATCCTGGATGACCTCCTTGGATCAAAACTGAGTTCCCCGACTTGACAGTCGAGGCCCGGCTCAGTTCCTCCAAGTGCTCACACAGACATCCACAGGACTTGGCACAATTCGTTGGAAAGTTCACTACGTTGTCGGGGTGGGTTTCAATTGAATGACACTGAGGCCAAACTCTTCTCATTTACAACAAACAAAATGCAGGGTGACTTCAATTTGCTTAGACCGCATAAACACGTGTCAAACAAAAGTTTCAGCTTTGAAGAGGAGCATCTTTACCTGAGTGATGCTCATCATATCACGTAGGATAGATACGCACTGCAACTACTAACACCGGAAAATAGAGGTGAGGAAGCTAAGTGTACCTTGTGGCAGAAGGCCACATTCCTTGTGCATGTCAGGCACTGAGTTAAGCTGACTTGACTGCCCTATGGGGGAACAAAAACAGAGCAGGAAGGGGTTTGTCTGAAGTCATCTCGAGATCTAACCACTGTTCTGCAGCCCGTTCAGAGTTGCTGCTGTGGGAAATGCATAGCAATCCTACCTCCTCTTCACGACGTCACCCTAGTGCACGGTCCAGACACACGGACACCCTGCCCGTTCTCCCAGGATCATTTTATTCCAGACGAGTACTACACTGTGATCGCTGCCATGCATAAGCACTCGCCAGGGGCCGCCAGGTTGGGCAGCAGGCACGTTGGACAGGCAGCTTTCCAGCCTCCTCTGCACCAGGCTGCCCTAAAAGCCACTCCGCTGCCTCCTGTGGCCAGCACAACGGGGGGCTGCAGAGGGCAGCACTGCCGTGCTCTTGGGTTGCATCACCCGGCACGGGATATCACAATGGAAAGGGAATATTAACTGCATTAACCCCCCTGTCACACCCACTGTGAAATTCCCTCAATTTCAAGGCCTCCCTGAAAGCCAGCACACAGCATCCGCACCAGCTCTTGGGGACCTCAGCTGGTGCAAAGGGAGCACAGTGCAGGAGAGGGAACATGTCAGAGATGGAAAGGGGATGGCGATTCCTTTCGGAAAAAGCCACTGAGTAGAGGAACAGCCAAGGGCCCGGCTCCAGTACCGCTCCAATGCCACAGGATGCAGACTCATCAGGGAAGTGGAGCTGCAGCAACAAGTGGTGCTCTCAGCTCGGTGCCTGGCACCGTGTCAGGGCAGAGCTCAGCCTGCATACCAGCTCTGTTTGTCTGAGACGTCTTTATCTACTGCTCGGTCACCCACCTCAGCACAAGGAATAAACAGATTTGGAGAAGCTGATCTCTTTATGCTTTTGGATTCATTTTAAGCACAGACAAAGGCCATTAGATAAGCCTGTTTGGCAATGCCTATTAGGAGGGAGTTCTCTGTCACTCCGCAGAAGAAAATATTGCTGGGGAGCATCATGAGAGGTCAGGCACCACCGTTTCTGATGCACAAAAATCCAGCCTGGGATTCAACCTCATTTTGTTTAAGAGCTGCCCAAGATTAGGCACTTCAGTACATAAGTGACAGCAGCCACTCAACTTACCACGACAGTCCACACTGCGTAGATCTCACCACCTCACACAAAGCAACTCCCACCTTACTAGTAAAGGGAACATGTAGTCTGCTGAACAACAGGGCTGTGCAAAACCTTGATGCTTTCCTTAGCAGCAAGCTGTGCCCCCGAAGGTGGAAAGGGCAAGATGAAGGGCTAAGTGCAGCAGTTAATCTTTACCTTTCCTCTTCAGAAACAGGTTAAGCACAAGAGACCGCCAAGGATGAACTCTGCCTACACCAAGGCTGAAAATGTCCACATCCTTCTGGAAAAGACTTTAGTCAGATGCTAAACCATATGAGCCACCTGTTTTAAAAAATAAAAATACAAAGGAGAAGGATGGTAACCAATTACAGTGATGGTTTTAAGGTAACATTCACATACCTCAATAATGTTGCATTTGTCTCAGTTCTGCCTACAGCCCAAGAAATGTAACACACCTCAAACAACACGTTACACATGACTGCCCCACTCTCAGACTCTGCAGCCCAGGTGCTTTACCCAGGGCTGACACGGTCTGAGGGGGTGCCACATACCACCCAGCTCTCCTCATTACTGACGTGCATCTCCACGGGACACATTATACATTTCCACACTGCAATTTAATCTGTTGAGTTATGGTGTCATCAGTCAGACATTATTTAATTACTATGGAATAAAAGCCTTATTAAAACTCTCCCCAGCCTTTGTCAGAGCAAGGCAACTTATGAACACAACTGGATCTTCAGGGCATTTGCAAGGGAGTATTCCCCATCTATTTATTTTAAATAACGTGTTGATATGTAATTGATGCTGTCAAAACAGAAAAGGAATTAAAAGAGCTGATGCATCAAAAAAAAAAGCTGCAGATCTAACAGTACTTAACGGTACTCTGAGGACATTAAACCTACGTTATCCCAGCAGTGGTGTTGACACGCTCTGCCAAACCTATTTGAAGTGTGGTTTTATCACGGAGGTACGTAGGAGTCCCATGAGATCAAAAGCCCTGTCAAGTGGATAATGAATTTCACATTTTTCTTCTCCCACCATCTGCATGCATGGACAAAGCTGTACCCAAAACACAGTAAATCAACATACACACGTACACATACTACAGCACCTTCTGTACAAGATCCCACTTCTCAGACAAACAACATGGCTTGAAAAGGACTGGCATGGAAAAAGCCTTTGGGGATTCTTTAAATAGGTTTTCTTGCACTGATGTCTAACTCGCCTTTGACAAGGATTTTAAAGGAGAACCCCAAATCTGCATTCAGAGCGAACAGAGGAATTACAGCATTTTACATAAATGCTGGTTCAGTATCAGAAAAGAAATCTACGATGATTAACATGGAACCACAATAAGTGGATCTGCACTCATTTGTGCAAAACATGGATCCATAACAAGTGCCACTTGGCACACGCAGAAAGAACAAACCTCTGGGGAAAGCCATGCTTGTCCCTCGTCCCGGCTCCTGCTGCTGTGACAACTTCCCCAGGCAGCACCCTGGCCTCTCTGACCACCCGTGCTGCTTTCCTCTCACTCAGAAGAATTGCTGCTGAGTGCTACCACCATGCCTGGGGCACGGCTTTCTGTACTCCCACTTCACTTTTAATTAAAGTAGAACTATAGAAGGCACACTTGGATGCCTGCTTTTGTTCATGAGGTAGCACAAACATAAAAAAGAGATGTTTGCAGCTCAGCCATCATAGGAAACACACTGCATTGGTCGGTAATCCCTTTCTCGTATCACGGTGGAGATGAACATCTGGGTTCTTTATTATTCAAGCTGCACTCACTCTGTATAATACTTCACAGTTACAAAACACAAGAAAATTATGCATATATTTCCAGGAAAGCAAAAGTAAACCTACCTGAAGTGTGCCAAAATATCTACCTATTCCCCTCCCCTTCCCTTCTACAGCAAGCTCAGCAGTGGAAGAGGGGGAGACAGGGAGGAGAGCCTCACATTAACTAACGCTTGCAGCTAACCAACACCTGCGATGCATCTGGCAGAACGTATCATTCAGAGAAATGGACGTCCAACAAACAGAGTAGGAAAACATTTTGGAACAGCTAAAAATGGCCTTGGTTTCAAATATCGATCACTGCCAAAGCCATGACCTCTCTGGAGCCATCATCCAAAACAGAACAGATGGAAGCTAAGTGTGCTTTTATCCATCACGGGCCCATAATAAATCGCAGGCTGCTCATCCTGCTGGGGTTATCCTTCACCATTTTGCAAGCACTCCTCTGCAGCACTGCAAAAAGGCATTTATACCATGGTGGTTCTTTTGCTGTTTAGCACAGCTCGACTCGACTTTCCATTGATAAGGAAATGAGAAGGGTACAGCCCAAATTATTTCATTTCCTCCAGAGCAAACACTTGTTTCACATGTCTTTTTGGTAGCCCAGCATTTCTTTCCACTATTCATTCTCCTCAGCTCCAGCCACTCTTGTCTCTCAGACCCTGAGTTTTGGGTTTGTCTTGCCTGCAGCACAAAGCACTGTGTCCCCCCCCCCCCCCATCATTTTATTCACGTAGCTGAGCAAAGCTCTACCTGATGGCTTCGGCACTTTGCCCAAGCTTTTTGCTGAGGACCTTGCTCCTCTCTTCTGCCCCCAGGAAGCAAGGTGACATTAGAGATGACAGTGACCTGCATGCAGCACAAAGCGCAAGGCCCAGGGCTCGTAAGGCCCAGGGCTGCAGTGCTCTGTCCTGGAGGAAACCATCCCCGGTTCAGCTCATCTTGTCCAAGTCCAGCAAGGCCTCCACGGAGCCAGCTCTTCCTCATCAGGCTGCACAAACCTCCTGTTATTACCCTTGAACATTTCCAGAAGCGCTACTGGTGTCGCTGTCTTTGACAGGCCCACTACTCCACTACGGTCTGGGAGCCCCTGGACAGCCCCCCAGACGAGTAGGATGTACTCACTCCCGGCCAAGCATGTCGCTTCTCAGCAACACCCCGCGGTGCCCGAGGCTCCCCGTCCCTCTTACGCAGTGCCCACGCTGCTGCCGTGTCGTGGCCACGGCGCCCCTTCCCGGGGGCAGCACCCGTGGGCTCAGCGCCAGCTCCTCCTGCCAAAGTCAAGGACAATAATGTGCTCTGTGCTCGGACCAAGCTATGCCAAGCGGTAGCAGATGGCGTCTTCCTCACAGGCCCCGCCGCAGTTGGCACACTGCAAAGATCAGCCTTCCCCGGGTGCTTTCCTTCTCCCTCCTCCCCGCTGGCACACAGCAGGCTGGCTGACGAGGCTGTCACATTTTCCCTAATTGCCCCTGAAAGGAGCCCTTTACAGAGCGGATCTTCTTGGGGTCCTGCCTCGAGAGCAGCCCTCACCTCCTCCCACTGGAAAGCCTGCTCAGTCTGAAGCAGAAGTCGACTTAACACCATCCAGCGCTGCTCCTTGACGCTATTCCTGCACTAATCATCACGTCAGGCTTCATTAAGACCTGACAGTTGACCTTGGGCTTACCATTTGAAGCTCTCTCTTCACAGGCGTGCATCAATCACATGCTCCTCCTCAGAATTTCTGCCAGAAAACAAAAGCTAACCACTCACTTAACATCATGGTGATCTGAAATACAGCACAGAAGACGACGATCTGGCCACCAGTTGTACCCACTAGCTTTATAAAAGACACACAATGTGACCAGCAGAGATGTACATCTCCAGAGGTAGCAGCTCAAGCTGGGCCTGCAGAGGACAGACAATACAGCATCCTGTGCAGAGCCGTTCCTGTCCCAGAGAAAGGTTCCCCTTTGCTGTCAGAGGGCATGTGTCAGGCTAGCCCGGCTTTCACCACCCTGCACAGCAAATCAACACCAAGTACCAGTACATGAATAAACTCAAACTGGCAGCTGCGAGGTGGAAATTCTGCTCTTCAGCCTTAGATCTGACAGCTGGACTCAATAAACTAAGACTAGCAAGGGCCTTGCACTCACCACGGGCTTCAAATTTTGTTACACTTCTCTAACGCACGGCTAAAAGGCAAGAAAGAAGCGACTTTATTTAAATAAGAATCAGGGTTCCCCAAGCACCAGCAGTGGGACAGAGGGAAGACAAAAACAGCCTGCAGAAGGACTGGATGAAGACCAGAAGACCTCCGAGCCTCTTACAGCCACAGGACGGAGGATGAGATCAGGCAGCAACATCCAAGCACATGAGAAAACATGAAACAAACTTGCTTTAAGATCAGGAAACTTCAGGAAAACAAGCCCGTTTCTGCTCAGATATGCTAGGTGCTAGGCATTACCATTTTGAGGATGCAGACCCTCCTATTTTGCCTCTCCTGCCTCCGATTTTTCCTAGCACCACCTTTCCTTTCCACTTCATATCATTTTTTGGAAACATTAAGTCTCAAGCTGTATCTTCTGCATGCTGCTGACATGAAACAAGGTAAACGTGAAAGCCCTGCACAGGGTGTTCAACACAGAAGTGTCTATCACTTCACTGGAGTTTTTGCTGCCACCACTAGAGGGACATGAATGAACCATTAAAAAAAACAACAACAACAACAACAACAAAAACTAACTGAAGCTAGTAGCTGTTCAGCCTACTATTGGCGTTATGGAGATACAAGTAATGGTATTTCTTCTGAGACATAAGGTTTGCCTTGACACACCTGGAAAGCCCAGAAGTATCACAACACGTGATTTTCTACTGGGAAACACAAAGGTGTGTCCACGGCACATAGTTAATGATCACAACACAGAGATTTCTGAATCTCTGCTGTACCTTCACAACTCATTCAAACCACAGAGCTGGGGCCAAATTTACCTTCAGCCCCACACAGTACTACCAAGAGCCATTTCTGGTCAAACTCAAGTGCCAGCTACAGTGCTGAGGTGCTGAAATTCATCCCTGCTGCGCCTTTTAAAATGGAGTAGGAATAAGCAGTGTCCTCAAGCACAACTTCTGTGATATGAGCTACACCTTCCCCCCTAAGAGCAAATCCCATACCCAGGTATACTGATGGTGGAAGACGTGTACCACAAACCTGGCTTGTAAGTTTGTTCTACGCTACATGGCTTTCGGAGGTGTCCCAAACTCTTCTAAGTAGCAGACAACATGCAGAGTGACACCGGTGGGTCACACAGAGAAAGAAGCGTGTCAAAATGATCAGCACGGCTAACCTCACCAATGAAACAAGTGCATCAGATCATGTGCATCAGATGTTGAGCAGGGCCAAGTACAAGCAGTCTGCTTCTGAAGTAGAAGCAGCAATTGAAAATCATTTCTTTTAACCTCAATTTCATATCCCACATTTCACTCAAGGCATAGCGATGCAAACAATCTGCACACGTGCAGAGCAGTCATGCAGCATTCTGCCACGTGAAATGAATGCCATTGAGAATAGATGATTGAAAATAAAGTGACATTGCTTTGCAGGAAGGTCAATGAAAGCTACATGTATTCAGGAGTTTCCACGAGCACTTCATCCACCACCCGCTCTCAAAAAAAGACCTTGGCAAGGCAATGGCGTTCAGAAAGGAGGCAGTAGTACTGCTACTGTTGTAAATATACACACTTTCAACCTATACTCTGTACTCATTCACAAAGATAAAATAAAGGGTTCATGATAGCAGGCTTCATTTACTCAGATTTCTGATGGCTCATGTTTCAGAGGCTTCAGTTACACAGCCAAGCCATATGAGTGCAGGTAACGTGCCTATTCTGCACGTACTGCATGCTTCACAGAAGACATTTAGATAAGGGTTCTAAATATCTCTCACATCTAGATTTAGTTCCTATGGTTTTAAAAGCAGGTGAACTAAACTACCCTGATTTCTACCAGGTTAATTTTAAGGCTGACCACGAAATCTATGAATTAATTTTTCTATATTTCAGTAGAGATTGGTAATTAAATCATATATTTCAGGCTTTTCTATGTTTGATAGAAGTGCTGGAGTTCTACCAGAAAAAGGGATTACATCTTCCAAATGCAAAAAGGTGGAACATCTCCCCTTGTGGGATAGCCAGGACCTTTTTTTTTTTTTTTTTTGTAATTCTTCAGTAGCCCTAGACTGAGTAACCCCAATATTATTCTTCAAACAGATGTGATATCATGCGAGGATCTTCCATATGAAGGAGATGGAGTGAAACTACTCACATGATGCAGCAAAAATGTGTCACACTCCTTGCCTTTTGTCTCCTCCTAACCTCCCAGCATAAATGACACAAACTTTACTTTTACCATTAGTTCAGGTTTACATTTCCAGAACATCATTAACGTGCAAGGATGTTACTTCTTGCAGGTATGCAGGTATCACCTCAAAGCCATGTGGACACAAGGGTACAAAGGAGTAGGGACTTGGTTCAATGTCACCAAGTCAGTCACTGCTGAACCTGGGACAAAAATCAGGTATTTTTCAGCTCAGTGCCTTCCCCCAGTGTTCCTCAGTAGTCATGACAACAAATGCAGGAAAAAACATAGCTAAGAAAGTTTATTTTATGCACTGACCTGTAGGGAACTGAGCTTGAAATTAGCAGATTTTATGATGGCAGTGCAGAAGCCAGATGGCACGACCTGCACCTCATTTCATAGAGCTGTAGGAACTGGGAGGGTTTGAGTTTTATTTCTCAGAAAACTATGAAGGAAGCAAACCTATTATGTGCATGTCAAGTATCTGAGCATCACGATGACTGCTGCTCAGGACAGAAAAGAGCACGCTCCCCCAGCGCCAACACCATCAGCCTTTAGCCAGCTCCCTTTCTCTGGCTTGCTGACTCTACGCATTTCCAAGGGTCGCTTAAAAAAGCGGGTTAAGTTTGTTACAGCTTCCTTTGCAGGCCGAGAGCAAGACAGAGCATGCCACCCCATCGGCACACAGCAAGGTGGCTGCCTACAAACCACATTTCTGAGATTCTGAGAAAGCACTGCACTAATAAGGCCAGCACTGCATTCAGGAGACCTTCAATGGGAAGAGAATAGTGCTCACAGCTGCGCTAGCGCAATACACCGCTATAGAGATTCCTCTGGACAGTAAGGCTGGTGCCCGTTTGATTAAACAGCCTGGCTGCTCCCTCCAGAAGATATCAGAGGCACAATTAGTTCAGCTGGCAGTATCAGCAATGCCCTTGAGGTCCTGTGCTCCTGACAACTAATGAAGAGGCACTGCTGGCTGTCAGAGCGTGCAGGGGGAGGCATTCATCTTCGCGGCAGCGCCAATTAAATCCACCAGGGTCATACCAGTAGGAGACAGGAATTCAGTGCAGGGAACAAGCCAAAGCCGACTGGTTTTATACACAGCCTTTGGGTTTTATATGCTACAGAGAAGGGAATCAATTGTTGGTTAGCCATGCTTAGGGTGAATGGAATACAGAGCATCTGCATGAGAGCACGTGTGGTGAGAGCATCTCAGTGCTAGTGGGTGTGCGCGCTATGGAAAGGCTTTTTTCATTTTTTCCCCCTCCTCAATGGGGTGAGAAACTGCTCTGTACACCAACACTTTTTTCTCCTGAGGCCCAAAGGAGGGAATTTATTCAGTGTACTGCATTCCTAACACTCTGCTAAGCCTCCAGAAAAACTACTTGCAGTACGCAGGGACATACCCCCACCTCGGACACGGCATTTACTCCTGAGAGAGAACATTATGCAGGGAGCTCTCACCCCTTAGTCCTCTCAGGTTTAAGTCCTTATGGAAAGCAAACAGCTCTTCTTCCAAACATTGGGGTTCAAAACCTTCTAAAATGTTTCCATCCCTTAGATTTGAGATTTAATTTTGTCAGTCGTTGCAACGTGTCACCTAACCATCTGGCCTGTTTGGTACCTCTGTGTCAAGTCCAACCTTTGCAGTCCTGCAGAAATCCTGCTGTGCCATGACCTCTAGGACCATGAAGCACTGATAGCAGAAGAGAATGGCACTGAAACAGAGTCTGCAGAACGCATTTATGGGATACAGCAAGTCAAAGCAAGTGTAATTTTTAAGTGTCTTAAAAACAGCAGCACATCTTAAAAATAACAGCAGTAGGTCTGGAAGCAGCACTTAGCATTTGAAGATCTGCACTGTTCTTGCACACATTACAGAAGGAAACTGTATGGTGCTTCCAAAACACTGAGAGACCATGCATTGTAGCTCAACCAATTAAGACAATCCAGTTAATTAATAATCAGTATCCAAGCTGTTAAGGTATATGGGAGCAAAAAAAAAAAATTGTCTGTATAACCAAAAAAAGCATTCGTATTTAAATCCTGTTTTGACTTTTTTTTCCTGCTAAAGGCACACAAGTGAACTGGGGAAATCCACACACTCCAGACCCCGATGGGCCCCTGATGGAAACCTCTACCCATCTCCAGGTGGCACGAATTCCCACCTTCTGCAGCCTTCCCGTTTCAGATGCTCAAGAACCCATAGTGAAATTCTCAGAGGGTTTATCTGCCAAGCACCGTGTATCAACAGGGAACGAGAGGGTTTTTAATAACTTACAACGCACTGGCAGCCGTTTATCTTCTGAAACCTCACGACACGCTGGCGGAGGCTCAAGGGCCTGTTTGGCAGCAGTGGAATCAGAGCGACATGTACAGACAGAAAACAGCTCCCTCCTGATCCCTGCCATCAGTGCGCAAGACCTACGGCATCTCAGCTGAATTAAAAATAAAATGGCTCTTCTACAAGAGTGAAAGCCTTGTCCTTTGGAACCGGAAATAAATATCATTAGTTTTGAGGAAGGAAAGCCTGCTGCAGCAGTAGCAGCAAAATAATTTCTAACCCACCCTTTTACGTAAAGGACCCTAAAAAAAACAAAACTCAAACCCACTTCATGCTCCCTACCAGAACAGTCAGTCTGCAGGAAACTCCATTTGCCAGATGGTATGCAATTAAAAAAGAAGATGACAGAAAGAAAGAAAAAGGCCTGTGGACACCTCTTTTTTCTGACTAATAAAAAAATCATTTTAATGATTTCAAAGTCCTGGGAATTAATATTTCACTTCCTTACAGAGATTCTCTAATAAAGCCATGGGCTTTGGGGAAATGCTCTGTATTCCAAGACCTCACAAGTCCATACAGCCAACCTAGAAAACTGATGAAATACTGCTCACTGTTCTGGGAAAGCTGAGCACAGGAATCTCAAGCCAGAAGAGAGCAGCAAACAGCTCTGACAGGCTGGGAGCAGCAGCAACTGAAGTCCTCCAAAATAATGTAAAACTACTCAGTAGGGCACTCTCCAAGACAGCATCTGGGAGGACTCTCCTAACACCGATCTGCAAAACCTACTCCTAAATTACCTGAAAATGATTCTTACGAGGGAAGCTGAGATGTAACAGCAGCCAAATGTTTGATCAGCATCAGAGACAAACACTGCTGGAGTGCCACAGTGAGTCCTGAGACAGGCTGGCGTGTGGCAGTCTGGAGAAACTGCTTTTGGTTAACACTCTGTCCAGATAAAGCATTCAGGAAAGTAGCTTAAATATTTTAAGCATGTCCTATTTAGATTTATATCCAGCGTTTCTTTCCTCTTGAAGCAGCTGAAAATGTGTCACTGGGGCAATCTGTTTGGCCTGATTTCACTTCGCACCACAGGAGGAAACAATGCTTTCACTGCCCATCATCACACAGTAGCTGCTTTCTGAGAAGATGTTCGTGCAGAACCCGTGCGCAGGAACAGGAGCAGTGCAATTCTCCAGCAGCACTTTCCAGCCTCTTTTCCTGGCCACAGCTCTTGGGCCTGACAAACCAGCCTGTGAGCACGTGGAGCGTACCGTGCTGAGGTAATTCCTGCTCTCTGCAGTCCCCACCATCCACGGCTCAAGAAAGGCCCCATGTTCTAGGGGTAGGGAGACAGCCCCGGAGCTGTACAGACATGAGATCAGCAGAACCACAGGTCCAGAGAGAAGCAGCAGCAGAGCCAAGCGACTTCCCTGCCATACTACAGCTCCTGCAGAACAGCCTGAGTAACCCTTGAGATCTAAGTACAACAATGATTTTCAGTCACAAAGGAAAATTTGAGGGGCATGCAAGTTGTTGCATCTTCAGAAACATTACTATGGCAGCATATAAACTGGAAGGATTTGTCACTGAAGTTGCTTTAATACAGATGACCGATTTTCTCATTTCTTCCCCATCAAGTGACCTGGTAACTCAGTTCTACCCAAGTAGCAATGAGTTCAGAGACACTGGTGCTGGACTGCGATACTTCGGGTTCTACAAAATGCCTTTCTGAAGACAACGGGGACTTCTCATTTCTATCCCATCCAGTCACTATTTAACCCCTGCTCAGCAGCCACCACCACAACTGAAATGAAACATTCCCCTGAGCACGAGGGAGGCTGTTAATAACCCAAGTCATTAATCACCTGGCGGTCACACCGACTCCGGTGCAGAAAACGCCAGCACAGCGGAGCAGCCTGGCCCCACGCTGTACAAGATATGGTTCCATTCCTGTCAAGTATCTTCATCAGATCAGGGGGGAAAAAAAAAATCAAGTGTTAAATAATGTCACGGCTTAAGGAATGAACAGAATGTTTTGAAAATGCAAATTCAAGCATCTGTATTTTAATTACAGCACCAACAAAACTAGAAGGCATTTGTCTCCACACATACATTTCTTTCATTCATCTTCACAGACGGCCGTACAAAGAGAATTAGTTTCATAGTATAAACCAACTCCCACATGCATTCCCAAAATGATTTGCATGTATTTCCAATAAACAAACACACACACAGGCCACCCACTGATGTGATAGACAAAAAGAGGACTTGTCACTGCTGCCTTTGGGATTATAAAGCGTCATTCCAAGAAGAGCGTGAGCCTCAGTGCCATACATTTAACACGAGGTTCAGCTAGACTGACAAAAGAAAAATCCCTGCAAGTAGATCGTGTTGCTACGTAGCTGTTTTCTCACACAAAAGTTAAGAAATGCTAAAGAGAATGTTGGCTACAATATATTATTCTCAGTTATATCCATTAAACCACGTCCCATCGTTGCCATCTACCTCTACAACCAAAGTTCACGTTGAGTCCCCACGAGCACCCTGGTGACAAGCAGCTCCCTTACGAAGCACTGACGGCACTGCCTTTAGCAGTAAGGGTGACACAACAGCAGGAGGAAAACTCACTTTGTCTCTGCTTAACATACAGCTGACAATGCTTCCATGGGCACTAGGATGCTTTCCTGATCAGTCCGTGTCTCAGTTTTATTTTGAGCTACTGAAGACTTAAATTTTTGTCACGACCCCATGGCACAGTATCTCCCCAGGACAACTGCTCCAGTGTCACTACAGCTGCAGAGTCATTACCAGAGGGCAAACAATAAGTATAGCACTCCTACCTTAAACACTTTCAAACCTCATACTTGGAATGAAAAGTGAGCTAACAAACCCAGATAGGTAGGAACGCTATCTGATCTTCAGCACGTTGGGCACATAAGAGTTCAGGCTGGCAGGAAATGTCCTGAGAGCTGCTGGCACTCCGAAAACCAGCGAAGAGCAGTCAATTATGGGAAAGGAAGTAACAAAGATGATGCCTGAGGCTTAACAGTGTCCCGGCACCTCAAGAACAGGAAAACACACGGTGTTTTCTGGAAGCTTTCTGCAACGTAGGCAACAAACAGGCATTCCAACTCAGTGGCAAGGCCTGGCCTCCAAATGTGCTCTGCACATGCCAGGGGAATCGGTGCTGCTTGGGGCAGCTTCACACACAGAACGAGCAAGCACTTCAGAAGGTGCTACAAGATGCACAGAAGGGCCTGCCTTCAAAGTATTTGGCTGTTGTAGCCATAACCCCATACTGTTTCCTACTACCCTGTCATCAGCCAGATGCACAGCTGGCATTTCTTCGGCAGCACCTTCTAGCTGCAGCAGAAACAGAGACTGCTTCTCCCCTGGCAATGTCCTTCAGGAGGAGCGGGGGCAACAGCACCAAGCTCAGTGCCAGCCTGCTTCTGCTGCTCTGCTCTGGTCCCGCAGGGCAGGCACTGTGCTTCAGCAATGCTGACAGCCTTGCTTCTCTCTCTCCTGCCTACAACCCCCAGAAGAAAGATAAGCTTCACCTATGAAACGACTGAGTGCAAATCCCATGTTGCCTGGAAATCGGTCCGAACGCATTCGGCACGTTCTGCAAAAGGAAGGCGCTTATTCAATGGAAACCAACTCTCAACACTTCTCAGTGGAATCAAGATTAGAGTTGACCCCAGGCTTGTAAAGTTAACAGGTTTACCTCGGTACTTTGAACAACACATAAGATAGAGAACACAGGGAAAAACTTAAAAATATGATCGATTCAAGCTGGGGTGAGCGTTAAGGAAACCTCAAAAACGGATACCACGCTCCTTTTCTTCACATACTTACCCCTTACAGAACATAGCTGTCATAGTCGGATTCCTTACTACATACAAAACAAAAGGCACTCTGTGTTGAGCTGCGGCTGCGAATTCCACTTTGCTCTGCTCCTCCTTACCTGATGAGTGAGTGGCCTCCTTAACTTGGAAGTGTATTTCCTATTTGTTGCACTTCACAATACATCAAAATCTCCACATATTCGTCACGACAAGTTTTTTAAGTTCACATCCACTGGGTTTAAGAGCAAGAGCATAGAGATCGATTTCAATAAACATTATCTACAATTCACCATTTTAAATAGCCATAATAGGAAACTACACTGGAAGGTAATATGGGGATTAAGAGAATATATTGAATAAACACAGTGGGCTAACCAGATGTGGAGACACTTATCAAATCACTCCAGTAATACAGGCAGTTAGGAGTACCACTCAGTTGGCAGGGTAACATTCTTTAGACAAACCCACTCCCAGAAAAACATAAACAAGAAAAGCCAGGCTAAAAACAAGTTTAGGTTTCAAAGCAGCAATGCTCGGTGTTGTTATCCACCCCCAGGGACAGGGTAGCAACATTAGGTGCTGCTACCGGTGCCATCAGACCACAGGCTACTCTGAGAAGCTGTTGCTGCCAAGTAACTGATCCCTTTATTGCCAGTAGAAGCTCCATTTTGTGACATCCAATACCATCTGAAATAATTGCACAATACACTTGTACCGCCTGTATTCCACAACACCTGGCTGCAAAGCAATCATACATTACACTGACAAACAAAAACCACATTGTTTTCCTATGCTGCCCAGAGGTAAGTGAAAAAAATACATGAATCAGAGTATTAACAAATTAACCATTTTTTTTTTCCTTAAATCGAATCATTAATCACCTTCAGCTTCTGTTCTGGCCGAACAGATGTGGCCATTCGTCACTGAGAATACAAGTGCAAACAGTTTGTACAAGGAGCAGAATATCCTACCTGGAACAACTTCAAAAAGGAACTTCCCTGGACTTTCTTCATTGCAGGGGTGCTCAATTACTCTGTTGCCAGGCAGAAAGATGGTACCCTAAGGAAAAAAGCAACATCAAATAGGGGATCAAAACTGCTACCTGACTTTGGATAGACAAATGCTTCCTTTTTTTTCTTTTTGGCAGCAGCATACATGAATGCGTGTTATTGCTCCTGGCCAGCTGATTTCCAAAGCAAGACTGAGGAGGGATTATCCAAAAAGCCAACATCATAGAACACCTTAATTAACAAAGGCATTCAGTAATAGCTATAACCTTTTTTTTTTCTCCACCCATCTGTTAGGCTTTTAATACCATGCAGATTTTTGTACCACTCAGACCTAAGTGTGCTGCAGGGGACACTTATCTGAGACTGAAGGGGTTGGTTTGATGCATTCACTGCTATGACCTTCACTAAGAGCAGGACTGCCAACTGGTGGAAACAGGACAAGGAACATGAGACAGCCTTCTCACAACAGAGAATTCAAAACCAAATAGAAGAATTAACCCAAAGAATATGTAACTTTAAAAAGCACTGTTAACAACATGTACTTTATGTCACACGCCATAAACCATTATGACTGGTATAATTTTGCTGCCCATTGTAATTTCCAGCTTGAACTGTTTCTATCGAAAAAAGCTCTACATGCATCATGGGATGAGCAGAATGGAGTCTTCGCTCTGGAGCAAATTTCAGTGGCTCAGGAGCTTGTGTCGGTGAATACATAAACATACTTACGGTAATTACACACCATGTTATTCAATTAAACAAAACAACACAAAATTAAGGAGACCTAGCCTACAGCACTGTAACCTAAAATCAATTTATGAGTCAGTAAATGAAAACTGCACTTAAATTGGCTGTGAATTCATTAGCTGTACGCATGCAGTCTCATTACAATGTGATGCTTTCTGATTCTTTGATGTACAATCCCTTCAATATTTATTTCACAGTGAGCTGTCATAATGACAGACTTTTAAGAACCTAAGAACAAAACAGTCATAATATTTGTAACTTCAGCTCTTTTGTTGTACAGATGAAACTTACTTCCCCTACTAGAATGCAAAGCCTAAATCCCACATGGCAGCTACATTTATTTGAAGCGATCTCAGCAACACCATACAGAACACTGCTCTTATTTAAAAAG